>NC_090297.1:60020000-61270000 GCF_039906515.1 Pseudorca crassidens | reverse complement strand
ATTTGTTTATTTTTGCTTTTGCTTTCCTTGCCTGAGGACACATATCCTGATAAATATTGCTAAGACCGATGTCAAAGGGTGTACAGCCTATGTTTTCTTCTAGAATTCTTATGGTTTCAGGTCTTACATTTAAGTTTTTAATCCATTTTGGGTTTATTTTTGCATATGGTGTGAGAAAGTAGACTGGTTTGCTTCTTTTGCACATAGCTGTCTTTTGCACATAGCTGTCCAGTTTTCCCAACACCATTTATTGAAGGGGCTATCTTTTTCCCATTGTATATTCTTGCTTCCTTTGTCATAGATGTCATAGACCATATAAGTATGGGTTCATTTCTGAGCTCTCTATGCTGTTCCATTGATCTATGTGTCTGTTTTTGTGCCAGTGTCATACCGCTTTGATTACCAGAGCTTTGTAGTTTAGTTTGAAATACATAAAGAAATATTATGAACAACTTTGTACAACTCTGTTTTTATCATTTATAAACTACAAAAAATAAAATTCTCTAAAATGAGAAGAATCAAAATAGTTATTTTCAATTATTTGAAGGACTAGAATGTTATAATTTGATTTTTTCTCATTGACACTAAGGGCTAAAACTAGGAATGGTGAAATAAAACAATACAGAAATATATTTAAGCTTACTCTGAGAATTTAAAGAATCACATTTCTTCATCAGAGAAAGTACCCACATCTAGGTTGGAAAGCCTGAGAGGGATAATCAAGTTCATAACATTTTCGCAATTATGAAGCTCTGAGAATCTGATAAAAGCTTTGGACATTCTTCACAAATGAATACACATATGGATATGTACATGTAATTTAACATCAGGAAGCCTCTTCATGGACTCATTAGTTAGAAAGACCTATGGTAGAAGATATCAATTATCAGGTGAAGAAATGAAGCTTTAAGATACATATCTACTCTAAGGTAATTCTCACATTCTAAATAAATGGGTAAATAACCTCTAAATGCTCTTCTATATGGTTGAAAGGTAATGCATGAATGATTTAATTATCTTATCATATTAGCACCTGCCCTATTTAAATACAATTCAGAATGTTCTCAAAGAATAACTGAAACATTTTTTTACTAAGAATTATTTATATTAATATCCTGGTGGTCTATCAAGTAATATCAATAGTACTGCCCAAGATGGAATAAGCCTTGATTTCTCTTGAATCTCCATGGCAAAGGGTAAAATGGAATAAATATAGTTAGTATATGCAAACATGTTCCCTTGAAGGTTAAAGAAACACTTTAAGAAATACTTTTAAAATTATCGTGTCCACTTAATAAAAAACTAAAATACAAAGAATAGGTCAGCTATAATCTTCCAAATTTCTGGTCATCAGAAAGAAAGTTGTGGTATATTTCTACTGAGAAAATAAACACAAAGCAAAAGTCAAGATGTATTTACAGGAGAAATTGTTAAGAAGAAAAAAAGCAGCCAAGAACTAGACTGATCAGTCTTATTCATAACTATGTTGCAAATATCTAACAGGAATGTGTGTTGTCAAATGTGTGTTGAGTATTCCAAGAAAATGGAGGCATAGTTTAGAAGAATTTCTATAAGATGTTTTACAACAAGATGCTGCAAAACATTATTTCAAAGACTAGAAATTTCAATTTCAACATACATGATTTTTTCATTCCTTATACTGATTTCAGTGTGCAAAGAGTAGAACCTTAAATACACACAGCATTTGCTTTTGTACATTTAATATGTCTGACCTTTACACCACATGAGTTTACAATTTAATTATATGATGGTACTAGCAAGACTACAAAATAAAATCACTCAATAGTAAAACACACATACAATATAATGTTGCACACTGTGAAGTATAGCCAATATTACCCAGTATGACTCCTCAAGCATTTGAGAAACCATTCAACAGAATTACAGCTTTTGAGAGCAGAGAGATTTTTAAGAGCAAATAAGGTCAAAATTTCATTAAGGGGCATGAAACACAGCCCGAAATTATTAATCAATATAGACTATAAATCCTGTAACAGCAGCTCTTAGCAGTTAAAGCAAACATTTGCATACAATTTCACTTAAGATAGATCAAAATAATAATAGAATTATTTGAGTTCTGCCAAAGGATTTCATTCCAAATAAGATATTTTGGTGAAAGAGTGATGGCATGAAAAATGTCTCGTATTTGTACTTTAGTAAAGATTTCTAAGTACTTTGGAAATGAAGACCATACTATAGAATGAAGGAAATGCATATTGATTTTGACTTTTAGTGTAATACTTTTACAAGAGAAAGCAAAATTTCCCAGTATCCAGGTCTGAATTAACATCTTACATGTTGTTTCTTATCTATTGTTGCTGGAATAATAAACCATTTCAAAACTTAGTGGCTTAAAACAACAGGGATGTATTATTTTCATATTTCTAAAGTTGACTGGGCTCTTTTTCTGCTCCATATGGGTCCACTGGGGTCACTCTGAGGTTGGGTTCAACTACACAGGCTGGGCTGGAAGGTCCAAGAATGCTTCTCTTATTACTTATTTCGTCCTTGGAGTTGACTGCTTCAGTCAACTCAGTTATTCTCATTGTTGTCAGCTCTTCATGTGATGTTGCATCCTCCAGGGGCTCTCCACAAGACCTCTCTCCAGCAGGAGAGCTAGGACTAACTTATAAAATGGCTCCTGAGTTCCAAGAGGGAGAATTCTGAGAGGGTAAGCCTCAATGTGGAAGTACACGTACACGTCAAATCTCTGCTTGCATCACTTTGGCAAATGTCTCATTGACCAAAACTTTGATATGACCAAGCCCAGAATCATTGTGTGAGGGCATTACAAAAGACATAAATGTGAGGGGGAGGAGGCATATTTATTGCTTGTTCTCAACATAGTAGCCTCCACATATGAGATATCCTTTTACATGCACATAGAGTCTATGAGATTAAATTTCCATTTTACTGCATCACTCTGTGATAAGAAGAAAAAATCCTGTTATCCACTTACATATCAAACAAAAACAATTCTGTAAATAAGAAATACTGCAGGTGAAGAGGAATTCATTTTTAAAAAACAATTGTACTTTTTAATAAAATCCAGGAGAGTATGTCTAAAATCAACTGTTAAGGTGGATTTTAAAAAATAACAATATCAGGGACTTCCCTGGTGGCCCAGTGGATACGACTCTGCGCTCCCAATGCAGGGGACCTGGGTTCAATCCCTGGTCGGGGAACTAGATCTTGCATATATGCCACAACTAAGAGTTCGCATGCTGTGACTAAGAGTTCTCATGCCGCAACTAAGAAGTCCGCATGCCACAACTACAAGATCCCGTGTGCCACAACTAAGACCTGATGCAGCCAAAATAAATAAATAAATAAATATTTTTAAAAGATAAATAAAAAATAACAAAACCAATTACCACATGTGCATTTTGTAAGAATCATTTTCCCAAACACTTAGAACCATATATTTTCCCTCCTAAGAAATAGTTTCTAAACCAAAAGAAAGCCCAAATTAACAAAGCCAGGGTTTTAAAAGCATAATTCACTCAGAACGTCTCCTTGTTGTTTATAAGAACAGCAAATAATAATAATGCATATGAAAATGAAAAGTAAACTAAACATAGTGACTGATGATTCCACTGAAAACAACCAAATATCTTAAATTAGCCTAAATGCATTGATAAGCTTAAATAAAACATTAAGTGCAATCGGACCAAAAATTAAGTGAAGGAAGGAACTGCCAACTAAAAATTGGCACTTGCCATCTGCCTCTACAAGGATTAAGTCACTAACCACTGCAGTGGTTAGTGGACTTTCAACACCCCCTGAAAGGAGTTCAGGGTGGACTCTTTTGGGAATGAGGCGCTCTGTGCTCTGGGAAAATCTGGCAGAACAGAGCTTTAGATAGTTAGATATTTTCAGGAGAAGATTTTATGGCCCAAATTCTTGCATCTCCTCATATCTAGAAAAGTACTAAAATCATTGACGGTGTCATCTGCTCCTTGTGACTAGCAGCAAGCCTCTGGCAACATGTGTGCTTGACGGCATGTATGCCCCCTTCACTAATATCATATGTAACACTGACCTCTCCCCTACCTCTTTGGAGTCAGTACCTCAGAGGTATCTGAGATGCTGTTTCCTGGGCTATAGTCCTCATTTTGCCCCAAATAAGACTTAACTCACAACTCTCATGTTGTGCCATTTTTTTTTTTTAGTCAACCAAACCAAGATAAATTTCTGAGCACTTTATTTGACTTTTGTCTTGAGGTCACTTGATGAATGAGGTGAACTTAAACTTTGATCTTTAAGGCCACAGGGGGACTTGAGAACAGTAAACAAAGCCTGTGGGTCTGCAACCTCATTATAGGAGTTAATTCAAAATAAATCAAACCCTACTCAAGAATCCTATAAGGAAAGTTTCTTGTCTTGAATTTTGATACTAAATAGAGAGGGGAAAATATCTTCCTCAAGAATCCCTAACCCAAAATATTTCCTCAAAGTGGATTTGGCATAAAAATGCACACTGCATGGGTGATCCAAAAAACTTTATGTGAAGAATTTAATGTAACCCTAGTAACCCTAGATTAATGCCCTAGGTTCCTGGAAGAAGCAAATTCTAGTATACTCTAGAGGAACCCATCTTCCTCTTAGAACTCAAAGGATTTTCACAGATAAACTTCCAAAAATTATAACCTCACAGTCAAACGTGAAAGGAAAACAAAGTACTATGAGTGAGACACAGATGGCAAAGTCACACAGCAAAATACCCAGAAAGAGTTTTGGTACTATAATTATCAAAGTTTGAATAAATGAAAGGAATTGAAAGGCAATGATTGACAAGGAAACTTTAAAATGTGACTAATTAAATTAAAAGTAATAATTAAAATTTCTACAAATGGTAACTATATTTGTTAAATTAAAGAAGCAATCAATGTATTTATAGGAAAGTAGATATAACTGAGTTTGAATAGTGATCATAAGATAGTATGGGCGATGCATGGATAACATGATTAAAAATGTGAAAGAGAGGTTAGAAGACATGAAGAGTCTAATGGGTGACAATTCTGAGTTTTAGAATAAGAGGAGAGAATCAGGCAGCAGCAAGATTGGAAGAGATAATGGCTGAGATGTTCCTGAACTGCTGAAATATCAAACATACAGATCTGAGAAGCTCTATGAATCCCAAGCAAGAGAAATAAGCTCAAACCTGGAGAGAAAAAAAGCTAAAGAAGTAAGAATTAGATGGTTAAAACATCTGTAATAAAGAGTCTGACTCCCTTTTTGATGTTTCTTGATGGCTTTCAAGTCCCACATCTGTACAAGCTGATAAGAAAGCCCAAGTGTTCTCTCCTTTGGCATCAGGAAGAAGTTCAAATTATGCAGTTCCATCCTTTATTCACGATAAAAGCCTAGTCAGTCTTTTTTCTCTGCTCTTTCAAGACATTTTTAGATCACCTTGGGAGCCTGCCCTGCTCTCTTCAGAAAGCCTCATTATGTGAGTAATAAACTTATTCACATCTTCTCAGGGCATGTGTGGCATCATCAGTCTCAACATCTGAACTAAACTTTGGGTGAGGGTTCATATTGCTTGTAGAGGATGCTGGCAAGCTTGTGCTTTAGGCTTTGCTGGTTTGTGCTGCACTTATAAAATCCTACCAAGCTTCTGTTTAGATATAACCAACTGTCTCAGATCAAGCTGCCATAACAAAATACCATAGACTTAAGCAACAGAAGTTTATTTCTCACGGTTCTGGAGGCTGCAAAGTCCAAGATCAAGGTGCCAACCAATTTGGTTCCTGGTGAGAGCCCTCTTCTCAGACTGCAGATGGCTATCTTCTAACTGTGTCCTCACCTGGTGAAGAGAGAGGGAGAAAGTGAACTCTCTAGTATCTCTTTTTATAAGGACACTAATCCTATTGGATCAGGCCTCCATCTTTATTACCTCATTTAATCTTAATTAGCTCCTATAAATGCCCTATTTCCAAATACAGTCACAGATGAGAGTTGGGGCTTTAACACATGAATTTTGGGAAGACACAAACTTTAAGTTCACAATACCAACTTAAGTTGGAAGTTTTTGATAATGTTTAGAGACAGGACCATAGGACCCTCCTTAAAATGGCTTGGGTAGTGTATCTCAGCCTGGACCTGTGTGTTTCAGATTGAAGTATGTGTCTTATTCCAGTATAAGCCACAACTGACATCAGGGTCAGGGGAGCAACACTTCCTGTGACGATTGAGTGTGTCTCAACCAGGCATTAATCCCATTCTACAGAGTGTCCAGGGGAGAAAGACTGATACCCTGTGCAATATATGAGCCCATTGGATGATAGCTCATACGGAGGAAGAGAAATTGCAAAGTAGCATGCTGAGGTTATACTACTAAAAGTAAATGGTTCACTAGGACCCTACAAAATGCCATTGTTGCTGCTGCTAGCTATGCTTCTGTCACAACAAAGATCCTGATCCTCAGGGTTATAGGGAACACAGCCATGGCATCCCTGCAGAATAGCCACTGACATAACACTGGCAAAGTTTCCTAACCCTAACGATACTGATTTGAGGCTCTCTGGAAGGATAAAGACAAATATTAGCAGAGTAGAGGTATATATATATATATATAAAATATATATAGTAACCATCAAAAAAGAAAAAACAAAAATACCTGAATATAGGGTGAGCAAACAAAAAAATGAAAACAGAGGAGGAGCTTCAAGATAGCGGAAGAGTAAGACGCGGAGATCACCTTCCTCCCCACAAATACATCAGAAATACATCTACATGTGGAACAACTCCTACAGAACACCTACTGAACGCTGGCAGAAGACCTCAGACCTCCCAAAAGGCAAGAAACTCCCCACGTACCTGGGTAGGGAAAAAGAAAAAACAGAGACAAAAGAATACGGACAGGACCTACACCAGTGGGAGGGAGCTGTGACGGAGGAAAGGTTTCCACACACTAGGAAGCCCCTCGCGGGCGGAGACTGCGGTTGGCAGAGGGGGGAAGCTTCGAAGCCGCGGAGGAGAGCACAGCCACAGGGGTGCGGAGGGCAAAGCGGATAGACTCCAGCACAGAGGATCGGTGCCGACCAGCAATCACCAGCCCGAGAGGCTTGTCTGCTCACCTGCCTGGACGGGCGGGGGCTGGGAGCTGAGGCTTGGGCTTCAGAGCTTAGATCCCAGGGAGAGGACTGGAGTCAGCTGCGTGAACACAGCCTGAAGGAGGCTAGTGCGCCATGGCTAGCCGGGAGAGGGTCTAGGAAAAAGTCTGGAGCTGCCGAAGAGGCAAGAGACTTTTTCTTGCCTCTTTGTTTCCTGGTGCGCGAGGAGAGGGGATTAAGAGCGCTGCTTACAGGAGCGCCACAGGGCTTCCCTGGTGGATCAGTGGTTGAGAGTCACCTGCCGATGCAGGTGACAAGGGTTCGCGCCCCGGTCCGGGAAGATCCCACATGCCGCGGAGCAGCTAGGCCCGTGAGCCATGGCCGCTGAGCCTGCGCATCCGGAGCCTGTGCTCCACAACAGGAGAGGCCACAACAGTGAGAGGCCCGCATACCGCAAAAAAAAAAAAAAAAAAGAGCTCCAGAGACAGGCGCGAGCTGCGGCTATCAGGGTGGACACCAGAGATGGGCATGGGACGCTAAGGCTGATGCTGCCACCACCAAGAAACCTGTGTGCAAGCACAGGTCACTCTCCACACCTCCTCTCCCGGGAGCCTGTGCAGCCCGCCACTGCCCCGTGATCCAGGGACAACTTCCACAGAAGAACTACACGGCACACCTCAGGCTGGTGCAATGTCACGCTGGCCTCTGCCGCCGCAGGCTCGCCGCACACACAGTACCCCTTGCTCCCGCTGGCCTGAGGGAGCCAGAGCCCCCGAATCAGCTGCTCCTTTAACCCCGTCCTGTCTGAGCGAAGAACAGACGCCCTCAGGGGACCTACACGCGGGGGCGGGGCCAAATCCAAAGCTGAAACCCGGGAGCTGTGCGAACAAGGAAGAGAAAGGGAAATCTCTCCCAGCAGCCTCAGGAGCAGCAGATTAAATCTCCACAATCAATTTGATGTACCCTGCATCTGTGGAATACCTGATTGACAACGAATCATCCCAAACTGAGGAGATGGACTTAGGGAGCAACGATATATATATATATTTTCCCCTTTTTCCCTTTTTGTGAGTGTGTATGCATATGGTGCTGTGTGTGATTTTGTCTGTATAGTTTTGCTTTTACCATTTGTCCTAGGGTTCTGTCTCTCCGGTTTTTTTGTTTTGTTTTGTTTTACTATAGTTTTCAGCGATTGTTATCATTGGTGGATTTCTTTTTTGGTTGTTCTTTCCTTTTAATTATTAAAAAAAACTTTTTTTAAATAATTATTTTCTGTTTTTTATTTTAATAACATTTTAATTAAATTTTATTATATTATATTTTATTTTACTTTATCTTTTCCTTTCTTTGTTTGTTTTTTCTCCTTTTTATTGTGAGCCATGTGGATGACAGGCTCTTGGTGCTCCAGCCAGGCATGAGGGCTGTGCCTCTTCAGTGGGAGATCCAAGTTCAGGACATAGGTCCACCAGAGACCTCCCAGCTCCATGTAATATCAAATGGCAAAAAACTCCCAGAGATCTCCATCTCAATATCAGGACCCAGCTCCACTCAACAACCAGCAAGCTACAGTGCTGGACACCCTATGCCAAACAACTAGCAAGACAGGAACACAACCCCACCCATTAGCAGAGAGGCTGCCTAAAATCATAATAAGGTCACAAACACCCCAAAACACACCACCAGGCGTGGACCTGCCCACAAGAAAGAAAAGATCCAGCCTCATCCACCAGAACACAGGCACTAGTCCCCTCCCCCAGGAAGCCTACACAACCCACTGAACCAACCTTAGCCACTGGGGGCAGACACCCAAAACAACAGGAACTACGAACCTGCAGCCTGCAAAAAGGAAAACCCAAACACAGTAAGTTAAGCAAAATGAGAAGACAGAGAAACACACAGCAGATGAAGGACCAAGGTAAAAACCCACCAGACCTAACAAATGAAGAGGAAATAGACAGTCTACCTGAAAAAGATTTCAGAATAATGATAGTAAAGATGATCCAAAATCTTGTAAATAGAATGGAGAAAATAAAAGAAACGTTTAACAAGGGCCTAGAAGAACTAAAGAGCAAACAAACAATTATGAACAACACAATAAATGAAATTAAAAGTTCTCTAGAAGGGATCAATAGTAGAATAACTAAGGAAGAAGAATGGATAAGTGACCTGGAAGATAAAATAGTGGAAATAACTACAGCAGAGCAGAATAAAGAAAAATGAATGAAAAGAATTGAAGACAGTTTCAGAGACATCTGGGACAATATTAAATGCAGCAACATTCAAATTATAGGGGTCCCAGAAGAAGAATAGAAAAAGAAAAGGACTGAGAAAATATTTGAAGAGATTATAGTTGAAAACTTCCCTAATATGGGAAAGGAAATAGGTAATCAAGTCCAGGAAGCACAGAGAGTCCCATACAGGATAAGTCCAAGGAGAAACACACCAATACACATATTAACGAAACTATCAAAAATTAAAAACAAAGAAAAAATATTAAAAGCAGCAAGGGAAAAAAACAAATAACATACAGGGAGTCCCCATAGGGTTAACAGCAGAAACTGATCTTTCAGCAGAAACTCTGCAAGCCAGAAGGGAGTGGCAGGACATATTTAAAGTGATGAAAGGGAAAAACCTAAAACCAAGATTACTCTACCCAGCAAGGATCTCATTCAGTTTTGATGGAGAAATTAAAAGCTTTACTATGAGCAAAAGCTAAGAGAATTCAGCACCACCAAACCAGCTTTACAACAAATGCTAAAAGAACTTCTCTAGGCAGGAAACAGACATACAGAAGGAAAAGACGTACAATAATAAACCCAAAACAATTAAGAAAATGGTAATAGGAACAAACATATAGAAAATTACCTTAAATGTAAATGGATTAAATGCTCCAACCAAAAGACATAGACCAGCTGAATGGATACAAAAACAAGACCCGTGTATATACTGTCTACAAGAGACCGACCTCAGACTTAGGGACACATACAGACTGAAAGTGAGGGGATGGAAAAGATATTCCATGCAAATAGTAGTCAAAAGAAAGCTGGAATAGCAATTCTCATATCAGACAAAATAGACCTTAAAACAAAGACTATTACAAGAGACAAAAAAGGACACTACATAATGATCAAGGGATCAATCCAAGAAGAAGATATATGAATTGCAAAATTTATGCACTCAACATAGAAGCACCTCAGTATATAAGGCAAATACTAGCCATAAAAGGGGATATCGAAAGTAACACTATCATAGTAGGGGACTTTAACACCCCACGTTCACCATGGACAGATCATCCAAAATGAAAATAAATAAGGAAACACAAGCTTTAAATGATACATTAAACAAGATGGACTCAATTGATAATTATAGGACATTCCATCCAAAAACAACAGAATACACTTTCTTCTCAAGTGCTCATGGAAGATTCTCCAGGATAAATCATATCGGGGGTCACAAATCAAGCCTTGGTAAATTTAAGAAAATTGAAACCGTATCAAGTAGCTTTTCTGACCAAAACGCTATGAAACTAGATATCAATTACAGGAAAAATATCTGTAAAAAATACAAACACATGGAAGCCAAACAATAATAATAAACAAGAGGTCACTGAAGAAATCAAAGAGGAAATCAGAAAATACCTAGAAGCAAATGACAATGAAAACACGGTGACACAAAACCTATGGGATGCAGCAAAAGCAGTTCTAAGAGGGAAGTTTATAGCAATACAATCCTACCTTAAGAAACAGGAAACTTCTCAAATAAACAACCTAACATTACACCTAAAGCAATTAGAGAAGAAGAACAATAAAAACCCAAAGTTAACAGAAGGAAAGAAATCATAAAGAGCAGATCAGAAAAAAATGAAAAAGAAATGAAGGAAATGATAACAAAGACCAATTAAACTAAAAGCTGGTTATTTGAGAAGATAAACAATATTGATAAACCATTAGCCAGACTCATCAAGCAAAAAAGGGAGAAGACTCAAATCAATAGAATTAGAAATGAAAATGGAGAAGTGACAACTGACACTGCAGAAATACAAAGGATCGTAAGAGATTACTACAAGCAGCTATATGCCAATAAAATGGAAAACCTGGAAGAAATAGACAAATTCTTAGAAATGCACAACCTTCCGAGACTGAACCAGGAAGAAATAGGAAATATGAACAGACCAATCACAAGCAATGAAATTGAAACTGTGATTAAAAATCTTCCAACAAACAAAAGCCTAGGACCAGATGGCTTCACAGGCAAATTCTATCAAATATTTAGAGAAGAGCTAACACCTATCCTTCTGAAACTCTTCCAAAATATAGCAGAGGGAGGAATACTCCCAAACCCATTCTACGAGGCCACCATCACCCTGATACCAAAACCAGAAAAAGATGTCACAAAAAAGGAAACTGCAGACCAACATCACAGATGAATATAGATGCAAAAATCCTCTACAAAATACTAGCAAACAGAATCCAACAGCACATTAAAAGGATCATACACCATGATCAAGTGGGGTTTATTCCAGGAATGCAAGGACTCTTCAATATATGCAAATCAATCAATGTGATACACCATATTAACAAATTGAAGGAGAAAAACAATATGATCATCTCAATAAATGCAGAAAAGTTTTAGACAAAATTCAACACCATTTTATGGTAAAAACCCTGCAGAAAGTAGGCATAGAGGGAACTTACTTCAACATAATAATGGCCTAGAGGGAACTTACATCAACATAATAATGGCCATATATGACAAACCAACAGCCAATATCGTCCTCAATGGTGAAAAACTGAAACCATTTCCACTAAGATCAGGAACAAGACAAGGTTGCCCACTCTCACCACTATTATTCAACATAGTTTTGGAAGTTTTATCCACAGCAGTCAGAGAAGAAAAAGAAATGAAAGGAATCCAAATAGGAAAAGAAGAAGTAAAGCTGTCACTGTTTGCAGATGACATGATACTATACATAGAGAATCTTAAAGATGCTACCAGAAAACTACTAGAGCTAATAGATGAATTTGGTAAAATAGCAGGATACAAAATTAATGCACAGAACTCTCTCGCATTCCTATACACTAATGATGAAAAATCTGAAAGTGAAATTAAGAAAACACTCCCATTTACCATTGCAACAAAAAGAATAAAATACCTAGGAATAAACCTACCTAAGGAGACAAAATACCTGTATCCAAAAATTATAAGACACTGATGAAAGAAATTAAATATGATACAAATAGGTGGAGAGATATACCATGTTCTTGGACTGGAAGAATCAACATTGTGAAAATGACTCTACCACCCAAAGCAATCTACATATTTAATGCAATACCTATCAAACTACCACTCATATTTTTCACAGCACTAGAACAAAAAATTTCACATTTGTATGGAAACACAAAAGACCCCGTATAGCCAAAGCAATCTTGAGAAAGTAAAACGGAGCTGGAGGAATCAGGCTCCCTGACCTCAGACTATACTACAAAGCTACAGTAATCAAGACAGTATGGTACTGGCAAAAAAAGAGAAATATAGATCAACGGAACAGGATAGAAACCCCAGAGATAAACCCATGCACATATGGTCACCTTATCTTTCATAAAGGAGGCAAGAATACACAATGGAGAAAAGACAGCCTCTTGTATAAGTGTTGCTGGTAAAACTGGACAGCTACATGTAAAAGAATGAAATTAGAACACTCCCTAACACCATATTCAAAAATAAACTCAAAATGGATTAAAGACCTAAATGTAAGGCCAGACACTATCAAACTCTTAGCAGAAAACATAGGCAGAACACTCAATGACATAAATCACAGCAAGATCCTTTTTGACCCACCTCCTAGAGAAATGGAAATAAAAATGAAAAGAAACAAATGGGACCTAATGAAACTTAAAAGCTTTTGCACAGCAAAGGAAACCATAAACAAGACCAAAAGACAATCTTCAGAATGGAAGAAAATGTTTGCAAATGAAACAATTGACAAAGGATTAATCTCCAAAATTTATAAGCATCTCATGCAGCTCAATATCCAAAAAGCAAACAACCCAATCCAAAAATGGGCAGAAGAGCTAAACAGACATTTCTCCAAAGAAGATAAACAGACTGCCAACAAACACATGAAAGAGTGCTCAACATCATTAATCATTAGAGAAATGCAAATCAAAACTACAATTCGATATCACCTCACACCATTCAGAATGGCCATCATCAAAAATATCTACAAACAATAAATGCTGGTTAGGGTGTGGAGAAAAGGGAACACTCTTGCACTGTTGGTGGGAATGTAAATTGATACAGCCACTATGGAGAACAGTATGGAGGTTCCTTAAAAAACTGAAAATAGAACTACCATATGACCCAACTAAAAATAGAACTACCATATGACCCAGCAATCCCACTACTTGGCATATACCCTGAGAAAACCATAATTCAAAAAGAGTTATGTACAACAATGTTCATTGCAACTCTATTTTCAATAGTCAGGACATGGAAGCAACCTAAGTGTCCATCAATAGATGAATGGATAAAGAAGATGTGGCACATATATACAATGGAATATTACTCAGCCATAAAAAGAAATGAAATTGAGTTATTTGTAGTGAGGTGGATGGACCTAGAGTCTGTCATACAGAGTGAAGTAAGTCAGAAAGAGAAAACAAATACCATACGCTAAAACATATATATAGAATCTAAAAAAAAAAAAAAGTCATTAAGAACCTAGGGGTAAGACAGGAATAAAGATGCAGACCTACTAGAGAATGGACTTAGGACATAGGGAGGGGGAAGGGTAAGCTGGGACAAAGTGAGAGAGTGTTAGTGTATATATGGACATATATACACTACCAAATGTAAACTAGATAGCTAGTGGGTAGCAGTCGTATAGCACAGGGAGATCAGCTCAGTGCTTGTGACCAGCTAGCAGGGTAGGATATGGAGGGTGGGAGGGAGGGAGATGGAAGATGGGAGAGATATGGGGATATATGTATATGTATAACTGATTCACTTTGTTATAAAGCAGAAACGAACACACCATTGTAAAGCAATTATACTCCAATAAAAATTTTAAGAAAAAAATAAAATAAAAAAATAAATTACCAAAAAAAAAAAAAAAAAACAGAGGAAAAATAATGAAAACAGAGGTCCAAAATTTGACCCAACTTAAAACCCAAAATTCACTAAAAGGATTTATGGGGGAAAAAAGATAAGTGGGTGCTGATTTGCATTTTGCCTCTGTAACAGGTTCTAAATTAAATTTAACATCTACTGAATTTAACAAATTGGCAAATCTTTGTGGCCTTAATCATTATGGGGACAGAAATTACAGCTATCCCTGGAGATCACATGACACTTAAACAAGGCACCCCTATAATGTTGCGGGAGTCACTGAACCTAAAATAGAGGATAACATGTATGCCTTACCTTAGCCATGGAACTATTGCCTTGCTTAAACTCCCTGTAGTCATAGTGCCCAATTTTCTAAAATATCCCATAGTGGTCATGGCTGCTCTGACTCAATGAGCAATAAATTAAAATTAAATTAAGTCTTTGGCACTTACAATTGGCTTGATAAAATGAGACCCTATGGACATTTCCCCAAGATAAAACAGTTCATAATGCCCAATGTAAATTAAAATAGGGCCTTCAAGGATTGAAACCCATTATGTAAGACCTATTTAGGGAAGGGGTGGTTATTTCCACTGCTTCTCTAATTAACAGTCCTGCTTTTAAACCTGGAAAAAATGGAAGGCACCTCATAGTGGATTACTGTAATGTTAATGCTGTAGTCACACCAATTAATGCCCCCATACCCAGTACTATCAAAATTACTGACTCCATCCAACCAGCAACTGGCAAATACTTGGTAGTCATAGATTTGGCTAATATATTCAGTGTCTACTTCAATAGCCTCTTGGATGCAGTTTGCTTTCATCTTCTAAGGGACTCGATAGTGCATCCTATCTGGTTACTCATGGGCTACCTCAACTTCCCTGTGATCATACATAATCTCTGCAGGTACAATCTTAACTGCATCCAACTTTCTCCAGAAGCACAGGTATGCTAGCACACTGATGACATCCTTCTCCAAGGAAATTCATTTGCTAAATTAATTCAGAACATACAAATACCAAGGGGTTCACAAAAATAACATGGGCCATTGTCCCACACAGCATACAAGTCCCCACCACTTTGGTTAAATTCCTGAAAATTATTTGATAAACTGAGAGCTGTTCCATCCCTAACACTGTCAAGAAATAGCTATGGACCCTCTCAGCACCCATGATGTTAAAACAAATCCTAAATCATTTAGGTTTTGTGTTTTGGAGACAACATATTCCTCATTTACAAATCTTACTGTTACACACAAATCAGTTCACAATAAATAGAATATCATACAACAAAAGGCTCTAGAATCTGTCCAAATTGTAATGTAACAGGCACTTCCATTACTACACCCCCCAAAGACTCCTTCATTCTAGGAGCTTTAGCAACCTCCTTTCATTCCCCTTAGAGCCCCTTGTCCACCCATGATGCTCATAAGTTGCCCACAGGATTTTGTTACAAGAAAGGGCCCTCACTGACACCACATCATATCCATTAATGTAGCCGTTGTCTGTACACTGAGCTATCCTGAAAACAGAGGCTTTTCAGGACCTGAGTCTATGACCTTCACACCCAGATGCCCATTATGCCCTGGGTCATGGAAGTAGCACCTCATGAGCTCAGCATAGCCACAGAAGTCTCCCTGCTATAAGATGGAGCCAAACCTGGGCCCTCTGGCTTATTCCACCTGCAAGAGTGGGAAAGAGGGTGGGAGCAGAAGGGTAGTGTCCTGTCCTCATTCCCTTGACAATGACAAAGGAGGTCACCCCTCTTCTGCACCCTTTATCCTCCCGAGGAGCCCCTTGATGTCAACTGAGTATGCATCAAAGGGAGTTTATATAAGAAGGATGGAAGAGCCACCATTACATGAGACAGAGGTCATGGGAGAGATGCTGCTTTTCATCCTTTAACCGCATGTTCTAGATCAAGAATGGAACCCAGGAGTCAGCAAAATTGGCTGAACGTCAGTTAGCCATCTTAACATGGGATACCCTGGCCAACAGTCAGCCTCATCTGTACATTTTTACCAATTTCTGGGTCTCATCCAGTCAATGACAGCAACATTTCTTTATCCATAATTTTGCGTTTGGAAGAAACAACTTTAGGTATCTCTTGTTTCACAGATATCCAAAATGTAGATTAAGGTCTTAGATGTCCCTGCATGTGCTAAGACTAACTACAAGGCCTCACACTAAGTTATCACTTATCCCCTCCAGAGTTCCAAACATAATTGATAGTGACCAGGGCACTAGTTTCACTTCTCAGAATATACAATGCTGGGCTCTTGAACAAAGTATTTGGTAGAACTTTCAACACTGTTACCAGTTTCAGGCTACAGTCCTCATAAAGCATCATAATGTCTTACTTAATGTAGGTCAAATTCAATTAAATGAAACATGGCACATTTTAGTCATCAGTCAAATATCAGGAATAAATGTAACAAGGAGCCTGACTCCATTTTTGATGCTTGACCACTAACAACTTTCAAGCCCCACCAATCTCCTTTCCCCATCTGTCCCATATCTCGGCAAGCTGATAAGAAAGCCCATTTTTTCCCTCCTTTGGCACTGGCAAGAAATTCAAATCACACAAATCTAGGCCAGCACACAGGAACATTTGCCCCTGTCTCAAACCTAAAATAAAAGCCTATCAAGTCTCCCTTCTCTGCACCCTCAAAACATTTTGAAACCAGCTTGGGAACCTGCCGTATCTCCCCACAAAACTTCATTAAATATTCATAAACTTTTTCATACTCTCTTTGTGTGTGTGCAGTGTCATTAGTCTTAATATTCAGAAGAAATTTGGGGTGGGAGCATCTGTCCTGTCTCTGTAGGTGACTACATCATCACCTATTTTTTTTAATCAAATAAAAATTAATTAAAAAGTAAGTTAAATTTATAAAAATAAGTGTTCTGTGGAATTTGTACTATTTGAAAGCAGAATGAAAATATTTAGTATATTCCAATTTCAATAAGTTAATTCTACATGCTAAAAATTTCTAAACTAACCATGGAAAACATGTATGTACAACTTAAAATCTAGTATACAAAAGAAACTGATAGGAGAAAAAAAATCCATTCACTATAAGGCAAGAATGGAGGAGAAAACATATAGAAATAGAACAATGAAAAGTATAAAATAAGATATTAGAAATTAAAATCATGATTAATAAGCAAAAATGCAAATTGATTAAATGTTAACATAAAAAGATAAGAATTTTCAAGCCATATTTCAAAATTCTGCTCTATGCTATCTCCAAGAAGTATATCCCAAATATAAGAATATATACATGCTCAAAGAAAAAAGGATAAAAAAATACAAAGCAAACACCAATTTTAAAAAGCTGATGTAGTGGAGCTTCAAGATGGCGGAAGAGTACGAAGTGGAGATCACCTTCCTCCCCACAAATACACAAGAAATACATCTACATGTGGAACAACTCCTACAGAACACCTACTGAATGCTGGCAGAAGACCTCAGACCTACCAAAAGGCAAGAAACTCCCCACGTACCTGGGTAGGGGGAAAAAAAAAAGAAAAAACAGAGACAAAAGAATAGGGACGGAACCAGCACCAGTGGGAGGAGCTGTGATGGAGGAAAGGTTTCCACATACTAGGAAGCCCCTTCATGGGCAGAGACTGCGGTGGGCGGAGGGGGTAAGATTCGGGGCCACGGAGGAGAGCACAGCAAAAGGGTGTGGAGGGCAAAGTGGAGAGAATCCCACACAGAGGATCGGTGTTGACCAGCACTCACCAGCCCGAGAGGCTTGTCTGCTCACCCGCTGGGACGGGCGGGGGCAGGGAGTTGAGGCTCGGGGTTCAACATGCGAATAATAGTGGTCCCAGAAGAAAAAGAGAAAAAGAAAGGGACTGAGAAAATATTTGAAGAGATTATAGTTGAAAACTTCACTATATGGGAAAGGAAATAGTCAATCAAGTCCATGAAGCACAGAGAGTGCTATACAGGATAAATCCAAGGAGAAACACACCAAGACACATAAGAATCAAACTATCAAAAACTAAATAGAAAGAACAAATATTAAAAAACAGCAAGTGAAAAACAACAAATAACACACAACGGAATCCCCATAAGGTTAACAGCTGATCTTTCAGCAGAAACTCTGCAAGCCAGAAGGGAGTGGCAGGACATATTTAAAGTGATGAAGGAGAAAAACCTACAGCCAAGATTACTCTACCCAGCAAGGATCTCATTCAGATTTGACAGAGAAATTAAAAGCTTTACTGACGAGCAAAAGCTAAGAAAATTCAGCACCACCAAACCAGCTTTACAACAAATGCTAAAAGAACTTCTCTAGGCAGGAAACACAAGAGAAGGAAAAGACCTACAATAATAAACCCAAAACAATTAAGAAAATGGTAATAGGAACATACATATCGATAATTACCTTAAATGTAAATGGATTAAATGCTCCAACCAAAAGACATAGACTGGCTGAATGGATACAGAACCAAGACCCGTATATATGCTGTCTACAAAAGTCCCACTTCAGACCTAGGGACACATACATACTAAAAGTGAGGGGATGGAAAAAGATATTCCATGCAAATGGAAGTCAAAAGAAAGCTGGAGTAGCAATATTCATATCTGACAAAATAGACTCTAAAAAAAGACTATTACAAGAGACAAAAAAGGACACTACATAATGATTAAGGGATTAATCCAAGAAGAAGATACAAGAACTGTAAATATTTATGCACCCAACATAGGAGCACCTCAATACATAAGGCAAATGCTAACAGCCATAAAAGGGGAAATCGACAGTAACACAGTCATAGTAGGGGACTTTAACACCCCACTTTCACCAATGGACAGATAATCCAAAAAAAAATAAATAAGGAAACACAAGCTTTACATGATACATTAAACAAGATGGACTTAATTGATATTTATAGGACATTCCATCCAAAAACAACAGAATACACATTCTTCTCAAGTGCTCATGGAACATTCTCCAGGGTAGATCATATCTTGGGTCGCAAATCAAGCCTTGGTAAATTTAAGAAAATTGAAATCATATCAAGTATCATTTCTGACCACAATGCTATGAGACTAGATATCAATTACAGGAAAAAATCTGTAAGAAATACAAACACATGGAGGCTAAACAACACACCACTTAATAACCAAGAGACCACTGAAGAAATCAAAGAGGAAATCAAAAAATACCTAGAGGGTTTCCCTGGTGGCGCAGTGGTTGAGAGTCCACCTGCCGATGCAGGGGACGTGGGTTTGTGCCCCGGTCTGGGAGGATCCCACGTGCCATGGAGCGGCTGGGCCCGTGAGCCATGGCCGCTGGGCCTGCGCATCCAGAGCCTGTGCTCCATGGCGGGAGAGACCAGAGCAGTGAGAGGCCCGTGTACCACAAAAAAAAAAAAAAAAAAAAAAAAAAAAAACCTATAAACAAATGACCTTGAAAACACGACGACCCAAAACCTATGGGATGCAGCAAAAGCAGTTGTAAGAGGGAAGTTTATAGCAATACAATCCTACCTTAAGAAACAAGAAACATCTCAAATGAACAACCTAACCTTACACCTAAAGCAATTGGAGAAAGAAGAACAAAAAACCCTCCAAATTTAGCAGAAGGAAAGAAATCATAAAGATCAGATCAGAAATAAATGAAAATGAAATGAAGGAAACGATAGCAAACTTCAAGAAAACCAGAAGCTGGTTCTTTGAGAAGATAAACAAAATTGATAAACCATTAGCCAGACTTATCAAGAAAAAAAGGGAGAAGACTCAAATCAATAGAATTAGAAATGAAAATGGAGAACAACTGACACTGCAGAAATACAAAGGATCATGAGAGATTACTACAAGCAGCTATATGCCAATAAAATAAAATCTGAAAGAAATGGACAATTTCTTAGAAATACACAACCTTCCAAGACTGAACCAAAAAGAAATAGAAAATATGAACAGACCAATCACAAGCAATGAAATTGAAACTGTGATTAAAAATCCTACAACAAACAAAAGCCTAGGACCAGATGGCTTCACAGGCAAATTCTATGAAACATTTGGAGAAGAGCTAACACCTATCCTTCTCAAACTCTTCCAAAATATAGCAGAGGGAGGAACACTCCCAAGCTCATTCTACGAGACCACCATCACCTTGATACCAAAACCAGACAAGGATGTCACAAAGAAAACTACAGGCCCATATCATTGATGAACATAGGTGTAAAAATCCTCAACAAAATACTAGCAAACAGAATCCAACAGCACACTAAAAGGATTATACACTATGATCAAATGGGGTTTATTCCATGAATGCAAGGATTGTTCAATATACGCAAATCAATCAACGTGATACACCATATTAACAAACTGAGGAGAAAAACGATATGATCATCTCAATAGATGCAGAGAAAGCTTTTGACTAAATTCAACACCGATTTTTGATAAAAGCCATCCAGAAAGAAGGCATAGAGGGAAGTTTCCTCAATATAATAAAGGCCATATGTGACAAACTCACAGCCAACATCATCCTCAATGGTGAAAAACTGAAGCCATTTCCACTAAGATCAGGAACAAGACAAGGTTGCCCACTCTCACCACTCTTATTCAACATAGTTTTGGAAGTTTTAGCCATAGCAATCAGAGAAGAAAAGGAAATAAAAGGAAGCCAAATTGGAAAAGAAGTAAAGCTGTCACTGTTTGCAGATGACATGATACTATACATAGAGAATCCTAAAGATGCTACCAGAAAACTACTAGAGCTAATCAATGAATTTGGTAAAGTAGCAGGATACAAAATTGTATATGTATAACTGATTCACTTTGTTATAAAGCAGAAACTAACACACCATTGTAAAGCAATTATACTCCAAAAAAGATGTAAAAAAAAAAAGTTGATGTAGCAATTAATATCAGTAAGACAAAAATCATTAGTAAAGAAAAATATAACATTACATAACAATTTTAAATGTGTATGTACCCAATAACATATTACATGAAACAGAAAAACAGAAAAAATAAATTTCTGAATAGAATGGTATAAATATGTTAATAGATATTAACATATTTTTAAAGGAATTGTTAGTTCAAGCAGCAAAGTTATGAATGTCCCAGATTCTCTAGTATCTTGCCAAGAATCAGCATGGTCAGTCTTCACATTAGCTATTTTAAAACATGTGTAGGAATATGACATCTGATTGTGATGTTCTCTTCTGTTTCTCATCTGTATATATTCTTTGGTAAAGTGTCTGTTCAAATCTTTTGCCCATATTTCTGGGGTTGTTTTTTTGTTTGTTTTGTTTTTTTATTGAAGTATAGTTGATTTACAATATTATATTAGTTTCAGGTGTACAAGACAGTGATTTAATACTTTATAGATTATACTCCATTTAAAGTTATTCCAAAATATTGGCTATATTTCTTTTGTTGTACAATATATCTTTATAGCTTATTTACTCTATGCATAGCATTTTGTACCCCTTAATCCCCTATCTTGCCTCTCCCCGTTTCCTCTCCCCACTGGTAACCACTAGTTTGTTCTCTATATCTGTGAGTTTGTCTCTATTTTGTTATATTCATTTGTTTTATTTTTTTTGATTCTACATATGTGATAACACAGTAATTGTTTTACTCTATCTGACATATTTTACTAAGCATAATACCCTCCAGGTCCATCCATGTTGTTGTAGATGGCAAAATTTCATTCTGTTTTATGACTGAATGATATTCCAATGTGGGTGTGTATGTATGTATGTATATGTGTATATATATATATATATATATACACCACATCTTCTTTATCCATTCATCTGTTAATGGACACTTAGGTTGCTTCCATATCTTGGCCACTATATGCTGCTATAAACATTGGGGTGCATGTATCTTTTTGAATTAGTGTTTTCATTTTCTTCCTATATATGCCCAGGTTGAGAATTGCTGGTTCACATGGTAGTTCCATTTTTAGTTTTTTGAGGACTCTCCATACTGTTTGGAGTTTTGAGAGATTCTCATACATTCTACATACAGACCTTTATGAACTATATGATTTGCAAATATTTTCTCCCAGTCTATGGATTTTCTTTTCATCCTAAGCAGCATCTTTCAAAGATCAGATTTTAATTTGAATAAAGCCCAATCTATTGATTTGTTCTTTTATAGATTATGTATCAAACTTTTGGTGTCACGCCTAAGAAATCTTTGCCTAAGCCAACCATACAAGTGTTTTCTGTTATGTTTTCTTCTAGAAGTTTTATAGCTTTAGGTTTAATGTTATAAATTTGCCCTTTAATACTGTTCAGTGAAATCTCAATCAATTCAGATATATTGTTCTCATTTTTATTCAGTTCAAAATAAATTCTAATTTCTATTTTGACCCAATGTATGTGTGTTGTTCAATTTTCAAATATTGGGGAATTTTCCAGATATTTCTATTATTTATTTTAAATTTAATTTCATTGTAGTCAGAAAACATACTTCGAATGATTTGAATATTTTGAAAATTTAATGACATTTGTTTTATGGCCCAGAATATGATCTAACTTGATAAATGTTTTCTGTGCAGTTGAAAAGAATCTCGTGTTGGATGTAATTTTCTAACGATGAAAATTATGTCACATTAGTTGACAGTTTTATTCAAATCTTCTCTATCCTTAATGATTTTCTGTAAACTTTCTGTATCTATTATTGAGAGAGGGGTATTGATATTTTCAACTATAACTGTGGACCTGCCTATTTCTCCATTTAGTTCTATCAATATTTTGCTTCATGTATTTTGAAGTTCTATTATTGGCATAAACATTTAGGACTCTTATGCCTATACTGAAAATATAAAATAAGATCTCTAAATGGTAAACTGCCATGTTCATAAATGGGAGACTCAATGTCACACAGATGTTAATTTTCTCCACATTAACCCAAGGAATCAATTCTATTTAAATAAGAATCATAATATGCTTCCTTTATGGAATTTAACTAGTTATTTTATATTGTATATGAAGAATAAATAGCTAAGAGTGGTCCAGACACTCTGAAAGTAAAGATAAGGGGGATATTTGTCTCTCTGTATGTTAAGACTTACTATGAATTTGTAGTAATTAAAACACTGTAGTACTGCTCAGGAATAGAAAATTCCTGACTGAACAAAATAAAGAACCAAGAAATCAACTCATAATTATATAAACCTGAGTATGATAGAGTTATCTCTGCAGATCAGTAGGAAAGAAGATTATTCATTCAATAAATTTATGGCAAATCTGTGTACACGAAAAAAACTAGCTTGCTCTCCTGTCCCACATCATAAACAAAAATCAATTTCACACAATTGAAGTCAAATAAAAAAAGTAAAAGTAAAATTTGGGAAAACAATACGAAGAAAATCTCTTTGATTTCTGGGTAAAGATGGATTTCTTAAACAAGATATTAGTAGGCAAAGAATAAGTTAACTAAATTAAAATAAAAACTTCTGTTTAAGAAAATTACAATAAAGAGAATAAAAATTCAAATGACAAATAGATGATAATTAAAAACAAAAAACTGTATATAGAATATACTAATTTTAAACCATTGAGGAAAAGAAAAAGACAAGCATAAAGAGAAGGGACTTGAAGAGGCATGATACAGAAGAAGAAATCTTACTAGTCAATAAACATAAAACATCCTCAACCTTAAATTTCTAATGAATCGACATTTCATACCCAACAGATTGGCAAAAGTTAAAAAGTACAACCACTTTGAAAAATAATATAGTATTCTTTTATAAAGTTGATATTGTCTGTACTGCAGCCATTTCACATACATGTATATCCTAAACAAACTTATGCACATGTGCCAGGGGAACTGTTCAAGAATGTACATAGCAACATTATTTGTAGAAGCAGAAAATTGTAAATAAACAAAATATCCATTGGGGGTAAAATAAGTTAATAAATTTTGATATATTCATATGTTAGAAGACTATGCAATGGTGAAAATGAATAAATTATTGCTACATGCTAAAACATGAATAAATCTTAGAAACATGAGGTTGAGCAGGGATAAAAGCCAGTTGTAAACAAACTTACAAAGTACGTTTATGTTATAATATGAAGGACATGCAAAAGTAAACATTATTGTAAATTCATTGTATAGATATACAAATACATAGTAAGACTAAAGGAAAGGAAGGGAATAACAAGTACAAAATTCAGAACGTTGTTGAAAGAAAAAGATTAGGATTTGAGAGGCCGTACAAGAGATTGCCAAGTAAATGGCAATATTCTTTTCTTAAAACCATATGATGGATACATATACATACTGTATGATACACATATATTTTATAAATATTACTTTATAGACTCAAAATTTAATTTAAATAATTAAAAACTCAGAGTTCTTGAAATTAAAAGTTATCATAAAAAGTTCTTTTTGGGCTTCCCTGGTGGTGCAGTGGTTGAGAATATGCCTGCCAATGCAGGGGACACAGGTTCGAGCCCTGGTCTGGGAAGATCCCACATGCCGCGGAGCAACTAGGCCCGTGAGTGACAACTACTGAGCCTGCGTGTCTGGAGCCTGTGCTCCACAACAAGAGAGGCCGCAATAGTGACGGGCCCGTGCACCATGATGAAGAGTGGCCCCCGCTTGCCACAACTGGAGAAAGCCCTCGCACAGAAACGAAGGCCCAACACAGCCATAAATAAATAAATAAATATTTTTTTTTAAAAAAAGTTTCCTTTTTTTTACTTGAGGCTTTTAAAAAGAGCATGAAAATTGAAGAAAAGGATAAACAATCAGCAATTTCCTTTGTGAGATCGTGGAATACTGACCCCCTACCTAGTCAATCACCAGGAGCTATTATTATTTCACATATATGTCTTTGGACAAAGCTGTTTTATTTAGCAGTCATTGTTTGAACCAACTGCATTGTCATTCTATAAGAATTTGATGCAATATCTTAGGTATAAACGCATGCAGTGAATGCATATATATCAGCTATTGTCCTCTATATTTATATTCACATCTTCACACAGTTCAATATGCAGCATGTATTATGTCATGTGTGTGTGTGTGTGTGTGTGTGTGTGTGTACTGTTCATTCTCAAGTAAATCAGGCTATTGAGTTATATTTTTAGTTAATTATTTTTAATTTTGATAGAAGAAAACAGAAATATAATGATATTTGTTTTACATCTGTGTATGAAATTGCATAGCAGAGGAGTTTTGCAAGAAATGGTTTCTTATTTATTGGTATGACTAAAAATGAGAATGATGAAGGAAGGAAAGGTCTCCAAAAGTTTCTAGAGATGGAATATCTCTAGACGGATCATCACTGACATAACTGAATAATGCCTGTTATAGAAAAATAGAAAATTCATAATTCATTATGAATATACAAACAGAAATATTAAGGGTAAAAGTATAACAATAGGAGAACCAAATACATTTTAAAAAGTGAATGCATGACCTATGCACTATGGAAAAAATCAACTTAATTATGGTTTGTTACAATAGTTCTTTTTGAATAAAGTCCAGTTTTAATTAAAATCTTCTCATTCAATCAGATGGAGTTTCAGATGAGATTACTTGAAACTATCTATTGTTCTTATTTTAATGTACTGCATTTCAGCAGTAGGGAGATATATGAAAGAAAGGCATTTCACTAGCTCTTCAACGGGGTCTGTTATGATTCTAAGTTTAATTAAATTAGATTTGTTGCATATCATTTTTATTACTAAATATCTTAAGCAATTTCTAAGAGATTTCCTTTTCCTCCTGTCCCATGTTTATCCTCACCCATCATGCCCAAATTCAAAATTACAAAAGCTATGTTGAACTCCTGTTTTTCCTTTTAGTGAACAACAGAATATTTCTTATAGTCTTACCTTCCTTTTATCTATCCAGCTTAAAGGAATATAAATAGTAATATAAGTATATATATAAGACTCAATCAACAAATCACTTAATACCCACGTAAATGGAATAGACAACTCACCAGTTTGAAAAAAGTTCATTTGCAGTTATGAAATACAGTTATGAATAATCCCTCTTTTCTTTATAGCTTATGTGCTTAAAACACACACACATTATACTTTCCACATTTCTCTGACCTGTTTCCTATGAATACAGTTGGACAAAATATATCTAGAAATAATAGATCTAGAAATAATCCACTGTACACATATTTCTCTGACTAAAGTTAATCCAGCCCCCTCAGAGGCTATTTAAACATTATCTTTCAGCTCTAGGATGACACTGTCTCAGGGATTCAGTTTGGATCTCTATGTACATGTTGGCTGAAAAATGCAACAATGTCTATATATTTGATGTTGTTTTTAAGCTGCTAAATTATGGAGCAACTTGTTGCGTGGCACTAGATAACAAGTACTGATTTTGGTACTTGGGCAGAGAGCTGGGGAACTTTGAGGAGAGTATTAGTAAAAATATAAAGTGCCTTGAAGAAATCTTTTGTATCAGATGTATAATGGCTTTCAGGAGGTTATAGTGAGAGCTTAGATGATAATAAGAAAACTTTTTTTGGAAATCAGAGGATAGGAATCCCCTGCATTAATAGTAGAAAGTTTAGCAATGCTGTTGCTTATGCTAATGTAGAAAGTACAAAACGTATCTAATTTACCAGGTGATCTAGCTAAACAGATTTCAAGGGTAGAATGTTGAAGGTGCTACCTGGTTTCTTCAAGTTTTTTGCAGTAAAATGTGATTGGAAAGAGATAAGAATTATTAAACAAAAATGATCCAGGACTTAGTAGTTTTAAATTTTTACAGTGCCTTCAGATGGCAAACAATACTAAAGTAAAGAAAATAGCTTCTGAACAAAGATCAAATCCTGGGCACTCTTAGGAAAGAATAATTTAAAGAATGAACAGAGGGTATTACTGTTTTGGCAATGATGGATAAAACTGCTATAAACATCCATGTGTAAGTTTGTGTGGACATGTTTTCAACTCCTTTGGATAAATACTACATCCTCGCCAGCATTTGGTTTTGTCAGCATTCGGATTTTGGCCATTCTGATTGGCATGTAGTGGTATCTCGTTGTTTTGATTTGCATTTCTCGTGTTGATGAAAAAAATTAATCGATAGTCAGTCTAAGCAAGAAATGGAAAATTTTATTGAAGTCAACTTGAGGATTATAACATGGGAGACAGTTTTTCAGAAAACTCTGAAGACTATTCCACCCATCAGAGATCAAAGCACAGTTATAAATGTTTACGAGACAAAAAATTGATGTATACATCATTTAACGATGTACTGACAGTTTACACAATCAAGATCGGCACGTACAAAGTGATCCCTGACAAGATTAAGAAGGAATTACCTCCTAAGGATGTCGGGTTAATGCAGATGCACGATAGACACTAAAGGGGAGGGAGGAAGCCAAAATGGACAGAGAAAAATTTCACATTTAAATTTTTCTTCTCTTGCCATAAAATATGAATTTTATTTCATTACCCTAATGACATATGGTGTTGAGTATCTTTTCATACATTTATTTGCCATTTGTATATCTTCTTTGGTGAAGTGTCTGTTCGGGTATATTGCCAATTTTTAATTAGGTTTTTCATTTTCTTTTCGTTGAGTTCCTTATATGTTTTGTAAAAGGGTTCTTTACCAGATAAGTTTTTGCAACTATTTTCTTCCAGTCTGTGGCTCGTCTTCTCATTCTCCTGATGATGTCTTTTGCAAAGCACATGCTTTTAATTGTAATGAAGTTCAGATTATCAAATATTATTTTATGGATTATGACTTTGCTGTTTTCTCTAAAATGTCATCACCACTCCCAAGGTCATCTAGATTTTCTCCTATATCATCTTCTGGGAGTTTTATAGTTTTGTGCTTTACATTTAGGTCTATGATCAATTTTGAGTTAATTTTTGTGAAAGGTGTCTAGGTTCATTTTTTGTATGTGGTGTCCAGTTTTTCCAGTACCATTTGTTGAACAGAATATCTTTTCTCCAATCAATTGTCTTTGTTTTGTCCCTTTGCCAAAACTCAGTTGGTTATATTTATGTTGGTCTTCTTCTTGGTTCTCTTGTCGGTTCCACTGATTTGTCTATTCTTTCACCAATACCACACTGTATTAATTACTGTAGTTTTATAGTTAATCTTTATGACATTGTGATTTACAATTTAAAAAAAATGTATATTTGGTCTTCATCCTCATATCTGGCCTAGAACTCCTAAAATCCTTGAAATTTCCTAACTGATAAGAGCAATAAAGGGGAAAGGAGTGTGTTTTGTTATTCATAAGAAGTTCCTTTTAACCATACCTGAGTTTATGTCAATGAGATAACTTTTGGAAAGCCCCTAAGGAGGCTGGTTTCTAGGGGAACTACCATATGATTACAGGATTGGAACTCTTAGCCCAAAGTAATCGATGTCCAGGGTTGGGGGCGAGGCTGAAGATTGAATTAATGATCTAATCAACCATACCTATGTAATGAAGCCTTCATAAAAATTCATTAACGTACAGGATTCAGAGAGCTTCCAAGCTGGTGAACAAGTCGAAGTGCTGGAAGGGTAGCATGCCTGAAGAGGGTATGAAAGCTTCATGTCCCTTCCCACATAACTTTCTCTGTATATCTCTTCTATATGTCTGTTCCTGAACTGTATCCTTTCACAAGAAACCACTAATCTAGTAAATAAACTGTTTTCCTGAGTTCTATGAGCCATTCTAGCAAATGTTCAAACCTTGGGAGGGGGTCATGGGAACCTGTGATTTAGAGCTGGTCAGTCAGAAACACCTGGACTTGTGAACTGGCATCTGAGATTGGTGGGAAGACGAAGTTTGCGGGAGTGAACTCTTAAACTGTGTAATATGATACTTATTCCAGGTAGTATCAGAATTGAATTGAATTGCAGGACACTCAGTTGGTGTCTACAAAGAATTGGAGAATTTCTTGGAGAATTCATGAATTTCCATACATGTGTTATCAGAAGTGTTGATGAGTAATGAATAAGGAGAAACAGAGATTTTCCCTTACAGTCTTAGTGTTGGGTAGTGCCAGTTCTTAAATTTTGTTCTTCTTATTCAACATTATGTTGCCTCTTCTGGGTATTTTGCCTCTCCATATAAATTTTAAAATCAGTTTATAGATATCCATAAAATATCCTGCAAGGATTTTGATTAGGTTGCATTGAATCTCTAGATCAAGTCAGGCAGAACTGATATCTTAACAATATTGAGCCTTCCTATCCATGAACATGAAGTATGTCTATGTTTATTTAGTTCTTTTCTTTGATTTCTTTTATCAGAGTTTTATTGTTTTCTGCATATAGATCTTATACATTTTTGTTAGATTTATACCTGTTTCATTTTTGGGGGGCGCTAATGTATGTAACTGGTATTGTGGTTTTAATTGCAAATTCCACTTGTTCATTGCTGGTATATAGGAAAATGATTAACTTTTGTAGGTCAACTTCGCATGCTTCCATCTTGCTTTAATCATTTATTAGTTCCAGGAATACTGTGAACCCCAAGTGAATTCCAAACATAATAAACACAGAAGGATCTAGACACACTATAGTCAAACTGCTCAAAAACAAGGACAAAGAAAACATCTTGAAAGCAGAAAGAGAAAAATAACTCATATACAGGGGAGCAAGAACATGATTAAAGGCTATATTCTTCCTCAGAAAGAGTGGAAACTACAAAGAAGTGGAATGGTATCTTTAAATTACTTGGGGAAAAAACAGTCAATCAAGAAGTCTAGATCTAGCATAACTATAGTTACAAAATGAAACTAAAATAATGATCATTCCCACAGTAACAAAGCTGAGAGAATCTGTTACTGGCAAATCTCATCTAAAAGAAAAACTAAAGGAAGTCTTTCAGGTTGAAAGGAAATCTCAGCAGTAACTCAAATCAAAAAGAAATAATAAAGGCAGGGGAAATCTTAAGTATGTGAGTAAATATAAAAGGCAGAAAGGAGAGAAGGAGGGAGGAAGAGAGACAAAGGGAGAGACAATGAATTTCTCCTTGATCCCCTGTATTTCTCAAAGAAAGCAATTTTTTTTATTCTCTCCCTAGAATTTTAATCTTGTTCAAAGTGACATGAAAACTAAAAACATTTAACTTATTTTGACAGCAGTGTCTTTGGGAGACAGTCCATTAGTTTTCACAGTCTAGACTCCTAAAGTGGCTCTGGTTGTTGCATCTTTTAATTCTATGAGTTGCCCGATATACACCCAAGAAATTCCTTTTGTACCTATGTTAGCCCCAAATTCTGTGTTGTTGCAATTGAAGGCAGTTAGATAATATTTTATTTCTCAAGAAATAACGATGTTTATTTTTCATAATTTATTCATTAATTCATTATATTTATTAAGTAACCACTAAGCTAGTTTCTGGGATTACATTAGCGAAAAATGATAGATATATTTCTGCTCTCGTAAAGCTAACAATTATCCAGATGATTAGAAATTAAATAAAAAATCATACTTCTTTTCAATTATCAATAAAAACATATTAAACTCTACAAAAGAAATTATGAGAATAAAAAAATAGGGCACTTAATATGGATGGTCAGAGAAAATTTCTTTCACTTTTAAATTGCGATTAGAGGATGTTTAAAATCAGAATCTTTTCCCGGGTTACAAATTATGGCATACTTAACTAAAGTGCCTTGTCTTTTAATTGATTATATCTGTAAATCATTTCCAAACCCCAGAAACACTCCATGAAGAACGATAGCACATTTTTTCTTCATCTATTGTCTACTCATCTAATAAAAAACATGTTTATACAAAGCTGATCTCTCTCCAATCCCTAGAGATGGTTTTAGAGCATATTTACATTATTGGAACACTCAGTGTTATTGATCTGTGGGTAGTAGCCTAGTTGGAATCTCCCTTCAGAAAAGTTTTCTCCTTCTGTATCTTACTAATTGTCAGAGAAAAATATGACATGACTGCAGATCTTTATTTAACATGCCATCCATTTAAAAACAAACTGCAAGCCTGCAAGCCACAAAAGAAGGTCAAACGAACAGCCTCAATGTCATATTGCCAACACTCACTATTACTTGAATATTTAGGCCATTATTTTTAATTGCATCTCTAGATACAAAGAGGGTCAGCATGCCACATTTTCAAAGCTATGCTTAAAACTTAAAAGGAATAACTGTGTGAACCATGAACAATTTAACAAGTCCAAATTTCAAGCAACATATAGGTTTTTATAAAATATGTAGTATTTCTAGTAGCAAATAATGTAACATTTGCAAACTAGCAAAACATTACTGATTTCCATATCTATGTAATACTTTCAGTAGGTGTAGCAGAAATAAACTCTATTGTAAATTACTTGTATAATGTTTATCTCAGAGACATATGTGATAAAAATCCATCAAAAATTATATTTATTATGAGAGAAAATATATTTTGTAAATGTAAAGCTTTATAGCTGCAAAAAATGACAACTATGCAAAGTATAAATATTTGTGATTTTAAAAATTGTCTTTCACAAGCAAAATATTGTAGTTGCATTGCATTAAGATATCAGTCTTTTAAAAAAATTAAGTAACTATGCAAATAGACTACAAATAGGATTTTTCAATGGTGACAATAGGTGAGTCTGGTATAAATACAAAGCCAGTTCTGGTCAAACTTTGATGTAAACATCAAAAAACTTTTATTTAAAATTATGCCTGAGGTCTGGAGTATGTAAAACTATAAGAATAATATTTGTATATTATATGTAACATATATAATATAAATATATTTATTCTAATTTATTTTTATTATACGAATAATACTTTAAAGAAGAACAAAGACAGACATTTTTGCAGACATATTAGTTGTATATATAGAAAACCCAAGAAAATCTATACAATTAATAAAAAGTTCAGGGGTTTCCCTGGTGGTGCAGTGGTTGAGAGTCCGCCTGCCGATGCAGGGGACGCGGGTTCGTGCCCTGGTCTGGGAGGATCCCACGTGCCGCGGAGCAGCTGGGCCCGTGAGCCATGGCCGCTGAGCCTACGCGTCCGGAGCCTGTGCTCCGCAACGGGAGAGGCCACAACAGTGAGAGGCCCGCGTACCGCAAAAAAAAAAAAAAAAAAAAAGAATTAATAAAAAGTTCAGGGCTTCCCTGGTGGCGCAGTGGTTGAGAGTCCGCCTGCCGATGTAGGGGACGCAGGTTCGTGCCCTGGTCCGGGAGGATCGCACATACCGCGGAGCAGCTGGGCCCGTGAGCCATGGCCGCTGAGCCTGCGCGTGCAGAGCCTGTGCTCCGCAACAGGAGAGGCCACGGCGGTGAGAAGCCCGCGTACCGCAAAAAAAAAAAAAAAAAAAAAAAAAAAAGGTTCAGAAAAATTTCTAGATGTGAGATTAATATAAAAAAAAATCAATTGTATTTCTACAGATCATGAGTAAATATTTTAAAAATATAATTTTAAAGATACTATTTCAATAATGACAGCATTAAAAAGTATTTAGGAATAAATATATACATGATCTTAAGAAATTATAAAACTTTACTGAAAGTATTAAAGAAAGACTAAATATTTTTAGAGCTACATCATGTTTATATATCAAATGGCTCAATATCATGAAGATGTCAAATTAAAATATAAACTTAAAGCAATTGCAGTGAAAATGCCAAGTGATTCTAAAATTTCATATAAGAGCAAAGAGTCAGATGAAGCAAAATATTCCTAATGAAAACAAAATAAGATTGTGGGACATATTTTACCATTGATATCAAGGCTTATAATAAAGTCATACTAATTAAAACTGTAAGGCAGTAACACAGAAATCAACAAATAACAATAGAACAAAATAAATATTCCAAAACAAAATATATAATGAAATGTAACGTGATACAAAAGTGGCATTGCAAATCAGAGGAGGATAAAATGGAGTATTCGATAAGTGGGGCTAGAATTATCCATATGGAACAAAATAGATTGTAATTACTACTCCATAGAATACACAAAATAAATTCTGTGTATGATTTTGTAAAGAGTCAACTTGGCTAAACTGAGCTATGTTTCCTAGAATTCCTTTCTCTATAGGTCTTTGGTGGTTAGGTTTACCGACCAGAGAAATTTGCTTGAGATTTGAAGAGAGGAAGATAACAGAAGCCATGCTTACTCTCTGAAGGTTAATGTTGGTCAGGGTCTCTTGCAGCTCATGCACATTTTTGCAATCTGCTGGCTGAATTTGTTGGCGTAGAAGAGTAGCTGAGTTTCATAGTTCCTTGAGTTCCAATGTGATATCTTCTTTTACCTTTCCCACATGCTGGGTCAGGTGCCATTGTAGCTCCATGACAAGAGTGGCAGCTGGCACATCCTGCAGGTCATCCTCAGTTACAAGGTTGGTGGCTTGGAAAATGGGAGAGGCCAGTGTTGCCCAGTGAGAAACAAACGTAAGTTCCAGCTTGTTTCACACAGTTCCAGTTTTGTCTTCTCTCAGCATTTCACATCTATCATTCCTTCCTTACTGTCTGCCCTATGACTTTACACTCAGCACCAGATGCAGAAGAAACAGCAGAAACAAGACTGTTTTACCAAATTCTACAGTAAGAGAAGGGAAAGTCCCTAAAGAAATTCCTTATTCTACATCATTTGTAGTGGTTCTGTTTCCCTGATTATACCAACTGATATACCACTTTAATGTGAGAGGCAAAATTATAAAACTTTCACAGGGTAATATGGGGGGTATTTTTGTGACTTCGACAGAGAAACATTTTTAAAATAAGATGTAAAACCGTAAAAAAGATATCGGCAAATTCAATAACATTATCATTTTAAAATGAAAAGGCAAATCTCAGACTTGGAAAAAGATATTTGCAACACATTTAACTAAGAAAGGATTATTATCCAGAATAATAATAAAAAGAAAACTCCTACACATCAACCCAATAAAAAATGGGAAAAGAATAAAAATGGGTAATTTACCAAGCATTTATCTCAAATGGCCAATAAGCCTATTAAAAGATGATTTATCTCAGTGATAGGAAAATGCCAATTAAAAGTAAAATAAAATATTTTTCACACCTATCATATTGGCAAAAATTAAGAACTCTGACAATGTTAAGTGTTGCCATAGGTGTGGATAAAAGCAAACACTTATACACTGTTGGTAGAAATGTAAATCCATACAACCATCTTGAAGAAAAATGTGACAGTAAAACTAATAAAGTTGAAGATGTAAACATCGTAACCCAGTAAGTCTATCCCTAGGTTTACACCCTAAATAAGCTTGTGCTTGTGCACATAAGGGGACATAGATTATAGATTTTTTTTAAAAAAAGGTGAGTTCTTAACAGGATTATTTATAACAGCAAAAACTAATTTTTACATTAACAGAAGATAGATAAATATAATACTATGCAATAGTGAAAATTAATGAACCAAAGTTGCATGAATCAACATAGATGAATCTCATAAATATAATGTGAGGTGGTTAAAGCTACAGAGGAATACTTGAAGAATAATGTCATTCATATATAAGTAAATTCATATAAAACAATATTATATATGTACTATATATTTAAGGAGATACACATAGGTTAAAATGTAAATGCATGGGAATAATAAACACCAAATTCAGGATAGTGATTATCTTGGTATGGGAAGAAGTGGGTTGTATATAAGTTAGAAGAGATTCTGGTCAGGAAGGTCTGCCTAGCGAGCTTCAATTCTATAGGAATGTTTAGTTTCTTAAGCTGAAAGTATTTCTGCAGAAGCTGAAAACAGAGTTCTTAGGCTGAGGATCCATAAAAGACTCTGAGACACACACCACTGTACTAACCAACTAATGGAGCTGCTACCTCTGCCACAATCAAGGAGCTACAGAATCAAAAAGCTGCCCATGGGCTACCAGCTTCAGAACCACGCTACCAGAATCACACGTAAAAAACACTGACATGTATTTGCAGTGCCAAAGTCAGGGAGCGCTGAATCAGGAAGTTGCCACCACATCTATTGTTTCCAGAATCAAGAAGCCTCTTGTCACAATCTGCTCCAGCTAAGGAGTGTCCCGAATCCTACCTCTTTCCCCACATAACTCAGTTCCAAATCAAAGCGTCACACAGATGCTTTTAATTGGTATAGCCTAATTCACATATCTGTACTCTGGCTGAAAGCAAAACTATAAAATATAGGTTTGTTCTTTTCTTCTTTAAAAAAATGAGGATAATAATGAGGAGGGTATTCAAGAGAGGGTATTCAAAAAAGTTTAAGCAGACTACAATGACAGATTCCATGAAAGTGAGAGGGAAATTTCAACTTTGCACCTGTACCCTTCTACGCTGTTTACTTGTATTTTTTTTTTACCATGGGCATGTATTTTGTTTTTTTTTAACCATGTCACAGGAACTGCTACTTGCCTTTCCATATGTAGCTGAGCTTCTCCCTCATTAACAGATAGAGAACCCAGCCAATGAGATACACAGAAATCTGTGTATAAATTCCAGTAAGTCTCCTTGAAGGAAAGAATGGGTCCTTCTTGGTTTTTTTCTTCTTATTTGCTGGAGTGTAAATGTAATCACTGATTTGATCAGCCACTTTAAATCATAGTCAATAAGTTAAAAATGGTAAAACAGCAAGAGAGAAAGAACTTAGATCTCTTGAAAATGGAGCTAAGCTTTGGACTAACTGTAGATAAGTTTACATGAGAGAAAAATATATGTCTATCTTATTTAAGCCACTTTTGTCACCCGGGTGGGTGGTGGGAGATCAGGTCTTGGTTACTGGCAGCCTAACCTGATCCTAACTGATGTAGAAAGTAGTATCATTATTTTAATATCTACTTAAAAATTAACATTAAGAACAACTAAATAGACCTTGGGATTAAGAGCCTTGCCCTCTTACAAATCCCTATAGCAAAATTCAGTGGGAATTTGCTGAATTTTTTAGAGGAGTTGATCAGATGTGAATATAAGCTTCACATGTCTCCAAATAGTTATGTTGTTTTCTTTCTAACCTATCAAGGTTCTCAATATTTTTCTTATAAATTGTATTCTAAAACTGAAGCAATAATTTAAAAGATTCTGTCAAATGTTAACTATAGCACATAGGTTATTTTTCAGTTCTTAATTTTACTTCCCTCTTAATACTACTATAAATTAATTTTATTATTATATTTTAGTTACTATTCTATTTATTAAATTAATTAGGTTATTAATATATAATTAATTTAAAAAATTAATGAAAACCTGCCCTGTGCCAGGCACTTGGTTAGGTGCTACAGATACAATAATGGATATTACAGTCCAATCCACAGGATGAGCTCACACTTTAATCGGGAAGATGGGCACATAAATCTTTACTATACATTGTGATAAATGCTATAATATGCTGTTATTAGGACACTGAAAGTACTAATTGGAGTATCACATCCTACTAATAGCTAATTAACGTTTAGTGCTCTCACTCTGATGTCCAGCTCTTTTAAAAAATTTCTTAAATGTTTGCCTATCTATTTCTCCCTATGTTATAGCTATTTAGCCTGGTACTGATCCCTAGATATGCTACCATTTTAGATGAACAATTTATCGTCCAAGTTTTTATAATATCAAAGTTATGAACTCTATAGAACTTTTATCTAGATTTTTAATAATCTGAAAATGTATCTCTAATACCCAGCTAAAATAACATTTAAAAATATACACTGATAAATATCAAACATTACACCTTTTCTACTCATTGCCTGAATTTAAATTATATTTAGGTTAGCTAAATATAATTGCCTTTTTCTCTTTATAATTGTCTTACAAATAATTAACTCACATTTTAGTAGAATTCTTTCTAAGCCATTAACTTTCAGTTTATGGATGAAAATATGATATGAGACAGGCTCAAATCTTCCTAAAAATGAGATATTTTACATGTATCATTTTTGCTTTGTTTACAAGTATTATCACTTCATCACTGTACAAAATAACTTTGCATATGAAAATTGATGGCCACAGTAGTGTATTACAGTATTTTGGGGGGTATTAAAGTCTTCAGTCTTAGAACCAATATCAAGCCTAAATTATTTTTTAATGCAATGTAAGAAAAATAATCACGTAATGACTAGGAAATTTGGCAGGTCATTATGAGAATTAACACAGTATTGAGGAAACTGAAGCACTTTGGTAAGACTTGGTATGTAAGCACAGTCACTCCTGACTATAAGCACAGCCATATATCTCTTATTCAATAAGCCAGCAAGATGCATTATTTTTTTAAAGCCCAGATGCTTGGGGGCAAAATAAATGGCTGGCATGAAAGGGCTAAGCCAGCAGATACAATCACATAATGAAAAAATTTTAGGGAAAGAAGTGGAATGTGAATTGTGTGGCTATCAATAAAAACAAAATATTGACACACTACTTCTTTGGGAGGCAGTAGGGAGATTTCAGGAGGAGTGGTAGGCTGAGAAAGCCTGGATCTCAGGAGACACAAAGCAGCTGCATGCTAAATGCATCACAGTTGATGAAGTATACCCCCAGGTAACCTAGCAAATAATGAATAACAATCATCTAAGGGAGGCTAAAAATAAGGAATCAACTCAATTTCCCCTTCTTTCCAATTGAGCCTAATGCTGGCAGCATTCTACAAAAAGAAAGACCTGTGCTACTTAGAATATCTTTCAGTGCTCAAAAAAGTCTATTATAATAGGTCTTACATATTTGTGTGACTTTAAATATCATTAAAACCGTCATCATATGTGTTAAGAGTTTTAAAACCGAGCAGTGTTATCCAACAATGTTGAAGAAAAATATAAGATATTGTCAGTAATTCTCTTTCTGCTAAATTCACTTGGTTTGGGATAGAGTATTTCTATTATTAGTCAATGCTGTTTATGAAAACAACATGATGATCATTCATTATATATACTATTTATGTAGTTGGATTTGCTTACAACAAACATTCATTCAACATATATTCATTGAGTTCTTATGTCAAATACTATGCTATATTCTGTGGAGGAACAAAGTAGTGCGAGACACAAGCCCTGTTAGGAGCTTATTGTATAATACAAGAGATTGTATGACAAACAAGACTACAACTCTGAAAATGATAAATGCCATTAGAAAGGTACAGTAAAAGTTCAAGGGTGGTTCAGACCATGAGGAAAGGAAGAATAACATTTATTCATTCACTCAACGTATTTCAAGTTCTCTTCTAGGCATTGGGGATAGATTGGTTAACAAGACAGACAAGGACAAAGCACTTCTTTGCTTTCACAAATGTTAACACACTTTATCTCCATGAGAACTTGGTAAGGCAAGTATTACTGTAAGAGGGTGATCGTTTTACTGTTTGGAATATAAATAATAGCCCCGAAGTAGTGTTGAAAGCACAGGGCTTATAATAGCAGGAAATTCAGTTTCCCTACTCCCATCCTCCGTAGACTATAACCCAAAGTGCTAACATATCAAAGGACCAGTCCTCTTTGTTTTCATTTTTTTGACTGGGGAGAGAATTTAAAAATTCCTAATTAAGGAGGGGGTTCTCTAGGCTAATATCAAATACTATTGCACAGGACTATTTATTTCTTAACACTATATCCTCAAGATGACTGAAGAAACTAGGAATGAATTTAACAATGGTTTATTTTAAAAACAAAGAACCAAACAAAAAGTAGCAAAACAACCTCCCAGATAGATACTGAGTGTCTGAATACTGCATCCTAGTCTCCTTCAATAAGCAATGCTTACATTGCTATCCAATGAAATTTTTTTTTGTTCTGAATGATAACACTGTGGAATTGGAATTATCAAAATTGATCCAGTTACGTGCACCATACTAGATTTTCTTCAGCAGAATAGACTATTAGATTATAGGAAGATTTTCAGCAATGAGAATTAAATCAAAATTTATTTTCTGGTTAGTCCAGGGAAATAAGTTAATTAGAGTACCTAATTCCATAATCATTCTGGGTAAAATAGTAGCATTTTATAAATTTAAAATACTATTAATATTGATAATAATATTATATTTTTCCAAATTCCTCAAATCCCTTCAGATTTAGAATATCTTCCTTACAACATCTCTTTAAGGATACAAATATTAATGATTAATAGTTGGCATTATCTCTGATTATCATAGTAACTCTTGAATGTTATTGTCATTTTAAAGATGAGGAAACTAAGGCTCTGTAAGTAAGAATATAGGAAACCATAATTCAAATGTAAGTTAATAAAATCATTTCATACCCTAATAGTTCTCAACTAAGCTATGCCTCAAAATCACCTTTGGACTTTCCAAAAATACAAATACCTGGTGCCGTGCTGAGAACTGTGACTCTGAGTCTTTATGATGAAGTCTGCTGTTATTTTTAAAAATCTTTACTGATAAATCTGATCTAGCTTAATGGAGCAAAGCTGTCAAATAGCAAATTGGATACAAGATGCTCCAGTATCTAAATGAAATAGAAGCTAAAAAATAATGGGAAGAGTTAAAATGGAAGGATCATCTGTTTTTCTGAGTATAAAAGAAATAATGAGAGAAGTAGTGCTCATAGTTTACATAATTGGGCTTCAGATTGTCACCAACACAGACTTTCTCTGATGCCAATTCTTCCAAGATGAATGTGGTAAGATTACTTGTCTCTTCTAATTAAGAGCAAGTGAACACAGGAGGAACTACCATCTCCTTAATTCCAACTTCTGATTTCTCCTCTTTACTAGATGAGGGGCCAAGTCCTGGGTCAATGCGTCAGTAAGCACTCATGCTGCTGCTCCCTGCACCTATGCTCTGGCTAGACACACATGGCAGACTGACCGGTGCAGCCAAGCTAATTACCCTAATAATTCTTTCTGAATCCTATGAATTCATCAGATTTGGCACAGAAGATGAAATTTCTTTTGGCTGTCTAGATTATTCATTTACTCATTTACTAAACCAACACTGAATGCCCACTATTGTTTTAGAACTAGTGCTTGATATTGGGAATACAATGATAAATAAGTCATGCACCCTGCTAACAGTAAATGGCAGAAGAGCCCCTTCTACCTATGCCAGACCTCCATTTCCAAGGCACTTTTTACAGAACTCAAGTGCCATGTATCATAGCTCTTCATTCAAAGATGTTTAAAACGTTTGTCTAAGTCTTATAACATGTTCAGTGCTACTTTTTATCATTTCGATTCTCAGAACTAACCTCTAAAGTAACTACTATTATTATTTGTATTTTACAGAGGAGGGGACTGAGATTTAGAGAGGATAAATTGCTAAAGGCCACACAGATAGCAAGTGATAGAATAAAGACTTGAACCTAGGTCCATCTGATTTCCATACTCATGCTTTTAACCACTAAATTCACCTCTCTGATATCTTTGAGGATAAGATTATTAATATCTGTCTAAGACCTGGAGAGAGCCTGACAGAGAGATTTTCATCTTCATAAAGTGGGAATAATATGGCTTTATTAGTAAATGAGAAGAAGGAAGAAGGAAACAGAGGGAGGGAGGAGGGGAGGAAAATTGATACAAGGAAACTGAGATCAGGAATTCACTACAAAGTCCACTGGAAGTGCACACCCTCACACACCTCCATTCATATGAAATTTAAGCCTCCCTCAGCTGCAAATGTATCAAGGAATTATCAACACTTACTACTGTTCTGCAAAATCTAATTATAAGAAGAGACTTGCTATCTTTTCCAACCCACTCCCTCTCAGGTCCCTCCCATTCATCACCTGTGATGCCATATTCTGTTGGGTTTCCAGGCTCCCTAAAATTGTTTTGTTAGTTTATTGGTTCGGTTGGTTGATGTGCCATCTAAATGTAATTAAATCTAGTTTTTCCCTCAGTTAAACAAAACTTAAATAATAATTTGGTGGTCTCCAGTGGCCCATAAAGGCCACGATTAAGGTGATCTCTGCCATGGCTATTGTCAATTTCTATTAAACAGACTAGAGAAATTAACATATGGAAAATTAGTATACAGAAACCTCAACTAAATAGAGTTGGGAGACCAGAATGGGGAGCTCCTATACCCTGGGACAATAGCAGAGCCAAAAGGAAGAAGAAAGACTCATCTTTCCTGGCAAGGACTCAGACAATGAAAAGCCATGAACTCCTTATTTACTACAGCCCTCCCAATTTATTTTCCTCTCTAAGAGTTCCCCTTCCTTTGCCCTGCAGGGGCTTGCAAGTGGCTCACCCTTGTTGCAGACTCTGAATTGCAGTTCTCTGCTGATTGCAAATAAACCCATCTTTGCTGGAGAAATATCTGTCTATTCATTTCAGGTCAACACATATTTAACTAGACACTGGGTCTATGTTTGCAAGTAAGGTCATTTGCTAGTATTTAGCCAGATAAGAGTTCTTAGCTAAGGGTTCTGGGAAGGAGAGCAATATGAATAGTGTAAAGGGCAGTGAGAAGAAAGGAAGATAAGTATATTCCCTTGTAGTGCTGAGCACCCTGCAAGGCAAAGCAAATGATAATCAAACTTAAGAACTTAAAAAGCTGCCTTTAGATTTGTCAGTGGTGAGAATTAAACTTATTTTCTGTTGTCAAAAGTGAAAATATGTCTATGCCAAAAAAATTTCAGCATGAAAAGATAAAAAGAAGTTATATTCTTGCATGATTATGAGAGGAAAAATGTTTTCACTCTCAACTCTTTGCATAAAGCAAAATTATAACGGTGGGGGGAATTATTTAGAGTTCTGAACATAGTGCCTAGAACATTGTGGGTGCTCAGTAAATATTTGTAGAACAAATGAATGAGTGAAAAGAAATATCAGGAAATCCTAAGTGTTGTGCCTTAAAATACCATAAGAAATTATATCAGAGAATTTCTAAGAATTCATTTCATTGTGCCTTCAATTAATGAGCTGAACACAAAAAATGCGTGATCTTCGGGAAAGAAAACACTTACTTGAAACATGAAATCTTTGCAAATGGTAAGTTTAGTTCATTTTTTAAATGAAACTAGTTTGTAACATGAGTCACTAGGATGATGAGATTTCCCCTACCTTGGATATAAATGAGAAAACGTCTTAACCTAATTCCATTTGTTTATCTCAGGAGGTCTTCACCTTTACCTACTAAATGGTCACTTTTTTCAAAACATTATAGAGAAACACATTGAACCTTAATCAACTATTTAAAGAGTAGCTATTCTCTTCTATTCTGGCTTTGTAATTACCAATTTACCAATTACATTATTCTCTGCCCAAGTAGAAGAAACACTTCTGGACTTATTTTGATTGATTTTCATCAGGCGGCTCTCTTGCATCCTTAAGTAGCATCTTTTATAAGAGTTTCAGTTTTATTTAGTCTATGCTAATAATAACATTTACATTTTTAGTTATTAATAGATGCAAATGTCTCATTCGTGTTTCAAAACAAAGACATAATAAAAAAGGGAAATAAATTATAATTCTGCTTTTGTGCAGTTTGAAAACCAGATCTCAGCTAAATATCATTTGCAAGAAAAGTGAATATTATTCAGAGGCTACAAGAGCCAAAATTGCTTCTGCTGGTTTAACTTAGTTTTCCACATTGTAAATAACAAATATTTGCCTGTTCTCTTTCAGTAAACCTTGTTTTCCTCCTTATCTGTGCATGAAAAAACAAGAACAATGTGGCATTAGTTTATTTCCTTAATTCTGAGCAAAAAATAAAAAATCTACCCTTCTTTGGAGAGAGGCAGAATGTGATTCTTCAGTGCAATACCCAATTTTGGCATTTTTTTGTGAAGCAACTAAAGTTCCTGAAGCACACACAGAAAAGGAGTATTGGGGTAGGGTATAGGGTGTGGAGAGAGCACTAGCATGAGGTGAAACTTCTAAGTATTCCCCTAGAGTTCGGCTTATCCAAGACAGGGTTTGGAAAGGGTGACAAAGGAGAGGTAACTGATTCTTCTCTTCAACTAGAAATATATCTAAATCAAAGGACAATCCTGGAAAAGCAGCATGTTCCAACATACAGCCCCTTCTAATTAGTGCTGAGTAGTTGGAGAATTGATGACCACATCAAAGCAGTTCTTGCTGAGGCACTACGATCCTCACTAAGTGGCCACTTGGGTTCCCCAACTGTTACAAAATTTCTTAAACCTGCTACTTTAGAAATGGTTGGATTGCAGATCCTGAATAGCAGGAGTTTCTCCACCATGAGGATCTGTGATAAAATCCGTAAAATGTTTTGTCAAACTACCCATACCTGCCCAGTGTCGCCCGTGATACTCCTGGTGCCCTGGGGGAACTTCCCCAGCTGTGTGATCACAGGTCAACAGTGTCACAGGCCATGCCTTCTTTTTGTTTTACTGCATGACCACCTGACCTCACAGTGGTGACCTCACCCTTATCATCTGTTCTTTCCAGTATGGTATATCTCCTGGCTAACTGTAATCTTCAAAACTTCCACAAAATAATTATTCCTGAATCTCCCCTTTTTGCAGGTATATTTTTTTGCCATGCATTCTCTACATGCCTCTGATTTTTCCTTAAATATGGTATTACTCAGTCTTCTTTTTTTTTTTTTATAAATGTATTTGTTTATTTATTTATTTATTTATTTTTGGCTGTGTTGGGTCTTCGTTGCTGCACGCAGACTTTCTCTAGTTGCAGTGAGCGGGGGGCTACTCTTCGTTGCAGTGCGCGTGCTTCTCCTTGCAGTGGCTTCACTTGTTGTGGAGCACAGGCTCTAGGCACACAGGCTTCAGTAGTTGTGGCACATGGGCTCAGTAGTTGTGGCTTGTGGGTTCTAGAGCACAGGCTCAGTAGTTGTGGCGCATGGGCTTAGTTGCTCCACGGCATGTCTGATCTTCTCGGGTCAGGGCTTGAACCCGTGTCCCCTGCACTGGCAGGCGGATTCTTAACCACTGCACCACCAGGGAAGCCCCAGTCTTCTACTCTTAACCATTTCCAATATTAATTCTTTATCTGCCGCCTCTTTTAATAGTTCTTAATCCAAGTTACCTAACTGCCTGGTGTTTTTCCAACCCAAATACTATATCAGACAATCAAGCAACATGCTCTAACATATGAAAACCTTCCTTAAATCAAATTCATCTTTTTCTCACTTTTCTTCCCCCAGTCCTTTTACCTGCATCCCTCACCAAACTGTCATATCATGTTCTACCTAAATAGTCACAGAGGCATTGTTAGATCCTCTGCCTCACTCATTCTTCACATTTGATGCCACAGTGTCCTATTAATGTTATCATTCACTCTTCACTGTCAAGTCTTCATCATGGATTAAAAGCTTATCTTCTCTCTGAGGACACTAGTGAGTTCCTTCATTCCCTGCCTCCCAGTCTCTGGACTACATTTTTCTCTCTAGCTGGGGATGATAGCTACTCCTTCTCTAGTCCAGTTCTTTTTGATGAAGTTTCGTGGCAGAATTACCTGTGCAGTAATCCTATCAATCTTACCGCTTAGCCCTTTCCTTCCAGGAGCATATGTTCCTCTAGGAATCAGTGCTGTGAGAAGAGTGTCAAGTACAACTTCCTGCTGTACCAGAATGACTGCTCCTTTGCACATTTAGCCCTGCTGCTGAGTCTACCCTTCACCTTACACTTAGGAGTTGTTTCTGCCAAGGATCCTGGTGATTCTCCTGCATTCATACTTCCTGAGAGTCTGCTCCATGAGCCATCCCCTCTCCCTCCCACTGTCCTGAACTCCCACCCACTCCCTGGGGCTATCAGCTGTACCCGTGATGAACTCTAATTGTGGATGAGTTTATGGATTTCTTATGGGGCTCCTGAGACCCAGACAAATCCGGGAATGTGGCTCAGAGCATCCTATCACAGTTAAGGAGACAGCCTGCCCAGAGCAGCTGGAGGACTTTCAGCAGGGTGTTTCCTAATTCCACTTGCTGGCACACCAGGGAGAGACCTCTAGTCCAGCCCAGATACACACAATTTCCCTAAAGCTCCCAGAGAACAAAAAGGATGTTAATTCAGAAATCTGATTCATGAGTCATATTTTGATGAGTCATACTCATCTTTAGTTTGTGGTCCCCTCTCCTATTTCCTGACCTGCTTCTTCATGTCAGAGGCCCTCTTCCTGCCCTGCCTAATACCCCAGGATGCTGCAGTAGCTACGAGCATATTAGAAATCAGGTCCAAGACTAAGAGAAGCCCAGAGAGAAACAGGAATTCCTTCTCCAGTTGTTCTGAGGAATGCCTTTCCTAAATGAGGTACAGCTGAAATACCTCTTTGGGGGATAAAGGGCCCTCAGAGCTGTAAACTAATCCAAAGGACAGCAATATCAGAATCCAGAATAGCACAAGAAAAGCTTAACATCTTGTCCAAAACATTAACAAACACATAACAGAATCACAGTTTCCTTTCCAAAAGTGCCCACTGGCTGCTGGATAAAGTCCAAATTCCCAAGCAAGGCAAAAAAGACCCTCCCCAATGGTAATAACCAGATGCTCTAGTCATTTTTTTGTGTGTGTGTGGTACGCGGGCCTCTCACTGCTGTGGCCCCTCCCGTTGCGGAGCACAGGCTCCGGACGCGCAGGCTCAGCGTCCATGGCTCACGGGCCCAGCCGCTCCGCGGCATGTGGGATCCTCCCGGACCGGGGCATGAACCTGTGTCCCCTGCATCGGCAGGCAGACTCTCAACCACTGCAACACCAGGGAAGCCCTAGATGCTCTAGTCTTACATTCTGCCTCCCTACCTGATCTCCCTTCCAAGCTTCACTCACCCTACACTTCATTAGGCTAAACTACCTGCCATTCTCCAATCATACACAATGTTTTCTGACTCACTGACTGTGTATATTCCACCTTCGACACCTGAGGAGCCCTATCCTCTCATGCTCTTTCTATGGTAGGAAAATAGGTGTCATTTCTTTTTGCCAACCTCTCTTAGCAAAGTTATCTTTTTGCTTTCTAGGTTTCCATAGCCCGTATCTATTAAAATACATTTTGTTTATAGGCACTATTGGATTCTACCTGGTATGCAGCTAATATCAATAAATCCTTTATGAATAAATGATTGAATCTTTCTGGTGTTTTTTTTTCCCCACAAGAGTCCAATATTCCCTTTGATGTTACTCTCAGGCCCCAAAGGTTACTGATTCTTCTGCCCTAGTTGTTTGAGTCTTAAAGAACAGCTTTCTTCCCTAACAGCAATGGTAAAGGCCTGGAGAAAAGTGTGCTTACCCTTGCCATGGCAGACAGCACAAATCAATCACAAATTAATTTCCCTGAACCAAGGGTTATAAGCTGAGCTCTCTGGAAGCAGACACCAAGAGAGAGAGAGTGTGGGTCCAGAGTATTTATTAAGAATCAACACCATGGAAGGTACAGCAAGAAATGGGACCCTGATGCAGGCCTGACAAGCCTCAGATAATGCCCATCAGAGTTGTTCTGCTATGGGCCAAAATGCTGGACCTTCATATCCTCACCATGATTGATCACTGGAGGTAGGCTGCCTTGGGTAGGACATGGCCTTGGCTGAAATGATTCTCTGCCGCTGAGGCAAACCCTGAAGCAGCTGAATGCTGGGAGCTGTCAGCTGACTGCTCACCCAGCAGCTGGGGCAACAAATCCTGCCGGAAGAGTGACCTGGATGGTGCATCTTAAGTCCACCACCCCTAGAAATGGCATTGGACTTTTTCTCTGCATACCAATGGGTGAGAGTTGGCAGGTAAGATTAATCATTATGCTATTCCTGCCCTCCAAGTTTTAGACCCCAATCTCTGAGGTATTTTCCTGTTTGAACTCTCAAAATTGTATCTCTTTTCCAGAGTTTCTGAACTAGGGACAAAATGGTTGTGCTTAAAATTCAGAAGTGCTGTTAACATTGAAACAGCAATTTCAGCAGTTTAAAATTTTTTAATTAAGTCTTTTCTACCAGGCAGGAACTGACACAGTTCCTTCTTTCCTCTGTGTCCAGGAGATTTCAGGGAAAATTAACCCTTATTCTCTAACGTAAGTTCTACTCTCTTTTTCCTTGCTCCCTACCACTCCCTCCTCCCCGTTTGCCTTCTCCTTTTCCTCTTCCCTCTCTCTCTCTGGCTTTATCTCCTCTCTCCCCTCTTTTTCTCATTTCTCCTTTCCTTTTTTCTCTCTCCCTCTGAAGTTTTTAATCAAAATCAAAATTAATCAAACTTAACCTTTGTGAGGTTGATGTTCTGATCCATATCTTTGTCCTAGAAAATATTCTGCAAAAATAACTTCAGATTAAAATATTATGAAGTCAGGAGGAAAAGAAAATAATGAAAGGAACACTTGACTTTGTCTTTCTTCATTCTATTTGGATTTTAGACTAGAAAATACATTCCACAGTCTGAAATACCACTAGCACGTCAAATAGCTCTAGATACCAAGGGATATGTTATAAACCGTCCTTGACAAGTGTTAACCAGTTCCATCCTTGTCAGTGATGAGATCTGGTCAATGGGCTTCCTTATCCCTCTAAAGGAAATTAGGGAGTTTGGTGAGTACATTTATCTGAAAAAGTGCAGATGGAGTAACCTAATAGTGCTTCCTGTAGTTGTCACAGAAAACTCCAGTTTAAATGTCAGTATCTACCGAAATGGAGTTGGAAATACTAGTAGTGCTGAATCACCTTAAAAAATTCTTGGTTTGTGGCTGCATTTAACTATGACGCATCCGTTAGTCCTTTCTTTTTGCCTCCATGATAGGAGGGACTCAGTCCAGCCTTCTGTTTATTCTTATGTGTATGAAATGCTACTTTTAAAAAAGGTTTAGTTTTATCACACTATATTGTTTTTAATATACTTGGCCTTCTGAGAGAGGAGGTCTCAAGGAAAGCATCTTAATTTTGCTTATTAGAGATGAAGGATACAATGAAGATGGAAGAAAAAATAAATGAATAAATAGTTTTACATAACAAATAACTTGGAGGTACATTGATGGGAATAAAATGGTATAGGATCTGACAGAGAGAAAAAATAGAAAGGGAGGATGAAGTTTGAACACTTACCATAAGAAATGGACCTTTGGCAAGAGGGAAGTGTCTTATAAAGGATTTTTAGGAATATTTGCTGCAATCTGTTTCTGGCCCTGATGCCAAATCAACCTGCCACTTTTTTTTTTTTTTTTTTTACAGCCAGTGAGTTTAAAATGGTTTTTATATTTTTAAGTAATTGAAAAAAATCATAATAAGACTAATATCTTGTGCATATGAAAATTATACGAATTTCAAATTTTGGTGTCCATAAATGGTTTTACTGGAACACACCCTCACTCATTTTTTATGAATTGTCTATGGTTGCTTTTGCACTATAGACAACCAGATCACCTGACCCACAAAACCTAAAATATTTACTGATTGGCCCTTTAGAGAAAAAGTTTGACAACCACTGCCTTAAAACAACTGCTCATTCTTAAGCATCTGCAGACTGACTAAGACAGCTCTCTTGATCTAGTATGAGCTCAGCTGGGCAGCTCTGCTTCCTTCATGAAGGCCTGTTGGTTGTCTGGAATGGCTCTGCTGCTCTTGTGTTCATTCTAGGGTCCAGGTGGAACGGGAAGAAGCCACCTGGGGGAAGTTCTTCTCATGGTGAAAGAGGAGATAAAAGGGGCCAGATGGGAATGTCACATGGCCAAGCACAAAGTCTGAATAAGGAAACACTCTGATGAGGCATGACAAGACTGTGGATGCTACAGGAAATCAGGAATCAAGGCCAGTAATTCAAACTACCACAAGCACCCTTATCCAAGGACTCCAAAAAGTCTAATCCAATCACGGCATCAGGCTCAAAGTTGAGGATCTTATGATCTACATCAGGTCCAAATGCAGTTTCTCTTAATCCAGAGACCTATGAATTTAAAAAGACAAGTTATCCCTCCTCCTCCTCCCCCATTTCCCACCCAAGGCACCCAATATACAAATGTGGAACAGGGACAAGCTAGTCGTACTGCAGCCATTGCTCATTTAGAAAATCCAACAGATCAAATGCTCCAAGTCACCCTACTTCGGGATGGGAAATATTTGTGTATTAGGTCCTAGTTCTGGTTGTCGGGAGTGTATACATTTTTTTTTTTTTTTTTTTTTTTCCGGTACGCGGGCCTCTCACTCTTGTGGCCTCTCCCGTTGCGGAGCGCAGGCTCCAGACGCGCAGGCTCAGCGGCCATGGCTCACGGGCCCAGCCGCTCCGCGGCATGTGGGATCCTCCCGGACCGGGGCACGAACCCGTGTACCCTGCATCGGCAGGCGGACCCTCAACCACTGCGGCACGAGGGAAGCCCAGCATGCTCTTTTTTGATTGCTGAGTGGTTTTCTCAGCTGCTTCCTGCTTGTAGACATTTGAGGACCCAAAGTCCTTTTTAAATATCCAACAGGTTCAGTTTCTTTTAGCTCCGACTGGTCCTTTCTTCAAAACTTTATGGATTATCTATATATTTGATGCAAGTCAACGCCATTTGTCAAAAGCCACACTTAAAATTCCTTTTTAGACACGCCTCTCTCTCTCTATTTAATCAGGTACTTGGGCCCCTCAGGTTCCCATGGGACTACAAGTTTTCTAGAAACCATTTCAGAGGTCTTAACAAAGGTTTTGACTCTACTTCCTTGGTTTGGCCTGGTTATACATCACCAGGTTATACATAATGCTCATGCATTTGATCTAATCCTCAAACTCAATCTTAATTTGAGGATCTTTTACTGACTCCAGAAACTATGATAAGAAAACAGTTTTAATTCTCCAACTCTGCAAGCTACATTCCCTCTAAATTCTCCTTGCAAGTTATCTAATACTTGTCTGAGCTTGTCTCTTTCATTTAAGGAAATTATCAAATGCAATTAAAAACAACCAGCTTATACTCTGAACTTTCTGCTTGGAAACCACCTTGCCAAGTTTACAAGTTCATCAGGTACTTTATTTTTTAAGTTACAGGAGGTGATACATTTACCCAATACTTTGCCACTATTTTACACAAGTAGTATCAGTTAACTATTGACACATTAAAACTACATTAAAAAATAACTCAGTGCCTAAAATAACAGTGGTTAGTTTTCGTGGATCAGCAGGCCAGCTGGAGTGATTCTGCTATCTTGACTGCACTGAGCTGGGCAACTCTTCCTAACTATGGTGTCTGTGGTAGCTCTGTTCCATGTATGTTCATTCTGGACCAAGCTAAATAGGCTCTTCTCACGGTGATTATAGAGTTCAAAAGGGCAAATGGAGACCCACAAAGCTTCTTAAGGACTACAAATGTCATACTGTTACTCCCACTGATTTATCACTGAACAAAAGAAGTCACATGACAAAGACCAAAGTCAACAGGTAATGAAAAAATACTCCACCCATGATGAGACAGTGGCATGTGTATGGATCCAGGGAGAAATGAAAAATTGTGGATCAGTTAATTCACCACAAATACCTCAATAGGTGATATAAAGATAATTGATAAAATCCAGAAATAATATCTAATAAAAAATGCTTGGTGAAATATAAACAGAAGAAAAATCAATAGCAATCTCTTCCTAAATAATGAAAGATCAAGGTTGTTCATCTTTTATTATTTAGGAAAAGATTGCTATTGGGTTTCCCCCATGAATTCTAGGAAATATAATAAGACCAAAAAATAAGAAGAAAAGGAATAGGACAGAAGAAGGAGAAGGAGGAGAAGGGGGAGGAGGAGGAGGAGGGGAGGAGGGGAAGGAGGGGGAGGAAGGGGAGGAGGGGGGAGGGGAGGAGGAGGAGGGGGAGGAGGAGGAGGAGGGGGAGGAGGAGGAGGGGGAGGAGGTGGAGGGGGAGGAGGGGGAGGAGGAGGAGGGAGAGGAGGGGGAGGAGGAGGGGGAGGAGGGGGAGGAGGGGGGAGGAGGAGAACCTGAACTGTTTAACAAGATAGAAAACAAAAGATGTAACTATTCTTTTTTTTCTATAACATAATCATCTACTTAGAAAACTTGACATAGCACAGGGAGATCAGCTCAGGGCTTTGTGACCACCTGGAGGGGTGGGATAGGGAGGGTGGGAGGGAGGGAGATGCAGGAGGGAAGAGATATGGGAACATTTGTATATGTATAACTGATTCACTTTGTTATAAAGCAGAAACTAACACACCATTGTAAAGCAATTATATGCCAATAAAGAAAAAAAAAAGAAAACTTGAGAGTTTGAAGAAATTAATAAGAGAATTTGATAAAGTGAATTAATGTAAAATATATAGGTATAAATATACTTATATGTATATATAAATATAATATTGTATAAAATATGTATATTGATATACAATAACTATATAAAAATTATTAGCTTTTCTCTCTTCTAGCAATAAACACTGAGAAATGGAATTAGGAAAATTATCCCATTTACAAAAATAGAAATCTACTCTAAAACACTTAGGAATAAATTTTACCAAGAGAAAACCATAAAATCTTATTGAAAGAGAGAAATTAAGATTTGAACAAATGGGAAAATATACAGTGTATTGACCGGGAAAATTTAATACCAAAAATATCAATCTAACAAAATTTATGTATAAACAGAAGTCAATTTAAAGTGAAAGTCCAACAAACCTTGGAATTGGAGAAACTGATTTAAAATTTTACATAGAAGCATAAAATGGCCAAGACACTCAAATTCATTATTATTTAGGGAAATGGAAAGCATAATAACTCTTTACATGCATCTGACTGCCAAATATTCAAAAGAGCAATGATACATATTCTATTGCTGGGCATAATGAGAAGTGGAGGAAAAGGCACTGTTATGCATAGTTGGTAGAAATAGGAGCTGTAACAGTTTTTCTGGAGAACAATTCAGCTACCATATGATCCAGAAATGCTACTTCAACTGGGTGGTGGGCGTAGTGGATCTTAGTACATATATATAAGTATGTTTGAGTCAGAATTATTTTCAGAAGTTAAACATTTTTAAATAAAGTGAATTCCTATCAACAATAGTTTAATATACTATATTAACACAAGGAATTATTATGTAAGCCATCAAAGAGAATGAATTAGCTCTATACCAACAGACTTGGAGAAATGTCCACAAAGGGATTGAGAAGTGAGAAGAGCCAGGCAAAAAAAGTATCCATATCATTATCTCACTGTTATTAAAAATGAGATATTAAAAAACACCTGTGCATCAGTATATGATTTTATGAAAAATATTGAAGGCTATATGGTAGGCTCAATAAAAAAGAACTTAGAAACAGACTAGTATGTATGGGAAATCCTACGTTATATAAATAAGTTGGGAAAGAAAAGATAATTAAATAAGTGGTACTGAGACAATTGGCTATACGTATGGAAGTTAGATCTCTATCTTCTACTTATTTAAAAATAAATTTTATATTGATTTGAAAGCTAAATATAAACAAGCAAATCTTTAAAACATTTAGAAGAACATGTAGACAAATATGTTCATGATATCAAGGGAGGAAAAAATTTTTTAAACAAGACAAAAAAAGCATAAAGGATAAACAAAAATAAATTTAAGTACATTAAAATTAACTTCTGTATATCAAGAGAAAACAAATTAACTTCTGTATAAACAAAGAAAATACCAGCCACAACTGGAAGAATATGTTTGCAATGCAAATTACCATCAAAATTATTATCTAGAATATATAAAGAGCATATACCACTCAAAAGTAAAAGAAAACTCAATAGAAAAGTGAGCAAGAGATAGAAATGGGGAGTTTATAGAAGAAGCCACTTGAGTGACCAATAAGCATGAAAAGATCCTCAACATTATTATTAATCAAGAGAATGCAAATTAAAGCCATAAATACTCTTTCACAGTTACCAAATTGGCAAAAATTTTTAAAGTTGATAATCTCAAGAATTGGCAAGGATGTGAGACTTGCAAAACACTTATACAGTAACTGACGTTTAAGTTGCAGATTTGGGCTTCCCTGGTGGCGCAGTGGTTGAGAGTCCGCCTGCCAATGCAGGGGACACAGGTTCGTGCCCTGTCCGTGAAGATCCCACATGCCGCGGAGCGGCTGGGCCCGTGAGCCATGGCCGCTGAGCCTGCGCGTTCGGAGCCTGTGCTCCGCAACGGGAGAGGCCACAACAGTGAGAGGCCCGCGTACCACACACACAAAAAAAGTTGCAGATCTATCACTAAGACCCAACAGTTCTACTTGTAGGTATATGCCCTAGGTAGACCCTCATAAGTGGGTGAGAGGAGACATGTATAAAATATTGTGGCACAGATTGACTAGCATTTTGCCAAACCTATTTCCATCTTTTCCTGGGTATAAAATTAGACTAAATTTCCTCACCTCCTTACTAGATGTGGCCCTGAAACTGAATTCTAGCAAATAACAGGTGAGTGGAATAAATGAGCAGCACGTCTAAGCCTGCCTCATAGAAAAACAGGCACACATAATCCCCGTGGTCTTTTCTCTTCCACGGCTTGAAGCAAACAGAGACTTTGAGAAACATGTGATGAAAATAGTGGAGTCTTAAGATGGAAGTACCTGGGCCCTCCTACTTGGAGGAAAGTCTCCACCAATCGAAAATATCCATTCTGGTCTTTAGGTGAGATAGGAATAAAGTTCTATCATGTTTGAGCCATGATATATTTGAGAATTTGTAATCAAGAGTGGCTAATGTTACTTTAACTAATATAGATGCTTACTGCAGCATTATTAGTAAACATTAGACAAGTTCATCAGTAGAGGATTCAGTAAATTGTGGGATGTTCAAGGGATGAAATACTATTCAAGAGTTAAATTTAATGTATTTGATCTATGTGTGTAAATATAGGTAGACCTCAAAATGTTAGAATTAATTTTAACATATACATATATAGTCTTAGATCATGTATGCATACTTATCAAAACATCAAATATGTTTGGGAAGTCATCTAATCTCTCAGTCTCAGTTTCTACATCTGTGGTATTTTATCAAATCTGAGATAACATTGATGATAAGATGTATTATTTTAGGTACCAATAAGAGAGGGAAAAAAAAACACTAAAAAAAATAAACTGTTAAACTATGAGAAAATGCTATACTTTTTATCAATTTGAAATTCTATTTAATACTTATGGAAAGAGTTCTAAGACTTAATTATATATAATTTTTTCATATACCTATATAAAAAGGAAACTTTAAGCAAACTAAATTGGTTAAAGTCCTTCTAAAAGCTCTTTACTTTCAGACTCCATCTCTTCTGAATCACTTTTTGACTCAGAGTCATTTGATATCTACTTTTCCCTATACTATAACATCTCATGTGCCATCAAAATTATTGTTGCAGCAGAGAAAAAGTGCTAAGAGAATGAAAGTCTTTAGTGCTAGTTTTTAAGCAGGATTTGCAATTATGTCAAACTATCCTACTTTTGAAACTCAGTTCAGGAATCTTACTAAACATTTCTGATATATCCCCTCCTCTACCGTTTCCTCACAATAATTTAGTTTAGAGTAAGCATTAAAAGAGTTTTCTACAATTATCTCTGGAATTTTCTTCTAAGCTTCTGACACTAACCTGTACATTTTGATGATGTTTTTTTTTGATGTTTACAAATCAGAGGCAACAACTGTGTGATCACTGCTGTCTGAGAGTAGCATTTCCAGGTGGAAATTCCTTAAGAAATTTATATATGTCTCTGAATCCAAAATCTTGTGAAAAATTGATAGAGAAAACAAGAAAAGTATTATAATTCTCCTATAAAAGTTAAAGCTTAACAATCAATAGAGAGACATTACTAAGCAATCATTCTTGCTTGAGGTTGTTGCCATATTATATATGTTTGTGGCCCTTTTTGCAGGTAAATTTTTGCAATGAGCCATTCTTGTAAATAAAAATAATTATTAAGTTTATAAGCATAGTGTACTCATACAAATTTTATGAGTGGTATTTTAAGAATCAACAAATTTCTACTCCTTAAATCAGCAATTTCACCATGTGAATCTGTATAGGAGTGTTGATCTTGCTAGGAAATCCAAATGTTATGCTACTCTAATACTACCCCATAATACTCACTGGCATTTTGTAATGCTTGGATATTTGCTATAGGTATAATTATTTGTAACTACCTTAACAAAAAGGAGGCAACAATTGCAAATATTGTTGTAGAACCCTACAACATGAAACTGGAAACAGATCTAAAATATGAAACAGCAAAGGCAATATTGATCTCAATTTCAAAATCAAGAAAAGCTGAAAACATAGCTTTACTTTTTTTTTTTTTTAAAGAGCTCATATGAAGCAGCTTATGCCTTAACAACAAACTTGACAAAGTTGAGGTTTCTTTGGACATACTCAAATTCAATCAGATAAACATCAATGCAAAATGGAAAGATATTTTTACATCTAGAATATTTGTTACAAGACAAAAATCAGGATTATCAGGTGGGCAAGTAATGCTTTGTTTTTTTTTGTTTTTTTGCAGTATGCGGGCCTCTCACTGTTGTGGCCTCTCCCGTTGCAGAGCACAGGCTCCAGATGCGCAGGCTCAGTGGCCATGGCTCACGGGCCCAGCCGCTCCGCGGCATATGGGATCTTCCTGGACCGGGGCACGAACCTGTGTCCCCTGCATCGGCAGGCGGACTCTCAACCACTGTGCCACCAGGGAAGTCCTGCTTTGTGTTTTAAACTTTCATTTTAAGAATAATAACTTTTAAATATTTAGTTTAATTTTTCATATTTTAGACAATTTTTATTTACTTTTATAAATGTGTCCTATTATGAAATGTCTATATCAAATAGAGATTTGTGGGTTATTAAAATATGTTCATTGATGGTGTCAATAAACCATGCATTTTCCTGTTGTTTTTAAATAAGAAAATCTCAGTACAATCCTACCATACAAAAAAATGATTCACTGTTTATTATTATGGTCACTGATTATTATTTGAAACATATAAATAGTGTGTTATGGAAACGGCAGAATAACATAGTTAAGGGAATTCCTGAAAAGTCCCCCAAATTCTGATTTTTCACTCATGAATCCCAAAGATGAGTATCTATTGGAAATTTGGAAACATTGGCCAACAGCAAAAATAAGATAATTTTGATTGTAAGATGCATCCAATTTCAATGATGTTAAAATGGGGGGGGGGAATGTGGGTCTTAGAATCAAGGATATGCAGTATTAAATGAAGATATCATATTAAAAGATAATCTCCCTCACACTCCTTCTAGGTCTAAAATACTCAGTGAACTTATGGTTTAGAATTTTCCAGGAAGTAGAGCACACTAATAATTGCCCAGAATGTTAGTCATATCTTTTTCTTTTTCTTCAGTCCTCTTCCTCCATTCTTAACCTAGTAGATAATTTTCTGTTTTTTTAAAAAAATATTTCTATCTTCTCCTCTACTTTAAGTAAACTGTAACCAAACCTTAATTTTTAGTTTTTTATAGTGTTCAATGATATTAGTTTTAACTGTTTTATAAGTATATACTACTTTCATAATAAAAATATATCGATTTAATTTTTAATAAAATGTTTAATGTAGAATGTAAATATGTTCTGTAGAAGGTAAATAATTTGAAAAAATATACTCTCCTCGTTTGATTTTTTTCTTAAAAGAGCAGAACCATCCAAAAAGTACTTTTTTTAATCTGCTCACTTTAAAAATACTATGGTAATGTTAGAGCTAAAAAAGGGTGAGACGGGGCTTCTCTGGTGGCGCAGTGGTTGAGAGTCCGCCTGCTGATGCAGGGGACACGAGTTCGTGTCCCGGTCCGGGAGGATCCCACATGCCGCGGAGCGGCTGGGCCGGTGAGCCATGGCCGCTGAGCGGCTGAGCCTGTGCGTCCGAAGCCTGTGTGTCCCGAGCCTGTGCTCCGCAGCGGGAGAGGTCGCAACACTGAGAGGCCCAAAAAAAAGGGTGAGGGATAACAGGGATAATACTTAGTTTATTTGATAGCCACAAAATCTATATTGTTCTTCCTTGGAATGTCCTCAATAGAAGAGATTCTTTTCAAGTATTTTCTGATGGGTTGAGTAGTAGTGAGTTTTGGGTTCACTCTAGGTTGTAATGATATAAAAAAAAAGCTTATTATAACTTTAGAGTTTTGTTAATCACATTAATTTTTATTATAATCTGACTCTTAAGAATTAGAAAAACATAAACTTACATGGCAGAGGCAAAGTATGAATATGCTTAACTAAGTAGTTTTTAATATCTTCATGTCTCTATACTTCACTTCTCATCAGGAAACCAAAATCCAAAAATGTCTTTGCTAATACTAGAGTGTTGATTTCAGTAATTGCTGGTCCCAGAATTTCAATCCCAGTCTTGTCCCTCACTCTCTTTTGCAGTTATAGGACAAGTCGGTTTTCCCTTCTCTAAGAAGGGAGATAACTATATCTCAGAGGAGTCATGTGAGATTTCTTGGTTAATATTTGCAAAGTGCTTTGGTGATTAAATGGACTGTCAAATTGATAATTATTATTATAGAGGCTGGCACAGTAAAGGGGTCTACCTGGAAGATTGGCAGCCAGCAAAATTTTAAGTTGGTTGCAAGAGTTCTCATTATCAGAGAATGGCTGCTTTCAGAAAATGTATATTTAAATATTAACAACATTTGAGGAGCAAATACTCCCAGAGATGAACATCTGCTTTGAATCTACAATTACTTATGCATCTTCCCTGTGCCTCCTCTATGTCTGTATTTTAAAAATTCTGTAGGTGAACAACTGAGGTTCAGTCTCAAGGTCATTGAAGAGACTGTGATTTTATTAGTATGATCATTGAATATTCTATAGAAATGTAATTGAAGGCATTAATATGTACAAACTAAATAAAACTATACAGGTGGTGGGAAAAGTTATTTATGGTCCCGGAATTTTACCATTTTGGGAAATAATATAATGTGTGTATCTCTGGAAACAATGTAAAAGCCTACTCAACAGAAGCAGTAAAAGAAATCTAAGCAATTCTGTAATTCTATGAGGAGAGTAATTTCACTGATGACAGCTTTCCATAATTTTACTCTTTTAGATAGCAAATAATTTTCCTTATTCTTTATTTTATTGCTATTTTGAATTGTACTCTTTGTTGGAGTTTCACCCTTTACTAATAATTCTTTGGGAGATGTATTTTCACTGTTTTTCATATGGCAGTTACTGCTGGCAGTACCTAGTTGAAACCAACAGAATTACAACTCTCTTCAATATCCCTACATGACATGGGTAATATTTCAGTTTAATCCAGGGGCATGAATTGAGTCAGGAACAACCATTTCAATATCTACTGCAGTTTGTTTAGGCTTAACATAGACTAGCTACCATATCCTCTCTCGGTGAACCACATTAAATTGCTTACAGAGACCTGCTCAGAAAGCAAAAGGCATGGCTTTGCTATTCTCATGACATGCTTTTGCCTAATAATCATGAAAGCTGTAAGAAGAAATCCACCACAAATGCCCTTCAAAAACTCCATACTACCATCCAACGACCAGGTTCCCACAAGAGAAGTTAAATAGCTATTAAAATTACTGCGCTTTTATATAACATTATGTTTAGTACAATTTTTCTTAAAAACCAAAGGATTTCATCTGTAATAATAGACCAGTCCTGTTTCCCTGTAGCCCTGTCCATAATATGACTCTGCTACATACTTACCATGTAAGAGACTGAATGAATGTGAAATGATTAATCCATACTCTCAATAGTTCTAGAATTAAGGACATTAGTTTACAAATGATTGGCTGAGGTAAAGGAATTTTTTATAGCCATATAGAAGAAAATAGATTTGGTGCCAAATGAAAAGATCTTCAGTAAAACAGGGCCAAGTTCTTTATAAAGCCTATTTGTTTCCCCTTAAACTGTATGAATGCACTTGTTTGTATCAAAAACCCATCATTGGGCTTCCTTGGTGGCGCAGTGGTTAAGAAGCCGCCTGCCAACGCAGGGAACACCGGTTCGAGCCCTGGTCCGGAAAGATCCCACATGCTGCAGAGCAACTAAACCCCGCGAGCCACAACTATTAAGCCCACTGGCCTAGAACCTGTGCTCCGTAACAGGAGAAGCCACAACAAGGAGAAGCCCGCGCACCACAACAAAGAGTAGCCCCTGGTCGCCGCAACTAGAGAAAGCCCGCACGCAGCAACAAAGACCCAACACAGTCAAAAATAAATAAATTAAATAAATAAAATTTTGAAAATCATTATTAAGGATATCATCAATGAACTTAAACAACAGATTTTGCTGAAACTAACACATAGTAGGAACGTAGTAATAAATGTCGGTCCAGTGAGTGAATGAAGCCATATGGTTATGACTCATTCCTTCTAGCTGGAGGTAAATGTATAACACTACACATAAAGATAATTGAAGAATTGTATAAATTGTCCTGATAAAATAAATTAAAGATTGAAAGTGATTTTTTTGGTAAATTATCAGAACAGTTGTTACATCTATTGCTCAATAACCCTGGCTTGTTTTTGGCAGTGTGGTAGGTAGAAAAAGCATGATAAGTGAACCAAAAGAGGAGACTGGAATTCTAGTCCTGACTTTTAGCTTTGGGCTAATTAGCTTTTGGCACTGGACAAAAGACTACAACAATCCATGTACTAGGCTCCCTTATGCATAATGCGGAACTATGAGTTATTTGATGTTATAACCTGTTCTAACATGCTGTCTATGTAGGGAGCATGATTTGCTAACTTCCACAATACAGAAAAAGATATTTTGATTAGTTTGTGTTATTTCTTTCATATCACCTTATAACTATCGATTAATACTAATCATCATTGACCAGATTTGAGGCATTAACCTATTACTTATTTATTGAGCAGATATTTATTGCAACATATAATGTGACAAAGTACTGGCCTGTTACTCCTTTTGCTTAATTTTTATAAATGCTAGTTCCTGTATCTTCCTATATTTTCATTTTCCTGGTCACGTATCACTACTTGGTCAGGCATACAGTGGGCAGAAAGTGAAAATTTGCTTTATTTTGTCCCTGATGACATAGCCATGGAACAAACAAGATGAAGAAATCGTTGGTTATCATTTGATAATGCTGTGCAACGTAGATAAATCACACTATTTGTTATATTGAAATGTGTGTTGGCTTTAAGGAAGTCAAACTCTTCTGAAATTATTGAGGCCATCTCATCTTCACTCCTCTGAATATCCTATTCTGTGGCACAGATCAATGCACTGAAGCTTCATGATTCCCTGAAGTGCTTTTAGTACATTGGTAGTGCCACTTCTTTATACTCAAAACCTCTTGGGGGAAAACTGCTAGATGTATCATCTGCTTAGTTCTGCTCTCTTCCCTTCTTAAACTACTGATCTCTGCTCCCAATTCTGCTTCATCAGGAATATCTCTTAAACAGATGTCTTCTTCATTTTCTGTTATTCTAATAATAATCAAAGACACTCTGTAGGTCTTTTGAACTTAACAGACTGACGAGTCTTTAAGCCTATATTAAATTTGTTCTAAAACCTTTGCTTATGAGTCTATGTAAACAGTTTTCAAGACACTTCCCTAATTTTAAGAAATGTAAAAAACAAAAAAAACCCAAATCCCCAAATTACCTATGTAATATGAAAATGAAGTATGATTTTGCATTTACAATGTTTTGGTTTGGGTTTTAATTTGGCAGGAGGATGCATAATAATATTTCAACAGACTTAGCTTTCTAATTATTTTGTAGAGATTAGTATTCACAGGCATACCTCATTTTATTGTGCTTTGCTTTATTGCGCTTTGCAGATATTGCATTTTTTACAAATTGAAGATTGTGGCAACGCTGTATTGTCAGATGATGGTTAGCATTTTTTAGCAATAAAGTATTTTAAAATTAAGGTATGTACTTTTTTTTTAGGCATAATGCTATTGCACAATTAATAGACTACAGTATAGTACAAACATAATTTTATATGCACTGGGAAACCAAAACATTTGTGTGACTCGCTTTATTGCAATACTCACTTTATTGAGGTGATCTGGAACTGAACCTGTGATATCACCAAGGTAGGCCTATAAATAAGTTTATATTTCCCAACACTTATCAACTAAAAGTTACTGTGACTTGGGAGTTCCATTTACATCAAAAGATTTTATTGCGCTCCTACTAGATGCAAAGTAGTAGGCACTCACGAAGAATTGACTAGAACCTTTTCTGCTTTCTAGATGCTTGTAGTCTAGTAAGAAAGATAAATCAAGTTTCTACACTACTTGACTAGAGTCAGGTAAGGACCAAAAGAGAAGTATAAATACTAAGTTCAAAGGAGAGACAGAACATCTAGACAAAGGCCTTAGGAAAGGTGGCTTTTGAGGAGGGCTTTGAAAAGGAAAGGATTTTAACAAGTGAGGATGAATCATTCTAAGAGGAGGAAATACACTAAACAAAAGTACAAAGGCTGAAATGTGCAGGCATGTTTGGAGGACAAAAGCTGATAATTTGGTTGGACTACATGTAGGCTTTGTATATGCAAGTAATAAGAACTGAAACTGAAAGCTATATTGGGCCAAATATCTTTTATAATGATCTAAATGTTATTATATGATATGATACTATTTTGTTATATGTTGACCCAGGTTTATACATAAAAATTTCACTGGATCCACAGTAACTAAAGCCAAGGTCAGATGCGATATTTATAATTTTCTGGATAATACCACTTCTTATGTAATTAATTTTATAAAAATAAGTGGGTTGATCATTAAGAATAGAACTTCTACACAGTTAATAATAAGGGACTCTCCAGGCTTCAGGAAACAGAGTTAAGAACCTTAAAGTCGTATTAAACAAAGCTAAAAGTAACATAACAGAATTTAAATTAAACATGAAACATTGAATATGCAGATTTATCTTCATTTATCTTCATGAAACCCTACAAAAAAATTACTGCAAAGGCATAAAAAAATGCATAAAACCAAAGTGATAAAGTAAATCAAAAAACAATGGCAAGTAAGACATGCCAACAATATTTCAGAAGACAAGAAGCAGATAGATGCCTAGTTACTGAATATGATTTGAGTTTTCTATGATTTGGTAAGTGACTGGTAGAGGAAAGAAGTAGAAGTGGGGTACGGAAAATCAAAAGAAGAAAGCTGATTCATGCCATTAGCACCATAAGGCTTAGAAATTACAGATGATAGGTATCTCTTAATGTGGGGGAGTAAGGAATAGGGTAAGTAGGAGTACCCCAAACCTCTCCCTTAGTCCCACAGCCAGACCAGTGTCTCTCCCCAGCAGAATAAACTAGTGATATTCTACTTATGTATCTATCTTATCTATCTTTATCTATCTATCTATCTATCTAACTATCTATCTATCTGTCATGAATTGAATTGTATCCCCTCAAAATTCATATGTTGAAGTCCTAACCCTTGGTACCTCAGAGTGTGACTGTATTTGGAGGCCTTTAAAACGATAATTAAGGCAAAATGAGACTGTATGGGTGGATCAATCTGACTAATCCAATACGACTAGTATCCTTATAAGAAAGGAAATTAGGGTACTCCCCTGGTGGTCCAGTGGTTAAGACTCCACACTCCCAATGCAGGGGGCCCGGGTTCAATCCCAGGTTGGGGAAGTAGATCCTGCATGCTGCAACTAAGAGCCCGCATGCCACAACTAAAAGATCCTGCATGCCACAACGAAGATCCCGTGTGCCGCAACTAAGACCCTGCCCAGACAAATAAATAAATAAATATGAATAAAAGAAGTTCACACCTATAAAATTTTAAAGGAAAAAAAGAAAGAAAATGAGGACAAAGACACACAGAAACAAACAAACAAACAAAAAACCACGTGGCCATAGCAAGAAGGCGGCCATCTACAGGCCAAAAAGAAACTAAACCTGCCAACACCTTGATCTTGGATTTCTAGCCTCCAGAACTGCGAGAAAATAAATTTCTGTTAAGCCACTCAGTCTGTGGTAAGGCAGCCCTAGAACACTAATATGTTATCTGTCTATCTGCCCATCCATCTGTCTATCTGCTTTATTATGACTCCTAAGAAGGAATGTAGAGGAGGGTAATCAAGAATAACTGCTTTGTCACAGGAGTGTAAGAGAAGGCTCTTTTTATTAGGTTTATAAGGGATAACTTCTCCTGGGAAATGACATTGAAGGTAAGATCTGAAAGGTGAGGAGAAGCCTGTCACACAAATATTTAGAGGCACAATTTTTAGGCAAAAGGAAGTTTAAGGGCAAGGATCCTCAGGTATAAAGGAGCACGGCAGGTTGGGAACTAATCAGCATGGATAGAGTATAGTAAGGAAGGAGGGTGACAGAATGAAGTGGGTTTGGAGATATAAGAAAGGCCACAATATTATTTTATCCTTATGATAAATTTTTCATTTCTGCCTTAGTGGGTCTGAATCTTAGTGAGTAAACTATGAGAAATATCAAATTTTATTTATTTCTCTAAGTCCACTTAAATCCATCTCCCAGCCCTTATCCTACCATACTGGCTGGGATTTTATCTCATTTGTTATTGCTCCCACTCTCACACCCACTCAAAGTATTATGTAAAGGTTCTAGGGTCTTGGGCAACACCGATAGCTCAGGAAGTTTCCTTCAATAAGTGGTCATTTGGCAGCAGGGGTCACTGCTGAGACACACACTAACTCAGTTCTCAGGGTCTCTTGGGATTTGGAGACTGAGCTGAGCTTAGTGTGTGTGAAACTTAAGTGAAGCAGGATTTTGTGCTCCAGTGGTGACCACAATTACATCCCCTCTGAGGTTTTGCCCCTTTTGATGTCACTGTCATGAGCACTGAATAAGTCCCTACCACCAATAGAGCCCACAAAGGCTATCCTCTCACTGCACTGAAAGGAAAAAAAGCTCTTGCTCTTGCCCTCACCCTTGCCCTTCCTAAACTCTCTTAAAGACATTACATTCCCTCTCCTCTCCTCCCTTACATAAGCTCTTCAAAGAGTTTAGGCTTTCACAAAAGATACAGAGAGATGTTGCCTTCAAGCAGCTTCTAATTTAGGTCCTACAAATAACCCTGAAGATATGAAATATAGAGTTTGGCTATCCAGCAATATTTACAATAGCCAAAGACATGGAAACAACCTAAGTGTTCATCGATGGATGAATGGATAAAAAGTACAAGGGAATACTGTTCAACCATAAAAAAAAAAAGGAAATTCTTCTATTTGTGAGAACATAAATGGACTTTGAAGGCATTATGCTAAGTGAAATAAGTCAGCAGAGAGAGACAAACACTGTATGATCTCACTTATATGTGGGGAAAAAAAAACCTCACAGAAAAAGAGAGCAGATTTGTAGCTACCAAAGTTGGGCGTGGGGGTGAGGGGAGATGAAATTGGAGGAAGGTGCTCAAAAGGTACAAACTTCTAGTTATAAGATAAATAAGTACTATAAATGTAATGTATAACATAATGACTACAGTTAACACAGATGTATGATATATATGAAAGTTGTTAAGAGAGTTAATCCTGAGTTCTCATTACAAGGAGAAAATTTTTTTTTCCATTTCTTTTTATTATATCTATATGAGATGATGGGTGTTAACTAAACTTATTGTGGTAAATATTTCACAACATATATAAGTCAAACCTTTATGTTGTACACTTTATACAGTGATGTATAGCAATTATATCTCAATAAAACTAGGAAAAATAAAAGAGAGGGGGAAAGAACTGCATTTTAAAAAGGCCTGGTTGGGCCTTCGCTGGTGGTGCAATGGTTGAGAGTCCGCCTGCCAATGCAAGGGACACGGGTTCGTGCCCCGGTCCAGGAAGATCCCACATGCCGGGGAGCGGCTAGACCCGTGAGCCGTGGCCGCTGAGCCTGAGCGTCCGGAGCCCTGTGCTCCGCAACGGGAGAGGCCACAACAGTGAGAGGCCCACGTACCGCAAAAAAACAAACAAACAAAAAGAAAACCCCACAAAAAAGGCCTGGTTATCTATTTGAAATAAAGAAAGAAGTTAAGGAAGAATAACCAAAAATTAATATCTCAATAAATTATTTTGTCTCATTAGCTTGAGTAATTTTGTTTTCTTTCAAACAACAATAATAACATTTACCTAATGGTAACATCAAGCAGTCTCCTGAAAGCTTATAGTATTTATATAGTTTACTACTTTGGCTTAGAATCCACAATCCCCTCTTTCTCACCATTCCCTCTACTCTGACATGTGCTGGTTTTCTGGGTAATAGATTGTTTGGCCTGTCTAAATGTTTTAGTATAGTACTCAGCTAATTTATTTGCCTATTTTTTCTCTTGGAAATTGGTAGCTATTGGAGCTGACTAAGTCAAACTATTGCTGACTCTTCTTCCCAAATATTTTAGACTTTGGCTAAGCATCTTTTCAAAAAATAGGAATACATGAGCCTTACAAAATCAAGAATGTTAAACCACTGAAGAGTTAACAAGATGGAACACTATAAAAGAAAAGCTATTCTAACTTAGAAATATATCCCCAATTAAATATGCTGTATACTTCTTTCAGTAATCTTAAATCAGTCTTCATGCAGTGTTTACAGAAGACATATTCTCCAGACAGTGCTCGATGTGGGAAAAGCTTTTATTTTGAGGCTAAAAATGATGGATTTTCTAAATTGTCATAGGCTATGGTTTAGCAGCTGCATTCTGCATGGTCCCTACACAGCTTATTCTTCTAATTATGCTGTGACAGCTTCCCCAGTGGATTAAAATCCACACTCAGAGTTCTCTTGTCTTTAACCTTTCATCCCCATGACTCCCTACTCCACAGATGCCTCTCCTAATGTCTAGTTCTAAGTCTGGGGACTTCTTAGATAAAGTACTAAGAAGGTACTTTTAGTACCTGCACAATAAAAGAAAAAGGTGATTGTAGTCTTTCTCTGATCTTTCGCGTCTAAATTCTACATACATATTAAGCACTGAAAAATGAAAAAGTAATCTATTCTATAATACAAATGTTATCTGGTCCTTCATTCAGCTTTTAGAAAGTGATAAACCTTTGATGAGTCTATCCAGGGCAACTTATTTTTTAAAAAAAGAAAAGAAAAAGCAGGCTTTGCCATACAGTAGTACCTCATTTAATGGCATAAAAGTGGCCTGGTATAGATAATTATTCACACAACTGAGGCTTACTTCTTAATAAGTCAAATCTTTAACCTTTTTTTTTTGGTTCAAAATCTTTTAGTAGGTGTATGGCCTCCTTAACCAGAATATGCTAGAAACAATTTAATATTCCTTTATTCAAGATAATGATTTACAACATCTAGACCATCGAGGGAATACAGTTTGGTTCATTTTGGCTCTCCATCTTCCTTGATGTTTCTCCACCAAATCCAGGCTTATCTGTAAGAATATGTGTATTTTTGTATTGTTCCCATTTCCTTCATCCCCTACAATGCTCTCAGTTTCGATGACCTACTGAGGGTAGGGAAATCAGATATACAAGCCAGGGGTCAAGAATAAAGTTTCTTGATCTTTCAGCAGCTATTTAAGAATTGGTCTTCTTTTAAACAGTCATAGGCATTCTTGTGAAGAGTTACATTCATCAAAGTTATGGTAGGGTTTTCTAGCACCTAATATGATGAAATAATTTGGATGTATGCTTTTAAAGTAAATCAATTTCCCTGGATTTAGGATGATGAATTGGGAATCTGGAAGGTTCTCCAGAGAACAAAGTGAGAGGTCTTAAGAAAATTCTCACTCCCTGCATTCATCTAAAAGATAAATTATTTTCTCTCAGAAAAATGGAGGGAAAAGAGATGGATTCCAAGAAGGTCTAGTGAAGGAAGGGAGAAGCATTAGAGAGAATATAGTCCCCATGCTGAGGCTGAAGTTTCTTTTCTGACCTCTACCAGGCTCCAGGGGACCTTTAAAAGGTCAGGATAGGGAAATGAAGGAGTAGAAAGAGAACTGCAAGACTCCGGGACCCAAGGGAAAGAAAAGACATGGATCCACTGACATCTCAGTGAAGTACCAATGTATCAGGCAACATGCCATAGGTAACCGTCCTCAGCATAGGAGTGGAATTTGCTTCTTGCTGCTACTAATCACCAAGTTGCCTAGCCATTCCTTGTTTGGCTTTTCAGCTGTTCCATTACATTTGTAACACATTCTCTGTATTTCAGTTCCCTGTATAATACATTTGTGGTGTTTATACACTAGATGGTAGTTGTGTTTTTCCAGTCAGAACTTAATGATACCAAAGACATTTTAAATCTTATTTAATCCTTACATGTTCCCTGCAAGGTAGTAATCATTACTTCTATTTTACAGATGAGAAAAAGCAAAAGTCAGTGAATTTTAGATCTTTGCTCAAGGTCACAACACTAGTAAGTGGTCGAGCCATGATTCAAATCTAGTTCCAAAGTCACCCTTAAATTGCTCTTCCTGCCAAGAGAAATGGCAACAGCAGAAAAAAAAAAAAAAAAACAAAAAAAACCCAGGCCTGAAAACAGCCGTTTAACTGCAGCATAGTAGTCCTAGGCCAGAGCAGTTAATTATAGAGAACTCCACCCATACTGAACGCTGCAAGTGTGGGAGGAGAGGTGTCCTTGCTTCAGAGCAAAGTGCCAAGCTCCAAAGAAGCAATGCCTTCTCCACTCTGGACCAAAGAATGAGCCTGGGGTTGTTTGGCCTGAGGTGACCCAGCACTGAAGGGTACAGGCTCTTTGGTGGGGCTAATGGTGGACTCCAGGAAGGGTCATGACAAGGAGTACTTCCCAGAACTTCTGCTGCCAGTGTCCTTGTCCCTGTGGTGAGCCACAGCCACCCCCCGCCTCTGCAGGAGACCCTCCAACACTAGCAGCCGTGTGGATGAAAGGCTCTTGGTGCTGCAGCCAGGAGTCAGTGCTGTGCCTCTGAGGTGGGAGAGCCAACTTAAGGACACTGGTCCACAAGAGACTTCCCAGATCCACATAATATCAAACGGCGAAAATCACCCAGAGATCTCCATCTCAACACCAGCACCCAGCTTCACTCAACGACCAGCAAGCTACAGTGCTAGACACCCTATGCCAAACAACTAGCAAGACAGGAACACAACCCCACCCATTAGCAGAGAGGCTGCCTAAAATCATAAGTCCACAGACACCCCAAAACACCACCAGACGTGGACCTGCCCACCAGAAAGACAAGATCTAGCCTCATCCACCAGAACACAGGCACTAGTCCCCTCCACCAGGAAGCCTACACAACCCACTGAACCAACCTTAGCCACTGGGGACAGACACCAAAAACAACGGGAACTACGAACCTGCAGCCTGCAAAAAGGAGACCCCAAACACAGTAAGATAAGCAAAATGCAAAGACAGAAAAACACACAGCAAATGAAGGAGCAAGATAAAAACCCACCAGACCTAACAAATGAAGAGGAAATAGGCAGTCTATCTGAAAAAGAATTCAGAATAATGATAGTAAAGATGATCTAAAATCTTGGAAATAGAATAGACAAAATGCAAGAAACATTTAACAAGGACCTAGAAGAACTAAAGATGAAACAAACAACAATGAACAACACAATAAATGAAATTTAAAATACACTAGATGGGATCAATAGCAGAATAACTGAGGCAGAAGAATGGATAAGTGACCTGGAAGATAAAATAGTGGAAATAACTACTGCAGAGCAGAATAAAGAAAAAAGAATGAAAAGAACTAAGGACAGTCTCAGAGACCTCTGGGACAACATTAAACACACCAACATTCGAATTATAGGGGTTTCAGAAGAAGAAGAGAAAAAGAAAGGGACTGAGAAAATATTTGAAGACATTATAGTTGAAAACTTCCCTAATATGAGAAAGGAAATAGTTATTCAAGTCCAGGAAGCACAGAGAGTCCCATACAGGATAAATCCAAGGAGAAATACACCAAGACACATATTAATCAAACTGTCAAAAATTAAATACAAAGAAAGCATATTAAAAGCAGCAAGGGAGAAACAACAAATAACACACAAGGGAATCCCCATAAGGTTAACAGCTGATCTTTCAGCAGAAACTCTGCAAGCCAGAAGGGACTGGCAGGACATATATAAAGTGATGGAGAAAAACCTGCAACCAAGATTACTCTACTGAGCAAGGATCTCATTCAGATTTGATGGAGAAATTAAAAACTTTACAGACGAGCAAAAGCTGAGAGAGTTCAGCACCACCAAACCAGCTTTACAACAAATGCTAAAGGAACTTCTCTAGGCAAGAAACACAAAAGAAGGAAAAGACCTACAATAATAACCCAAAACAATTAAGAAAATGGTAATAGGAACATATATATCGATAATTACCTTAAATGTAAATGGAATAAATGCTCACACCAAAAGACACAGATTGGCTGAATGGATACAAAATCAAGACCCATATATAGGCTGTGTACAAGAGACCCACTTCAGATCTAGAGACACATACAGACTGAAAGTAAGGGGATGGAAACAGATATTTCATGCAAATGGAAACCAAAAGAAAGCTGGATTAGCAATCCTCATATCAGACAAAATAGACTTTAAAATAAAGACTATTAGAAAAGACAAAGAAGGACACTACATAATGATCAAGAGATTGATCCAAGGAGCACCTCAATACATAAGGCAAATACTAAGAGCCATAAAAGGGGAAATCGACAGTAACACATTCAGAGTAGGGGACTTTAACACCCCACTTTCACCAATGGACAGATCATCCAAAATAAAAATAAATAAGGAAACACAAGCTTTAAATGATACATTAAACAATATGGAGTTAATTGATGTTTATAGGACATTCCATCCAAAAACAACAGAATACACATTTTTCTCAAATGCTCATGGAACATTCTCCAGGAGAGATAATATCTTGGGTCACAAATCAAGCCCTGGTAAATTTAAGAAAATTGAAATTGTATCAAGTATCTTTTCCGACTACAATGCTATGATAATAGATATCAATTACAGGAAAAGATCTGTAAAAAATACAATCACATGGAGGCTAAACAATACACTACTTAATAACGAAGTGATAACTGAAGAAATCAAAGAAGAAATTGAAAAATACCTAGAAACAAATGACAATGGAGACACGATGACCCAAAACCTATGGGATGCAGCAAAAGCAGTTCTAAGATGGAAGTTTATAGCAATACAATCCTACCTTAAGAAACAGGAAACATCTCGAATAAACAACCTAACCTTGCACCTAAAGCAATTAGAGAAAGAAGAACAAAAAAACCCCCAAAGTTAGCAGAAGGAAAGAAATCATAAAAATCAGATCAGAAATAAAAGAAAAAGAAATGAAGGAAATGATAGCAAAGATCAATAAAACTAAAAGCTGGTTCTTTGAGAAGATAAAAAAAAATAAACCATTAGCCACACTCATCAAGAAAAAAAAAGGGAGAAGACTCAAATCAATAGAATTAGAAATGAAAAAGGAGAAGTAACAACTGACACTGCAGAAATACAAAAGATCATGAGAGATTACTACAAGCAACTCTATGCCAATAAAATGGACAACCTGGAAGAAATGGACAAATTCTTAGAAACACACAACCTGCCAAGACTAAATCAGGAAGAAATAGAAAATATGAACAGACCAATCACAAGCACTGAAATTGAAACTGTGATTAAAAATCTTCCAACAAACAAAAGCCCAGGACCAGATGGCTTCACAGGCGAATTCTATCAAACATTTAGAGAAGAGCTAACACCTATCCTTCTCAAACTCTTCCACAATATAGCAGAGGGAGGAACACTCCCAAACTCATTCTATGAGGCCACCATCACCCTGATACCAAAACCAGACAAGGATGTCACATAGAAAGAAAACTACAGGCCAATATCACTGATGAACATAGATGCAAAAATCCTCAACAAAATACTAGCAAACAGAATCCAACAGCACATTAAAAGGATCATACACCATGATCAAGTGGGGTTTATTCCAGGAATGCAAGCATTCTCCAATGTACACAAATCAATCAATGTGATAAACCATATTAACAAATTGAAGGAGAAAAAACATATGAGCAGCTCAACAGATGCAGAAAAAGCTTTCAACAAAATTCAACACCCATTTATGATAAAAACCCTGCAGAAAGTAGGCATAGAGGGAACTTTCCTCAGCATAATAAAGGCCATATATGACAAACCCACAGCCAACATCGTCCTCATTGGTGAAAAACTGAAAGCATTTCCACTAAGATCAGGAACAAAACAAGGTTGCCCACTCTCACCACACTTATTCAACAGTTTTGGAAGTTTTGGCCACAGCAATCAGAAAAGAAAAGTAAATAAAAGGAATCCAAATCAGAAAAGAAGAAGTAAAGCTGTCACAGTTTGCAGATGACATGATACTATACATAGAGAATCCTAAAGATGCTACCAGAAAACTACTAGAGCTAATCAATGAATTTGGTAAAGTAGCAGGATACAAAATTAATGCACAGAAATCTCTGGCATTCCTATACACTAATGATAAAATACCTGAAAGTGAAATCAAGAAAACACTCCCATTTACCATTGCAACAAAAAGAATAAAATATCTAGGAATAAACCTACCTAAGGAGACAAAAGACCTGTATGCAGAAAATTATAAGACACTGATGAAAGAAATTAAACACGATACAAATAGATGAAGAGATATACTATGTTCTTGGATTGGAAGAATCCACATTGTGAAAATGACTCTACTACCCAAAGCAGTCTACAGATTCAATGCAATCCCTATCAAACTACCACTGGCATTTTTCACAGAACTAGAACAAAAAATTTCACAATTTTTATGGAAACACAAAAGACCCCGAATAGCCAAAGCTATCTTGAGAACGAAAAACGGAGCTGGAGGAATCAGGTTCCCTGACTTCAGACTATACTACAAAGCTACAGTAATCAAAACAGTATGGTACTGACACAAAAACAGAAAGATATATCAATGGAACAGGATAGAAAGCCCAGAGATAAACCCACACACATATAGTAACTTTTTCTTTGATAAAGGAGGCAGGATTGTACAGTGGAGAAAGGACAGCTTCTTCAATAAGTGGTGCTGGGAAAACTGGACAGCTACATGTAAAAGAATGAAATTAGAACACTCCCTAACACCATACACAAAAATAAACTCAAACTGGATTAAAGACCTAAATGTAAGGCCAGACACTCTAAACCTCTTAGAGGAAAACATAGGCAGAACACTCAATGACATAAATCACAGCAAGATCCTTTTTGACCCACCTCCTAGAGAAATGGAAATAAAAACAAAAAGAAACAAATGGGACCTAATGAAACTTCAAAGCTTTTACACAGCAAAGGAAACCATAAACAAGACCAAAAGACAACCCTCAGAATGGGAGAAAATATTTGCAAATGAAGCAACTGACAAAGGATTAATCTGCAAAATTTATAAGCACCTCATGCAGCTGCATAACAAAAGAACAAACAACCCAATCCAAAAACGGGCAAAAGACCTAAATAGACATTACTCTAAAGAAGATATAACAGACTGCCAACAAACACATGAAAGAATACTCAACATCATTAATCATTAGAGAAATGAAAATCAAAACTACAATGAGATATCATCTCACACCAGTCAGAATGGCCATCATGAAAAAATCTAGAAACAATAAATGCTGGAGAGGGTGTGGAGAAAAGGGAACACTCTTGCACTGTTGGTGGGAATGTGAATTGGTACAGCCACTATGGAGAACAGTATGGAGGTTCCTTAAAATACTACAAATAGAACTACCATATGACCCAGCAATCCCACTACTGGGCATATACCCTGAGAAAACCATAATTCAAAAAGAGTCATGTACCAAAATGTTCATTGCAGCTCTATTTACAATAGCCCGGAGATGGAAACAACCTAAGTGTCCATCATTGGATGAATGGATAAAAAAGATGTGGCACATATATACAATGGAATATTACTCAGCCATAAAAAGAAACGAAATTGAGCTATTTGTAATGAGGTGGATAGACCTAGAGTCAGTCATACAGAGTGAAGTAAGTCAGAAAGAGAAAGACAAATACCGTATGCTAACACATATATATGGAATTTAAGAAAAAAAAATGTCATGAAGAACCTAGGGATAAGACAGGAATAAAGACACAGACCTACTCGAGAATGGACTTGAGGATATGGGGAGGGGGAAGGGTAAGCTCGGACAAAGCGAGAGAGAGGCATGGACATATATGCACTACCAAACGTAAGGTGGATAGCTAGTGGGAAGCAGCCACATAGCACAGGGAGATCAGCTCGGTGCTTTGTGACTGAGTGGAGGGGTGGGATAGGGAGGGTGGGAGGGAGGGAGACGCAAGAGGGAAGAGATATGGGAACATATGTATATGTATAACTGATTCACTCTGTTATAAAGCAGAAACTAACATTCCATTGTAAAGCAATTATACTCCAATAAAGATGTAAAAAAAAAAGAAAGAATGAGCCTGTTCCTTGCAAGGACAGCAGAATCAAGAGCTGGTATTAGATAAGGTATTTGTCTAAGTTTAACTTTTCTGACAACCTAATTTTCACCTTTGCCATTTAAAAATAGTTTCTATCTTTGTCATGCTGTCTCAGGCTTATAGATGTATTTATGAATGGGATATTGTATTGTTTTAATGGTAATGATTAACCCCTTGTATTCCCTCTTTCAACTGATTTATATTGCCTATAAAATATTACATCAAAGACAGTCCTGTTTAGTTACTGAATTCTAAGTGCTGATTTTTCACAAAATGACACGTTAGGACAGTAAAAGAGAGGTGAAAAATCCTTTAAGGGATACCTTAGTAAAATCTCTCACACTACTAGAGACCTCATTATATTACAGTATAGCATGAACAAAAGGAAGTTTGGTCATTGTGAAACAAACGGTTCCTCATAACAATTCAGACTGGTTGGTTTCCATTCTGTTATTAATCCTGGACTTTCCAAATGCCAATAAACTTTCTATCTAATAAACGCTCCATGTAGATTGTTACCATAAACCCAGTTACAAGGATAAATGTATATGTATACCCAACATATACATATACTATATAGTAAGTATACAGACTAGAAGGGACACTTGTTCTTTCAAACAAATAAATAAAACAAAATACCAGCACATATCCTTGGTCCAGTTTTCTACCCAATGCAACAAGAAAGATTACATGAAAAATATAAGGAATATCATTTTATGGATTTTAAAATCCTCCAGGGTTTTTTGTGTGTGTTCCACCCCCTACTCCCTGCTTCCACCCGTCCTTATTTCTCCGCCCAAAACAGCCTCTGGTGCTCTGCCAGTCCCTTCTTTTATGTGCTACAGAACACCTGGTGGCCAATTGCTAGGTGGAGGATAATTAGCCCCTCAGTTATCACCAGCTTATTTTCACCTGTTCCACTAGCATTTCCCTAGAATTTGAAGCTTGTCTAATTAGTCTTTTCTGACCCATTCCCCACCATCAGACTCAAGAAATAGCCCTTCCACTAAGTAATTAACCCATGGTAGGCCAATCCTCCAGCTTTTGTTTCAACTCCTGTTGGAATCATTAGAATCAAATGAACAAAAAAAACATGGGATAAGGTAATAAGAAACTAAAAAGTTCTGTCTTCCTTCTCTCTTTCCCAGTCTCCAAATCCAAATTATAGAAACCTTAAGCACAGTGACATTTAGTCAGACACATATGTGCTTGCTGTTGAATGTCTTGAAAGAGCAAAATAGCACTGCCAGAATTATCAAGTTCAGTTCTCTGAAATGCTATAGGAAATATGGTGTTTATTTTATACCCAAAAGGTGAAAGAGATCAAAAAGAATCCAAATTTTAAAATACAGGCCAAAATCTCAACATGTAAATACCTTTTCAGGATGCTGGAATTGAATCTAACAATTTCTTCTTTACATTATTTTGATAGTCTATGAATAATTTTTCCAAAGTATTTTATGCACATAACATAGAAATTCTTAATTTGTTTCATCACACAAGTCCATAGAGAAGTCCAGCAATGTTTTCTATAAGGTTAAGGGATGGTTCACGTTTACTTGTTCATTCAACAAGTATTATTGAATATCTACTTTATGTCAGGTACATTGTTAAGTCACAGGGACACAAAAATAATGGATGATCCTTGCATTTATGAAGCTGAAAGTTTAACGTACTTTAAAATATAATCTATTTTTAAAGAATATTGAATCCATACACTTGTTTTAAAATTGACAGAAAACATTCCTGAATGTACTCGACATTTGTTATATTTTCGCCTGCCATCTTCTATTCCTTCTTCCCAATAGTACTCCAAGTTCCCTTGAAGAACAACTCTTGTGCCACACAGATTGGTTTAGAGCTGGACACATGATCCAGATTGAGCCAGTGAGAGCCAGGCTTAAGACATTTGTTCCACTGCTAAAAATCAGAGAATGTGAGATCTTGAGTCAATGCTGCCATCTTTTAACTATGTGAGAATAAAGCGAAAGCTAGAGTAAAGAACCAAGTTATAAAATAAGGGAAAGGAACCCCTGGTAACATCATTTAAACCCTGTTTAAGCCATTTCTTGATTCTAAACTATTTGGATTTGGGCTTAGCTCAACTGTATCCAAAGGTGTTCTAATTGATAGAGATGTATCTTTAATATCACAAACAATAGCTTAAGTTTCAAGGTAGTTATATTTTCTTTTAAGCAATTAAAGAGGACCTGCATCTTATCTATATATGAACTTTAAGCATTCAGATAGGAGGATATCTATGAACTATTCATAAGTGTTTTTATACTTGCTTTTCACCTGTAAACATACCAGTTTCTTTCTAGACTATATAAATTTGCTTGTGTGAATCCGATAAGTCATATCATTCTATAAAGTGTGTGGCCAAAATGTTGTATCCTTTATTCTTATGCAACACTACATGCCCTTGTAAATGGTTGTGAACACAGCAGCTATTATTCTGTCAAGTTGAATAATTTTAGATTTACCTCCGTGACTTCCATTCATTCCACAAATACTTACTGAACAATAACCATGTAATGGTACTGGTGATCCAAAGATAAATAAGAAGTGTTGTTATTTTCAAGGAGCTTCCAGGCTCTTTAGGAGAGCATAACGTGATATAAAGGCATGACTAAATACTGTGTAACAATTGCTATGTAGGTTTAAATCTCTCAAGTGCTAAGCTTAATGAGGTGCCACTCGTTCCATCACTTCTCACATCCAACCTATCAGCAAGTCCTTTCAGTACAGTCCCCCAAATCTCTCCCAGATCTGACCATTCCTCACAGCTCCATTCTTTAAAACCCTAATCTAAGCCATCATTATTTCCTACCTCTACTACTGCAGTAATCTCCCACTAGTCTCCTTGTCTCAACTCTTATAACCTCACAATTCCTGGTCTATTCTCCATACAACAGCCCAAATGATCTTCTCAAAAGCATAAATCAGATCAATCCGCTCTGCTGCTTAAAACACTTGAATGTCTTTTCACTGCCTATAGAAAAAAAATCTAAATACCACACCGACCAGGCCCTGCATGACCTGACCTTTACCTACCTTTTCAACATCAGCTCCTACCTTGTTCCCCCTTATCCACCTCATCCCAGCCACACTAACCTTCTCTTTGTGCCTCAGAAATGCCAAATCCATTCCCATCTCAGGGCCTTTTAACCTGCTGTTCTTCTACCTGTAATATTCTTCCTTTCTCATTAATTTGGTATCTCTCCTGGCGTTTCCTGACCATCTTAGCTGAGCTAATTGCCCTTGCACCACCACTCCACCAAGTCCCTATCTAATTACCACATTTTATTTTCTCCACAGTGCTCATCACTATTTCAAATCAGATTCCTTATTTAATTTCTTACACAATGATCATTGACCTTTCTCCACCCTCCATTAATATGTAACTTCCAAGAAGTCTGGGACTATGTTTTTATTCTTTGCTTTCTCCTCAGTCAGTGCCAAGGATGCATGACACGTGGTAGGCATTCACTACAAATTTACTGAGTGAATACAAGACTACAGATGAGATACATTTAGCTCATCTTGGAAATTTGGGAAATAGGGAAGAAAGGGAAGATAAATTTTTGGATAAATGGAACTACAAAATGAATAGAATATAGAATATATGAGCTAATGGAAAATTTGAAGAAAGTATAGTAACTTGAGGAATTAGTTCAAATGTGTTTCCTACAATATCACTCTACAAAGCAAACTGACCACTAGACCACAGAGTAGGGTAATGATGAGTAGGAATAAATGAAACTGTAGGAATGGTCTAAGTACCATCTACAGGGTTGTTGTGAGGTTTGTGCTTATTTAACATTATTATTAATGAGCTGGAAAAGAAAATATGCCACAGATTAATGGCACTGTAGATAACTCTAGATTGAGTTTTGCTGTAAATATCAGTAAGGACCCCATTATCAAGTAATACCAATTACCTCAAAAACCTAAGTTGACTAAAACTTGAGAATTGATTGGAATTCTTTTTAAAATAAAATATCAGCATAAAATTCAGCTGAATTTAATCACTCATCAAACAAACAGGAGAAAGCTGAGGCACTAAAGGGACCAGCGGTAGATACTGGGCAGAAAATTAGCTATCACTTGACAATTCAAAAGAATATATAACTTTTAAATTTTCTGAAAAGATGGGGCATTTATTGAGTGTCAACTATATGCAAGGAACTTTATGTATGTTTATTTTATCTTAAGTCTAATTCCTAAAGGGTTTATCATCTCCATTTCACATACAAGAAAACTGGTGGAAGTGAGATTCAACACTTGATCTACCTATTCCCCAAATTCTTTTTCATCATTAACATTTTCCTGCTGCAAGCTCTGAGATATACAGCATTGCACAGAGATAATAAGAAAATACCATTCCACTTCACTTAAGATTTGGCAACACATTCAGTGAACGCTATTAGGAAATAAACAAAAGTAAGGAAATTTTAAAAACGATTTTTGAATGAAAAATAAAACAAAACAAAAAAGTAAACATGTTTTTCTAGGTCATAGCTAAGAAGGCAATAGTATGAAAAAATCCAAAAATATTGATCTACAACAAGAAGAAAATATAAACTGAAATTAAGTGAAGATCAATTTATAACAAATAGCAAAGAAAAACAATACCTGCCAACAAACATTTAAAGGATAGCATTCATCCACTGTGGCATTTAGAAGCAGATTGATGAGTGATTGAATGAACGAATGAGTGCATGGATGAATGAATGAACAAAGATATGTTAGCCTATATTGTTGAGAATATTCTTGAACTGGCAGAATAAGGCCTATAAGGAAAAACTCAGAGATGAATTTAGAATCACTATTTTTTTCTTCCTGTGCCAAGAATCTTATGTTTCTCAAGTGATTCTGTGTTACTTTTCAACAAAGTAAATGAAGTTTTAATTGGTTGCTTTCCTTGAACTAGAAGATAGGCCCAGATATCACTATCAGTGGGAACTTTTCACCAGGATTTTATGTGAACTTGGACATTATGTCTATAGTATTTTCAGCCTTCACATTTTTAATTTTTGTCAGGCAGTACTGTAACAAGATCCCCTAAGTCAATGCGCTACCTGAAGGGAAAAAAAAAACTGAAATAAAAGAACCATCCATATAAAGTAAACAAGTTAAAAGGCTCATTTTTCATTTGTTAACTAGCCTCCACACGGCTGTTGGCTGTGACAACAAATGATTTAATGAGTCCAATTTAAAATGGTCTTGTCTGTGTGAGATAGATGTCTTGCAAAACACTTTTTAAAATCTCACAGCTATAGCAAAGGCTACTTCGATATACCCTGAGAAAAATCTGCACAGCAGCTCCACTTTTTTTTCTGAATTTTATATAGGCCAGATATCAAACTAATAACAAGAAGCATAATATTGCCACTGTACCTGTGAACATTTCCTAATGGTAACTGTTAATACAATGTTTCAGGAATACCTGCTCAGGAAACCATAAAGATTTATCAGCTGTGTGGAAAAGTGAGTAGTCAACGAGAGCCTTTCTGAACTACGTGTTCATCTTCTCGTCAATCACTTAAACAGCCCATTAGAGTGATGCGTTGTTAGAAAAGGATGGTAATAAGCAGCGTGATGTGTATACTGGGCAATGACAAGGAAAGGGACTCGTCTCCAGGGGTGGGTACTATCTAGTTTGCGGCATTTGATTTTAGAAAGCTTGTAAATGTATTTGATCGAAGAGATGATACCTTCCAAAATCCATCTTCTGAGTTCACAAATACATGTCCTCTTCCTCATGTACATTTCTTAGGTAGATTTTAAGAAGATTTAGGAGCAGGTTAAAAGTGAATTCACGTGATACTTCCCTTCATATAAAAAATACTGCATCTTTGGCAACAGATAAAACACATTATACAGTGCCTGAGAGGGTCAGGTAAATCCAATTTTGTTGAATGACCTGCCTCAGCTCACAACTAAGTATCTTGTTTTGTTCTTGGAACAGGAATAAGTCTAAATTTCATTACTCTAAACATGTATCTTTATTTTTTGAATGTCTGGATGGGGTGATTAGAATTAACCATCAAAAATAATATAGACTAAAGTTACCTCCATAATAATATTCCAATTTACTTAAAATGTTTTGAGTCCAGAAATAAGAGACTTGAGCCCCAATACTGAAGGATTTATACACTAAATAAAAGTCTAGAAACACAGAGAGCAGATGTGATTCAGAGCCAGCCTCATGATAAAATTATTCAAGAAGTAAAAGAAATAAGAAGAAGCAGTGTCAAAATATTTTCACATTAAAAAAGTAATTAACATATACTGCATAAATTAAAGAAATATAGACAAACAGACCTAGCCATAATACAAATACCTTTTCAAGCCAAGTTTTAGTTTAAATAAATATAGTTTATGCAAGGAGAAAATTTTAAACCAACCATTTCCCAAAGCTATACATGTGTGTCTTCCCTGACTTCTGTAGCAATCTCTAGGAAACCAACAGGGAAGGGAGTAGGTGGAATAAATGCCACAGGGAAGACTGGGTAAATTGCCAACTGTCTAGTCTGTATAGGGCATTAACCTCACTGTGCTGAGCTTTTGTTTGTGGTCCAAATCTCAGACCAGCATTGTGGCAGGCTATTCTTAATAACTGATACTTTCTAAGTTTTAGTCCAGCATCTTTGGTAGTTCCAAATGATACTATTTTGATCCTTACTTTGCCTCCTTTAGCATGCAGCCTCCATTCTACTCTCATTCTGCTCTTCTGTCATCTTGTTTTAATTTAATTATACTATATTAAGTTGTCTCACAGCATGAATCTCTTGTGGAGAATCTCTTTCTGTTCCCTGGCTTTTTGTCTCACCAGAGTTGGGTTTTGTCTTATACATTGTAAATTAAAAAAGAAAAAAAAAAATAAGTTGCTTAGATAGCTGTGCCAAGTCATTTCTTTCATCTGTTCATCCTTGAGAGTTTTTATCCCAGTCCTCTAATTTTATCTTCCTCTTCTATAGTGTAAGCGAATTTCTGATTCCTTCCTTTAACATCAGAAACCAGTTTGTCTTCTCTTCCAAACTACCTATAGTTTGAGGTGTTATAGTGTTTTAGGTTCCATATGCATTTTCTGTAACCTGAGGACATGGCAGAAAGGATGAGGTGAAGAGATCAAAGTTGGCACGAACTAAGCTGCAGTCTCTTCTATAATCCCTGGGTTCTCCTCTTCTAGAATTTGTTAAATGTCCTATACTGCAGCTAAATTCCTCTAATTGTGGAAAACATGCCATTCCCCTAGAGAATAGTCTCAGACTTCAGGTTGGTCCTTAAAATCAATACTAGATTTGCTTCTTTCCAATATCCATTCTCTTTTTCATAGTAATAAAATTCCTGGTATTAAGGTGTGCTCTAAGCTGATAGGAAGAAAAACTACATTTCTGTACCTACCTTGCAGATGAGTATAGTTACTGATTTCTGGCTGGTGGGATGCAAGGAAATTAATGTGAAAGCTTTCACGAACCTTCCTTAAGAGACAGCTTGCTTGTTCTTTCCTCTATCCCACTGCTTGGAATGGGAATGTCATCTTCTTTTACATGAGGTCAAGACAACAGTGGCGCACCAAGAGAAAAGAAGCCTCGGGTCACCCATAACACACAACATCATAACCTAGCCCAGGGCCATCCACTGGGACGTTCAAGGGCAAAAGTAATACATGTATACCTTTTTTTTTTTTTTTTTTTTGCGGTACGCGGGCTTCTCACCGCTGCGGCCTCTCCCGCTGCGGAGCACAGCCCCCGGACGCGCAGGCCCAGCGGCCATGGCTCATGGGCCCAGCCACTCCGCGGCATGTGGGATCTTCCCCGACCGGGGCACGAACCGGCGTCCCCTGCATCGGCAGGCGGACCTCTCAACCACTGCGCCACCAGGGAAGCCCTATATGTATATCTTGATTAGCTACTACTTTCCATTTTCTGTCATTTATACCCTAATTTTGACCTTAATAATACAACTTCTTTCAGAGAAAATCAGCACTTGTTCATTTCTATGGTTTCAGACAGTTAACCAACCAGTTTGAGAAAGGAAAACATAAATATATGCTACTAAATTTTATTTTCTCTAGATGTGGAAGGATTAATGAGAATTCTCAGGACTTTGTTAACATTCTCAAATGGATTCTCAGTCCTGGGGATGGTACTGCTCCACTCTAGAGTCTTCTGTTCATTTCCATAGCAGCACTTTCTGAAATGTTTATTACAGGGCTGTTCCCATTTTCTTGATGGTAGTTGATGACTATATTTTTTGGCTGAGTTTTTGTTCGTGTCTTTTTCTTTTTCCTTCTATTTTCGGTTTGTAATATTAGAGATTCTGTGATAGAGCTCCATTCTACATTTTCCCGAAGCTCAAGATTTCATTTTTGTAGCTTTTGGGGGACTTGTTTACCTTCTATCTGGCCCTAGAGCTATTTAGTAGGTAAACACATTTTTTTGAGAAGGGGAATCAGGGCATATGATCACTTGGATGGTTCACTTTACGTATCAACTTAACTGGGCCATGGGGTGCCCAGATATTTGGTCAAACGTTATTTCGGGTATGTCTGTGAGGGCACTTTTGAATGGGATAAACATTTGAATCTGTAGACTGAGACTGCCCTCACTAATGTGGGTGAGCTCCATCCAGTAAGTTGAAGGCCTGAATAAAATGAAAAGGCTGACCCTCCTTTGAGTGGGAGGGAACTTTCTCTAACTGACTGCCTTCAAGCTGGGATATCAGTTTTTTCCTGCATTCAGACTCAAACTGAAACATTTGCTCTTCCTGGGTCTTGAGTCTGCTGACGTTTGGAACTATACCATTGGTTTCCCCTGGGCCTCCAGCTTGCTAACTGCAGATCTTGTGGCTTTTTAGGCTCTATATTGCATGAGCCAATTCCTTATAATACATTTATATATTTGGAACTATATATATATATATATATATATATATATATATATATATATACACACATATATATATATATATATCCTATTGGTTCTGTTTTTCTGGAGAACACTGACTAATACAGTTCCCAATACTTCTCCCCACTTCCAAAGAAAAGGATGATTCCAATGAATAAGTGAGTATAACCTCCAGGGAAACCCTGGCTATTGATAGACATATCTTGGGACCTAGGAACAAAACTATTATAGTATCTTACATGATGAGGTCACAGCTGGGCTAAGGCTCAGAGTCAGACTATCATATGGAGTTAGATGGCATCCTACACATTATTTGTATTCACGGATTTACATGGGCGTTGATTCACAATATGATGAGAGAAATTCAGATCTATAGACATAGACATTTTTCTTGGACTGGATTGGAAAAGGGAGAAAGTAAGGTTGCCAGATGGCACAGAAAGTTGGCAAAGACCTTGAGAAAGAATTCATACCAAGGGAAGAAAGAATCTGGAATGGCAATTTCACAACAGGGTTTGAGGATTAGATGACAGCAAAGATATAGCGAGGCTGCTGATAAAGAAATCTCATCCCAATCTGGCTACCCCAGTGGCAATACACACTCCACATAGACAAAGGATCAGGATCATGAGTGAGAACAGAAAGTAGCTCTCCCTAAAGAGCTTAACATTTCAGGACCCAAACAACCCTCTAAACTATCCAACTGGGCATTACATATGTATTTTTTGCCCTCACAGGAGACTGCCAAATTTTACAGCAACACGAAGATTAAGAGCATCAGAACGAGGGTGAAGCAGCAGGGGCCTGAGTGAATGCAGCAGAAGTGCAAATGAAATGACACGATAGAAGCTTATATTAACTCATGAACTGATATAAGAAACTCTTCAGGATTTCCAAAGATATTTGTAGAATGGTGGGACTTTGAAAGGTATTGGAACCCTGGCATGAGCTTAGAAGTGAAAAGCTCGGGTACTGCAATAATTGACCTCATTCATACCCGTAGATTAGTGAGATTCTGGAATGTTTGGGGGATAATGTGCTTCTTCTGGATCTCCCACAGTGGCGTCTTAGACACCAAGCCTGTAAATAACATAGGTTTGTTGTTCCAATCTGTATTGTACAACTTTTTCTTCAGGAGAAGAGTATGGGGGACTAAGATTCAAAAGGAATTTATACTTCATGTCTTAGTCTAGTTGATTATACTTTTATGAATAGAATTGTAATTAAAACAGAAGACATTTTCAGGATTCAGGGAGCCTTTCCGCAAATTTAACCTCTGCCATGCATAGTTATATCCCAAGCCTTTTAAGAAACGCATGGGCGTTATACTAAAGATTTTGAGAAAATTTTTCTCTCCTTTTTCTCATCTGAGTCTACCACCTTCTGCCTGCCATTGGCAATGTCCTTGTTGATCTTGCTTTCTTAAGTTATGGCACACAGTAGCAGATAATGAAGGAGATTTGAGTTTTTCAAAGGAAAGGTGCACAATGGTATTATACTCACTCCTTTCCTCCTTCAGCATTTAGGCCAAAAGTACCTAATTTGTCTCAGTTTTGCTTGTTGACACTGGTCAATTGATAAATATTTTTTGTACATCTATGTGCCTAGCACTGGGCTTCTAGGAACTTGGTGGTAAACTAGGCAGACCTAGTCCCTCTTCTTATGGAGCTTGCAAACTGGTGAAGGATACACACACATAAGTACAGGTCCACAGAAAACTACAATACAATGTGCAAAAGAAGCAATATATTATATTATATTATACAGTATAATACAGTGTATTATAGTATAGTATGATATAGTATAGTAGTTAAGAGCATGAGTCCTGGAGCCAGACTGCTTTTGTTTCAAACTTCAAACCTGCTATTTGCTTATTATCTTTTTAGTTTTTTGTGTGAATAAATAAAACAATAAGCACAAAAACATTCATTAGCTGCTAACTAATTCTTAGCTACCATCATTAACTCTTTACTTTCTCTGATATTGCCTGTTTTTATACTGCCATTATGTGTGTGTTGTCTGTCCCATGTATTATTGTTTATTTCAACAGTGACCACTACCACCCTGAAATCTCTTCTTCTAGCAGCATGCATTCATTTTTCTGGGATTTTCTTTTAAGCTTCCTTTTTAAAATTCTAGGGCAGAGAGACTCTCTGAAAATGTTCTTCACAGGAAATCTACTGCCTGATAATCTGAAGAGGCCAAGTGTTGTTGCTAATCTTTTTCCTTCCAAAAGTGAGTCAACTTCAATCATTATCCATTCACCCAGGCACGGTGCCCCCTTTCCCTGTTTCCCCATCAAGGACCTGTTATGCCCTCAGAGAGACTCATGGCAGATTCTTTGCTACTTTTAACAAGTTCCGTGATAGTATTGCCAGAAGGGTAACTGTCATTAGTGTCTCATCAAACTCAATGGGCATTATTTGATATTTGAACTTGTGTGTATACAAAATCAAACTGAAAGTACTTAGAGATGACTCACCAGAGCCATCCCTAACAGTAATATATTTTCTGCATAACACTAAGATCTTGCTTTATCTATTTCCTTATTTTAAAATAAAATTAATGTTCTTATTTCAACCCCTGCTAGTGCATATCCTGATGTGGGAAATCAACCAACAAGAAAAAATGATCATGTTGTCTCTCTCTTACTGTTTGGCAGTTTTAATACACCCAGACAGAAATCCTGGTGGGAAAAGGAACTGCCTCGCTGTATCTATAATTTATCAACATGGAAACATTATGATTCTAATCATAAAATTTGAGAGGTCCATCTTGTCTCTACAACTGTGCTCTGAAGATTTTCTAATAGAAGGAGATGTATTTCCTAAGAATAAAACTGTAATTACTGAAAGTTGGTGAGGGGAGAGGGGAGACAGTTATAGAACATTTTGTGAAGATATATGTGTAATCTGTAGAACTGGGGAGAGCAATTACAGGGAATCAGTGAAGGAAGGAGTAAAGAGGGAGGTGGTGGCAGCCTCAAAATATCTACATAGCAGAGAATTAGGAGCAGCAAACAGGTTAGAAGAGGAGCCTAGAGGACTGGTCCTGAAGCTACAGAGAGGCGCCTTCACTTAGGATGGATTTAATTTGGGGCAGTATTGGAGAGGCCTTGGGAAAGGGCTACACCTCACAAATCCCTTTTTGATTTATGCACTAGGGAGGAGAGGAAAAGGTCATGAAAGCATAAACATGATTTACACCAGGATATGTTATATATTTAGTAGCTATGATAGAGCAGACAATAAAGTTAAGATAAACAAATGCACAACATAGCCCTTGCCTACACTGGAATACTCTGTCTTGGAAAGCAGACTGTTACCACTAAAGGTAACAAAATGTTAAATCCAGCCTCCATTCTCATGCTGTGCTCATTCTTAGACCATGCTTTTAAAGACCATTTAAATAAAAACAACAGTTCAGCAAACATTTCCTAAGCATATTTACATGTTCCCACATCACAAAAGCCCAATTCATGCAGCACGATTATTACGATTGGCTTGTTACACACCTGTATCTTCCTCTCTAGATTGCAAATTTTACAAAATCAGAGACCATTTTTGGTATCATTAGTAATGGTAATAATAGCTAACATTAACTCATCACTTATTTTCTGCCAGGCCCTCTGCATTTAACAGTCTCAACAACCTATAAAGTATTTATTCTTTTACTTATGCATACAATTCTACTTTTGGAGCACCTAATTGGGTTGAGTACTGTGCCAGACACTGGAACTAGATTAGCAAACAACACACAAGCTGGCCCAGTCTTGATAACGCTTACGTTCTAGTAGGGGAAATAGGCTATCATTAAGAAACAATCAGACCAAAAAAATGTGAAAAAGAAACTAGCAAAGAATGTATCTGTTATGATAAATAAAGTCAGAGAGAGTGACTGGATGATGAGGGAGATGGGGAGCAGAGGGCTACTTTAGATAAAACAGGTTAGATGGGGAGGCTGGAGGACTGGTCAGTAAAGTCTTCTGTGAGGAAGTGATGTGGAGGTAAACACGGAAATAGACCATCCTGTGATAGGTTGAAGGACTAAAATGGAAAGGTGTTTGTCTTGCTTGAAAGGCAGAAAATAATCCCCTCGAAGTAAGCAAATGAGAGGTCAGAATGAGTCGGGATGGGTAAGGAGGAATCAGATCTTGTGGGTCTTAGTTTTAGGCCATTGTAAGTAATCTGAATTTTATTCTATGAGCAACAGGAAGCACTGGCATGTTTATCTCCATTAATCAATTACAGTTGAAGGAACTAAGCCTTCATGATGCTGATTAACTTCTTTAGGGTCACCCAACTAATAAACAGTGGAGCTGGGATATGAACCCTCGTAAGTCTGATGCCAAAGACATTAGTTCTTACCCACATTCCTGCTAGAGTGCCCAGTATACAGTACATTAGCCATCATCATCACCACCAACATAATCACCATTGTCACCATTATCTTACAGATGAGGAACTCAAGACCTTTATATTCTGAGGAACTTGCCCAATGTCACAGCCAGTGAATAGAAGGGATAGCATTTGAATCCAGGCTCTCTAATTCCAGAACCAAGGTGCTTGACCTCAGCACCTATAGTTTCTAGCAGATAGTAGACATTTAACATTTAACAAGAAACGAATAGAACAATAAGCATACAACATTGTACTTGACTGAGAGGGAGTTGAAAAATGAGTAAGATAGAGACCCTACTGTTAACATGCTTAAAATGGGGGAAAAGTAGGGGTTACAGATTAGTCAAATGTACAGACAACCATTCTGCAAGGCAGAATTTTTTTTCTTTTTTTAGTAAGTACTTATTAGCCTCCTGATATGTCTCTGTGCCTATGCCAAACTCAAAACCAAGAGAACAGGATATTGTCAAAAGTAGTAACATAGTACCTTAAAAGTGGGATGCATCACGCCATCACATATGTTTTTGTGAATCAAAAAGCCTTCAAGGAAGGGTCTTGAAAGAGGAAGACAATTTTTACACATGAAAATGTGGGGACAGTGTGGAGCATTCTAGACAATGATAACACAGTAAAGGGAGGCACAGAAGTGGAAGAGTTTAAGAGCTATTCACACAGTAGACATGCCTGTTCTCCATAGAAGATTTCCAGATATACTTCAATTGAACTTTGAACAAGGAGTTAAAGAATAGAGAATTCAGGTAACTGATAAGTTCTATTGATACATTTTAAAAAGGTTTGTCTTGGTACAAACCAAGGAAGAATATTAAGTGATCAATATCCATTTTTAATATCCCTTCTGCTGTTTATATTAGTTCCATGAGGGAAGTTGAGATACTGTCTGGTTCATTGCATGATAAGACAGCACCTAGAACAGTGCCTTCCACATGAAAGTACTCACTAAGAATTTGTTGAATGAGTATGTGAATGAATAGTACAGTGTTTTGATGTATTTCTGCCACAAAACTTACATTTGTTTGTTAGGAATGATATTTTAAACCCTTCACCCAGTGACTTGCAATAGGACAGTAGCACCCCTGAGAGGTATTTTGAAAATTGTGGAGGTGTTTCCGGTAATCATAATGAATAGGAGATACTAATGGTATTTAATATGTGGAGACCAAAAATGCATAGGACAATCTTCTTACATAACATAGAATTGTTCATATAGGTAAAGCACTTGCTTATAATTATCTGAGTTTTATACCTAACCCCATTTTACACGTAAATACAAGTAAGTTGTATACGGTTTTATTACAACCTAAGAGAGCTTGGAAATGGATACTTCTCCAGTTGAGCATCTGATAAGAACTTAGCCCTTGCTGAAACCTTGATTACAGCCTTATGAGACACCCTAACCAGAGGATCCAACTATGGCATGCCCAGACTCCTGACCCACACAAGCTAAGTGATAATAAATGTGTTGTTTGAAGCCACTAAGCATGAGGTAATTTGTTATGCAGCAATAGAAAACTAACACAAATAGGTTAAGTTATTTGCCCTGATTTGTAGAACTAGTAAGTGATGAATGTAAAAAAAAATCAAACATAGTTCTGTGTCCAATGCCACTGCTTTTTCAATTATCAGGAACTTTAAGATCGGGAAAAGGGAGGTTAAGATATTTCATGCCAAATAGTTTCAAGGTACTAATTAAAGTAAGAAGAGGCAATATGCCCAGAGTGGGATGGAACATACAGTTCAGATGCCCAGGAAAGCGGTCTAAGATTGAAGATACAGATTTGGAAGTCATCACATTATAAATAGTATTTAGCCAAGAGCATGAATGAAAACACCCAGAGAGTAGTAAAATTGTGAAGAAGAGTGAGGATGAATATTTAAGGGATGAACAGGAATGAAATCGGAGAAGGAAGAGGAATAGTCACAGAGTTGAGTGGGAAACTAGAAGAAATGATACTGTGGACGTTAAAGGTAGATTTTTAAAAAATAGGTAGAAGTCAATGTCACATGCCACCGAGGCAGCAGGTACAACAGGATTGAAAAAGACTTGTTAGATTTAACTATTAGGAAGCACATGGGTCGACAAAGTTGGTCCTGGTAATCTTCACACATTTTTTTTTTTTTTTTGCAGTACGTGGGCCTCTCACTGTTGTGGCCTCTCCCGCTGCGGAGCACAGGCTCCGGATGCGCAGGCTCCATGGAATGTGGCATCTTCCCAGACCAGGGCACGAACCCATGTCCCCTGCATCGGCAGGCGGACTCTCAACCACTGCGCCACCAGGGAAGCCCCTTCACACTTCTTTGATCAGCATACTGAACAGGACAGGGTTTAAAATGATGCAATGTACATTACTGTGGCACTCCGTACAGATGAACATAGATCAACTCATTTCAATTTAGCTCCACAAACATTACTGAAAATGGTTGGGCAGATTCATTCAGCTATACCTCATCCCACTCACATTTTTCCGGGTTAGTGAAAACAATATGAAGGCATTTATCAAATCTTTTGCTGAATTTAAGACAAGAGATGTGTACATATTTACCCTGATATATAGCTCTGCAGCCAGTCTCCCATGCGGATTCCAAGAGTCTGCGGAGATTTCACATACGAAGTCCTAATTACTTTTTATACCTGTGTACAGCCACAATACAAGGAATTTAGCAAGATTATCTCAATTGCAACATTATGTCCATTTTGTTAATTTCATGGTAGTCCCTATTTTTTCCTTCTCTGGGATATATAGTTTCTCAAAATCTGAAGGAGGGCTTCCCTGGTGGTGCAGTGGTTGGGAGTCCGCCTGCCAATTCAGGGGACGTGGGTTCGTGCCTCGGTCCGGGAGGATCCCACATGCCACGGAGCGGCTGGGCCCATGAGCCATGGCTACTGAGCTTGCGCATCTGGAGCCTGTGCTCCGCAACAGGAGAGGCCACAACAGTGAGAGGCCCGCGTACCACCAAAAAAAAAAAAGTCTGAAGGAAACTGTTCCTTAACAACAATATGTTTTACAATTAACCATAACCATGTTATTTCTACTTATATATATATTTTTCAACCTACTTAAGAAAATTGCAATTTTCCAGATGTCCCTGGTATGAGCCTGGAACAATGTACAAACCAACAGTGTTTTTTTAAAGTTTTGCCTGAAGGCCGAGAGTCCACTAACCTGAAAGTGATGGTCACTGATAAGGAACAGAGCATTAGACAAAATATAACATCCAGAATCATTGCATGCTTCCAAGTAGCATTAATTGATGATTAAGTAGAACAAGTCTCTAGTGGTTCTGGAGCATGACATGTCTGTGTAACGTGGTTATGAAATCTAAGAATAATTTAAAGTACATCCATACCTAAAAACTGATCTCTTATACAGAGAAATTACTGATGATTATGACTACATTTATTCAGATTAGAAAAGTTTTGTTTAGAAGGCAACATTAGAATTAACATGAATGTATGGTTTAATATGAAGGTAGTACAAATGTGAATGTGGAGAGTTACAAATTTGGCAAAGATTTTAAAATAACAATAAACCCACAAAAAACAAACCTTAGAAAGCATCTACCAAATGTACCCAAATCGAAATTCCACTTGCAATGTTTTGTTTTATTCATTGATGTGCTTTGAACACCTAGAACAACACCTGGCAAATAAAAAAGGTTCAAAAAATGGTGCTGGCAGAAGTGGGAGTTTTGAAGAGGAGCACACACTGCTGGGGAGAATACTCCAACTGAACAACTCAGGAAGTCATCAAAATCTGCTTTCTCACTCCATGCCAGAGGAGGCTGCCTTAAGAAAAGTAGGACATAGTATATGTGGAATGACATGACACATCAAATACAGTTAACCTTGGTATTGGTACATAATCATGTCTCAATCATATTGATTGTCATTTTTATTTTTATTATTGGTGGGAGTGTCTTGAAGACAGGTCATTTCTTGCAAGGGGCTGCTCTCCAAGCAAAAGGGCTACAAAAAGCTTAATATAGACCCTGGCCATGAAAGGGGCTGGTCTTAGTTCAAGCTGCTATAATATGATACTTTAGAGAGAGTGGCTTAAACAACATAAATTTATATCCCACAGTTCTGGAGGTTGAGAAGTCTAAGACCTGAGGGCCAACGGATCAGGTATCTGGTGAAAGCTGCTTCCTGGTTTGCAAATGGCTGCCTTCTCATTGTATCCTCACATAGCAAAGAGCAGACAAAGGAATCAATCTCTCTCCTGTCCCTATTTATAAGGGAACAAATCCCATCATGAGGGCTCCACCCTCATGACTTAATTATCTTCCAAAGGCCCCATCTCCAAAAAACCATTTGGGTTTCAATATATGAATTTGGGGGGAATACAAACATTCAGTCCATAGCAGGGTAAGTCATGTGCCCACCTAAATATGCTCCCAGTGCAGTGTATTTTAAAGCAACTATATCCTACTTCCAAAAGGTCCCTGGGTAGGCTTTGGACAGCTGGCTTTCTCCCACCCCTGAGGGAATGCAGAGGAAGGGCTGCCTGTCCTCTTAGAATGAAGGAGGTTTATCACTGTGTAGTCATTCTGGCACCAAAAGACAGCATTCATATAAAGAAGAGAGCTATGTTGTGAAGACCTCAAGAATCAACAGACTCAGAGATTTCTAAGCTATAATACTCAGCCCACCCCAGTCTTAGAAGCTTTGTCACACTAAGAGCGGTCAATAACTTTGAAATGAAGAAATCCATGAATATGGAATTCAGCTTAAGGACAATCTTCCTCCAATCTTTTCTCACTGCCCTCTGATAACTTTCTCTTTGGTTCATGTTCCTCCTTTAGTTCTACCTTCCTGAATGTTCACTATGTCCTGCATCCTGTTATTTGTATTTATTTGCCTTTTATTTATTAAATAAATATATATTGAGCTCCTCAGAGTATCTGACCCTCACAACAACTGCATGAAGTAGATATAGTACCATCCTCATTTGCAGAAGAAAATGACAAAGCTAAATTGCTCAAATTTGCAGAGTCATTAAGTGGTAGAGCCACAAATCCAGGTGATCTGACTCCAGAAGCCAAGCTCTTAGCACAGAGTGTTGCTGCAAAGCATTACAAGGCATACCTGCATCAGCGGCTTAGGTAGGATGCCTCCCCTCTCTTTCAGCACCAGCAAAGAAGTGCCTGTGGAGCAGACCAACCCCCATCCCTCTTTCTTTGGTGTCCTCAGCATCACCATACAAGCAAGGTCAGAGACAGGTTTGTTGGGGGTCTAGGCTTGGACCTTATACAATTTGGGGAGCTCTCTTTAAGAAAAATAATACAAAATTACAGATACATTATTAGGTATGGAAGTTAATATGTAATTTTATTCTAAATAAGAAATCACAACAAATTAAAAATTTTAAAAGACTGGCAAATGCCATAAAGCCCATAAAAATTAACATACATAATTGATTATCTGCCTGGCATACCACTATAATAATGGACTTCACTTATTACATATTTTGGCTTCCACTTTTTTGATCACTTCTTCATATAATGAAATTTTTTAAATATTGTAGCCTCTAGAAGTAATAGGGAGATAATTAGGTATTTCCTTTAGCATGAATGATTGCATTGTTTTTAATATTAGAACATTTTATTTCAGCTTTAATATAAGAAAACTTTTCTAAATTATCAATAAAATCGTTCATGTTACATACGCTTTTAGGGTTACTGTAAAATTTGGGAATATTCTATCCAGTTTCTTTTCTATATGGGCTATAGGATTTCAAAGCATTTCCACTTTTCTTTGAATCAACAGTATTATTTCCCAGTTTGCTATCCATGTAATAGAGTTTTATGAGTGCTATGTTATCTTCATGTAGGGCAATATTTCATCCTAAATAACTTTCATACTATGTTCACATAATTCACTCTTCTTCATTAACTGGATTATCAAAGAACCTATTCAGTACTTTTAGTTGAACTTCATCTCTTCCTCTTAATGAATTTTGGTATCAGCTGAAAAAAATTTTTGTTACTATTTGCTTCTCACCATCAGAATAATTTTTATTGATGTCATCACTCATCACTAAACTATCATTGAGTCACATTCTATTAACTTTTGCCTGAATTTTCTCCCAATTCGTAAAGAAAACCCAAAGATGATAAAATATGGTTCTTATATACTTCCAAATAAGAAGGCTGTAATTTCCCACTTGTTTTATTGAAGCATTCCAAAAATGTCTTCAGAAGAGCATTTAAAATGGCACACTCAAGCTTCATCAACTATTTCAATAAACATTTTACATATTACAACTCTCAGAAAAAAATACAAGTTGCATGTGTGTTTAAAATACCCCATTGTTTAAAATACTCTATGAGATTAATCTGGAAGGAAAACATAACTGTTGCAAAATACTGAAGTAGTCAAAAATTTCATTTACTGTCACAGTAGCTTTTTCTCTGACAAGATTAAGGAAATGAGCTGGCATGGCACATATTCTGCTTATTAGAGTTTTTAAAGAGTGTTTGCAGCCCTTTGTCCTCCCCTGTCATAACAGCTGCATTATCAGACAATTTATTGCGAATATTTTTCAGCAGTTGGTTACCATATTCCAGAACTTTTTTCATTTTTAAAAATTTAAAGTCACAGTATCTAGATGGTTTCCAGTGGACAAAAAATTAAAAATTACTCATCAGGGTTTTTTTGTTGTTGTTAATTACTAATTAATCAGTGTTCTGTATCCAGTTTAGAAGATTAAAAAAGAATTACTATTTGGTGTTTTTTCCAATTTAGTTTACATTCTCATTTTGTACACATTTTCCCATTATTACAGTTAATTCTCTTTAATCTGTTTCAGATGTCACATTTACTTTTTTCATTTTGACATTTCCCAACTGCTCATGTAAAAATGGTCAGGTTTAGCAATTTGAAGAAAGCCAGTCTTTATTGTGAATGCTGAAGGGCAAATGTCTTTCACTGAAAAATTTAATAATCCTAATTACTTTTGTTAAGCTCTTCAAAATAATACTGCATGTTCTTTCTTATCTTTTATTCAAGACATTAGTGTAGAGGCATTTGTAATTGATTTACTTTTTGTAATCCAAGTAAATATAGATTTCTTGCACTCTGTGGAGTCTTCGTGACTTTCAAGGGTTCTCATTATACATATCTGGTCTGGAAACTCATCTGTTGTAAGTAATGACTGTCATGTTAAAAACAGCTTAAACAAAACAATAGATACAAGCTTTTAGTCTCAGCATAGACAAGCCAGGATCTACAGTAGTTTAATCATATTATTTTCCAAATATTTCCTTGAGTTGCTTTTTTTCCTATTTTATGTTCTGTTTGATTCTCTGTAAAGTTATTGGAAACAATTTCAAGAAAACATTTTTTTTTATTAAACACTGTTGAGTGAAATTATTTCTTAATAAAGAAGACTACAATGTGTAAAGATCACAATACTTACTGAACTCAGTGACTTCCTCAGTATAAAGCTGCTGCTGACCTTTGCAATCATAAAACTCGGTTCTTAGTCTTGTTCCCTACCCTCAGATTTATGCCTGTCTCCTAAATCACCCACTTCCTTTTCTAAGGTAACCTGTGTAAGTCTCCACCCATTTTTACCATTTTCCCACAGACTGTAAAGGAGGAACCAAGAAAGAGGCTTTGGCCTACACATCTCACAAAACACTCCAGGGCGTGTGCCAACTCTCCAAGTAGGATCTTCTTTGCAATCTTACCACTAAAGGCAGGAGGAATGCCTTTTGTAACCAAACTACTCACAACCCAAGGAAAAATATTCATTCGCCTTGACAGTAAAGTCTAAATTCTTAAAGAAGCCTGCCTATCTTCCCTTGAATTATGCAAATTACATCATTATGTGGAGCTGAGCATATTCCTCTCAATGGCTTTCTCTCTTAGTTAAAAAAATGCTTTGTGATCACAGTTCTAATAAGGGTCTTATGAAATCTATAGCCATGGGGCCCTTACTCTCCAGAGGAGGGGGAAGTCTAATTTTATTTAATCCTCACAACAGCTAATTGAAATAGATATAATTTTTACTCTTACCTTTCATTTGAGAAAACTAAGACTTAAAGAAGAAATATAAACTTCACTTGGACAGTTTGTAACTGGCAGAGCAAGGAATCAATTTCAGAACTATGTAACTATAAACCTCATACTCTTATCCAGTGTTGTATGGGAGACACCTTGTACTAGCTTACAAAAGCCAATTGTTAAATTTTTAGGACTTTTTTGAGTTGGTTGTTAAGCTATTAGGAAAAATCAAATTATACAAATTAATAAATTATTTAGAAACAAAGGTAATAAGTAGCTAAAACACATCACTTCCTCATTAATTAACTATACTTTACTATTATCACTGTTCTTGAGTTTATGTATCTTTTTCTTATTATCTGCAGGGTGGAACCCCTATATAATGGTGGGCTACTGCACATCTTTTCCGAACTCCATGTTCAGTGAATTCAAGTTCGTAACTTGAAAGTGGCCAGGATGGAAGTATTTACATCATAGAAATTAGCAGCACTCCCCCCCCATCAGGGCTGGTTGTTAAATATTTTTCATTATACTATTTCTCTTAACCATTACACTATCCAACCTTTGAACAGTGATTATTTCTCTCTGTGAAAATGCTTCACCACAACCCATGTGTCAGCGACTTGATCTTGTCACTGCCATGTAATCCTGCACTCCATTGGTCTAAAGATTTCACATATTCTTAGGTATTTCACATATTGTGGACTAGGATATAGTTAACTACTGTAAACATTCTACTTTTTATAGTAACAGAAAAGAACAAAATTCATTCTCCTCAGACTGACAGATGCCCAATATAATAAATGTGTTACCTACATAACAAGTATCAATGAAGTGATAGATTGTTGTCCCTCTTAAAAGACCTTTATGAGCAAGGGAGAAATTTAATATTTAGAAAATGAAATGAAAAATACAAAAGCTAGAACTTCTTGTTTAGACTACAGACAGAAAAAAGAAACATACTGAGGGTTTAAATCAACTCTCTGTGCGCAGAAAATTCAGATATTAAGTAAGAAGTAACTGGCAGAATTTGTGCCAAAGGAGTCTCTGATCCCCTCACATACATACACGTCCACTGATTATGTACCTTATTTCGAACCTAGTCACAAAATTCAGAAGAGCCAAAATCTTTATCCTCAATTCCACTTGAACTTAACACAGTTTATTTTGCACAGTTAAGTCATATACTGACATAGGCCCAGTGAAATCAAAATGAAATATCCTTCTCTATTAATGTTGCACAGTACTGTTGTTCAAAGATATTTATGTTATATATTTTCAGAATGTGATATATATGAAGCACTGCGACAGCCAAGTATTTAGTAATATGTTCTAAATTTTCCTCTAAATAATATTTCCAGCAAACCATAGGTAAATATGAAAAGCAAAAGATAATATAAAATTAGAAAATTGCTTCATTAAGAATGAGTCTGTGACACAATTACTTACTCTCCAATAAAGAGCAGCTACAAAGTATAGAATAACAACTCTGAAATTTAAAGTTTAGCTAAGGCTGTTTTTTAAATTGGCCTTATTGGATGACAGATCCAATTCTGAAAATTTCATAGACCCATAAAATTAGGAATACTGTCAGGAAAACTCATTTAATTTACCTCATTAGGCAGGAATACATCTATACCAGTATTTCCCAAAGTTGCACAGGATGGTAATAGCTATTACATGAGAAAAAGGATTAGTCAAATAAGCTTGAGAAAGGCTGGATTAAAAAAAAAAAAAAATTTTTTTTTTTTTTTTAACAATCCCTCGTCTCTAGGTTCTGGGAGCCACTCTGTCCCCTTGACCCTTCAGGCCCTAGGAAGGTAAAGCCCTGCTGTAACCTGCCATGAGGTATTGTACTACCTTTACTGGTGCTCTTAAACCTGTCTAAACCTTCATAAATGTAATTAAACTCTTCTCAAATTACCAAGTTAAGTGTCTCAACTATTTCCTGCCAGGCTCCTAACTGATAGACACATCTCCACCATTTCCTCACCAGGCTTATAGAACCACACTCTCCACTTTTTTTTTTTTTTTTGCGGTACACGGGCCTCTCACTGTTGTGGCCTCTCCCGTTGCGGAGCACAAGCTCCGGACGCGCAGGCTCAGCGGCCATGGCTCACGGGCCCAGCCGCTCCGCGGCATGTGGGATCTTCCCGGACCGGGGCACGAACCCGTGTCCCCTGCATCGACAGGTGGACTCTCAACCACTGCGCCACCAGGGAAGTCCTCTTCACTTTTTTGACTTAAAAATATGGTAGGCCATGAAGGTGAGGCTATTCACACTGCCTGGGTCATTTAAAGTCTAAACAAAATCAAGGCTTCAGCCCTTCTGGAAGATAAGCAAACACCCTGATGACAGCTATCAATGGGTGATCCTCATCAATGGGAACAAAAAGAAATCCTAGCAGCTGTTCAATCCAAGCAATGCATGCCATTCATTGGAATGGAGACTAGATGATGTGCAGAAATAGCCCCAGTCCCTGGCATCTCCCAGGAAATAGTCACAGAGAGTTCTGGCTTGGACAGAGCTTGGTCATCTCTTGAGGATGACATCATGCCAGTCCACATAGTCCCTCTTTTCTTCCATTTACCATTGCATGGAGTCCTACCCAGTCTAGGGACAAGAAAATAATATATCTGTACAAATGTTTTGTTTTCCACCATGGATTTTTGAACTTAAAATGAAGAATTGCTTCTTTGATTCTCTTATTTTCATTATTCCAGGACTGATGCAAAAGACTCCAAAATATAGGAGAAGAAATGCAATAAAACATGAAGTGGAAAGAAACCTATCAGTATATCCCCAAATGTATTTTTTTGCCACCTAAAGTTTGATAGGTTCTAGTTCAAAATGACAGAGCGAGTACATATGTTTACTTCTCCTCTCCTCCCAAAAGTCCTCTTGAAATAATGCTATAAATCTATAAAAGGAATAAATTTATAAAGGCACTGAATGTTATAATGGCAAGTAAAGATTTTAACAGATACCTGCAAAACCAAAGGCAGTAAAACTAAATCAACAAAGAAATAATAATTGAGGAGGCTAGAACTCAAGGTATGCATAGGAGAAAATTGCAATAGAGATAGGAACTCTGCATAACAAATCAAAAGCTTTCCCTGAATTTATAGGTAGAGAAACCAAGTGTAAGAGAAGAAAAGCTACCATAAAAAATAGCAAACTAGCTATTGAAGGAATATGCTTCAGGCGGTCCTGAAGCCTAAAACCTGCGAATGGGGTGGCAAGCCTAGAATTAAACTTTAATCTCTCCAGTCTTACAATAGCACTGAGGGGTAGTTTGGGAGTGTTACCATTTACAGTATTTTCAAATGTTGGGCAGCCAAGCACATAGCACAAGTCTCTAGAGAGAGCAGTCATAAGGGACCAACTATGTATAAAAATACTATGAGGTTGTCAAGGCTAGTGTCCTGAAGAGTCATCACCCAGATTAAGTAGTATTATTAGTAGGCCGGCAAGTTCATGGGCATTTGAGAGCAAGAGGGTCTTACTCATCCAACTGATAGCATTGCTGTGTATAGCCAATTTGTGAGCAGTAGCTTTGCCCTTTACATGCTTAAAGAAACTTGTATACTCTGTCTTGTGTTTAAACAATGTTCTGCCAATCACATAACCATGCTAGTTTGACTAATTGCAGATTGGTGTCAAGAGAAGGATTCACACACACACACACACACACACACACACACACACACACAGAGAGGGAGAAAGAACCTAAAACAAGAAAAGTCAGATCAGATTCTGAGGCAGTATTATACAATGGTTATAAGTACTACCTCTAGTCCCCAACTGCCTTAGTGTAAATCTTATCTCTGACACCGATAAGGTATGTAACATTAACCTTTCACATCTCAGTTTTCTTATCTCCAAAATGGGGATGATACTTCAACTCTCAATACATTTAACTTCCTCTGAGATTTCAGTGAGCTAATACACACAAAATTTCATGTACCTGTCACATAAAAAATATTTTAGGGCTTCCCTGGTGGCGCAGTGGTGGACAGTCCGCCTGCCGATGCAGGGGACACAGGTTCGTGACCTGGTCCGGGAGGATCCCACATGCCGCGGAGCGGCTGGGCCAGTGAGCCATGGCCGCTGAGCCTGCACGTCCGGAGCCTGTGCTCCCCAACAGGGAGAGGCCACAACAGTAAGAGGCCCGCGTACCACAAAAAAAAATAAATAAAAAATATTTTACATTATCATTTTATTACAGCTATTTTAAGGTCTATAGATTTTTCTATAACAGGCCAGAGAGTAAATATTTTAGGTCTTGCAAGCCAAATATGATCCCTGTTGCATATTCTTGTGTGTGTGTGTGTTTGTATGTGTGTTTACAACTTTAAAAATGTGAAAACCACATTTAACTCACAGGCCATACAAAAACAGGCCACAGGGAAAATTTGGCCTACTGTCTGCAATTTGCCAACCCCTGTGTTAAAACATTATTTCACTTTCTATTGTAGGGATAAATACCCATCCCTTTTCTATTAAGAAATGGCAACCTCACACTGAGATTCTAAATCACCTATTAAGAAAATGTATGAAAAGATAAAGGAAAATTATTTCCCCAAGATTTGTAGACTTAGAGAAAACAAGCACATTGCCAGTCTCCTCCTTATCTTAGTTGGCCCAGCCCAAGAGAGTCATCTCTTCTAAATAAAATTATGTCCAATGAGAATAAATTATTTATCCTCTTTAGATGAATTATTTTGACAACATTACAATTCAGTATTGTTCAGAACCATGTATCATCCTGGAAATGAACTTAGAGATGTCAATTTCTCAGACACGTCTATCTAAACATTTTCCTACTAAGACTGAATAGGAGGGGTTATCAAATGGATAATATTTAGCAGAGGTAAAATATATTATACAAGGGAGTTAAAAGTGAATTAAAGTTAACAAAACATCAGGAATTCTAGCATCAGGAATGTAGGAGAGTAAGGAGCAGGGGCAACAGCTATGTGCTGAAAACTGATACAACAGAACATAGCAAGTTGCCCCAGAAGACTGAAAGTAAGGCCAGCAGTCTTTTATGGACGTGACATGAATGAACTGGACATATGAATGCAGGACCTCACAAGGCCCTTAAATGGCAGCATCTCCCCTGAACAAGCTCTGATGCTAATTGGATGTGCAAAATGAGAGATTATAGTTTTACAAGGTCAACCTGAAAGCATTTAATTTCCTGGGAATCTCTTTGGTAGTGAAGCATTTAAATTAAAATACACCACAAAATCTTAAGAACAAATTTCTGATCATAGCCAAAAACAGGAAGCGCAACGCCTCGTCAGCCTGTCAAGATTTTGGCAAAACCATATTCTACATTTGTGGATCTTTTTGAGCTAAATTTACTAAATTACAAGAAAAAGGTAATTGGAGCTTTATCTTCAGAGGATCATTCGATTAATACAAATTACCAATGTGGGAGTGCAGGCATACTATTTTGATATGTGATGTATATACACATAAATATTAATACATTCCTTTCATATATTCATATTCTGTATTTAAAGGAAAAGATATTTGAATCGAAATTTCCTGTTGCTAATATTTGATGAATTCCTGGTTTTTATCTTATGTGAAAATGAAAAGTATTAGAAATGGACTAAAAATTTCTGCAATTATTAGTAAAGTATTTACAGAATATTTAAATATAATTTTAAACATAACATTAAACATGAAATATCAATATGTTATAATGCAATGTGCTGTTGTCTATTTCAGTTGACTCTTGTGGAACCAGGCAATGTTACCTGCATAAATTTTTCCACCTGAACCTTTGGGGTTTGAAAACATTCTGATGATTCTTGGCATTTATTTAGATGTACTATCTGACATTCTCTAACTGAAAAATTAGACTGATACAATAACATTGAGCTAATATATATTTGTATACATCCATTGTAATTCAATACCAAAACTATCTGACATAAAAGATATATATTGACTGAAGTGCCCATAGAAATAAAAAGGTAAAAGTTATTTTTAGGCAACTGTTTACAATTCCACTTAAAATATTAGATGTCTTCTGCCTGTACCTTCTTTATAATTTCTTAGGAATGAGGGTAGAATTTTTTTACATCTTGGACAGTTTGTCCTCTAAAATGCTGATAAGGGGAGCTGTTTAGGTAGCAAATTCTAAGGTACTTGAGGGAGGGTATAAAAATAGAATAAGAAAAGAAAGAACTTGTAAATATAAGGACAAAATGTTGCTTGGCATGACAATAAATTACAACAAAACTGCTGGGGAAAGAAGAAATTAGATTACCCAGTCTCATATTAGGGCTAACATAGAAACTTTGTTAAGTTAAAAATATCATAAAATTGTTATCTTTTCTTTAAAAAGAAAAAAGTTATATTTTCTGCTCTGTAACTCAGGTGGCTTCATTGGCATGCTGCATCCCCAATTCTCATATAAAATACTAAAATTTCTATGTTGAGCCCCTGATTTGACATTTATTGCTATTTCTTAACATAAAGAACTAGAGTCCTATGGTGAGTGTGGCATATTCAAAGTAGTAGAACCCAGAGTGAGACTGAAACATCTCGTTGAAGTTAGAAAACAAGGACTTTTATTTTCGTTTTGGTACCTCCCTCTACCATTTAGATGTTTATTACTGTGTCTGCATATGTATGTGTATAGGTATAAATAAGTAAATAAAATAGATTGCAGGTATTACTTAATATAAGTCACATTATATAACAGTAGGGTGAAAGCACTGCTACTTTTATGTACCATGCCTTCTTACAGAACGGCAGTATGAAATGTATTTAACAGAAAGCACCATGGAAAATACTATCAGTGACTGACAATATGGAGTAAAAATTCTCCTTCCCTAAATGACTATGATCCACTCATCTAATTGTTCTTTGGCTTATTCCTGACGATCAAAGAAGTGGAGGTTGGGCTATCTGGGCATCATCAGCATGCCCTCCTTCTCTATTCTTTTCAGCTTCACAAGTTTCTTGCTCCTCTGGTACCCCTAGATAGTTTTGCAGTCTCTGGTATATCCTCAACTATGGTATTGCCCTCCTTAGGTGCTCTTAAACCTCACACACAGAATATCCATAATTTTGCCCACTAGGAAGGTGAAAAACTCTTGGAATTGTCATTTCTATTGGTGGGCTGGTGGAGCATCTCAGTGTTTGTTTTTTTGTTTGTTTGTATGTTTTAAGACATGATTTGTAGCATTTACCCCTTCCTATGATGTAAATATTTCCACCACGGCTGATTTCAAGCTACCAACAGTTTAATATCTGCCTCACAAAATTCCTAAATAATTGACAAGCATACTTCATAAATGTGAGAAAGCAACAACACACCACTGGCACTGCTTTCTTTAATTTGCCTTATCTCAGCCTTTTTCAGTGGCTTTTTACCTGCAAAAAAAGTCATGTCTGGTTGGTTGTCTTGGGAAACATTACTCCGTATAAATTCACACATCCCACTCTCTTTGCCACTCCCTGAATTCTATTGTTTGTGTGCATACCCAGAGTTGGTAGGAGAGGCTTAAGTTGTCAACCTGTTATTTCCTACTTGTTTATAAAACTTTTACACATTATATATGCAAGCACTAATAAAAAGGAAATGAAAGTAAAAGGAAGAGCAGAAAAAAGAGAAAGGAAAAGGAGAGAGGGAGAGAAAAGGAAGGGAGGAGTATCATTCTCCTCTGCCTTTTATAAACTTATTACTTGCCTTGTGTTATAACCATTTTTGCATATGTATTGTCACTTTCCCAAGTTAATTTCTGTGTCTCCCATAGCTTATCCCACAATGAGCCTTCAATAAATATTGCTGAAAAAATGGAACAAATGATAATTCACAAGTAAAAATGATTACACAGAGAAACCTTGTCTCAATATTAAGCCACAAAAAAATCTGATTTCCAAATTTCACTTTGTTTGCCATCAATTCTCCACCATTGTCAAGTTAGTATTGCCAGCCCAACATCAACATGTTCTTACAGTACACCTGTTGCCTTTGCATTTTCCTCCTAAAATGGGGAACACATACTGTATCTACCTTACTCTGTTTAAGGTAATACTTCTGTGCTTCACTGAGATAATCACTCTTTGCTGATAATAGACCGACTCTTTGTTGTTGGTGCTCATGTGTTACTTTTTTTCATCCAGATAAAGCAAGCAGCCCCCACAGACATGTGCAGCATGATGTGACTATCAGAATGGATTAGAATTGGGTTTTATTTCTTAGTCTTATTGTCAAGGTATCGTTAAGAGCTGTCTGCTGCTGCTGAGATCAGTTAGTGCAGTAGATAGTTCAATGCTGAACTCTTTGAAATACTATGTACATTTAACTCAGAAGTTTAAAAATTGTTAAATAAAAATGAACTATCCCCTAAAACTAGAAAGAGAAGACTAGCATAGCTTTTTTGTTACTGTTCATTTGCTTAATGTAGGAGGTATGAATCTTAATCAGATAAATAAGCAAAATCACATTTTATTACTGTCCGTAAACCATCTAATTTCTATTCTGAGTACCCAGTCCCACTGAGTTGGTGAGAAATTCAATCTCAGCTATTTCCAGGCTTTCTCCCACCCTCAGGTTTGTGTTGAGGCTCCAAGGTCTTACTCTACGTCCAGGCAGTAGAACACTGATCACTAGGTATCTGCTCACATTGGTAACAGTTGGATTTTGCTGCAGCCACGTGAGCCCATCAAGTCCACCAGTGTGCCACTTCCATGCCATGCATAGGGTAGGGGCTCTTTGACAAAGCTAGGACTCTAAGCTTGGCATCTAACCCACCTGGCTTATCACCTGGAGACTTCTCCTGAAACTCTGCTACACCCTTGGGTGCTTCCAGGGTGGACGTGAACGTCCCCTCTGTTCAAGAACCAGCAGACCTGTTTCCTCCCCCAGACCTGGAGAAAGCTCTTTTTCCTTTGGCGAACCTTCTGTCTCTCTTGGTTTCACATAGAGATACCAATTTCCTCTCTCTCCAAATTTTATTATCCTCAGTGGGCAAACAGAAGCCAGGAAACCCTGCCAAAGACCTTTCATGTGGCAAGGAAGTATGAAATATGTTGTCAGCTCGAATGGAGGACAGAAAAGGGGGAAAATTCAAGGAGGAAAAATGAACATCTCAACTTTCAGTTAATATCTCAAAAAAAGAATCCATGTTAGCAAAATATCTACCAAACATCTTCTGCTTAGGAATATCTATACTTAGGGATTTCATTGCTTCAACTTAGGTGACCTAGCTTTCCTACCCTCCATTCTCCTCCCTCAAAATGCTAGCTTAGGTACATTTCTGTCCTTTCTATCTACTTGTTCTTTGCCTAAAAAGACAACATTCTGCTATAAAGTAGGAAAATGCATAAACAGTATAATTTAAGGGATGCTAGGAAGGTCCATCCCTATTCAAAGATGCTTGTTTCTCTGCTACTGATGACTTCAGCACTACCACTAAAAAAAAAACAATGCTTTGAATTAAGGCATAGCTACAGGGTACTTAAAAATAATCCATGATTCAACTATTTATTCAATAAATATTTATTGATGACATATATGTCAGACACTGCTGAGCACAATATATACTACAATAAATAAGCAAGCATGTTTCCCCTCTCAATGAGTTTACAATCTACTTGTGAAGAGAGACATGATAAAACATTTCTAAAATGATTATTTGATTATAATTATAAAAGCTATGAAAGGAAAATGGAGGTAGCTGTGAGAATATGTAATAGGGGACTTTCCTGATAAAGCAGCATTTAGGCCAGAAGTTAAAAAGTAAGTGAGGAGGAGAGGAGGGTTCTAAAGCATTGCACATAGCAAGTCTGGAAACAGGCATAATGTTGTTTAGAATTAAAAAAAAAAACAAACTGAAAGAAGCCTCTGGTGGTTGAACCCTAAGGGTGGGAGAGAATGCCTCAAAGCAAGGCCAGAAGTTGAGCAGGGGTTAGCAGTAGCAGGGCTGTGTAAACCACAACAAAGATTCTGGTATTTATCAAAAAAGACACTGAAGTTTTTTAAGGAAAGCAATGAATGACCAGGTTTCTCTTTAAGAACTCTGGTTGCTGTGCAGAAAATTAATTGGAAGGATGCAAAGACTGAATACGTAAAACATTATGCCATTATCAGCTATTAGCATCCTAGTCTCTCAAATTCTTTCCAAGGAGCTGTTGATACACAAGTGTGATAATTAAGGCCTTCAGACTGAGATTCCTCACAGATCCACATCCTCACTGAAATGCACCTTTCTCTGTACATCTCTCCTCTTCTTTTTCTCATGCCCTTTTTCTTATAATAAAGTCTCTTCTTAGTGTGACAGTTCCACTGCCAGGATCCATGTCTTAATCAGGGAGGTTTATAAACCCTTGCCTATTAAGCCTCCCCTCACTCTTACCACTCAGGGACCATGAACTGGAGTCCTGTCTCTGAACTCCGGTCTAGGGAATGGTGCTTTGTTATCTGCCAGCAGGTTCAGCTGATAATGTCTCCTCTAATACTTCCAGTTACTCTGCTTCATGTATCAAGACACGCCCTACACTCTACTGACTGACACCCTCCTAGCTAAATATACTAGCATTTCTCACCTCAATTATCCAAACATTCTACTGATGCATTTTCCTTTATTAGGCCTTGCTTACCTCCAATGCTTTGGCTCACACTGCCACAAGAAAGATCTCCCTAAACCAAAAATTTTGCTGTGTCATTTCCCTGCTTCAATGTTTCACATTTCTTATAGACAAATTGTAAACTCCTCACATGTCATACACGGCGCTTCATAACTGGACCCCACTTACCTTTACAGCCTTGTCTCACACGCTCTCCTTTGCACTTTATGCTCATCACCCTTAACTTATTTAAGAGTTTAAGTAGACGCTGAACCTGCTGGGGTGCTCACCTCACTGGAACACATTAGAAATACTGGGCTTGCTAACTTGGATCTTTATTGTTTGTTTTTGTTTTTTGGGTTTTTTTTCTTTTTTTTTTTTGCGGTACGTGGGCCTCTCACTGTTGTGGCCTCTCCCGTTGCGGAGCACAGGCTCCAGACGCTCAGGCTCAGCGGCCATGGCTCACGGGCCCAGCCGCTCCGCGGCATGTGGAATCTTCCCGGACTGGGGCACGAACCCGCGTCCCCTGCATCGGCAGGCAGACTCCCAACAACTGCGCCACCAGGGAAGCCCTAAATTTTGCATTTTTAACACACCTCCCAAGAAGTTCTCTGATTCAAAACACACACAAACTGAAGAAAAAGAAGTAAATGGGGAACATTTCATTGAATAATTCCACAATATCGACCCTGCTTTGACCCTGCTGAAGTGAATTACTAAGAGAATGTGTTTTGCATATAGTTTTTCGTAGTAGAAAAATCAATTCCTCCTTGACCCCAAGAAGTAAATATTGAATGAATAGTTTTTAAATATCCATTTTAAGGGGCGACAAAATGTTAGCCTGCCTAACAAGCCCTAATTCTCAGCACGCTTTTGCAAGCCCCTTGTGTTTTTCATAGGCTATTTTCTTTTGAAACACATTTCATTCCCTCATGCTATTGCCTACTCAGCTTAAATAACACTCCTTTATGGAGGCCTTCCATGACCCATAGACTACGGTAGGCCCCTCTCTATACTCTTCTATCTTCCCATATTTCTCTTATTTTATTGTGTATCCATTCTTCTAGACCTTAAGCAGGACATTCTTTGTTTTGTTGACATATATCCTAAGCACCTAGACCAGTGCCTAGAACATAGAAATTCCTCAATAATTACTGGATGAATAAATAAACACATGAATGAACAAATACATGAATATAATATTACTCCATGTTAGAGTTCCCTGGTTCTTTGCCTGAACTGCCCCTGTCATTTATCACCATGGCTTCCAGTTACCATCTTCTGCTCGAAGCTGTGTCTATGAACTGAATTAATGACAAATCTAGAATTAAGTGCAGCTGCTGCTACACGTACCCAGGCGCGTGGAAGTTTTCAACCATGGACATAGAAAAAGTAAATGCGAAGACACTGAACAGCACGAATCGTCTCCTTCATAATCTTGTTTATGGCTACACCTCCTCACATTTCTCTCCGGTTTTCATAGGGAACTCCACTCCAGGCACTGGGAAAACAGTTGAATTAAAGAAGTCGCAGCCCTGCAACTCCCAAAGAACTATAGCTAGGGTGGCTCCAGTGAATTCAAAGCTACAGAGAATGGCAGGTCAAAATAGCTGCCTCGGAAATTATTCAACTATGGACTATGAAATAAGCAAAGTTTTCTTCTAGCTGATGCAATCACTCCACGGTTGCAGCAAGTGCTTACTATATTCTAGGGCATTGTGTTGTCTTTTATAAATATTATTCAATTTAAAAAACATGAAAACCTTACAAGGTAGGTTGAACCCATATTATACCCATTCTATAGATGAGAAAACTGAGGCCCAGGGATGTTAAATAAATTGTCCAAGATCACCCAATTAGGGAATGGCAGAGCCAAAATTCCAAACAGATCTAACTGACTCCAGTATACAGACACCCTTAATATAGCTGACATCCTTCTGCCCCCACCCCCCAATCAACTTCTAGAGAAAATGAAAGCTAGTTTCAAGAACCAAAACAAGTTGATAAGAAAGAAAGTTAATCTTTCTCTTTATAATGTTATAATTCTTCATTTTGGGTTCTTTTCAACCAGCTGTTGCACGCTCTACTTTTGTGGTAAATAACATTTCTTTAAACAGAAAAGGTTTCTCACTCTATCTACATCTAAAAGTAATTAAGAATGATTAGGAAGCATTCAGGAAAAAAATCTAAGCAAATGACTTTGAATGCATTCTATAAAGTACATGAAACTAAAAGTACAGAATCACTGAAAGATCTTGCCACTATTTAAAAAAGAAATATATTTAAAAATTGCTGAAATTATCATTCATAATAGGTTTATTATTAAATTTGTAATACCATTAAGCATAAACAGCCCATTATTGTGGAAGATTCCATGGAGAGAGAGGTCAGTGCATTGGTTAATGGGGGAAATAAATTTAGAAGATGCTAAAAATAATACTGACTAGCAGAAGGAAGTATTATGGTGGAGGGGGAAGGGGAGAGAAAGAAGATGGTGACCCTGAAGACAATGAATTAGGGCTGCCCTTCCTCCCTGAGACAGAGAAGGATGTGGGGGCATTGTGTGTTTAGGGGGGACTAAGCATGAAACATATTCTATGTTGACACAAACTGAGTCATGAGAAACAAAGCCAGTGAAGGTGACAATGATAAAGCTAAAATTTATTGAGCATTTAATATATGCCAGGGTCTGTACTAGGCTCTTCACATGGCTCTTTACACATTTTTTTTTTTTTTTGGCCACACCCCGTGGCTTGTGGGATCTCAGTTCCCTGACTAGGGATTGAACCGAGACCATGGCAGTGAAAACTCAAAATCCTAACCATTAGGCCACCAAGGAACTCCAGTTCTTTACAGATTTTTAACAAAGAGCTTTAAAAAAAAATGAAAGACACAGTTTTGGGAGATCAAAGATGCTTTCATTTGAATTCGAGATTTTAAAAAAATTGTTAAAAATCATTTAGACCCTGACCTAATGAAACTTAAAAGCTTTTACACAGCAAAGGAAACCATAAACAAGACGAAGAGACAACCCTCAGAATGGGAGAAAATATTTGCAAATGAAGCAACTGACAAAGGATTAATCTCCAAAATATACAGGCAGCTCATGCAGCTCAATATCAAAAAAACAAACATACCAATCCAAAAATGGGCAGAAGACCTAAAGAGACATTTCCCCAAAGAAGATATACAGATGGCCAACAAACACATGAAAGGATGCTCAACATCACTAATCATTAGAGAAATGCAAATCAAAACTACAATGAGGTATCACCTCACACCAGTCAGAATGGCCATCATCAAGAAATCTACAAACAATAAATGCTGGAGAGGGTGTGGAGAAAAGGGAACCCTCCTACAATGTTGGTGGGAATGTAAACTGATACAGCCACTATGGAGAACAGTATGGAAGTTCCTTAAAAAACTGAAAATAGAACTACCATACGACCCAGCAATCCCACTACTAGGCATGTACCCTGAGAAAACCATAATTCAAAAAGAGTCATGTACCAAAATGTTCATTGCAGCTCTATTTACAATAGCCAGGACATGGAATCAACCTAAGTGTCCATCGACAGATGAATGGATAAAGAAGATGCGGCACGTATATACGATGGAATATTACTCAGTCATAAAAAGAAACAAAATTGAGTTATTTGCAGTGAGGTGGATGGACCTAGAGACTGTCATACAGAGTGAAGTAAGTCAGAAAGAGAAAAACAAATACCGTATGCTAACACATATATATGGAATCTAAAAACAAAAAAATGGTTTTGAAGAACCTAGGGGCAGGACAGGAATAAAGACACAGACATAGAGAATGGACTTGAGGACACGAGGAGAGGGAAAGGTAAGCTGGGACGAAGTGAGAGAGTTGCATGGACATATATACACTACCAAATGTAAAATAGATAGCTAGTGGGAAGCAGCCGCCTAGCACAGGGAGATCAGCTCGGTGCTTTGTGTACACCTACAGGGGTGGGATAGGAGGGTGGGAGGGAGACACAAGAGGGAGGAGATATGGGGATATATTTATAGGTACAGCTGATTTACTTTGTTATACAGCAGAAACTAACACACCATTGTAAAGCAATTATACTACAATAAAGATGTTAAAAAAAAAAAAAAGAAATCATTTAGACCCTGGCAACCAACAAATAAGAAATTTGTGTGAACTTACTATATTTCTAATACTTCATTAGAAATCAAGAGAAGTTTTTTTAAAACAAAGTATGCTCTGAAATCAGAGGGCCATATAACCTATGATGGAGTTAAATCTAACATATGAGGATAAAATATAGTAATAGTTCAGAAAAAGGCAATTTATATGGCTTGTAGGGTAAAATGAGGCAGGAAGGACTGCATCTGTACCTTAAGAAAAGTACAGGAATTAGATGAATGGGGGCAAAGGAGACAGATCTCTAGACCAAAGGCATCACGTGAGGAAAGCAACACAGACGAAATTCAAATTAAAGGCAGTAAGATTTGACTAGTTGGAATTAAGGACAGGTTCTGAGGAGAAATGAGAAAGAGTTAGGCCTATATGTTGGAATGAGATTATGGCAAACCTTAAAACACTTTAAATTAACTAAAATATAAAGTACTCGAACTCTAATTGGTCTTTGCAGTTTCTCCATCACTCCACCTATTTCACCGAAACCCAAGTGAGTAACTGCCTACCCAGACACTGACTGAATGGCTTTCTATCTACATTCACTCCTAGTTCAATAGCTTCATGTCCAATCACTGTTTAATAACCCCAACTAGGATTTGAGACAGGTACAGGGACAGTACCATATCCCTTATGTGGAAATAAGAAATCGATGCCCTAAAGGAGATTTCTTTTCCTAATAACAGCATCCTCTGCATGGTATTAAGCCCCCAGTGCACTGCAGCAGCTTCCCTGGCCCTCAGTGCCTGTCTCCTCCTGGAGGAAAGCATGAGTTTCACTGTGTAGAGAGTCCAGACATGTTAACATGAACTATCGGATTCATCAGCTTAGGATGTAAGATGTAAGCTGGTAAGCACAGCTCACCCATAAATCCAGCCCATGGCTGTCATGATCTCCTCAGAGAATCTCTGAAAATAGAATGCTCTGTACAGGCAAAGCAGTTTTCTTTCTCACATTTAGTGGGGAGTGGAAGACATGTTTTCCAAAGACAGAATAATGTGAGTGTGAAAGTTGGACTCCTGTATAACTCAGCACCCTTTCTGTCATCACAGCAAGCTGCCTCTGTCAAATGTGCTGAGTCTCACATCAACAGTAGTAATTATGTGGGAAAAGGTGCTCCTTGTAGCCACTGTGGGCTGTCGTAGTGAAAGATACTGAAAACTTAAGCACTGTTAGACTGTGAATTTGTCACTCTAAGTAGGACAATGCCTAATGGCGATAAAGAAAATGAAGCAACACCTGACATTAAATCTTTTTTATGGTATTTTCATAGAAATTGAAGAAACACCTACATAATCCCTAACCTCAGGAAGGAACATGAAAAGAAAAATACAGTCCTTATGACATGGACTTTCATAGCTGGATGGGATGTTCAGGATCATTAATAACAATTCCTTTTCCAGGTGAAGAAATTGAGACCTAGAAAAGGAAAGATATTCAACCCAAATCCATATAGCTTTTAGAGGCAGAGTACAACTATTTGGACGATGTCCCAAATGTCTTGCTTTTTCTGGTGATGCCATGCTAATAAATATTTGCAGTCCACAAAACGATAGGTATATATTATTATACTTGATTTTTACTGCAACCCTCTGAGGGTTGCAGTAAAGACTCAGATCCAAAACCCAAGGCTCAGGAAGATCAACTGACATGTCCAAAGAGCTCATGGAAATGGTAGGGCTTACATCTGCCTCTTCTTCCCAACTTCCTGAGTCAGTTCCCAGTACCATGCCACCGGTCTTGCAGATAGAACTCAATAGAAACCTCCTCTCCACTTCCCCAGCCACCTCTACAGGAGAATGCAGCTATTAAAAGGAAACAATTGTTCAACAACCACTTCATTCAGCAAATAGGTACCGCATACCAGGCAATGATCTAGGTCATGGCAATATAGCAGTAAAAACAATAGACAAAGTCACTGCTCTCATGGAGACAGACAGTAAACAAAAACATAACATATAAGTACAAGTGGGAATGAGTGCTATAAAAAAATATAGTAAGGTAAGAGTATAGAGAGTGTTGGGGATAGCAATTCCTACTCACAATGGCTCTGTCCCAACCTGAGCAAATCAGTATGCACAGAACTTATATACAACCTGTAAACAAAAATAACAAGCCCAAGTTCATTGATCTTTAGGGGTCCACAAGCTATAGTCAGTGGTTCCAATAAATAAACAAATGGGCAAACAAAGAATGAAAGCATAAGTTGAATATTTCCTAAGAGAAAACTCTACAGGTTATTTTTCTTTTAACTTTTAAGACAGATTATGTCAACTCTATAAAAGCACAGACTATCTACACAATCATAAACCCTGATTGACAGATATCCATGTCTTAAAAATGGGACCACAATCATTACATAATAAATGCAATTTGCTTGGAATCCTTCCAAAAATTAGAGATTCTACAAAGTAGTCCTTGGCTACAATAAGGTTGTAATTCACCATCTGTCCTAGGACAAAGTGGAAGGGATTCCTGCCCTGGTATCTCTTGCAGATGAACTTCACCCTTTCAGAGTCAGGCAGACTACTCTGAAAAGAACTTAGGCATGCTTTTATTGCAGCTGTCTATGCTGGCCCTGGGCAAGCCTGAGTAATCAATGAAATAGATATCCTTCATCATCTTCTAGAGCCTTCCTCATTCATATGAGTACTTATTCTTCCCACACCAATATTTCCTCAGGAGCCAAAGTACCTTGTGCGGTGCTGACTGCCCACAGCCTACAACTGTGGTACCATCTTAAGGCTGCTCTCTCCATCCTCGAGACCTTGCTGAGAGAAAAAAAATTTACTAAGCACCACAGTAGGTGCTCTATACATGTTATATATTATTTATTCCTCAAAACAACCTGATGAAGTATACATGCTATGTTCATTTTGCAGATGAAGTTGATGTTTATGGAGATTAAGTATCATGCTTGTGGTCACATGCATAGTCTCTTTCTCCTTCCAATGTAGCATGCTAAATGATTAGCTAATTTACTAAATGAATTGGTAAGATCTATATTTTTACATAATATTTCAATATCTTGAAGACAGTAGTAGAATTTATGTATAAGCACTACAAAGAATTTCATTGTTTACAAGTTCCTCACACATTCAATATCACAGTGATGAGTCAACAAGGGAAAGAAAATATGAGTCTTCACCATCCTCAACAAATAAATTTAGGTTCCTGCATAGCTGTATATTCTTTAAAAATTCATAGTTTATATATATATATATATATATATTTTTTTTTACTTTGATTAGTATGAAGAACAAAGGAAATAGCAGCTTGTGTATTTGGGATTCTTTTCCTGAGAGTGTTGTTAAGTTTATCCTTCCTCTAAAATTAGAAGCACAGGCTATGATAAGCAGGTTTTTGGTTAAATAGTGGAAAAAATAAAGTTTGTGTGTAGAATATACAACAGGTTAGAGATAATTGAAAGCTACTTAAGATGATCTGGCTAGAGAAATGTTCTGATTTCTAGCATTGTCAAGTTTTATCTCCTTAAATAGGTGACAATAGTTCAGCTAATGCAATTTTAGATCTCATTTAATCTTCACAACAACTACATGATGAGAATTATGATCCTCATTTTACAAATGTGGAAACTTGGGCTCAGAGAAGTAAAATAAATTCCCAACTGACAGAGTCATCATCTGGACTTGGGTATATCTCTCCCCAGGGTTTGTGCTCTTAAACACTCCAAGGTTTTTATGTGACTCACTCTTACTACCAAAGCCCAAGCCTTACACAGGATCTGACTTTATACATCTCCAAGCAGTGCCAGGGGGTTCCCCAAAGCCAGACACAGACCAGTGTCTATTACAGGTTAACAATAATATTGGAATTCCACAAAAGGCACTTTCAGAAGAGGTAAATACTTACACCACCATTCTGACAATCCAAAAATATTTTTAAGTGTTAAGTGCATTCTTCCAATCATAAAAATGAAGATGAATCATATTCTTGACTTCATATTAAAATTAAATATCCTTTTTTGCATGATTTTTTTCTAAAATTAATAAGCTGATGATTCACAACCCCTTGTAATAACAGCTTTGACCTACCATTTTTCATAACTGTATTAATGATAAAAATTGTCTCTGAGTTAAAGCATGTTCATCTGGAGGAATGCTATTATAGTCTGCATAAATAGCACTCAGTTATTTTTGAAGAATTACTTTCTCCATCCATTCAAATCTACTCTATATTTGTTACCCTGAAACAGGTAACATTACCTTACCAGAATCCCTGGCTTTAAGGGACTTACCTAGCCCCCTCCCTGGCCCTTTATTAAATGATCTGAATCTGTTTTACTTCTTTAACAAGTTTTGCCTGAATGTTGTTTTAGTCATGTAAAAAATGATAAGCCAATAGTTTTAAAAATACTGTACAGATTGCACATGGGGAGGTTGGCAGTCTTTCACACAGTGTTCATTCTCGGCAGCACAAATCTTCACCACAATAGAGAGCTTAAAACAAAAGCCAAATGCTACATAAGGGGTTCTTTTCCTCCTGAAAAAATTCCAACATTGGGGAGCATACCTTCCTCTGGATGCACAAGTATAATTTCCATTATTGTTAATGGGAGCTATACATGCATAACACCCATTACTGCTAATGGGAGCTAAGTGCACACACAAGGGTAGAATACAGTGAAATCTGTCTTAGAAAATCACCCAAGAGAGTAGCAAAAGTCAGTTGCCTGGTAGAGAATGGTTTTAAATTAAAAGCAGAACAGAACTGTACTTGAAACCACAGGGGAACTATTTAAACTTCAGGGAGCGGTGGGAATTGGCTTCTTTCTTGCTCTATTCCAGTATCTTGTTTTCCTTATCCATGTTCTTGATGAGAGCCAATGACCTTGTGATCTCCTAAAGAGATGATCTGGAAATGAATTTCACACCTCCATTGTTTCAAACGGTCAGCTTGGGGATCCTTTGGTAGGGGAAGGAATACAGCTTCTGGATGATTACATCACAGCACATGCAAAATATGTCACATGGTATCTTTAATGACAGTTAATGAACCAGGATGAAAACAGTAAAGCAATGTTATTATGGCAATTTATATCAATCATTCACTAAACATCAAAAACATCTGTTCTATTATAATGTTATTGTAAAAGTCAATGAAAGATAAACCAGAAAGTGATTTCCATCTACCCAGTGGCCTACAGCTTTTCCTTTGGCATCTCAGGGCTTTGGAAACACAGACTATTCCTAAAATATCTTAAAATCATAGCATTTTATCCTAGTTCAGTCTCCTCATTTTGTAGATAAGGAAACGGCAGAGAAATCAAGTGTTTTTTTTCCCCCAAAGTAACAGAGCACTAAAGACAGATCTTGGACCCAGAATCCAGAATTTTCCTGACTGCAGATCCAGTGGTTTTAATGTTCAAAAGCCCAAAGACTCCCAAAGACTTTCATCTTTTTTGGCTTTGATTGGTCTCTGAGGACCAAATGCACAGATGGGTGGTTGAATTTAAGACTCCAAAAGGGACAAACCTGGAGCTCTAGAGAAATGGGGACTTACTGTTCTACATGTTACTAAGTGATTGCATGCTCCAGTTATTTCCAAAAATAGTTTCAAATACAAATCTCAACAAGTACATTATTTTAAAGAGACAGAAACAAAATAGGCAGGGGAAATGGAAAGTTCATTACCTCATGTTTAGAAATGAAGAATGGAAATGTTGTGCTTAGGACGACTTTTCTGTTCAATATCCCACTTCCTAGGAAATCCTAAGACTGTGATTACAGCACACAAACAATATTCTTGTTCATCTGTGTCACATATGTGACATTATTTTTGTTATGCTTCATACACAGATGTTCCTAGTTGGCCTTGTTTTGATCTGACTCTCCCAGAAATGGGGAGGAGCAGACAGAAAACAACATTGGGAACTGTTCTGCAAGAGCTGTCAGTTTACAAAAACCCACATTACTTCTTTCTTCCTCTTTTCCCATGGAAGGTGTCCTGGCTGCCTTTGACGCCAGCCCCCTGACCCTCACAGGCTAGCATATCAGGCCTAAGGGAGATCAACTGCTCAGTGGAAGAATTAGAAATGACTGAAGTTCCATTCCAACCCAGATATTCTACATATCCTGGGTTATGATTTCACAATAATGATAATCCTTCCTATATACTTATATGAAATCCATAGCCCTGCTGATGCAAATCACCAAAGTGGGGCAGTTTGATCAGGGAAGTCTTCCCTCAGCTAGCCAGTCAGTCTAGTTATAAATTTCAAGCAGAAGAATAAAAGGGAGGGCAGGCGTGGGGAGGAGAGGAATGAAAAGAAAGGGAAAAAATGAGAAATGAAGACTGGAGTAAGTAAAGAAGGGGCAGGAAAAGAAAGGATAAAGAGAAGGTGAAGAGAGTAGAAAAAGTAAAGGCAAGCAGAGAACAGGGCACCATAATATTTGGGGTGGCACAGCATGAAGCAGGTGTGCTGGATTGCAAAGAGCAGAGATTTTGGAGCCTGAATAACTGGGCTTACTCTCAGCTCGGCTTTTATTCTAATATGTGACGTTGAACAAACTAAAGAAACCTGCTGTCTCTCAGCTTCCCCATCTGTCATAGAAGGATAAAAACTGCCCATCCTACATCATAGGGTTGTTGTTATGATGAGGTAATGCATTAGAATGCTTTATAAACTGTAAAGAGCTGTGATATAGGAATCCTATGATTCTGTGATTCTGACTGTTTAACAAAGGAGATGGTCAGAGGAAAAAAGCATGCTGACGGGATAATCATGGTCCAGGTATCAGAACACATCTTGATGGCCTCTGACCATCAGCCTAACTTTCTATGTGTACCTTTACCCATACTCTATCTTATGAGAAAAGCAACCCAATGGAGACCAAAAACTTGGTGCCAATCAATCAACCCACTCTATTGTGTCCATGCCATGGGGACAAGTCCCTGGATAACAGCAAGGGCCTTGGATTACAGTAGAAGTCATTTCTGCTGACTCTACAGAAAACCAACTCCAACTTCATAGAGACATGACTACAGGCAGGGAACTATCCAAAGGGCCATGGCTCAGCCCAGTGGTTGATCCAGAGAGCCAAAAAGCTGTTCTGAAGGTGCGTAAATCTCACTGACTCCCCTTAGATCTTTGCAAAAAAACAAGTAGGGTCCTAATTCATTCTCTAGAATCCTGAAGTAATGTGTTTTTGTTATTTTTGTGACCTATATCACAAACTAGCTTTTGTTGAACTTCTTTTACGCATTACACGATGTATTTTCATTGGGTATACGTGTTTTTCCTTCAACAAACTGAAATCACTTTGAGGGCAATATAACTGTGTCTTGTTATTGCTGTTAAACTCTAGGGCCTAGCACAGTACAAGACATATAGTAGGAGCTCAGTAAATATTTATTTGATTTATTTACATATGTATTTATTTACCTGTCTTCCAACAGATTAAAAGATCATGTAGACATAAGCCATTTTATATAGGCATAGACCAGCACATATTTATATATTAAAAGAGTTAGATAATTGATCATTTGAATAATTAATTAACCCATCTGGATATAAACAAGTGTCCACAAAGCCAACTAGAAAGAATAACCTGTTCCATAATAAGCATGAATTTCTGCCAAACAATGCTAGAACATCTAATAATCATGCTCCTAAAACCCATCTTGTAGCTGTTAAAAAAAGATAAAGGAACAGTGGTTTGATCTTCAAACACATATTTGGGGACAAATATCTTCTATGAGGAAATACTGAGATAATTGTTTTGTTTCTAAGAAACATTGTTTCTTGCAGTTCTGCTTAACGGTTTATTTTCTTTGATTTGGAGTTGACATTTTTCCTTTCATTAAAATTAGCATTACATAAACTATGCGATGCTATTTATTCATCTGTTTTAGAGACATTAAAAACACTGCTAGGGAATTCCCTGGCAGTCCAGTGGTTAGGACTCTGTTCTTCCACAGCAGGGACCCCAGGTTGCCCGGGTTTGATCCTTAGTTGGGGAACTAAGATCCCTTAAGCTGCATGGCATGGCCAAAAAAAAAATACAAACAAAACAAACAAACAAAAACACTGCTGTATTTAAAATAGATAATCAACAAGGACCTACTACCATATAGCACCGGGAATGCTGCTCAGTATTCTGTAATAACCTAAATGGGAAAAGAATTTGAAAAAGAATAGATACATGTATATGTACAGCTGAATCACTTTGCTGTACACCTGAAACTAACACAACATTGTAAATCAACTATGCTTTAATATAAAATTAAAAAAATTTTTTTAATGTTTTCTTTGTATAGGGAGATAGCACTATTCCTTCACTCTTAGTTTAACAACATAGAGTAAAAGCAATACTAGTTAAAAATTATAAAATGTGGGTTTGGATTCCAGCTTTAACGTTTCATTAACATGTGACTTGGCAGGCTGCTAATTTTGCTAATCTTGCTGACCCTCCACTTCTTATCTGTAATTTTTTTTTCTTGCAAGAATTTAATGAGAGAATGTCTGATGTGAACGTTGTCTATATACTATAAAGGACCATAAAAAGGTTCATTAGTAATAGTTTAGTAATAGTTATAACAGTAGACACTTTTTGTTTAATATCTACTGGAAATTAGGAATTGAGCATCCAATATTTCTAACCTTATAAAACTTATGCAACGTGAGTATTATTATCCCCATTTAATAGATGAAGAAAATGAGGCTTAGGGAGTTTAATTAAGTAACGTGCCCAGGATCAAGCAGTAATAAAAGGGAGGAGCCAGAATTTTAAACCCAAATTGGCTGATTCAAATGTTGAAAGAAAAATGTTCCACTGGAATTGGGATGAGCTGTTCACAATTTGCAGCCAATTTGCTTGCACTGCATTCCCCCTTTCTATTTTTCCCTTTATCACTATGATTTCCAATATCCATTATTTTTCTAACTTTCGAAAGGGCCATCTGGTGATAATCTGCAATACTTTTTGTCATCTTTTAAGGTTTACCTTTACTCTCCTTCCATTTGATATATAGGATTTATGTAATGTTGATGTTCAATGTTGATGTTCATGTAATAGTGATGTTCTCCTTTAGTTTTACTGCACATTGGGAAGACACAAAGACAGATGGAAGCAATATCTTAGGTGACAAGAGGTTAAGAATGTTCAGATCCATGAGGGAAATTTCCCAAGTATTTTTGGGCAGACACTGCGTGTCATAAAATGACAAAAGGCCACAATAAGAAGATAAGATTACTAGATGGTACTTCTAAGGACAAATTTCTGAATTGAGAATCAATGTCAAACTTACAAGTTGATTTTTCCCAGATCTTTTGATAATGTCCCTATTGTTTGTCATGGGATGTGGGTTAATATGGTTTCGGGAAATAAACTTAAGTATAAAAGTTAAACAAATTATCTAGATGGAGGGGCTTCAAGATGGCGGAAGAGTAAGACGCGGAGATCACCTTCCTCCCCACAAATACATCAGAAATACATCTACACGTGGAACAACTCCTAAAGAACACCTACTGAATGCTGGCAGAAGACCTCAGACCTCCCAAAAGGCAAGAAACTCCCCACGTACCTGGGTAGGGCAAAAAAAAAGAAAAAACAGAGACAAAAGAATAGGTACGGGACCTGCACCTGCACCAGTGGGAGGGAGCTGTGAAGGAGGAAAGGTTTCCATACACTAGAAGGTCCTTCGAGGGCGGAGACTAAGGGTGGCAGAGGAGGGAAGCTTCGGAGCCGTGGAGAAGAGCACAGCAACAGGGGTGCGGAGAGCAAAGCGGAAGTGACTCCCGCACAGAGGATCGGTGCCGACCAGCACTCACCAGCCCGAGAGGCTTGTCTGCTCACCTGCCGGAATGGGCGGGGGCTGGGAGCTGAGGCTCAGGCTTCGGAGGTTGGATCACAGGGAGAGGACTGGGGTTGGCTGCGTGAACACAGCCTGAAGGGGGCTAGTGCGCCACAGCTAGAAGGGAGGGAGTCCGGGAAAAGGTCTGGAGCTGCCGAAGAGACAAGAGACTTTCTCTTGCCTCTTTGTTTCTTGGTGCACGAGGAGAGGGGATTAAGAGCGCTGCTTAAGGAGCACCAGAGACTGGCGCGAGCCACAGCTATGAGCGCGGACCCCAGAGACGGGCATGAGACGCTAAGGCTACTGCTGCCGCCACCGAAAAGCCTGTGTGCGAGCACAGGTCACTCTCCACCGCCCCTCCCGGGAGCCTGTGCGGCCCGCCACTGCCACACCTTCCCCAGGAGAACACACGGCGCGCCTCAGGCTGGTGCAACGTCAAGCTGGCCTCTGCCGCCGCAGGCTCGCCCCGCACTCCGTACCCATCCCTCCCCGCAGCCTGAGTGAGCCAGAGCCCCCGAATCAGCAGCTCCTTTAACCCCGTCCTGTCTGAGTGAAGAACAGACGCCCTCAGGCTACCTACACGCAGAGGCGGGGCCAAATCCAAAGCTGAACCCCTGGAGCTGTGAGAACAAAGAAGAGAAAGGGAAATCTCTCCCAGTAGCCTCAGGAGCAGCGGATTAAATCTCCACAATCAATTTGATGTACCCTGCATCTGTGGAATACCTGATTGACAACGAATCATCCCAAATTGAAGAGGTGGACTTAGGGAGCAACGATATATATATATATTTTACCCTTTTTCTCTTTTTGTGAGTATGTATGTGTATGCTTCTGTGTGTGATTTTGTCTGTACAGCTTTGCTTTTACCATTTGTCCTATGGTTCTATCTGTCCTTTTTTTTATTACTTAAAAATTGTTTTTTCTTAATAATTATTTTTTATTTTAATAACTTTATTTTTTTTACTTTATTTTATTTTATCTTCTTCTTTCTTTCTTTTTTTTCTCCCTTTTGTTCTGAGCTGTGTGGAGGACAGGCTCTTGGTGTTCCAGCTAGGCGTCAGGGCTGTGCCACTGAGGTGGGAGAGCCAAGTTCAGGGCACTGGTCCACAAGAGACCTCCCAGCTCCACGTAATATCAAATGGTGAAAATCTCCCAGAGATCTCCATCTCAGCGCTACGACCCAGCTCCACTCAACGACCAGCAAGCTACAGTGCAGGACACCCTATGACAAACAACTAGCAAGACAGGAACACAACCCCACCCATTAGCGGAGAGGCTGCCTAAAATCATAATAAGGCCACAGACACCCTAAAACACAACAACAGAGTTGGACCTGTCCACCAGAAAGACAAGATCCAGCTTCATCCACCAGAACACAGGCACTAGTCCCCTCCACCAGGAAGCCTAAACAACTCACTGAACCAACCTTAGACACTGGGGACAGACACCAAAAACAATGGAAACTACGAACCTGCAGCCTGCGAAAAGGAGACCCCAAACACAGTAAGTTAAGCAAAATGAGAAGACAGAGAAACACACAGCACATAAAGGAGCAAGGTAAAACCCCACCAGACCTAACAAATGAAGAGGAAATAGGCAGTCTACCTGAAAAAGAATTCAGAATAATGATACTAAAGATGATCCAAAATCTTGGAAATAGAATGGAGAAAATACAAGAAATGTTTAACAAGGAACTAGGAGAACTAAAGAGAAAACAAACAGCGATGAACAACACAATAAATAAAACTGAAATTCTCTAGAAGGGATCAATAGCAGAATAACTGAGGCAGAAGAACAGATACATGACCTGGAAGGTAAAATAGTGGAAATAACTACTGCAGAGCAGAATAAAGAAAAAAGAATGAAAAGAATTGAGGACAGTCTCAGAGACCTCTGGGACAACATTAAAGGCACCAACAGGGCTTCCCTGGTGGTGCAGTGGTTGAGAGTCCGCCTGCCGATGCAGGGGACACGGGTTCGTGCCCCAGTCTGGGAAGATCCCACATGCCATGGAGCGGCTAGGCCCGTGAGCCAAGGCCGCTGGGCCTGTGTGTCTGGAGCCTGTGCTCCACAACGGGAGAGGCCACAGCAGTGAGAGGCCTGCGTACCACAAAAAATAAATAAATAAAAGAAAATTTTAAAAAGGCACCAACATTCGAATTATAGGGGTCCCAGAAGAAGAAGAGAAAAGGAAAGGGACTGAGAAAATATTTGAAGAGCTTATAGTTGAAAACTTCCCTAATATGGGAAAGGAAATAGTTAATCAAGTCCAGGAAGCACAGAGAGTCCCATTCAGGATAAATCCAAGGAGAAACACGCCAAGACACATATTAATCAGACTATCAAAAATTAACTACAAAGAAAAAATATTAAAAGCAACAAGGGAAAAACAACAAATAACACATAAGGGAATACCCATAAGGTTAACAGCTGATTTTTCAGCAGAAACTCTGCAAGCCTGAAAGGAGTGCCAGGACATATTTAATGTGATGAAGAAGAAAAACCTACAACCAGGATTACTGTACCCAGCAAGGATCTCATTCAGATATGACGGAGAAATTAAAAGCTTTACAGACAAGCAAAAGCTAAGAGAATTCAGCACCACCAAACCAGCTTTACAACAAATGTTAAATGAACTTCCCTAGGCAGGAAACACAAGAGAAGGAAAAGACCTACAATAATAAACCCAAAACAAGAAAATGGTAATAGGAACATACATACCGATAATTACCTTACATGTAAATAGATTAAATGCTCCAACCAAAAGACAGAGACTGGCTGAATGAATACAAAACCAAGACCCGTATATATGCTGTCTACAAGAGACCCACTTCAGACCTAGGTAAACATACAGACTAAAAGTGAGGGGAGGGAAAAATATATTCCATGCAAATGGAAATCAAAAGAAAGCTGGAGTAGCAATTCTCATATCAGACAAAACAGACTTTAAAATAAAGACGATTACAAGAGACAAAGAAGGCTACTACATAATGTCAAAGGATCAATCCAAGAAGAAGATATAACAATTGTAAATATTTATGCACCTAAAATAGGACCACCTCAATACATAAAGCAGATACTAACAGCCATAAAAGGGGAAATCGACAGTAACACATTCATAGTAGGGGACTTTAACACCCCACTTTCACCAGACAGATCATCCAAAATAAAAATAAATAAGGAAACACAATTAAATGATACATTAAAGAAGATGGACTTAATTGATATTTATAGGACATTCCATCAAAAAACAACAGAATACACATTCTTCTCAAGTGCTCATGGAACATTCTCCAGGATAGATCATATCTTAGGTCACAAATTAAGTCTTGGTAAATTTAAGAAAATTGAAATTGTACCAAGTATCTTTTCCGACCACAATGCTATGAGACTAGATATCAATTACTGGAAAAAATCTGTACGAGACACAAACACATGGAGAGTACACAACACACTACTTAATAACAAAGAGATCACTGAAGAAATCAAAGAGGAAGTCAAAAAATACCTAGAAACAAATGACCTTGAAAACACGACGACCCAAAACCTACGGGATGCAGCAAAAGCAGTTCTAAGAGGGAAGTTTATATCAAAACAATCCTACCTTAGGAAACAAAAAACACCTCAAATAAACAACCTAACCTTACACCTTAAGCAATCAGAGAAAGAACAAAAAAGCCCCAAAGTTAGCAGAAGGAAAGAAATCATAAATATCAGATTAGAAATAAATGAAAAAGAAATGAAGGAAATGATAAAAAATATCAATAAAACTAAAAGCTGGTTCTTTGAGAAGATGAACAAAATTGATAAACTATTAGCCAGACTTTTCAAGAAAAAAAGGGAGTAGACTCAAATCCATTGAATTAGAACTGAAAAATGAGAAGTAACAACTGACACTGCAGGAATACAAAGGATCATGAGAGATTACTACAAGCAACTATATGCCAATAAAATGGACAACCTGGAAGAAATGGACAAATTCTTAGAAATGCATAACCTTCTGAGACTGAACCAGGAAGAAATAGAAAATATGAACAGACCAATCACAAGCACTGAAATTGAAACTGTGATTAAAAGTCTTCCAACAAACAAAATCCCAGGACCAGATGGCTTCACAGGCGAATTGTATCAAACATTTAGAGAAGAGCTAACACCTATCCTTCTCAAACTCTTCCAAAATATAGCAGAGGGAGGAACACTCCCAAATTCATTCTATGAGGCCACCATCACTCTAAAACCGAAACCAGAAAAAGATGTCACAAAGAAAGAAAACTACAGGCCAATATCACTGATGAACATAGATGCAAAAATCCTCAACAAAATACTAGCAAACAGAATCCAACAGCACATTAAGGGATCATACACTATGATCAAGTGGGTTTATCCCAGGAATGCAAGGATTCTTCAATATATGCAAATCAATCAACATGATACACCATATTAACAAACTGAAGGAGAAAAGCCATATGATCATCTAAATGGATGCAGAGAAAGCTTTCAACAAAATTCAACACCCATTGATGATAAAAACTCTGCAGAAAGTAGGCATAGAGGGAACTTTCCTCAACATAATAAAGGCCATATATGACAAACCCACAGCCAACATCGTCCTCAATGGTGAAAAACTGAAACCATTTCCACTAAGATCAGGAACAACACGAAGTTACCCACTCTCACCACTATTATTCAACATGGTTTTGGAAGTTTTAGCCACAGCAATGAGAGAAGAAAAAGAAATAAAAGGAATCCAAAATCGGAAAAGAAGAAGTAATGCTGTCACTGCAGGTGACATGATACTATACATAGAGACTCCTACAGATGCTATGAGAAAACTGTTAGAGCTAATCAATGAATTTGGTAAAGTAGCACGATACAAAATTAATGCACAGAAATCTCTTGCATTCCTATACACTAATGATGAAAAATCCAAAAGTGAAATTAAGAAAACACTCCCATTTACCATTGCAACAAAAAGAATAAAATATCTAGGAATGAACCTACCTAAGGAGACAAAATACCTGTAGGCAGAAAATTATAAGACACTGATGAAAGAAATTAAACATGATACAAATAGGTGGAGAGATATACCATGTTCTTGGACTGGAAGAATCAACATTGTGAAAATGACTCTACCACCCAAAGCAATCTACAGATTCAATGTAATCCCTATTAAACTACCAATGGGGGCTTCCCTGGTGGTGCAGTGGTTGAGAGTCCGCCTGCCGATGCAGGGAACACGGGTTCATGCCCCGGTCTGGGAAGATCCCACATGCCGCGAAGCGGCTGGGCCCGTGAGCCATGGCCGCTGAGCCTGCGCATCCGGAGGCTGTACTCCGCAACAGGAGAGGACACAACAGTGAGAGGCCCACGTACCGCAAAAAAAAAAAAAAAAAACTACCAATGGCATTTTTCACAGAACTAGAACAAAAAAAATTCACATTTTGTATGGAAACACAAAAGACCCCGAATAGCCAAAGCAATCTTGAGAAAGAAAAATGGAGCTGGAGGAATGAGGCTCCCAGACTTCAGACTATACTCCAAAGCTACAGTAATCAAGACAGTATGGTACTGGCACGAAAAGAGAAATATAGATCAATGGAATAGGATAGAAAGCCCAGAGATAAACCCACGCACATATGGTCACCTTATCTTTGATAAAGGAGGCGGAATATACAGTGGAGAAAAGACAGCCTCTTCAATAAGTGGTGCTGGGAAAACTGGATGGCTACATGTAAAAGACTGAAATTAGAACACTCCTTAACACCATACAGAAAAATTAACTCAAAATGGATTAAAGAACTAAATGTAAGGCCAGACACCATCAAACTCTTAGAGGAAAACATAGGCAGAACACTCTATGACATAAATCACAGCAAGATCCTTTTTGACCCACCTCCTAGAGAAATGGAAATAAAAACAAAAATAAACAAATGGGACCTAATGAAACTTCAAAGCTTTTGCACAGCAAAGGAAACCATAAACAAAACGGAAAGGCAACCCTCAGAATGGGAGAAAATGTTTGCAAATGAAGCAACTGACAACGGATTAATCTCCAAAACATACAAGAAACCCATGCAGCTCAATATCAAAAAAACAAACAACCAAATCCAAAAATCGGCAGAAGACCTAAACAGACATTTCTCCAAAGAAGTTGTACAGATTGCCAACAAACATATGAAATAATGCTCAACATCATTAATCATTAGAGAAATGAAAATCAAAACTACAATGAGATATCATCTCACACCAGTCAGAATAGCCATCATCAAAAAATCTACAAACAATAAATGCTGGAGAGGGTGTGGAAAAAAGGGAACCCTCTTGCGCTCTTGGTGGGAATGTAAATTGATAGAGCCACTATGGAGAACAGTATGGAGGTTCCTTAAAAATCTATAAATAGAACTACCATATGACCCAGCAATCCCACTACTGTGCATATACCATGAGAAAACCATAATTCAAAAAGAGTCATGTTCCGCAATGTTCATTGCAGCTGTATGTACAGTAGCCAGGACATGGAAGCAACCTAAGTGTCCATCAACAGATGAATAGAGAAAGAAGATGTGGCACATATATACAATGGCATATTACTCAGCCATAAAGAGGAATGAAAGTGAGATATTTGTAGTGAGGTGGATGGACCTAGAGGCTGTCATACAGAGTGAAGTAAGTCAGATAGAGAAAAACAAATACCGTATGCTAACACATATATATGGAAATTAAAACAAAAAAAGAAAAAAAGTGTTCAGAATAACCTACAAGATGGGAATAAAGTTACAGACCTACTTGAGAATGGACTTGAGGTTACAGGGAGGGGGAAGGGTAAGGTGGGACAAAGTGAGAGAGTGGCATGGACATATATATACTACCAAACGTAAAATAGATAACTGGTGGGAAGCAGACGCATAGCAGTGGGAGATCAGCTCGGTGCTTTGTGACCACCTAGAGGGGTGGGATAGGGAGGGTGGGAGGGAGGGAGATGCAAGAGGGACGAGATATGGGGACATATGTATATGTATAACTGATTCACTTTGTTATAAAGCAGAAACTAACATGCCATTGTAAAGCAATTGTACTCTAATAAAGATGTTAAAAAATTTATCTAGATGAGAAAAGAGTTTTAGTCTATATAATTCTTTATTAATATTTGCTTCTTCAAAAAGGACCTTTACAATGAAGAAATCTGGTGGACACTAACATCACCAATGGGATAAATTAACTTAATATAGCGCCTTATATAATACACCTTGAAGGATATTATATTATACTGTCTATGTAATATTAACTAATTATGAAGAAACATTCAGGCAAATTTAAATTGAAGGTCACTCTACAGAACAACTGGCCTGAACTCTTCAAAAACAGTCATATTATAAAATATCAAAGAAAAAAAAGGCAGAGGAAAGAAAACTAAAGAGACATGCAACTAAATTCATTGCATAATTTCTGGTTGGATCCTGGATCAAAAAAAAAAAGGACATTTTGAGACAATTAGGGAAATTTGAAGATGGATTATATATTAGAAATATTACAACAATGTTACATATTCGGAGTGTGGTATTATATTGTGCTTTGTTGTTATTAAGTGAAAATTCTCGTACTTAGGAAATACATCCTGAAGTATTTACTTGAGAACTATCTTGAGATCTGCAACCTGCTTTCAAATAACTGAGTTTAAAAAATTTGTATAATTATATAACTATATATAACATATATATACAAAACAACAAAAGAGAGAAGGAGAGAAAATGTGGCACACTATTTATAATTAATCTGGATAAAGTATATTCTCACAACTCTTCTGAAGGGTTGAAATTTTTCAAATTAAAAAGTTTTGGGGGGAAATTAAAACTGTCAATGTATTGTGAAACTGTCTAGGTACTGACATGAAAGAAAAACCCTGATTTAGTCAAAAAAACATAAAAAACAAATGAATATATATAAACAAATATGTGTGTATATATATGTATATACATACATATACATATATCATGATCAAATTTTATAAAAATTATATAAACATACATTTGTATACTAAAAAGAACAAACGATAGAAATTCTTGGAAACAGTGATGGGTCAAATGAATCAGGTTGTAAACTTAGTTGTCAGTATATATAAAGATATCTCATTCTTTTGCTTTTGATCATACTTTATGATGATTCTAAACAGATGAGTCATATGAAACTAGATCACAACCTGTTGCAGGTTAGGTTATTCAAGAGGCAGATTCTGAGATGGGGTACAGTGTGCAGGATGTTTATTAGAGCATGCCACGGGATTAACACCCATAGAACAAAGAAGGAAGCAAGGCTGTGGGACCAACGAAAGCTTCAGCCAACCCCACAGGGAACTCTGGAGCTAAAATGGCCCATGAGATCTGTCACTTGCTGTGCTGAAATAATCTCTAAATACTCCTACCTGGATCAGTCTTCAGATGCTCGCTGCCCTGGGAAAGGTGTCATCCTGGGCAAGGGGTTCTCTACAGCTGAAGCAGTACCTGCAGGGGTTGTGCACTGATGTAGGTCTGCAGACAGTACTCCCAGCAGCTCCACAACAACTTCCTTCCTTGAAGGAGGAACAGATGATGAATCTCCATGTTCATCACACAATTTGTCTTCTTTTGTTTCAGGATTTATATATTACTTTTTGAAAATTTGGTTTAAAACGTATGGATACCAAGGGAGGAAAGCGGGGGAAGGTGGTGGTGGTGATGGGATGAATTGGGAGGCTGGGATTGATATATATATATACCAATATGTATGAAATTGATAAAAAGAAGCTGCTGTATAAAAAAATAAAATAAGATAAAATTCAAATATAAAAAAACAAAATTTAAAAAATAAAGAAAAAAAAGAAAATTTGGTTTAGTTGAATTTGGGATTTTAACAAAATCAGCATGTTAATATAAGCTCCATCCTCTTTATTCATGGCCCTGGTACTGCATATGGGCTGTACATTTGTTCTTAAATTCTAATAATCCCTTAGTCTTTCTTAGGGTCTGCTATAGACTGAATTTTGTCCCCCCTAAAACTCATATGTTAAAGCCCTAACCCTCAGTGTGACTGTAGTGACTATATTTGGAGATAATGTCTTTAGGAGGTAATTAAGGTTAAATGAGGTCATAAGGATGAGACCCTAATCCAATAGGACTGGTGGCCTTACAAGAAGAGGAAAAGAGAGAAATCTCTCTCTCTCTCTCTCTCTTTCTCTTCGAATTCAAAGGAAGTCCATGTGAGGACAAAAGCAGCCATCTGCAAGCCAGGAAAAGAGCCTTCACCATAAACCAAACCCTTCCAGAAACTTGATCTTGGACTTTCCACCTTTCAGAACTATGAGAAACTAAATTTCTGTGGTTTAAGCTATGTAGTCTGTGGTATTCTTATGGCTGATACACGGCCAAAATGGAAGGTCAGATCCAAAACCTGCCAAATAATTAGACTAGGTAATTTACAGTTCTTAGAATGACATGCTTTCATGCATGGCATAATTGAATTCCAATAATAAGAGACTGTGCTGTATAGAAGACATGTCATTGTTCAGCTTCCTTTCTCTCTCTATGTCCCTAAATACTCCCATGATTGTTCAGTCTGAACTTTTATGCTTAGTTATCCTTAATTTTGCACTTGTTTCTGTTTAAATAATTCATTGAAATATGCTATATTTTTTTTTTACTTAGAATTGAGCTTATTTCGTTACGTTGCTGGTTTTTATCATCCTTGTGTCATCAGGAAGACAATAAAGTTCTCTAGGATTCTATCAACCAGACTGGTCCATTTTTCTTTACTTTACCCTGGGAAAGGTAAACCATTAGAAAAGGAAACTAAAGTTACAAAGAAAGGTTTCCAGTAACAGTAATAGTTCCCTCTTGGCCCGGTTACTTTGATTTTTCTTTTTAGAAGGAAAAAACGTCCTTGAAAAAAATCCATCCAAATTCACTTTTGCTTTTTTTGACCACAACTGAAAAAGCGCAAGTCAAAGTGTGGACACAGGTAAGGCTCCTCTTTCATGTTCCATTCAGTGAACACCAACTGTCTTTTATGGGATCAAATTCATAGTTTGGGGTTTATTGTTACTGGGCCTTGAGGAGTAGAACTAACCAGCCCAAGAGAATAAATTGGGAGATGTCATTAATTGAAGGGTATAAAGCAAAGGCATGTCCAAACGTAAGTTTATGTATTACATCCCTAGGCAGAAATCGAAATATGTGCTTTTTCAGATGTAACATTTTAATTGGCCTACCTGATGGAAGGTTAAATAAAATGTACCATAAACCTCATTACTACTCAATTGTCAAATACCCTGCCTGAAATATGACTAAAACTTGCAGTGAGCAGGTGCAACTCAGAATTATGAGAGATCTAAAAGTTCTCTTTAGCAACACTATTTGCAACATAGAATTTTAAGTGGTCCCCTTATACCAGATACAATCTGCTATTTTATCCAAGAGTTCTAAGTACAGAGATGGGTTTTGAAAATTCCTTTTCCATATAATAATCCATTTCAAATGCCCGCCTGGAAATTATCTGTGATAGTACATTTCTAATAAAATGCCACTGTTGAATGAAGCCTCGCTGCCTGGCACAAAAACAAAATACTATATCTTAGCATGAGGTTTGAAGATTTTTGGGGCATGAAATGGTTCCAAAAATGAGAGATTATCTTTCCCTATCCATCCCCCACAACGTCCCCAAAAACCCCTGTAAAGGATCATCCTGTCCATAACAAAGATAGAAGTATGAAGATGAATGTCATAGAATATCAGAAGCCATTGAAACTCTTCAAAATAAAGATGATATTCCAATAAAGATGAATTCAAAATTTGCCATGATTACGTTTTTTGGTTCTCTTCCATGCTACAGAGAATGAACTGCCCACACTTCCTCTTTATTTCTGCAGTTCAACTACGTGGTTACTGGTGGTTCCAATCATCCATGCCACTCTACAACCAGTAAAGAGAAATACCATAGCACATGCCATTATGCTACTGGAATTCCTGTCAACAAATGTTGATTGAGTCTCTACTTTGTGCCAAGACCATGGGAGATTAACCTAGTGAAAAAGACAAACCCTGCCCTTCAGAAACTCATTGTCTAGTGTGGAAGAGCACAGAAAAAGAAACAATTGTAATATTCTATGATAAGGATTAAAAATGGTGAAAATATAACATGCAACAGAAAAGCATAAGAGGGATATCTAACTCAATCTTGAAGGAAGGGTCAAGTTAAAAATCCATGAAGGAAGTACTAAGTTGAAACCTGAAGTGGAGTAAAGAACAGGATTTAAAAAAGGTAAAACTATGGCAAGCGCAATGCCCATGAAGTAAGACCAGGAGTGTCAAATTTTTAGAAATTCCACTGATTCACAGCTCGGTTTTCAAGGTGAGGTGGGAGGCATTGGTGAGACATAATACGAGAGTTACGTTTACAAGGTCATGGAAGACTTGCAAGCTGGCTTACAGACTTTGAATTTTATTTTAAAGGCGTGTGGAGCACAGAAAGATTTTAACCTGGGACGTCACAGGATCATGTTGGCATTCGGAACATCACTCTCGCTGAGATACGAAGAACAGATTGTTTTGAGGTACAATGGGAGGCCAAATAGCTGGTTACAAAAAGCCTATTGCAGCAACCCCGTTGCAATAGGATGAAGAAAAAGAGATGAATTTGAAAAATATTTAGGAGGTAGTTTTGACAGGTCTTAGTGATTATCCAATGTGGAAGATGAGGACCAAATAACAAAGAATAGAATCAAGTTTTTGGCATAAGAAATTGGATATGTTGGATAAGCAAACAAGGATGAGAAGGAAAGGGTGTGGAATCATGGAGGACTATTTTTATTGTTCATTTATTTATTTATTTATTTATTTTGATGTGTGCCCTGCCTTATAGATGCAGCCACCTAGGTAAAATTTACCTCCAGTAATAACTCTTTTTTTGGAGCAGTTTTTTGTTTTTTTTTAATTGTAGTATAATTGCTTTACAATATTGTGTTAGTTTCTGCTGTACAGTGAAGTGAATCAGCCATATGTATACACATATCCCCTCTGTCTTGGACCCCCCTCCCTCATCCCACCCATCTAGGTCATCACAGAGCACCGACCTGACCTCCCTGTGCTATACCGCAGGTTCCCACTAGCTATCTATTTTTACACATGGTAGTGTATTCATGTCAAATCTATTCTCCCAATTCATCCCATCCCCCCCTTTCCCCCTGTGTCCACACGTCCGTTCTGGAGGACTATCTTTAAAACAAGATTTATAGTTACAATTTCACTGAGAGATATGAAAACAAGGAGGAAATGGTTTAATGCAATAAGTTTGTAGGTGGGGTGGCAGAACTTTGAGGTAGTTTTAATCTGAGTTCTCTTTTCTTTATGAAGTCAGAGGCAAAGTCATCTGCTGAGAGGAAGAGAGACAGGAAGTATGGATGTTTAAAGAGAGTGCAGAAAAAGTGGTGTAGGATCCATTGAAGGAATTTTAGATGGGTTGAACCATTTGAGGTTAGAGATCATGAAGTTAACTGGCATTAACAGCAATCAAATGGCATTAAGAGCAATCAAATGGAATTAATTTTCAAAGTTGTGTGATTTTTTTTAGTAATGTTCAGCATTCTGGATAAAGAGAAGAAGTAACAAAAGAAAAAAATAGACTGATCTAAAGTTGGGGATTTTCTATATGGTTGAGACTTAAGAAAACAGGACAAGAGATCTGAAAATAAGAGCAAAGAAAAATTGTTTGAAGTGACAGACAATAGGGTTTAGGCTGGGTAAGGAAGAGAAAATGAGAGGGAGCTGACAGAGGAATAGTAAAGGATCAAGGGATTAGAGGTTCTGAGAACGTGAAGGACAAATCTAGTGGCAATATCAGAGGAAGATGCCAAAATAGGGAAAGAAAAGATAGGAAGATGTGGTCTAAGATTACAGTGTTTTAAATTAATATGTTTGGAATTGAGGCAGTGGCAGAGGATGACAAGCAGATGATGACACGCTCTAGGGAGTGAGTTAACAAAGGTTAAGATCCCTGAAGTTAAGGAGGTGAAATCACAAAGAGACAGGAATTGATGTACTATCCTTGTATATATTGAAGTTACTCAGGAGAGAAATAGGGTGAAGAAAAATATTATAAAGCCTGTGCCCAATTCTTCAAGGAATGGGGGGAAGTAACCAGTTAGTCAGGTGATAACATTGACAATTTGGGGTGGAGGATGGAGTGAGCCTTAATGTATCGAAGAGATTTTGTATGGAAGTGAAAGGGTAATGATCTGGAATTAAAACTTAGGATGTTCAGCATTAAACTACCAATACACCACAAACTCTGAGGCATGCTGGGGACAGGATGTAGAGGGTAGTGGTCTTCTATGAAGACATCTTAATCCTCTTGTCAGCAATTCTGAAGAAGACTGCTCTCATGAGCTTATTCAAATTTAATCACCATTTTGAATTAGACTTACTGTATTTATATTCGTGGATAATAAATCCTTCTCTCTCTCTTTTCAAAACTTGCTGGATTTTCATGGCATGAGTATCAGGGACCCTACATTACAGCGGCTGCACATCAATCTTGCATGAACCCTAACAAAAAAAGTGCACGTGCTAGCAGAAAGAAAGGACCACACGGTTTTCCCACCCAGGGACGGTCACCCTGATGTGTAATCAATCAACAGGAAAGGTGTGCCTTTTGCAAAGAACCTCCGAGAGGTCACTTTTCTAGGTGTGATCAATCTCCCCCATGCTGATCATGTTACAGCGATTACCACTCTACTCTAACAGCTTCTTCTCCAGGGAGAAACAAAACTGTGTCTGTAAACGTTTAGTATGGTGTATCCTGTCAGGTTAAATTACCTTGAAGCATAATTCACTGTAAATTCACCTCATAAGTAAAAAGCAATTGGAGATTTTAAAACACCATCAAAAAGCATTCTATTTGGGGTTGGAATTATGTTGTGCAATTACAAATGAACCATGCCAGTGACCCTCATCATCAGTAAGAGAGTCAGCATTTCTTTAGTTCAGCACGTAAGGAAAAAAAGAACACCTATGCTTTTTGGCTTGAAATGTTTTTGCTGGGCCAACAAAAATCTGTTCTTACGACCTTTGAAGAAGATAGAAAACTAACATTTAATGAGCATCTAATACATGTTAGGCTAATGCTTTACATGTATATACAAGACTCATAAGTACCACCTCCTTTGAAAAGTTTTCCTTAACGACCTCCCAAATCAGGGTATGATAGTTAATTTCTATGGGTCAACTTGACTAGACTAAGGTACCCAGCTATTTGGTTAAGCATTATTCTAGGTGTGTCTGTGAAGGTGTTTCCAGCTGACATTAATTTTGAATCAGTAGACTGACTAAAGCAGATTTCCCAACCCCCTAAGCAGATTGCCCGCCCCACAGTGTGCATGGGCCTCAGCCAATCTGTTGAAGGCACGAATAGAACAAAAAGGCTGAGTAAGGGAGAATTCAGTCACTCTGCCTATCTTTGAGCTGGAATATCAGTCTTCTCCTGTCTTCTGACTCAAGCTCAGAATAAGGCTTCTTATTCTTCTAAGCAGGAAGGCTTCCTGCTTCTCAGGCCTTTGGACTCACACTGGAACTAAATCATCAGTTCTCCTGGATCCACAGCTTATTAACTGCAGATCTTGAACTTCTTTTTTTTTTGGAGTTTTTTGTTTGTTTGCTTGTTTTGTTTGTTTGTTTTTTGGCCACGCAGCATGTGGGATCTTAGTTCCCCGACCAGGGATCAAAACCATGCCCCTTGCAGCAGAAGCACGGAGTCTTAACCACTGGACCACCAGGGAAGTCTGAGATCTTGGACTTCTTAGCCTCCATAATCATGTGAGCCAGTTCCTTGTAGTACATCTTATAATAAATAGTACAATACATATCCTATTGGTTCTGTTTCTCTGGAGAACCCTAACGTGCATGGTTAGTACCCCGTTATCTGTGCTCCTCATCTGCCCTGTGCCACACAGTTACATCTCCTTTATCTTGCTGTGTACTGTTTTTGCTTCTAGACTGTAGCTATTTGAGTGAGTCTTACTCATTGCACTATTGTGAGTGCCTAGAAGAGGATCTAGCACATGAGGGCTCACTGAATGGGATTAATTAAGTAATGAATACTCATATTACAGCCAATAGCTATTACTATTCTTCTAAGGAAACTAAATTTCAGAGTCATCAGATAATTTACACAAAGCCACATAGCTAATAAGCAGTAGAGTTGAGAACTGAACCTGGGAACATTGGACTTCAAAATCCTTGCAGATTTTTCTATACCACACTGCCTTTCTGCTTTACTTTTCAAAACATAATTCCTAAATAATTAAGTTTACTTTGATAATTAATTCCATTAGAATATTAGTGACATAGGGTATGGAATTAAAAAACTTTGGCCGTGGAGACAGGCTTCTGAATTAGAATCCTAGATCCTCTGCTTACTGAACAACTCTAAGCAAATTACCTAGCTACTCTGTGCCTCAGGTTCTTTATCCATAAAATAGGAATAATAGACAATCTTACCTATGAATATCAGTAGCCTACTGCCATAATAATGCTGTCTAACAAACCACTCTTAAACTTATCAGCTTAAAGAATAATTATTATCGCAGATCTGCAAAAAGGCTGGGGGCCAGCTGATCTATACTGGGCTTGGCTTCAGGTGGGAGTAGTTCTCGGCCTCTGGTGGCAGCAGCTGGGGCAGCTTTACTTCTTACTGCAGGTCTGTGGGTCAACTGAGGCAACTCTGCATGGAGCATCCTTCCTCCTTGCCAGGCAGTTTTCTCTTATGGCAATAGCAGAGGCACAGGAGGAAGAGTGAAAATACACAAGGCCCCTTAAGGCCTATGCTTGGGGCTGGCATGCTGGCCCACATGTAAGTGGGCCACGTAGATCAGCTGGCCAAGTCAAGGGGTGGAGAAATATGCTCCTCCCACAATGAGGCCATGGCAAGTATGTATTGAAGAACCAGACAGGAAGGAATTAAGAATCAGGCCAAAATTAGCTTACCACCCTATCTCTGAGGCCTGTTGTAATGAGGTAATAATCAATACATGTATCACACATAGACCAGAGCCTGGCACACATTAAGAGCTGAAGAAATGTTCTGAATGTCTGTCTGTATATTCAAAATGAGGTGGCCTCATGGAATGGCCCTGGCTCTGTCACTAACTAGCTATAAGATTATGATAAGTTACAGAGCTTCCCTGCTTTTTTTTTTTTCTTTTACCTACCACTTGAGTTTATAATAGCTGCCTCACTTTCTTCATTGTGTTGCTAAAAGGATCAAATAACATGTGGTGGCTGATCATGTTTCAAAAAGAATAAAACATCCTAGAAATGCAAAGTATAGTAGATGGCTACTTCTAGATAACCATTTGGTTAAGGTCAGTAAATCCCTCCAATTTTCAGTGGTAGGAAGCCATAGTTCTTATTTTATAGATGTGGTAAATGCTTCAAGGAACTAAAGTACTTCTTTTCTGGCCATAAATCCAAGTTGGCTGAGAAGGGATGGAATTAATGTTTCCATGGCAGCTGGGTCAAAAACTGAACACTGATAGTAAGGTTTATCATTCTTCAGCATGAAGTGGTTCACATTCAAATTCCTGAGGTTCAGGTAGTAAGGAAATCTCCAAGAAACTACATAGTCTCATCCAGGTATTCAGCTAACAAACCCCTAGGAGCCAGGAATACAAAGACGAAATGCCCACTGACTCCTCAGGGACTTACAGCTGTGGAGAGACTGTGAGAGCCCCATGTATCTCTGAGAACAAACTAATTATTCCGGCTTCACTGGATTCTAGGTGCCCACGTGCCATCATCTATCTACTGCCTACCCCCGCTGATAAGACAGAAGAAGAGAAAAACAAGAATTATGAAAGTTATGTCCAGAGAGAATGGGGTGGGTTGAAAGTGGCAGGAACAGGGGTTTCTGAGCAAGGAATAAAGGCAAGTTCTGAGACCACATATACACTCTATTCACTAAACCCAGGGCCAAGGCTCTACAGTTTTGCGAGCACATTCTCCTTCCTGCAAACTATTGTAATACACAGCTAACTGATTGCTCAAGTACTTTCTAGGAAGTTCTGTTCAAATAAGCCTTAGGAGACATAGCAGAATCTGCAGGAATGATGGAGACCACTGAGGTAGGGTTGAAAAAGCTCCTAACAACAGCCTAGAGGGCAAACAGGCACAAAGCATAGTGTTATAACACAAAGCAGTAAGTGCTAGGCAGTGTGAACATAAGAAGAAGAGTCCTCTAGTCAGAGTCTTCACAGAGGACACAGCATGTCTGCTGAGATGCTGAGATTTAAAGATGAGTAGAAGCTGGCCAAGCAGACTAGCAGATCTAAGGCATCTCAAGTAAAGATAGCAGGTGCAAAGGCATAGCACATGAGAAAACAGAATTCCTTTGAGAAAGGATTGTCATAGCATGTTCACAGGCAGTGTTTATATACAATCTAGAAAGCAATGGAAGGCTCCTGTCACCTCTCTCCCTGAAGCCTAGGATCTGGAGCAGTTATCTTAAAGCCTAAACATAGGCCTACAAAAAATAATGACAATACAATGTGGTACATGTTAAAATGGAAATATGTACAAAAGGTGGCAGCATAGAGAAAAGGTGTCTTGAAGTACGCTGGGGAATCAGGAATGCCTTTGAGTATTGTCTCATGCTCTTACAGAATTGCTGCTCTTCCCTCACTCAGCACTGTTAACTGAATCTGGCCCATCATGCCACCTTCCTTTTCACTCATGGAAACTCTTCCTTCCACCACCCTGAATCTAGCTTCCACTAGGCTCTCCCTCTTCCTGTAATCCCACCCTCTTCTCTGAACCCCATTTCCTACGCACAGATTTCAGTCTTTCCCATGCAGCTCCTAGAACTTGGAACTCAGGGAATTTGGCTAGATACCGGGAAGGAAATCACCTTAACACATCCACCATTCATTCTTTCAATATCTGTTTATTAATCACATGCCGTGTGCCAGGCATTGTTCAGGGATCGAGGATACAGCAGGAAGAATAACCAACTTCTCAGCTTCTATGGAGTATACATTCCAACATCTCTGTGCCTCAGCTATATTCTTCTAATCCAACTAGAAGCTCAGATAAATGTGGTATAATAGAAATCCGGAGTTAAGAACAGTGGGGTTACTAGGAGGTTAGGGGGGAAAAGTCTACCTCCTGGAGAAGCATGATTTAGAACATATTTCTAAAGAACAATGCCAGTGAAGTGTTATCATGTGGGTCAGTATATTTGCATTTTTCTCTCCTCATTTTCTCTGTTCCAACCTTCCAACTCATGATTTGTTTTTCCCTGATCTCTGTTCAAAAAAGCAGGATTTGGATTAAGACCTGCAATTTCTTCTACATTTTACTGTAAAGCAACATTGTTCTCTCCTACTGCTTTATCTTGAAGAACAGTCTGCAGTTTACCTTTTGGCAGCTAATTCTTTATATCTGCAGTTTAGTTCCTGAACTTATCATGTCACTCATTTTAAAAGCTTTAATTGATTTTTAGGAAAGGTAAGTGTGATCCATTCCATTTTCCACGTATACCACACTCCCCAATTATACCCAAAGAGTGGACCCATTTATGATTCCATTAAGTCTGGTCTTTATATATAAATGGAGTCACATCATATGCATATTTATGTTGCACTTAATTAACTTAAGTCCCAAGGACAGAGAGAGAGAGAAGTTAAACAGTGCAGGTAATTCCACTCACCATTCCACTCAAGGAACACATGCTCTGAATTAATTGTGAACAAGTTGTTTTCCTCAGTATCAGGTCTCATGTGCCTCTCAAAGAATGAATTTGATTTTGATGTTTAAAGATAGCATTTATTTTAACAACATTGCCTCCAAATGCAAGTCAACCACTTCATCTGCTCAACTGCAGAAACAATGCTCTATTCCAATGCTTACCATAAACCTGAAAGTTGTATCTATTGAGAAACTGTAGGCCAGTGTCCAAAATGATGTCTCCCTAATGTATTTCCAAAGATAATTTTGCTTTTTGTAACATTTGTCTTATATGTCTTAACCTCAGTCTAAAATAATACTTTATTCTACTGCTAAAGTGACATTGACCTAAGATCTCTGAGCTTTGTATGTCTGACCTAGTGTAGCAGATGCTGTCTGTGTCTTCCCACACGCTCTCTGCATTCGCCATTTCTGTACACATTTTCAAACGGCCACTGCCAGCATCTGCAACTACCTGAGGGCTTTCTCTGGACACCAAGGCCTGCTCCGTACATGCAGGGAGCAGGCCAGGAGTGTAAGGAAAATAATGAGCCTCAGAAGCATCCCATAACCAATGACTGACAAGAGATGGCAAGGAAGAGCTAACTCTGTGCGCGTATTTCACAGTGTACCCCCGAGACCCCCAAGTGGATTAAAGTAGAGTTGCTCAGAGTGGCAGCTTCTTAAAGGAGCCATTTATCTGGCTTTCTTTCCTTCCCTGTCCCTCTTCCCTACTCTCCTACAAGTATTTCCTAGAATCCCTGTTTAGAAACGAATTGCCCTTGAGTCCTTGTCTCAGGGTCTACTTCCGGAGGAACTCAAACCATGACATTGAGAATTCTTACCCGCAGCATCAGACTCTGAAAAATCATCAGTATGAACACTGGGTGACGTGTGTCCAACCCCTGAAGACACACCTCATGCCATCTCATGCATGCAGCTTGAGCTGGGCTCTGAATTCCACTGAATGCAGACTTACATGGCTCCTTTGTGTGGATCTTACCCCTAAACATCCCCAACCATTAACTCTTTGAGAATAAGACCCTGATTTTATATAATCTTTGTAACATTTCCCAACCCCTCTCCTAGAAAAATTCTAAACGAGGTAGTCGTAAAAAATTTGACATGAAGCAAATGAAACCAATTCTAATTTGATACCTGATGCCATTTACCCATGAAAAGAAAAAAGTCTGGAGCTTATTTGACTATGTTTTCTGTGGTTAGGGAGATATTTGGACTTTTCAGCAAGGGCATTGCTATCTATCCTGTCCCCTGTATCCAAAAGTTTAAAAGTTCACATTTAAAGTGTGTTGATCCCTGGGGACTGAGTTGAATAACTGTTGATAGAATTTACCACATGAACTAAGTTCTTTTTAAGTTTTATACTTAGTACTTTCCTTGGGGTTAGGAACCTTTAAATGCGGTGCATATACTCACATAAACCAAGTTAGATACATTAGTAAAACTCCATATTAAATGAGAAAAAAAATTCTGTTATTTCTAGATAGGAGGAATCCAGGATTCCATAAAACTTCACTCTCTAAAAGATAGGTATGTTCAGAGTTTCCTTCCTGGAATAAAGCTTGAGGCTAAAAGTTTGAAGGAGAAATACATAGGAAATATATTTTTAGAGCAAACAAAAATATAATACTCTACTATAATGTTGTTAAATGTGTCTGAGAGACTGTGGATTTTTATTGTAAAGGAAAATGATTCAAATGTATTTCTCAATAGTGCCATGTTTCCTCTTAAACTGTATTTTGAGGCAAATTTTTCTGTGGAAGTTTAAGATTTTAAGATGTGCAGATTTTTACCTCAAACGGTTATTACGGTGATTTGATGTGAAGTAGGATTAGTTGCTTCTCATTATGGTTCTTAACAAATATCTCATTAACTGGACACCCCAGTTATAGTCTCTAAAATATGTACATTATATTTTAATCAGAGCCATCTCCTTTTGTTCCTGGAGGGCTGTGAGTGTTCTTTCCTTACCACTCCTCTGTGCTGAACCATTCTGTATGCCAACTGACGTGGAGTGTTCTTGGAAGCCTCAGGACCCCAAATGACTGATCTGGAATATATTGTATTTTTCCAGCAGTGACATTTGGGCCTCTAGCTTGTTCCCTGGCTAGGGTCTGAGAGCAATCCACACACAGGGCTGCCTTAGGCTTGGGGCAGAGTCAGCCTGTTGAGTTTCTGCCTCTAAATGTTATTTATCACCGATTCTCTTCGGATAACCAGCAATTGTTAATTTTCTGTTTAAGAAATAAAACAAAATGTGTATTTCAGCAGAATAATAAAAACACAGAATCTGATCCTACTGATTTTATGTAGACTCTAAAACCTTTTTTTAGGGAATAATTATTTCATGTTCAGATTAATATAATGCAAAAAAATAGTCAGCAATATTCATACTCAGTGGAGACATGATCCGTCTCATTCAAATTACAGAAAATAATTTCTAAATTACTGTAAATCATAAGAATATATGCATAGAAGACACTAAAAAGGCCTTTTTCTTTTTTCTAATGTTTCACCCATGCAGGATTATATCTCATTTCTTTGAGAACAGCCCTTTGGTGCTTATTACTGTGCTGTCTCTGAGAGCCAAATCGCCTGACTTCTGTTATAATGAGCCCTAAAGAGAGAGAGAAAGAGAGAGACACAAAGGATTTTAACGGGAGGATATCTTGTTGTTAGAACCAATAAAGCTAAAGCAGTCCTAGAATGATAAATTATTTTAAGTTTCATCCTTTGCAGAACAACAATTTGAAGAACACACTAACATCTTAAAACACTGATCTTCCTGCTTATAATCCCAAGCAGAAGTCTTTAGATATTGTGAAGGCTCATTAATATTTCATTACCACAGCACAGGCAGCTATATAGAAATCTATCAGTTGTTGATGTTTTTGAAGCACTGATGGGCAGTCTGCAGGGAAAATCAAGTAAAAAAGCTAACCCTGAATTAAAAGGTATGAAGATCACTCTCATGTTTATGATGAGTAAAATTCAAATAAAACTACACACACACGTTTCGTAGTTAATATTAGCAAAAGTACACTAAAATTCTCTGAGACTAGTTTGGTACACGGACAAAAATAAATAGACTGGCCCTAGAGATTACACAACAGCAGGATGGCACCAGGATATTTGTTTCTCTGAATGGCAAACTGTCAACTGAAGCCTAAATCTGCGTTCGCTTCATGAATTATAGCTCATTAAAACCAATCATTTTTTTAAACCAATCATTTTAATCAAATTCATAATCAATATCTGTCAGTGAGATGGTATTTTGTACAGTGATCAAAGTCTAGCCATTGAGATGATCATATGGCTTTTCTCCTTCAATTTGTTAATATGGTGTATCACATTGATTGATTTGCATATATTGAAGAATCCTTGCATTCCTGGGATAAACCCCACTTGATCATGGTGTATGATTCTTTTAATGTGCTGTTGGATACTGTTTACTGGTATTTTGTTGAGGATTTTTGCATCTATGTTCATCAGTGATATTGGCCTGTAGTTTTCTTTTTTTGTGGCATCTCCGTCTGGTTTTGGTATCAGGGTGTTGGTGGCCTCGTAGAATGAGTTTCGGAGTATTCCTCCCTCTGCTATATTTTGGAAGAGTTTGAGAGGATAGGTGTTAGCTCTTCTCTAAATGTTTGATAGAATTCGCCTGTGAAGCCATCTGGTCCTGGGCTTTTGTTTGTTGGAAGATTTTTAATCACAGTTTCAAATTCAGTGCTTTTGATTGGTCTGTTTATATTTTCTAATTCTTGGTGGCTCAGTCTCGGAAGGTTGTGCTTTTCTAAGAATTTGTCCATTTCTTCCATGTTGTCCATTTTATTGGCATATAGTTGCTTATAGTAATCTCTCATGATTCTTTATATTTCTGCAGTGTCAGTTGTTACTTCTCCTGTTTCATTTCTAATTCAATTTATTTGAGTCTTCTCCCTTTTTTTCTTGAAGAGTCTGGCTAATGGTTTATCAATTTTGTGTATCTCCTCAAAGAACCAGCTTTTAGTTTTATTGATCTTTGCTACTGTTTCCTTCATTTCTTTTTCATTTATTTTTGATTTGATCTTTATGATTTCTTTCCTTCTGCTAACTTTGGGTTTTTTCTGTTCTTCTTTCTCTAATTGCTTTAGGTGCAAGGTTAGGTTGTTTATTTGAGATGTTTCTTGTTTCTTGAGTTAGGATTGTATTGCTATAAACTTCCCTCTTAGAACTGCTTTTGCTACATCCCATAGGTTTTGGGTTGTCATGCTTTCATTGTCATTTGTTTCTAGGTATATTTTGATTTCCTCTTTGATTTCTTCAGTGATCTCTTGGTTATTTAGTAGTGTATTGTTAGCCTCCATGTGTTTGTACTTTTTACAGATTTTTTTCCTGTAATTGATATCTAGTCTCACAGCATTGTTATCAGAAAAGATAATTGATATGATTTCAATTTTCTTACATTTCCCAAGGCTTGATTTGTGACCCAAGATATGATCTCTCCTGGAGAATGTTCCATGAGCACTTGAGAAGAAAGTGTATTCTGTTGTTTTTGGATGGCTGTCCTATAAATATCAAATAAGTCCACCTTGTTTAACGTATCATTTAAAGCTTGTTTCCTTATTTATTTTCATTTTGGATGATCTGTCCATTGGTGAAAGTGAGGTGTTAAAGTCCCCTACTATGATTGTGTTACTGTTGATTTCCCCTTTTATGACTTAGCATTTGCCTTATGTATTGAAGTGCTCCTATGTTGGGTGAATAAATATTTACAATTGTTGTATTTTCTTGGATTGATCCCTTGATCACTATGTAGTGTCCTTCCTTGTATCTTGTAACATTCTTTATTTTAAAGTCTATTTTATCTGATGATTGCGCTACTCCAGTTTTCCTTTGATTTCCATTTGCATGGAATATCTTTTTCCATCCCCTCACTTTTAGTCTGTATGTGTCCCTAGGCCTGAAGTGGGTCTCTTGTAGACAGCATATATATGGGTTTTGTTTTTGTATCCATTCAGCCAGTCTATGTCTTTTGGTTGGAGCCTTTAATCCATCTATATTTAAGGTAGTTATCAATATGTATGTTCCTACTACCACTTTCTTAATTGTTTTGGGTTTGTTATTGTAGGTCTTTTCTTTCTCTTGTGTTTCCTCCCTAGAGAAGTTCCTTTAGCATTTGTTGTAAAGCTGGTTTGGTGGTGCTGAATTCTCTTAGCTTTTGATTGTCTGTAAAGGTTTTAATTTCTCCTTCAAATCTGAATGAGATCCTTGCTGGGCAGAGTAATCTTCGTTGTAGGTTTTTCCCTTTCATCACTTTAAATATGTCCTGCCACTCCCTTCTGGCTTGCAGAGTTTCCACTGAAAGATCCGCTGTTAACCGTATGGGGATTCCCTTGTATGTTACTTGTTGTTTTTCCCTTGCTGCTTTTAATATTTTTTCTTTGAATTTAATTTTTGATAGTCTGATTAATGTGTGTCTTGGCATGTTTCTACTTGGATTTTTCCTGTATGGGACTCTCTGTGCTTCTGGGACTTACTTGATTGACTATTTCCTTTCCCATGCTAGTGAAGTTTTAAATATAATCTCTTCAAATATTTCCTCAATCCCTTTCTTTTTCTCTTATTCTTCTGGGATCCCTATAATTCGAATGTTGGTGCATTTAATGTTGTCCCAGAGTTCTCTGAGACTGTCCTCAATTCTTTTCATTCTTTTTTCTTTATTCTGGTCTGCAGTAGTTATTTCCACTATTTTTTCTTCCAGGTCACTTATCCGTTCTTCTGCCTCAATTATGCTGCTATTGATCCCTTCCAGCGAATTTTTAATTTTATTTATTGTGTTGTTCGTCATTGTTTATTTGCTCTTTAGTTCTTCTAGGTCCTTGTTAAACGTGTCTTGTATTTTCTCCATTCTATTTCCAAGATTTTGGTATCTTTACTATCATTACTTTGAATTCTTTTTAAGGTAGACTGCCTACTTCCTCTTCATTTCTTTGGTCTGGTGGGTTTTTACCTTGCTCCTTCATCTGCTGTGTGTTTCTCTGTCTTCTCATTTTGCTTAACTTACTGTGTTTGGGGTTTCCTTTTTGCAGGCTGCAGGCTCATAGTTCCTGTTGTTTTTGGTGTCTGCCCCCAGTGGGTAAGGTTGGTTCAGTGGGTTGTGCAGGATTCCTGGTGGAGGGGACTGGTGCTTGTGTTCTGGTGGATGAGGCTGGATCTTATCTTTCTCGTGGGCAGGACCACATCTGGTGCTGTTTTATGGGGTGTCTTCGACCTTAATATGATCTTAGGCAGCCTCTCTGCTAATGGGTGGGGTTGTGTTCCTGTCTTGCTAGTTGTTTGGCATATGGTGTACAGCACTGTAGCTTGCTGGTAGTTGAGTGGAGCTGGGTCTTAGCATTGAGATGGAGATCTCTGGGAGAGCTTTTGCCATTTGATATTACGTGGAGCCGGGAGGTCTCTGGTGGATCAATGTCCTGAACTCAGCTTTCCTACTTCAGAGGCACAGTTGTGACACGTGGCCAGAGAACCAAGACCCTGTCATCCACATGGCTCAGAATAAAAGGGAGAAAAAAAAGGAAAGAAAGAATAAAATAAAGTTATTAAAATAAAAAAATTGTTAAAAATAAAAAAAAATTAAAAAGAAAAAAATAAGAGAGCAACCAAACCAAAAAACAAATCCACCAATGATAAGCGCTAAAAACTATACTAAAAAAAAAAAAAAAAAATGACAGACAGAACACTGGAACAAATGGTAAAAGCAAAGCTATACAGACAAAATCACACAAGGAAGCATACACATATACACTTACAAAAAGAGAAAAAGGAAAAAATATATATATATATCTTTTGGGAAGTCTGAATTCTTCAGCCAGTGCTCAGTATGTGTTCTGTAGGAGCTGTTCCACACGTAGATGTATCTCTGATGTATTTGTGGGGAGGAAGGTGATCTCCACATCTTACTCCTCCACCATCTTGAAGGTATCTCTCCATTTATAATTCTGTTTATTTGAGTCTTCTCCCTTTTTTTCTTGATGAGTCTGGCTAATGGTTTATCAATTTTGTTTATCTTCTCAAAGAACCAGCTTTTAGTTTTACTGATGTTTGCTATCGTTTCCTTCATTTCTTTTTCATTTATTTCTGATCTGATCTTTATGATTTCTTTCCTTCTGCTAACTTTGGGGGTTTGTTGTTGTTCTTCTTTCTCTAATTTCTTTAGGTGTAAGGTTAAGTTGTTTATTTGAGATGTTTCTTGTTTCTTGAGGTAGGATTGTATTGCTATAAACTTCCCTCTTAGAACTGAGAAAAACAAATACTGTATGCTAACACATATATATGGAATCTAAAAAAATGGTTCTGAAGAACCTAGGGGCAGGACAGGAATAAAGATGCAGACATAGAGAATGGACATGAGGACATGGGGAGGGGGAATGGTAAGCTGGGACGAAGTGATAGAGTGACATGGACATATATACACTGCCAGAAGTAAAATAGCCAGTGGGAAGCAGGCACATAGCACAGTGAGATCAGCTCGGTGCTTTGTGTCCACCTAGAGGGGTGGGACAGGGAGGGTGGGAGGGAGACGCAAGAGGGAGGGGATATGGGGATGTATGTATGTGTATAGCTGATTCACTTTGTTATACAAAAGAAACTAACACACCATTGTAAAGCAATTATACTCTAATAAAGATGTTTAAAAAAATTAATATATATTAAAAAAACAGGCTAGCCATTGAAACCAAAATACTTGTCCTCAAGTAAGAAAGATTAGATGTCTAGGATACTCACGGGAAAGAAACAAATACTCCTCCAATATCCCACCCCGTTTCTTTGGTCTCCAACCCTAAAGAAAAGACAGACCCTTTCTGTGTTACGTGGCAGAAAGGAATGTGGGCAAATGGCAACTAAGTGATAAAACAAGCTAAAGTATCAATAGTAATGAAACAAGATTTATGAACATACTAAAATAATTCATCTTGGAAAGGGAAAATTGAAGGTCTTGATAAAGAAAACCTATGGTTTAAAGGTTTAAAAGCTATGAGTTCAATCTGAAAAAAATTAAATCTACGGAAGATGCAAACTTACAAACTGGGCTTTTATCTCTAAAAACCATGATACAAACAAGGAGTAACAACTACTATGCCCAGCCTCTGAAGAACTGCACCCTCATAACCATCTCCCCATTTCTTACCCCTCCATTCCCTGTTCTCTGCATAGAGAAATAGGGACTATTGAATATATATCAAAAGTATTATTTATAATGTTTTTTCTTAATCCAAATGAAAAGCTACGTGAGTATTAAGGCACATTTTCCCCCCACTGGTGTAAGTTTAACTCACAAAAATCCAGGGGAATGCACAATAATTTTTGTCATTGATCATGACACCAAGTAGTCTATGAACTGAGAAATTTGGTAGCTATATTCCCTGGAATATGTCCATATTCCTAGAGCTACACTTGTTACATAGAGAGGAGTATCACCCCAGTGATTTGGATTAAGTGTGTGATAGAATTTTGTATTCTGGTGCACAGAACTGAAATATGATCTTCAGTCTCACACAAAGCAACTGCATATGGCAGATTAATGTCAAAGATTCTCTGAACAAGCTAAGTTCATCATCAGAATTTTTCTCCAGGACTGAGTTATGACCTAATATATTTCCCTGTAGTATCCCAAAGAGATGAGAAAAGATGGCTGGAAATATTATATAATGCTCATAGAAGAGGTGTTCTTTCCCATTATTTAGAAAAAAGCAAGGAAAAGATTTGCTAAACCATCATTTCCAGATAGCAGTCTACTGTGTGACCAATGAAACTCACCTAACTTATTTTGAAGTAGACCATACTTTGAATGTCATTTTAACATATTGATATGATCAGATACATACATTACCAAAGCCTTAAACCCCTCGCTCACTTTGTATATAGTCATCACACACAGCAACCTAAGAATTTTGTGGGTGAGAACAGAGTATAAATGAGGCCACAGTTACGGTTTTGATTTCTATGTGAACCCTCTAACTTGGTTCTGTTATATGACCAAAAACTATATTCTTTATAGTGACAAAGTTCATGCTGTTGGTCTCAAGCTGAACCAGTGTGGGTAGCTCAGTGTAAACTAGATCAGTGGTACCTTCATTTAGCTCTGCCTCAAAATTGTTATCTTTGTTTTTTTTTGTTGTTGTTGTTGTTTTGTTTTTTTGCCCCGCCGCTCCACGGCATGCGAGATCCTCCCGGACCGGGGCACGAACCCGTGTCCCCTGCATCGGCAGGCGGACTCTCAACCACTGCACCACCAGGGAAGCCCTGTTTTTTTGTTCTTTAAGTCACCCAATCTTCTGAATCCTAATCTCTGAGATGATTCTAATACAGGCATTCATTAGCACTTAGGAAATATTAGGCTAGACTGATACTTAATTGAGGGGGGCAAAAGGAACCCAAACACCAAAAGGCAGTGGGTCAGTCAAACCATTTTCAGACACCATGTACTACCCCACCAAATAATGATGCTCTCTGTTCCTAGTTTAGTAACATAGACCTTGGAAGAGTTTTCAAGCAAGAAGTAGCTCATTATCTAGAAATCATGAAGTCCCTCCCTAACTAAGCTAAGTGGCCCTCATCTGCACCTTGAGAGCACATCTGTCATTAAAGTTGCTAAAATGTATTTTGATGTTCTATTCACGTTTCTGATTTTTCAATTACCTTATCTTCCAAAGTCCTTGAGAGTAAGGAGAATTTTTAATTCCTCTTGGGGCCTACTATAGAATTTTGCACATGTCCTCAATATATTTTTTTGGTTCTGAAATGAACTAGACTACTGAAAGAAGACTCATGCTCACACACTATCTCTTACATCTCAACGAAGACCTCTTTGGTCTTCAATTTCCTCATGAAGGTGCTATACTAAATGATTTCTCCAGCTTTCATCTCTCAGCTACTATATATTCACATATCATGAATTGAAAAAGGCTAGATGAATAAGACTCCACTCTTAAGAAAAGAAGGATGTCTTCATTTCTTCATAATCAATTTATGTTTGACACAAATCCTGATTATTTAACCCAGCCACAGAACTGAGCAATTTCTGAGGAAACTTGTGTTCTATATGCCAAGAATCAAAAATATTCATGTCAACTTTAGAATCTTGTGGAGACATGAATTATACATATTATCTTTCACTTAATGTTGATCAACCACCCATCTGACTTTTGGGGGTACGTATTACCAGAAACGGTTTGAATGTGCTCCAAAAGAGCTGGAATCTTAATATTGAGGAGAAAAGAGAGTAACTCAAAAACCACTTTGCCAAAAACTTTATGGTTGAAATTATAGCCTAAGGAGATTTTTAAAGACCCCTTCAGTGTCCCTTTCAGGTTTTTAAGCAGATGCAACCTAAAATTACTCAAATATTTACATTTATGTCAATGACTTTAATCCATTTTGTCACTCAATTGTATAAAGCTATCTTCTACAAAATAGTATACTGGTACTTTGAAATAAATTGATTTTTTAAAATGGACATGGATAAAAAAGCTACAGATGGGGTTCTCATATACAGTTGTTTGCTCGGTAGATGGAATATTGAATCCTTCACCCATTAAATGTATCCTCACCACAGATTTGCTGCACCTGCTATTTTACATCTCAGTATATTTCATACTGAATATTTATGGTCCTTTCAAATTAATATGGAGACAGACTAAATGGTCAGAAACGGTCCAATGCTGACATCTACTGGATATACAAATGGATGCATTTGACTGTCAAAAGAATCCACATAGTCTAAAGTGTAAAGTAAAAGTATAAGACACATAAAGCAAAACTTACTTTGCTTTACTTAATAAATATATATGCTGGTTCTCTATAAATCCATGATCATCTCTAAACAAAGAATATCACTATATGTCAAAATGCATAATGTTGGGAGGTTAGACACTATTAGACTCAGAAATCTAAGAGTCAGGAGAAAGAAACTATGATGTTCTCAATGGGGATAAGCTCAGGAATAATGCATTTCAGCCACTGATAATATCCTTCAGCTACTAATCCAACCTCTTTAGTACATGGTGTTTTCCCTGTGTGTAAATAGGAAAGGCAGCTCCAACCCCATTCTCTTTTGGTCTTGGGAAATTATCTGAGTCCCTCTCTAACTGTTCTTTTCCACACCAATGTGGTTTCTTTGGCAGATTTTTGGGGGCTTCTATGAGCCCATTAAGAATTATATCTTTCTTTGGCCAAGCTATATTCAATTGCTAGATAAATTGTTACAATCGAAAGTCAGACAGCCACGGGTTCAATTTCTGGCTCAGCCTCTTATATATGCATCTGAGTGAATTAGGGAAATTTTTAAATTAAAATGCAAATAAATTGAATTTTATTGCACTATTATCAAAAGAATTAATGACAATATATGCAAAACACATACTATTTTCTAAAAAGTACGTGCTAACTAAATAGTGGTTATTGTTATCATTATCATTATCATCACCATCATTATTTTCGACTAACCCTACAGAATACCCAAAAGTCAGATTCCACTACCACATGAAGTCCTAAAGGCAGGGGCCGTGGATTATTTGTGTTTGCATCCATTGCACCTGATATGGTACCAGACACAAATAGGTATTCAATAAATGTCCATCTGAGCTCTATTTCTGCAGTGGGTAGTATCAGGAATTCACCTTGCATTCTATAGAGACTACACAATGATAAAACATACAGCTATATTCTCAGTTAAAAATATCACAAACAGGGTACAGTAATAAAAGGGGTAAGAAGATGACCGGCTTACTACTGCCAATTTTCAGAGCCAATGCCGTGAAAATGCACTATGTTTATCATACCTCAGGAGGGCTTGAACTCATGGTATTCTGAGGTATCATTCACCTGGCCAATTGCATGGCAGAAAAGCTGGTGCAGAGAAAGAAGATTCTACTGTTCTGGAACAGAGAAACTGACCCAGATACAGAACTGCTCCCTAGCTCACATAGCACATTTACGGTTCTATGATCTTTGCCCTGCATGAATTCCTATTCAAGGTCGTTCCTGCCACTAACCACAGACTCCCTCCCATTTCAGCCCTAATAAATGTTCAAGCTGGTAACATTTGTAAACTTAACAACCGACAAAAACTGTAAAACTGAGCTTTACAAATAAAGTTGAGAACCACAGAATCAGGGCTATTTCCCCATATCACATAATCAAAACGCGCATATCAAGACTCAGGGATACACTGTGGAATTCGATGGAGGAGGGATCTTCAAGAAGAGGCACTCTGTTACATGTCATGTATTACATGCTTTCTATTTAACTGCATTGTAGGGGCTAACAATTTAACATATTACAAACTCAGTTGCATGAAAAATATTGCCTCTTTATTTTCTATGTCTGACATTATCATGCTCTCAAAGTTCCTATTTTACTGGGCAGTGGAAAATTTAAGCTTAGCAAGTCAAGTAACTCCGTCATGTTTACTTTAAATAATCATATTAACATAATCTCTGGCGGTACTTGCACAGCCTTTCAAGGTTTCTCCCATGTTCCCTTCTCTAAGCCAACATAGCCTCTGGATATAAATATTATCTTAAGTGTGTTAATGGCAGAGGAAAGAAGCATCCCTAAATCAAAGAGTTGTCCCTTGTTCTTTCCTCCAGAATCTTGTTGGCTTCCTTAAAAATGTTCTTTGTCCTTTATGATTATTCACTTCCCTCTGGTATATGCTACTGAAATTCATGGCTGTTGAAACTTGGTTATTTTCTTACCGTGACTGGTAATCTCCATTACCACTCTGATGACTTGGCTCATCCTGGCATCACTCGTACTACAAATTATTTAAAATCTCAGCTACATTCTCCATATGGCCCCTGCCCAAAGCAGGCCTTCTGGCTTTCTACTCTTAGCTATCTGTGCGTCATCTCCTTTAATTATACAAGGACATTCTGCATCCTTTCTATAGTACGCCGGAGCCAAAGAAGATGTCTGGTATCCAGACTTCTTTCTACATAAATGTCTCACTCCGTCATTCCCCTCAGCTCAGCACCCCATACACATACCAAAGGTGATGTTGGCAATACTATTAGGTAATATCTTCCCAGAAGCCCAAAGAAAAAATGGGACACAAGTTCTTCTTATTTTAACTTCCACCAAAAATTCTGCATTTTGTGTTTATATATTTTGCTCCCACCTTTCAAGGATGACCCAGGTAGGGTGGGGGGAGGGGGCACATGGATGGAAATGATTAATAACTGATCTATTTCGTCTCATCTTCCATCTACCCCTCTCCTTTCTGAGAACTGAAAGGCCTATCATTTTTTCTTCCCATTACTGTTTGGCAAAGACTTCTTCTATATCATAGTATTCATTTCTACTTTCTTTCCAAAGGGTCATAAACTAAAAGTCTATAGTCAAAGAATCATTGGACTGAGGAGGAAGAATACATAGGGAAGTGTTTTCAAATGATATGCCTATTACCTGAGAAAAACCTTTTCTCTCAGGGGCGATTGAGATGGTTACTTAGATTTTCGCTATTAAATACAACTTCTGTCTATATAGTACTAGAAAGAATGGTGTAATTTAAACTTAAATGGGACATAAGGATTGACTTAATTTCTTGAAAGTCTCACCTAACTTTTACCCCTATTCCAAAAAAAAAAAAAAGAGCTAAGGAATGAATCTAGTAATTCTTCAGGAAATAGATCCCTTAAAAAGATTCCTTCTTTGTGGAGAGCTTAAATTGACCACACCCATATTCAGACTTCTCTTTCCCAATACTCTAATTTGAAGTTGCTAGAGGCTCTAGATTTCGAACTCCTATACCTTCTCAAATCAAACCTCCCAGCTTGACTAAGATCATTAATGTTTGTTTTTCTGTTTGTTTGTTTTTGTGTGTTTTTTTGCGGTACGTGGGCCTCTCACTGTTGTGGCCTCTCCCGTTGCGGAGCACAGGCTCCGGACGCGCAGGCTCAGCGGCCATGGCTCACGGGCCCAGCCGCTCCGCGGCATGTGGGATCTTCCCAGACCGGGGCACGAACCCGCGCCCCCTGCATCGGCAGGCAGACTGTCAACCACTGCGCCACAGGGAAGCCCAATCATTAATGTTTGAATCCTCAGTCAGAATTGGATTGAAAATTCAGTAGGGATGATCTAAGAGTGAAGGGCAGACAAGTGAATGACATTAGGTAGGGAAGGGAGGAGCTTACGTTACTGTGAAAACATCTACAGGGATGAGCCAAAGAAGAAAGGACAGACCCCGTTCGTGACTGTCAGCCGTTTCTCATTTGCTCCTCATCCTAATGGCCAGAACATGTCCATCGCTTGGGGGCAACACAGTTAATGCTGAGCCAAGAGAAGAAGGGGGAACTTCCACATGTCACAAAGGATGCGTCAGGTCAGTGTAACATTAACCTGTTATTTAGCAATAGGCACTCTCAGATGCTGAGTATTGTCAAGCCATGAAAGTACTGCCTCGTGTGAATGCACATCATGCACTAAATATTAGCATTCGATCCAACCCCTTTCAAGAGATCTGAGAAACATTTCAGCCGACAAAGAGGCAATATCTTTACCACACCAGCTTTTAAACAGGCATCTACGGGGCAAGATATAAAATAGCATAAAGCGGAAAAAATTTTCCCAGAATATCATTTATGTCCAACTATTATTCTGCCATTAGATTTTTATTCTTTCAAGACTGAAAAGTTTGTTCAGAAGTTTAAGTGGCGTTGTTAAAAGAGCATGAGGAGAGAGTGCTATCAGCAAGATAGCAGTATGGGAGTTTCCAATGGTCTTTCCCTCAGAGAAATATCAACTTGAACAACTATCTGTGAATGAAAAATACCTTCAAAAGAGCTAAGGATTCCAGGAGAGGGATTACAGCAGCTGGGTGGAACACAGAAATAAGAAAAGGCACACTGAAGATGGAAGGAAAGACAGCTTTACATTACCTCTGTCACACCTCTCCCAAGCCTGGGCAGCCCAGTGCAGAGAGAGACACCTGTGGAAACTAATAAACTGTTAGAATTAATAAATTCAGCAAGGTTGCAGAATATAAAATCAACATAAAAAATCAGTTGCATTTCTATACATTAACAAAACAATCTTGTGCAAAAAGAACAAAGTTGGAGGCATCACACTATCTGATTTCAAAGTACACTACAAAGCTCTAGTAATTAAAACATGTGGTACTGCCATAAAAACAGACATACAGACCAATGGAACAGAATAGAGTGCCGAGAAATAAATTCATGAATTTATGGTCAACTGATCTTCAACAAAGGTGCCAAGGACACACAATGGGGAAGGACAGTCTTTTCAATAAATGGTGTTAGGAAAACTAGTTTTCCATGTGCAGAAGAATGAAATTGAACCCTTATCTCACTCCATACACAATCATCAACTCAAATGAATTAAAAGCTTACTAGTAAGACCTGAAACAATAAAACTATTAAAATAAAACATAGAAGAAAAGTTCCTTAACATTGGTCTGAGCAATGTGTTTTTTAATATATATAACCCAAAAAGCATGGGCAACAAAAGCAAAAATAGACAAATGGGATTGCGTCAAACTAAAAAACTTCTACACAGCAAAGGAAAGCATCAACAAAATGAAGAGACAGCCTATGGAATGGGAGAAAATATTTGTAAACCATATATCTGATAAGGGGTTAATATCCAAAATATATAAGAAACTCAAACATCTCAATAGCAAGAAAACAAATAAACCAATTTAAAAATTGCAAAAGACTTGAATAGACATTTCTCAAAAGAAGACGTACCAATGGCCAACAAATATATGAAAAGGTGCTCAACATCACTACCCATCAGGGAAATAAAAACCAAAACCACAATGAGATATCACCTCATATCTATTAGAATGGCTTTTATCAAAAAAACAAGAAAGAACAAGTGTTGGTGAGGATGTGGATAAAAGAGAATCCTTGTACAGTGTTGGTGGGAATGTAAATTTGTGCAGCCACTCTGAAACACAGTATGGAGGTTTCTCAAAAAACTAAAAACAGACCTACCATATGACCCAGCAATTCTATTCCTGGGTATATATCTGAAAAAAAACCCTACTAATTCAAAAAGATACATTCACCCCAATGTTCATAGCAGAGTTATTTACAATTGCCAAGATATAGAAGCAACCTAAATGTCCTTCAACAGATGAGTGGATAAAGAAGATGTGATATCTATATATATATATAGATAGATAGATAGATAGATAGATAGATAGATATAGATATAGATATATAGATATGGTGAAATACTACTCAGCCATAAAAAAGAACAAAATTTTGCCATTTGCAGCAACATGGATGGACTTGGAGGGCATTATGCTAAGTGAAACAAGTGAGCAGAGAAAGACAAATACTGCATGCTATCACATATATGTGGAATCTAACAAATACAACAAACTAGTAAATATAACAAAACTGAAGCAGACTCACAGATATAGAGAATAAAATAATGGTTACCAGTGGGGAGAGCGGGGAGGGGCAATATGAGGGTGAGAAGTGGGAAGTCCAAACTGTTGGGTGTAAGATAGGCTACAACGATGTATTATAGAACATGGGGAATATATCAATATTTTGTAATAACTGTAAATGGAGTGCAACCTTTAAAAACTGTATAAAAGATAAATTTTTTTTAAAAAAAGACAAGAGATAACAAGTGTTGGCGAGAATGTAGAGAAAAGAGAATCCTTGTACACCATGGATGGCAATGCAAATTGGTATGGACATTATGGAAAACAGTAGGGAGGTTCCTCAAAATATTAAAAATAGAGATGATCCAGCAATCTCACTTCTGGATATATGACATGAAATCACCAACTCGAAGAGATATCTGTACTTCTGTGTTCATTGCATTATTCACAACAGACAAAAGATGGGAATAAAGTAAGTGTATGTCATGGTGTAAATGTATGTCATAAAGTAAGTGTATGTCCATGGTATGTCATGGAATATTACTCAGCCATCAGAAAGAAGGAAATCCTGCCATTTGCAACAACACGGATGCACCTTGAGGACATTATGCTAAGTGAAATAAACCAGAGAGAGAAAAACAAATACTGTGTGATCTCACTTATATGTGGAATCTAAAATAAAGTCAAACTCATAGAAGCAGAGTAGAACAGGTTCCCAGGAGCTGGAGAGGCAGTGGGGGAATACGGAGATGTTGTTCAAAGGGTACAAAGTTGCAGTTGCATAGGATGAATAAAATTAGAGATCTAAGTAACAAACAGGTATGGTGACCGTACTTAATAATACTGTATTAATGCTGGAAATATGCTTAAAAAATAGCTTTCAGAAGCATTCATCACACCAAAAAAAAGTAGCTATGGGAAAGATAAGTTAATTAGCTTGACTATAATCATCATTTTACTATGCATATCAAATCATCACATTGTACACCTTAAATACATTTTTATTAAATTATATAAATTAAAAATATATATATATAAATTTTAAAAATATATTTTTAAAAAGAGCATGAAGTGGAATGGATAAAAGAAGGATGGTATATTCATTCAATGGAACACTATAGAACAATACAAATAACAATTTAAAACCACATGAAATAATATGGAAGAACCTCATAAACAAAATGTTGAAGAAGCTAGACACCACACAGCATATAATCTATGATTCAATTTACAGAACGAAAAAAGGCAGGCAAGGCTTTTGTACTAGAAGTTGGTGTCATCCTTGGTGGAGAGAGGGATAATCAACAGAAAGGAGACAAGGAGGTTTCTGAGGACCGAAAATTCATGTTTTGTGTTTGAGGTGGATCTGATTACACGGTGTATTTAGTTTGTGAAAATTCATCAAGCTGTGTACTTATGATATGTGCACTTTTTTGTATATATTGTATCTCAGTAAAAGTTTATAATAATTCTGCTATTCCTAGAAGGGTGACTTTAAGCAAGCTGCATTCCCTTTTTAAAAAATGTTCTCAATGCAAAAATAGGTATATTACTGTCTATACTCAAAATTTCTTGTGAGGATAAAATGAAATTAAATTACACAAATTGCCAAAGACCTAGAAAGTGTACCACAGAACCCTCCCACTACTTTTAAAAGGTAAATATCCCTAGGAATGGTAATTCTTAAAACTATTATCAGTAACCTGGGACATTAATTAACATCTTAATCCAAATAAATTGACAGTCATTCATTCAACACAGTGAGCACTGGTAAAAACTGAAAGCTATGAACAGATATGACTAAAATACAGTTCCTACATTCAAGAAACTTTCAGCATACTTGTCACCTTAAATCTACTACATGGGAGAGGGATGTGAGTAAGAAAACAGGGTAGTAGAAAAGAAGAAAGTGTCATTTGGAAAGCTTTCAATCACAGATAGATTAAAACAACTCAAAATAATACTAAGTTATGTAATAAACCCAGAGTGCTCATGTGTTAATTCAGCAGCTTAATGACTTCTTTGAGGACCCACCAAAGTCCTTTATAACTTTTAGTGTATAATTCTCAATGTGTCTGCTTTGTCTTCAAGCCAGTTCTTTTCATGGTTATAAGAAAGCTGACATGGTTCCAGGCACTGCATGCAGGCATGGTGAAGTCCAAGATATCTTCCAACAAGGAATAAGAAGGAAATATGACTACTGGGTAGCAACCAATAGTCTTAGCTACAGGGTTCTATAATGCTGAGGGCAAGGAGGAAAGCCACAGTTCAAATTTAGCCCTTTGGATCATTGGAATTATTAGTAATGTTGTTCTTGTGAGGTACTTCTAGCTGTAGGCCATAGCGATAGGGTATAAATTATCCTGAAAAAATTCTTCTTAATGTTAGCCTGTTACTGCCATCATTACCTATTGCTTAGAAAAGGTTGGAGGAGGCCTAACTCAAGTTACCTACTGGTCAGTTTTGTCTTTATAGCCCTGGTCTATGAAGGTAGATATGATGGAGATGGTTGGTCACTTCTCTCAACCTGAGTCCATACACACAGTAATAAATAGCAAGAAACCATCTTTGCAATATAGTCAAACAGAGTGATGAAATTCCAGCCAAATACAACACTGCCAAATGTGTCTGTGCTGCCTCAAGGCAAAGTTAAGGCAATGGGATTTCCTTATTGACATTAGGCCTACAAAGTGATTTATAAAAATCACTGAATCAGGTTAAGAACTAGGAGGCAGAAACAACATAGTTAAGTGGATGCCAAGTACACCTGAAATACTCATGCCAGTCAATAATTCCAACTTCCTGCCTCCTTCCTCTCATCTTAGCTGCTGACATCTCCAACAGCCATATGATATACACCCAGTCAAACTGGATAACATGAAAGGATTCCTTTTTGTTAGTAGTTTTTGTTGTGTTCCCTGCCTCTCTCACTTAAACTTAGGGAGAAAAATCTAGAATCACCTGGTCTGAATTTCTTCACCTCCACAATTGCATTAACCATGTGGATGTGAATTTCATTTACTTCCTTTTACCCAATCCACCTTCAGAGGGAGAAGAGAATGGGTGAGAAGCCACAACTCAGTTAGGAAAAGAAAACATAAATGTATAATAATGTATAAATTCTACACTTAGTTGAAAATCTTATTCAAAATCAAGATAATGCCTTGAGTGAATAATAAAGGCAAATCCTGTAGGTTTCTTTCCCTCTTTCTGGAAAGAGTTAGAAAGGGGCAGAGAAAATAGAGGATGGGGAAAAGAAGAAGCTATATCCTATATGTATGAAAACTGGGAGACCTGGATCTAAAGCCATATTTCTATATTGGTCACAATGGCCTTTGAATCAGTGTTTCCATCTATTCTAACCAGCTCATCTGCTAACCTATTTAATATTCTCTACCAAGCTCTAATATGGCTGTGATAAATGTGGGGAGGACAATTTTTTCACTGTAAATATTAGGTTGTTGTAGAGGAGGAATATTCTTGATAGATCAGTCATTGCCTGCCAAATCCAAACCTCCCTCTAAGTAAAACTATTCCACAACTAGATCATACTGCTTAGACACTCATGTTTTGAACTACAGAACCTCCTTCCAGCTATGGATGACTGACTTATTGGTAGAAAAAATGACCCAAGGGTAGCCAGTATACAACTGGCCAGTGACATTTATGGCCTAACTGGAAAAGATGGACAAATCAGGCAAATTCTTTTTTCAGTAACCTGAACAGAGCAATAGAATTTGCTAGTTGAAACAAAGGAAAAAACATATAAGGTGTAACATTAATGTAAAAACACTAGAGTAAAACTACATGAGCTGTTCCTATTGAGGTCCTTAAAACCACTCAAATGGAGAATTCCCTCCTGCTCCATTCTCTATGTGGCATGACCTTAGTACCTAGTTCATTCATTCATGCAAAAAGCCTTTTTTTTTTTTTTTGCGGTATGTGGGCCTCTCACTGTTGTGGCCTCTCCCGTTGTGGAGCACAGGCTCCGGACACGCAGGCTCAGCGGCCATGGCTCACGGGCCCAGCCGCTCCGCGGCATGTGGGATCTTCCCAGACCGGGGCACGAACCCATGTCCCATGCATCCGCAGGCGGACTCTCAACCACTGCACCACCAGGGAAGCCCCAGAAAGCATATTTTGACAACTGCTATGTACTAGGCATAACAGTAAGCTCTAAAGATTTGATACTGACCATGACAAATGTGATCACTGCTCTTACAGAGATTGCAGTGTAGTGGTGAAAACACACACTGAATAGGGAAATGTACAGGAAACTGTAATAGTATTAAACAGGGACATGTAACCCAGTTTTTTTAAAGAGTGGGGGATCATCTACCTCCATGTATCAAAATTATTCTCATCCTTCAAGCCTTCACTGATAACCCCAGCTGGAAATAATCACACTCTCTTCTGAACCCATTGGTTACACTTCTATCATAGCATTTGCTTCATTCCATCCTAGCTTTTAATGTATTGCTTCCAAGTCTCATCCTTTGCTGATCTCTAAGCTCTTTGAGGAAAGTGACAATGTCTCATTCTCTGTATTCCTCCAGCACCCAGAACAGTACTTTACATGCAGCAGGTTCTCAGAAATGGAGTTCAGAAATGCCTCCAAAATAATGGTCTCTAAAGAAGTCATGGAACAAGGAAAATTTCTCTAATGATATAATTTTTTTCATTTTTATAGTTTATCTTTCTGTGGGAGTCATTTCCAAATCGTTTCCAAATCCAAAGGCATTCAAGTTAAATACAAATTGTTTGCCTTGAGTCCCAAGAGATAAGCAGTGATGCTTGGTTTAAACTATGGCTAATTGAAACAGTAAGGGAACGGTTATATTTCTAAATATAAAGTCCTGAAGGAAAAGCTGATCCAAAAAAGAAGTTCCTGTGGTGGAGAAATATATTGATTAGGATTATTGTGGTTGCAAGTAACAGAAACCAACTAAAACTGATTTGGAAATTTATTGTAAGCCAACTTGGAAAGTTTGTTGGAACTCAGTTTGGGCTCAAGGGAAACTGGAACCAGAAACTCAAATGCCATTAGGATTTCCTCTCTGGCTTCTCTCAGCATAACAGTATCATTCTTTCTTGGGTACCTTCCTTTGATCCTCAGACCTCGTCTTAAATTGGTTACATCTGCAAAGACCCTATTTCCAAATAAGGTCACATTCCCAGGGTTATCAGGGGTTAGAAAGAGGTTAGGACTTGAACATATATTTGAGGGGAACACAATTCAACCCACTACATGTACTCATGGAGATATTGGCTTATGTCTCAGCTCCAAGTCCAAATTCTATTGGAAGAAACTCACTGATTATGGTATAGATGCCACAGCTTGCTCAACCACATTTTAGGGGAATATGGCCACACTTTACCAACACAGTAATTCCTACTACATCCTTGTAGACAGTGGTTGCAGAAATCCCTAGAAATGGAAAAACAGGTAGTAAATTCCATAGATATCCACTAGACAGAAGAAAGAAGAATCCAAGTACAAATCTACAAGTTAGGAAGTTTTATGGAAATAGGGACCCAATGTCTCAGCCAAAGAGACTCTCTCAAAATGTTTGCTGGACGAGTATCCTGTTTCTCATGAAAGTCTCACAAAATTAATCAGGTTCCTAACTATTTTTTTTTTAAATCTCTGGTGTCCTTGGTTAAAAAAAAAAATTAAGTGCTAAATTTCTGCATAAAGTCTTCCTCTAAGTTAAAGGACAGATGGCTCTTTACCCTGATTTGCATGAGTGCTTACTATGTATCTGGTATTAACATGTATTTGTCATCCAACAAGTATTTGTTGTGTACCTGGTATATGCCATTTACTGTCTTAGTCCCTGAGGATGAGTCAACAAAACAGAATGACATCCTAGCCATCATGCAGGTTGTATTCTAGTAAAGAGATATAGACAATAAGCAAAAAGTAAAATACATTTAAAAATATCAAGAAGGGCTTCCCTGATGGCGCAGTGGTTGGGAATATGCCTGCCAATGCAGGGGACACGTGTTCGAGCCCTGGTCCGGGAGGATCGCACATGCCATGCAGCAGCTGGGCCTGTGCACCATAACTACTGAGTCTGCGCTCTAGAGCCCACAAGCCACAACTACTGAGCCCACGTGCCACAGCTGCTGGAGCCTGTGCTCCACAACAGGAGAGGCCACCGCAGTGAGAGGCCCACGCACCACGGCAGGGAGTGGCTCCCATCCACTGCAGCTGGAGGGGGCCCCACAGGCAGCAACGAAGACCCAATGGAGCCAGAAGTATATAAATAAATAAATAAATTTATTTTAAAAAATATATATCAAGCAAGGAAGGTGGGTAAGTTAATTAAAGTCAGGGAGGGCCTTACATACAAGGTAACATTTGAGCAGAGACCTCAAGGAAGTGAGAAAGTAAAACACTGGGGGCAGAATATTCCAAGCAGTAGAGATAACATGAGCAAAAACCCAGAAACAAGACTGTTTTTGTTGTGTTAGAAGAATTGCAAGGAGTGCATGGAGCAGAAGCAAGGAGGAAATGAGGAAGAGTTTGAGGCTGGAGAGGAAGCAGAGTTCTAGATCCAAAAGTTGCTTTGTAGGCAATTTTAAGAACTTTGGGTTTTACTCTCAGAAGGGAAACCATCTTATTCAGAGTAGAGCAGTAATGTGATTTTTGACTTATGTTTCTAATGGGTCACTCTGGCTACTCTTTTGAGAACAGACAATGGAAGAAGGGAGGAAACAGAAACAAGGAAAATAGTTTATAAGTTATCGAAATAATCTAGGCAAGAAATAACCAGAGTGGTAATGGTAGAGTTGGTGAGAAGTTATCAAATTCTGTATATATTTTAAAAGCTGAGCTGACAAGATTTGCTAACGTGAAATGTGAGAGAAAGAAAAGAATCAAGGATGAGTCCAAGGTTTTTGACCTATACAACTGGAACTTTAGCACTGCCATTTACTGAGATGAATTAGATTATAGTTGAAAGTGATTTTGGAAACTGATTAGGGAGTGATGTTTTAGGCATGTTAAATTTGAGAAGCTAATCAGATATTAGCTAAAATATGTAAAAATATGCTTAAATAAGTAAATATGCTTAAAATAAGTAAAAATATGCTTAAAGCAGTTAGTCACAGTTGGTCTGGGTTTGAGAAAGAGGACAAGTTAGAGATATTAATTGGAGAGTTATCAGCTTAGAGGCTATTTAAAGCCATGAGACCAGTTGGGATCACAGAGTGATCGAAAATAAAGAAGAGAACCAAGAAGTGAGCCCTTGAGCACTAACAACAGCCTAATTGATTATTATTCCCATTTTACTTATAAGGAAACAGAGGCTCAGACATGGTAAATAACCCAACAAGATCACACAGTTAGTAAGCTACAGAGCCAAATATCAAACAAGGACTGTCCAAAGCCATTATACCACACTATATATGGTGGCAAAACAGATCTAAAATCTGACAACGAAAGTAGTAACCCTAGCAGTACATTCCCAGTGATTCTCTAGGTCACTGCATCCCAATTGCCTTTCCACACACCAAGTGCTTCCTGGGGAGTTTGTAAAAATAATAGTTTGAGGCCCCACTCTAAGTTTCTGATGTGGTAAACCTGGAGGGGAGTTCATGAAAGATTTTTTTAGTGTTACCTAGAATGGTTTCATAGCCAGGTTAGAGACAGCTCATTTGAAAGACATCAGACAAAAAAGTGTGACTCAAAGAGGAAAATGAAATCTGTACACCTTCCTGAAGCCTAGTGCAGAGACACCATCAACTCTTGGCTAAGCAAGTGGACAGAGCTGATGGGAAGGTAGGACTGCTCTGGACACCCCACCAGTCCAAGAGAAATAATGTAGTTTCTCAGTAGACACACAGATGTAGAGAACAAACATATGGGAAAGGGGGTGGGATGAATTGGGAGACTGGGATTGACATATATACACTACTATGTACAAAACAGATAACTAATGAGAACCTGCGGTATAGCACAGGGAACTCAACTCAGTGCTCTGTGGTGACCTAAATGGGTAGGAAATCCAAAAAAGAGGGGATATATGTATATATATAGCTGATTCACTTTGCTGTACAGCAGAAATTAACACAACATTGTAAAGCAACTATACTCCAATAAAAAAATTAAAAAAAAAAGAAATACTTAACTTATGGCTCATTCACACAGAGAACCAGTCTTCTGCTGATGCTACCTAAAATCAAATGACCTTTTTGATCACCACACGTGCCTCCTATTGAGCCAACTGCCAGTAGTTCCCAGCCTGGGATACACCTAGGAATAATCAGAGTTCTTTTATAAGATACAGATTCCTAAGCTCCACCCAGAGCTAATGATTCTAGCTCAAAGATCTAGAAATCTGTCTTTTGCAAGCTTCCTAGAGGATTCTTATGCACCCAGTCCAGTATCAGTTTATGAACCCATATATTAGAATAATTTTTATTGAGAATTAAAGCCCCTAGGTCTTTTTTGCATGTCCTTATATTAAGCTAGGAATCCCTCAATGACTGGTGCACATATGCTTTAAGTCTTTTTGAACATAAATGTAGACTAATCTTACATTGTTCAAGATGGTAGCCACTAGCCATGTGTGGCCACTAAGCACTTGAAATACAGCTAGTCCAAATTGATATGTGCTATGTGACATGCACACTGAATTTCAAAGACTTAGTAAAAACAAAAAAAGAATGTAAACTATCTCATTAATAACTTTATTATATGTTGAAATAATATTCTAGATATATTGGATTAAATAAAATATATTATTAGAGTTAATATCACTTGTTTCTTTTTACTCTTTTCAATGTACTTCCTAGAAAGCTGTAGTTATCTTAACTATGACTTGCATTATCTACTATTGGCCAGCATTGACTATCATGTACCCCTATTGATTTTCTCATTGTTAATCACAGTCCTGTAGTCTGAACTCCCACAGTCCACTGCTCATAACTCTATGAAAGACTTGTCATAAGATACTCTAATTATCTTTTTACACGTCAGTCTCCACCACTAGACTGTGAGTGGCTCGAGGACACGGCACCTGCCTTATTTACCTGTCTCCTTTGGACCTAGCACAATGCATGGCACCTGACAGATGTTCATGAACAGCCAATTTCCTTGCCTTCCTTGCCCAGAGCCATGCAGATTGTTAATTGCAGGGTGCAGCCTCTAACTCAGGTTGCTTGACTTTTGCTCTAATATGCCATCTATGACAACCCACTGCCTTACACCCTTTCTCTAAAGATTTGCACAAGACGCAAATTGAAGTAAAACTCAAATCAGTCCAATTTACTACTCATTAGCAGTTTTTATGAAGACTGGTTATAGAAGAGATTGAAACCCAAAGCTAATGTGACATTTTGAATTATCTCAAGTTGTCACTTTTCCATGCTGTGCTTCACTCTCATTAGGAAAAGTAATCAAGATCTGGGCCTGTTCTTATACTGTGTCCCTCCCTGTTATTAAAGCTAAGCACTCGGAGGTATCTAATGCTCATGTCGATGTTACACTTTTCTTACTGGCACAAAAAGTTGTCTATTTATTTTCCCCCTGATTAATGCTTTGGGGATTTTCCCCCTTTTCAGACTACTTCCTCAGTTTGCCAGTTAGAGACACATATTAATTTTCTCCAAAAGCACTTGCTTCATAACTTGATGGATACATTCAGGTTCTTTTTAGTGGAGACACAGTTAGGCAAGAGCTAACAAACAAGCATATATACACAGCACAATGTCAAGGGTTGGAGTTCAACTATCTGTAGCCAGAAACCTGAATTCATCCTGTGTCCTATGTAAGTGGGAATCATCCAAAATTTCATGTGAACCTGCAAAAGAAGTACCATGCTAGCCAGCAGGAACAAGCATCTCACCACGCCACCCTGATGGCACTGCCAGCCCTGGCCAATCCCAATCCTGTGAGAGAGAAAAGTTTCAAGGGAAGCACCTAAAGGATGAGGGTGTCCCTGAGGGACTTGGGTAGCACAGGCTACTACATACTGAATTCAGGAATAAAGGACTTTAAAATGTCCCTCGAGAGTAGACTAGAGAGGAAACAATATTCTTAAGGGAAACTATAACATGTTAGAGGGGAAAGGGTAATCCACAGCCCATTCCAGGTGATGACACATTTGTAACTGTGTCCTACTTACCACCCTGTGGGTACATTTTAGTTCATGTTTCTTTTAATATTCAGATAAACATAACTCTGAACCTCCAACTCTCCACCACAAGGATGTCCTAAAGTGCTCCCTGGATTACCCCTCCAGGGTTTACTCATATGTTTCATGTTTGGTCCCTTTTGTTTTACCTGTGTAGTAAATACACTTGCACATCCACTTGAGTGTTGAAGGCTGGTGTGGAGATTTGAAATGTTTTTTCTCCTAAAGAGCACTTTAGCCTCTCATGAAATTTGTACACTCCTACTCCAATAACCTCCAGAGTTCTGAAGGTGGGGCTGTCCTTGTCACATAAAAAATACATCTTATTTTACATTATATTCCATTATTATTCCATATACTCAGCCTGATAAAAGTGTATTGTTGGGCAAGTATTAATGACACAAAATTGTAATGGTGTCAAATTTGTGTCACCTTTTTTTCTCTTCTAGGTGATATGATGTAGTACCAAAAAGAATGGATTTTGAGCCTTTTAGAACAGGGTTCAAATCCTGCTTTCATGATGTATTAACTGTGAAATAGTAAATTATTTCATCTCTCAGGGCTTGGATTTTCTTTTCTGTAAAATAGGGTTAATAACATCTGCCTAGTAGCATAATTGTGAAGTTTAACTAGGATAATTCATGTGAAGTCCTTGGCAAATATAAGGCAAGCAGTATACACTAGTTAACTCCCCTCCTGCTTTCCTCTGTCAGTGGCTTCTGGCCCCCTGATCCAAGCATAGTGTTCCTGATTGATGTGGTGTCTTGGCTCCAGACAAGTCTATGTTCACATTTCCAACTTCATACTCCTCCCTTGCAAAGGAGCTTATTGTATTTGACTCCAAAAGAATTCTCTGTTCATGGCAATGGCAGGAAAAAAAGTTTAATTCAGAGGTTAAACAGATTCTAACCAAGGCTGGGAGCAAGGTCTGACTTCACCACTGACAGGTGGAAAAGCAGGCATAGAAAAAAGGCACCACACTCTACATTCACCACATCCTGCTTTTGCACAGCTTCCTCTACTATCTTCACATCATAGTCGTAAGTGTAAAGTCACCATTCTACCTCAAAAATGTTGTCAGCTTTTTCTGAAAGTTTACAGGGCAAAACCTTCCTTATCCCGCAGAAAATCTTTGCTATACTTTAAAAATGTAGACTTTTATCTGCCAGTGTTGGCTAAATTTTGTTGCAGATTGACACTGTGCATATATAATCAAACATTTTGACCAGAACTAAGGCTTTGAGCATATAGCTTAGTTCATAGAATTTCAAGATAAATGAACGTTGCATTGGTTAAAGAAAAAAAAATCAATAAGATAAGAAATACAATGCTTACATACAGAAATAACTTCAAAAAGAAAGTTAAGCTAAGGTTTTGCAATGTAATTCCTTCCTCTAAACTGGGTAAAGTTTTAATATATTAATTTGCTTGCCAGTGGTTAAACATCTGTGTGTGTGTGTGTGTGTGTGTGTGTGTGTGTGTGTGTAAAACCTTTCATTAAAAGCAGCTTTTAGTCCATGTAAGAGTTCCAAACAAAATTAATCAGCGTGGAGGATGATGAAACAAAGAATTTTAGGTTGCTTTCCAAAGGCATCAATTCTCCTTAATACCTTGCAGTTCTCATTTCCATAGCATGTATTCATTCACCTATTCAATAAATATTGTGCACTTACTACATCAGACACAAACAGTTCTTGTGATGTTTACATGTTATGGGGAGGGAGAGATTTTTTTTAAAGATAGCTAATATGATGTCAAGTAGTAAAAGTTTTATGAAGAAAAATAAAGCAGGTATGGTAAGTGCATAAAGAGGGACGATGGAGGGTCTACTTTAGATAGGGTAAAGGTGAAGATCTTCCTGAGGAGGTGGCATTTAAGCAGACTTGAAAGAAGTGAGAGAGTTCAAGTGGTTATTTGGAGGAAGCCATCATAGTCAGAGGTAACTGAAGTCCTGAAGCAGGAGCATGGGGTGGAGGATCACTCAGGAGCTGTCATTGTTAGGGAGGAACCAGGGATATCCTTGCTATCAGCCCCTCCTGGATTCTAGCAGGAAGGAGTCCTCAGAAGGGGTCACCATGGCTTTTGGTGATGCAGAAAAGACCCATACTCCTGGATGCACAGAAGAAGATATATACAAGAGAAGGAAGGTAAAAAGTCATTCTGAGGACAGTGGACACTAGAAGGAGGGGACACACACAGTAGGAAGCTTTAGCTGAGGTCAAATTTCATTAGGCTTGAAATTTTCCTGGAAGGCAGTCCTGAATGTAGCAATTATTATTTAGCTTTTTAATATACTTCCTAATATAGACATCTTTTCATTCCCAATATATCTCTGGGAATAAAAAGAAAGTCCCCAAATTACTATTCAGGGTTTTAAGTGAAAAGATTAAAATACCATAAATGTATAAGCTGGAGACAGTACTATGCCAATTTTTGCATGGAATTTATTTGCAAAAAGTAAATGTCAACTTTAAGATCTCAAAATGGAATATAAGATGATACTACTGTATTTAATTCATAATTGCATTCAGAAATGCTACAATGAGACACATTACCAAATTGCAAATGATTTCAGGTTCTGTACATACAGATGGATCTTGCCTAAGGTGTTTAAATGCTGAGAGTCAATAGGTTAAAACAAATATACTCTACATGACATTAATTCAAGTTAAAAGTATTAAAATGGAAAGTGATCTTCCACCGAATGGTAATGTTGTTCCCTTAACAAACTGCCAAATCATGCCCTTGTCAGGAGAAATAAGCAGAATAACAAAAGATGTGCCCCCAAGTACCTGAGAGGCAAAGTGTAGCATATTAACTAAATTGCATCTTTCAAACTGCACTTTCCTCCCTCCTGCTAGGCAAAATATGTGAGCAGCATTGCTCCATGCAGCTCCTGTATTCTCACAGCTCAGCATAGGTATGATGCTACAACAGGAGGGCCCAGGGGCCTGCACACATGCATAGCAACAAGAGGTCATGCCACCTCTGCTCCTCTGAAGATATCAGAGATGCCTTTTAAATCCTACAAGATACAACCTGATCTAAGGCCTTGAACTACTAAGAGTGAGAATTGATGGGATTAAAAAAGAGTACAGTGCTAAGACTTCTTGCTCACTGTAATATCAATCATTCAAGAGTATTGTCCTTACATCAAATACACCTGGAGTACATTTCTTCCATTGCCATCATGGGTTATTTCCGTTATTATTTGGTCTTCTTTCTGATTCAAGCTACAAATACATACTTTCCCTAAAGACCCAATACTTCCCCTCCAGCATGGCAGGACCTCTCCTTCTCCCCCATAGAAGGCTTACCAAACAGACAGATATCAAAACTGACGTCTGATCTTATTACAGGCAGGTTTCCAATGAAAGTCTCAAACTGGAGAGTTTCTCTAAGGAGGAAAGAAAGGTGTTAATGAATATTCATATTTAAGAAGAAAGCCCAAGAAGGAACATTCTGGTTTTTATTTCCAGTAGTGACAAAGGCTTTAGAATGACTCTTACCTCCTCTAACAGGTCTACAGGCAGATATGCTTTTCTGGTGGCTGAGATTACCATAGCAGTACCTTCCCTTGATCCCCAAGCATATAGAAACAGCTAAGAGATCTTAGTGAGGAGAAAGGCAGGGATGGGTAATGTGGAAGAATTTATATTGAGTCAGAAGACCTGCACTCTGGTTCTACTGTTAACTATCTTAATTTGCCTCAATTATTTAATACATATATGACCTCATTTATATCACCTGTAAAAGTAGGAATAATAATGCCCAGCTTACAATGGTGTTATATTGTTATTTTCACTCAACAGTTAGTGTCTCTGTTCTAAGTGTGGGAATAGAAAAAAAGACAGGGACCTAGGTACTGCAAAGCTTGAACTATAGTAATGAGAACAAACATGGAAACAGATAACTGAGTAGCAAGATAACATGTCACTCTGATAGTCTGACAACTGAGTCCAGGTGGACACAATCCCTTATGACCCTATAAAAACATCACCCCCACCATGACTACTCAACCAGAACTTGTGGAGAAGAGAGAAGAGATTTGATAACAAAAATTCTGAGTTGGTCGAGAGTAAATCTGAAGTGATGAAGTTTATTCAGAATTCATTTAGATGCATTTTTCTGTAATCCAACAAAATGGACTTAAAAGGGAGTTTAACAGGTGTCTTAGGTCAAGATTCCCAGGAGTAGATTCTGAGGCAAGATGTCCTGTACAAGTGAATTAGTGGGGAAATATGCCCAAGAGAAACCGATGAGGGAGAATGGGAAGCAGAACATAAAGGAGAAAGAAGTCAAGTAAGGGTTTAGATAAAGTCCCAGAGAAATGGCTACAGCCTACACCTCAGGGTAGAGAGTGCTCCTGTCCCTTGGGTGGGACTCCCTCACCATCTAGTCATTGGCTAAAAGCTGCCCTAAAGGGATGTAATTCCCAGGTGCCTCCAGCTCTCTGGGCTTCTGGGAGAAGCAGTCCCAGCAGTCTGAAGGCAGTCCTCTGCAGAAGAATCACAGGTGCAGCCTGAGGGAACTGAAGGTACACTGACATCAGGGTAAGAACAAACAGAAGTGGTAAAAGGGATATGAGCATCTCTGGAAGCAACACTGACAGTGTCCAATAGAATTGGATTTCAGAAATGCCAAGTTATACTCTTCACACCTCATAATATGGTCTGAAGTATTACAGTATCTATAACTGCAATACAGAAATATTATAATAGAGATACAAATAGAGGATGACAATGGAAGTCCCAAATGACCAATTCTGTCTTAGAAAAATGGAAAGATTTTAACAGACTGCATGATGCCTCCTTTGAGAGGCCATCAGATTTACAGGAGTTTCCTGAAAGCTGACTGAGTCTAGGGTCAAGGCTTCATCTTGTGGGGTGGTTGCCTTGTGTGGGAAAAAAGTCAGAATTAAAATCCTACCTAAAAATTAATGAAAAGAGTCAAGTCATAGAATCTAAATCAAATTTTATAAACAAAAGATTGGATTTTGGATAACTATAAAAAGAATTGGTGGCCAGGAGCCAGATGAAAATTAGACACAAGAGTCCTAGCCTAACCCCTAGCAGGGGTGTTGTGGGTAACACAACCAGTAGGTGGTTAGAGAAACTGGGTAAGAGTATTCAGAAGTCATGTCAGGGTCAGCTCTTGATGGAATGTACGGATTTTTAGATATGAAAAGAGCAAATGGCATTAGAGAAATGGAGAAAAGCTTGTGCAAAGTCATGGAGGCCAGAAGTTGCTGTGACTTGAATTTAGAGGACGTGGTTGGAAAGGGAGATGACGCTGGAGAGGTTCATATCCAACTAACTTGTCAAAGACCCTACAAGTCATTCTGAAAGAATTTTCACTTTATCCAGTGGCCAATATATCCTTTTTTCTAGTTTTAAGAATATTATTATATAGAGGATAAACTAGAGTGAACAGAGAGATAGACAAATTTGAAGATTGTTGCAAAAGTCTAGGTGAGAGATAATATACAATGTAATAAATATCATCCCTAAAGAGATTTTGTAGATCAGGGAAGGAGCCAGAAGAAAAATATGCCAGGTGTTTCTTAAAACATGTTTACCTCTTTGCATATTATTTGTGCACTGGTAACTGCAAGGGGGGAAACAAAAAAATTCATCTATTTTTTAAAACTCTGAAAAAGGCGTGGTTCTAAAGTAATTTGTTTCTGTAGGAGAACATTACTAAGATGAAATAGGAACTGGACCCCTTCTTAGCAAACAGGAGGCAGGAAGCTAGCTCAGGAAATAAAATCCTGGCTCAGCCTGGGGATATTAGGGAAATAACTGTAATGAAATGATTAAAACATCTCAAACTGCAAAGAAAGCTAGTAGGAGTTAACTGCACAATATTCAAACAATAACTTTTAGCAACTGAAAATCATTAGTGAGTGATAAGACAATAGAAAATTAACACCTGCCTACAAATGCTAAACTAGAGCAATGATAGTAAGATTAGACCTCAGGGGCAAGAGTAGAGAGCCACGTGAGGCTAGAATCAGGAGAACTTGGTGCCAGATTGTACATGTGAAATGATGGAGATTGCAGAGTCCACTACTAGGTTTAGATACTAGAACTGAAGAGTAGTTTGGGGAGAGTGAGGCAATGGAAAGTTCACTGTTGCGTACGCTCAGCATCCAAGTTGGAGGTGCCTAGTAGGTGGTTGGAAATGTGTATTCAACTTGGGGGAAAGGTGGCTCTGGAGATACAGATGTGATATTCATTTCTATTTAGATTATAGATAAGGAAACTCCAGTATTCAAGAACCATCCCATCTAAAGAGGAAGATCTAATAAGGGATATTAAGAAGTGGCCAGAAAGATGGGAAATGAATAGTATGCTTTAAGCCAGAAGAGGAAAGAAAGCCCAGAATGAAAATCCAACCATGACTACCTAGGCTTGATGACAGCTCCACTACTTACTCACTATGTGAAGGGTGAGTAACCATCTCTTTGTACCTCAGTTTCCTCATCCATGAAGGGGATAACAGCATCCCCTTTATAAAGCTGATGTGAGGACTAAATGATTTAATATATGAAAAGTGCTTAGAGCAGGGCCAGGCAAAGAGCAAGTGCTACATAAGTGTTAATAAAAAGAACAAAGTGCTGCAGAGACATCACTTTGCATAAGTTGCTTAATGCCTGAAAACAGTTAATTTGATTTGACCATTAGAAAGTCAGTTATTGGTGAAAGGTGCTGTTTAGGAAAACACAATACATCGTAACCATTATTACAAAAAATATTTTCCTACTTGCTCATTATTTAGAGTTTGTGTACACAAGAGAGAAAATGATGGTAATGTCATTATAAAGAAAAAAAGGGGCTAACACATGCCCCAGAAATATACCAAAGACTAGATTAAGGGTGAAGTTAGCACAGCAAACTAAAGTATGAAATTATCACCCTCACAAGTGAAAAAGACACATGGAGTTTTTATTATTAACAATATTGAGTGTCTGAAATCTGACTGGAGTTATTTTAGAAACACAGATGATCAGACAGATATGTATGCTGTCTGTGAATAGTAAGTGACAGAAATTGTAGTTGGAATAAGTCACCTTAAACTTACACGTCTTTCTTTCTGATTATGACATTTGATGAAAAATGAGATACAGCTCCAAAGAATACAACTCATTATTTATGAGCACTAGTATATATAAGTATCATATTGTACAATTTTACACCCAGAAATTATTACTATCCTTTATACTTTACACTTATTGAGTGTTTATTATGTGCCAGACACTACTAAGTACATTACATGCATTCATTCATTTAAACATCATAGCAACACAATGAGATAATTATTAACATCTCCATTTCACATGCAAGAAAGCCGAGATACAGAGAAATCAATCAACTTTTCTTCGGTTACACACCTAGTAAGTGGCGCAACAAAGACTGAATTCAAGTGGGCTGGCTACAGAGCTCATGTTCTTAACTGCTTCTCAATTAAGAAGGAGAAAACAAAAATAAATAATATGAAAAGGAAAATCCTATGCTGCCTTTTGGAAATATGTAATATTTTATTATAGATTGAGTTGCGTTCCCTCCAAATTCACATGTTGACACTCTAACCTCAGTACTTCAGAATGTAACTGTATTTTGAGATAGGGACTTTAAAGAGGTAATTAAGAGATTAAATGAGATTAAACGAGATCCTATGGGTGGACCCTAATTCAATCTCAGTAGTGTCTTTGTAAGAAGAGGAAATCTAAAGACGATGTGAGGACACAGCAAGTAGGCAGCCATCTGCAAGTCAAGGAAAGAGGCTTCAGAGGAAACCCAATCCTGCTGACACTCTTGATCTTGGACTTCTAGTCTCCAGAGCTGTGCAAAAATTAATTTATATTATTTAAGCCACCCAGTCTGTGGTATTTTGTTATGACAGCCCTTGCAAACTAACACACATTTGAAATATCAAAGGTAAGTTATTAAAATACATGCTCAGACATTATTTTCTCTAAGAAGTCCCCCTTAGCTTACTGAATTCTGTTTCCACACTTGGGTGTTATTATGATGTCCTATTTATATGAATGTATTCCCCATTGAGCTAGATCCAGGCAGGAACTGTTTCTTCATAATCTTTATATCCCTACAAGGCACACAGGTGCCTGGCTTTGTTTACTTTTTCTTACTTTGTGCCTAATATTGCTATCCTTCCTGTGGATTTATTTTTAAGACCAATTATTTCCTATTCCCTATTCCTATGGCTGCCATCCAAATCCTTTCATCCAGAGATTATCTCTGACTCACATAGATACAGTCCAAGAATTTTATCCATCTTCCCTAAATAAGTAGTAAAAACTTCAAAAGTTTTTCATACAATGCTGAACAAAGATACTGGGGGAAAATTGTTGCTCCCCTTTAAAATACTAGGGGTCAAGCTTTTGAGACTCCAGGAATTCTGCAAAAAGTTAAAGGATCATGTCCTAATTAAGTTCTAAGTAAAGAGGCCACCATGTGCTTGTTTTAGCTGGGAGCAGTTTACTCAGGATTCTTAGAAACTTCTTTTTAGATGCATAAACTCACTTCCAGCTCTCTGAAAGCTCTTTCTAACCCCCCACAAAGCTTCTGAAACTTCTTTAAAATGAGATTCATTACCTCTTTATGCTTTCTGAGGTGAGTGGGAATGATCAAGCCCTCAGTAAACTTTAATAACAGTCTATTTGATTAGACTTGGCTTACAAAGAAATAAGTCATGAAGGCAGCTTCTTGGTAAATATGATTCTAATGAATGAAGAAAGGAGATATAAAACAAAAAAAGTGGAATTCATTGAAAGACAAGCCATTTCAGTTCATGACATTTTTAGAGACACATTGCCAAAATGGAGATGGCAGAAAGTTATAATTGAAGGATGTTTTGCCTATATCAAGCGAGTTTACAAAATAGACACTGTATTTACAGTATAACTTGTGACTTATTAGCTATTGTAGGTGCTACAAAGCAACATTAGTTTGCCCATTTTCCTTTTGAAGATTTCAGTGTATGGATAGCTATGTAGACCTTACCTATAGGAAAATCTCAATTTTGAAACCTATTTGAATTTTTTTCAATTACTGCGAAGCTATACATTGTAAAACACAGTATATTTTAAGAATTCTCCTACCTCCATATCTTATGCAATTTTAAAAAATATTATTTTACAGTGTGTTTGTCATACTTTGAAAATACTGTAATACTGCAAAGTTGCCCAAGCAGAAAAGTAATTCAGGTATGAACTACAGAAACGACATTAGCACATAGGGTAGACTTTTGCCAACTAAGAAGGAAATGAGGTCAGTACCTTATTGATGGCAGAGCAGAATGATGGCAGAGCACATCTGGTGCACAGAGCCTGGGCCTGACAGTCAAGAGACTTGGGCTGTATCTCATCCAGGCTATTGGTTCACATAGTGACCTTGAGCAAGTCAATTAGCCTCAGTCCCAAGATCCTCACCTGTGGCGCTGAGATAAATATATTCTTAAATCATAGGAATGTGTCAGAATTAATGGTTTGTTATGATGGGAATTGGTGGAATAAGGAAATGGCCAGATAGAAGCAGGCAATGAACCCTGCTCCCAATTTTGCCTGTCTATTCTGATTTTTCAAGAGAATCCAGTTTTAAGGATTACAGTGGAGTCTAGGGCTTCCCTGGTGGCACAATGGTTAAGAATCTGCCTGCCAATGCAGAGGAGACGAGTTCGAGCCCTGGTCCGGGAAGATTCCACATGCCATGGAGCAACTAAGCCTGTGAGCCACAACTACTGAGCCCGCGAGCCACAACTACTTGAGCCCACGTGCCACAACTACTGAAGCCCGTGTGCCTAGAGCCCGTGCTCTGCAGTGAGAAGCCACTGCAATGAGAAGCCCGCGCATCACAACAGATAGTAGCCCCCGCTCACCGCAACCAGAGAAAAGCCCGTGTGCAGCAACAAAGACCGAACACAGCCAAAAATAATAAATAAATAAAATACATTTATAAAAAAACTACAGTGGAGTCTAATCAATATACTTGCCTCAGAAATTCTCATACTACAAGGAGCCTAAGACCATTAGAATAACTTGTAGATCAAGCAAAGTTAAGTTGAATAAACCTACTGTAACAAGGGACAAAATAACTTTAAGAGTCTTAGTAGCTCTTAGAAAGGGGAGGGCAGAAGAGAAGATAGATAGATAGATAGATAGATAGATATGCATGATTTTGAGGTCTAGGTTCAAACAGGCAAGTCTTTCAAGGTGAGAAATTGATTAGGATTGGGCAATTTAATTAATAAGAGTCTATGATTGATAGACACAGAGACAGGAGTTCTGAAGCAAGTCTTCCTAAGTAACCTCTTGTTGCATAAGCAAGCCCTTTGCTCAGGTGAGACAACAAATTTCCTGAAGAAGTTAGAAATTTCCTGAACCAAACAGTGAAGTTACTTACTAGTTTACAAGACATATCTTCCTACTTAAGAATTTCCTATAATAAATAGATAAGTCAAGACAGGAATTCTCAAATCTTGGTCCTGATGGTTAAGCTGTGTGGTTACAGAGGGCCATAACTGTCACAGAAATTGGTACCAAAAAGTGGGAGTGCTACTCTAGCAAATACCTAAAAATGTGGAGGTGGTTTTGGAACTGTGTGATGGGCAGAGGCTGGATGAGATTTGAGGTATATACTACAAAAAACCTGCATCGTCATGAATGGATCTTTACTGGTGATTACTGTGCAGACTCAGAAATAAAAGAGAAGAACTGTAGACAAAGCCTCAAACTTCTTAGGGAATACCTAAATCACCATGAACAGAATGTTCACAGAAATATGGACAGTAAAGGTCATTCTGAGGTCAGACAGAAATGAGGAACATGATATTGGACAATGGAGAAAAGGTGATCCTTGTTATAAAGTAGCAAAGAACTTGGCTGAATTGTGTTCAGGTTCTAGGGTTTTGAGGAAGGTACAACATATGAGCAATAAAATTTAGTTGAAGAAATTTCTAGGCACAGTGCTAAAGAAGTGGCTCTGCTCCTTCTGACTGCTTACAGGAAAATGTGAGAAGAGAGAAATAATTTGAAGATGGAATTATTAACCAAAAAGGAACTAGAAATTAAAAATTTGGAAAATTCTCAGCCTATTAATTTTTTTAATAGATCTTTATTGGAGTATAATTGCCTCACAGTATTGTGTTAGTTTCTGTTGTACAACAAAGTGAATGAGCCATATGCATACATATATCTCCATATTCACTCCCTTTTGAGCCTCCCTCCCACCCTCCCTATCCTACCCCTCAAGGTCATCACAAAGCACCGAGCTGATGTCCCTGAGCTATACTGCTGCTTCTCACTACCTATTTTACATTCGGTAGTGTATATAAGTCGATGTTACTCTCACTTCACCCCAGCTTCCCCCTCCCCCAACCCGTGTCCTCAAGTTCATTCTCCATGTCTACATCTTTATTCCTGCCTGGCCACTAGGTTCATCAGTACCATTTTTTTTTTTTTAGATTCCATATATATATATGTGTTAGAATACGGTATTTGTTTTTCTCTTTCTGACTTACTTCACTCTGTGTGACAGACTCTAGGGCCATCCACCTCACTACAAATAACTCAAATTTCATTTCTTTTTATGGCTGAGTAATATTCCATTGTATATATGTGCCACATCTTCTTTATCCATTCATCTGTCAATGGATATCTAGCTTGGTTCCATGTCCTGGCTATTCTAAATAGTGCTTCATTGAACATTGTGGTACATGTCTCTTTTTGAATGATGGTTTTCTCAGGGTATATGCCCAATAGTGGGATTGCTGGGTCATATGGTAGTTCTATTTTTAGTTTTTTAAGGAACCTCCATACTGTTCTCCACAGTGGCTGTATCAACTTACATTCCCACCACAGTGTAAGAGGGTTCCCTTTTCTCCACACCCTCTTCAGCATTTACTGTTTGTAGATTTTTTGATAATGGCCATTCTGACCAGTGTGAGGTGATACCTCATTGTAGTTTTGATTTGCATTTCTCTAATAATTAGTGATGTTGAGTATCTTTTCATGTGCGTCTTGGTCAACTATATGTCTTCTTTGGTGAAATGTCCATTTAGGTCTTCTGCCCATTTTTAAATTGGATTGTTTGTTTTTTTGATATTAGGCTCCATGAGCTGCTTGTATATTTTGGAGATTAACCCTTTGTGCATTGTTTCAATTGCACATATTTTCTCCCATTCTGAGGGTTGTCTTTTCATCTTGTTTATCGTTTCCTTTGCTGTGCAAAAACTTTTAAGTTTCATTAGGTCCAATTTATTTATTTTTAATTTTCATTACTCTAGGAGGTGGGTCAAAAAAGATCTTGCTGTGGTTTATGTCAAAGATTGTTTTTCCTATGTTTTCCTCTAAGAGTTTTATAGTGTCTAGTCTTACATTTAGGTCTTTAATCCATTTGGAGTTTATTTTTTTGTATGGTGTTAGGGAGTGTTTTAATTTCATTCTTTTACATGTAGCTGTCCAGTTTTCCCAGCACCACTTATTGAAGAGGCTCTCTCTTCCCCATTGTATGTTCTTGCCTCCTTTGTTGTAAATTAGGTGACCATATGTGCATGGGTTTATCGCTGGGCTTTCTATCCTGTACCATTGATCTATATTTCTGTTCTTGTGCCAGTACCATACTGTCTTCCTGACTGTAGCTTTGTAGTATAGTCTAAAGTCCAGGAGCCTGATTCCTCCAGCTCTGTTTTTCTTTCTCAAGATTGCTTTGGTTATTAGGGGTCTTTTGTGTTTCCATAGGAATTGTAAAAATTTTTGTTCTAATTCTGTGAAGATTGCTATTGGTAGTTTGATAGGGATTGCAGTGTATCTGTAGATTGCTTCGGGTAGTATAGTCATCTTCACAATATTGATTCTTCCAATCCAAAAATATGCTATATCTCTCCATCTGTTTATGTCATCTTTGACTTCTTTCATCAGTGTTTTATAGCTTTCTGAGTACAAGTCTTTCGCTTCCTTAGGTAGGTTTATTCCTAGGTATTTTATTCTTTTTGTTGCAATGGTAAATGGGATTATTTCCTTAATTTCTCTTTCTGATTTTTAGTTGTTAGTGTACAGGAATGCCAGTGATTTCTGTGCATTAATTTTGTATCCTGCAACTTTACCAAATTCACTGATTAGTTCCAGTAGTTTTCTGGTGGCAGCTTTAGGATTTTCTATGTATAGTATCATGTCATCTGCAAACAGTGACAGTTTTACTTCTTCTTTTCCAACTTGTATTACATTTATTTCTTTTTCTCCTCTGATTGCCATGGCTAAAACTTCCAAAACTATGTTGAATAAGAGGGGTGAGAGTAGAAATCCTTCTCTTGTTCCTGATTTTAGTGGAAATGCTTTCAGTTTTTCACCATTGAGTATGATGTTTGCTGTGGGTTTGTCATATATTGTCTTTATTATGTTGAGATAGGTTCCCTCAATGCCCATTTTCTGGAGAGTTTTTATCATAAATGGGTGTTGAATTTTGTCAAAAGCTTGTTCTGCATCAACTGAGATGATCATATGGTTTTTATTCCTTAATTTGTTAATATGATGTACCACATTGATTGATTTGTGTATACTGAAGAATCCTTTCATCCCTGGGATAAATCCCACTTGATCATGGTGTATGATCCTTTTAATATGTTGTTGGATTCTGTTTGCTAGTATTTTCTTCGGGATTTTTGCATCTAGGTTCATTAGTGATATTGGTCTATAATTTTCTTTTTTTGTAGTATCTTTGTCTGGTTTTGGTATCAGAGTGATGGTGGCTTTGTAGAATGAATTTGGGAGTGTTCCTCCCTCTGCAATTTTTGGAAGAGTTTGAGAAGGATCGGTTGTTAGCTCTTCTCTGAATGTGTAATAGAATTTGTCTGTGAAGCCATCTGGTTCTGGTCTTTTGTTTGTTGGAAGATTTTTAATTATAGTTCCAATTTCATTACGTGTGATAGGTCTGCTTATATTTTCTCATTAAGTCTTGGAAAACTGCACCTTTCCACGAATTTGTCCATTTCTTTGTGGTTGTCCATTTTACTGGCATATAGTTGTTTGTAGTAGTCTTTTATAATCCTTTGTATTCCTGCTGTGTCAGTTGTGATTTCTCCTTTTTCATTTCTAATTTTATTGGTTTGTGTCTTCTCCCTTTTTTTCTTGATGAGTCTGGCTAAGTGTTTAACAATTTTGTTTATCATCTCAAAGTACCAGCTTTTAGGTTTATTGATATTTGCTATTGTTTTCTTCATTTCTATTTCATTTATTTCTGCTCTGACCTGCAATCTACCTGAAAAAGAATTCAGAGTAATAACAATAAAGATGATCCAGAATCTCGGAAATAGAATGGAGGCACGGATTGAGAAAATATAAGAAATGCTTAATAAAGATCTAGAAGAACTAAAGAACAAACAAACAGAGATGAACAACACAATAACTAAAATGAAAAATACACTAGAAGGAATCAATAACAGAATAACTGAGGCAGAAGAAAGAATAAGTGAGCTGGAAGACAAAATGGTGGAAATAACTGCCGAGGAGTCGAATAAAGAAAAAAGAATGAAAAGAATTAAAGACAATCTCAGAGACCCCTGGGACAACACTAAACACACCAACATTCGAATTACAGGGGTCCCAGAAGAAGAAGAGAAAAAGAAAGGGTCTGAGGAAATATTTGAAGAGATTATAGTGGAAAACTTCCCTAACATGGGAAAGTAAATAGTCACCCAAGTCAGGGAGCACAGAGAAACCCATACAGGATATACCCTAGGAGAAACACATCAAGACACATATTAATCGAACTAACAAAAATTAAATTCAAAGAAAAAATATTAAAAGCAGCAAGGGAAAAACAAAAATTAACATACAAAGGAATCCCCATAAGGTTATCAGCTGAGTTTTCAGCAGAAACTCTGCAGGCCAGAAGGGAGTGTCAGGATATACTTAAAGTTATGAAACAGAAAAACCTACAACCAAGATTACTCTACCCATCCAGGATCTCATTCAGATTCGATGGAGAAATCAAAAGCTTTTCAGACAAGCAAAAGCTAAGAGAATTCAGCACCACCATACCAGCTTTACAACAAATGCTAAAGAAATTTCTCTAGGCGGGAAAGACAAGAGAAGAAAAACAGTCACAAAAACAAACCCAAAACAATTAAGAAAATGGTAATAGGAACATACATATCGATAATAACTTTGAATGTAAATGGATTAAATGGCCCAACCAAAAGACACAGGCTGGCTGAATGGATACAAAAACAATACCCATATATATGCTGTCTACAAGAGACCCACTTCAGATCTAGGGATACATACAGACTGAAAGTGAAGAGATGGAGAAAAGATATTCCATGCAAATGAAAATCAAAAGAAAGCTGGAGTAGCAATACTTGTATCAGATAAAATAGACTTTAAAATAAAGACTGTTACAAGAGATAAGGAAGGACATTACATAATGATCAAGGGATCAATCCAAGAAGATATAACAATTATAAATGTTTATGCAGCCAACATAGGAGCACCTCAATACATAAGGCAAATGCTAACAACCATTAAAGGGGAAATCGACAGTAACACAATAATAGTAGGGGACTTTAACACCCCACTTACAACAATGAACAGATCATCTAAACAGAAAATAAATAAGGAAACACAAGCTTTAAATGACACAATAGAACAGATAGCTTTAATTGACATTTATAGAACATTCCATCTGAAAGTGGCAGAATACACTTTCTTCTCAAGTGCACATGGAACATTCTCCAGGACAGATCACATCTTGGGTCACAAATCAAGTCTTGGAAAATTTAAGAAAACTGAAATTGTATCGAGCATCTTTTCTGACCACAACGCTATGAGACTGGAAATCAATTACAGGAAAAAAAACTGTAAAAAACACAAATACATGGAGGCTAAACAGTGCGCTACTAAATAACAAAGAGGTCACTGAAGAAATCAAAGAAGAAATTAAAAAATACATAGTAACAAATGACAATGAAAACACAATGACCCAAAACCTATGGGATGCAGCAAAAGCAGTTCTAAGAGGAAAGTTTATAGCAATTCAATCTCACCACAAGAAACAAGAACAATCTCAAATAAACAATCTAACTGTACACCTAAAACAACAAGAGAAAGAAGAACAAAGAAAATCCAAAGTTAGTAGAAGAAAAGAAATCAGCCTATTTATATTGCAAGAAATGAGAGATCGTGTTGGGGGGACAACACTAGGCATGTGGCCAAGTGACCATAGCTATTTTAATAAGGCAATTAGTATTGGTGTGAAACACAAACTTAATAAGTCATCCGGCTAGAAAACTGCCAGTATGAACTAAAGGGGAAGGAGACAGGAAGGAATAAAGGAAGGCATTGGACTTAGATTTTATAGGACAGGACCACGGAGCTATTTTGCTGTGAACATGAACTATTCTTTAAAGACAAGACAAGGGAAGAATGACCCTGAAAGTGATTCAGAGATCATCAAGGACAGGATGGATAAGTGCTGCCTGGAAAAGCTGTGGGGGTAGGACCCTCTTTCTGACCCTCCTTCACAGTGGGTCTAGGAGGTGGGACATGGAGGCCTGGAGGGCGGAGCACTGAGCCAGAGGATTATTCTCAACCCCTGAGAGTTTGTCTTACACTCTGGACTATTTGGAGCCGGTTACCCCTTTCTTCTTTCACATCTTTTTTTTGGCATGGAAATGTCTAACCTATGCCTGTCCCACCATTGTATTTTGAAAGTATGTTACAGGTTTACATCTCAGGATGTATTGTACCTTGAGTCTCATCCACATCTGACTTAGACGATATTTAGAAGAATCTTTGGGTTTTAGATTTTAGAGGTGCACTAAAATGAGTTAGACTTTGGGGGTTGTTGGAATATAATTGTATTTTTTCATGCTAGAAGAACACGAATTTTGGGGGATCGGGGTGGAATGCTACAGACTGCATGTTTATATCCCTCCCCAAATATGTTGAACCCTAGTCCCCAAAGTGATAGTATTTGGAGGTGGGGCTTTGGGGGGTGATTAGGGCATGAGAACAGTATCCTTATAAAAGGATAGTATAGTATCCTTATAAAAGAGACCCCAGAGAGCTCCCTTGGCTCTTCCACCAAGTGAGGACACAGTGAGAAGACAGTCATCTATGAATCAGAAAGTGGGCCCTGACCAGATATTGAATATGCTGGCAACTTGATCTTGGATAGACTTCCCAGCCTCCAGAAATGTAAGAAATAAATTTCTGTTGTTTACAAACCACCCAGATTATGGTATTCTGTTATAGCAGCCCCAACAGTCTAAGACATTCATGTTAAGATGGGCATTCTCAAATCTTGGAACTGACATTTAAGCTATGTGGCCACACAGGATCTTAACTGTCAGGGTAGAACATATTCTATTACCTCAATAGGAGTCTCTATGAAAAAAAAAAAAAAAATGAACACAAATGCTGAAAGAGGAGGGATACTAAGGAAGGAAAGAAAGGAAAAAGTAGTACATGGTTTTCCAGTAACTAAGCTGGATGGGTACAGGAGCCAAACACAACTGGCCTTTGTCAGAGAAGTCTAATTATTCCCAAGGGTGTTACAACAAATGGAACAATATGATTTGCAACCAAACTGAGAAATGTTTAAAATTGAAAAGGGGTGCTAAAATAAGTTACAGGCTTTAACTTATTTACAACTAATATAACCAGGCAAACCTATGGTCATTCACATTAGGCCTAAATAAGCAAGTTCTAACATAAAATTTAGAAGAAACCATAGATATAATTACTATGTATGGACTTTAGTTTCAGCTCTGAGCTTGAAAGTCACTCCTACTCTTACAAGAAAAAATCTGAACAAATTAAAAATCAACAACTTTTTGGATTTTCTTATCAACGAATTGAGGTCTCAGGGCAAACCACCACTGTAAAATTGAGAGAAGTTGATGATCATCAAAAAAACTAGAAACAATAAATGCTGGAGAGGGTGTGGAGAAAAGGGAACCCTCTTACACTGTTGGTGGGAATGTAAATTGATACAGCCACTGTGGAGAACAGTATGGAGGTTCCTTAAAAAGCTACAAATAGAACTACCATATGACCCAGCAATCCCACTACTGGGCATATACCCTGAGAAAACCATAATTCAAAAAGAGTCATGTACCAAAATGTTCATTGCAGCTCTATTTACAATAGCCCAGAGATGGAAACAACCTAAGTGTCCATCATCGGATGAATGGATAAAGAAGATGTGGCACATATATACAATGGAATATTACTCAGCCATAAAAAGAGACAAAATTGAGCTATTTGTAATGAGGTGGATAGACCTAGAGTCTGTCATACAGAGTGAAGTAAGTCAGAAAGAGAGAGACAAATACCGTATGCTAACACATATATATGGAATTTAAAAAAAAAAAATGTCATGAAAAACCTAGGGGTGAAACAGGAATAAAGACACAGACTTACTAGAGAATGGACTTGAGGCTATGGGGAGGGGGAAGGGTAAACGGTGACAAAGCGATAAAGAGGCATGGACATATATACACTACCAAACGTAAGGTAGATAGCTAGTGGGAAGCACCCGCATAGCACAGGGAGATCAGCTCGGTGCTTTGTGACCGCCTGGAGGGGTGGGATAGGGAGGGTGGGAGGGAGGGAGACGCAAGCGGGAAGAGATATGGGAATATATGTATATATATAACTGATTCATTTTGTTGTGAAGCTGAAACTAACAGACCATTGTAAAGCAATTATACTCCAATAAAGATGTTAAAAAAAAAAATTGAGAGAAGTTGAAAACCCACAGTTGTGTGGATTTTTTCTCACACTGTCCAATTGTCCAACACCAGCAGGGTGTCTTACAATTCAATTCAATTCTGACACTATCTATCTAAAGTTAGTGGCAGATCTCTTAAGTTAAGGGTTCAGTTCCATAAGAATGCCCCCATTTCAGATGCCAACCGTAAGTCTGGACCTCACATGCTTCTGACCAACTAGCTATAGATCAAGGATTCCCATGACCCCATGTTCAGGTTCAAGAATTTGTTAGAATGGCTCATAGGATTCCTACATTTACCAGTTTATTATATAACAAAGGATGTGATAAAGGATACAAACAGCCAAATAACAAGGTACAAAGGCGAGGTCTGGAAGAGTCTTGAGTACAGGAACTTCTGCCCCTTGGGGTTGAAATGTGACATTCTCCCAGAATAAGGTGTTTTCACCAGCCCAGAAGCTCTCCAAACACTTTCAGTCAGAGTTATGGAGGCTTTATCACATAGGCATGATCAATTATTAACTCAATCTGGCTCCTCTCCCCTCTCTGGAGGATGGAGGGGGGCTGAAAGTTCCAACCCTCTAATCATGCCTTGGTCTTTCTGGCAACCAGCCCCCATCCTGAAGCTGTTTAGGGTCCCCCAGCTACCAGTCATCTCATTAGTACACAAAAAGATACCCATCACTCCAGAAATCCCATGGGTCTTAGAAGCTTTGTGTCAAGAACAGGGGGCAGAAACCAAATGTAGATTTCTTACTGTGTCACAGTCCACCCCCTGGTCTCTGGTCATAGACCTTTTATAGCAAAAGGATCATAAAAGTCAAAAGATGATGGCACATTACTAGAATTCCACTCAGTCATTAATAATTAGTCCCAGAGCAAGGCCAGTCAGGTTTTCCGGCTTCTATTCAATCTTGTCAGGTTCAGCTTCCAAAAGCAGGAATGGTCTCAGCAATATAGCATAATGACTTTACTCTTTCAGGCATCTGGTATAATTGAGCTAAAAGACAATATCATCTCTTGCTCTACACCTCTTTTAAAGTGTTAATGTAATATAGGATTTCCCTCATTAAATAACTCACTTATTCATTTATTTACCCTCAGCTACTATTCCTTCAATTAAATGTTTTTCACCTTTGGAAGGAGCATTATATTTGACCACTGTGCTCGTCTAGATTGCAGGCAGTACTACTAGGCTAGCAAGTACCTCCATCTCAGTCCACTTCCATTTACATAGGGTAAGATTACATAGGTGCAGAACTAGTGGACTATTTTTACCACCAGGCAATATAGCTTCATTCACTGTTAACCCCAATTTTGCCAGATGGGGTGAAAGCACCCACACCCATCAGGCCCTTTGGAATTCTGACATAAAGTTTTAAAAATATAGCCACAGTTTCTCGCTTAAGAATTATCCCTGCTTCCAGCATTTGTAGTTGCAACCCTGGTCCTGTGACCACTGCATTGAGTAGGGAAAAAACAAAATTGAAGTGGCATGGTGAAGAGAAAAGTATAGCTATTATACCAGTGTCCTCCTGCCTTGGCAAAAACTGCATAGTCACACCAGGATCCTCCTCCACTGCTTCTTCCCCAGATCCACCAGAAAAACAGAAGAATCTAACTAGTGGGAACACTTCTTTAGCCCAGGGGTCTCCAAATCTCGGGGCTATGGACTGGTACCAGTCCACAGCCTGTTAGGAACCAGGCCACACAGCAGGAGGTGAGCAGCGGGCCAGAGAGCGAAGCTTAATCTGCCTCTCCCCATCGCTCCCCACCACTCACATTACCACCTGAACCATCCCCACCCCCCATCCGTGGAAAAACTGTCTTCCACAAAACCGGTCCCTGGTGCCAAAAAGGCTGGGGACTGCTGCTTTAGCCCCACTCCTCTTGAGTGTAAGCACACACTCATGAAGGTGTGTAAATCAACTCTTCATGCCTGTATCTCCCCCCCGCCCCATTTCAGACCACCAATGATTTAATTGCTCATCCCAATTCTCTAGCAAACTATTATTCTGAGGTGGATATCTCTCTGCTCATTGTTGGATATTATAAGCTATAAAGTGTGTCCCTTGACCTGAAGAAATACGACTCAGAGTTCAAATTAATGCAATATCTTCCATCCCGGTTTTTCTATAGCACTCTAAGCATTTGCATCTACTACCCGAAAAGCAAAGCTCAATCCTGAGTCAGTATCTATTCTTGTCAAGAACCATTTGTAGCACCCCAAGCTACCAGTGTCACTCTGACTGGCCAGCTATGTTCAAGGCCTTCCTACATAGTCACATAGCCATCTGCAGTCTCTGTCTCTTTTGCTGGCAGACAGAAGAGTTCTTACTGGCATTCTGTGCTTCAGACAGTACAAGAGAAGTATGTCCAAATTCAGTCCATCTCTGCATTGCTACAGTACTTCCAAGTCCACTGATTTCTTGGACCCAGGTGGCTGTCGTAAGCAACCCCATGGGAATATGTGCTTGTTGACTCCAATCACCTTTTAAACCTGGAAGGAAGTTCTGATGGGCATCAACATGTACAACTTTAATGCACCCCTCAAATTCCCACAGTGATTTTCATTGGGATGTGACTCATATGGGCATCCTTTTAATAGGCCAGGTTTCCATTGCCCTTCTGTCTGATCATATGGCCAGGTCACTGGCCGTTGCCCATAAGTCAGTAAAAACCCAAACATCGGGGCTTTTACCACTGTTCAATTCTTCCATCAGTGCTAGGAAAACAGCATGCAATTCAGTCCACCAAACTGATTTGTTTTTACCTTCTTCAATCAGAGTGGCAGCCTTCCAAATAGAATGTTGTCTATTCACTTTGGAACTGCCATTCACAAACCAAGAAGCTTTTTGTTGTTCATTCAAGCGCTATTTATAAGACACTGCCCAAGTGATGACAGAAACCAGCAGCTCCTCACACAGTTCCAGAGTCAGTCCTAGGGGAAAAGAGGCTCCTTGTTTGAGAATATCTCCTCCTTGCATTCCCTGGGTAGTATGATCCTGTATAAACCTTTTCCATTTTACTATGGAAATCTTCTGGGCACCATCATCCCCGTTAGAGTATTTCTGCAACATCACCTGAGACATCGTGGGTATTTCAGGTTTAGTGGCAGTTCCAATTAATATCAAGCTAGTAATTGTTCCTTAAATGGAAATTCTCTGGTTCAAAATCCCAGTAGTCATTGAGGGGAGGTATTCACAGGCTTTTGCCATAAGCCCCTGTTTATGTGCTCCACATAGGACTATCACACAGAGAATGTGTCTCTACCAGCATTCCAGCTTCTAGTCTACACTCGGTAGGCTCAGGCAATCTTAATGATACCTATTTAGAATGTCCAATTAACATTGCTTCAAGGGCAGATTTACATGCCAACTGTTTTACAATGCTAGATAAGGGAAACATTCTCCCATGAGATACAATGTCCAGCCCCACAGTACGATCAAGGAAAAGAGACATAACCACTTCACATAAAGCCTGTTCAAAGATACCAATTCGTCCACAAACTTTTACCTTGATTCCATCAACATTTACATTCCTAACTGTAGCTTCCATTAGGACTTCATCAACAGATTTTGGTTTTACAATACTAGGTAGGAGAAGTGTTCCCTAGCTAGACATATCCATTCCCATACAACACTCAGATAAAGGAGACACAACTTCTCTACATAAAGTATGTTTAAACATTCAACTTTCAGGGGCTTCCCTGGTGGCGCAGTGGTTGAGAATCTGCCTGCTAATGCAGGGGACACGGGTTCAAGCCCTGGTCTGGGAGGATCCCACATGCCGCGGAGCAACTAGGCCCGTGAGCCACAACTACTGAGACTGCGCGTCTGGAGCCTGTGCTCTGCAACAGGAGAGGCAGCGATAGTGAGAGGCCCGCGCACCGCGATGAAGAGTGGCCCCCACTTGCCACAACTAGAGAAAGCCCTCTCACAGAAACAAAGACCCAACACAGCAAAAATAAATAAATAAATAAACTCCTACCCCCAACATCTTCTTTAAAAAAAAACAAAAAACAAAAAAACCATTCAACTTTCATAATTCTTTCAACCCTTACATATTACATATGTTCCCTCAATCTAATTTTAGTTCTAATGATGGCTTCACCAATGGGTTTTGGCACCACAGTGTGTGGAGCTCTGATATCAAGGTGTCCCAGGAACTTCTCCATCCCATCATGGTTTTATCTACTCATGTGCAAAAGGCTTTGGCTCCCCAGCAGGGGGTCAAACCAAGGGTCCTAGGCCCTTCTGTCAATCTTTATCCTGATTAAGTTGTCAGTCTCCGGCCCTAAGTGTTTGCAGGTCAGGCTTCTCACTATATTCTTTGCCTTTTGGCTTTAATTTCTCCAAACTATGGATGATTGAGGGATTGTTTGGGGCCTTTAACATTGGGAGTTCAGCCAAGGGTCCCTTTGCCCCACCCAACTTTAACAGTGTTATATTAAGACCTTTGTTTAAAATCCCATTTTTAATCTAATTAAGCAAAAAGGCCATTAGACTGAGGTAGTCCTAATGCCTTAACAGCCTATGTAAGCAAACAAAAACCTAAGCCCCTAAATGCCTCAAGGTTAAGAAGTCAAAACTTGAGGACAACCAATCACAAACAGCCAACTAGGCTTTCCCAAAGAAGGCAACCACTTAAGCTATGGCCAGTCAAGTCCTTTCCTTGCTTTGCTTCTACAACTTTCCCCTAGCTCCTGTCCATGGAGTGCTCCTAACTATTTCTGGTTTGGTGTTGCCTGATTCAAATAGATTTTTGCTCATATAAACTCTCAACATTTTAAATATGACTCAGTTTATCTTTTAACATCATCAATGTCCATTTTACTCAACCCATTCTTAATAATCATCTAAAGATTTCCATGCTGCTCAGGTGAGTCCTATGATTCTCTCCCTTTTTTTCCTCTTTGTTTCACTCTTTTCAATATTTGCTTTACTCACCTCATTTCTTAATGTTTAAAAATTTTCACCTTCTTGGGAGGAGTCTCTTGACTCTCCCCTCTCTGTCTTCCTGCAGTCTCTTGTTAATTAACCTAACGTTTTTATCAGTATCTGTGAGACCCATAAGGGGAAGCTGAGATAGCAAATTCTATAAGGCTTCCGAGACTGTTGCTTGATTTTGCAGCAGTAAAGTAACATGGGGTGCCCATGCAAAAGGGACCCCCTTAATCACAGCATTAACCATAACCTGGGTAACAGGCATATTCAGTGGGTGAATATCCTGATTATCATAAAACCAGTCCCACATTTATAGCAGAAATTGGGCAGTCCCGCTTCTCAGTGTAAACAGACCTTATAGTGGCTTTTATCCAGTTCACCAGACTAGCTCTTCCTTCGGGAATAGCCTCCTGTGTATCTGGATTATGTACAGCCATCTGTGATTGTTCAGTAGTGAGTTGTGGGTCCTGTATCAACCCAAACACACCGTTCTGCCCTGCAGCATTCAAAACCAAAGACAAGGCCCCTAAATTAGTTACTCTCACAATTCATTTTAGTAAAAGTTCTTCAGAAAGCTGATGATAACAGCTATAAAATGAAACTCCTTCACACTATACCCCCTGGTTTCAGGAGTTTCTTGGTTTTGTCCTCTTCCCATGTTAACTACCTTCTTGGTGACCAGAAGCCTTAGAGGTTATTTTTATTGCCTGGCATAATTTTTCTTTTCATGGGCAGCTTTGAAGCTAGCAGTGGAAGCTCAAATCAGCTCAAATCTGAGACTGGTACACCATCAAGATCCAACCAAGCATTTTATTTCCTTTTAGCAATTACAGATAACAATAACCAAGGGATTATATATTTCACTTTTTTTCTTGTTAATTTGCACTTCCCAGAAGTTGGATCCATCTCTAAATTCCACTGTTAACTTTTACCTTTAGTAACTGGCCACAGCATAGCTGCTATTCCATTACATAGGTGATCACATGGCCACCCAGAAATCAAACGTTCCTCATCTCCCACGTTTTCATTCTTCCTCTTCCCAAAACACATGTTTCTTTGGGAAAAAGGAAAGAAACATAGAACAAGTTTAATAAATAGAAAAAAGTTTAAAACATAAATATTATGCTCTGTGATGACCTAGATGGATGGGATGGGGGGGTGAGAGGGAGGTCAAAGAGGGAGGGGATATATGTATACATACAGCTGATTCACTTTATTGTACAGCAGAAACTAACACAACATTGTAAAGCGATTATACTCCAATTAAAAAAGAAAAAGAGGGCTTCCCTGGTGGCGCAGTGGTTGAGAGTCCGCCTGCTGATGCAGGGGACGTGGGTTCGTGCCCTGGTCCGGGAAGATCCCACATGCCGCGGAGCGGCTGGGCCCGTGAGCCATGGCTGCTGAGCCTGCGCGTCCGGAGCCTGTGCTCCGCCACGGGAGAGGCCACAACAGTGAGAGGCCCGTGCACCGCAAAAAAAACAAAAAAAACAGACTTTAGACAAGAAAATTATCATGAATAAGGAGGAACATTACATAATAATTAAGGGGTCAATTTTCCAAGGAGATATAATAATACTTAACTTGTATGCATCTAACAACGGAGCACTAACACATGAGGCAAAAACTGATAGAATGGCAAGGAGAAATAGACAAACCCACCATTATAGTTGGAGACTTCAACACACCTTCTTTCATCAATTAGGTCAAGCAGGCAGAAAATCAGTAAGGATATACTTGGCCTAAAAGCACCATTAATATATTTGATCTAATTGACATTTATACAATCCCTCATTCAACAACAACAGAATATACATTCTTTTCAAGCTCACATGGAACATTCACCAGTATAAACTATATTCTTGATTATAAAGTATATCTTAACAAATTTAAGAGTAGAAGTCATGTTCTCAGACCACAATGGAATTAAACTACAAATTAATAACAGAAAAATAGCCAGAAAATCTCAAAGTTTTTGAAGATTAAATAACACCCTACCAAATAACACATAGATCAGAAAATAAATCTCAAGAGAAATTTAAATATATGTCTAACTAAATAAAAATAAAAATATAATTTATAAAAAATTATGGAATGCAGCAAAAGCAGCACCTAGAAGGAAATTTATAGCATTAAAATTCATATATTAGAAAAAATATCTAAATAAGTAATCTAAGCTTCAATGTTAGGAAACTAGAGAAAGGAGATAAACTTAATCCCAAAGCAAGCACAGTAAAAGAAATAATAAAAATTAGAGCAGAAAGCAATTAAATTTAAAACAGGAAAACAATAGCAAAAATTTTAAAAAATAAACCAAAAGTTGTTTCTTTGAAAAGGTCAATGAAATTTATAAGCCTGTAGCCATACTAACCAAGATAAAAAGAGAACACAAATTACTAATATCAGAAATGAAAGGGGGCATGCAATGGACATTAGAAGGATAATGGAGTACCATGAACAACTCTATGCCCACAAATTTGATAACTTAGATGAAATGGACACAAACTATCAAAACTCAAATGAGAAGAATTAATCTGAATAGACCTATCTATGCTATACCTATTTAAAGAAACTGAATGAGTAATTAACCCTTCCAAAAATGAAATTACCAGGGCCAGATGGTTTCACTGGTGAATCTACCAAACATTTAATGAAAAAATAATACCAATTCTCTTCAATCTCTTCCAAAAAACAGAATCAAATGGAATATTTCCTAGCTCATTCTATGAATCCAGCACTTCCCTAATACTAAATCAAATAAGGACATTACAAGAAAGGAAAATTTTAGACCAATATCTTTCACAGATGGAAAAATCCTCAACAAATACTAGCAAATTTAATCCAACCATAAATTAAAAAAAATATAAACCATAGTCAAGTGAAATTCCTTCCAGGTACACAAAGGTTGGTTCAACATTTGAAAATCAATTCATGTAATCCATCACATCAACAGGCTATGGAAGAAAGAAAACTCATATGATCATATCAATCGATGCAAAAAAAAAAGTATTTGACATAATCCAACACCAATTCATTATAAAAACTCTCAGCACAGTAGGAACAAAGGGGAATTTCCTCAACTTGATGAAGAACATCTGTAAAAAATCTATAGCTAACATCACATTTAATGGTGAGAAAACAGCTGTTTCCCCCTCTAGGACTGGAACAAAGACAAGTATGTCCCTCTCACTATTCCTATCAACATCATTCTTGAAGGCCCAGCCAGTACAATAAGGCAAGAAGAGGGAATAAAAGATGTACAGATTGGGAAAAAATAAATAAAATTGTTTTTGTTCATGGATGACATGACTGTCTATGTAAAAAATTACAAGGGATCAACAATAACAAGAAAAGCCTCCTGGAACTAATAAGTGGTGGTTATAGCAAGGTTGCAGGATATAAGCTTAATACACAAAAACCAACTGCTCTCCAACATGCCATCAACAAACAATTGAAATTTGAAATTAAAACACAATAAATTTACAACACCGCCAAAAATGATATACTTTAGTATAAATCTAACTATAAAACTCTAATGAAAGAAATTTAAAAAGATCTACTTACTGTATTTTAATTATTCTCCTCCATTAGGAAAGATGAATACAGTAATGGAAGGGGGAAGGAACTATTTAGTCGACCATCTATTACATGCCAGATATTATGTAAAGCACTATTTAGATTATTACTTTTCACAGTTACAAAAATCCTATGACAGGGGCTCCCCTGGTGGTTCAGTGGTTAGGAATATGCCTGCCAATGCAGGGTACACGGTTCGAGTCCTGGTCCGGGAAGATCCCACATGCCATGGAGCAACTAAGCCCGTGCACCACAACCACAGAGCCTGCACTCTAGAGGCCATGAGCCACAACTACTGAGCTCGCGTGCCACAACTACTGAAGCCCGCTCACCTAGAACCCATGCTCTGCAACAAGAGAAGCCACCATAATGAGAAGCCCGTGCACCAAAATGAAGGGCAGCCCCGCTCACTGCAACTAGAGAAAGCCCACATGCAGCAACGAAGACCCAATGCAGCCAAAAATTAAAATTAATTAATTATTTTTTTAAAAATCCTATGACATGGATATGACTATTACAGGTGTAGAGCTGAGGAAACTGAAGCTTGGAGAATAGCTACAGGGGATGGTAAAAACCTTAGGATAAAATATTATGCAGCTTTAACAATCATATTTCTGGAAAATATTTAATAATATAGTCATGTTATAATACTAAGTAAAAAGAAATTCAAAGATTAGTATTCAAATCTCTGTATACCATATGAGACAAATTTATTAAAAGTTATAAAACTTTTAAAATAAAGTTGGAGATATTGCTCTATAATTCTGCAAAAAATACATCAAAACAGTATGTGGATCAACTGAAATGCTCATACACTGCTGGTGAGAGTATAATTGGTATAGTCAATTAGTAAACTATTTTAAAAGATCTTCTAGGGCTTCCCTGGTGGTTGGGAGTCTGCCTGCCGATTCGGGGGACACGGGTTCGTGCCCCGGTCTGGGAGGATCCCACGTGCTGCGGAGCGGCTGGGCCCGTGAGCCATGGCTGCTGTGCCTGTGCGTCTGGAGCCTGTGCTCCGCGGCGGTGGGGAGCCGCAGCGGTGAAAGGCCCGCGTACCGCAAGAAAAAAAAAAAAAAAAAAAGATCTTCTAAATTTGCCCATATGCATATTCTAAAGTGCCACCAATCCCATTCTTAGGTATATATCTAACAGGTATACATTCTGTTCATCAAATGATACATACTAGAATGTTAATAGCAACCCTATTCTTAATAACCCAATTCTGGAAATAATTCAACAATAATATACAATATAATGGATAAATACATTCTGGTATATTCATACAATGGAAAACTATAAAACAATAGCAATGAATGAACCACAGCTACATGCAACACGGATGAATCTTGCAAAGATATTTTTGAGCTAAAGGAACTAGACATAATGTAAATAATTCCGTATACATAAATTTCAAAAATAGACAAAACTAATCTCTGGTCTTATTGACTAGAGGGATTACTACTTAGAAGAGAGCAGGAGACATTCTTCTGGAGTGCTAACTAATGTTCTGTTTCATTAGCTCAGTCATAGTTACATGGGTATATTCACTTTGTGAAAATTCATTGAGTTGTACAACTGTGATTTTGCATTTTCTGCAGTATTCAATTATTCAAGTAAAAGTTTACTAAAAATATTAATTGTAGTTATATTACATAATGAGAAATGCATTTTTCATTTGTTTTTTATAGATTTCTGTAGTTTCCAAATTATTTATGATAAATATTTCCTTTTGAACAGCTTTATTGAAGCATAACTTACATGGATGAAATCAACTAATTTTTAAGAGTACAATTCAATGAAGTTTGGTAAATGTATAAATATGTGTACCCACCACCACACTCAAGATATAGAACACCTCCATCTCCCCCAAACTCCCTAATACCCTTTTGAAATAAATCCCCTTCCCACCGCAGTCTGATCACTGGTCTGCTTTCTGTTGCTATAGTTTTGCCTTTTCTAAAAATTGCATATAAATGAGATCGTATAGTATGAAGTTTTTTTTGTGACTGGCTTCTTTCACCTTATGTGATGTTTTCAAGACAGTTCCATGTTATTGTATGTATCTGTAGTTCTTTCCTTTCTTTTACTGAGTAGGATTCCATTGTATGGATATAGCACAATTTGTTTATTCAGCAGCTAAAGGACATTTGGGTTGTTTTCTTTTCTTTTTTGCTATTATGAATAAAGTGACTAGGAGCATTTGAATACATTTCTCTTTCTCTTGGATAAATAACTAGGAATGGAATTTCTCAGCTTTATATGTTTAATTTTGTAAGAAATTGCCAGACTGTTTTCCAAAACAGCTATACCATTTTGTATTTCCAGCAGCAACGTATGAGAGCTCAAGCTGTTCCACCTCCTAACACTTAGTATTACTGGTTATTTTCATTTTATGTGGTAGCATCTCATTGTGACTTTACTTTGCATTATTCTGATGACTAGTGATGCCATTTGTATATCTTTTGGTGAAGTATCTCATCAAATATTTTGCCCATTTTTTAATTGGATTGTCTTATTGTTCAGATGTAAGAGCTCTTTATATATTCTGAATACAAATCTTTTGTCAGATACATGTCATTTTGTCTTTTCATCTTCCTAATGATGTCTTTCAATGAGCAAACAATTTTCATTTTGATGAAGTTCAATTTATCAATTTTTTAAATGCTCTGTCTTGTTTGGGCAATGTTCACTATATAGAAAAAACATGTTATATAAAAGGGAGCTGACAATGACTAAAAGGATCAATCTAACTGGGGGTGATTCAAATCCATAGATTTAAACCATCTATTTGAGTGACTGAAATGGACTGTTTGGAGAAAGAATAGTGTGAATACAAAGAAGGTTGAACAACCTTGCTCATAATGCACAACTAAAAAGGTATTTGGTTTAGGGTACAGGGGAAAAGAAAAGGATCAATTTCATAATAGAAGTTACTACTTTAAGACAGCTTAGTCTCAGTTTAGAGAAATTAAACCAAACATTGTTAACTTTGTTCAAACCCTCCTTCAAAATAACATGCAAAGCAAGAGGGAATCAGCTCTTCATGAATTAAGAATAGTAAAGGGAGAAAAACTCTTTTTCATAAAGGAAACGGTAGGAAAAATAGTACAAAGGAGAATTTGGAGAATGGTTTAGCTGAATCATGAAGCCATATTCTGGATAGGAAAGACAGAAAAAGATATGCTTTTAAAATGAAAACACAAATTTAATTCCAGTACACATCAAGTATCACATATAGTTTGGACTATATGTGAAATAAGCAAAAATAACTACTATTAGACACTTTTTTTTTTGAGACTAATATGACTCCTGCCCCACAGAGCTTTTATTTTTTTAATCAGTTTTTTATTGAAGTATAGTTGATTTACAATGTTGTATTAATTTCTGCTGTACACCAGTGATTCAGTTATACATATATACACATTTTTATTTATTCTTCTTCATTATGGTTTATCATAGGATACTGAACATAGTTCTCTGCTATACAGTAGGACCTTGTTGTTTATCCATTCTGTACATAAAAGCTTATATCTGCTAACCCCAACCTCCCATTCTATCTTTCCCTGAACCCCCTCTCCCTTGGCAACAACCAGTCTGTTCTCTATGTCCATGATTCTGTTTCTGATTCATAGATAGGTTCATTTGTGTCATATTTTAGATTCCACATATAAGTGATATCATATGGTATTTGCCTTTCTTCTTCTGACTTACTTCACTTAGTATGATAATCTCTAGTTTCATCCATGTTGCTGCAAATGGCATTATTTCATACTTTTATGGCTGAGTAGTATTCCATAGTATATATGTACCACATCTTCTTTATCCATTCATCTGTTAATGGGCATTTAGGTTGTTTCCATGTTTTGGCTATTGTGAATAGTGCTGCTATGAACATAGGGGTGCATGTATCTTTTTGAATTATAGTTTTGTCTGGATATATGCCCAGGAGTAGGATTGCTAGATCACACGGTAATTCTATTTTTCATTTTCTGAGGAACCTCCATACTGTTTTCCACAGTGACTGCAACAACTTACATTCCAACCAACAGTGTAGGAGGGTTCCATTTTCTCCACACCCTCTCCAGCATTTGTTATTTGTAGATTTTTTAATGATGGCCATTCTGACTGGTGTGAGGTGATACCTCATTGCAGTTTCAATTTGCATTTCTCTAATAATTAGTGATGTGGAGCATCTTTTCATGTGCCTATTGGCCATCAGTGTTTCTTCTTTGGAGAAATGTCTATTTAGGTCTTCTGCCCATTTTTCAATTGGGTTGTTTGTTTTTTTGTTGTTGAGTGGTATGAGATGTTTGTATATTTTGGAAATTAAGCCCTTGTTGGTTGCATTGTTTGCAAATATTTTTCTCCCATTCTGTAGGTTGTCTTTTTGTTTTGTTGATGGTTTCCTTTGCTGTGCACAAGCTTGTAAGTTTGATTAGGTCCCATTTGTTTATTTTTGTTTTTATTTCTAATCCCTTGGGAGACTGACCTAAGAAAGCATTGGTACAATTTACGTCAAAGAATTTTTTTAAAAAATCATCTTTATTGGAGTATAATTGCTCTATAATGGTGTGTTAGTTTCTGCTGTATAACAAAGTGAATCAGCTATACATATACATGTATCCCTACATCTCCTCCCTCTTCTGTCTCCCTCCCACCCTCCCTATCCCACCCCTCTAGGTGGTCACAAAGCACCAAGCTGATCTCCCTGTGCTATGTGGCTGCTTCCCACTAGCTATCTATTTTACATTTGGTAGTATGTATTAGCCCATGCCACTCTCTCACTTCATCCCAGCTTACCCTTCCCCCTCCCTGTGTCCTCAAGTCCATTCTCTACATTCAAAGAATGTTCTGCCTATGATATCTTCTAGGAGTTTTACAGTGTCACGTCTTATGTCTAAGTCTTTAAGCCATTTTGAGTTTATTTTTGTGTATGGTGAGAGGGTGTGTTCTAACTTCATTAATTTACATGTGGCTGTAGAGACACCATTTGCTAATGGGTTTTTCTAATTATAAGTTGTATTTTTTAACATCCCATATCAGTCAATAAGCCAACATTCCACATCCTCCCAGACATGTGTAGACAAACATTGTGCCCAACATCACTTTTAATTCATGTTATAAAACCCAAGAAAATATAAGTTTTAAAACCTTAGAACATTGATAGGCTTTACAGCTAAATTAAAAATAGAATGAGAGGTTGACCTGTTTCCTCAGTATTTCTAGTGTTTTCGGAAACACTATATTTAATCACAAGCACAAAACCAATTGCCAAAGTTTAAAGATAGACAAGATTTAAAATGAGCTCTCCCTTGAAATTGTAACTTCAATATAAAATTGAGGGTTTCCCCTCCTCAGCCAGGCAACTTCATAAGGATAATTTATTCATCTCTAGGAGAAAAATAAATTAATAAGCTTAATGCATATTATAATGTTATTTCTAGAGAAAGAGTAAATGGTTAAAGAAAATGCATACAAGCTCATTATTTGATATTTTCAATAAAATTGTGATTCAGATAGGGAATACATTTTTAATGTTGCCTTTTCAATGTATTGAGGGTTTTTTTTTTTTTAAGACAGAAAATCTTTCCTAAATTAGATTTTCTTTTAATTCTCCAGGATACTAAAGAAACAAGAGAACAACCTGCTTTAGATAAGAACTTTCTTTTAAATGTGATAGAGAGAGACCCGATTTTCCCAGCTAACTGTATTAGAGTAATTCTAAATAATTTAGCCTCCATTTACAGTTTGGGCAAGTTCATTATATGTGAACTCCCAGCAAGTCCTCTCCTTAAACTCTTTTTGATCAATTACTGAGCACTTTTAAATAGGAAATGTACAAAATCTCCATAGACTATTGCTCCAAGTAGTTTTCCTCATATTTTTATTCATGTCTTTATGCTAAGAAAGGGAATTAAAATTTGTTGAGGTCTAGAATATGCACTCCTCAAGAGTAAATCAGTTTCTTACTAGAAATAAGCATCTCACTAAAATGGAAACTTTTCTTTTCTAATTTTATTGAAGTATAAGTTGATTTACAATGTTGTGTTAATTTCTGCTGTATAACTAAAATGGAACCTTCCTGAAGGTAGGAATTTTGTGAATTTTGTCTTATTCACCACTATAACCCCAGTTCCTAGAACAGAACCTGGGACACAGGCAGGTTCAATAAAAATGTATCTCTGTCTGCCTAGTACGTACCAGAAGATTATTAAATACTTTAATACATTATTTAATACATTAATATCCATAAAAATATGAAAAAAGCTCTAGACAAGGTAAACAAAACTATATACATATACAAAGAAGCTAATACTACACCTGATTCCAGGTTTTCACCACCTTCAAAATGATGTCTTGGTTTATTTTTTTTAAATTGGTTTCTGACAATAAGCCAATCACAGGTCATTCTTTTATACAAGTAAATCATTCTCTTCAGCAGAAAATGACTATTATCATTTCAATCAGATGAAAAACTGATTATCAAGGAAAGACGAGGTAACTTTCCCCAAATCTCTCAACTGTTAAGTGATGTTAACTTATTCACACCAAGGCCTTATAAGCTCCCAAGCATAGTACTGTGACATCTGGGTCATATAAACCAAATGTAGATTCAACTGGATCTCAAAGACACATTCCATTGATCCTTCTCTCCATGCCCACTTTGGCTCCACACTCTCTGATTGCCTTTTCATGTGACAATAGTTCTCCAATATCATTTTAAAGAGGGAGGACAGAATGGTAATTCAGCACAGTTGACTTCATTTTTAAATTACTGATAGCTTAGTAATTTCTTTCAGATTCACAACTTAGTGTTGTTATGTAAATGTTGAAGATTTGTGTCAAATTGGGAAATCCTATATGGTAGAGTATAAAAAGTGATCATAAATTCTTTGCAGCAACATCCACAACGAGTGGTGTCTATTTTCCCACTCCTGGAACCTGGGCTGGACTTGTGACTTTCTTTGATTAATAGAATATAGCAGCAGTGACACTGTGTTGAGTTATTATCCCAGGCCTCAAGATTCCTTGCTTATGCTCACTCTGTGAACGTGAACTAACCTTGGTGCTTTACAGAGGATGCAATAACTTGTAGGGAGAAGAAAAAGCACTGGCCACCCCAACTGAGATCTTAGACTTATGTTGATGCCTAGCAAACACCACAGAGAGCAAGATGAGCCACCTCAGAAAGGCCCAGGCTAAGTTGCCAACCACAGAACAATGATTTTTTGTTTTAAGGCAGTAAGTTTTGGGAGGTCTGTTATGCGGTATTAAATAAATGATACCCTCTCTTCTAAAGTTTCTTTTATCTGTAGCTATTACAGATATAATCAATACTTGTAGAACCACTATAGATTTGCCCTACAGAAGTTCTGACAAATTCTCTTTCACACAATTTCCACCAGAAAAAAGCAAAATACATCTGATTAATTTACGCACTGTATTGTTAACTATATTCCTGACAGGTGAGAATATTGATAGGAACCAAATCCCCCAATTACAGTTTTACACATCTGATGATTAGAAAAATTGTCTACAGACTGGTTTCTGGCTCCATATATTTTAAATCTTGTTTTGTTCCACTGCACACATACTTTAGATACTGGGTACCTTAAGCATATTCATATCATCTTGGCCACATACCTGTGAATCATAGCATCAATCAAGTTGGCAGAGTGGGTAAGAGGTGTATTTCTGGAAGCTATTCTTATGCCAGAATGAGGAAACAGTAACTTAAATATATGGGAAGTAATGGTGTGGATCACATAAATATATTCCATTACACTAAAACAAAACATATTCTCCACTCAAGTTTCCTTCAAACAACGTCTGGGGTCATTCTAAAACCATCCAAAAGTAGAAGTGTAATGGAAGAGAAGTAACAGTGGAAAAAGACAGCAAACTTAATTGATTGCTCTTATATATCTTGCACAAATTTTACAAAAGTATATGGCAGTGTGAACAGATTGCATTCACTGGAATGATCTTCATCATGGAAGGGACCCTAAAGATTAAGTTTCCTTAGCTTCAAGGTAGATCCACCTCTGATCTTGCCCCTCTTCCTGGCTTCCTTCCTCCTCTCAGTTTCAGAAGTAGCAGCAAGTCTTTCTCCCTATATTTAAGCCCCTTTGGAATATTACTTTTCTAACCTAAGCACTTTTCCAGCTTATGGTCACATCCATACTGTTTTTACCTTCTACTTGCCTCACACTCCAGAACTTAAATTTCATGGTAGTGTAAGCTACCTGAAAAAATAATTTGCTTGAGTGTGGTAACGGTGACTGACAATTTCATCTCCAAACTATTTATCAGTTCACACTCCATGTATCGGGATTCACGAGAACATGACACCTCTTGTCAGTAAAACAAAACGATCTTGTGACAGCATTTCAATTGAATTTCTCACCTGGCACTCACCACATTAGCACTCAGTTAAAATAACTCCATTCATTACTTCAAAAAACACACAAAAATGGATGCTCTAGGCAAGGTAAATGAAATTATATACATATACCAAAAAGCTAATACTGCACCTGATTCCAGGTTTTCACCACCTTCAAAATAACCTGTCTTGTTTATTATAACTTTTTTTATTTGTTTCTGACAATAAGCCAATCACAGATCATTCTTTTATACAAGTAAATCATTCTTTTCAGCAGAAAATGACTATCGTGCAGAACAGTAAGCAAAACATGTCAATCTCAAAGTTCAAACTAAACTGTCTCTCAGTTACTTTTAAATCTCTGTGAAAGTGTCAGTCCAAAACTCTAAGTAAACCTTCAACTGGCTTGATTGCCACCTTCATAAAATATGCAGCTCAAATTTCTGATGGTTTGGGTAACTTCCCAAAAGTTGTCTGAGGAGTAGGCCATCCCTGTTCTCCAAAGCTTCCTTTGTTTCTGTTCCCAAGAACACTTCTTAGCCTTCAGGAGACAGCGGAGTATGGTGGTCAAGGTCATGGGCAAGACTAGGGTGTGTCTGCCTCAAAGCTCTGCCATTACTGGTGGTGGGATTTAGGCAAATTGCTCAAATCCTCTGAGCCTCAGTTTTCTAGTTTATTAATTACAGATAATAACACTATGTAATTTATAGAGTAGTTGTGTGGATTAAATGAGCTGACATAATACATAACTTAGCATGTTGACTCGCAAGAGAGAATAATCAATTCTCATTATATTTCCCATTTATGTTTTCTCATTATAATCATCATTTTGATCTGAGAAAGATCACTGGAAAAGGGAACAGTGAAAATGGAAAAACAATTCAACCTGTCCTTCTAGGATTGATCCCAGCTTCCTATTTCAACCACCTGCACTGAGTCACTCCAAAGCAAGAGTTTTCTATTGCTCTTCCCTTGGGTACCACTTTAGTTCTACAGACATGGCTTCTGTCTCTGCAGTTCCTCACATATATCTTCTGCCAAATATATTTTCTTTATATATGTATGTTCTTCTAAAAGAATAAGTACAAAGGCAAAAAATAAATCTAGTCTGTCAAGCTGTATTGAAAATGCTAAATCAATTTTTAGGAAAGAGAAATACTGAGAAAAACTTTCAAAATAGAGATTTGAAAATAGTTTTCATTTTTTAAAAAGGGCTGGTAAAGCCTTAATGAACCTGAATAATGTCCTCCAAACACCAGGCAACTTCATCATCATCAAACATCTATGGAGTGCCTACTCAATTCCAAACACTAGGTTGGATCCTGGAAATACAATGAGGTAAATGACAAGGCACCTGCCCCAAAGCAGCACCTGCCCAGTTGAGGACACAGGGCCAAACCTTGAAAAGATACACTACAAAGTCTAGAACGTACTTTATACTTTCAACAAGAGAAAATCAACAAGGCAGATAAAAAATGCCTCAGCAGATGAGACGATAAGGCAATACCAGGGCCATCAGTAAAATGTTTACACAGCAAGTATAATTTAGACTTGCTCTTCACTAAAACATGAGGACCTGAGACCTCGAAATTTTGAATTATGCACAGTGACCACTTCAAAGGCTGACATCAAAATCATGGTCCTGCTGGCCTCTCTGAGGAATTCTAGGCTTTATTCACTCCTGCTGTCCCCCAAAGCCCAACTCAACCCATTGTTGATCTGGATGATCAGACTCTGGTCTCTGAATTAGATCACAGTGTACTGTTTATAGAGGTCAAGGTCACACAATGTGTGAAGTCTTACCCTTCCAGTTCTCTTCCTCCTAAGATGTTACGATGGTAATAAGGGAAGAAAAATGATGGCTAACTCTTCCCTCCATTTTTGTCTGTCTTGACTCTCTGACCTGATGAAGTAAGGCTAAGCTTAGGACCTGTTCTCCCCAAGGGAAAGCTTGGTCCTCCCTCTCTCTTCTCTCCCTTCTTTTTCTTTTTCTCTTCATCTGCTCTTTCTCTTCCACAAGGCAGCTAAGTCAAGAGGGCCCAAGCAGGGCACATTAAGACATTGGGACAGACTCTCTGTCTTCAGCTGTCCTTATGTCTCACACCTTGGCACTGGTGAGTGAATTTTCACCACATGAGATAGATCCAAATGTGAAATGGATATTGTGGTAGAAATGGTCAGAACAAGACTTTCGGCCTTCTTTGCTTCCACACCACTGAAGCCATTCCAGTAGATACAAATGAGGGAACTTTTGTGGAACTCTGGTTGACTCCCACTGGCTCTGCTTTAAGTTTGGGAGAGAAGTCCCAGAAGTCATTCCAACGTGATGTCACTATTCTCTGCTGGTCAATGTATCCTGCACACACGCTTTCTTTGAGACATTCTCAAGGAAGAATGACCAAGACAGGGAAGGATTTGGATACTCTTGAGTTCTCTTGCCAAATGCCATCCAAGTATCATATTGACATCAACAGCATCCATTCCTTTATTCTGAATAGCTCTGCCTAGAAGGCATAAGATCAAGTAAATAAGAATATTATATTCTGTCATGAATGTGTCCTCCATTTGACTTTTCAAAACATGAGTGAACAGTTGAAGAGCAGAGTTGAACTCCTCATATCCGACAGTAGGAGCACGGGAACCCGAGAGACAGACATCCTTTTATTTTCCATGATTATGTGTTGACCAGTCAAACAGAAATTCCTTCATCTTCAATTTTAGAAACAAAAATAGGCAGATTCACATGACAGATCATACTCATTTTACTAGAAAAGCTAAAAGCTGGGGGTGGGGGTGAGGGGTGGGGAATAGTCTAGTTGTTTTTTCTAGTCAGGTGCATCCAGGGCAGAGAAAGGAAAAGTGGAAGGGAGTGGGTCGGCTGGTGGCAACAGGTCCAGTCCTGCTCTCTCTTAGCTGGCCCTGGGGGTAGTTTCTGAACCTAATTTTGGTCATCTTCACATCAGTCTTTAGAATATGAAGAATTTAACATCTCTTGTTCTCAGTTTTTGGCCTTAACTGAAAATCCGAGACAACAGGAAGAAATCTCATTTAACAAACTATTAAATTTGTATACTCGCTCCAAATTCTGTAAAATGTCAGCAAGAACAGCAATATATAAGATAAACTCTGGAAATGCCAAAATAATCAATGAAATATCATAATCATTAAAGTTTTCTTCACAGTTGGAAAATTATCAAACCTCTTTGCTTCAAGCAGTTCTCATTTTATTCTCAAAGGCCTCTGACTATTAAAAATATGTATATATGATATATTTATAGATGTGTATCACAGTCAGAGGATGTGCCAGATAGATATGCCTACCCAGAGAAATGATAATATTCACAAGTCAGTTACTGAGTTTCCCTTTAAACCCTTTGGGCTGGCTATCTGTCATTTGGCATTATTCCCAGCCTTCTGGAATCTCCTCTGAATCACAGGTTGGCTGGGAGGCTGTAAACTACATCTCACAGATTTCCTTTCCAGCTGCTTTCTAGTGAGATTCTGCCAATGAAAGGCACTGTTGGGGGACTCAAAGGCAAGAGGGAAAGAGAAATCTGTGTGTTTTTTTTCTGCATCAGCAAGAGGGGCAGGGGTAGATGCACGCTCTGGAGTCCTGCTCAGGCAGCACCGTTCCACAGCAGTGGCAGAGGTGGGGCCCCGTCAGCCTCAGCAGTCTGATGCTTCTGGCTCCAGCTCCAGGAGCAGCAGCTGCAGCCTCTGTAGCAGGAGACTGTGGGCTCCTGGGTTCCTGCAGCATCAGTGGGGATATGGGCTCCTCACTGCCTGCAAAGGGCAGTGACAGGTGCAGCGGCAGCCAAGCAACAGCAGAACCTCAACAGGCTCCTCAGCACAGCAATCCTGGGCTCTGGGTAACCTCGCTTCCTCTGCTGCTCCTCCAGCCAGACAGGTGGTAGGTGGGTAACCTCACCTTCCCCTCTTCACATCTTCCAATTTCATAACCAATTCCTTATACGTTTCCCTAGTTTTCCTGAAGGAACACTTAATAATACACCTTCTCTATCTCTTTTAGTACTAATGAATCAAGGGAAAACAACAAAGATATATATATATATATAGTTAATTTTCATATAGTATCTGCACATTTGATAAATGCTGTAAAACTGTACAATTTAAAAATAACTTACAGAGGGCAGAATTAGTAGATCTCTGAAGCGAAAAACATTAAAAAGTTACAGAATTCAGGTTAAACTTGATGGATTAAACGCATACATTCAATCCTGAATACCACTAAAGTAAGAGTAAATGAAAAAACAATGTACATAATCACAAGGACAAAGAAAATGAAACAGGGAATGAGATAGGAGGGATAGTAGACAAGAGATAAAAACATAATTTTGTAAGATGGAAAGGACATGGACTAGTGAAATCTGATTAGCGGAGCTCAGAAAGCTGAAGCAAAGGATTCAAGCAGCAAATCATCAAAAAGGTCAGGAATATATTAAAAAAAAATCAGAAATCCAAGTAGCTTAAGACTTAAAAATTGTAACAAATCAACAGAAATCAACAAAGCTATGCTTTCTAAATTTTTTAGGGAAGTTATTCATAACCTAAAACTCTATCCTCAGCTATACTTCAATCAAATGCCAAGGTAGTATGAAAATATCCTCAGTATGTAAGATCTTCAAAAATTTTATCTTGAAATTGACAAATTCTTAGAAATGCACAACCTGCCAAGACTGAATCAGGAAGAAATAGAAAATATGAACAGACCAATCACAAGCACTGATATTGAAACTGTGATTAAAAATCTTCCAACAAAGAAAAGCCCAGGACCAGATGGCTTCACAGGCGAATTCTATCAAACATTTAGAGAAGAGCTAACACCTATCCTTCTCAAACTCTTCCAAAATATAGCAGAGGGAGGAACACTCCCAAACTCCTTCTACGAGGCCACCATCACCTTGATACCAAAACCAGACAAGGATGTCACAAAGAAAGAAAACTACAGGCCAATATCACTGATGAACATAGATGCAAAAATCCTCAACAAAATACTAGCAAACAGAATCCAACAGCACATTAAAAGGATCATACACCATGATCAAGTGGGGTTTATTCCAGGAATGCAAGGATTCTTCAATATACGCAAATCTATCAATGTGATAAACCATATTAACAAATTGAAGAAGAAAAACCACATGATCATCTCAATAGATGCAGAGAAAGCTTTTGACAAAATTCAACACCCATTTATGATAAAAACCCTGCAGAAAGTAGGCATAGAGGGAACTTTCCTCAACATAATAAAGGCCATATATGACAAGCCCCTAGCAAACATCATCCTAAATGGTGAAAAACTGAAAGCATTTCCACTAAGATCAGGAACAAGACAAGGTTGCCCACTCTCACCACTCTTATTCAACATAGTTTTGGAAGTTTTAGCCACAGCAATCAGAGAAGAAAAGGAAATAAAAGGAATCCAAATCGGAAAAGAAGAAGTAAAGCTGTCACTGTTTGCAGATGACATGATCCTATACATAGAGAATCCTAAAGATGCTACCAGAAAACTACTAGAGCTAATCAATGAATTTGGTAAAGTGGCAGGATACAAAATTAATGCACAGAAATCTCTGGCATTCCTATATACTAATGATGAAAAATCTGAAAGTGAAATCAAGAAAACACTCCCATTTACCATTGCAACAAAAAGAATAAAATATCTAGGAATAAACCTACCTAAGGAGACAAAAGACCTGTATGCAGAAAATTATAAGACACTGATGAAAGAAATTAAAGATGATACAAATAGATGGAGAGATATACCATGTTCTTGGATTGGAAGAATCAACATTGTGAAAATGACTCTACTACCCAAAGCAGTCTACAGATTCAATGCAATCCCTATCAAACTACCACTGGCATTTTTCACAGAACTAGAACAAAAAATTTTGCAATTTGTATGGAAACACAAAAGACCCCGAATAGCCAAAGCAATCTTGAGAACGAAAAAAGGAACTGGAGGAATCAGGCTCCCTGACTTCAGACTATACTACAAAGCTACAGTTATCAAGACGGTATGGTACTGGCACAAAAACAGAAAGATAGATCAATGGAACAGGATAGAAAGCCCAGAGATAAACCCATGCACATATGGACACCTTATCTTTGATAAAGGTGGCAGGAATGTACAGTGGAGAAAGGACAGCCTCTTCAATAAGTGGTGCTGGGAAAACTGGACAGGTACATGTAAAAGTATGAGATTAGATCACTCCCTAAAACCATACACAAAATTAAGCTCAAAATGGATTAAAGACCTAAATATAAGGCCAGAAACTATCAAACTCTTAGAGGAAAACATAGGCAGAACACTCTATGACATAAATCACAGCAAGATCCTTTCTGACCCACCTCCTAGAGTAATGGAAATAAAAACAAAAATAAACAAATGGGACCTAATGAAACTTCAAAGCTTTTGCACAGCAAAGGAAACCATAAACAAGACCAAAAGACAACCCTCAGAATGGGAGAAAATATTTGCAAATGAAGTAACCGACAAAGGATTAATCTCCAAAATTTACAAGCAGCTCATGCAGCTCAATAACAAAAAAACAAACAACCCAATCCAAAAATGGGCAGAAGACCTAAATAGACATTTCTCCAAAGAAGATATACAGACTGCCAACAAACACATGAAAGAATGCTCAACATCATTAATCATTAGAGAAATGCAAATCAAAACTACAATGAGATACCATCTCACACCAGTCAGAATGGCCATCATCAAAAAATCTAGAAACAATAAATGCTGGAGAGGGCGTGGAGAAAAGGGAACCCTCTTGCACTGCTGGTGGGAATGTGAATTGGTTCAGCCACTATGGAGAACAGTATGGAGGTTCCTTAAAAAGCTACAAATAGAACTACCATATGACCCAGCAATCCCACTACTGGGCATATACCCTGAGAAAACCAAAATTCAAAAAGAGTCATGTACCAAAATGTTCATTGCAGCTCTATTTACAATAGCCCGGAGATGGAAATAACCTAAGTGCCCATCATCGGATGAATGGATAAAGAAGATGTGGCACACATATACAATGGAATATTACTCAGCCATAAAAAGAAACGAAATTGAGCTATTTGTAATGAGGTGGATAGGCCTAGAGTCTGTCATACAGAGTGAAGTAAGTCAGAAAGAAAAAGACAAATACCGTATGCTAACACATATATATGGAATTTAAGAAAAAAAAAAATGTCATGAAGAACCTAGGGGTAAGGCAGGAATAAAGACGCAGACCTCCTTGAGAACGGACTTGAGGTTATGGGGAGGGGGAAGGGTGAGCTGTGACAGGGCGAGAGAGAGTCATGGACATATACACACTAACAAACGTAGTAAGGTAGATAGCTAGTTGGAAGCAGCCGCATGGCACAGGGATATTGGCTTGGTGCTTTGTGACAGCCTGGTGGGGTGGGATAGGGAGGGTGGGAGGGAGGGAGACGCAAGAGGGAAGAGATATGGGAACATATGTATATGTATAACTGATTCACTTTGTTATAAAGCAGAAACTAACACACCATTGTAAAGCAATTATACCCCAATAAAGATGTTAAAAAAAAAATTTTATCTTATATGCAGGCCTTTGTTTAAAAAAAAATCCTAGAAAATGTGCTCCATCAAGACAAAGAAATAGACCAAGTAATGGGAAGACATAAAATCCGAGAAACAAGGAATTCAATACAGGGGAAAAAGAAAGAAAGAAAGAAAGAAAGAAAGGAAAGAAAGAAAGAAAGAAAGAAAGGGAAGGAAGGAGGGAAGGAAGGAAGGAAGGAAGGAAGGAAGGAAGGAAGGAAGGAAGGAAGGAAGGGAGGGAGGGAGGGAGGGAGGGAGGGAGGGAGGGAGGGGGAGAGAGAGAGAGAGAGAGAGAAAGAGAGAGAGAAAGAAAGAAAGAAAGAAAGAAAGAAAGAAAGAAAGAAAGAAAGAAAGAAAGAAAGAAAGAAAGAAAGAAAGAAAGGAAGAAAGAAAAAATGCCAGGCAGTGACAGCCTAGAATGTCAGTTAGGGTCTTTGGCCTAGAGTGCAATGACTCCAGATTTGTATAGGAGGATAGTGGATTCCAAGAAAAAAAAAAAAGAGAGAGAGTGGAAGGGGAGAGGGAGGGAGGCATAAACTTTACTGAAAGCTGTTTTATAGTTCTTTGAGAAGGTCTGGGGCTAAAATAGTCATAGCGACCTAGAAGACAAACCAAATGATGTAACAAAAACTTGTGAAAAGGAGAGAAGGAATGTAATCACAGTACAATACAAATTTAAATTGTTAAATATTAATGTATCAGAAAAGCATGATATAATTATAGTGGGAGAATAGGAGGAGAAATAGGTGTATGCATTGAAATTAGGGTTGAGGAGGCAGTGTAAAAGAGATAATCCTAAACTTCTAGAGAAGGAAGCTAATAGATACTTTCAAAAATTCAAAACAAAAATAAACAGAACTAGCAATAAAGTATGGTACTAGAAATTGGGAGGCAAATACCAGATTAAACAGCTAAAAGAGATTGAAAAAGTTTGCCTGAAGAAAATGAGAAGGGGACAGGGGTTTGCTTATACCTATTTGTTTGTTTTTAGGCTTGTAGTACTGTTTGGCTTTTAAATTTAAGGATAAGTATTACTTTGAGAATAATAATTAAAATTTTAAGAATAAACGATAAGGAGTTTGGGTAATTTCATATATCTGCAGTACTCTAATCAATAATAAATTGGAACATATGAAAATCAATCTACATTTTCTTTAATGAAATTAAACATTAACTGTTTAATATATTCCTTGCAATCTTTATGCACTACTAATATACTTTTCGATAATATGCAAAGATAAATTTTAGCCCAAATCAGGTAATACTATACATTTTGAATTGAGTGGAAGTCAATTTATTTTGGTTACTAAGGTATTCTGTTAGTATCAAATTCATTCAACACTACATAATGAATCAGCCTAAAACAGAGTGACTTAAAGGAATGGTGATAATTTTATCAGTATCTTAGTTCTGGGGTTCTTGCTCGGTGTCTCCCATGCAGTCATATTCAGATGACTAGGGTGGCTGAAGCTAGAGTAATCGCAAAGGCTTCCTCAAACACACATGTGGCAGTTGATGCTGGCTGCTGTCCGGGACCTCAAATGAGGCTGTCAGCTGAAATATTTACCTATTCACAGCCATTCCATGTGTTCTGGCTTCCTCACAGCATAGCAGTTGGGTTTTAAGAGTGAGCATCCTAACTGGACAGGCAGAAGCTTTATCACCTTTTATGACCCAGTCTCAGAAATCACATAGCATTATTCCCCCCCCCCCCAGTCACAATTCCCCTAAAATCCAAAGGAAGGGAAAATAGATCACCACTTCTCAATGGCAGGAGTGTCAATGTCACATTGTAAGAAGAGCATATGGGACAGGGAATGTTTTGCAGCTATTTTGGAATATACAATCCACCAGAGGTCTCTTTGTTCCAATATAGACAAATCTACATTAACATAATGTTAAATAACCAGCAACTATCTTTAAAAGGAGACATGCTTAGGCCTGCAGACTTCAAACTGGGATATGTGTGCTTTAGGAAAAACAGTTTTAAGGAAATAATTTCCGGACCCTATGCTTCACATGTACTCTTTCCAAAATTTGATTGCCTGAGAATATTCATGCCAGTTGTTTGCAAAAAGAGAGGTGAGCCTATCACTCATTTTACCTTCTTACAATGGCACATTGAACCTGAGGGCAAAAATCTCCAGATTTTCAAATAGGACAATTCAAAATATTAGTGTTGGTGTTGAGAAAGTAAATGACTAATAACTGAATCATAAAATCTGGAACTGGTTTCAATTCTTTGCCTTTAACAAAACTGAAGGAAGACCTGATTAAAATGACAGCTGGTAGATCATTAAAAATAATTTTTGATGATAGATAACTATGTGATTTTGGCATATAACTTGGAAGGAGTTCAAATGTTTGAGAGACATTGCTAAAACAAAACTCCATTCTCATCTACTTATTTATGGGAGTATGTTTTCTCAGATCTTACAACCATAAAAACAAAAATAGAATAGATTGATACAGAGATTTGTCTCATCCTAACGTGTAATTTGAATCCACTCATACATATGTTTATTTATTGAACAAAAAATAACCCTACTATCTGAATAATGGACACATTTCTAATAATTCTTATCTTTATGTTTATTATCTAAAGGTACAGTTATTTATGCTGTTTAGGTTAATTTTGTATTAAAAAGTGTGATGAAAATCCAATTCAGGAGAAATTTTAATCATTGGAGTCTGTCACAAAATTTTTAATTACTTTTCAATGTACATATATATTTTTATGGCAGGGAAAAGTGATCACTAAAAGACTTTTAGGCAGAAAGAATATATTAAAATAGGATAAAATTTTGGAAAAGTGATATGGAAATAGAATTTCAGAGAGAAAAAAATAAATGAAGAACTTCTGACTATTAAAATGAGTTTGTTCAAGTATTTGTATATGGCGGGAATCAAAATGGATACATTTCAAACAATGATGAAATTTTTATGTCGATGTTCATAATTTTCTGTAAACTATATATTTTAGAAATATTTAGACTTATGATGAGAAATTTTTGAGGTCAACAAAAGTTTCTGAGAAGGGATATAAGTTTTCAAAATTTACTTAAGACTGCTGATTTAGAATCATCCAAAAAATATGAAATATGGTCCTAATTTAACAGCAAGTATTTTACATAAGAGTTATTTTTGTTTTTAGCTAAAAGAAGGAGCCTGTGAACATTTTCATATCCTGTTTCAACTAAAGTTGTTTTTAATTGTACATTATGTATGTAACTGTGAGGCAATTCAGTAGAACAGTAAAAGAAGAAATTCTTGTTTTATTAAACCTGGAAGAAGATGGATATGGTTTAATTTTATTATTATGCCTAAGACTAATTATTTAGAGCTGAGATTTCTGGTTTTACTTAGAATTTTTTTACATACAGGAAGGAATGTATCTAGAATTAAAAATCTACACTGTTATATTTTTGAGGAATATAGGTCAGAAATATAGAATATGGTAGAATATGGTCAGAATATGGTAGAAATATAGAAACAAATGCTTGTCCATTTCTTTTGCAGATTATTGGTGATATGTACTGAATGTAGGATCTGGAAATCCAGGATGTACTCCTGGCTCCCTTTTCAGTGCCTCAGTGCCCACAAATAGTAAGTTTCACGTAATCTTAATGATATTAGAATCCCAAGGCTCATCATGGTGCCTGACATAGTACAGATGTTCAATGTCTCTTTGTTGAATTATTGAATGAATGAAAAAACTGGGATTCATTCATTTATGAGTTGGTCGGTAAGCTTTTTCCACTTTTAGAAATTTTCTATTAAAGTGAAAATTTACATTTGAGTTATAACATCTGAACAGTGGTTCCCAAAAGTCAGTCCATAGTCTGACTGCATCAATGTCACCTGGAGTGTGTTATAAATTTAACTTCCTGTACTCTCATCCCATATTACTAAATTACATACTTGAGGGGGTAAGGTCCGGGAATCGTTTTTAATGAGCTCCCCAGTTGACTGTCATACAAGAATAGGCAGGAAGCTGGAGAACAGGAAGCTGGAGAATCGATTTTGGAAACAAGAAAAAACAGGGCAGATTCATTCAGAAAATGAGAAAGCAGGAAATTCAGGCAGAGTCTCAGGGGAAAAAATAGTTTGGTCAGGGTACCACTGCTGGAAATAAAACAGTGCCAAACATTTGCCACTCTGCTCAAGAATCAAATTCAAGGAAGAGAATGACTACGGGTCTACCATGGGTCCTGTTGGTATCCCGTTTAGGGTGGGGTCAGGGGCATGATTAATAGTTCTGCTAGAGTGCATCTGATGGAGAAGAGACTTTTTCACAAACATAAATCAAAATGCTGCTAGAAATCAGAAAATTTGTCTAGGAAGCCCCCCAAAAGTTATAAGTCTGCACACAATGGAATGGGGTGACTTGTTATAAAGTAGCACATACCCTGTCGACAGAGAACCAAACACTAGACTGTCACTCAGCCTGAACACTATAGAAAGGATCTCTGTATCAAGAGCAGTTAAATAACCTTGATGTTCTTCCCCCATTCTGAGTCTGTGGCTCTGTATTATTAACTGAATTCCAAAATTTTCCAGTTCAGTTTTTAAAAATTAGACATTGTTCAGAATCCTTTGGAAAAACTAAACAATTGACTGCATTTAACTTTTTTGCTGTTACATGTTTAATGACAGAATACACGGTAAAGTCTATTGTAGGGAGGAATAAGCTATAACCATCTGCTCAGCTCTTGACCCTTTTAGCCAGCTTGACCCTTCTCACTCATCATGTGCCCACTGTTCCATAAAGAAAAATCTCAGTCATCTTATCCCCTAGCAATGCTAAATGAGGAAATTGTCAAGGAACCACCTGTTCATTCCCAAATGGCTTTTGCTTTTTTCCTGATTTTTTGGCTAAAAAATTTTGACCCTGAAAATCTAATGTCTTTTCTTTCCTCTGACTTCTACAGATTTAAAGTTCATATTTGCCATTCCCTTTGGCTCACAGCATTCTCATAGTCCTGAGTAAGAATTACCTACTCCTTGTCATCCTGAAACCTAACTAATAAATCCCTTTCTCCAACTTCTTTCATGTTGTCTGGGTCATTCACCAATTCCCATAGAAGCAGGTAAGTTTAACTATGTTCATAAATCTGGTTGGATATGGAGATGCTCACTGGTTAGCATCCAAATAATTAAATAACTGTAACCCCCATCATTTTTCAGGAATTTAAATGTATATGAGTTCAGCTTTTCTGACTCATGTCATTATTCTTTCAGTGATAGAATGGACATGGTACACTGCTCTGCTCATTACCTTTCCCAGTTCTCTGAATTTCATAGTGTTGATTAAAAATATCTTTTCACGAGAAGAGCCTAGAAGAACAGCCCTCAAGAGAGTTGTGTTTTCCATCACATTGATCTCAGTCAGTAGACTCCACTGCATGATTGAGTTGCATGCTGCTAATAAATCAACAAACATTACATCTGTTCTCACCTGCATTTCAGTGTTTTATCTGTGTGCTGAGTGATATTAAACGTTAAACTATGAGAGGAGTTGCCTTTTCTTTCTTTGTTTTGTTTGCGATTATTTTCTTTAATACATTTACCAATGACCAATCTCTTCAAAAATCCAAACATACTGATGATCTATGTAACATATCCAGGAAAATAGTTTTATTTCTCTTAATAAAAATATTACATATGCAGTGACTCAATTCTTAGACTATGAAAACCAACTTTTTGACAATATGATCAGGCCTGTGCTTCACAGCTTTTACCAGTGCCACAAAAAAGTCAAATGTAAAATAGGCCTATAATAAAATTGCACTGGCTATTCACTGAATTCTATTCACACAGGGTGGTGATATTGGCTAAAGCAAATGAAAAAAAAAAACATAAAAGGTAAATCTTATGCCGTAAGTTAACTCCTGAATATACTTTTGTTCCAGGTACTAAATTAACCTGATAATTATGAAAATTGTTGATGGTGTCTAATGATAAAGTGTATGTACTCAATATACAGATAAATTCTCACCTGGCAAGAATATAGTTCCTGATTAACAGTTGAGGGATAACAGGAAATTCTATAGCTAGATGTAAAAGGTGATAAGGACAGAAGCACTGCAAAAAGGACATTGTATTATTCAGGGTTCTCCAGAGAAACTGAACCAACTGTCGACTGAAAAAAAAATGCACAATGTGAGAGTTGTGAGTTAAGTTTTATTTGAGGCAAAGTGAGGACTATAGCCCGGGAGACAGCGTTTTAGATAGCTCTGAGGAACTGGTCCAAAGAAGCAGGGGGCAAGGTCAGTATATATGTGATTTTGGTGAAGGGGGATACATGCAATCAAGCACACATTTTGGCAGAAAGTTGCTGCTAGTCTTGTGAAGGTTACTTCTAGTCACGAGGAGCAGACGTCTCCATTAATGATTTTAGTGCTTTTCTAGATGTGAGGAGATACAAGAATTTGGGCTCATAAAATCTTCTCCTGAAATATCTAACTACCTGAAGGCCTGTTCTGTCAGCTTTCCCTAGACCACAGAGTGCCTCATCCCTGATCTCTACCCTGAACTGCTTTCAGGGTGTGTTGAAGGTCAGTGGCTGCAGCAGCTAGTGACTTAATCCTTGTCGAAGCAGATGGCAAGTGTCAATTTTTAGTTGGCACAATAAAAGAATGAGATGTATTATAAGGAACAGGCTCGCGTGATTATAGAGGTTAAGTCATACCATCTGCAGTCAACACACAGGAGACCCAGGAAAGCGGCTGGTATAAATTCCAATCTGAGTCTAAAGGCCTGAGAACCAGGAGTGATGATGACCTAAGTTTCAAAGGGCAGGAGAAGACTGATGTCTCAGATTTAAGTCAGGCAGAGAGAGAGAATTTGCCATTTCTCCATCATTTTGTTCTACTGAGACCCTCAATAGGTTGGATGATGCCCACCCACAGTAGGGGAGGGCACTCTGCTTTATTCAGTCCACCAATTTGAATCTAGCATTAGAAGATCTGATTTGAAGTCCTGACTATATCACTATTCATGTCCTTGAGCCTACGTTTCTTCCTCTGAAAAATGAAAGTAGTAACACCTCACTCACAGTGTGATGGAGTAAGCAAATGGATATAAAATAGATGTAAATGTACCTTGTAAATTTTAAAGTGGTTTAGAAATATAAGGTACTATTACTTCTGTTTCTTGTTAGTGCCACACAGGAAGCTATCAAGGCCAGGAAAGTACAAATTTAAGCCAAAACCTTTGTCGGGAATTCCCTGGTGGTCCAGGGGTTAAGACTTTGTGCTTTCATTGCTGAGGGCCCGGGTTCAGTTCCTGGTCAGGGAACTAAGATCTCACAAACTGTACAGTGTGGCAGAAAAAAACAAAAAAAACAAAACAAAAAAACAAAAACAAAAAACATTTGTCAAAGTGATTTCATTGGAGGAAACAATATAAACAAGCTCAATGAGCTGTCTTATGCTTTTGGACACATTTGTAGGTAAAATATTACCAAAAAGTATTAAATGAAAGCCTCTACTAAAGACGTTATGCTAAAACAGACATAAATCCATTCAGTAAGAATTGATATAGATAGGCAAAACCAGCAATGCCTGAACTGTTATCCAAGCAAACTGTCTCAAAAATTAAAATAAGCAATTGGAATTACTATCTCAAAACCAGGACAAGTGAATGTAATGGGAGTGCTTGTCCTAGAGCATCTAAATGTTCTTTGCCATATCCCTGTAAATACCTGGTTAAACGAATAACTTATTTCAAAAATGGAATAAGCCATTCCTTATGTCAGTGATAGGAAAGACATCTAGAGAAAAAGAAAGAATAGTGATGGAAATGAGCACACAGAATAGCTCCTACTTTAAAAGTTATGTAGACTTAGGCTTCCCAGAAGTCCCAGACCTGTCATTCTCCTAGCTACTATCACTCCTTACACCAAGCTGTCAGGTTTGAATAACAGAAAATCTTCTGTTGCTTTCTCTGGTTACTGAGTTCACTGAGAGAGACACAATTTAACTATTCCACCTTAGTCTTGGTTCTTTCTTCCCTGACAGATCCACCTTCTACTGAGAATGATCTTCCACAGCATTGGGAAAGAACAGTTGGAGAAAAAGAGTATAAGAAATTTGAACTAAGGGTCTGGTAAAATAGTTAAATGATAAAATTTAAGGAAAAACAATTTCTCTGAATGAGAGTTTTCTCCCAAGTCTTCTTAAGTTGGTTAAGACTCTACCAGTCTATCGGTCACTTAAGCTCAAGAATTTGCTCATCTTCGATCACCTTTGCTTCCTTTATCCCCACAAGTTATTAATTGCCAAATCTTACTATTTATAGGCACAGACTGTGGGAGTAATATCTCTCATCTCTTCCTTTTTAGGCCCTTTTAACATTCTAGTTTGTTTCCACATTATTTTCATGAAATCATTACAATAGCATCCCAACTGGCCTCCCTCCTCAAATTTTTCTCACACTCTAATATATGCAACACTACCTGATGTATCTCCCCTATTCACACCATTTTCCAAACCAAAATCCTTCAGTGGCTCAACATGGCATACAAAATTAAGTCCAAATTTCCTAGGCTAAAAATTAAAAGTCTGAAAATTCCAAGTGTTGGAGAACTTGTAAAGCAACAGGAACTCTCAGATACTGCTGGTGGACGTGTATAGATAGGACTATTTTGGAAAGCTGATTCCCAGAATCTACTAAAACTGAATATGTACATATCCTGTAACCCCCAAATTCTACACAAACAACAGTCATTTTGATACATAAGTTGTGGTGTGAATATTCTTACACTGGAATACTTATAAGACAATGAAAATAAACTACAGATACATTCAACCGCATGTATAATCTCATCAACAGTACTGAGTGAAAGAACTTAGACACAAAATAATAAATACTATCTAATGACATTTCTATAGAATTCAAAAACAGGCAGCATTAACCTATGGTGGTAGAAGCCAGTGGTGTTTCCTTCAGGGAGAAAGAAAGGCGCAATGTTTGAGAAGAGGCATGAGTGGGGTAATGTGTTGGTAATGTTCTATTTTTGAGATCTGGATGGTGGTTTTTCTGATGCGTTAACTTTGTAATAATCCACTGAGCTGTATACTTATGTTGTGTGCATTCCTTTGTACATTTTTTTAAAAATATAAGTTCTTAGCTCAGCTCTTAAGGTTGACCACAATCTTCTCCCCACCTGTTTCTCCAATCTCTCTCTCGCCTCACTAAATGTTATGCTTCAAATATGTCTTAGTCATTTCAGGCCACTATACAAATTATCATAGACTGGATGGCTTAAGTAACATTTAGTTCTCACAGTATGGAGGCTGGGAAGTGCCTTCAGATTCATTGTCTGGTGAGGGCCCACTTGCCGGTTTGCAGATGGCCATCTTCTTACTGTTGCCTTCAAGTGGTGGAAAGCAGAGAAAGGAGGCAAGTTCTTTCAAGTCTCTTCTTAAAAGAATGCTAATCCCTTAAAAAGACTTCACCCACATGACATAATTACCTCCCAAAGGCCCCATCTCTTAATACCATCTCACTGGCGGTTAGGGTTTCACCATATAAATTTGAGACGAGGGAGGTAACAAATATGTAGTCCATGACAAACTCTGCTGATTTATTCACTCATCCCAGAAAAGGTTCTATTTTTTTTCCCTGACCAGGGATTGAACTTGGGTCCACGGCAGTGAAAGCACCAAGTCCTAACCACCGGACCGCCAGGGAACTCCCCAGGTTCTGTTATTTTTTAAACTTGTTACTTTGCTCATGCCATTTCTCACTGAGAATCATCTCCCACATCTCTTCATATCAAAATCCTACCTGCATCGGCATGAAAACAGACACATAGAACACATAGATCAAATGAAACAGAATAGAAACTCAGAAATAAATCCACACATATTTGGTCAATTTATAACAAAGAAGCCAACAATATACAATGAAGAAAGGATGGTCTCTTCAATAATTGGTGCTGGGAAAACCACACAGCCACAGGCAAAAGAATGAGACTATACCACTATCTCACGCCACACACAAAAATCAACTCAAAATGTATTAAAGACTTGAGACCATAAAACTTACTTACTTAAAAAATTTAGCTTACTTTTAGTAAGATCTGAAACCATAAAACATCTAGAAGAACATAGGGGATATGATTTTTAACACTGGTCTTGGCAATGATTTTTTTGGATTTAGTACCAAAAACAAAGGCAACAAAAGAAAAAATAAACAAGTGGGACTACATAAAACTAAAGACTTCTGCACAGCAAAGGAAATGATAAATGAAATTGAAAGGCAACCTATGGAATGGGAGAAAATATCTGCAAATCATATATCTGATAAGAGGTTAATATCCAAAATATATAAAGAATTCATAGAACTCAATAGCAAAAGCCCAATCTGATTTATAAATAGGCAGAGGAACTGAGTAGACTTTTTTCCAAAGAAGACATACAACTGGACAACAGGTATATGAAAAGGTGCTCAACATCATTAATCATCAGGGAAATGCAAATCAAAATCACAATGAGATATCACCTTATACCTGTTAGAATGGCTACTATCAAAAAGACAATGGATGACAAGTGTTGGAAAGGATGTGGAGAAAAGGGAACCCTTGTGCACTGTTGGTGAAAATGTAAATTGGTGCAGCCCCTATGGAAAACAATATGGAGGTTCCTCAAAAATTAAAAATAAGACTATCTTATAATCTAGCAATTCCACTTCTGGGTATACGTCTGAAGGGAAAGAAATCACTATCTTAAAAAGATATCTAGGGACTTCCTTGGTGGCACAGTGGTTAAGAATCCACCTGCCAATGCAGGGGACATGGGTTTGAGCCCTGGTCCGGGAAGATCCCACATGCCGTGGAGCAACTAAGCCCATGCACCACAACTGAGCCTGAGCTCTAGAGCCCGTGAGAGCCACAACTACTGAGGCCTTATGCTGCAACTACTGGAGCCATGCGCCTAGAGCCCATGCTCCACAACAAGAGAAGCCAAAGCAATGAGAAGCCCGCGCACCACAATGAAGAATAGCCCCCGCTGGCCACAACTAGGGAAAGCCCGTGAGCATCAATGAAGACCCAACACAGCCATAAATTAATTAATTAATTAATTAAAAAAAGATATCTGCACCCCCATGTTCATTGTAACATTATTTACAGTAGCCAAGACATGGTAACTACCTAAGTATCCATCAAAAGATGAACGGATAAAGAAAATGCAAAACAATGGAATATTATTCAGCCGTGAAAAGAAGGAAATTCTTCCCTTTGCAACATGGACGGAACTTCAGGGCATTATGCTAAGTGAGATAGGTCAGACAGAGAAAGACAAATACTGCATTATCTAACATATATGTGGAATCTAATGTGTGGAGGTTTTGTCCACATCATCAAGCAATTCTCAGACACCAGCTAGGTGTTCTACAATTCAACTTAATTCTGACACTGTCTACCCAAAGATAGTATTAGATTCCACAAGTTAAGGGATCAATCCCACAAGACTGTCCTCCACTTCAGGTGCCAATCACAAACCCAGGTCATTACCTAGGCTTCTGATTAACTGGCTATAAATCACAGGTTCCCATGACCCTCTCCTTGGGTCCCATTAATTTGCTAGAACAGATCACAGAACTCAGGGAACTAGTCTGCTTGCTAGACTGCAGTTTATTACAAAAGATATTAAAGGATACAAATCAGCAACCTCGTGAAGAAGTACATACGGTGAAGCCCTTAACAAAGGAGTCGCTGTCCTAGTGGGGTTTGAGGCCTGACTTAGTAGTATATAGTAGCATTTTGGTTCACCAACCAGGAAGTTCTCCAAATCTCCCCCTTTTGGTTTTAAGGAGGATTCACTACACAGGCATGATTGATTGAATCACTGGCCATTGGTGATTGATTCAACCTCCAGCCCCTCCCCAGAAATCAGGGGGTGGGACTGAAAGTTTCAACCCTCCATTTAAGGTTGGTACCACAGTAACTACCCCAACCCACATTTTTAGGGGATATCCAAAAGTCACCTCATTAACATAAACTCAGCTGTGATTGAAAGAGGCTTGTTATGGATAACAAGACACTCATTTCACCTTTATGGCTCCGAAGTGTTTTCAGAAACTGAGGACGAGAGACCAAATATTATAATAAAAAATGTTCCCATTGCTCGTATCACTCAAGAAATTCCAAGGGTTTTGAGAACTGTGAGCCAGGAAGCATAGACGAAGACCAAATATGTACAAGAAATACACCTGAGTGACCAATTATATATTTCTTACAAATCACATATTGCACAGCCCAAGACAAAATTGTGTTGTGAAACCAGAAGTTGTTTCTTTCCCAACTTTTTTCCATTTTTCATGTCTTCCTCCACTCTCACCCCTGCCCATACTGTCTCCTTCCTCTTTTCCCTTCCTTCTCAGAGATCAATACTGACACAGAACTAACAGGATGTAGATAGATAGATAGGTAGATAGATAGATAAAGATTGACAGACTCAAGATGTAGTATAAGAAATTGGCTCATGTTATTATGATGGCTGACAAGTCCCAAGATCTATAGTTGGCAAGCTGGAGACCCAGGAGAGCCAGTGGTGCAGTTCAAGCCCCAAAGCTGGTAGGCTTAAGACCCCGTAAGAGCCAATGTTTCATCCAAAGATAGGAAGAGACTGATGTTCCAGTTCATCAGTCAGGCAGGAGGAGTTCCCTCTTACTCATGGAAGGGTCTTCCCTTTTTTCTATTCAGGCCTTCAATTGATTGGATGAGACTCAGCCACATAAGGCAGAGCAATCTGCTTAACTCAGTCTACCTATTCAAATGTTAATTTCATCCAAAAACACCTTCACAAACATACTCAGAATAATGTTTGACCAAACATTTGAGCACCCCATGGTCCAGACCAGTTGATACATAAAATGAACCATCACAACTGCCTTCCCAGCTTTTCCCTCTTATTTCTGGAAAAAAGTACTATATTGTTCCTTTAGAAAATTTATACATCTTCACTGTCAAATGTATAGATTGTATGGGATTGAACATTTTCACCTCCAACTCTAAAAGAGGACCCTAAAATGGTCCAGATATTCTATCCACTTGACCACAGTGCTTGGTACAGAGACAGACAAGAGTTAATAGAGTTAATGGACTAATAATAACAATCATTAACATAACAAATATTACCCCACTTAACCATCACAACACCCCATTGGGACATATGCTCCCAAAAAGAAGAGAAAGCTTTGAGAGAAAACAGAAGCTTTGACTCTTTAACTGGATTTAGTAATGTAAAGATCTGACAACGGGAACTGCCCTCTCCATTATGCTCATAAGGAAAGTCAGCCTGAGAATAGAAGCAACCCAGAAGGGGCTCTTGGTGATATAATATGAGCACTGAATCAAGTTGCACATGAAGCCAGGCTCACCTGTGGACTTTTCAGTTGCATGAGTCAGTAAATTCCCTGTTTTTATTTAAGCCAGTTTGAGTTGGGTTACTGTCACTTGGAACAACAAAATTCATAACTGATGTAGAAACTGATACCAAAAGTAGGGTGTTGTAAGTGGCAAACCCTAGAATGTGGAAGTGACTGAATCCATGTAAGTACAAAGGAGGAAACTGAGAATCCCTAGTGGACTAAGTAAATAGGATCAGGGATGTGCATGTAACCCAAGCCTAGCTACTGACATGTTAGGAAATATTAGCTGGGGCTTCTGGGAAAAAGAAGCATTGACTCTTCAAATATATTTGATGGTATTGAAATATGTGAGCCACAGAAAGGGAGCCTGGATGAGATAGAGACAATCTAAAGGAAGCACAGCCTAAAGACTAATCCTGGTAATAATTTTTGAACCCTGAGTCAAAGTGTATTAGTCTGGGTCCAGTTAGGAGACAAAAACCATATAGAAAGATAAACATGGAAAGCTTGATATTAAAAATTATTAAACTATACTAAGTGAGTATAAGACATAGGCAAATTTTATATGGTACCCTAGGGCTGAGGAAGAATATCTAAGGAAGGATAAAACTTGGGAGGGGGTCTCATCCCCAAGGCTGGGGTTCAGACCTTCTAGAAGAAAGCATAGTTTGTTACACTGGATAACTCAGAAATGAACTGGGTTTCCCAGACTGGAGCTGTTCTGCAGTTGCTGGGCAATTAGGAAGCAACTCTGTGGAGTGCAGGTAGGTAAGCAGCAGGTAATCTGCAATGGTAAAGGACAGAAACCTTCTGGGCACAGTCAAAGCAAGCAAGGCTTACAGAGGGAGCAGTGGCTGGCTTGATGGAAATCCTCTAGGGCACTGGCAGTTTGCACAAGAACTTACAAAGGGAAATGGGGCACTGATTCAGACAGGAAGGCTTTAGAGTGCTAATATCCACGTCAAGTGCACAGCAATTAGGTTATTGCCAGGCCAAGGCTGAAAGGTTACCAAATGACCATGTTCTGGGCATATGACTGGGACAGAGATTTGCCTGATACCCACACTGCTAGCCCACCAGGCATCAGCCAGACAAGGTAGGAGAGCACCTTCCTCCTGCAAGGTCCCTCCAGCGCCCTCTACTGAGAAAGCTTAACACAGGTCTCACTTTAAAGGAGAAAAACACTAAAAGAAACTGAAAGGTGAATTTGAAGCCGAGAGGCAATAATTTGATAAGTGGCACACAGGTCATGAGAGCCAATAAATTCCATTTTTGTTTTAGACACTTTCTATTGTATTTTCTGAATATTGCAATTGAAAGACTGCTGACTGATATAAGACCCAGTCCTCATACCATCTATAGCTAAGTTGAGTTTTTCATTGAACATTGCATTCTTTCCTGACAGTCTTTCTGCCACCATTTCCTACCAAAAATCTTTCTGCCCAGGTGTCGTTTTTTTAGTTAGAATCCTACTTTTGTCACTGACATACATGTTAGCCTATCAATAACATTTTTATTTTAATAAGAGAATTCAAGAAAATGAGAGCTTTAAAAGAGAAGGATGATGGAGTTTTTAGGTACCTTGACAAGTTGATAAAAAAATACTTTAGGGACACTGGTACTTCGGGTTCTTCTCCGATAATTACACTAGTATCTATAATATAGTCAGAATTTTCCAGTCTTTCAATTCTGTCTGGTCCTTCTAGAATTCTACAGTGGCAACAAAACGTGACCTAAAAAGGAATGATTTATTTTCGGTATGAAAGAAAAGAAATCTAAGTAAGCAACCATAATGGTCATAGACTATTTAGGTAAAAAGACAATTGCTTTTTATGCTTTTTTTTAAAAAAATAAACAGAACTGCCAGGGAACAGAATTAAGGAAGCAAAAATTTTACTCAGTACTCTTAGTGATTAAAATACTTATTTTATGGAGGACTCCAAGGGATTTATAAAAGTCCTTAACTGGACAATACTGGCATTTTGAAAAGCTGGATTTTAAAATTTAGGTATATATATATATATATATATATATATATATATGTTTTTAGTAAACATCAGTAATTTTTCCTAAACTCCTTAGTAGTCCTGTATATATAATGGTAAAGCTGGTCATTTTTTTTTCTTGATAAGTGTTTCTTAGTCCTAGGGCTTTATAACCACAAAGTTTATTATTAAAAAGTTTTAGTTCACCTCAAATACTTTCTGTGCTATTTGGAAAAAGTACCTAGGGGGAAATTCACGTAAGAAGAGTAAACCCAATTTAACAGAAAACATGGAAAATTGTTGACGAAGTGCTTTATGTGTGCCTGTGGTTGGCCCAGAGGAAGCATCGGACTGGCTCTGGGAGTGGGAGGCAGAGTGAAAAGATGCAGTGTTTCCTCCTCTATCCGCTTGTGTTGGTTAAATGGATCATTTTATTGTCAGGTTGGTTGAGACTGAATGTCAACATTATACAGGAAGATCCCAAAGGTATGCAGTACAGGGGATGCTGTTGCAGCTTCCTTCGCTTGATGCTATTAAAGGAGCTCACAGTCTGTAAGATAAAACTTAGAAAATCTGAAGGTCAATAAGTGCCTATTTTTACAGCATGAGTTTAAGTTCAAACTCTTCATGACTTTATGTGTGCTTCTACAGAAAAACCATATCTAAAACAACACTCTGACAGATGAAATTTACCAGAGAAATGAAACGAAATTTACTTGTGAACTGCTGTACCAATTGGTAGAGTTTTTTTTCCTTTCAATAAGAAGAGGAGGGGGATCTTCAAGATGGCAGAGGAGTAAGACATGGAGATCACCTTCCTCCCCACAGATACATCAAAAATACATCGACGCGTGGAACAAACTCCTACAGAACACCTACTGAACGCTGGCAGAAGACCTCAGACTTCCCAAAAGGCAAGAAACTCTCCCCGTACCTGGGTAGGGCAAAAGAAAAAAGAACAAACAGAGACAAAAGAATAGGGACGAGGCCTGCACATCTGGGAGGGAGCTGTGAAGGAGGAAAAGTTTACATACACTAGAAGCCCCTTCATTGGCGGAGACTGGGGGGTGGGTTGGGGGGAAGCTTCGGAGCCACGGAGGAGAGTGCAGTGCAGAGGGCAAAGTGGAGAGATTCCCACACAGAGGATCAGTGCCGACCAGCACTCACCAGCCCGAGAGGCTTGTCTGCACACCCGGCGGGGCGGGCGGGGGCTGGGAGCTGAGGCTCGGGCTTCGGTTGGATCCCAGGAAGAGGACTGGGGTCGGCTGCATGACCACAGCCTGAAGGGGCTAGTGCGCCACAGCTAGCCGGGAGGGAGTCCAGGAAAAAGTCTGGACCTGCCTAGAAGGCAAGAGACCATTGTTTCGGGGTGCGCGAGGAGAGGGGATTCAGAGTACCGCCTAAATGAGCTTCAGAGACGGGCACGAGCCGTGGCTATCAGCTTGGATCCCAGAGACAGGCATGAAATGCTAACGCTGTGCTGCAGCCACCAAGAAGCCTGTGTGCACCTCCCCTCCTGGGAGAATGTGCAGCCTGCCACTGCCAGGGTCCTGTGATGCAGGGACAACTTCCCCGGGAGAACACATGGCGCGCCTCAGGCTGGGGCAACATCACGCCGGCCTCTGCCGCTGCAGGCTCGCCTCACATTCCAATTGTTAACTACCTACATACCCCTCCCTACCCCCGGCCTGAAGGAGCCAGAGCCCCCTAATCAGCTGCTGCTTTATCCCCATCCTGTCTGGGCGAGAACACATGCCTGAGGGCGACCTATATGCAGAGGTGGGGCCAAACCCAAAGCTGAACCCCAGGAGCTCTGCGAACAAAGAAGAGAAAGGGAAATCTTTCCCCAGCCTCAGGAGCAGCGGATTAAATCCCTACAATCAACTTGATGTACCTGCATCTTTGGAATACCTGAATAGACAATGAATCATCCCAAAATTGAGGAGGTGGACTTTGGGAGGAACTGTAGACATGGGGTTTGCTGTCTGTGACTGATTTGTTTCTGATTTTTATGTTTATCTCAGTGCAGTTTTTAGGGCCTATTATCATTGGTGGATTTGTTTATTGGTTTGGTTGCTCTCCTTTTTTATTATTATTATTTTAATAATTACTTTTAATTAATTAATTTATTTTTTATATTTTTCTCCTTTTTCTTCTGAGCTGTGTGGCTGACAGGGTCTTGGTGCTCCGGCCTAGTGTCAGGCCTGAGCCTCTGAGGTGGGAGAGCCGAATTCAGGACACTGGACCACCAGAGACTTCCCAGCCCCACATAATATCAATCGGTGAGAGCTCTCCCAGAGATCTCCATCTCAACACTAAGACCCAGCTCCACCCGACGGCCAGCAAACTCCAGCGCTGGATGCAAATGCCAAACAACTAGCAAGACAGGAACACAACACCACCCATTAGCAGAGAGGTTGCCTAAAATCATATTAAGTTCACAGACACCCCAAAACACACTACCAGACATGGCCCTTCCCACCAGAAAGACAAGATCCAGCCCCACACACCAGAACACAGGCACCAGTCCCCTCTACCAGGAAGCCTACACAAGCCACTGAACCAACCTCACCCACTGGCAGCAGACACCAAAAACAATGGGAACTACGAACGTGCAGCCTGCAAAAAAGGAGACGCCAAACACAGTAAGTTAAACAAAATGAAAACACAGAGAAATATGCAGCAGATGAAGGAGCAAGGTAAAAACCCAGCAGACCAAACAAATGAAGAGGAAATAGGCAGTCTACCTGAAAAATAATTCAGAGTAATGATAGTGAAGATGATCCAAAATCTTGGAAATAGAATGGAGAAAATACAAGAAATGCTTAACAAGAACCTAGAAAAACTAAAGAGCAAATAAACAATGAGGAACAACACAATGAATTAAATTAAAAATTCTCTAGAAGGAATCTATAACAGAATACCTGAACAGGTATTCAGATAAGAATAGAAGAACAGAAAAGTGACCTGGAAGATAAAATAGTGGAAATAACTACTGCAGAGCAGAATAAAGAAAAAAGAATGAAAAGAATTGAGGACAGTCTCAGAGCACTCTGGGACAACACTAAACTCACCAACATTCAAATTATAGGGGTCCCAGAAGAAGAAGAGAACAAGAAAGGGACTAAGAAAATATTTGAAGAGATTATAGTTGAAAACTTCCCTAATATGGGAAAGGAAATAGTCAATCAAGTCCAGGAAGTGCAGAGTATCCCATAGAGGATAAATCCAAGGAGAAACACACCAAGACACATTAATCAAACTATTAAAAATTAAATACAAAGAAAAAATATTAAAAGCAGCAAGGGAAAAGCAACAAATAACATACAAGGGAATCCCGATAAAGTTAACAGCTGATCTTCAGGCAGAAACTCTGTAAGCCAGAAGGGAATGGCAGGACATATTTCAAGTGATGAAAGGGAATAACGTACAACCAAGATTAATCTACCTAGCAAGGATCTCATTCAGATTCGATGGAGAAATTAAAACCTTTACAGACAAGCAAAAGTTGAGAGAATTCAGCACCACCAGACCAGCTTTACAACAAATGGTAAAGGAACTTCTCTAGGCAGGAAACACAAGAGAAGGAAAAGACCTACAATAACAAGCCCCAAACAATTGAGAAAATGGTAATAGGAACATACATATCGACAATTACTTTAAATGTAAATGGATTAAATGCTCCCACCAAAAGACAGAGACTGGCTAAATGGATACAAAAAGAAGACCCGTATATATGCTGTCTACAAGAGACCCACTTCAGACCTAGGGACACATACAGACTGAAAGTAAGGGGATGGAAAAAGATATTCCACGCAAATGGAAGTCAAAAGAAAGCTGGCGTAGCAATTCTCATATCAGACAAAATAGACTTTAAAACAAAGACTATTACAAGAGACAAAGAAGGACACTACATAATGATCAAGGAATCAATCCAACAAAAAGATGTAACAATTGTAAATATTTATTCACCCACCATAGGAGCACCTCAATACATAAGGCAAATGCTAACAGCCATAAAAGGGGAAATTGACAGTAACACAGTAATAGTAGGGGACTTTAACACCCCACTTTCACCAGTGGACAGAACATCCAAAATGAAAATGATCAAGTGGGGTTTATTCCAGGAATGCAAGGATTCTTCAATATATACAAATCAATCAATGTGATACACCATATTAACAAACTGAGTGATAAAAACCATATGATCATCTCAATAGATGCAGAAAAAGCTTTTGACCAAATTCAACACTCATTTAGGATAAAAACTCTCCAGAGAGTAGGCATAGAGGGAACCTACCTCAACATAATAAAGGCCATATATGACAAACCCACAGACAACATCTTTCTCAATGGTGAAAAACTGAAACCATCTCCACTAAGATCAGGAACAAGACAAGGTTGCCCACTCTCACTACTATTATTCAATATGGTTTTGGAAGTTTTAGCCACAGCAATCAGAGGAGAAAAAGAAATAAAAGGAATCCAAATTGGAAAAGAAGAAGTAAAACTGTCACTGTTTGCAGATGACATGACACTATATATAGAGAATCCTAAAGATGCTACCAGAAAACTAGTAGAGCTAATCAATGAATTTGGTAAAGTAGCAGGATACAAAATTAATGCACAGAAATCTCTTGCCTTCCTATACGCTAATAATGAAAAATCTGAAAGTGAAATTAAGGAAACACTCCCACTTACAACCAAAAGAATAAAATACCTTGGAATAAACCTACCTAAGGGGACAAAAGACCTGTATGCAGAAAACCGTAAGACACAGATGAAAGAAATTAAAGACAAAACGAACAGATGGAGAGATATACCATGTTCTTGGATTGGAAGAATTAACACTGTGAAAATGCCTATACTACCCAAAGCTATCTACAGATTCAATGCAATCCCTATCAAACTACCAGTGGCTTTTTTCACAGAACTAGAACAAAAAATTTCACAATTTGTATGGAAACACAGAAGACCCCGAATAGCCAAAGCAGTCATGAGAAAGAGAAATGGAGCTAGAGGAATCAGGCTCCCTGACTTCAGACTATACTACAAAGCTACAGTAATCAAGACAGTATGCTAATGACACAGAAACAGAAATATAGATCAAGTGAACAGGATAGAAAGCCCAGAGATAAACCCATGCACAAACGGTCACCTTATCTTTGATAAATGAGGCAAGAATATACAATGGAGAGAAGACAGCCTCTTCAATAAGTGGTGTTGGGAAAACTGGACAGCTACATGTGAAAGAATGAAATTAGAACGCTCCCTAATACCATATACAAAAATAAATTCAAAATGGATTAAAGACCTAAGTGTAAGGCCAGACACTATAAAACTCTTAGAGGAAAACATAGGCAAAACACTCTATGACATAAATCACAGCAAGATCCTTTTTGACCCACCTCCTAGAGAAATGGAAATAAAAACAAAAATAAAGAAATGGTACCTAATGAAACACAAGCTTTTGCACAGCAAAGGAAACCATAAACAAGACGAAAAGACAACCCTCAGAATGGGAGAAAATATTTTCAAACAAAGCAACTGACAAAGGATTCATTTCCAAAATATACAAGCTCACCCAGCTCAATATCAAAAAAACAAACAACCCAGTCCAAAAATGGGCAGAAGACCTAAACAGACATTTCTCCAAAGAAGATATACAGATGGCCAACAAACACATGAAAGGATGCTCAACATCACTAATCATTAGAGAAATGCAATTCAAAACTATAATGAGGTATTACCTCACACCAGTCAGAATGGCCATCATCCAAAAATCTACAAACAATAAATGCTGGGGAGGGTGTGGAGAAAAGGGAACCCTCCTACACTGTTGGTGGGAATGTAAATTGATACAGCCACTATGGAGAACAGTATGGAGGTTCCTTAACAAACTGAAAACAGAACTACCATACAACCCAGCAATCCCACTACCCTGAGAAAACTGTAATTCAGGGATTCATGTACCACAATGTTCATTGCAGCACTATTTACAATAGCCAGGACATGGAAGCAACCTAAGTGTCCATCGACAGATGAATGGATAAAGAAGATGTGGTACATATATACAATGGAATATTACTCAGCCATAAAAAGAAATGAAATTGAGTTATTTGTAGTGAGGTGGATAGACCTAGAGTCTGTCATACAGAGTGAAATAAGTCAGAAAGAGAAAAACAAATATATGTTAACACATATATATGGAACCTAAAAAAAAACAATGGTTCTGAAGAACCTAGGGGTAGGACAGGAATAAAGAGCAGACATAGAGAATGGACTTGAGGACACAGGGATGGAGAAGGGTAAGCTGGGACAAAGTGAAAGAGTAGCATTGACATATATACACTACCAAATGTAAAACAGATAGCTAGTGGGAAGAAGCTGCATAGCACAGGAAGATCAGCTTGGTGCTTTGTAACCACCTAGAGGGGTGGGATAGGGAGGGTGGGAGGGTGACGCAAGAGGGAGGAGATATGGGGATATATGTATACACATAGCTGATTCATTTTGTTATACAGCAGAAACACAACTTTGTAGAGCAATTATACTCCAATAAAGGTGTTTAAAAAAATTTTTTAAGTAAAAAAAAACCCCAGAACAATAGTAACAGTCACTTAGAATGTGTGAAAAGTCCAAGCCCTAACAATGGATGGTAATTTAATTTGAAATATCAGAAATACATTCTATGTTCATTTAGAAAATTGTGACTGGGTTATATATAAGGAACATTCATCTATTCACTCCACAAAAATTTATTATCTATTATATGCCAGTAGACCATAGTTCCTGCCTGTGTAATAGTCTGTCTAGCATATGAGAAAGTTTTATTGTTGTAAACATCTGTGATTATCATGTGTTAAATGGGCACCACACTTTAAGAAAAACATAATAAAAATAATAATCATTTTTATTTAGTAATATAATTTCCAAAAAGTTCATATATATATAATCAGTGATAGTATCCAATATATTTACTGACTGGTACAGCAAGGCTCCAACAAACCAAAATGGAAATAGAATAAGATTGATTTTGGAAGAAATCTGTGGAGTACAGAATCTCAGCCATTATGTCCACTTGTATGTGTGGTTTGAAAGTTTCCACAGAGCCAGGGACAGGACCTTAAAATGGAATGTGTTGCCACACCATAAGCAAGATGAGGGCTAACAAGAATTCATAATATTGGCAAATAAAAATTGATCATTAATTCATATTTACTACATGTATACCATGTGTCAGAAACACATTTGGAGGTATAGAAGAAGTAAAATAAGTCCTAGGATGATGGCAGGGATTTGGAAGGAAAGAAACAGGATGATCCAGAAGGAGAAAGAATAAATGAACTTCAAGGAGATGTCGTGAAGGAAATTTTTCACAACTATCACAGCTATTTCCTCTGTGAAGTATTCAAGGTAATCTGCTAAGAGAAAATAGTGCAGCATTAAGTGCAAAAGTTGTTAAGAGTAGTAACAAATTACCAGCATAGGGAATGGGTAAGGATATGTTAAGATTTGCTAGACAATACTGAGAGTCAGTAGTTGGAAATCATAAATGTATAAGGCAGGCAATCAGCATGGTTATATGATTTGTTTCAGTATTATTCAATGCCTAGTCCCAGGACCAGAACAAACAGATGGCTAGATTATTCTAGAATTGAGGATTAGGATAATGGAATAACAAGGTCAACACTCATATAGTGTTGAGAACTGAGAGTACTGGTGAGAGAGATTCAGCTGAAGTACCATGGGTTGACAGCTGGATTGAATAAGGAAATGAAGTCAACGGAGGCTTATCGATCAAGAACATATGAAGCAAACAAAGTAGAAGAATCAATGAGAGTGAAGAGCAGCTGCTTCCCTGCATAAAACCTGCAGAAGGGCATTCTGCGGCCTGGAAGAAGAGTTTAATTTACTTCTGATAACAAGGTTTTCTATAATCATGTTTGCCTAGCCAGTTCATTTCTCATTCCTTCCCCCAAATACTCCCAGGAATCCACATGTCCTGGCATACCCAATGACTATGCTGCTGCTGTTCTTTCTGAAGAGCTCCTTCTCTTCTCCTAAATCCCCATTCACCTGCTGAACTTCTCAGCCTTCAAGACTCATCTCAAGAATCTTTTCCTTTCTAAAGTCTCCTGTGGTAATCTGTCTGCAAAAAAGAGCTACCAATTTTCATCCCATCCCAGTACACTCATGCCATTACTCCAACAAAAAAACCCTTGATTATGGGCAAGCCAATAGAATGCTAAAGAACAGGCACCAGCTTAACACAACTACCATGCTATAAATTTCAGGCTATCCTGCATGGAGTATAAGATATCATGCAGAGAAGAAGGCCAAGGGAGGAGAGCTGACATATAGCACCCATACCCCCAGACATGTAAATAAGACCTTCCTGGCCCTTCCTGCCCGTTCCAGCCACCAGTTGAATGTAGGTGGAGCCCAGTCAACCCACAGAATGGTAAGAAATGAATCAGTGCTATTTTAAGCCACTAAATGTGGGGTTTTAGTTATATAATTATAGATTAATGATATATCTCCTATTTTCAACTCAAGTGCAACCGCTCAAACTTTCCACTGTATCACACTACTGTACCTAAAATATACCTCTATTATTTTACTTACCACACTAGGATTGCAAAAAATGTTTGCATATCCACTCCCTTCCTATTCTGTGAAATATCTCAGTATAATTTTATGTATATATATATATCTATATCTATATATATATGTATGTATCTCCTAAATCCTAGCACACAACATATGATAGATACTCAATAAATGATGTGAACTAAGTTGAATCTAAATTGAGTTAGTGGGAGGGAGAGAGGGAGAAATAAAGACGCTATGCTCAGTCATTGGAATTTCATGGTTAAATATTTCACAAGTGGAGTAGTTTCTAGAAAAATATGGAAACATGTTGGAGGTGAAGTTGGCTCAGGTACAATCTAGGAATTGAGGTAAGAGTGGGTGCATCATTGAGGATGTGGACTTGTGGCCTAGTATGGTGATGGAATTTGTGTAGAATGGAAAATGGTGATCCTGAATGGGGAGAGATTGTGAACTTCAGAAAAGGAGAGGCTGTGAGTGACAGGTTTTCATAATTAAAACAATGCTCTTAAAGCAACAGTGGAAATTAAGATGATGAGGGTCCAATCTTCTGCCCAACATACGCTCAAGAGAGAAAAAGTAAATCTGTACTCCATAAGCGTACTATAAGTAAGTATATTATTCTGGTTTTCCAATAAGCCATTTGAGTGCACCTTCTCAGTCTCCTCCCCCTGAATCCTTTTGTTCCATAGCCACTGAAAACTTTCTGCTCAATCCTCTTCCATACACCTATTCTCTGGGCTATCTGAGTCACTTTTATGGCTTCAACCATCACTTAATCTGAAATTTCTCACCCCATATCTTTCATGAGCTTCAGGACTGTTATTTCCAATTCTCTTCTGAATATCTCCACTCTCTGGCCTTTCGGATATATCAAAGTCAAGATGTTAAAGCTCAAACTGATTCTTTTCTATTCAAACCATGATTTTCCTCCTGTATTTCCCAGCCCAGTAAATGACATCACTGCCCACTTGGTCAGTACAGAAAGAAACAGCACAATGTTTTTTTTTTTTTTAAAACAACAAAAAATGATTTATTTGCAACACAGCTCAGTCCCCATCATTTCAATACAGCACAGGAGTAGGAAAGAGTCACACTGCAAGCGTCATTTAGTCCAAGGCAGAGCTCCATGCCTCCCAATACAGCAAGCCCATCTACCCCAGAGACCCATGCCGGGAGCCCAGCTGAACACACAAACAGGCGAGCTCAGAATGAAGTCGGCCCCAGGCCTCATCACATTTCACCCTTCCCCCACAGGCCTTTTAAGCTTCCTAACTGCAGCCTTCTACCCCCTCCACTTCCAACCAGGCCAAGTCCCAGCCTCCTAGCCACCAGGGAGCTTTCTTTGTGGGATCATTATCAGGGGTTTAAGGGTTACCTAAAATGAGAAAATACCCTGTGAAATCTATTGTTCCATAGAAAGTTTAAAACGACTCCCCCATACATAATCCTAATCAGCAACGACAGCTCTTCATCTCTTCACTGTAGACAGGTGATTTTGAAGTGACTGTCATCTCAGCTCCATACACATTTCCCTACTGGCCTTATTAAAGACTGCTCTCCTCACCCCAGGGTATAAAGGAAACCCAGGTATTTCCCCCAGGTTCAGAGCCTGAGAGGAAAAGCCCTGATGGCTTAGAAAAAGATTCCCTTCCTTCTGTTCCCCTCAAAAGATTTTTATGGAGATTATTGCCTAAAAGTTTTCTAGCTCGGGTTCTGGGATTAGTCAAATAGAATGTGCTTGAATCTGTCCTTCATAGATTACTACCCACATGATAACTGGCAAATTGCTTAACTTTTCAAAGCTTCAGTTTTTGTCATCTGTTATAATCCTCAAAAGCTTGTGAGGAGGATTAAATAAATGCCTATCCAAACCCTCATAACTAAACAGGCAAACTAGACCTCTTGAAGCAATCCTTAACTTTTTCCCCTTCCCTTAGCACCCAACTCTCCCAAGCAACTGACCACAAAGCTCTATTAATTGTTTCTAAAAGGTATCTTGGGACTTCCCTGGTGGTCCAGTAGGTAAGACTCCAAGCTCCCAATGCAGGGAACCTGGGTTCGATCCCTGGTCGGGAACTAGGTCCCACATAAATGCCGCAACTAAGAGTCCACATGCCGCAACGAAGATCCCGTGTGCCACAACTAAGACCTGGCGCTGCCAAAATAAATAAATAAACTTTTTTTTAAAAAAAAAGGTATCTTAAAATATGCCTTTGTCCATTGTCACTTTCACTGCCCTAGCATAATACTGAAACGTACTTCAAATGTCCATTACTAATCTAGCCTAAACTGCCTTTCACACCAGTGTCAGAGATAGCTTTTCAAAAATACAAATCATATCACATCATTGTCTTCACTTTCAAATTTTTTCAATTGTTCATTTCCCACAAAAGTAACGCCAAACTAAAAAAAAAAAAAAAGTAATGCCAAACTGTTTAGAATCTTATATTTGCCATCTTTCCCTGATTTACCTTTACAGTCTAACTGTACATCATTTCTCACCATTCCCTAGATTTTACACTGTCATTCTCCAAACATACTCTTCTGCCTTCATGTCTATTTCCTTTCCTACATCCTCAGTCCTCACTTCTCCTCTGAGAATTCTTGCTCAGGCTCAAATATGATTCCCTCTGTGTTGTCTTCTCAGAACCCCCAAGGACATAGATTGCTCCCTCATCTGTTTTCCCATAGGACTGTATACAAACCTGTCATAGCCTTTATCACACTACAGTATAGCTATTAATTTATTTGTCTATCTGTCCAGCTATACTCTGATCTCCTCCTCAGAGACAGGAATAGTGAAATATTTATTATGGCATTACCAGTCTCTAACATAGTTCCTGGAATATACCAGTACATGTGAGACGCTTGATAAGTTGTTGAGAGAATGGATGAACGAATGAATGAACAATGAAACTATGTAGCCTGAATGGTTCTGGCTCTACATTATTTAAATATGAATTAAATCCAAATAGTTCCAGTACATAAAAAGAGAAAATCCTGAAACTTAGGCACTAATTTGAAATACATGATCTACAAGTACTTTTCCCAACTCCAAAATTCTGTGATATTATCATAAACTGAGCTAAAGCTTTTCTCCAGGCAAGTAGGATTAAAATTTTGTCTGGGACACACAAATTTGTAGAATGAGGTCTAGTGAGCTGTTTAGGGTGTGTTTCTAATTAATTCTATCATATCACCTTTAATAAATTATGTTTTGTGAAGTTTATACTTTTCAATTTAGCAAAGTTGAATTATCCACAATAGCTGATCTTTCAAAATGATAACATAGGGAAGAAAGTGTTTTTTCCTAAAATCTTGTCAGTTTGAGTGACATGTGAGTACCCAGCACTAAGCATCTGTTAGGGGAAATCTTATTGTTCTGTGTCTGTCACTAGAAAATTGCAACAAACGTTGCAAGACCTACACACTGAAAATGTTATGATGTGTTTTTAAAACTGCTTTCCACAGAAGGTCCTTTATTTTATTAGAAAATTATAAGCAAACAAGTCTTGTTTAATGGCTTTCAAAATATAAGCAAATTTCATGTCAAAATTGTTTTACTCCCAACTGCTTACTTGTGTGAGAAATCTGTCAAGCCCTGGTGCCCAAGAAAATAGGGTACCATGGCAGAAGATTTTTTGCTGAAGGAAATAATTTATGCTCAATTAAACCAATACAGTGTGTGTAATGGTCTGATTCAATCTTAGGAAGAACTGTCAGCTTTCTGTTCTGGGATCAGAATTTTCCTAATGCCTGGACTTTTGGTGAATTCTATGTAACAAGTGACACAGTCTTGAGCTTGTATCTCAGAGAAAGTTGGGCTCTTATTTTTTCTCCTTTCAATACTCAAATATTCTTGGGAATTTTACCTTTCTTCCTGATATCCTCTCTGTCTCTACTCCTTTTCCATACTGCTTTTAACTTGCTAAATATTTTAACAATTAAATATTCAGCCAGTTTTTCAGGGGAATCAACGGTTGGTTGTGGTGTTATTTTATTTGAGAGTCATTCCCAAGTGCTTAAGCTCTTCGAATATCAAAAAATGTGTGCTTCAAAATGAATAGATGCTAATAAAATATGGTGAAAAAAATCCTCGAGCACCCCAATGTCCCCTTATAGTCTATGCTATTTAACAAGTTTACACCAATCTGTTTCTGTAAGCAAAGATCACTAACAGAACTTTCCCCCCAAAAAGATGACAATATATAACACTTAAGATGCATGTTTTTCTAGATAGTCTTTAAAAAAGATGATTTCTAAACATAACATAATAATATTTTATGTTCCTAAACTGCCATCTACTGTGCTTGTTCACCCAGTACACAATACCATCTTTTACAGGCTTGTCTTTTCCAATGAATATGTGAATTTATCCCCCAGCTATTTCTTGACATTCTTTCTTTCCCTTGTTCTAGTCATGTGTACTCCTTAAAGACCAGGAAAAAAATTATTTCAACTAATTATAGTCCTACCAAAGCCTTTCACATCATTTAAGACTCTGATTATACACAGTGCCATGAAGACGTGTCAGTTTGAGACAAGAAGAGGTTTAGAGAGGTTTACACTTTGCAGAGTGCCACCTGTCTCCAAAGGGCACAGTCATTAAGAAGCTCCAGGTGCACGTTGTGGGAGCAAAACAGCATAATGAAGTCCTTTGCCTCCTTGTGCACCTTCTGATTAATAACATTCCCCTTCAGTTGTAGCAGATTGTGCACCATGTTCGCTGCAAGAAACCTGGAATACCAGTCTATTTTTCTATCTTTCTCTAAATAGAATAAATTGCCATTTATCTATGACACGAATCAGAAGAATATACAAAATAGGGTATTTCTGACACAATCTACTTTTATAAGAGCAGCTAATAAGCCAACTGAATGATATTTATCAATAAGCAACATTTAATATGTATCACTGATCGAATTCTACCTAATCCTTTTTATCCTATATCCACACACGTAGAAATATAATTGATATCTATACTGATAACCCAAAGGCATTGTAAAATTCCAAGTTGCTTCATGAATCATAGAAATGGGAAAGAAAACTGACATTTATCAAATGCCTATTATTTACTAGACATTTTCACTAGCACTGTCACATTTTATCCACATAGCAGCCTGGTCAGGTAAATACTGTTATCCTCATTTTCATGATTGAATGGGATTGAGGCTCAGAGAGATAATAAGAACCAGCACTTATTGACTGCTTACTATTTTCCTGGCATTGTGTTTATTAATTTAAAGGTATTGCCTCAATTAATCCTCAGACCCACATTGTGGAGTAGATGCTATCATTATTCTCCTTTATTAGGGGTGACTCAGAGAAGTTAAATAACTTGCCCAAGATCACACAAATAATATGTAGTAAAGGCAAGATCTGAACCCAGGCAAACTGTTTCCAATGCCTGTACCATTAACACCAACATTATGTGTGTGACTGTACTTTACCATTAAATGAGTTATATTATTATTTTGTTTTTGAAAATTGGGAATACATGTTTGGTACACGTGGTAACATTCAACTAATCTAACTCCCCTACTAATAGCTATTAATACTTGTTCCTTATTATGCATTTATCATCAAGCATTTTACATGCGTCATCTTGTTTGAAATTCACACACATATGTAATATTATCCCCATATGACTCTGATAAAACTGAAGTTTGGAGAATAACAATATGAATAATCACAGCAGACACTTACATGGCACTTACAATGTGCTAGACACTCTTCTCTCAAAGAGTTTAAAATATAGTACTTATTTAATTCTGACAACAACAAAATGATGTATTATTATTTTTACTATACAGATGAGGAAACTGAGAGGTAGCATTTTGACCTTTATTGTGAAAGTGAAGAATTGGTCCCGCTATGTTTTTTAAAATTACCTCTCCCGTATCCACCCCCACCCAGGTCAGGGAGGGGAAACCATTGGTGCAGGGCCAGTTTTGTCAGCAGAGCAGAAATTCCAGTCCCAAAAGCAAATGATTTTAACCATTACTCTAAACTGTGGAACAATTTAAAGTAGTCATTCCTTGTTTATTGCAGCAAATGTTAGCAACATACCTTAACTATAATAGCATTCATCACAATCAAACATTTTTTTGCATACCCAGTAATATAAATTATGCACATTTGGTATGGAGTGGGAGGGAATCAAGCCTGCACAATTTCACACTGGTCAGGCTTGTGCATAGTTTCAATGAGGGCAAAAATAAAATTCCTTTCTTCATGTGTTCTACAAATATTGAGCGCTATGTTCCAGGTACTGACGTTAAAGAAATAAATAAGATTTATTCACTATCTATGAGGAATTTGGGATATATAAAACAAATAGGTAATTACAACCTGAAGGGATAGTTGCTAAAATAGAGTTTTGCTTTCTAAGCCAAAGCCAAAGCCACAAACCACTATGTGTTACCTTGCCACAAAGCCCCAAAAGAGGTTACACACAGGATAGAGCTGGCAGAAGAAGAGGAAGGTAGAAGAGCATTCCTCCATACTGATAGGGTAAGACGGTTAAAAATACTGTTATAAAATGGTATAGATGACCGGTTTGCAGGGCAGAAATAGAGACACAAATGTAGAGAACAAACGTATGGACGCCAAGGGGTGAAGGTAGTGGGGTAGTGGCGTGGTGGTGGTGGTGGTGGGATGAACTGGGAGATTGGGATTGACATGTATACACTAATATGTATAAAATAGATAACTAATGAGAACCTGCTATATAAAAAAATAAATACAATAAAATTCAAAAAAAAAATACTGTTATAACAGTTGCAATCATATTTAAAGTTCCAATAATATTTATGTGTGAACAACTAGAGGTAGAATTAACTTTCTCTCCCCATCCCTTACCCACCCCCCCACCCCCAGCCCCAGCCCCCTTTAATTCTCTCCATCTATCAGCTCTCATTGTCTCTCCTTGACTTCTTTTTGTGAGTGGGTTCTCTCTCTACATTGGTTCTCACACTCCCATTTACCAGCTTAGAAACTCAAATGGAGAGAGAACTTCTCTCTCCCAACATTCCTAATCAAATCCTAGATAATAATTCTGACTGGTCTTTCCTGATTCACATATTCATTCTTCAACCAATCACCATGACCAGGCAAGCTAACACACAGAATTGGATTATCAAATCAGACTCACAGAAATCAGAGATTTTTACCTAGCATCAAGCTTTACTAAAAATTCCAAGAGTACAGGCAGTCAAGAGACAAAGATAAAGCAGTGAAAGCTCTGGGACATTCTTGCCAGGTCCTTCCTATCCACTAGCCCAGAATAATAGACAAGACCTGTGTGAAGCTTTGCAGATTGTTACTTCACAGAGTGAAGCATGTAATTTCTAAAACATCTCCATTTTATACCTCAGAGAGTTGTATAGCTTACATGACATTCTCTTGGGAGGCCATGTCCCATAAATCAATAGATTCCAGATCTACTTACTGTAAGCAATCCTTACCAAGGGAGAGCCTACTCAGGGCATTCTGCAGATAAGGCTCCTCCTCCTGCCTAAAATCATTACTCTATTTACCTGGAAGTCCAGTTGAGGAGATTAGACCAGATCACCTCCCTTCTTTGCTTTTTCCTAGTGCTATCTCTCAGGTAAAGTAAGGGAATGTCACAGGCCAGCTACTTTACTTCTTCCTCCCCTTCAGGAGACCGGGCATTCTGATTGGATGGCCTGGGACAAGAATCCCACACTGGGCTTGGGGTTAAGGGGAGCACCATGATTGACCTTCCCCCACAGAAGCACCTGGAGTATGAGATTGCAACAGAAAAGCACATTAAGCAGATATAAACTGTGACTGCTTTGGTGCTGTCTACTATCTATCCAGGTAACAGACTTTCAAGATTTCTAGCAATGTACAACTTTCCTGTTCCAAAACTTTATTTTTCTCTCGATTCTAGCTGTGAAAAACTCTCCAGTTATGCCCTGTAGCTCACTGAATGAAGGCAAAAGAACAAGTAGTGACAGCAAAGAATAGGAAGCACTAGACCCAATCTTGTGGTCTATGGGAAAGTCAAAGAAATGCCTAATAAAGCCTCACAAGGAATCTTACAAAGAGTATCTCAAGCAAGTATTTTCCATCCAATTCTCTTAATGTCCTCACATCTATTTGCCTACAGAAATTCTAATACAGCAACTGAATTTCTTTAACCTTAGGCACGGGGCACAAACAGCTACCTTACTGACCTAATACTCCAACAGGCATTTTTTGTTTGGCTAAAACAGTATTTATTTTTAGGTTAAATTGGAATGTCTCTGAATAGTCTGTCACAGTCTCTTTCACTACCTAGTGTCTTACACTGGCCTGCTCTACTCATTTATGCTACTGCCTTGTCCCTGTAAACATTTGAGGTTTTTGAGCCATGGTTTAAGGTCCTGACTTCGCTAAACTGAAAATTCCTTTGAAAAGAATGTATACTTAAATTGTTTTTAGTTATTTACATGAGTGTAATGCCCATAATACTCTCTAATTATGCCCATACTACACTTACAACACTACTTCCTATCTCTTTACACATCTGTATTCATTTGTAGTCTGTGAGTTCCTTAAAGAGGCTGTGATATCGTCCTCTTTGTAGCTACATCTAGCCTTGCCTTGTTGAGTGAATGAATAAATTAATGAATGAATATACTGTTAGCATCAAGCATCCCATTCCTCCTGTGACATGGGACACCTGCGAAGTCCTGTGTCAGCTAAAATATCTTATCTTTGTCATAGATTGATGGCAGACTTTTAACAAATTTTTATTCTGATATGATTTTTTCCCACAAATTTGCATGTAATCTCAGTAATTACCTACTTTTTTTTTTAAACACACGTGGTCTAGAAAGTACTGCATTAAACTTGAAACTGACACCTTATACTTGCTTTTCCTTTCAGCCTCCAGCAGGGCCAGCCTCCTTGACCTAATTAGATTTTCCACTCCCACATGGCTAGTAAATACTATAATTAATTTATAAAGGACCCTGAAACACCAGCTGGTAATAATTTCCTATTGCACAGAACAAAAAGAGTATTTAAATTGTACGATATCTGTGAAATGTGTATGTGTGTATACTTACATCTTTTAATCCGCTGAACTTCCAGGAATATCAAATTGTAAAGTGTACTAAGTAAACAGTGTTTAATAATTTCTTGTCATTTCTTTCAGCACATTAATTTTAAATTGTAGAAAGAAATCTGTGCGACCAAAATTCTTAGAGACGTATGTTTGGGGTATGTGAGATTTGCATGTCTATGAATATTCACACACATCCCAAGCACTATAATAAACTATGTTGTTCTGAAACGAATGTGAAGGAGAAAAAGGTGGACAGTTAGTTTAAGGATTTCTCAATGCCTTGAGATAGTGACAAGTGTAGTGACCATCTGCTGGAGTATTTGCCTATTCAAGAGCTATGGTAGGCAGAATTTTTAAGATGGCTCCTAAGATTCTTGCTCCCTGGTACATATGCCCTGTATTATACCCTCCCTTTGAGAGTGGGCAGGACCTGTTAATGTGATGGGATGTCACTCCTTTAATTAGGTATACTATAGAGCAAAGGTGATGGAATCATTTCTCCCAAGATTACATTATGTTATACAAGACTACATTTGTGGTGATGGTTGTAATAGTAATGGTAGTAGCAGGAACAGCAGGAACAGACTGTAAAGAAATTCTCCCGCGGGCTTTGGTAAAGTAAGCTGCATGTTACAAGAGGGCTGTGTGATCAGGGCCTGAGGGCAGTCTCTGAGAGCTGAGCGAAAATCCTGGCTGACATCTGGCAAGAAGACAGGGACCCCAGTCCTCTAGCTACTAGGAACTAAATTTTATCAACAACCTGAATGAGTTTGGGAGATGACCCTTAGCCTCAGATGAAACTGCACCCCCATCTGATACCTTGATTACTATCTGGTGAGACCCTAAGCAAAAATAAGCCATACTCAGACTTCTGACCAACAGAAACTGACAGATAATGAACTGTGTTGCTTTAAGCTGCTAAATTTGTAATCTGTTAACACAGCACTAGAAAGCTGATATGAAAACCAACTGCCACCCCACAGGTGCAAGTCCCAGAGCTTCTCGGGGACCTGGTGGATCCCATGCACAGTGAGAGGGGGGTATTGTCGAGAGGGTCCTAAAAGGGAGAAACAGGGACTGAGGTCAATAAAATCCTAGTACAGATTTAGGGTGTCCTGCCCAGGAGGGCCTGCTAACCTGGCCAGTCCTCAGCAGACAACAGAACATTTCAGGGCTTCCATTTCCAGGACCCACACAAGACTAGGCTCTGCCTCCCAGGCCCTGCCAGATGGTCCCAGCCACCACAGAGGACTTAGAACATTTGGAGGAAGGTTCTCCAAAGTGTCCCCACACCCCATCCCCCAGAGGTGTAGGGCTGGGTTAAGTAGTCCCTACTGCTCAGGTCTAACGGTGGTAACTGCATCTGTCTGTCGTGGAACTAAGTAGCAGGGGAAACTGGTCGGTAAAAAGAAAATTATGTGTAAGCAGAGACAGCAACAAGAGAGGAGAAAGCATGCTGCTTGGATGCGAGATGACTTCTTTTAGTCTCCTGAATCTGTGCTGTATTCTTGCCTTCCTATTCCATCAAATACCTTCTCTTTATAATATTAATTCCCTTCCCCCTTTCGTGATTTAAGCTATTTTATTTTTATTTTTGTTACTTGTAAGCATACAGAGCTCTAATACAATATTCAAAGCCAGATTCTTAAGTTTGTAGATTCGGAAACTCAAGTTTATCATTTCCACCAGGGCACATTATTAACCTCTTGGGGATCAATATGTTAAGAGGACCCATAAAAAATATGCACCTCAGAATGTCAATTTATCAATCTATAAAGAGAGCTTTATCTAGAAAGAAAAACTTGTATGGAGAATTCACTCTGGGTATTTCACCATGATAGGTTAAATGCACTCAGGAGAGGAAATTACTAATCACAGGGTTGTTTGGTGAGCATACACAGTTGTCCCCTGGTGCCCTCGGGGGTATTGGTTCCTGAACCCTAGGCATATACTAAAATTGGTGGATGCTCAAGTTCAATAGTTGGTCTTCCCGTCCACATCCGCAGATTCAATCAACCTGGGTTGTGCAGTAGTGTGTTTATTGAAAAAAAAATTGTGTATAAGTAGACCCGTGCAGTCCAAATTCTTGTGTTCAGGGGTCAATGATAATTAGAAGAGAATGAGTACTCTTGAGGGATTTTTCTTTCAAGTTAGGATAATTGAAATTCCTTCTCTACTCTAGGAATATTTCTCTTTGAAAATTTAGTTGTAGTCCTTGAACTCAAATAGCTTTCTATTCTGGTCATTGCCAGATATATTCTTATATTTTGTCTACTGTTATCTTAGACTTATCTCAAGTCACCTTTCCGTTAACATATGATTCTCCCATAAAAATTTTACTAACTATAGTTGATTAACTTTTTGGAACTTTAACTGCATGTTATTCACCACCTCTGGCATCTATTACCTGTGAGCCTTTAGTTGAATAATAATAACCATTATTTATTGAGTTCTGTTTATCAGGCACCTAAGTAAGCTTTCTCACTTAATCCTTTTAGCAATTCTAAAATACTGATACTATTACCATTGTCTCTGTTTCCTAGATGAAGAAGCAAAATACAAATAGTTTAAGTGATTTGCCTAAGCTCACATAGTTAGCAAGTAGTAGAGCTGAGATTTGAACCCAAGAAATCTGACTCCAGAGTCATCATATATTACACCTTATGGCCTTTCACAAGGTCCTTACAGTTTCTAAACCTTGATTTCTTATCTGTAAACAAAGCTAATAATATCCTTCCTAGGGGCTCCCCTGGCAGTCCAGTGGTTAGGATTCCATGCTTCCAAGGCGGGGGTGGGGTGGGGTCGGGGTGCGTGTTCCATCCCTGGTCGGCTGGTCAGGGAACTAGGATTCCACAAGCCATGCAGTGAGGCCAAAAAAAACTTTCCTAAAGACTGCTGGGAGTCTAAATGTGACAATGGATGTAAAGCTCTTAGCACACTACCAAATATACAGTAAACAGCTATTATTAAAATAATTCCCTCAGGAATATGGATTGGATTTGGGAGATTCCCGTTCACCTTAATATCACCAACACAAACCAGATTTTAGAGTGAGTTAATTCTATTTTCAGATGGCTGATCTAAACAGTCACATGCTAATCCTTCCAACCTCAATTCCAAATGATACTTTATTACCCAATTTCTAATTCTGGGTGCCTTCTGGAGGCCACAGCCACCCAGCCCTCCATCTTGCAGATTGCACATATTGCTCTAAAGCTCAGTCACAACTTCACACACTCCCCAACTTTGCCTAGGGTAACTGCTGTCCTAGTGACCTAAGAAGTGACTTTCACTTTCCACAAATTCCCAGATTAAAATTAGAGAATTACTTGGTTATGAGTATTAAGTTCACAGATTTATTTATTTATTTAAATTCCTTGTTCTTCTGAGTAAGACCTACTTATTTCAAGAACAAACATTTTATGGTTGCTTGTTAAGTTATAATTCCAGATATTTTATAACACAAGGATTTATATATTATAATTTTTTAAAAAAATTCTGGTCAGTTAAAAAAGCATTATTTTAATATATTTCAATTGTAACTCATGCAGGGAAGTTAAGATTTGGAACTTTATAAAGTTATTTTTCATTGTTTTTGAATAGCAGGTTTTTTTCCTGCATGTGTCTGAACATACAAGAACAAAATCTGCTTGATTTTTCTGTATTTTAAGAAAATTCTCTTAGTTTAGAAATGTAAACCTCAGAAGTTAGATCATTGCCACCTCAAACCTTCAGTTAACCGTAGAACTGAGAACATATCTTTTCTTCATAGCTTTGTAACACTTCTTGGGTTTTTTTTTTTTTTGCGGTACGCGGGCCTCTCACTGCTGTGGCCTCTCCCGTTGTGGAGCACAGGCTCTGGACGCACAGGCTCAGCGGCCATGGATCACGGACCTAGCCGCTCCGCGGCGTGTGGGATCTTCCCGGACCGGGGCACGAACCCGTGTCCCCTGCATCGGCAGGCGGACTCTCAACCACTGCGCCACCAGGGAAGCCCTGTAACACTTCTTAATATGAGTTACGGCGGATTCAACATCCCAACTGCAAGAAACCTCAATCGCCATTAGGGCCAGAAGGTATCCCTGTATCAATCATACTCGGAATCTCACAGGGTGGTCTGTGATCACTCCCTTTGCCCCTAAAGTTAGTACAATATTTAGCCAGGATCTACTGAATGAGAAGGATAGATGGGATATGGTGAAATGGGCAAATTTATTTATTTGTTTACACTTATTGAAGTTTTAAGAAAATGCCTAAATCATAAGTGCCACAGTTAAATGAATTTTTATAAAATGAATATACCTATGGAACCAAAACCCAGACCATGACAAAGAATATTACCAGAACTCCAAAAAGCTCATGTCCCCTTTCAGTCATTATCTCCTCCCCACTCCCTAGGGTAACCATCATCTTAGATTAGTCTGGCCTGCTTTTGAACTTCATGTAAATGGATCATATAGCATGTGCTAGTGTGTAATTGGCTTTTCCAATTCAATATGTGTGTGTGTGTGTGTGTGTGTGTGTGTGTGTGTGAGAGAGAGAGAGAGAGAGTAACAGCCATACTCTTCAATGTAGTTGCGATTTGTTTATTGTCATTGCTGTATATAGAATTTCACTGTGTGAACATATAACAGTTTATTTACCCAGGCTACCATTCGTAAGTAATTAGGAACTTCTAGTTTGGGGCTATTATGAATAGTGCAGCGATGAACATTATTATATACATCTTTAGTGAACATATGTGCATTTCTGTGGGGAACATACTTGGGAGTCGAATCTTATGGTCATAGGGTATGCATATATTCAGACTTAAAAGATTCTGAGAAACATTTTCCAAAGTAAACGATCAACTGACACTTCCACTAGCAGTGTATAAGAATTCTAGTTGTTCGACACCCTCTCTAACACTTGGTATTGTCTAAATTTTTCATTTTAATCATTCTGATGGATGCATAGTGGTAATTTGTATTTCCTTGACTTACAGTGCCAGCCAAAATGGAGTAAGTCCACTACCGCCTATCTTTCCTACTGATTACAACTAAAAGTTCAGGGCAAAATACAAAAAGCAACTACCTGAGGACTCTAAAAAGTAAACAAAAGTAAACAGATTGGGGAGGAGAGTCAAAACTTAGTAAAATGCCCTGTGTGGTTTTTTTCCTACTTTCTCTCACATCTTTGACCTGAGGTCTGGCACCCAGTGAAACTGTGGTTTCACAAAGGAAGCAAAAACAGAAAGAAATCCCATATTTCTAGCCAGATGAATGGGGAAAGGGAGCTTCTGTGGGGGAATACTTGGCTTTTTTCCTCCTTTTTTCCCTCTGGGCATGACGTGAGAGTTAGGGCCTAGGCTTGGACAGCTACAACCCCAAGAAAAAACCTGTCTTTCTAGACAAGGAAACTAGGAACAGGAGCTTCTGCGGTCCAAAGAATTTGGAGGGAATTCATGTTTTGTTTTGTTTTGCTCTTTTCTCTCACCTCTTTGCTCCAGTGTGGGCCCTAGTCAGATGCTGCAGCTATGGCACAAAGCTAAAACTCCAAGAGAAACCTCATATTTCTAGCAGGAAAAGGAGACTCTGCAAAACAAAGAATATGAGAGGAATATCAAAAAGGGGTGAGCTGGAGAAGGGAACTCCTTAATTCTATGTATGAATCCACATAAGTGCTCACACCTGAACTGACCATCTGCAGGGCAGACAAAAAGCTGCACAGCAAAAGATATGTTAACTGAACTACAATTTAAATTACTACCCAAGTTCCAAAATATTCCTGAGTGTTCTATGTATAGAACAGACTCAAAGAGCACAATAAAACCTTTGAAAACTGAACTGATATGGAACCAGCACCCACAAGTGAGACTCAACTTGAGATAGGAACCGAACTGAATTGACGGCCTCCTAAAACAAAACAAAACAAAAATCAACATTCCCCAAAGATTTTTATCAAGACCCAGAGTCTATGCAACATAAAATCAAAATGTCTTGGAGAAAAATCACAATTACTCGGGAATTCCCTGGCAGTCCAGTGGTTAGGACTCTGCACTTTCACTGCCAAGGGCCTGAGTTCAATCCCTGGTTGGGAAACTAAGATCCCCAAAGATGCGCGGCAGAGGGGCAGGGGATCACAATTTCTCAATATATGAAGAACTGGAAAAATACGGTCAGCTTTTAAGGAAAAATCAACAGCTATCAACTGCTAGATAACCAAGATGTTAGCTACCAACTGCTAGATAACCAAGATGTTACAATTACCAAAGACTTCAAAGCAGTTACAATTAGAGTAGATGAAGATATTGTCTCTAGATATATGCTGTACTCTAGAAAAAATCTTGCATTTTTGTATCCGAATTAATGACAAAACCTGTGAACCAGAAGGGATAAACTGTCACACAAAGTAACATTACCAGTGTAGAGCAGTAAAATTAAGTACAGCTATATACAAATGTATGCAACAACCTAGGATGATTTAAAAGCACATTGCTGAACGAAAAAAAGTTGCAGACGATTACATAACAATAAACTATCCTTGTAAAGCTCAACCGTTTATCAAAGTTAACATACATGTACACAAACTAAATTTTTAAAAGCAAGGGAATAAACCCAAAATACACGAGTGTTACCTCTGGAGGAAAGCAAGGGAATGGAATGGGAAAAGACAGGTAATTTTAACAATACTGGCAATATCCTAGTTCCAAAATTGCTGGTTGGTTTCCACGTGTACAATGCTTATCTGGTATACCTATTTACGTACCCCCAAAAAATAAGTGTTTAAACGACATCCAGTGTCCATGGTGACAGAACAGAGTTCTCGAGCCTTTATTAAAATAACTTCTCCAGAAACACGAAGAGCTCATACACCTCACCCTCTTAATGCAGGAAGAGCAAGCCGCCTTTGCCAGCAGATCACCGTCACTTCCGCCCCCGCCTCCCTAACTCCGCCCATCTGAGCAGAAGTACTTTCCTTTCGGGTCCTCCCGCCTGTAGGGGGCTCTCCGAGGCTTCTAGTGCCACGGAGGCCTCCTTCCTAGGCTGTCCCGGCGGCGCCTGTTAGTTTAGCTCAGAGAATTTATTTGCATTGTAAGTCTTTCGGCTAGGAAAAAGTCTCACAGGCATCTTTTTATGGAAAATAACGTTCAAACTCAATCCAGGCCGAGTGTTCTCACTGTCAAACCCTGTCGCAGTGATGGGAAGGAGTCAGGCAGCGTGGGGACAGCCCCGGAGTGCCCAAAGTCCCCGGCCCGCTTCCTCCTGTGAAGACGCAGCTGCGGGTGGCTGTGGTGGCGGCGTCCAAGATGTCGACCAAGAATTTCCGAGTCAGTGACGGTGACTGGATTTGCCCTGACAAAAAGTGAGTTTATGAAGGGTCCCGAATTGGAGCGGGGTTGATCGGTAGAGGTTTTCTCGAGTCGACTGGGCATCTTCCGTTTTTACGGTCTCTGGTACCACCAGCCGGGTGGAGGCGGTGAATTGCCGGCTCCCGGGCGGGAAGGAGGCTCTTAGTCTCCTCACTATGAGGTCTTTCGGGAGCCTTTGTTTTGAGTATGTTTCCAGCGTCTCCTAGATCATGTCTCTCCAAGTCAGCCCGTCGTTTTCGGGAACGAGATGGCCGCCCTTTTGCCCCACACTCCACCCCCCGCCCCCGACCAAGTTTCAGCGGTAAGGATATCTCCCTAACCGTGGCCACCTCGGTGTCTGATCTCCTCCACGTGACTTTTCCCTGCAGAACTTGACTCTTGTTCGCGGAAAGCGTTCCTTTCTTGAACTCATGTTTTTGCTGCTCATAATTCACCTTTTTTTTTTTCTCCAATTTAAACTTTCCTTACTGTTGATACTTTTTCCTCCCGAACACTATCCTCTTTTGGTTGGGGACATTCTGATTTTTTTTTTATGACCTTTAATCACCCCACAAAAATTGGACCTTTCGCCTCGTTAGAGCCGAAACACATGAGGCCTGTGTTTTTGCCTGCTCAGCCCTGGAGAATGCCTGCTTCAAAGAAGCACGTGTTTAGTAACTCTGCTGAAACCAGTGTGCTCTATTAAATTATTAGTACTATTTTATTGACGGTCCTCAAGTAGGTCTGCCTATTTGGAGAGATACGAAAATTACTACGGAAGGTAATTGTCAGAAAAATGGAATGCACAACTCGTTCCAAAAAAAACATTTGATTTCTTGTCTCTAAGCTAGCCACAGATAGCATGTGGAGTTCATGGTAGTAAAGAGTAAAAGCTTTGAAGCAAATAAACCTAGGTTTAATTCCAGTCCTATTGCTTATAGATCATGGAACTTTAAATAGGTTATTTACCTTTGCTTAAAAAAAAAAAAAAAAAAAAAAAACCTAGGGTGGAAGAGCTCCTTTACAGTGATATAACATAGACTGTATGTGTAGAGCAATAAGATGTAGCAAATTCTGATTGATAGCTGTGGATAGTAGTTTTAAAATCAAATGTCAAAGGAGAATAAGTCCTTATTTCCCCAGCATTTGTCTTCTATTCATATTTTAAGCAGTTTAAGTGAAGCATCATGTTTTTTTACATAAAAAATTGATGGCTCTCGATTGCATAAAGATGAAGATGACTTGAAGGGTCTCAAGTCTAACCATTTTGAATAGAACAAACAAGTGACTTTTGTGTTGTTGGTTACTTGTAGAATAATGTGCTTTTGACAGTGTCATTAATGACAGTATACTCAAATATTTGAGGTAGGTTTTTGTAAGAGTGCATTTCAACTCAGTTACAGATATATGAACAGGGTAACTTCTACAATGTGTATAAATCCAGAAAACATTTTCGGAATATATTTTCAATGCTTATTGGAGTCATAAAGATATTCTTTAGGGGGGAAAAAACAACCTAAAAATTAATTGGAGTGCTTCAGTTTAGTGTCCATTCTGTATTTCACAACTTTATTTCATGCTAGTATAACACCTAAGAAATAATCAGCATTTTAAAATTTAATCTGTACATGTTATTCAGAGCACTTAGCATGCTTTTACTGACATGCAGATGCACTGTGAAGACCATGTTAGTGAACCCAGTAAGTTTTTTGTTTTTGTTCATTAAATATCAGTATAAAGTGGTAGGTTACTTGATGTGTTGAGATTATTGGTTGTAGTTTTTCAGCCAGGTTTCAGAGGTTGATAAATATCCCCCAAAACTCAGTTTTCTTTTAATTATTGAACCTATTTATATTTTTAGTCAGTACAACCTATCTCCCTTTGTTTTTTACCATCCCACCTCCTATTTCTAACAAGAGTATTTTATTAAGATCTGTGAAGCTGTATCTGACTTAACTCATTTTCTCCCCCTTGGTTCACCCTTAGGATTTTGTATTTCTTATAATTCTTATTGTATAATCTTATTTTCTATACGAAGAATTACTTTAAAGTTTTTTTGAACCGCCGGTGCTTCATCAGTAATTGTTCAAGTGGACTCACATCTCACTTAAGCTTTGTGAGGGGATTTCATTATAATTAACGATATGTGCTAATAGGACACTGAGGCACAGAGATCCTCAGTGACTTACCAGGATCACATAATTGGTAAGTGAAAGATTGGAGTTTCTTATCCTCGACTTGTGACTTCAAATCTTGTATTTTTTCCACCTAAATTGTGAGGGTTGGTTTTTGGGGTTTTTTTTGTTAACATTGACATTAACATGAAAAGAGATGGTGGTAGAAGTTCTGGACCCAGGTATATAGGGAGGACACATTAAAAAGTTGTGTGATAAGATTTTTTTAATTATATAAGTTTACTAGATGTCTGTATAAATTTTTTTTACTTTATTTTCAGATGTGGAAATGTAAACTTTGCTAGAAGAACTAGCTGTAATAGATGTGGTCGAGGTAAGCATTTAAGGAAGCTTCCTTTAAGACTGTGTATACAGATCATTTCTTTATTTTCCCAGATTCATACTTCATTTTTCTATTCTTCAGAGAAAACAACTGAGGCTAAGATGATGAAAGCTGGAGGCACTGAAATAGGAAAGACACTTGCAGAAAAGAGCCGAGGCTTGTTTAGTGCTAATGACTGGCAGTGTAAAACGTATGTGTTTCAAATTATCGTCCTCACTTTTTCCCATAATAATATATATCTAGCCACTACTTGTTAATATTACCTACTCTTACTAGTCACATTGACAAGCCAAAGTAACCTTTAAATTAAAGGTCTGTTGATTATTATTAAGTATATATCTGACATAGTTTAAAGAACTTTTAAATTCTGTTTTTTAATGGTAATATTAGTTGTTACTAAGATGAATTATGTATACCAGTAAACAGATGCTTAAGGTGAGCTAACATTCAAAAAAAGAAAGAGAGAAGGGTATTTAAAAGCACTAAAACCTATTTCTGTTAAAAAAAATCTCAAAAACTTTTAGCCTGTATCATTAATGTGAAATATACCACAAAATTTATTTTTCCTGTTTGCACAGTAATTTTAGAATCATAAGTTGCATACCGTAGATAATTATTCCTAATTAGGTAGGTTTCTTAATATTTCTGGTTTTCACATGCTGTATTGATTTTTCCAATATCCATCTTTTCTGTTAAGCAGATGAATCAAATACACATGAAAGGAGACTGAATCAGAAGAGGGTCTTACACAAATTTCTGGTCTTACAGATACTAAGTTAGTATTAGATAACTTTCCAGCAAGATTAGTTGCTGAATTTGGGATCCAGTGCTTGAACTGATTCTGCCAAACAAATTTTTTTTAACATTATTTGGAAGGTATAACCTCACTCTTGAGGTGAATTTGGAGACTGGGAAATTAGTAGAACCTTTCATTTAAAGTGGTATCTTTTCCCCCCTATGATGGCAGACTCTCTATAGATATAATTTGTCATTGATTTCTCATAAAATGACAAAGGCAGTCTTCATGCTGTATAGGTTTCGCTTCTCTGCTTAAGTAGTTCAGTCTGTTGGAACCATACTCTCTCCAGAATACGTACATTGGTACATATTCTTTGTAGCATCCTTAGTACACATTCCTTTATGATAGTTTACTCTACTTTTTATTTTAAAATTTTAAAAATTTACTATTTGTCTTACGTTATAGTCTACTAATTTGATATTTTTCACTTTTAAAGTTGCAGTAATGTTAATTGGGCCAGAAGATCAGAGTGTAACATGTGTAATACTCCAAAGTATGCTAAGCTGGAAGAAAGAACAGGTAATATTCAAACACAGTCCAACTAAATGATTTTAAAAGAACTAAACATTGAAATTAATAATTGTACCACTTCATAAGAGCACAGTAAATGAAGATTGTTTATTCTGCCCTTTTTTTGTGAGGGGGGGCCGCCACGTTGGGTCTTCGTTGCTGCACGCAGGCTTTCTCTAGTTGCGGCGAGCGGGGTCTACTCTTTGTTGCGGCGCATGGGCTTCTCATTGCGGTGGCTTCTCTTGTTGCAGAGCACAGACTCTAGGCACACGGGCTTCAGTAGTTGCTGAGCATAGGCTCAGTGCTTGCCGCACACAGGCCCTAGAGTGTGCAAGCTTCAGTAGTTGCAGAGCATGGGCTCAGTAGTTGTGGCTCACGGGCTCTAGAGCGCAGGCTCAGTAGTTGTGGCGCACGGGCTCAGTTGCTCGGCATGTGAGATCTTCCTGGATCAGGGATCAAACCCGTGTCCCCTGCATTGGCAGGCAGATTCTTAACCACTGCGCTAGCAGGGAAGTCCCTGCCCTTTTTTTTTTTTACCTTGTTTTTTTTCCCCTCATCCACAAAGTCATCTTTTGTTTGATAATTTCACAGTTTACAAAGTACAGCATCAGGAGGCCTTATCCTTACAAGTAGTCAACATTAAGATAGTTTTAGAAATGTTTTATTCCTCACTCTTTCCTCTGCTGGTCTAAATGTTTGTTATTAGTAATGATAGAGTAGTACCATTTTTTTAATTCATTTGATATCCTAGTATGACAAAAAAGAGCATGGGGCACCATTTAAAGTAATTGTCTAAAGTTTAGGCAATAATTATCAAATTTGGCTATACATTAGAATCATTTGAGAAACTCTAAAAATCCAGATTCCAAAACAGAACTATCAAAGCTCTTTCCGGGTGAGTCCCAAAAATCTTCAGGTGATTCAGATAGTGTTTGGTAATCATTGGCCTAAATAATAACCTATCATCTGTGTGTTGTCAGTAGTGGGGTGAAAATATTTGCTAAATAGAATATAGTTTTCCCATTATCATCAGTTAGTGCAACCACATTATCAGTGTACTTCACATCTGATTTTATCATTCAGCAACTTGTACAATCAAAGGCTCCATTCTATATATAGTCACCTTGTCAGACCTAGACTTAGTAAACTATTTCCCTGTTTTATTTTCCTCTGACTTTAGACAATTCCATGCTCTGTATAGACTAAGACCTTTTAAATAAGAGTCTCCCTTTTTTTCCTTCCCTTACCTCTTTAAGGTTTACATTTTTTCCCCTGTATTTTTAATCTATCCCCCCCACACCCCTCTGGTTGTTTATTCTGTCTCCTTTTTGGTTTTATTTTCGTGGTCGCAGAATGTTGGGGTTCTTCAAGGTCCAATTCCTGAGGTCTCTTTTTTGCTCTATATTTTCTAGGCATTTTCTTCTAAGCCCTAAGTTTAAGTGAGCATTGGCACACCAATGAGAACCAAATTTATGTCTCTAGCTCAGACTTCTTTGACCTGTATATTCAGCTGCCTATTCAGCATCACCATGTAAATGTCGAACTCATTATATCCAAACTGAATTCATGATTTTCCCCCAGGACATGGCCCTCTTTTAGTGATCTCTTTCTCATGATTAGTACCACCCACCATATGCTTGTTACATAAACCAGAAACTTAGGTGTCCTTCTTAATAACTCCTTCACCTCTCCTGTACCCCCAAAAGTCTTTTCCATCATTACCCTGGGCAGAGATACGACTATATCTTGTTTCTTGGAAAAAGAGCCATCTTGTTGGTGTCTGTACATACTCCCCTCCTGCTCAGTTGCAGCCAGGGTTTTTTTTTTCCAAACTAAAAACTCCATTTGTGTAAAACCGTTTTGATTGCTTTTAGGATAAAGTCCAAAATCTTTTAACAGTTTTAAAAATTGTAATTCCTAAAAGCCTTTTATTTATTCACATTCTCTTTGACCTATTTTGTGACTCCTTTAAAAGTTTCACTAATGCAAGAGCTGTAGTCTAACAACTGAAGTTGTCAAAGTTTGTTTGATAACCTCACTTTCCTTTACTCATTATCTTTTTTCTGTCATTACGGTGTCTTGACTCTTTCCCATCTCCCCATATATAAGTAGTTGTCTTTTGCTGGTCACTGTTGAAGATGTGAGCTAATACATACTGTTGCTCTCTAGTTTCTCTTTACTATTTGTTCTGTTTACTAATTAATCAAAATACAGAATCATAGAATTTTCAAGTTAGTGTATCAGTTCTTCCTTTGAAGTACATGTTATATTCATCCCCTTTTCTCTCTTCATTTCCATTGTCACAACCCTAATTCAGGCCAGTTTTAAATCTGTGTTTGATCCTTTACTGGTCCTTGCTCATATTTTTCATTTTTTGAGACAAATTTTAAGATGTGATTTTTATTTTAACACTTGCTAAAAACATACAGAGGTTCTTGGTAGCTTGTGTCATCTAAATTGTATTATAAAGCCTTTTAAAAAAAACAGCAAAACTCATTCTTTAAATGGTACCAGAATTGTGGCATTTCCTATACTAATATATTGAAGAAGTATTTTTTGGCCATTGGGCATGTGCTGGGGATACTTGAGTGAGCAAAACAGACATGTAAAGGCAAGGATCAATGAAGTCTTCTTTGAGAGAGCAATGTTTAAGCTAAGAAATGAAAGTAGCAAGTTGAGAGATCACTTGTAAGCAAGAACAAACAGTTTGTGTGAATCAGGCCCTGAGACTTGAAAGAATTTAGCATATTGGATGAATTCCTAGGAGCTCCAGAAATCACTTCAGAAATAGGCAAAGGCCATGTAAATCATGGTAAGGAGTTTTATTTTATTCTAAATATAATGGGAAGTAACTGAAGGATTTTTAGCAGGGAGTGACACGTCTAATTTTCTTTAAACATTACTGGTTTATGGAAAAAGAATTAGGGGGTAGGAGTGGCAAGAGTGGAAGCAAGAAGACCAATTTTTACAATATTCCCTGAAGAGCTTCAAACCAGTAGAATGAAGGAAACACACATAAATAAGCCAGTTATTCCTCTAACTCACTGATCCTGAAGTTTTTTTTATGATAGAGCTATATTTCCCACGTATAGGGAAAGAGTTTGTGAGGTGTATTTGTTGTATGGGTTCAAACAGCATACCTTAATAATCTCTTTATTGTTAGCAGATTGTTTAGGTTCTTTTTTATGGCCTATGTGAGTGAACATGAAAATAGCTTTGTATTTGCTATCAAACTCACTTTAAAGTAATTTTACTTACATACCTATGCAAAATCTACCTATATGAGTTACAGTTCACTTTCTAAATCTTGGTATAATTGATTCTTTAGCTCCCCATATTTGCCATACCATTTTTTAGCTTTAGATTACTGACTAAACAAAGATCTCTACTAAAAGCCTTTTAAATAGGATTTTAATATAGGATTGTTTTAATATGTTTACATTTCCACATATAAATAGTCCAGTTTATCAGGCATTTTTCTGCACTGGCCTTAAAAACAATCATTCTGTTGTATCGTATTTTTTCTTTTTTTTTCTTATGTGAATCATTTTCCATCTAGATCCCGTGTATATTTTTGTCTTAATTTTTCACCAACTTCAAAGTATTTTAAGGTTTAGGTCTTTACTATTAGTCATCTCTTACAATTTGTTTATCAAACAACTCGTACCTTAGTCTCAGGACATACTGATATAATATTAAACATATATGTAGAGACAGGAAGTTGTATTGTTGAATTATAACTTTCTACAGTGTTTATATTCCAGAATTAACATTGAATTTGAGCTGTTTTGAGGTGAATATATACCCAGTTTTACTTGTTTCTGTTTCTTTATATTTGATACTCTGAAAAACTAGAGCCAAGAGTTTACTAAGGAAAAGTTGTTATTGGTATTTAAGACACTTTTCACTTTTGTATCATATTCATAAAAACAAAAGGAAATTCTTGTGTATTACAGTTGGAGTCTGTTTTGTGTCCAGAACAAGGGTGGAGGAGGAGGAAAAAAGGGATGATATAAAGTGATATCCAAGGATAAACACTGATACATTGCAGTTTTCACTGGTACAAAGTACAGTGAAGAAAGGAAGGATTTTGTATTAACGTGATTTTTTTTTTTTTAAGAAAGTTAATTTTATTACATTATTTTGTTGGGGCAATTACATGCTCTCTACTATTTGTTTGTGGCTCTTTTATGAAATGATGAGAGGGTAAGTGATGAGTTTTTTTTTTTTTTTAATGTCCGTGATTGACAGATTTAAAGTCACAAATCTTGAATTTTTAAAAAATACTTTTTTATCTATAAGTTTATTTAACGTTTTGCTGGTTCATTAAATCCAGGAATCACTCTGTGTGCTGGTACTGTTCTGAAATATGAGGTAGTTAGATTATGTTACTTTTAACCACATCTCCATCTGTCAGTCTAAATTGTAGATATTAGTTGTGACAGCAAACAATAATGGTTTGCTGATCCTGATTGCTTTTTAGTAGCGTATTTTCAGTTGGGAAGTTACTGGCTTCTTCAGAAAACCTGAGTGACTTTTAACTGTATTTAAAACCAATTTGGATGTCCTTTATTGTGTCATTATATTTGTCTATATAATTAAAAATTTTCCAAGCTCTAGCTACATTTTAGCCCAGCAAAATTTCAGTTATCAAAAGATTTCAGACCATTTTCAACTAGTAAACAGTAAAATTTGATAGTTGGTTCTTATTGAACCCACTTCTCCCAGAAGAATTAGGATAAACTACAGAGGAAAGTCCTTTTAAAAGTTGGTTATAGCAGAGGTTTAAGGAGCTGTTTTCCACTCATATTACATGCATTACTAAAATCATATAGGACATTTTGAAATTGAGAAGAGCTGTAAGTGTAGCCACGGGACTTTTCCAGCTATGGTATATAACTTGGAGACTTCTCTATAGTGATTTGGTGATTTTTTTTTTTTTAGACCAGTAATTTATTAAAGGGATAGACAAATGTCTTTGATAAGATTTTCTTTTTTTCTATTGCTTGTAAGTGATTCTGACATGTTTTTGTTACTTTGATGAATTCTTATAACAGTATATGCGCCCCCTTTTTTAGGATATGGTGGTGGTTTTAATGAAAGAGAAAATGTTGAATATATAGAAAGAGAAGAATCTGATGGTGAATATGATGAGGTAAGCTATACATTAGTGTGCAGGTTGAAAGCAGCTTAGAGAAACATGTTAGAAAATACCTTGCAAAAGGAAACTGTTAAATGTATCTCATTTTTGTAAGTACACTTTGAGTCTTTTACAGCAGCTTACCATTTTGTAGGAAATCCTAATGGATTTAAAACATATAACTGACATAAAAATGTATGTTAACCAACATAAAAATGTACATTAACCTAAATATATAAAAGTAATTTCTTTGAAAAAAAGTATTTATATTAACAGTTTCAGCTAACAGAAGTGTTACGAAACTTTTTCTATAGTTTGGACGTAAAAAGAAAAAATACAGAGGGAAGGCAGTTGGTCCTGCATCTATTTTAAAGGAAGTTGAAGATAAAGAATCTGAGGGAGAAGAAGAGGATGAGGATGAAGATCTTTCTAAATATAAATTAGATGAGGTAAATTATTTCCTTATATTTCCCCTTTGTCTTATTCAGGCTATGGGATAACATGTGAATGTCTTTGACAACCTTTGGCCTATGGTGAAGATGCGTTCTCCAATGTAATCATTTGTTTTCACAAAGATTTTGAGCTTCTGCTCTGCCAAGCATTATTCTGACTCCGGAGATACAAAGTGACTGAGACACAACCACCCTTCTCTTAAGGGAACTTAAATTCCAGAGGGGGAAAGGCATAAATGAAAGATAATTTAAATAGCAATACTGTGGTGTAGACACATGTTGTGATAGCAGAGCATTAGAAGAGCTACTTTGTTTTTAGTGGTTGGGGGATTTCTGAGGCAGTGGAATTTGAGCTGAAATTTGAGTGACAGAATGATATGAAGGAGCCTGCTGTAAGAGCTGGGGTCGGAGCACTTTTAAGGCAGGGAGGACAGCAAATAAAGTTTCCCCTAGCAGGAAACAAGCCAGCACCATCCAAAAAATCATACATAGGCTAGTGTGGTTAGAGCAGAGGGAAGAATGTAATGGGGGGGTCAGCAGCCACATTAGGTCTGGTGATGTTTTTTCTGTGGGGCCTGAGTGTAAAATGTTATGGATGAATAGATCCAGATTAAGGGTACTTTGGGGACTGAGCATAGGATGCCCTTGAATGCAGCTGAACAAATCAATGCAAAACAAGTTTTAAAAACAAACAAATAAGGTATATTTATCTGATCTGTGTTTTAGAGTGATGACTGTCAACATATTGAGATACTTGGGAGGCAGAATGGATTCGCGGTTAGGGAGACTACCTAAAAGGTTATGGTAGTATACTAAAGAATGAAGTTCTGAACTAAGACTGAGGGAGCTGGATTCAAGAACTTTTAAGGGAGTAAAACTGAAAATTCTTGACAGCTCATTTGGAAATACATTGTGATGAAAAAGAAAATAAGTATGACTTCTACATTTACTTCTTTAACTGTCTGAGACAGTCATTAAGTCTCTTTAGCTGAGGTGAGGAATGTAGTAGTCAGATTTCAGGACTGAGAATGAATTTGCTGAGGTGTTAGCTATATAATAAATCCATATGGAGATGTCCAGTACATAGAACTATTCATCATTCCTAGATAGCATGGATATCTAAATGTCTAAATATAATTGACTCTGAGTTTTCGTTAGGATGAGGATGAAGATGATGCTGATCTCTCAAAGTATAATCTTGATGCCAGTGAAGAAGAAGATAGTAATAAAAAGAAATCTAATAGACGAAGTCGCTCAAAGTCTCGGTCTTCACATTCACGATCTTCATCACGCTCATCCTCCCCCTCCAGTTCAAGGTCTAGGTCCAGGTAAACGGGTACAGGTCAAGGGTAACACCAGTCAAAATGTCAGTATCTAACTTCTTTACTTATAAATTTTGTTTTTCTTGACTAAATAAGCTTTCCTTTTATTTCAGAGTTTTCATTCAAGTCATCTTTTATAAGATAATTTTTTCTGTCTTAGTGCCATGAAGTTATTGTCCAGTATTTTCAGAAATACAAAATTTTAATATGAAACTTCCTTAGTTCCATTTTAACACCATACCTTTTATTAAAATAGACTTTAAAAATTCAATTAAATCATTATATATAGTGATACTGAGTTATCTAAGGAGATGGTTTACATTTAGAAATTTTAACGTAAATAAAGTGAAGATTTACATTTCCACTGATGATTTTAAACACTAGTACAAAAATTTTCTAGGCATTTAAGTTGTTGCTTACTATTACTACACAGTGTTTTATTTGGTATATGTGTTCTGAATAAAGAAGCAAATTCATCTGTATTCTATTAATGCTTATACTTTAGAGCTGTCCAGGAATAAATCAGAAGATTTAATTTGTGTTGTACTTGAATATTATTTTGTTAGTAATGTAAAGTTTTAATTGAAAAGTCCCTCATTGTGCAGTTGACAATAAAAATGAAGTTTTGGTTGAGAAAAAGCAATACCTTATGTAAGCAATCTTCCCTTGAAGAACTATTTAGTTAAGTGAAACTATGTGCAATGAATTTTAACTGTATTGGGGAATAAAATATTAGCTAATTGAGTAATTAATAATTAGATAATTGTTAATTGAGTACTGTAAAGCCTGAAAATTTAAAAGTGATTATAAAGATAATTTTAAGGTAAAAATTATTGCTTTTCTGCAGATTATTATTTTCAGGGACAAATTAAGTATATAAATTAAATGAAATTTATTTCATTTCTTGACTTTTTAAATTCAAATGGACCATATCTCCCCTATGTCATTTTTCAGTAATATAATTACGTAAAACAGTGACAGGATTGTCAATGTAGTTTCTCTTTAATTCTCTAACCTTTGAGTAGACAGAAAAACCTGTGGATTTAAAAATGTACACATATCAACATTTAAGCTTTATGCTAGATAGTGACTAAGAAAATAGAAGGATTTTTAAATTGGAAAAGGGAAATTGATGGAAATATTTCACAGAAGTTAAATATAAACTGCAACATCCAGTATTTCTGGATGTGTAAGTCCCGGGATACTTCTAAATATTTGTGAACATATAAAGTATTCAGTGTTAATAAAGTGATAACGCTGGACGTTTTTATTTGTACAATCTCGAATGATTTTTAGAGAAGTTTTGTCAAACTTGGAAAGTAACAGTTGATTATTTTCAAAAATTATTACCTTAAGTTTTGACATAAGTATTAATACAGAATAAAAGTTTAAAATAAACCTTAAAATACTGTATTTTGAAAATATATGTCCCAAATAGTATTCTTACTATATGAAAATGAATTCTAATACATATTTTTCTTTCAGTGTTCGTATCACAAAGCTTAATTAAATGGTCCTGGAAAAAAAAAATCCTTCCATGTTGTTCCAGGTCCCGTTCAAGAAGTTCTTCCAGTTCGCAGTCAAGATCTCGTTCCAGTTCCAGAGAACGTTCGAGATCTCGTGGGTCGAAATCAAGGTGAATGAGGTAGCTTCTCTCTGTAAAGCAGAGAGAAAAAATATTTAAAGGCTGCAGAAGGCGTTGCTTTTTTTCCTCTTATTTTGCTTCTACTTGTCAATTTTATTTTAGCATTAGAAAACTAATGCACTTGCCTCAGCTTAATTTTCTCACCGTGAGACGTTTCCATTGCCAGCAGTGTGCCAAGACATTCCCATGATTGAATTAACATGGTTATTTTGCATTATGCAAGGTTTGCTATTTTTGTGCTAAACTGTGATGAAGTAGGAAGATGGAGCCAAGTTTTATCACCAAATGTCTGTTCATTAAAGTTATTTTGCAGTAGTAGTTAAAATAAATTGAGATATGCAAATAAAAAGTTTACTCCATATTTTAAAAGGAAGAAAAAGAACTGCCTCAAAACAAATTTTGTTTTGCATGGCAATTGTTTAAATATTTATAGAAACAATTTTTTCATTTATATTAGATGAAGTTTCTGGAGGGTTTTATTTTCATTTATCTGTAATATAACACAGAATATTTTACACAGTATGTATAGTATGTAAGAAATATAGACACTTCTTAAATTCCACAAATTAAATCAAGAAGTTTGGTTGGTTAGTCTAAGTAGGATGTGATCTTAAAGTAAGCATTCTTGTTAACTTCAGGTTGCATTTAGTTAGACCTGCAGAGGGAAAAAAATTTGTAGAGAAGCAAGTGAGAAACTAGTTTTTAGTCTCTTGAAGTTTTTTCTAGTCTTGGTCAAAATATACTGCCTTTCTTTTTAATTTAATTTGTTTATCTATTAAAGGCAGCTAACATGAATAAGAGAACAACGAAAATTCCACTTGTGTGGAAAACACTGAAGTGTAGTGGTAGCTATTTTGGTAAAAATAATTGCTTAATAGCTTATTTTAGAGCCAATCTGTAGCATTAGAGGGCAACTGTAATTTGAGAACATTAAGGAGAAAAGAATGATATGCACACTTGTATTAAGCCAATACAAAATAGAGAGTAAGTGAGATTATTGTTATTATTATGTATTATCAATGTTTCATTTCTTTTATTTGAGTGCTTCTTAGGTGAAGATCCTTAAGTCCTAGTTCCCTTTGGGAAGCACTTTAATTAAGGTTTACAGAACAGCCTTCATAATTCTTTTCAAACATTTTTTTCATTGCTTATAACTTTCCAAAGAATTCTCCTTTTGGGCTTTCTGATTTTATTTTAAGCCCAAAGGTGAATTTTTTGGGAAGTTTGAGCTAAATTACTTCAACCAAAAAATGTAAATGAAGAAAAAAATTGTATTTAAACATTTGTGCATTTACCTCTGCCTGAAACATGTGAATGTCAACACTTCATACTTCATGGATAGTAATCCTTCATAAAAATAAATATTGTTAATATAAATCAAGTTTTAAAGTTATTCATTTTATTTTCCTTTGAATACTTAGCAATTTAATAGCTACTGTTCTTTGTCATTTTGTTCCCCTATCCCTGCTTTTTCTACAGCAGCTTAACTAATAAGTTGCATAATTCGACAGCAAATTGTTATGCTTACTTTCCTCAGGAAGTTGTATGATACATATTTTTTCCCCAAATGGAAGGATGTAGTTTCTAGACATAAAGTCATGCAAATGCCCACCTGTTAGCTTTGCTATTTATGTATACTTTAAAATGAAAGCCTTAAATTTTAAAAGAAGTATTTAATTCTACTTTAATACATTAAGCTGGTTTTTAATTGTAAGTAATGAGCACTTATCTTAGAATTTTTTAAAGTGATGAAATTAAAGTAAATTGTTTAAGTAGAATTATTTCATGGTTGAACCAGAGGTCTTCTGTTGAGTAAGCAGTAAGTATTCTTCCTTATAAAATTTTTATAGTTATAAATTCTGTTTGTTTATTTTTGGAGCTATTAACTAAACCGTCTGCCTGACTTCTTCTTTTAATGAAATGTTTGATTTGTTTCTCAATCAATGAAGATCCAGCTCCAGGTCCCACAGGGGCTCTTCTTCCCCACGAAAAAGATCTTACTCAAGTTCATCATCTTCTCCTGAGAGGAACAGAAAGAGAAGTCGTTCTAGATCTTCTTCATCTGGTGATCGCAAAAAAAGACGAACAAGATCACGGTCACCTGAAAGGTTTGGGTTTCTGTAGAAATAAGAATGGGTGTTCTTAAGTGTGTTTAATAGAGTAACTGAACTTCTCAGTCAAGGATTAGATTTTCGTTACCTCCTTCGTTCCCACTTCAAATTATTCTTTTCAACTTTGGACTTCAAAAAACAGATAATTACTTTGTTTATCCTTTGTTCTTTGATCAGGTTGTTTAGAAAAGATCAAACCACTCTCTTCCACTATTTGATCATTTTGTTTAAATTTTTATTTTCATATATAATTATTATAGCCAACTCTCGGTTATTTCTGTCTCTTCAGATTTTAATTCAGAAGCTGTGTGTTGACGTAATTTAGAGGTTGATTTTTATCGGTATTAATTTATGCTCTTGATTTTACATTAAATATTAGAAACCGTAGGATTCTAGGGCATCTAATAAGAAAATTAACTATTACAGATCATTGGAAATCTGTCCTAATTTAAATATGTATCAATGCATTTCCACAACAAATTATTGTTTCATGCCCTTTATAAGGAAATTGTTCTTGTAGCTAATACATTTTTCATCTTTCAGTCCAAATCCTTTTTTTTTGTAGAGAAAGACCTTTACTAGATTACTTTATCTGTGTTGACATTTTTAAAAGTGGGAAAGTGTGTCATCTGTCAGCCTTTTCTGCAGCAGGCTAATTATTCGGATTTATTATTTTTCTCTTGGTTCTCAATGTCTACATAGTCATTTTAATGGCTTCCTTAATAATCTTTACAAATTTTTATATCCTTTCAGCTTGTGAAAGTAAGGATTAGATAAAATCTGATTTTTGCTGTGTTCAGTGCTAGGATTACCTCTCCTTGTACATAATGACTGGTTTTGCATCTTCCCATTTTGGAGTTTAGATGTTAAGGTTACACACAAGTAGTCTCATTTCTGTGCATTTGTTCCTTTGTAAGAAAATTACTCCATACTTCAATGAAACTCATTCTGTTGCTTTTTTTCCACGTCTGCAAATTTTTATCTTAGCCACATATAATCCCCCTAGTTTGTTGTCATCTAAACTTAATGAACATGTTCTCTATTCCATAAGCCAGGTGATTGGTGAAAACACTAAACAACCCTGAGCCCAGGGCCAACCCCTCGGAACACCACTACTTTACCCAGGTTGATATATTGCCTTATTCATATTAGCTGCATGAATATAATCCTGTAACTAATTGTACAATCATCTTGTGTGACCTAGATTTCCAAAACATAATTATTTATGGATATATATTTGCATACACAGAAGCCTTGCTATATCTATTTTACATATAGACTTACCACATTATATACAGTGTATCACAGAGAACGATTAAGTCACGCTGCCATCACCAAGTTTATATGTCTTTGTTGTATTAATCTGTAGTTTTATACAATTTTGCAAGGCTTTCTTTCATTACCTTAAATAATTGAGAGGTGGCTATATCGAGAGATTTTTAAATTATGATTGCACTGCTACTGGGCTCATATCCAAGGTCTAAGTACTAGTTAATTTTATGTGTATAAGTTTATATCTCAGATTTTAATTATTCCTCTTACCAGTGTAATGAGGTTTAATTTTTCATATTCTCAAAGTTTTACAAATGCTGATATTCAGCTCCAGCTTACCAGATTACCTGCTTTCTCCATTATGTCTTACAGGCACCACAGGTCACCTTCTGGATCATCCCATTCTGGTTCCCGTTCAAGTTCAAAAAAGAAATAATGAATTAAAATTTACATCTTAAAAAAAAAAAAAAAGTACAGTGCATGAAGCATATTTTTTAAGAAGTTGGTGTCTTACTTGGTCAGAAGTGCTAAATCTGCTAGTAGAGGTGCATGCCTTTCATTGCTTTTCAGAACAATACAGCTGTGTTTATTTGTGAAATTAAAAGTAAATGGTATTTTAAGCCATAATGTCCCAAAATAGATGCTTTGTTTATCATTCGTTATTTACAACCATTTGCTTCATTTAAAACCATCTCAGCTATAACAAAGTACTTTGTTTTTTAATTTGAACTCTTGTTTTTCTCATCTCCAAATATGAGCATTACCTAGACTTGTCTGGACTTTGGGCGTGGAAGCAAGACTGTGGTAAAGTAGTTGGAAACAATCTGTTTATGTTAATCCGGGAAAAAAAGTCAACCTGTTTATGTTAACCTATGTCGAAGTGATTCTTATTAACTAGTTGTAAAACAGTCAACTGGAAATTTCTTTATTTTAAAATTCCCTATTTTAAGGGTGCCTTAGAATCGTTGTCTCTCTTTTATCCAGTTTTACTTTTTGCACCACCAAGTTTAATACAGAAAAGTTTTGTGAATTGGAGAGGAGAAAGGTGTTTATTTCTCCTTTCCTGACACGTAATTTGGAGCAAGAATGCCAAACAGTTCATCTCTACTAATATGGTTGATGAGAAAAACATCTTACTTTAAAATGTTTAATATTTTTAGGAGCTTTGTGTGATATCCTTTAAAAATCTAGTTATCACATTATAGGGTAGACAGTTAAATCATAGTTAATGAGGGACAAATTGAAGAAAGTTTTTGAAGTATATTTCTCTTTGGGTGAAAGACCAACAGACATTGTGAATTTAAGTGAACATTTGCTTTGAGATGTTTAATTTTAAACACATTGCATAAAATTTTCTTCTGAGTTAAAGATGAATGCTTATTTCCTCATGACATAAGCAGAAATAATTGTTCCTATTCACTTGAAATTACTTATGGCTTAAAATACTTTCAAGGTTTATTTCTCAAAATTAAAATCTGGTCATTTGAGCTCTGTTCTGTCTTCTGGTTTTAAAAATGGTTTCTCTTAACAGTATCTTCAGTGACAATGCAAGGTAAGTATATTAAGGGAAGTTGACAATTGTGCTTGGGAACTTTTTGTCATGGGGATCAGTATCCACATTTTTTGTTTTGGGTGGGGGGTTTGTTTGTGTTTCCATAATATTAATGTCTACTGCAACTAAAAATTAAAATGTTTTAAGGTACTTAGTAGACAGAGCAAAATGATATTTGTTTTTTTATTTTGAAACGAGTGATTTTTCTCTTCAACTCATCTAAAGATAAAAGTGAAATAGCTTAAGTAGAAATATTTTGATAATATTTTTACAATGAACTTCCCCTGCTTTTTTTATGTCTTAAAATTTTCTTTGCTACATTTACTGTAGGTTGCACAAGAACTTTACTCTCTTGTAATTGTGCCTCAGACTTCTTGAAAGTCCACCTTCTAAATTGCCCATATGATCTTCTAGATTCTACATGTTATCGTTGGTTTATTCTTGTGCTTTCTGTATTTAAAACTTTGGCTGTACTAATAAGTAAATGCAAGGTTATAAATTTAGCTACTAGTAGTTTACAGACAATTCAAATGATTATGATTTTATTTGGTTTAACTAAGCTGTACTAGTTCATTTCGTAAGGAAATGATGCTGTAGACAAATGTAAATAAAGCTTGTGAGTCGAGCATCAAGTGGTGTTTGTTAGAAATAAATTAGAATTTTTAAGCTCTGATTTAATGTTCATTTTTAAGCTATTTACAGTCTGGTTTGTTTTTTGATTGTGCATCTTAAACTCCCTATATTCACTTACCCTTTATGTAAGGTCACCTTATTTTTATATATGAATGCTTGGTTTAAAACATTCCAAAGCCATGATCACTATAACCTTGGGCACTGAACAATTTTTGTGACTTTTTTAAACAGAAGAGTACCCAAATTAGTTGAATATTTTATACCAGAACATAACCTTATTCCATGTGGCAAAAAACATGCCATAGTGTGCTTCCATTAAAACTGTCACTTTATAGCACTCAACAAGTATCCCTTTTAACTGCCAAGGGTTCTTAAATTTCCATGTAGAATCCTTCATCTAAACAACATTGAATGGTTGGTATCTGATAACAAATGTTCAAGTTCAGAGCAAGCTCTAAGCATAAGACCATCTCTAGGCATACTTACCAAGGTAAAACTAATCTTTGATTTTTTTTTTTTTTTTTCTCATGTCTTCTTGATATTTGGCATCCACAGCTAGTGTTGTAGATGCTGGTGAGAAGGTAGGGAATTTCTCCCTTCTGCCCCACCTAACAATTTTGACATAATCGTTAGTTGTTTTGTTTTGTTTTTTAATAGAAATAGCATTATAGCTTTCCTGAACTGGAAATAGTTTTATTTCTGGAAAACAGTGGAGAGTTTTAATTTAAAGACAATTTAAGGTATATAATAGTGATTTGCAGGCTATTTCTTCCTGTCACCTTTATACACTATAATATATCATCCCCTGTTTTACAAAAAGGAAGATTACAGTTTAAGGAAATTAAAAACTTGCCCAAGGGAGCCATAGGAGTAGCATAATGGGGATTCAACCCCAAGTCTGATGGCAGATTTCAGTATTACCTCTAGTAACAACCAAATAACATGTTTGAGAAGATAAATGTTAAGCCAAAATGGTCAGATGTTTTTTAATCTGATTTAGTAAGAAGGTGTTAATTTCAGTCATTTATAGGTAGGCAGATTGGTAGACAGGCATACTATTTTGAAATATCTTTAAATATACAGGAAAGTTGCAAAGGTTGTATGGAGAGTTCCCATATACTCCCACCGAGTTTCCACCATGGTTAGCGTATTACCCTGTGATTTTGTCAAAACTAAGAAACCAACATTCATGTATTACTGTTACTTACAATCCAGATTTTGTTTGAATATCAGCATTTTTCTATTACTCTAATCCAGGATACCATATTACACTTTTTTGTCACGTTTCTCCAGTCTCCTCTGGTCTCACAGTTTTTCATTCTTTCCTTGCTTTTGATGACTTTGACAGTCATGAGGAGTACTGGCTGGGTATACTTTAGAATGTCCCTCATTCTGAGTTTGTCTGGTTTTTCTTGTGATTAGACTGGAGTTGTTGGTTTTTAAAGCAAATACCACAGAGGAAAAGTGCCCTTCTCACTACATCATGTCAGGGATACATGATATTCATATGACATCACCGGGGATGTTAACCTTCATCACTTGATTAAGGTAGGAATTGCCTGAAATCACCATTGTAGTTCATTTTTTTCCCTTAATTTATTCCATTCTTTGGAAGCAAGTTACTAAGTATAGCCCACCTTCAGAGTAGGGATAGGGAGAATTCAACTCTACCTCCTGTGGTGGAAGGCTGTCTACTCATATTTGTAATTCCTCTGTTACAAAGATTTGTCTCCTATTTATTTACATCTGTATGGACTTCCACATATTTATCTTTAAGTGAAAGTTCAATGCTATGTTGTTTTATTGCTCAAACTGTTCCCAGCTTTGGCCGTTGAGAGTCCTTTGACATGCCTCCATTCTCCAATAGAATGGAAGGAAGGAAAGGAAGAATTGTTGAAGAGGGAGGTTTATCATCAAGTAGGTGAGGGAATAGAATCTAGACCTGTGGTGGTGGTAGTAATGGTAGCTTTGACCTTATAGTATCAGGAAGGATGAATCCAGGTAGCATTAGAGCCAAGTTTATAGTCACTGAGAGTGACCAGTAAACACAGTTGTTTTTATTTCCCCAGCCACATTGAACCACATGGATACTTACAGGAGGGTAGAGGGTGTTGAAGCATTGCACACAGATAAAAGATGAACGTGTGATAACTCATAGTTCCCAAATGCCTGTATTTAGCAAAATAAAAGGTACTAGCATAAGAAAAATATTTACAATAACTGGTAAATTCCTAAATACATAAATGAATGATTAAAGTGTATCTAAGATGAAGAATGCTATACAGCATTATCCAAGAGAATAAGAAGACCTGGGGTTTGAAGCTAAAATATATATATGACAACCCCTTTCGCATAATCTCAAATCTAGTGGGGGAGTGCTCTTATAAAAATACTTCATGGTAGAAATGAAGTCTGCTAAAGTGGGAAAAAAAATCAGTCTTGTCTGAATGAAGAGGCAAACTCTTAAGGAATTGACTTGAGCAGTCTTGAAGGACAAGTTTATTGATGAATAAGGTGAGCTTTAATTTCTTTGACTCCCCTGGAGTCAAAGAACCAGATTTGAATTTTTACATCATGGTACCTGTATGACCTTGGACATCGTTATGCCTTGCACACAAGTATACAGCAAATATTGGCTATTAATTTCACTCCCTACTTAATGTTTTCAGTTATTTCATATATACTAATACTCAAATGTTTATTTCCTACTTACTCCTTTCTACAGCACCAGATCCATTTCTCTCAATGCCTACTGTGTATCTCCTTTTAAATATCAAACAATTCCACCATACCTAAATTCTCCCCATGCAATCTCTCCATCAAAACTAGTATATTTCACATCGATAAACACCATTATCAGTGACTTTGGGGATCCTCTTAGATTTCTCTTTTGCCTCCCAACTCCATACCAAATAAATCTGATTTACCCCAGAATCGATAGTTCTTAACCTTCAAGCCTGCACTGCTCCATTACTACTATCACTGCTTTGGTTTATGGGCTAAGATAACTACAGTTGCCTCCTAAATGGTCATTTGGCCTCCAGTCCTGTCTGGCATATATAGTAGGTTTTCCACAGTATTTGCTAAATGCTATTTAACCAAGCAGTGATCCTTTCATTACTCATACCAGAGTGGTCTTATTAACAAGCAGTTTCTGTTCATGTAATTTCCTTGCTTAACATCTTTCCTATGGGTTTCAGGATTAAACTGAAATCCTTTGTGTCACCGTCCCTTCCCCCAGCCCTGTCAATTCCAGCAAGCTTGGGCACATAGCCTATATAGCTAGCCACATGAGCCATGCTGAACTACTTGTGATAGATTTTCACAAGAATCTATCACAAGATAGATTTTTCCTATGCCTGAAATGCCCTGCACACTCCTCATTACCATCCCTTTTTCACTTGGCCTTCATGACAATTCAGAATACTAGGATGCCGTCCCTGGTTCCTGAGTTTCCATAGGAATTAGGTGAATTTCTTGAAAGGCCTTACCCAGTATTTCTGGCCCTTTCAATGTTCTCTCACAGCAAGCACTTGGTGTTTGGCAAGGGTGTCAATATCTGTCATGTTTCTTACAAGGTTTTAGTAATTTGTTTTCATCCAATGCTACTAATGAATGCTTATTCTTTACTGGAAAACATTTGATTGCAGGAGTTTTTTCCTGAAGTTGTATCATGACAGCCAGTTACCAAACAGGTCTCAATTTTTTTTTTCTATTAAAGTTTAATAGGTCCATTTCTTCACAAGCTGATAAGGTTTGAATTTACTTATCCAGCTATGCTTCAGTGTAGTATAGAATCTAGAAATTGCATGTAAACACTGTTCATTGTCCTCAATGTTCTATTTAAAGTATGCCAACTTACGTTTATTGTAAACAGCTTAGGTAAGGTTGGAAACAAAGCCTCACTGGTATACATTTTGAAATCTGTTTTAGTTTCTTTTTATATCACCAAGGACAGAAGCACTAAAAATTTTTCTGGAAGTAAGATTTTTTTTGTCAATTATTGGTTTTTTCCTAACATGTCTCTGCAAAAATACTAACCTAAGCAACTTTGCTTATGAATTGGTAAATTGAGTTCCTTTAGAATGTATGACTCTTGAACTAAGTGCATTGGGGTGCATCATATGCAAAATAAGCAGTGAATTTAAGAATTAGCCTTAGTGTTCTGGTGTAGGACCAGATAATAGAGGTCAAAATGGTTTAGTGTGTATTAAAATAATGTCATAAATGTACTTGGGTATTTAGAACAGTAAACGTATTACGTACTACTTATAACCATGTTTAATAAGTTTGGCTTTAAGGCCTTAAAAGCTTTTAGTAGAAGAAAAGAGTGTAAAATATTATTCATTGATAACTACACCAGTGAAGTTCAATTTACTGGCAAAAATGATTTGGACATTTATTATTAGAAAAGTAAATTATGAGTTATTTGCTCATTAGTGAAATGAAAACCTGAAAATCAAAAATGGAAGTGGTTTGGATGAAACGAGTGTGACAAATTAGTCTTTAATTATATTAATCCTCTTAGTGACATTATTATCTCTGTATACAATCTACCTGTTGACTTCAAGCCTGCTGAAAATGTTGCCTTTTCAATGATTAAATACTTCACATCAGAATTCTGAGCAGGAGGATAAATCATCTGCATTCTTGTAATTTGGAATCTGCGGCTATTAGAGCTTAAGAATTTTAATGTGATTCTAGTGACCATGATCAGAGAAAATGAAATATTTGCAACTCTGTAAATGGTGTGGTTGGAATCACAAAATTGCGTTGCCCTATATTACACTGCTCTTAATACATTGGAATCACCAAAAAGGAAAGGTCAAAAAGTGTTTAGTTCATTTTCTACCAGAAATGAAGACCACATAAGTACTTCTCAGGCTACGTATTCAGTGCTGCAGTACCTGTAGTACTAAAACCCTACAATGGAAAAAATGCTGAGAGAAGATTGGGACGTTTCACTTGTAGTAGTTATGTTTTAATATTTTCCCCAAATTAATAAATGAGTTTAAATCCTTTCAATTAAGTTAAATCCTTGAGTTTAAATGCTTCTCACAAAGCATTCCATATCAAGGTCTAAGCATAGACATGAAGAAAATTAGAGCAGAACTATTCATAATCAAATTGTTCAAAGCCTGTGATAAAGATGAAAAGCAGCCAGAGAAAAAGATGTTTATACAGAAATGGTAAGAATGACAACCAACATTGTCAGAGCAATGCAAACCAGATCGTGCAATTATCAGCCTATTCTATATTTACTCCTTCAAGAATATAAAAACACAAACTTTTCAGCTACTCAAAAGCTTTATCTCTAATACAAAGTATTGAGATTCTTTTGGCAGAAGAAAACTGGTATCAGATGGAAATTGGGTCTACACAAATAGCACAGAAAGTGCTATGTGGCTAAATATAGTTATGGGGTTTTTTCCCACTTACTATTTAAGTCTCTTTAAAAGGTAATTGTTTAAAGCAAATACACTGTGAGACTTCTATGTACGAGTAAAATATACAGCAAAAATTGCTCACAGGTCCAGAGGGGAGAAATGGAAGTGAGCTATTGTAAGGTTATATACAAAGTTGCAGACATCTTGAAGGTAGTCTGGTTAAGAGAGATGCTATAAAAGCAACCACTGAACATAACGAAGAGTTATACATAATACACTTATAAAGGAAGGAAAAAGTGGAATCACAAATACTCAATGCAAAAGGAGGTAGAAAACAAATAGGCTTGTAGGTTTAAACCCAACCACATCAATGATTGCATTAAATATAAATGATCAAACACCCTCAATTATAAAGTACTGATTGTCAAACTGGATAAATGAAGCAAGACTTACATGATCTTACAAGAAACCCACTGTAAACAAAGACAAATAGGTTAAAAGTGGAAGGGTGGAAAATACTATAATTCTACTAAAAACTGAGAGCAAAGAATAGAGGTAAAGAATGTCACATCATATTAAAGTCAATCACAAAAGCATAGCAATCTTAAACGTTTATGAATGTTGTAGTCTTAAAAAAATATATGAAGCAAAAATTGATAGAACTGAATGGCAAAAATAGGGAAATCCACAATTACAGATTTCTACACTTCTCAGTAATTGATAAAACAAGCAGGAAAGTCAGGATATAGAAGATGACAAACTATCAATCAACTTGACCTAGTTGATATTTATAGAACACACTACCCAATAACAGAAATCATTCTTTTCAAATACACGTGGGACATTTATGGAGATAAACTATCTAGAGCACAAACAAGTATATACATACTGTATGATTCCATTTCTATGAAGCCCAAGAACAGACATTTAACTTGTGATGGAAGTCAAAATAGTGATTACCTTGTGGGGCATTGTGCTGGTTATTGATTGGGTAGGGGCACAAGAAACCTAGGTTGCTGGAATTGTGTATAAATCTGGATGGTGGTTACAACTGTGTATATATGTTTTTAACAATCACTGATCTATAGAGTTAAGATTTTTGCACTTCGTGTATGAATGTTATACCTCAAAATAGTATTCACCTAGAAATACAAATAGCAGAATAGAATAAGGAATTACAGAGAAGAATACACACGTATATAGGAATTTTAAATAACTTTATTTGGGGAATAATTTTAGATATATAGAAAACGTACATACCCTTACAGTGTTAATATTTTACATTACCATAATACATTTTCAAAAACCAAGAAATCAATATTCAAACATTACTGTTAACTCCAGATTTTTTTTGAATTCCACCAGTTTTTCCACTAATGTCCTCTTTCTATTCCAGGATCCAATAGAGGGTGGTACACTGCATATAGTTATGTCCCCCATTTTCTTCTGGTTGGTGACATTTTCTCATTCTTGTTTTTCATGACGTTAACAATCTTAAGGAGTACTGGCCAGGTATCCTGTAGAATGACCCTCATTTGGGATTAATCTGTTACTTTCTTTTCGTGATTAGACTGGAAAGATTACTACAGGAGTGAAGTGCCCTCTCCTCATCACATATCAGGAGGTGCATAATATCCACATGACATTACTGGTGATGTTAACCATCACTTGGTTAAGATAGTGTTTGCCAGATTTCTCCATTGTAAAGATACTATTTTTTTCTTTTCATACTATATCATTTAGAAGTACAGGCATACCTTGGAGATGCTGCAGGTTCGATTGCAGACCACCACAATAAAGCGAATATCACAGTAAAGTCAGTCACACAAATTTTTTGGTTTGCCAGTACATATAAAAGTTATGTTTATGCTATACTATAGTCTATTAAGTGTGTGATATCATTATATCTAAAATAAAATGTACATACCTTAATTTTAAAATACTATATTGCTAAAAAATACTAACCATTCTCTGACAATGCAGGATTGCCACCAACCTTCAATCTGTAAAAAATGCAGTATCTGCAAAGCTGAATAAAACAAAGTACAATAAATTCCTGAAAGTCATGAAGTCAAGCATACCCTCAAGGCACAAGGGGAATTATACCTCAGTTCTGGAGGGGGGAATATCTACATATATTAAGGAGGTTTGCCTCCTCTTTCCCATTTATTTAATAAATCAGTATGGACTTAATGTATATTTATTTTATATCTGGATTACATTCAATATTACATTATATATTTTGTTGCTCAAATTGTTCCAGTTGGCCTTTGGGAATTCTTTCAGGTTGGCTTCTGTGTCCCTTGCACATGTCCCCATCCTTTTGTCTTTTGAGCACTTCTTTAATTTTTGGTAATACAAGATGCTCTAGGCTCATGTTATATTTTCCCTGCCACAGCCATAAGTCAGCCATTTCTCCAAGGAGCCCTGGTTGTTCTTACTGGAGAATGATATTTAGAAAGCAAGATCTAGATTCTAGGCTATATGGAAATGTATTATTTGATAAAATGGTATTTCAATTAAGAGAAGAATTATGATTTAGCTAATAAATGGTGCTAGCTATTCATATAACCCATCAAAAAAATTAAGCTTCTGTCTTATTACCATTTGCTAAAATGTAAGAATTTAAATCTATCTGATTAAAAGGTATGACTATTAAAGCAATATTTTACAAAATGTAACTTGAGTGTAGAAATTAAGAAGGAGAAACTTTCTTTCTTAAGCAGTAATCCTAAAAATCATAAAGGAAAAGATGAACATTTTTCTGAATAAATTTTTTAAATATGGTAATAGACAAAAAGTAAAAAAGGAAATGATAAGGTAGGAAAATGAGAAACAGGCGGTGTCTAACTATCCAAGGAGCTCCTGCAAATTAATAGCATAATGATAATCCAATAGGAAATGCACAAAGATCAATTAGTCGAAGAGGAAGTTAATAGACATGTGAAAATGGATTTAACTTCACTAGTTAGGGAGATCCAAATTAACCGTAAAATATATTTCATTCAGATTGTAAGTATTTCAGACAGCAATAATATACAGAGCTGGCAAACAGAGAAGCAGAAACCCATGTATTTTGAGTGGATATATCTTTGTATGAGCATGGAGAAAAATCTGAAGGAATATACCCCAACCTGTTTATATTGGTTAATTTGGGAGTGAAAATGAGGACGAAGTAGAAGATATCATTAACTTTTAAAAATGTAATCTACATGCTGTTTAAACTTTTTTTGGTTAGCTTATTTTGTTAAAATTTAAAATGATAAAATCGAGGTAATTAAAAAAAAAAAAAAAAGATTGCAGTAGATTAGGTAAACGATGGTAGTGACCTGAACCAGGATAGTAGCTGTGGAGATGGAGACAAGTGAATGTACCTGAGATATATTTTGGAATTAGAATTAATATTACTGGATGATGGATTGGAAGACAGTGATAATGGAAAACAGACTCAAGGATGGCCATTGGATTTCTGGCTTGAGTAAGTGGATGGTATTATTATATACTGCAGTGGGGAATCCTCAGGTAGAACCAGGAGTGGGGAAGAAAATTTGAAGTTCCGTTTGAACATATTGAGGTGTCAATGGGCTATCCAAATGGGATGACAAATAGTCAGTTGGATATATGAGGCTGGAATTCAAAGGAGAAGTATAGGCTGCAGATATAAACTTGGGACACATCAGTCCTCTTCTAAGGATTTATCATGTAAAAATAAGCCCCACAGATATATACACCAATATATACAAAAATGTTATTGTACCATTGCTGCTTATAGCAAAAATTATAAATAACCCAAACATTCAGAAAAAATTTGTTAGACTATTCTTGGTATTTAAAAAGATTATGAAGAATTTCTATACAAACTGACCAAAGAGATAATCACATTTTGTTAAATTTTTAAAAGCAAAGGACAAAAAGTAAGTTGCAGAGTACTTCCAGTAACAATGGGTAGGTAAAGAAATCACAAGGATTTTTCTCCTGTTTTAATCTAGAAGATTTATAATTTTAAAATTAAATGTAATTACACTTAATGTATAACCCATTTTGTGTGTGGTGTAAAATAAGGATTGTATTCATTTTTACTTGCATATAGGTACTGTATCCAGTTTTTCCAGCACCATTTGTTGAAAACATTTTTCTGTGTTGAATTACCTTAATACTTTGCTGAAAATTAATTGAATTTGTATTTACATATGTGTGTATACATATCTTTGTATCAATATCTCTGTATATATTTATGTATCTATAAAAACATATACTAAGAAACAGCAGCAGCTGTCTATCACAGGAGAGAAAATGTTGGCATTTTGAATCCAGTCACTGCCAGAAGAAGCCCCCCAAATCAATAATCCTCAGAAGAAAAAAAGTGGAATCCACGGTCACTACAGTATACGAACTTCAATGTCCAGTTTTCAATTAAAAATTACTAGGCATGTAAAGAAATAGGAAGAAAAGTTTGGAGAAAAGGCAGTCAATAGAAGAGGACTCAGGGTACCCAGATGTTTGATTTAGAAAAGACTTAAAGCATCTCCTTTATTTTGTTGAAGTGCTAATTATATTGATTAATGTTTGAGTGCTACATCTACCTTGGGTTCCTGAGATAAATCTTATTTGATCATGAAAACTACGTATTTTTTCCACTTTTTCATGAAAACTGTACATTGTTTTTAAAATTGTGTTTCATATAAGATCCTACCTCCATGGCAAATCACAAAAGCCACTGAGATTAGCATTCTTTCTTCTGTTATTTTGGGTAAAAAAAAAAAAAAAATCAAGAGTTTTGCACTAAAATATCAGCTCCATAAATGTAGAGACTTTTGTGTTTTGTATCCCTAATGACTAGTATAGTGTCTGACATAAGAGTAGGTGCTCAATATTTATTGAATAAATGACTTAAAAACATGCTGAAATTAGTAGTTGGCTCTGTGGAGTAAGAATTGCAGAAAAGGGCCTGATTGTATGAAACTAGTTATTAATTTTTTTAATCTATATTTTAAGATTTCTTAATAGAAGTTCAGTAGAAGTAAATAGAATAAATTCATCAACACTAGCTAAATATTGATATATGTCGTGAATTTTTAAATTTATTTATTTATGGCTGTGTTGGGTCTTCGTTTCTGTGTGAGGGCTTTCTTTAGTTGCGGCAAGCGGGGGCCACTCTTCATCGCGATGCACGGGCCTCTCACTATCGCGGCCTCTCTTGTTGCGGAGCACAGGCTCCAGACACGCAGGCTCAGTAATTGTGGCTCACAGGTCCAGTTGCTCCAGGGCATGTGGGATCTTCCCAGACCAGGGCTCGAACCCATGTTCCCATCATTGGCAGGCAGATTCTCAACCACTGCGGCACCAGGGAAGCCCTGTCGTGAATTTTTAAATGTAAGATACAAGAGGGGATTTAAATTTATGGATTAAAATTACTTCTAGGGCATAATATCAGTTAAAAATATATAATGGGTGACTACATGGCTTTAAAATATTTTTTAAAGTTTTTGAATATGTGGTCTTTCAATTATCTGACTCTATAACTTTATAGTTATAGTCTATTGATACTATAGTTATAGTCTATTGATTAAGCAGACACTCAAAGGAAAACAATGACCACAGTTACGTATTAATGATTTAGGCCCCTGCGAAAGATATCAGAGGTTGCTAAGCAAAGCATATATTTGTTATTTACAGATTGCATAGCATGTTATTAACCTTTTGGTCACTAGAGGGTACTGGTGTTTCAGACCAACAATTCAGACTTTTTCTACTCTGACACCAAAAAAATGCCAATAAGAATCCAACTGCCAGCATTCTATTGTGTGACTCTTCAGATCCCCCATTACTTGTTTGCAAAGTGAATAGCTACAACTTAGGATGGGATGAAGCAAAAAGGAGGAAAGTGTTACACAAAAGATCTTAAATGCAACACATTTAAAGCATTGGTGTAGAGGTGAGTTAAGAGAGGCTAACATTAATTCTTCGATAACTGTATGTTCTTATGCTTGTATCTCTTATGAAATCTAATTTGTGTATACTGCAATGGGGGAAACAAGTTTCAAAGAAGTCAAATATTCATAAAAATGAGAATAATTTTTGATGTAACTGGCTTTGCTTTCTTTGATGTATGAATCATAAAAAGGTCTTAAATTTTAAAATAAAATACATAGTCACACTAGAATTTTATTGCTGTAACATTAAATTTTGACATGTACTTTCATCCCATTGTTTTGGATAAAGCTTGTACCTAAAAATACCATCAAAATTATTTTACTTTTCAAAGGACATTTTAGAAAAACATTTTCCCAAGTATGGGTTTGAGAGTAATTGAAATTAATAAGACAAAAGTTTGGGGAAAGATTTAAAAGGCAAACCACTTCATTCCTTCCTAGCTATTGTTTTCATTAGAAACATGACATTTTAAAAAAGAAATTTCAAAAGTGTAAAAAAATTTTAACAGTAAAACGCAAAGTGAAATTAGTGATATGATTAATGTATGTTGTTAAAATAGAGTTTACATTACATTTTTGCTTTTTTCTCCTTTTAAAACTATATAGCCCTATAATGATTTTTTCTTTTTTCAAACTCTCATAAAGAATCAAAACAACAGCATAGAAGGAAAGAATGCAGGGGAACATATTCCATTCTCATTTCCTACCACTGATTTACACCCAATAAGAATATCAACATGAAGAACTGAACTGACCGGGGCTTGCTCTGAAAGTCAAGCTGAAGTCTGAGTAATGGTCTTCATAGTGCTATATGATTAGGTCTAATTTCTTAAATATGAGGAAAAATGAAGTTTGTAAATTTTAAGATCTTTTCATTTCCCGGTCAAGAGGCAGAAAAACCAGGCTTTCCCTAGATTTGCGAACAGCTGGTCTTACCACTGATTTTCACCTGTTGAGAGTGGTTATGGTACCTATGTAAAGAAAACTGTGCTTCAAATAAGAAGATGGAGAATGGAGAATTGCTGAAAGACTTGGGCACATCCTTTAACTTCATGGAGCCTCAGTTACCTCACCTTAAAAGGGGAATAATAATAATAGCAACAGGACCTTGGAGGATGTCTGAAAAAGAATGGGAAAATGGTTGTGAAACATAAAATATTGGCTTAGTAAAAGATGTTACTAGGCGATTATGCCCATTTTCACTAAATGTGAAGGCCTACATAACATCTAAATGCAGTTTCCAGTCCTAATTGCATAGGAATGGGCCAGGGGTGGAGAAAGATAGTTGGAGACTTTGTAAGAACTCGCCTTTTCCCTCCGCCCCACCCTGCCTTCACTCCCAAGGGCAAGCAACCTTTGATTTCAATATCTCAGATGCACTGAGATAGTGGAAGAGTGAGGTAGTGAGTGGCTGCCACCTGCCTCTAGTCACTTTTGCCCTAGCTAACTTTTTTTTTTTTTAATGAAGGGGAAGAATTTAGGCGGGGGATGGGGGTAGGTTTGTAGTTGGGATTTCTTTATTTTTGAATTCGACCATCTGATTTTATTTTGTTTTCCTGTACCTATCCCCTTAAATCTCGAGGCACTATTAGTTTTATAGTTTCAGTGTGCCCCTGGGGACAGAGCAGCTTGGTCCGCTCATGATCATGCTAGAGTCCCGAAGCAGAAAGGGAAAAATGTTCAGGCTCATCTATGCAACGGGAGAGTGTTCTGCTTAGATTGCTCAGCGTCAGGTGAATGACACTTGCCAGGGTTACAAAAGAGCTTCAGGAGGAAGACCTGGTCCTTGCACAAGCTTCTGTGGATGGAGAAGGGGGAGGGCCGGCGCTCAGGTCCGCCTTGGCAACTTGGCTGAGGTGGGGTAGACCAGGGAGACACTGTAGCCCCCGCCGCCCACGGACGCTCCTCTGGCAGAGAACCGGAGGAGGCGCGGAGCCGGGCACGGCGGCCTGGCTGGGCGTCCGCTCTGGCCAGGAGTTGGAACATTTCGAGAGGAGTCCTTCGGGGGATTTGCCGAGCCCAGGCGGCCAAGGCATTGGTCGCGCAGCAGCCGAGAGAGGCGCTCAGTTTCTGCCGCATCCCCTCCCACAGCACTTTGGCCGACACCCACGGGCGCCCCGCCCCCCTCGGGCTTATAGGACCGGCCGGGCACCTCCACACGCCTGGGAGCCGGACGCATCCCGGAGCCGACTGCGCGGCTGCCTGTGTCTCCGGAAAGACCCGCCGCCGCTGCCGAAGTGGCGAAGTGAGGCGGCGGCTGAGCCCCGCATCATGGAGGGCAGCTCCGCCGCGGCCCCAGCCCCAGCCCCAGTCTCCACCGACAACCGCCGCCTCCCGCGTCCGGTCTGCCGGCTCTCGTCGCTGCTCTCAGGGCTCCGTTCCTTCCTCACCTCGAAGACAATATGAAGGAGACGCGGGGCCATGAGAGTTCCCCTTCCTGCACGCGCCTCAACCACTCCTACCCCGGCATCTGGGCGCCGCAGCGCTCCGCTGAGACGCGGAGCAACCTAACGCGTCCCGTGGGGCCCGGCGAGGATTTCGGCTCGGTGTCTGTAGCCTTCCCGATGACCATGCTGATCACTGGCTTCGTGGGCAACGCGTTGGCCATGCTGCTCGTGTCTCAGAGCTACCGGCGCCGGGAGAGCAAGCGCAAGAAGTCGTTCCTGCTATGCATCGGCTGGCTGGCGCTCACCGACCTGGTCGGGCAGCTGCTCACCAGCCCGGTGGTCATCGTCCTGTACCTGTCCCACCAGCGCTGGGAGCAGCTCGACCCGTCTGGGAGGCTGTGCACCTTCTTCGGACTCATCATGACCGTCTTTGGGCTCTCTTCGCTCTTCATCGCCAGCGCCATGGCCGTCGAGCGGGCGTTGGCCACCCGGGCGCCGCACTGGTACTCGAGCCACATGAAGACGAGCTCCACCCGCGCCGTGCTGCTCGGCGTGTGGCTGGCGGTGCTCGCCTTCGCCCTATTGCCGGTGCTGGGCGTGGGTCAGTACACCATCCAGTGGCCCGGGACGTGGTGCTTCATTAACACCGGGGCAGGGGGCAATGGGACTAGCCCTTCGCACAACCGGGGCAACATTTTCTTCGCTTCTTCCTTTGCTTTCCTGGGGCTGTCAGCGCTGGCAGTCACCTTCGCCTGCAACTTGGCCACCATTAAGGCCCTAGTGTCCCGCTGCCGGGCCAAGGCCACGGCATCGCAGTCCAGCGCCCAGTGGGGCCGGATCACGACCGAGACGGCTATCCAGCTCATGGGGATCATGTGCGTGCTGTCGGTCTGCTGGTCGCCGTTGCTGGTAGGTAGTTGCAGGGCGTGGGGAGTTCGGGGTGGGAGCGTGCGCGCCGGCGGGCAATGGAGACTTTTGGAAATGGCAGCACCTGCAGGGATGTGTTTGCAAGCACAGAAGTTTGGAGAGGGCTCTGCCTGTGCCATCTTGGTCGCGGGTTCAGAGCTGAGCTCCTCACTTACTTGCTGAGCCCCTTCCAAGTGCCAGGCATCGCATTAGGCTCTGATTGTACATGCATGGGGACCACAGGGCTGCTCACGTTCTAACCGGAGAGAGTAAGAGGATACCCAGGTATCATTTCAGTGCTTGTGCAGAAATAGAGGTTTCTCCCGGGTGCATTGGGAGCAGGATGGCGATGACAACGGTAGCTCGGTGCTCTGGGTGTTCTCCTATTTCAAATACCTCTCGCAGGTTGAGTCGATTTTCAGTCTGCAGAAGTACTTTACCTGCGACCCACTGCAGACAGGCACAGCCGTCTTGCAGTCTCTGAGCCACTGCTTGCCCTCCCGGAGCAGCCAGCGCTCACGTTGCTTACAGGCTCACTCCTGAAGGGAGGCAGGACAGTGAAGAAGCATCCTGCCGTTCAGGCAGCCTCAGCCCCTTCGAATTGTGCTGCATCCTCTCCCTCTAGGAAATGCTTGAACCGACAGTCAGCCAGTGGGCCCTGAGACTTGGTAACTCCCCCTGACCAGCCTTTGCTTGTCCTTGTGGCTACCGCGCAGGGCTGATGGCAAGGCCAATCCTGGGATAGGAAGTAGAGGTTCCTGCACTTCTTGGCTCCCCACGAGGGCCACAGCTCGGGAGCAAGTGAGTTTCCACATGCTCCTAGTCTAACGCTCTCTCTTACATTCGTACTTTCCATGTTTTCCTCTGGGATACTTTTAGCTAGACATTTTGTGTAAGTGCTGTTTACTAATTCCTGATGAATGGTTGCTTTTTTAGGCCCCAAGCAGCCTGGTTTAGTAGATGTTCCTGAAAGAGCGATCTGGTCACTGTGACAGGGTTATAACAGGTGATATATTGGACCTGGAAATTTATTAGACAGTTGTGAAAAACTCCTGAATCCCATGGCACGGTTTTCAGAACCCACCCACGTATATTTTTTCTTTTTGTTTTCTTTTCTTTTCTTCTGTGTTTTAAATTTTTTGGACAGGCACAGCGGCACCCAAGATCTTACTTCCCCCCACCAGGGATGGAACCCGTGCCCCCTTCATTGGCACCATGGAGTCTTAACCACTGGACTGCCAGGGAAATCCCATAGTTTTCTATTTTTAATTGTGATAAAATACACATAACATGAAATTTGCCATTTTAATCACTTTTAAGTGTACAGTTAAATGGTATTAAGTATATTAACATTGTTGTGCACCATGTATAGTTTTAAATCCCTGCTATTTTATAAGAGAACTGTAGTTCCTTTTCCCTCTCACCCTCCCCTGCATTTGACAACAAAGATATTATAAAATACCTGTATTTAACTGGTGTAATATATTTAGAGCAGGAGTCTTGGCTCCCAATCAGTAATAGATGGTGACAAGGAGAGTTATGTTGGAACCTCATAGCCCACAAATCGCTGTAAGGTCTCAGTTCTGCATTCCGGGAGCTAGAACCTAGGCTGATGTCATCACCATGGCTTATCAAAGCCAGCACCAATTTTAGACATATTTACTTCTGTAGTGTGTAGGTGGCCAAATAGAAGGAAAAAAAGTTCTAAATAATAAGCACTTTGCTAAAGTTGATAATTAACATAACTTTAAAGGCAAACAGAGTATTTGAATTTTTCACAACAGTCATTTGAGGCCGACATATCTGAGTTTGTTCTATCACACTCTTTATATCTGTACTCTATATATCCAAGCAAAAAGGTAAATGATACAAATAAAATGCTTACTCATACAGTTAACCAGACTTATAGTTGATTTTTTTTTTAAGTAGAAGAGAAACTATGTAGTGTGGTTTTTATTTCAAAACTTTTGATCCTAATATGATAAGCATAGCAACCTTAGGAAGACTTTAGATAAGTTCTGAAAATTGCAATCTAGGATGGCCAAACTCACTCTCTTAAGAAAGACTGTATTTGGAATTCATCTTATTTAATTTCAATTAATAGCTGCAATTAAAATATTTGTTGGTTTGCTGCATTTTATCAGATACTTTATTCATTCAGTTCTCATAAAAACATTAAACTTAAATTCAACATGTCATCGTATCAAAGAGAAGAAATTCGTGGTTTCCAAAATAGGTATTTTTTAAACTAAAGGAAATTATTCTATCTTCTGTTTTGTGCACCATTGAAATTAAATCTCCAACTATCTTCAGAAAGATATACAGTACAAAGTTGGAATTATTTCAAAGGAAAGAAGCTGGCAAAACTGCTTTCTTAATAGGTTAGGGAATTATAAGAATGAAAACACTAGAATTTAGTGAATTGAATTTTCAGTGTATTAATGTTGAAGTGAGAGATTGTCTTTTATACTTTTTTCTAACTATAAAACATAGATTCCCTATTAGCTTTCCCTGAATTGGGCATAGGATACTAATCTAATTATCCAAACTCCTTACTTAAAAAGACCCTGAGTATATCTTATCTTGGAAAACTATCATGACTATAATAATATTCAGTTGTCATTGCTGAAAAACTTAGCAGAGTAGAGATACCATAATAAGAAAACATCCCAACTGCTACAAGTTCCTGCTATGCAAATACTTAAATTGAGGGTTTATCTACGGTGCAAACAAAAGCTTTTTCACCTTTTTTTTTTCCAGAAACTTTACAAAGTACAATAGAAAATGTGAAATTAAGTGAGACTACAGTGGGAAATGATGTCACCGTTGGTAGATGGACTACAGTTCTTAGTCGATATTTATATGAGGCATCAAATTCTGTTGGAATCAGACAGTTGACTCAGCAATGCAATCGGTTTGACTTATTATTTTCGTTACATTTTTTGATGAACTCACCAAATAGTCCAGCTGTTTGACTTGAAGCCAAGTTTCCAGAAGCAGGAATAACCTGAGGCTGTTGTTTAGAGGAAGCCATGACTACATTTTACACTTTTGTACACCTGGTGCTCCTCAAACAGGTAGAATGTGGGCTGTAGCTGTCTTAAAAATAGTAGATGTAAAGCTAACTATCAACATTGTGAAAAGAGAGGTATGAGGAAGAGTTTCTTGTCTACAACTTTGGAACTGGATAAAAGCAGTCTTAGAAACTTTTGCCTTTAATCTTGAACTAGCAAATTCCCTGCTCAACATCCACAGATGCCGACAGGGATGCTTTGATTCAAGGAGATGTTTTGCAATATAGATGTAAGTTTTCTTTTAATTTAAGGTTATATTTTGACAAAGGAAATTTTTCTTAAATATACTTCATGTGATAAATAGATGCAATACATTATTTTACAGAAGTAATGCTATTTTATAGTATTAAAAATATTATCAAATTGCTAATTTTCTCTGCCTATTAATTTCTGCCATGTTCAGGATGTTGCTTCAGGGAAAATGATTAAACATGTGAATTGACATTATAGGAAAAAACTTCTATAATTTGTTTTTATAAGAATTGAGATTACTCAGACTTTTTTTTTTTTTGAGTTTACTACAATACATTTTAAGCACTATGGAAGGGATATTAAGTAGACTTATTAACAACTGGTCAAAGCGTTATAATCTGTTCAGAGAAGTAGAATTCCTACATTTATGAGTGAAAAACTTAGAGAACAATACAAGATTGGATGTAATTAATAGTGCCTTTGGCTCTGGGAAGAAAGTCTCTCTGAATTTGCCAGAGTAGGCTTCCAGGAAGAACTGGGATGGCATAGCTTGACCTCATGGCTGAGAATGTGTGTGTCTGTGGACCCAGCCCATGAATACAGAGGGTGCACACTGGAACCACGGGAGGAATGGTTTGAAAAGGTTCCTGTGGCCGGATTGAGGTAGTTAGGATGAACACAGGATGAGGACTGTGTTCTCTTGCCAGTAGGCCATAGAACCTTTATTTTGGGTTTTTGAATAGGGGGATGAGTTTTGAAAACATTGGCAGGGCTGTAGTGTGTGGATAGATTTGGACTGGAAAATGGGAAAGTGAGATCAGTTACAACTTGCTTCTGTAGGTGGGTTAGGCTCTAAGAGTAGATACTGTGGGAAGAGATAAGTCAGAGAAAGAAAGGTAAGAGAGAACTAATGCTGTTAGAAATGGTCAATTTAAGGAGTGATTGATTCACCAAACATTTCTTACACATCTACTGTGTCCTATTCTTTGAGGTGAATATTTTCACATATATTAATTACCTCATTTAACTGCATGCTGTGAGATTGCCACTATTTTCTACATCATTCAGATGAAGAACTCAAGTATAAAGAATATTAGAACCAGATTTCTAATTCAAGATATCTGACTCTGAGTTTATTTTTAATTTTTTATTGTTGTCGTTGATCTGTTTGTTTAGCTTAGATAAAGGCCAAGAATTCTGATCCTAATAGTAGTACTGGGCAAGTTATGTATCCTCTTATCTGTAAAGTGCAAAAGTAGAGCTAATATCTAAGGTCTTTTTCCATTTGTTATGCTCAGGAGAATTATGAGAGATTTGGGAGAATCATAGTTTAATGATCCAGAATGAGAAGTTTGGGAAGGAGACTGCTTGGTCAATTGTTTTTTTATAAGAATGGGGGCTTCTAGGGTTTCGGGACACCATGCATATGGAGATGGCAGATTATCTAAATGATATATCCAGAAGCAAGTATAACTTGAAAATTAATGGCATAAATCAGGGCTTAAAAATGTAGATTTTTTAAATTTTGAGTTTGTCAGAGAGAGCCAAGAATTAAACAAATTTGTAAGCCATCATATTTGAAGAAATTCAGATGGTCTAGAGTTGTAGCATAATTGTGACTCCCTGCCCTTTCTCTTTTGAAAAAGCTGTAAAGGTCAATAACTCAATTATGAAAGTTTCCATAGGATCAGTTTTCTGGGAATAACACGCAGGAATATGCACTACAGGCATTTGTAACAGAGGATGATTGATGATTCGTCTGGGGGAGCCGAGAGGTAGTAGTGAGGGGTACTGGGTGTCATGTTTCAGTTTTTAGTCCTTGCCTTACAGTGTGGGAAAGCAGGGAGGGAAGTCCTCCCTCAAACTCCTCACATACGGGTAGCATTTTTATAATCCACCAGGATTCGACATGCATCTCATTCTTGCCTTGCAACTCTTAAGATCTACAACTGTAGCATGTCACATTCTGAATCCCCCTTTTCCCCTCAATTCCTTATCATAGAGGTAAGTAAGAAGTTTGTATTTCAACTCCTACCATGCTTCTTGAGGATTATTAGATGGCCTCTCAAGTCCTCATTTTCCCTAGAAAATGCCAATTTTCATAGATTAATGAAAGTAACCAAAGAAGGAACCTAATTTTGGGGATTCCTCTTATATCTTGTCTCTTGAGTATATGTCAACTTTTTATAGTAAACATAGTAATTCATTCTTACATAGAAATGACAGTTGAACAATGTGTGACTTTTTTCATGAGAGGGACACATGCGCACAGAAGTAGCACTATGGAATGGTGAATCTGTTCCCTTTACTCAGAACACTTTTGTCTCCATTTTCCCACTTTACACTTCACCCCTCAATCATTCAGCTATTGCTGCTGAGCAGTCACCCATCTTGGACTGGTTAAGTTCCCAAGTTAGCAGTCACTTTGATAGAGGAGCCTTGATTGATCCTCTCTAGAGGATCTTATTAACTGACTATCTGAGCACGTAAATCAAAAGACAGCGTCTGGTCCCAGTGACATACGTAATTCATTGTGTGACCTTAGACAGTTTACTTGATATCTTTGGGAACTATTTTCCTTTTTTTTTTTTGTAAAATAAGAGTAAAAACACCTACTCAGCCTATTTCACAAGATTGTAATGAAAACCAAAATAAATGTATGTGAAAATAATAGGGAATATTTCTTCCATATTAGGAATACTACTATGATGTTTTACTGGATGATAATGTTGACTTTTTGTCTTCAGATAGACCTCCCCCCCAGGAAACTGGAGAAAAGAGACAAGTGATGTTTCATAGCTTGATTAGTTATAGTTAACTGGTGGGGAAATGTGGTGGAGAATGTGACTTTTGAGAAAAAAATAGAGAAATGCAAATCAAAACTACAATGAGATATCATCTCACACCAGTCAGAATGGCCATCATCAAAAAATCTAGAAACAATAAATGCTGGAGAGGGTGTGGAGGAAAGGGAACCCTCTTGCACTGTTGGTGGGAATGTAAATTGATACAGCCACTGTGGAGAACAGTATGGAGGTTCCTTAAAAAACTAGAAATAGAACTACCATATGACCCAGCAATCACACTACTGGGCATATACTCTGAGAAAACCATAATTCAAAAAGAGTCATGTACCAAAATGTTCATTGCAGCTCTATTTACAATAGCCAGGAGATGGAAACAACCTAAGTGTCCATCATCGGATGAATGGATAAAGAAGATGTGGCACATATATACAATGGAATATTACTCAGCCATAAAAAGAAACGAAATTAAGCTATTTGTAATGAGGTGGATAGACCTAGAGTCTGTGAAGTAAGTGAAGTAAGTCAGAGTGAAGTAAGTCAGAAAGAGAGAGACAAATACCTTATGCTAACACATATATATGGAATTTAAGAGAAAAAAAATGTCATGAAGAACCTAGGGGTAAGACAGGAATGAAGACTCAGACCTACTAGAGAATGGACTTGAGGATATGGGGAGGGGGAAGGGTAAGCTGTGACAAAGTGAGAGAGAGGCATGGACATATATACACTACCAAACGTAAGGTAGATAGCTAGTGGAAGCAGCCGCACAGCACAGGGAGATCAGCTCGGTGCTTTGTGACCACCTAGAAGGGTGGGATAGGGAGCGTGGGAGGGAGGGAGACGCAAGAAGGAAGAGATATGGGAACATATGTATATATATAACTGATTCATTTTGTTGTAAAGCAGAAACTAACACACCATTGTAAAGCAATTATACTCCAATAAAGAAAAAAAAAAAGAAAAAAAGAAAATAAGAAAAATGGTGCATAAATTTTTACAAGGTACTGTAATTCATTCCTCCTCTTCTCCCCCTGTTGCCATCAATCTTCTGCATTCTCTCAGCTCTGGAATGCTTTCGCCCACACAGCTGCCAGGTAACCCTCTAAATCTAAAACATGCTGGATCCCATCTCACCCTTCCCTTGAACGTGGAGGAGTGCCCACTACCTCGTGCTCTGAAAGCCTCTGTCTAGAATGTGTCTCTTGTCTTTCCAGTCAGAGACGTGGTGTGCTCAGACCTGTCCTCATGTAAATGAGTCAAATTAATTGTGCATCTAGTTGCTGTCCTAGGTCAGATTACTCTGCAGACCTCTTAAGGATAGAACCTGTGCCTTGGTTGTCCTCATCTCTTCACAGGTGATCAGGAATGTTGCGACTGCACAGAATCTCCACCACTGACTCACAGCCCAGAACTGTGTTCACACAAGCCTTAAATCGGACCACAGCATGAGAAACACAGAGTTGTAAACTGCCTCACAGTTAGACCAGGTCCTGACAAGACATTAATATTATTTGCAATCTGCAAGTAGCACAAAGTGTAATTTTCCCATCCAATGGCCCTCCCAGACTCTTGGGCAACATTTATAAGGAGGACATTTCAGTGGCTGATCTTGTCACTTATTCAAAATCTATATATTATTTTACCATACTGATTTTTATGATAGGTGTTTGAGGACTGTAAATCTAAAAATGAAAGACGCTGGCAGAGACAGAAGAGGAGGTTTGATTTTTCACACTTTAATTCTGTTAGAAAGAAGGAAATTAGATACTAATTAAGGTAAGAGTCATGTAATATAAGTATAGGATAAATTCTACACCAAATAGCATTACTATTTTTAAAAATCTTGATAATACAAAGACAGAAGGCCAAATTGGAACTGGAAGGCTATTTATTTTAAGCAATTATTGATCTAATAAAAATAAAGTATAATTTTAAAAATATACTTTTTACTAATCTTTTATTTCCTAAAAGTAAATTTGATTTTTCTGTCCCTCTTTCTGAATACTCAGTGTGTCATTTTCTGTGGTTGAGAATATGCTGCTCTTGGTGAAATTCATGAAAATTTGGAAAAAGGAGTATGTTGTTAATGCTGAAAGAGAGATTCTGAAAGATACGGCACGTCTTGAAAAATTCACCAGACAGTAGAGTGGAGCTTTCATTGTGGTCTTGATGTATGAAATTTCCCTGATAACATCCTGCTACCAACCACCTTGTTTGGGTCAAGTAGAGCACACACATCCGTATTTCCCCAAACAGACTATTGCCTCAGCAGTCAAAGGCACAAACAGCAGTTAGTGACCTCTGCCTGTGTTTCGTAAGAAGAACAAGAGAAAGTGGTTGCTTCCATGTCCTGGCTATTGTAAATAGAGCTGCATGGACCTAGAGTCTGTCATACAGAATGAAGTAATTCAGAAAGAGAAAAACAAATACTGTATGCTAACACATACGTATGGAATCCAAAAAAAAAAAAAAAAAAGGTTCTGAAGAACCTATGGGCAGGACAGGAATAAAGACACAGATGTAGAGAATGGACTTGAGGACACGGGGAGGGGGAAGGGTAAGCTGGGACGAAGTGAGAGAGTGGCATGGACATATACACACTACCAAATGTAAAATAGATAGCTAGTGGGAAGCAGCCACATAGCACACGGATCACCTCGGTGCTTTGTGACCACCTAGACGGGTGGGATAGGGAGGGTGGGAGGGAAGGAGATGCAAGAGGGAGGAGATATGGAGATATATGTATATGTATAACTGATTCACTTTGTCATACAGCAGAAACTAACACACTATTGTAAAGCAATTATACTCCAATAAAGATGTTTAAAAAAAAGAAGAGAAAGTGATGGAAGAAGCAGGTGAGGGCCATAGAATAAGGCACTGGAAGGCAAGAGCCCAGGGTTCTTGTCTTGGCTTCTTTACCACAGGATAAAAGTCACTGTATCTTTCTGGTTTTCCCTTTCCTCATCAGTAAGATAAAACAGTTACCACTCTAACCTTCCTTCCGGTTCTGACTTCCTGTGGCTCGAAATAAATAAAATCGTTCCTTTTGGACATACTATATTAAATATGTGGGGGAACATACCCAAAGACTTCTTAAGAAAAATCATAGAAATGTATGCAAATGGACAGAGTAGATCATGCATTCTGTTATACAATTATTCTGTGAATATTTACTGCTTGCTACGTGCCTGCCACTCTGGTGATACGGTGGTGACCAGGGCTGACGCCTACGGTTGTAGGTGCTGAACGGTTACATGGCTCTAGGGGGCACTCTTCACATCATGTTCTATGTGCATGACAGTCCTTGTGGAGCAGGGTGCCATCTGTGCTGTACTTGGTAGCCCTGAGAGTGAGCCAAACAGACATGTTAGCTTCTTCCATGAAGCTTTCAATCCACTAAGGTAGACCGACAGTGAATAAACAATCCTTCCAATAAACAAATGTAACCAGTCTGATGGGTCATTACCCTGGTTGCTGTCACTGCCACGTGGTACAGCTTTTGCAGGTTGGCCTTGTCTGGGCTGAAGGGCAGTGCTGGTCCACTGCTGCTGTGAGGCCCTGATGGATCACGTGCCTGTCCAGGCTGTAGTGGGTCCGTGCTTGGGCGCAATCATTAGAGAGCACATTAATTCACACCCATAACTTCAGCCCCAAAGCTCACCAGCAATTCCCTGGAGCACAACCACTGTGCTACAGGGTAAGGACCCAGAGAGTAGCTGACCTCAGGCCACATACTGCCTGGAACCAACCTTCCCTCTTGGGTCCTTAGGCTCTGGGTTGTACTCAGATCATCCCCACACAAGTTTGTCTTTCTCTTCCAGTAAATTTTCTTTTAAGGCTTTCCATGTCTTTTCCCTCTACTGAATGTAGCCAAAGTTACTGTGCTTTAAGTTTCTTGGCTTCAGATATTGGGAGAGGAGGTTAGATTTCTCAGCCTCTTTTTTCCAGAAAATATGATGGTCTACCTCTTCCCAAGTGATCAGCAGTTTATACCAGGTGTGTTGCATGGATTTTCCTTTGTTGTACCACACAAGTTTCCACTGTGTAAATCTACTCATTCTACATTTACCAAAGTAAATGTTTCTTACTTCTGTAACATCTGCTCCAATGTGACTTGCTCTGCCCACTTGAACAGAGAAGAGGGGGCAGCTTCTGACATTCCCTTACATACATCATTAAAACAATGGGTGTGTTATGAAGGCAAGAAAAAGGTGCTTTGGGAAAGTGTCAAAGAGGACCTTCTCTTTATGTATTGGTGGATGCAGTGGTGGTTAAGGAGAGCTTCCCTAAGAAAATGTCATTTATGGTGAATCTTGAAAGATGTTACTTGAGGAAGAAAGAGCAGCTTGCAAAGCCATCAGTGTAGGAAAGAGCTGGAAGCATTAGAGTAACTCAAAGAGGGCCAGATGGGTACATTAGAGTGAGTAAAACGGGCGGTGACTTTAAGGTGAAGCCAGGGAGGTAGACAGGGCCAAACCATGTAGAACCCTGTCATTTTTTTTTGGGAGTTTATAGATTTTTATCTCAAGTATGATGGAAAACAACTAGCTTTGAGTAAGGGAGTGATTTGTTCTGTTTTGTGTATTAAGAAGATCACTCAGGTTGCCTTATGAATTAGAAAAGTGAGGCATCAGAGCCCTTGAGTACTGAGGTCAGTTGGAGATGTAGAGACATTAATAAGGATAAACTTTTTTTCCTTAAGTGTTGCTTTGAAAGAAGGAGAGACATAGCTTGGTATAGAATTGGCAGTGGGAGTGAGAGTCAGTGCAGAAGCACAGAGGGAAAAATTGAGCCAGGTGTGCTGGAAATAGTAAGCAAATCTATTTTTGTTGAAGTATGCTTGAGAAAGTCAAGAAATATTATGAGTCAAATAGGGACTGAGGGATAAGGGAGGGAGGAGTGTGTTGGTAGATTGCCTTGAAAATTAGCAATAGGAATTTGTATTTAATCTTGCACAAGCTGTATTTCTTGTCTATACTTCTGTTGTATGTTTGTAAAATAAGAATGTTGACCTTATAAAATCTCTTGGTTTATAAAAGGTCATTTAGTAAAACAAATGTTTTGTTTGATCTCTTTCTAGAATATTCTTGGTGAAATTGTCCAAGCTTTGTTTGAATACTTTACTTGTAGGAAATGTATTGCTTTTTAAGGGGCACAAAAAATTTTCTTAGAGGCAAGCATTGTGCTAGGTTCTTTCTTTCCTTCTTTCTTTCTTTTCCTTTCTCTCTCTCTCTCTCTCTCTCTTTCTTTTATGATCAAATGTAATAATATATGTAAAACACTTAAACATCATATCACACTAATAAGCACTTAATAAATGTTAGCTTCATTATCCCACTTCCGACTTGTGACAGATACTTCTTCTCCTCAATTTCCAAAAGTCATCACTATTATGATTTTCCAGAACACTGTTTTAGTATTGTTTGTGTGTATATTACAAAATGGTGTCATATTATACATATTATTCTGCAGTTTGCCTTTTTTCAATTAACAGTGATGTTTTGTGATTTATCCATGTTGACACAAATGAATCTAGTATATTCATTTTAAGTGTTTTTAATATATTATATAAAATATAAATACTATATATTTATTGTATAATACAATATATACAATATGAAATACTACTGTGTATATTTTTTTCTTCTATTTTTAAAATGTATTTATTTATTTATCTATCTATTTATTTATTTTTGAGGATCTGGAAACAACATTAGGCACACAGTAAATTCTCACCCTCTAATATATTCTTTTATTATTATTATTAATTTTTTTCTTTTTACCTTTTGACCCATTTCTCTCACCCTCACCCTTACCTCTGTTAACCACCCATCTGTTCTGTCTGTCTCTGAGCTTGGTTGTTGTTATTTTTTTAGATTTTACATGTAAGTGAGAACATACGATATTTGTCTTTCTCCGACTTATTTCACATGGCATAATGCCTTGGAAGCCCATGCATTTTGTCACAATTGGCAAGTTTTATTCTTTTTTCATGACTGAGTAACTGAGTAATACTCCATTGTGTGTGTGGGTGTATCTTCTTTATTCATTCATCCATCAGTGGGCACTTTGTTTCCGTATCTTGGCTATTGTAAATAACACTGCAGTGAACATGAGCATGCATATATCTTTCCAAGTTATTGTTTTTGTTTTCTTCGATAACTACCCAGAAGTGGAATTGCTGGATTGTATGGTAGCTCTATTTTTAATTTTTTGAAGAACCTCCATACCATTTTCCACAGTGGTTGCACCAATTTACATTCCCACCAACAGTGCACAAGGGTCTCCTTTTCTTCACATCCTCACTAGCTCTTGTTAATTCTTATCTTTTTGATAATAGCCATTCTAAGAGGTGTGAGGTAATATCTCATTGTAACTTTGGTTTGCATTTTCCTGATGATTAGTTATGTCGAGCATCTTTTCATGTGCTTTTTGGCCATCTGTATGTCTTCTTTGGAAAAATGTCTATTCAGATCCTCTGCCCATTTTTAAATGATTGTTTATTTGCTATTTAGTTGTATGAGTTCTTTATGTATTTTGGATATTGGTCCCTTATCAGATATATGAATTACAATTTTTTTTTTCCATTCAGTTGGTTGCCTTTTCATTGTGTTGATGGTTTCCTTTGCTGTGAAGAACGTTTTTAATTTGATGTAGTCCCACTTGTTCATTTTTGCTTTGGGTGTCAGATTCAAAAAATCATCACGAAGGCCTATGTCAAAGAACTTACCACCTATGTTTTCCTCTAGGAGCTTTATGGTTTCAGGCCTTACATTCATGTTCTGGGCTCTTTCTCACAAATAATTTTCTTTATTTCTTACAACAACCCTATGAGGTTCCAATATACAGATAACGAAGAAACCAAAGCTAAAAGAGGTTGAGTGATTCATTCAAGGTAACACTCAACGTAAGTAGTCAAACTGGGAATCAATGGCCAAGCTCTTTTCTCCAAGCCATGGTGACTCAATGTAGCCCAATTCATCTTGAGCTGTTCTTTCTATTAGAAAAATTTAATTTCCCTTATGTTGGTTGAATTGGAGTATTGCTAATTCTTGTCCTTGGTTTATGTGGAACAATACTAAATTTAATTAGAGATATCTTTTATTTTTAAAGTTATATGACACTATACTTCTAAGTTAGGTATCAAGGAGTTCTACTAAATCAGTGTAAATAAACAGTAAAATAACATGAAATTATCTTGACAATGTCAGGGGCAGGAGCCATGATGTGTTAATTCATTTAAGTGACACTTTATTGAATATCAGTTGTGTGCGAGGCACTGTGCTACAACCTGACAGAACAATGGCATGGTCCTCGTCCTCAAGGAATGTGTTGTTTATTGAATGATTCCCTGGAGAAACTTGAGGTTGTGACTCAAAAAAACAACATTATTTTCCATGTCAATTTTGAATATAGGAAAAAAGCTGGGGACCATTCAGAATTTATCCATTCATGCATTCAGTGATTGTTTATTGAGTAACTACTATGTGTTAGTCACAGTTCTAGGTGCTGGAAATATAGTAGTTAAATAGGCAGACTAGTTTCCTGCTCTCGGGGAACATGCATTCTAGTGGAAGGAGAAAGTCAATCACTAAATTAGATGAAAGCCAGATTGTGATAAATACTGTTGAGAAAATAAAGCAATGTGATGTGATAGAGGGAGCCTGGGAAACTTTTGTAGATGGGGTCTTGAGAGAAAGGTGCCTCTTAAATGAGAGGTAACATTTAAGCTGAGATCTGAGTGAAAGGAAAGAACCAGGTATGAATGATCTCCAGGAAGAACATTCTAAGCAGAAGGAACAGCAAAGGCCCTCACCTCAAGGTGGGCTCAAGGGATAGAAAGAAGTCCAGTGTGGCTGAAGTGAGATGAACATGGAGAGAGTAGAGTACCATGAATTGAGGTCAGAGACCGTGTTGGGATCCAGATTGTGTGAGGCCGTGCAGAGGAGTTTTGATATGATTTTAAGAGAACACTGGAAGACTTGAAGCAAGGGAGTGACATTATTGGATTTACATTTTTAAAAGACCCTTCTCAAAGCTGTGTGAAGACTGGATTGCAGAAAGGCCAGAGTGGGAGCAGGGAGACCAGATAGAAGGTGTTGAAGTTCTCCAAGTGAGGGTCGATGACAGCTGAGGCTGGAGTGGAGAAGTGGATATATTCACATAGAGCATTTTGGAGATAAGAGTTTATAAGACATTCTGTGATTTCTCTAACCCTTGTCCTGTAACTATGACAAGAAATAGGGTCCTGTCTTCCTCTCTGAGCCTCTGGTAGGGAGGTGGCTATCTGTCCACAAATGACTTTCCTTGTGACTCCTTAAAATGGAAGTGACCGCGCTAGGCTTACACAGCTAGCAATGGGCAGATTTAGGATTAAGTTCTATCTAATGGGCGCTATTTTTTTTTTTTTTCTGAGATGTGAATTGGAATAGTCAGAGAGAAAGGGAAATAAGCAAAGTTTGCTTATACAATAGTAGGATGTTATAAGAATCATCATCCCCAAAGAAGATCCAGACCAAGCTAAAGCAAGCTAGTTTAAGAAAAAAAAAAAGGGTGGGGGGAGGATTTCTTGATTTACATAAATTGCTGGGGGTGCCCAGAGTGGAGGTGGCCTTGTGGAAGACAGAAGCCAGGACTCTCTCTTTCTGTATCTCTCACTTTGACTTCTTGCCTGTGTCAGAATCTCCAATTCAGGCTCTGCTTCTAAGGAACCAACCTAAAATACAGCTTTGCAGCTCATTGGCCAAGTCCCATATACTTTTTTTTCAGAGCTTTAGGTTAATAGGTTTATATTTACAGCCTGCATGTAGGGGTTTAATTTTGCCTTTGTAGCAATACAGTATTTCAGTGACAATGTCTTCTTGAAGGACTGTTTCAACAAATTTCTTTTCCTTCCTTCCTTCCTTCCTTCCTTCCTTCCTTCCTTCCTTCCTTCCTTCCTTCCTTCCTTCCTTCTTTCCTCCCTCCCTCCCTCCCTCCCTCCCTTCCTACCTCTCTTCCTCTCTTCCTCCCTTTGGCCCTCCCTCCCTCACTCCTTCTTTCTTCTTTATTATTATTATTTTTTGTAAGTACAAGAAACAGTTATACATGACATAAAGTTTCAGGACCGCACTTCATCTTCAAAGACTATTGTGAGTTTTGTTAAGCTATGATAAAAGACTTAGGCTCAGAGAATTGTCCAGAAGTGAGCTAATAGTGTAATGTGAAGTTTCCAATGGAACAGAGGTAGCTGTATAAGGCTCTGAAAGCTCACAAATATTCCATCAACACCACAGTGAGGCAACAGGAGAAGAAAAAGGAAGCTCTTTCTTGATTTTTCCATGAAGGGTGAATTGCAGTCTGGGTTTGATGTTAATCTGTGACTTCCTCTTTATAAATCAGTGGATGTGCTAACAGCCCACAGGCTGGGTGGCATATTTTTGAATTTACTTAATGGTAATAATTTCCTCCAGAATAGATTAAGGATTTGCCTGGATCCAGAAGTAAATTTCTTAATTTCTTCTCTTTTGTTCTATAAAAGATATTAGGGACATCTTGATTTTTTTTTTCTTTAGCATCTATTTGTAATTAAATTCTGCTGTAGATCAATTTCAGGAAGTGTGGAAATATCCTCTGACATCAGATCTCTTGTCTTCTCCCTCAACTTGATTCTTGGTTGCAAACAGCAGAATCTGACTCCAAGCACAAAGAGCCTATGTGAAAAGGATATCGGAGGGAAAGCTGGCAGGCCAGGTTTAGAAGAGGCAGGACACAGACTATTCTAGATACTGAGCATGAGGCCACACTGCCAAGATCTTGCTGCAAAACAGTTTGCTGCGTGCTGCTAGGATGAACTACAAACTCCATTGCTCTTTGTGTCTCTGTGTCCTGGGGGCAAACCTGACTGCTTTCCCCCCCCCCCCCCCGGCTATATGAAGGGGTTACTAGAAGAAGGATTAGGCACGTGCAGCAACTTGTTTTTGAAGTAGGAACTGATAGTGAGAGGTATATGCTGAGATTTCTCTCCCACCCAGAATATATAGGAAAAGTTCGTCAAAATAGGGGCATTAATAATAAAAGATGGGAGTTCACTGTTATCATCTAATTCATCCTTAGAAACATTATGACAGTAATGTTGTATCTTTCAACACCTGTGTGTGTTGTGTGTATGTGTGTGTTCATGTCATTTATTGGGGAGTTGGAGTGTAGTGAGACTGGTGGAGAGGAAGCTGAAGAAACCCACAAAACAAAAGGACATATTTATTGAATGCCTACTATATGCAAGTACTTGAGAATTAGTTTATTACCTCATTTAATCTTCACAAGTTTATCAGTTTGGTATTTTTATCTTCATCTTTTAGTTGCACATACTAAAATTTAAACAATTAAAAAATTCTCCCCAATCCTACCCCTAGAAATTGGTAGCAGCTAGATTTTTTATGCTGTAAAAATCTCTTTCACGTTGGTTGTCTTTTCTTTATTAGTTTACTAAAACGTTTTCAAGTTACTTCATTGAAAATGTCACACAAAAAAGAACAGATTGATTGAGAATAGTCAATAATCACAGAAACTGGATGGGTCATATAATTACAGTGATTAAAGGTTTCCTGCAGTATCTTCGTTCATTCATTAATTGATTGCCCTTCTTAGGAGCTTGGGTTTCTAGAGAACATACTGTCAAAATCCCTGTAGAAATGACAAGAAATTTTGCTTGTCCTACAACAGACAGTTAAAGGATTCCATTCAACATGATACCTACAATTTAGGAGTTTTTTTCTGTTAAGGGGCAGCATCAATTTCATCCTGTCTGTCTCTTCAGGTTTAGAACACTCACATACAGTGGTAAAGTTTTACTAGGCAAATATTTTTCAGCTAGTACAATTCGCAAATATTATTCTTTTTACTAAACTATTTATAAAACAAATAAAACTGTTTATTGAGTTCTCATTGCTTAGTGGGGAAGTGTTTGACTAAAGTCAAAATTAGAAAATTTGTTTTGACAGTCTTAAAACTTCTAACATGATACAGTACAATTGGGATTCTTGCAAACCTGCTTTCGTCTTTTTTTTTCTTATAATTATAGAGAAGAAAAAGAGCCTGAACCTTACTGAACCTTAGTGTGTTCACAGTGACTCTCTAACATGGAATTCAGGCATGTTTCCATCCAGCACCCTCTTACCCAGATTAAAAGGCTTCAGATTCCTTAGTTTAATCCTTAAGATCTTGGATTTGGCCACATTTACCTCTCATTTTCCATTCCTCCTCCAGCATCCCTATCTTCAGTCATAGAAATCAATCTGAAGTTCCTAGAATGACTCGCACAATTTCACACTTAGAAGTGTGAACTCGGTATTTCAAAACTCTCCAGAAGCTTCTACTGTTTTAGGGGACAGAGCTTCCCTAATCCTGGAGACTGATTCAAATGCTCTGCTTCTATACTCCATAGTGCATGCACATACCCTTTTTACTTAATTATGCACAGTTATATTTACAATTGTCATAGTGTTTATTAAGACAGTGAGGATGATTGCCCACAGTAGACAAGTGCTTGCTTTACAACAGGCACTGAGCTTAGCATTTCACAGACATAATCTCATTTTCTTCTGTCAACAGCACTACAAGAGGATACTCTTATCTCCTTTTTCAGATGAGGAAATTGGTTTTGAGATGTTAAGTAACTTTCCCAAGGTCACAAAGTTAACAAAAAGCAGACCTGACCTTCAAATCTAGATTTGTCTGACTTTATAGCCTATGTAATGAACCGCTAAATGAAATGGCCTCCCTCTTGTTAATATCCATTTATTCGTCTGATGTACTATAAACTGTAAACTGCTAAAGAGCAGAGACCTTGCCATATTTGTCTATAAATCTTCGTAGCCCATAGCAGGCACTCAATAAATGATTGTGGAATGAATGAAGAAATGAAGTTGCAATAAACTGAAGAGGACGCTAGATTTGGAATCAGAAAATTGAGGTTTAAATTTGGCCTTAAGAGTTTTACATATGTTACATGGTTTTTAATCTTCACATAAATTTTTCAAGGTAGAAGATATTTATCTATTTTATTTTATTATATTACTTTTTCATTTGCTGGGTAAGAAACTTGCTTTAAGTCCCACAGTTGGTAAATGGTATTGAGCAAATCAAACCCAACTCTTTTTTATTCCAAAGCCACCAGTACAGCTTGTACCTAGTGAAAAATGGTACTAATTTATGCAGTAAAACTGTGAGCATATTTTAAAAAACTTTACACCTTTCCTTTTATTTGTTAACTTTTATTGTTTCCACATTGTTCTTAGTAATAAAAATTCTTGGAAAGACTGAAAAATACAAGGATGGGAGAAATGGCATTGTTTTTGTAAAACAAGAGAGAAGTTATTTAGAAGCAGTGGGTAGAAAACAGCTGTTCCAATGCCTGGTATCCAAAGAAGAAAAAAACAAAAAGGATATTTGGAAAGGTGTCCTGGGGATAACATTTAAACAACGAGGAATTTTAGCAACAATAGGGAAACAATAAAACTAACAAAGGAGGGGAAAAACATGCTTCAAAATATGCTCAAAAGTTTCAGTATATTTATGTTGCCCTCAGTTGTTATTAGAGATGGTATAATATGGTATCTTCAGAATAAAAAACATAACTGCAAACCCAGAGTTGGGGCAGCCTTCAGAGTTGATTAATCCAGAAGCTCAGCATTGTCATCCAGCTTGCCCCTTCTTTTGCAGTCTGGCCTCATCCTATGGCTTGTTCCCCTCAGGTAGTAGGATGGTTGCTAGTACATGCTTCCTAGTTCACCTCTAGCAGGAGAGAGAAGCTGTGTTTTTTTCTATGGCTCTCCCCTAAAAATGAAGAAACTTTTCCCCACATGTCCTTAGGGAACCTCCTCATGGGACTCATTTCCTAGTATGGGGTCATATCATCATCCCTGATGCAGACACTTCCAGTAGCTAGGGATGGGGTCAGCCCTGAAGCACTTAGTCTTCAATGAAAATAGATGTGATGGGAGAAGCAGAGATGGGAGACTGGATGTTGAACAGGCAACCAATAATGGACACTATAGTGATGACATCTATGCAGTTTAATTGAGAGAATACAGGTGGAAGGCCGTCAAAAAGTATAAAGCACTAGACATGCACTGTCCCATATGGTAGCCCAGAGCACTTGGTTATTGGACACTTGAACATGAATACTCCAAATTGAGATATAAGTGTAAAATACCAATCAGATTTTGAAGATTAAGTACAAAAAGAAAGTAAAATATCTCATAATTTTTATATTGATTACATGTTGAAATAATATTTCAGATATATTTGATAAATTAAAAATATTATTAAAATCAATTCTACATGTTTCTTTTTACTTTTTAAAATGTGGTTACTATAAAACTTAAAAGTATACATGTGGTTCACATTTGTGGCTTGAATTATTTTCTTTTGGACAGAGCTGCATTAGACCAATGATCTTCCAATTGATTTATCTGGGAAAACTACTTCAATAAGTATCTTTAGAGTAACACATACAAACAAAGCTGTTCTGGTTCAATGGGGTGGGGAGCTGGATATTTCCAAGTTCCAATAATACCTGTTCACTAATTCCTGCAAAATTATTCTTGAAAATATTTACATCAAATATAGGTTTTTAAATGAAATCAACAAAAGTCCCTAAAATAATAACAGGAATAATTTTACAATTACTCCTATTAATTTTTTAAGATCTCCCCTGGGAAATTAGTACTGCAATAAAATTCCTCTCGGAACTCACAGGTTAAAGAGAGAGGGAGCTAATGGAGGATCTGTTTATCTTCCATAGAAGCGTATAATTCTCATAAGAGTTTGGCATTTGAGTCATGGGAAAAATAGATTTCTTCCTCATGTTTGCTTAATTCTGGTTCCTATTATTTACTTTGCTGTTGGACCAAATGGTATGAATCCAATTAAATCAACAGATGAGAAAAAAGCAGCTGAATGGGGGAAAACATAGAAAATGAACAGGTTACAAGTTCCATGTTCCTGCATTACATATAATATGAATTTAATCTTCCTCAAACTTTGCTCAAATCTGGTAAAAAATTGTAAGTGTTAACTATAATTTATGTGATTTTGTAAAGTCTGATTTCCTGAAAATGGAAAGGAGAATCTTTTCAGAAGAGTATTTTGAAAAATAAAGTTTATCATTTGTAATGCAAATATCACATGGTACTTGATGGTGTTCATCTGCCATCTACATAGTGCCTGAAAGGAAAGAGTGATTGTGAAGATGTATTAAAAGGCTGCTACATAAACCTTAATGGATGATGGAGTCAAAAAGGAACTTGTACCTCTACTGGACATGGCAAGTTACCATTCTGTCGTGTGTCATAGCCACATTCTTCTTCATTGGAATTCATGTACTAGCTAAGAGGTGACAGTGAAGGGACCTTTTATGCTTCCTTTTATTATATTTAACATCTGAATGTTAATAATACCACAACAATAACAACTAATACTTACACAGTACTTACTATAAGTCAGGTTACAATATACGTCCATATCTGTTAACACAGCAAACCTGGAAGGTGAATGGGTTGCAGGAATCAATGTCTTCAGTGCTGCTACTTGGAAACCCAAAAGGATAGTCATCAAAAATTTTGGTTGTCACTTTCCCCCTCACAAAGGCCAAGCAATAAAAGTGGAAGTTAAACCCAGTTAACACAGTTCTCTTTAAAAAGGTTGAGGCATTGGAGGCTGAGCTTCCTGTCACAGTCAGGAAATCATAGAAAGTTCTTCCTAATGTCAAAGAAAAAAGGATGCCACTGTGTGACACTTTACTCCCCTCAAGTTGTGGATCTGGCATTGCACAATTACCTAGCTCCTATTTATAGTCAACAACAGAATGAGAATTAACTATAAAGAAAGCTGGTAAATTTTATGAAGGAGTGTTTTGTGTTGGGAAAAAGAAAATAATGTCAGGAAGTTCCCATGCTAATACTAAAAGAATATATATATTCTTTTTCAGATTCTTTTCTGTTATAGGTTATTACAAAATTTTGAGTATAGTTCCCTGTGCTATACAGTAAGTACTTGATGGTTATCCATTTTATATATAGTAGTGTGTATATGCTAATCCCAACCTAATTTATCCTGCCCCTACCCCTTTGGTAACCATAAATTTTTTTTCTGTGTCTGTGGATCTATTTCTGTTTTGCTTTTTTTAATCTTTTTATTTTATATTGGAGTATAGCCAGTTAACAATGTTGTGATAGTTTCAGGTGCACAGCAAAGGGACTTAGCCATATGTTACATGTATCCATTCTCCCCCAAACTCCCCTTCCATCCAGGCTGGCCCACAACATTGAGCAGAGTTCCCTGTGCTATACAGTAGGTCCTTGTTGTTTATCCATTTTAAGTATAGCAGTGTGTACATGTTGATCCCAAACTCCCTCACTATCCCTTCCCCCCATCTTCCCCCCCCTAGTAACCGTAAGTTCATTCTCTAAATCTGTGAGTCTGTTTCTGTTTTATAAATAAGTTCATTTGTATCTTTTTTTTTTTCAGATTCCACATATCAGTGATATCACATGATATTTGTCTTTGGCTTACTTCACTTAGTATGATAATCTCTAGGTCCATCCATGTTGCTACAAATGGAATTATTTCATTCTTTTTTATGGCTGAGTAATACTCCTTTGTATGTACATATATACCACATCTTCTTTATCCATTCATCTGTCTTTGGACATTTAGGTTGCTTCCATGTCTTGGCTATTGTAAATAGTGCTGCAATGAACATTGGGGCACATGTATCTTTTCAAATTATAGTTTTCTCCAGATATATGCCCAATATTGGGGCTGCAGGATCATACGGTAACTCTGTTTTTAGTTTTTTAAGGAACCTCCATACTGTGCTCCATAGTGGCTATACCAATTTACATTCCCACCAACAGTGTAAGAGGGTTTTCTCCACACCCTCTCCAGAATTTAATACTTGTAGACTTCTTTGATTTTTATTTTTTATTGAAATGTAGTTGACATACAATATTATGTTAGTTTTAGGTGCACTATATAATGATTTGACATATGCATACATTAGTAACCACCTGTCGCATACAAAGTTATTACAATATTATTGACCATATTCCTTATGCTGTATATTACATCCCTGTTACTATTTATTATATAACTGAAGGTTTGTACCTCTTAATCCCCTTCAACTATTTTGTGCTCCCACCTCCCTCCCTTCTGGCAACCAATTTTTCTCTGTATCGATGAGTCTGTTTTCTATTGTTTTTTTAGTCTCCATTTCATTTATTTCTTCTCTAATCTTTATTATTTCTTTTCTCCTAATAACTTTGGGTTTTGTTTGTTCTTTACTTTCTACTTCCTTTAGGTGTAAGGTTAGATTGTTTATTTTAGATTTCCGTTTGTTTGTTTCCTGAGATAGAATTGCATTGCTATAAACTTCCTTCTTAGAGTTACTTTTACTATGTCCCACAGATTTTGAATTGTTGTATTTCCATTTTTATTTGTCTCCAGGAATTTAATTTCCTCTTTAATGCTTCAGTCCCCCATTGGTTGTTTAGTAGCATTTGTTTAGCCTCCATGTGTTTGTGTTTTTTGCAGCTTTTTTCTCTTAGTTGATTTCTAGTGTCATTGTGTTGTGGTCAGAAAAAATTCTTGATATAATTTGTTTTCCTAAATTTATAGAGACTTGTTTTTTGGCTAGCATGAGATCTATCCTGGAAAATTTTCCAGGTGCACTTGAAAAGAATGTGTATTCTGTGTTTTTTAGATGGAATGATCTATATATATTTATTAAGACCACCTGGTATAATGTGTCATTTAAGGCCAGTGCTTTCTTATCAGTATTCTGTCTGGCTGTTCTATACATTGATATAAGTGGGGTGTTAAAGTTCCCTACTATTATTGTGTTACTGTCAATTTTTCCCTTTATTTTTGTTAATATATGCTTTATGTAGTTAGGTGCTCCTATGTTGGGTGCATATACATTTTCAATTGTTATATCAATCTCTTTATCATTATGTAATGTCCTTCTATGTCTCTGCTACAGTCTTTGTTTTTAAGTCTATTTTGTCCCTTTTATAAGTATTGCTACCCCACATTTCTTTTTGTTTCCATTTGCATGGGATGCCTTTTCCCATCCCCTCACTTACAGTCTGTGTGTCTTTAGATCTGAAGTGACTCTTTTACAGGCAGCATATGTATGGGTCTTTTTTTCTTTTTTTAATTCATTCAGTCACTATATGTCTTTTGATTGGAGCATTTAGTCCATATACATTTAAATTAATTATTGATAGATATACTTGTTAATTGTGTTCTGGTCATTTTTATAGTTTTTTCTTTCTTTCTTCTTCTTTTGCTCTCTTCTGTTTTTATTTGATAACTATCTTTAGTGTTATGTTTAAATCGCTTTCTCTTTTTTGTGAGTGTATCCATTATAGGTTTTTGGTTTGTGATAGCCACAAGGTTCATGTTTATTATGTTATACATGATTATTTTAAGTTGATGATCTCTTAAGTTCAAACATATTTTAACAGCCCTGTACTTTTACTACCCTCTACCACTTTTAATGTTTTTGACATCATATTTTACATCTTTTTGTTTTGTATATACCTTAACTACTTATTGTGGATATAGATGATTTTACTACTTTTGTCTTTTAACCTTCCTACTAGCTTTATAAGTAGTTGATCTACTACCTTTGCTGTATATTTGCCTTTACCAATGAGATTTTTCCTTTTGTAATTTTCATGTTTCTAATTGTGATTTTTTCTTTTCTTCTTAGAGAAGTCTCTTTAACATTTCTTGTAAAACCAGTTTAGTGGTGCTGAACTCTTTTAGCACCAATAAACTCTTTATCTCTCCTTCAAATCTGAATGATAGCCTTTCAGGGTGTAAGTTTTTTCCTGTCATCATTTTGAATATATCATGCCACTCCCTTCTGGCCTGAAAATTTTCTACCGAAAAGACAGCTGATAGTCTGATGGGAGTTTCCTTGTACATACCTGTTTGCTTTTCTCTTGTTACTTTTAAGATTCTCTCTTTATATTTAATTTTTGCCATTTTAATTATAATGTGTCCTCATGTGGACCTCTTTGGATTCATCTTGTTTGGGACTCTCTGTGCTTTTTGGACCTGAATGTCTGTTTCTTTTCCCAGTTTAGGAATGTTTTCAGCTATTATTTCTTTAAATAAGTTTTCTGTCTTTTTCTCTCTCTCTCCTTCTTGGACCTTTATAATGTGAATGTTGGGATGCTTGATGTTGTCCCAAAGGTCTCTTAAACTATCTTCATTTTTTAAATTTCTTTTTTCTTTTTTATGTTCAGCTTGAGTGATTTCCACTACTCTGTCTTCCAGTCCACTGATCCTTTCCTCTGTATCATCTACTCTACTCTTGATGCTTTCTAGTGTATTTTTTATTTCAGTCATTGTATTCTTCACCACTGTTTGGTTCTTCTCTGTATTTTCTAACTCTTTGTTAAAATTCTCACTGTGTTCATCCATCCTTCTGAGTTTGTTGAGCATCTTTATGATCATTATCTTGAACTCTTTATTGGGTACCTTGTTTGTGTCCACTTCTTTCAGTTTTTTTTTTTTTTTTTTTTTTGAAGTTTTGTCTTGTTCCTTTGTTTGGAATATGTTCTTCTATCTTCTCATTTTGCCTAACTCTCTGTGTTTATTTCTAAGTATTAAGTTGGTCGGTTACATTCCCTGATCTTGGAGAAGTGGCCTTATGGAGGAGATGTCCTATGGGACCCAGCAACACACTCCCATCTGCTCACCAGAGCTATATGCTCTAGGGGTACCCTCTCTGTGGGCTGTGTAGGCTCTTCCGTTGTGGCAGGGCCCACTACCATGGGTACACTGGTAGGCAAGGCTGTCTCTGACCCAGGTGGCTGCTAGCCTGCTGGTGGCAGGACCAGGTCCTGGGGCTGCTGGCTGTGGGGAACTGGGGTTGGGGGGTGGTTCTGGGCTGGTGCAACACACTGGTGGGCAGATAAACCCCTGGCATTAATAGGCCAGAGAGGATTCCAAAATGGCACTTTTCAGCACCAGTTTCCTTGTGGTAGAACAAGCTCCCCAAAATGGCTGCTGCCAGAATCTGCTGCTGTCCCCAGAGGGTGTCCCAGTTGCCTCCTCCCTCTCTGGGAGGCTCTCCAAGATCAGCAAATGGGTATGACCCAGGCTCCTTTCAAATGCCTGCCTCTGAGCTGGGATTTGGAGAGTGTGAGATTTTGCATGCACTCTTTTAGAGTGAAGTCCCTGTTTCCTACAGCCCTGTAGCTCTCCCATACACAAGCCCTGCTGGCCTTCAAAGCCAAACATCTGGGTGCTCATCCTCCCAGTGCAGGACCCCTGGGCTGAGGAGCCCTATGTGGGGCTTGGACCCCTCAATCCTTGGGGAGAACTTCTGCAGTTGTAATTATCCTCCTGTTTATGGATCACCTACTCAGGGGTATGAGTCTTGACTATACTGCATCTCCATCCCTCCTACTTGTCTTGTTGTGGTTCCTTCTTTATCTCTTTAGTTGTGGAAAATCTTTTCTCTAGTCTTCAGGCAGTTCTCATAGATAGCGTTCTGTAAAAAGTTGTAATTTTGGTGTGCCTATCAGAGGAGGTGAGCTCAGGGTCTTCCTACTCCATCATCTTACCCACACCTCTGTTTTATTTTAAATATTTGCTTCTCCTGTTGATTTTATAGCCCAACCCTCCAGCCTCTTCCAGGTTACTGCTGTAGCTATGAACATTCTAGTTAAAATTATGAGTAATAAGATGTGCTTAGTTCTATTAATACCTAAATTGAAGCTGTCATCTTGGCTAATTATAATAACAGAAAGGAAAAAAAAGAGACCAGAGTCTTGAATAAGGATAAATATTAATGAATTTGTTCATTAAGTGAAACTAAAATCTGTTACCCACAAATGGGTACTAATAATAGTAGGATACACTCTACTATTATTATTCATTCATTTGTTAATTCAAAACTATTGATTTATTTTTTAAAGATTTATTTACTTATTATTTATTTATTTATTTTTGGCTGTGTCGGGTCTTAGTTGCGGCATGCAGGATCTTTGTTGAGGCATGCAGGATCTCTCATTGTGGCACGCAGGCTCTTTGTTGTGGTACACGGGCTCCTTTATAGTTGTGGTGTGTGGGTTTTCTCTTCCCTAGCTGTGGCACACAGGCTCCAGGGCACGTGGGCTCTGTAGTTGTGGTGTGCAGGTTCCAGAGTGCATGGGCTCTGTAGTTTGTGACATGTGGACTCTAGTTGAGGTATGCGAGCTCAGTAGTTGTGGCATGTAGGCTTAGTTACCCTGCGGCATGTGGGATCTTAGTTCCCTACCCAGGGATCGAACCCGCATCCCCTGCATTGCAAGGCAGATTCTTTACTCCTGGACCACCAGGGAAGTCCCTCAAAACTATTTATAAATCTACAGTGTAATATATTCTGGGCTAGGTCTGTCCTGAGATATACCTAAAAGGATAGAAGTAAGCCCTACTCTTGTAACAATTTTCATCTACTAGAAGAGGCTGGCAATTAAGCAACAATATAAAGTGTGTAAGAGTGATAAAAGTAGTCAAGAATTTTGGGAGTACATATTACGAATTATCTGCTAGGCTTTTGGCAGAGGAAACAGCAGATAAATTGATTTTTCAAATATACACAAAAAATAAGTTGGAATTAGTCAAGTAAAGAAGAGGAGAGTGAGAGTTATAGGACCTAGGGATCCACATTTATAAAAGTCTAGAAGAAGGAAGAACTGGCACTTTTAAAGAACTCAAAGAAGTTCAAAGTAATTGGAATATAGGTGTGAGAGTAACAAATGGTGAGAATTTAGGCTAGAAAGCTCTACAGGGGCCAAATCATAATGAGCCTTCAATGCCCATTTTAAAGGGTTTAGACTTTATACTCAGGGCAATTAAAAGCCATTGAAAAAACTTTTCAAAGTGGAATAACACAGTCACATTTTCATTTCAGGAACATCTTGTAAACAGCACGGAGGGGCCCAGAATGGAGGCTAACGAATCATGTAATAGACTACTGTGGTAGTTTATATAAGAGATGATGATGGTCTGAATTTAGGGTCAACGGGAGTGAAAATGAAAGAAGTGATAGATTTTAAAAGTATTAGGAAGTTCATTGGAGAATTTGTGATTGATTGGATGTGAGGAATACGACTAATGAGGTAGAATGAGAGAGAAAAAGCTAGACAGAGAGGAACGTATGGAGATAAATAAATCAAGATGAAGCAAGGATAACTCTTCAGTTTCTGTTTCAGGGGACTGGGTTTACTGAGACAGAGAAGATTAGTGGAGGAGCAGCTTTGAAGAAGATAATGATTTCAGTTTGAACCTCTGCTGAATTTGATGTCAGACATCTAGGAAGATCTGGGCTTTAGGCAGCTAAATCAATCAATCTGGAGCTCAGAGAAGAGGTACAGCCTAGAGCACATAGATGGGTTTTGAAGTCATTGGGCTAGAAGAAATCGCACAATGAGTTTATGCGTAGTAGCTCCCTCCCATTATATGATATAGGACTGAAAAATGCTAACACTTTCAGGATGGATGGAGAAATAGGAGCCATAAAGGAGACTGCAAAGGGGCACTCAGAGAGGTACCAGGAAAATTAGTAAGAAAATCAGAACAAATGGTAATCTGAATATTTGAGAATATTTGGGTAATGGCAACCTGAACTTATTTGGCAACCTGAATCTTAGGGAAGAGAATGTTTCAAGAAAGGCTGGTAAGTGTCTGGTGGATTTCAAAAAGCCCTTCTTGAGGATTTATGGGCACTGAGGTCAGGCTATAGTAGGTTTAGAAATAAATTTGAAGATAAAGAGGATAGACGACTCTTTGGAGAAGTTCAGCTGTAGCTTCTGGAGCAGTATGTGTAGGGAGGTAAGAATTCCACAGGACGTTTTATTTTCTCAAGGTAGGATAAATTTAGATATGTTAAAATGATAATGGGAAAAAGCCAAAAGTTAAAGATAAAAGAGGAAGGAGATAATTGAGAAAATAAGGCTTCTAACATTCATGAAGGATAGGATCCAGGGCACAGACAGAGGCTGGTCTTAGCTAGGAGACAGGACACGTCTTCTGTTTGAAAAAAAGGAAAGGAGGAATGGAGAGCTACGATGCTGAATTTGGTCCTAAGAAGGTGAAAAGACCCTAAACAGCTTTTTTTTTTTCTGTGATGTGAATTAGGACAGTAGAAAATGTGTAAAATAGCCACTGTGGTGAATGAAAGCGAGAGAGAGAGAGAGAGAGAGAGAGAGAGAGAGAGATGAGCTAACTAGGGAATGAGATAAGGAGGCTGGGGATCATGGATTCAAAAAGAGATCCCAGTGTGCCCATATTTACCCAGTGCCCATCCCAAGTACATCATGTGTCTATTTGGATCCCCCTATGAGGTAAAGTTCTCCCACAGCACAGATCTAAAACTGAGTGTCATTTTGACACGAAACAAAGTTAAATAAAAAGTTATATCAGGTTAGAATCACAGTATTAGCCTGTGTTGTATACTTACTCTGGCACAAGAGGGGATTCTTTTGCATATCATGGCTGTACTGTCCGTGAATCTCAGATGCCAGTACTTTACCAATAAACATCACATTCCCTTTAATAAATCAAACTGAATTTGTCTATTAAGTTAAATGTTTTGACCCATTGTAAGAGTGTCAGACTGTTTACCTATTAGTTGTTAAATTAGTCACACATTGACTACCTAAGAATTCAACTTAAAATGACCACGTGATGGTTCTAGGATGGATTGTGACGCTAAAATTTTGCCAATAAATTATATAGGAGGTTATTTTTTATACCTAAGCTTTCAAGTACTCTAATATTAATGCTTCTTTTCGAAGTGTGAAAGTAACACATTTGTTGTGGAGAATTTGGAAAACAAAGAAAAATATAGATAAGAAAATAGAAATCACCCTAATTTCCTACTCAGAGTTAACTGCTTCTAGTATTTTTCTATATATACACACAGAATTTTTTTTAATTGGATTATATTATGTAATAAACATTTGTTTTTGCCTTTCACATCCTGAACATTTCTTCACGTTATTAAATATTCTTCAAAAACATGATTTTAAATGTTAACATTGGAAAGCATACTACATATTATGCACATTGAGAGATGTTCCGTAATTTGAACATTGTCCTTTTGTTGGCCATTTAAGTTTTTAATTTTCTTTTATATTGAGGAGAATATCCCTGCACACAAAACTTAGCCCACATCTCTGATTCCTTCCTTAACCATTTAGCTACTCTTACTTGTCACTAATACTGTGGTTCTCTCTGAGTGTAAGATAGTAGGATAAGAGCATTTGGGGTTTAAATGAAACTATATTTTGGAAGAAAACAAAACTATCCTAATTCTAAACATTTGTAAACATTAATGTTCCTTAAACCTTGACAAAGACATATTGTCTAGACTCTCTTGATACCTGAGATACAAAAGTTTGAAATATAATAAAGATACCTCTTCTGACATGAGTATTACAAAGCTAATCTATCATCCATAATCCAAGGAATGAATGTTTTTATAGAGTAGATTTTGCCTTCCCCCTTTCAGCCAGAATTTGAATACTTGTTACTGACATTTTTTGACTGTTCTAATAGAAAGATAAATATCTATCTAGACATATGTACTGAGCTATACTGAGCCACACAGATTTCACAGTTCATACTAATTGAGAGAAGAAAGTAATTCCTAGGTACCAAATAATGTGGTGGCAGGCTGCAGCCTTCTTTACAATTTTGAGTTCCCCTGTGTAGTGATTGGATAATTCTGCATTACCAAACATTTTTAAAGTGCAAATTTGAAGGTTTTTTTGAAATAACTCTACTAGGTAGAAATTTAAGGAAAGCAGACTTATAGATCATACATTCATTTCCTTGCACTATTCCCCTAAGTGTCCCCTATTCTTTCTTTGAACCTCAAAGCATTCTGTTTCTAGAAACCTATACAATAGTGCAGTAGCTTGGGGCTTGGGGAGAGGTATGCTGTGTAGATTGAAGGTGTTAATTATCCTTACCTCATTTTAATTTTCACAATTGCACTACTAGATGGAGAAGATGCTTAGTAAGCATGTATTAATCATGTTTTAGAGAAGAAGAGAAATCAAGATTCAAAGTTAGGTAACTTGTCCCCAAACTAGAAGCAGAGCTGAGTCAGATTTATGGCAGGTCTTTAACTCTTGATCAGTGTGTTTGCCTAAGCCTGAACTTCTAAAATATCTCCTCCTAAAGTTTCATGAATTCTTGTCCCTTGTCTTCTTACACTGTCCACTTTCTAACTTTGTAGTTTTCCTCTCTCTTCCATTTCCCAAAAGACACATTTGGGGTTTTCCTGCAGAAGAGTTTTGTCTTTTGTTCCACATTTTTTACTTTTCAGTTTCTTTTCTTTTTCAAATTAAATCCTTATCCATTTTCCAGTTTTGCCCCAGAATTCATCAGAAAAAATTTAGCCATAGAAGTATATGTAAGAGACCATCCAGTCCAACCCCATGGTTTGCTAATAAATTTAATAGAGCACAGAGAGTAAATGACTTGCTTAAATTCAAAATTGGTGGCAGAGCCAGGGTAGGATTTGCTTCTTCTGATTCTTAGTCCATTGTTGTTTTGAAACATTTAATAAAATTGCATAATAGTAAAGATGAAGTAATGCAACTTCTAGTAACTTTTCTTAATGTGTATGAACTGTTTATTTCCAACTTTTCCAGATTAGATAAAGAGGAGAAGCTTCTGAAACAAAGTCTAGAATGCTGAGATGATTTGGCAATCTGAGAACAGAGTTGTAACCAGATTGAAAAGACTACAATTATTTCTTAAATCTGCAGTGAAACTTCTTCTCATGAAAGTCCTTCAAATTATGTAATTAAGTGGTTCAAAGCTCCCAGACTGGTTTCAATGTATTATAATGTAGCACATTTATCAAACTATACAGGGAGTTTCCAGTGGAGCAGGTTATTCTCCCGTAACCTGACAACCGGAGATTACGGAAAACAAAACATCATAAATAAAAATTGGCTGTGAGGAAAGTTCTCTTACACATTATATTAGGAATAATCTAGAAATGCATAAAAACCACGTAATGGAGCCTAAGGGAAAATAAAAATTTTATTCCCTCTCCACAAATTAATTTTTCTGGGTTTTCTCATTTATCATCTTCAATAGATATATGTAGCCTATAGCCCAAGGCATATTTGAACCAAGAAATAAAGTACTGAAGGTTTTTAAATGTGTACTTTTAAATCCTACTGTAGTAAAATAAAGTCCAAATGCAGAATATTAAAAACAATCTTCCGGGGATTCCCTGGTGGTTCAGTGGTTAGGACTCCACGCTTTCACTTCCAGGGCCCGGGTTCAGTCCCTGGTCGGGGAACTAAGATCCCACAAGCTGTGCAGTGTGACCAAAAAAAAAAAAACCAAAAAAAGGTCTCCCTGGTTAGTGTTTTGTACATTTAAAAGATCATTATCACTGTGGAAGGGACAAATCAGACAAATCTTCCTTTAGGATGGAGAAAAGTAATTGCCCTTGACACTAGGCAGGGATGGAGAATTTAGGGGTTACTGATGTAGTTGTGTTCCTCGCTATCACGGTACAAAAAGAACTCTCTCTTCCTGCTGATAACCGGAGGAGAGGCAAGAGGCCTGGGAGAGTCACATGGAGCCTGGAGAAGATGCTGACAGAAGAGCGGCAGCTCTGTTTAACCACAGCTGGTCTCACGGCTCCCTTGACCAGATTGTTATATGAGGCTGTTTAGAAGGAGCAATTGTGCAGCGTGTTTGCTGAAAAAATAGCTTCAGTGGTGGCCAAGCATCCTGGTTTTTGTTTGTCCCTTCTCCCTTGTAGAATGGGACTAATAGGAATAATCTACCAGAAGTCTATATATTGATGCCAAAGTTTTTCTCCCAAAGTCTCATCGTCTAAAATATATTTGCAAAAATTCTCATCACTGTTCAGCTCCTTAAATAGAGGGATGTCTAATATAGGACACCTAATATCAAGGTGTCCACAGGGCTCTATTCACTGCTGGAAGCTCTGCAGGAGCATCGGAGACTCCTTTCCTTGCTTTTTTCATGGATGTTAACTTGCATTTATGTTTAAAATTAAACAGGGAATTAAGAGTTCTACTTCCATCCCTGCTGCCATTTGGAAATGACGATATCATGCTCACTGCCTCTAATTCCAATTATCTTCATGCTGCACATCTCATGAGTTCTGGGAAAGCTCGAGTGTCTCTTCCCATGTGCCAGCTATTGCTTACAGAGCTTGGTTTCATAATTTCATAATCAGTGCATTGTCATTAGAAAATTATGGGAAATTACAGTGGACTAGCCAATGTAAGGCATATGAAACCTGTATTAGCCTAATAAAAATAATTTTAAATTATTAGCCTCATAAAAATTAATTTTTAAATAATCAAGGAGGACTGTGTAAAATGACTGAAATTCCATTTTAATAAGTAATTTTATGAATTTTCCTGATTATAAAAAGTTGGAGAAATCCAACACTTTATTTTGTAAAAGAAAATGAAAATGTAACTTAAGTGAGTTTTTAAATCATTCTAGATGAGGCTCAGAACACTTCCTGAAAGATGGTAAGTGGTCAAATATATTTAATTATTGGATGAGGTGAGGGACTGAAAGAGTTAGCACCAATAGCTTATAATAAGAAGACAAAAGAATTAATAACCACGTGTTTTTCTTAAAGGCAACTGAACTGAAAATACAGTTTTATACCTTTTAGTCAAAGACTGAGATCTAACTGATGTAACTTGAATAACAGGAATGCATTTTTACATGTTGCAAATATAGAAATTGAGATAATTTATATAAGAGTTAGGATGAAGTTTACTTTTACTTTATGTTAAAAAAAAAGTTTCCTAACAAAGTGTACAAAGTAAGGAAAATTGCTAGGATGTTTTATCTGTGAGAGAGAATAAATTGTTTTCAAGCTCATACCTCCCCATCCCCTTTCAGCATTTGTTGAGAACTCACTCTGTGGGAGTATTAGTTTTCTACTGTAGCTCTTTAACAAATTACAAACTTGGTGGCTTAAAACAATACAAATGTATCTTACAGTTCCGTAGGTTGGAAGCCTGACATGGGTCTCACTGGGCTAATATCAAGGTATGCACAGGGCTGCATTACTTTCTGGAAGCTCTGAAGAAGAATCAGACTTGTTTCCTTGCTTTTTTTTTTTTCTTTTCCTTTCAATTTCTAGAGGTCGTCTATAATTCCTTAACTCATGGCTCCCTTCCTTCATCTTCAAAACCAGCAACACTGCATCTCTCTGACCGTTCTTCTGTGGACCCATCTCCCTCTGACCACAGCTGGAAAGGTTCTCAGATTTTAAGAACCCGTGTGATTACATTAAGCCTACCCAGATAATTCAGGATAATCGCCCCATCTTGAGGCCCTTAACATTCATCACATGTGGGAGGCAGTGTTCAGTTCACAGGGCTCTGAGCCAGCATCAGAAGATACTAATGTAGATATATTTATTTTAAATAATTTTGGTGTATTTGGTGTATTCATATTTATTAATGAAGGGAATAATCAACTCCCTTTAAACAAAAGACTTTCCTAAATTGCTTGAAATGTTTTTATGTACATAAAAAATTTAAAATAATTTAATAATTGTTTAATAATAATTCCATTGCCTTCTGCAAGTCTACATATTTTACATAATTTAATTGTAATAACAATACAATTATATATACATGATAGTATCTTACATTCTGTTCTTTTCACTTACTTCATATATATATTATTAAGCAAACAGGCTGTATTTTATTAAACTTTACTCCTGACACTAGAGATTTATTTGTTTGCAGTTTCTTACTAGATTAGATAATTCTTCACTGAACATTCATTTATTTGTCCAGCTTTTTCCTTTTATTGAATAAATCCCTTGGAAAAAAATTCTTTGAAAGGAATTACAGAGTCAGAATGTATGCCTACCCATTTTTCTCTTCTTATTTGTCTATAGAGCCATAATTTTGTTCAGGTATTAGGTGGTAAATTGGTCAAGGACCAGAGTGTAAGCCCCAGAGAATGTATTTGTCTTATAAGCCAAACCTGGAAATTTCCATCTCCTGTGCCAGTGATTGGTTTAAGAATTACCTGTGACTTAATTCTGTCCAGTAAGACCAAGCTGACATTTTCATAGCTGGTGAGGATTTGATCAGAGCCGAGATTTAGAACACCGAATCTGTGTAGTGCTGACATCTATTTGCACCATCGGGGTGTTTGTTATCACTATAATTCAGATGAGAGGAGGAGCTGAATGGGGATGAGACTGGAACAAGAGCAAATGGCAGTGCAGAGGACAAGGCAAAAGAAGGATTCGAAGGTGACTCTGACGTGTTGAGCCAGGGTGACTGTGTAAGAAAGAAAGTGCCATTGTTGGGATGGTAGGTTTGTGGGTGTTTGGGATGCCCAGGGATGTTGGGACTCCTTCAATTTGGGATGTGTGACCTGAGGACAGAACATCCAAATAAATGTGAGCCTTAAGAGAGAGACATTTTGGGTTCAGTAGAAATGTACCGTGAGCAACACATACAAATCACATATATAATTTTAAATTTTCTAGTAATGTCGTTTTTTAAAAAGTAACAAGTGAGGCTAATTTTAATAGTGTACTTTATTTAACACACTACATCAAAGATAGTATCATTTCATTAGTCATTACATATCCCAGCATCTCAATTTTCTCCAGCCACGTTTCAAGTGCTTAATAGTCATGTACGTCTAGAAAGACCAGTTTAGGAGCTGGTAATAAAGTCAGCACCTTTCTTTGTTTGCAGGTGTGAACCCATGTTCGGGTTGTTCCTGCTTTTTTTCTGCTGTTACGAACAATGCTGTAATGAACAGTCATACACACAACTTCTGGTGCAGCAGTTAGGGGCAGTGTACTCTTGGGAGTGGGACTTGTGCACAGCAGCAGCAGAGACAGGCCTCACTGTCTTCCCAGGTGGCTGCCGCAGCTCACGCCCCTGCTAGTAGGATGCAAAAGCACCCACATGGCTCCACACCCCAAAGTCACGTTTCATTTTTGTCAAGCTAGTGGGTGTAAAATGGTTTCTTACTCTGTCATAATATTCATTTCTCTGATGATTAATGAGCTTGAATACCTTTCCAGATCCATTTGAATCTTCATTTTGTTCTCTTCTGTGGTAATCACAAATATTTATTCATTCAAATATAAGTATATTTATATTATGTATGTTATAGATGTCATATATTATATTTGTATATGGATCATATATTCATTTACAAATGGTTGTTGAACACCCTCTGCTAAATACTGGTCTAGGTACTGGGAATGAACTAGTGAGGAAAAAATGATATAGTCCCAAATTCTGCCTTCATGGAGTTTACATTCTAGTGTGTGTGCAGTGACCAGGGAGAGACCAAAAAGAGGTAAAATGCTGTTTGACGTATGTCAGTGAACCTGGGTTTAAGTCTGGCTCAGCCATTTTACGTCATTAAACCTTGGTTTCTGCAATTGTAAAAAGGAGATGGCAATAATATTGTTGTTTATTAAATACATATGAAGAACTTGACACAGTGTCAGGCAAATTGTAAGGATTCGGCAAATGCTAATGACAAGAAGAAGAAGAAGGAGAAGAAGAAGAGGAAGAAGAAGAAGAAAAAGAAAATATAACTACTATTTTCCCCTTTCTTGCTTCTATTTTTTCTGCTAGGTTTTTTTTTCTTTTTTTCCAGTTACAACTACTGAAGTTTCAGATTACATATGTTTTGTTTTTTTTTGAAGCATTGGCTCTCATTTAGGTGTCAACCTCCTGGTATTTTCTGCAGCAAGACAGACGACTTTGGCTAATTTTGAGATGTGTTGTTTTCCAACTTCTTAAATCCCAAGAACAAAGAGCCTGAGTACATGTACTTTTAAAAAATCTGCATCACGTTGAATAGGCAAAAATGTGGGAAAATCCAGAGGAATATCTTATATAATTCAGGGCTGTGTTCTGTGAGTATAAGTGTTGCTTGAATTGATCATTTCAATCCAATAACCAATTGATTGTTAATTTATGTGCAAAGTACCGTGTAGGGAGATGCATATGACTTTATTAATCTTTGGAATAATAATTTGTCCCTTTTTCTTAGATAATGATGTTGAAAATGATCTTCAATCATACATCAGTTGAGCACTGCAAGTCGTACACAGAAAAGCAGAAAGAGTGCAGCTTCTTCTTAATAGCTGTTCGCCTGGCTTCACTGAACCAGATCTTGGATCCCTGGGTTTATCTGCTGCTAAGAAAGATCCTTCTTCAAAAGTTTTGCCAGGTAGCAAATGCTGTCTCCAGCTGCTGTAATAATGGAAAGAAAGTACAGATGATCTCACTATCCAATGAAATAACACAGACAGAGGCATGAAAGAGAACTCTTAATCAACTTGCATGTTCACAGCTTTTGGCAACAAATAGCCCTAAACCTTACTGTGAATTTAGGCATATCTGGCATGCCACTGTTTATGCGTTGAAGTAGAATTTTTGATATAAGGCTAAATGGTCTCAGAAGCATAGATAATCCCCTATGTGCCAGAAGTATTCAAACACAAACAAAGGAAAATAGATTAATAATAGTCTAGTGTTTGGGGGACTCTGTCATTTGTAGCTGAATATGTGATTATTTATTAGGTGAAGACTTTTTCTTCTATATAAATGATCTTGGTCTGTGATGGGGGTGGGATGGGAATAGTTAATATTCTAGTATTCTGAATACATGGGGAATTTAACGCACAGATCGTTGAAGACAAGGTTTGTTTTTGCTCAAAACCTTGGCCTTCTGCTTTCTCTTTTACTCTCTCTTTCTCTCTGTGTCACTCTTATTCCCCTTACATTTTTTTAAAAAGTTGACTTAGGAGTAAAAAAAATCTATAATGTATCCACAAGTGTTCATTGGTACTGATGTTATTTAAATACTGCTCAATTTGTAAATTAGCTGCTAACCTTACAAAGTTTAAGTTTTGGTTGGGTTGGTAATTAGGTTTATTCATTATCTGAATAAGAGTCAGTTCCATTTATTTCAAAAATGACAGAGTTTGTGACCATCCAAATTGCTAAATGTTCTTCCTTTTGATTACATTTTTAATTCCTACAAGCCTGCAGAAGATTCGTAAAACTGTGCTTGGGAGTCAGTGAAGTGATTTTTCAAAATGCTATTTAAGGACTGATTTGAGCACTAAATATACGTACTCTGGCTAATTATCTTCCCTGATTTTCCACCAAAAGTATTCTCGTCAGTATTTTGGGTATTTAAATACTAACTCTGATTCTAACACCAATAAATATTTTGAAGCTTCCATAAAGACTTTCCATAGTTTGGCCTATTTATAGGATTAGGAAATTAATAATATTGATCCCTCACAGCACTTTCTCTGCCCTCTTCTCAAAGTAGCTCTATCTAAATATTTATTCTTAAAATGTTTCTCTCAGGGTCTACATGTGTACAAACCTTGATAGCTAAGCTTGATATCTTTTTGGCACAAGTAGGTCACTATGTTAAGTTTTGAGAATTACACTTAAACAGAAGATTTCCCCAACAAACACAACAATCTTTCAAATCAGACCTACATAATATGTTCTTCATACTCTTTAGAGCATTCATTTTGCAGACTTACTAACATTTTCTTATGAAGATTTTAATTTGTTTTTTCCTTTATTGCCTTCCTAGTTTTAAGAAACTTGAGATTTATTTATACTCCTTTATAGTAACTACATTTGTGTTTGTGTTCAGTAAGCATTTGGGGAAGAATTAATTTTAAGAGGTACAAAATATCTATTAGATTAATAAGTACACCACTCTAAGTCAATCAGGAGGAATCAATTTAAATGACCATGTCAAATTGAGTGAGACAGCAAGATCTGCTGGGAGCAGAAATAGAGACACAGATGTAGAGAACAAATGTATGGACACCAAGGGGGGAAAGTGGCGGAGATGCGGGGTTGGTGGTGGGATGAACTGGGAGATTGGGATTGACATATATACACCAATATGTATAAAATAGATAACTAATAAGAACCTGCTGTATAAAAAAATAAATGAATATATATAATTCAAAAATTCAAATAAAAGAAAAAAATCTGCTGGGAGCACTTTTGTAACTCATGATCGTTCCACTAGTCTAGGTTTTGGAAAAAATGATGATAAATAACCTATACTAAAACCCCATTATAAAATCTCTCTATGCCATAGAATTGGATTATCCTACAGGTCACCTCATGGAGGATGAAACAAAACTACATACTTTTTTTTTCAGGAAAAAAGTGCACTTAAATGATCTTATAGTGAAGAGGTTTTACCTCTTGAGTGGTCCTCAGACCCTAGGTTTAGATATACACATAGTATAGACCCAAGTGGTATGAGCTTGATTGGGTTATTTCTTCCAGCACCTAGTACAGCACTTGGAATATAGAAAGTGTTCAATGACTGTTTGCTCAGGGAGTGAATGAATCATTATCTGCCAAAACAAAGTGCACATTGGTGGGGCCCCACAATATGGTTGAAGCGCTTCATGCCATTACAGACCATCAAGCTGATACAGTGAATGATCTCTGCTTGTTTAATTACAGAAACACAAATTTATCTTCAGATGTGCAGTGTCATATTGTTGCATAACAAAGAGCGTTATTTGTATTAATAATTTAAGAGACTGCTACTCCCAAGTGGTAATTGAGATTATTGTCAAAGAAATAGCACTTTTCATCAAACCACAGAAATGCATAAAGACAAAACAGCCTAAAACTCATGCTTAACTACAAAACAAATTCCTGCCCAGGGATACATGGTAGTTGTGGATGATGGCAGTTTTTGAACAAGCTTGAAAAGGAATCTAAAAAAAAAAAAAAAAAGAGGTTCTGAAGAACCTAGGGTCAGGACAGGAATAAAGACGCAGACGTAGAGAATGGACTTGAGGACATGGGGAGGGGGAAGGGTAAGCTGGGACGAAGTGAGAGAGTGGCATGGACATACATACACTACCAAATGTAAAATAGATAGCTAGTGGGAAGCAGCTGCATAGCACAGGGAGATCAGCTCAGTGCTTTGTGAACACCTAGAGGGGTAGGATAGGGAGGATGGGAGGGAGACGCAAGAGGGAAGGGATATGGGGACATATGTATGCATATGGCTGATTCACTCTGTTGTACAACAGAAAGTAACACAACATTGTAAAGCAATTATACTCTAATAAAGATGTTTAAAAAAAGAAGAATTAATGAATAGGTAAATAATTGAAACAAGTAATTCTGGAAGAAGGATCTGGACATAAGAGGCTATCTTTTTAGTAGAGACTTTAAAATATAATATTATTGTCAAAAAAAAAAAGGAGATGGAAAAGGAAGAATTATGTAAACGGCATGTGAGTTTTGTTATGTAGGCAGCCATTTGTTAGTACATGGAAAACCTGATAAGAAATATAAGTCCTAAATGATATCAGTCTTTGGATGATAGCTGAAGTTAGATTTCAGAGATGTTGTTCAGAGGCCCTAGATGTGGTTAGGAAGTAAACATCTAAAGTCTGCAGAAGAGTATGTCAGTTTCCACGTTTAAGTTCATTGGCCTTTAAATTCACTCGCATATACTTAGTTTATCCATGCATATATCTGAGCAGGAAAAAAATGCATGCATAAATTATGAGAATTACAAAACTTCTCAGTATTGGTTAAAAAAAAAAATAGAGACCTAGGAAACTAAATAGAAAGTAGTGAGTGAATGCAATGTAGAAATATATGTAATGTCAGCTGTCGTAGATTTTACGAAACAGTTTTGATTTTTCAAACAGTGAATTTATACCGCTATGTTGTGTCACAGAAGAGAATGATGACATGTCAACCAATTAGAACAGTTTACTTTTCAAATAAAATAAGTATGGTGGATAGCTTTAAAATATTTTAAATTGAAGAAACAAAATGTGTTATCCCAAGATTTATCAAATTTACCTAATGCTATATATGAAGTCATTTTAAATCATGCCAGATTTAAATGATTGTCAATTTTAAAGTGCACATATATACTGAACACTTCTTTATTATATAAAAGACCTTTTGACCATGTTATGGAATAAAATTGTGGAAGCTCATGTAAAAGTTAACTATAAAAGACCCTGTGACCACACTGGCATTGAGTAATAGACAAACTAAAAACTTTGACAAAACAGTATTTTAATAAGGTGGACAATCTGTGGCAATATTCTAATATTAAATTTTCAAGAATTAGGAATTTTATTTATTTAATACTTTATATGTTTTTGTTGGTTTTGACCCCAGATTAGTGATCTGCTTTCAGTCTTCCCCATGTCAGTTTTCATAGTTCTTTGTATTGGGATTAAGTCAGCTACAGAAAATAGAAAAATTTTGTTTTATGAAATTTTAGGCACATATATTACCCATTTATTCTCATATTTTAACCCCAAAGCTTCTCTTGAAATATACAGATTACTAGAAGATGAGTGACACAGAGAGACTTTATTACTACAGAGAGTATTTATTACTACAAACATATAAAAAGCTTAGTATGGAATAATTAAAATTTCCATGATTTACCTCTGTAAAAATTTAGGTCGCCAACCATGCCCAATCTTCATAACTGCTTGTTTATTGCTAGCTTTGTGATTGTGTTATGTCTCAAATCTGCAAAAATTGAGGTCTAAATAAATGAAAAGAATTGTTCAATGAATGAGATTATAACATTTTTTAAATGAAGAGTAATATTGTGGCTAAATCGACAGAACTGTTTTCTGAGTTGCAATACAATGCTAATAAGAGGTGACATAATCTGTGATGTTTCCTAACATAGGTTATGATAGAGTCTATTTACAAAATTTGGAAATCAGTCTAAAACTCACATGCAGATTTGTTAAGAAGCTGCTATCTGTTCAGAATTCTAAGACTACTGACAGGTGGTGATTACGTATGAAGCATGAAACAGAGAATTAGGGAAAATTCAAAAATTAAACTCCATTATACTGGTATCATTAATATAGTTACTAATTACATGTAAAAGTTCATTTCCCCTAGATTTCTCTCATGCAAAAGGTTTCAATTTTATAATGATTCATGTTGTAGTTATTAAGTAAAATTTTTCACATGCCTTCCCTGAATGCCTTTTTTGGATTGAGTCCACCTATAAAACTGAAGAAAGTAAAAAGAATAGTACAAGGTGACTTTGTTCTCAAAGTGACAAAGGGAAAACTGAAACTATACATATTTATGAAAGACTTCAACAAGTCTAGAAGTGAGGCATTTTTTTTTTCTAAAAGAGGTCAACAATTATTTTTTTGTACGCGGGCCTCTCACCGCTGGGGCCTCTCCCTCTGCGGAGCACAGGCTCCAGACGCGCAGGCTCAGCGGCCATGGCTCACGGGCCCAGCCGCTCCACGGCATGTGGGATCCTCCCGGACCGGGGCACGAGCCCGTGACCCCTGCATCGGCAGGCGAACTCCCAACCACTGCGCCACCAGGGAAGCCCCCATATAGTCTCTATTTTATAATTCCTAAAGTGAGGATTCTATTTAAAGGCTTATAATTTATACAAGTTGAGTTGTAAACCATTACATTATGATACCACAAGACAAGTACATTTTGATTCTCTAGAAATGCAGTTCAATCAGACATATACCATATTTATTCATATATAAATCACACTATCTATTGAGAATGAAAATTATTTTATTTTCAGAAGTTTTACATCAATCTATTTCAAAGCATAACTCAAATATCCACTGGAATGCTTATTTCCTCATTAGGAACGAGACTGTTTCCCCAGTGCCCTTGCCTCCAGCCTGTTTTTCCATTTTCTCACGGAGAAAAAGTAACAGAAATATTTACTATGGTGAAGCTGGGATTGTTTTTAAGAGAGAGAATGGTTTCACATTTCTAATATGCTAATGTCCTAATATATGAAACATCTGAGTCTGCTTTTTAATATCTGCTTTGATGAAATAATTTTATTATGGGAGTAAAGATAAGAAGGAAAGATTACCATCAGATACAAATTAGCCTTTTCAGGCTTTCTGAGCATTTTAGAGATGATAGCACTTCTAAATTTTTTTAGAGCAGATCTTAAATCCTTTTGTTAATTGTTTTAGAATTAGAATATTTTGACTTTTTAATTAAAGTGAATCAGATATCTAGCCAAAAGCTAGCTAATCACCAGATTTTAATAGTTATTTGAAAATAGTTTCTTTCTATGGTTTTCAGTTTCTGTAGAAATCAAAGCTGTAATGTTCAGCAGGAGAAAATGTGTATGACTTACTGATGGACTTCAATGTTCTTTCAGCTTTTGAAACGACACTCATATGGAACAGGCATGGAGGGTGGGACAGAGAACAAAGAGAAAGAGGTGAAGGAAAACCTGTGTATTTCTAACTTGTCAAGATTCTTCATCCTTTTAGGCCATTTCACAGAAGCAAGGAGAGGAAGAGGCCACATTTATCTTTTCATAATTGAGCATCAGTAGGACAAAGCGAGGAGTGGCCAGTGTTCTTTTCTGTAAGAGTGAATGTTAAATTCACTCAACTCATCACTGACTGCTAAACTCTTTTTCTTCCCAATCTTCCTGCATATATATGAAATATCTTACCTTCTCCCTCTTCTTTAACCAAACAATTTTGTACAAATAGCATAAAGTTGAACATTTCTTTAAGGAAACAAATTAAAAATAGGCACTGATTATTTTGATCTGTTTACAACAAATGAATATATTATTTTCAAAATGTATCTAAGTAAGAATTGAAATCATTGGCACTTCAATCAATCATGTAAAACTCAGTATAGAAAGTGTACATTTCTCCACCTCTCCTACTCAGCACCCCATGCCTACACACTTGGTTAAATGGGAAGGTATACTGTTGTCACCTTTATGTAGTTAGTTATCTTAAGTGTATTTAAACATATCTTCCAGTATGTTTTAAAGGGTAGTCTTCAATATGGTGGAGACGAAAAATAAAAGAGACTATGAAAAGTACATCAGAATTTTGACGGCATTCTTGTCAGAGCCAGTCTGTGTACTTAACAAATGTACGTTATTTATGTTGTGCTTGTCAATGGAAAATAAAGTCGAATATTCTGAAATGTCCCTGTCTTTCTTTCCTGATGCCAACTCATGTCAGGAATGTTTTACTTATAATCACATTAAGCATTTTGCTAAAATCCTATTTGATGTGCTTTGCCAAGATAACAGCACAATGTAATGCAATAGCATCATCCTATCTGTAACATTTAAATCATTTTGTTTTATATTCCATAATAACATATAGTACAAATTATCACTGATGTGCTATAAACTTGAGAGGTGCTTTTCAATATGATACCTAGTCATGTTATAATCTCAGAATTTTTGTTTTTAATACAAAAACACATTTATAAATTATTCTAAACTTAGTTCTCCTACTTTCTTGTGGCTTTGAGTATAATCTACAGGCAGCCAACATGAGAATTGCCCTTGTTTATAGTCAGCTCCTTCAGCAGACTTGTACCTGTGTATTGGTGTGAGCTGATTACTGGTAGAGATGTGTTGGGCTACCCAACTACCCTATTCCATGTGCTTATTTAGCTCAACTCTACTTCTTCCTCCCTCAGTGATGGGAGAAGTTCTGTAGAACATAGACTGCAAAGCCAAGCTCATTATAAGTAACACGCCGAGCTCGCCCTCCTTCCTCCTAAGAAAAGGCATTTAGGGAGAGTTCTGCTGTAAACCGCTGACCAAATCTTTTTTTTTTTTTTTGGCTCCACTGGGTCTTTATTGCTGTGCACGGGCTCTTTGTTGTTGTGGTACGTGGACTTCTCTAGTTGTGGCGCACAGGCTGCAGTGCGCACGGCCTCAGTAGTCTGAATAGTTGCGGCACACTGGCTTAGTTGCCCCATGGCATGTGGGATCTTAGTTCCCCAACCAAGGATCAGACCCACATCCCCTGCATTGGAAGGTGGATTCTTAACCACTGGACCACCAGGGAAGCCCCCGACCAGATCTTATGATCTCTACAGTCTTGTAGCATTTGAGGTAAACATCATTATGGCTATCTTCCGGTACACCAAGAATTTCCACTACAACGCTGATGAACCTACATGCCATGGAATGACATTGCCCAGTTTCATGTTCTCAGAGGACAAGGAGTCAGGCATCTTTAGATATCTTGGAGGTTGTTGTGCTCACCTAAAAGTCTTGAGTAAACCTATTTTGGAGGAAGGTGCTCAGAATCCAAGCCAGTCCTCCAGACTTGTTCTTTTCTTCAACATATATTTGTTGTGTACCAATTATGGCCTAAGCATTCTGGTAGGCACTAAGACACAGGGATTTAAAAAACAAACAAAAATACCCAGCTTTCAATGAACTTATAACCTAGTAGGGGAATAGCAAATCATTTGAACAGAGCTGCTATTGGGGTAAGCCTATGGTAATGAAAGCATATGGGGGAGGTGATGCTGAAATAAGAAATAGTTTCCTGTAGGAGTTGACATTTAATCTGCATTTTGGAGAAAGGAGTTGCTATTAACCAGGAAGGTGGAGGCACATTTTAAGATATTTTTTCACTCCACTCTGCCCAAAGCAGTACAATTTCCAAGGCATTCAAACTGACTAAATTCTAGTGGCCCTGTAAAAAGTGTGGGTCTGAATCGTGCATACCTCTGTAATCTCACAGAGTGGGGAAAAGTGACTTGGCCTTAGGGCAGGATTTCTGAAACATGGAACTCTTTTCGTTTTTTGTTTTTTTGGGGTTTTTTGCGGTACGCGGGCCTCTCACTGCTGTGGCCTCTCCCGTTGCGGAGCAACAGGCTCCAGATGCGCAGGTTCAGCGGCCATGGCTCATGGGCCCAGCCGCTCCGCGGCATGTGGGATCCTCCCGGACCGGGGCACGAACCTGCGTCCCCCGCATCGGCAGGTGGACTCTCAACCACTGCGCCACCAGGGAAGCCCTGAACCATGGAACTCTTGACACATTGGGGCAGATAATTCTTTGTTGTGGGGTGTTGTCCTGTACATTGTAAGCTGTTTAGCAGCTACCCTGGCCTCTACTCACTGGATGCCAGTAATATCGCCCTAGTTGTGACAATCAAAAATGTCCCCAGACATTGCCAAACGCAGCATGGAGGACATATTGGCCCCTAATTGGGACCCTCTGCCTTAGGGCAAGGGCCATGGCCTCTAAGAGGAAGCTATGTGTGAGGGTTTTCAGGACAAGGCCATCTGTGGGATCTTGGTCCTGACAGGCACCATTCTGGCATTTCTCAAGGAAGCAGGCATTAAAATGCCAGTTTGTGTCTGACTGCACAAAAATGTGGCACTACCACTACAGCAGTGCCCTGATCACCGTGGGCCCTGATCCACTTCCGTAATCACATAAACCTATTCACAGACAAAGAGGTACAATTTCTTAGAAAGTATCCTCTTTCTATTGATGCCTCCAATCCCTATTTTGTTCTTGATAAGAGGCCCTAGGGTTATATGTCTCTCAAAGGGATATCTAAAGATGGTCCATTTCTCTCAGGACCTCGAAAATCTGTTATAATTCCTCTTAATTAAGTTCACATTTCCAGGCAAGGTGCGTTAGTAAGAGAGAACTAATTTACCAAATTCTGTCTTTAATGGAATTTTTGCATGTCTGATCTGTGTTACAGAGTTGTAAGAGCTTTATTTAATCTGAGACATAATCTTTATCAAAAAGCAGTCAAATCTGGGGCAAATGTCTCTTTATCAGCCTGTGCCTTTCTGAGTTTGTGCCAGTCTGCAGTACCTCAGGTATAGAGCTATTACTATACATTTTGCTGACAGAGTTCAAGTCATGATCTCTATAACTGACATTTAAACTCTAGTTTGCATGAAATGGGAATTTGAAAAACTTAAACCACAAATCTGACCCAAAATTAAAATGAAAACAAAGGTACTCATTAGTTTACTGTAAATTTCTGAGGCAAAGTAGGGAAGGTCTATGGATAATCAGTGCTTATGCCTAATATTATTATGCAATCCTTTAAAAAGAAGTCTTTGAATATAACATGCAAGGTTGTTTGAATTCAATTTTGAAAAGAACATTGGAAGAAAATAATCCTGAAACCATTACAACCCATTGAGGCCTTTTAAAATTAGATTTAACTAGAAGTACCCAGTGGAACACTGGTTCTTAAACACTGTGGGGTCAGAGACCCCTCTGATAATCTGGTGAAAGTTTTGGATCCCCTTCTCACAAAAAGCACAGAGAATTTTTTTTACAGTGTCAGAGATTGTGCAATCCTCCTAAAGTCTGTCTACAGATGTCTTGGAAATTTATACACACAGGTTAAGAATTCTCAATGTGAGAAAATCTTTGTGATTCAAGGAACCTCACAAGTGTCCATGTTTGGTTTGAAAATTAAAATCGAAAACTGCAGCTAAATCAACATAATTACTTCCCTGTGAATGCCAAAATTCCTTGACATCTCATGTCAAGGAATGACATGCCCATAATAGTCAATCAGCATAATGCCCATAATAGTAAATCAACATAATGGGGGTAGAATTATTAAAAGCAACTACAATCATTTTTTTTTTTTTTTTTTTTTTTTTTGCGGTACGCGGGCCTCTCACTGTTGTGGCCTCTCCCGTTGCGGAGCACAGGCTCCGGACGCGCAGGCTCAGCGGCCATGGCTCACGGGCCCAGCCGCTCCACGGCATGTGGGATCTTCCCGGACTGGGGCACGAACCCGTGTCCCCTGCATCGGCAGGCAGACTCTCAACCACTGCACCACCAGGGAAGCCCAAAACTGCAATCATTTTTTAAAATTGCCATCATGTGGGGAAAAGAAACAACACCATCCCAAACAAAAGAGGAGCAATATAGGTTACTTGCCAAAAACAGGTTGAAAAATGAAAGGACCATTTTTTGGAAAAGAATTACAAGTTATCCAATGACACATTTGCCTTACACAGAGTTTTAGTTTTGCCTTGTGTTGATCCAGCAAGAGAGATTTAAAACCAACTATTAAAAAAAAAATCAGTTAAAATAAATATCACCTCACCTGAAAAATGCAATCTCTAAAATGGTTAGAATCTAACTTCCAGTTATTTTCTGTTACGTGACTTTATGTTATGTTATGTATATGGATAAATATATTTTTACACTTCTGCCTGTACTATAGTTTTGTGTTGCTATTTAGAATGAAAGCAACAAGGAGGACCTATTGATTGAAACTTTCAGTAAAATGCAAGGCATACACTTGCAGACCTTACAAATGTAAAATTAATGATGCTTTAAGCCAATGCTTGAAGCTATTAGTGGAATGCAGTATTGATGTTTATAGTTTGCACTTCTCTAGAGGGAAACATCTGGAGCAATTAATGACATTTATCTTTGCATTTTTCTTGCCTTATTGAGGAAAAAAGTGCCATCTTAGAGCACTGAAATATTTATATTTTGGAAACCCTACACTTTGATACCAGAGCATCCTACATTCTGGATGTGTGTATGTGAATTGGACAGCTGTACATAGTATGCATGAAATTGCAAGTTGATTTTCATAAGTCAGTGGTTTGGAGTCTTCTCCTTAGAAGATCCATGAAAAACCATTTTTAGAGGAAGAACAATTGCTCTTTGTTACTTATTTTCAACATTCCTTGACCATTAAATTTTTTTTTTTGTTTGCCTGGCCTCTTTATTTTAAGAATTGCAATGACAGAATTAATATTTACTTGAAAAATTTTGGAGAAATAATATTCATTTATTGCCAACCTCTGAAGGGGAACTGCTACCTTAAATGTTTTGCAGCCCTAGTTAGACATGCATGGCTCCTCTCCTTATGACAGATTTTCTCCCACCATAGCCATTTTGCATATTTCTGCTACTATCCCTTCAACAGAATTGTCATTGAAACCTAAAATAATTCATTTATTAATTTAATTAATTAATATTTGACCACTACTGAGAGATTGCATGTTTAAAGTATTTTAAAGCATTTTTAAAGCAACATCATTTCTCTAAAATGTTCTCTAAATTTTAGTGGGTCATAATGAAAAAGAAAAACTCCCAGTGTTGGACAAGGAGTCAGAACACTTAAGTCTGTTTATCTAATTTGCTATTCAGTGGTTGTTTGCCCTTGACAATTTACTAAACCTCTCTGAACTTGAATTTTCTTATCAGCACAGGATTATTAGGATTAAATAAGAATGAAGATAAGGACACTTTTGAAAGCACTATACAAGTAGGTAATGGTTAATATTATTTTATTATCTGGATTTCATCAATGGAACATTAAATTTAATTATGACTTTTCTCATCTCAAACCACTATAGTACAGTCTGGCTAACTTAGTATTGGGCATTCACCAGAACACACAAGTGATATTAGAAGTCTAGTTCTGGTCCCACATAGGGAAAGATACATAGCTTTTTTTAAGTTTATTTGCTTCATCTGTACAATCAGAGGTTGGTTGATCTATGTGTTATCCTGTAGCTGAAAAAACATGATTTTCCTTTCTCTCTGGAATGTCATGAAGCTCATCTTGTCAGCTAAACACAGACAAGTTTTTCTCTTTTGAATTTTGAAAAAGAGCTCATAGGAAATCTCTAGGCGACATAGACAGAAATGCCTATAAAAGGTTTCTGTTCCTTTTCTCCCTAAAAAGAACTTTTAGTTTTCCAGCCTCCTTCTCCTATGAGATTGTCCTCTTACCAGACTGGAGGATCATTGAATTCAGGGGCCATGCCTTCCATTTCTTAAGTTTTTCTGCCTCCTTTCCTTTTCCTCCTCATCCAAACTACCAAATCCTATAATATTGATTGTTAGATGACAGATCTCATTTACTTCTTTATTTTTGGCTCAGGAAATATTACAAAGATTAGATTGTGTAGATTTTCATACACTTGGGCTTATCAATGTGTGTGTGTATGGGATGTCCATTATATCTCAAATGTGTATTTCTTTTCTTCAGTGTTTCATTTTTAATCACAATATTTTATGTTCATGCCTTTAAAAAGTCAAGTGGCACTAAATGTTTATTATGACAGCTGAATGGATAAAGAAGATGTGATACACACGCACACACACACACGCACACGCACGCACACACACACACTGGAATACTACTCAGCCATAAAAAAGAATGAAATTTTGCCATTTGCAGCAACATGGATAGACTTGGAAGGCATTATTCTGAGTGAAATAAGTTGGACAGAGAAAGACAAATACTGTCTGATATCACTTATATGTGGAATCTGAGAAATACAACAAACTAGTGAATAAAACAAAAGGGAAGCAGACTCACAGATATAGAGAACAAACTAGTGGTTACTAGTGGGGGATGGGGGCAATATAGGGTTAGGGGATAAAAAAAGGGTTATGGGATTACATGAAATCATGTATGTGAAACTTTTGAAAATTGTAAAGCACTATAGAATTTAAAGAATCTTTCATTCAGTTATAAAAAGCTAATGATATCCACACTCCTCATTCTAACCCTCCCCCCACCAGCCTGCTCTCCAGCTTTTTTTCAACATTTCTTCTGAAATATACCATCATATTTCTAAATAACATATTTATGTTTTTGTATCCTGCATAATCAACTTTGGACCTTGTAGGCTAATTTTCTATTTTGCTGGATTTAACTCTCTCGTCATGCATTGTCCCATTATGGTTCTAACACAATTTTATTAAATCAGAATTCAGTGTTTGCGTTTTTATGACAATGTAAATATTCTTAACTGCAGAATCAGTAGAACTGTCATCATGTTTCTTTTCTTGGACACATTTTTTTATTTTCTAGAGTTAAAAAATTATCAAGTTAAATTTGCTTAACTTTCTTTGTGCTAATGACCAAATCTTAACAGTTTTCCAAGTGCTCAAACCTATCAGATAATCTGTACCTCCTTTAGAGCCTAAGATTTTTTTTAAAGTTCCTCTTCTATTCAGCCTATTGCCTCTTTTTTATTAGATACCCTGTTTCCTAGATTCCACGTTTTGATGTATTTCTTGAATAATTCACTCTTTTGATCACACTGGCTTTAAAATGGGCTTTTTAATAGAAAAAAAAAATGTAAGGAACCAAACTCCTAGAAAAGAAAATGATTTTAAATATACATGAACACTAACAACAATAGTGATAATAACAATAGTGGCAGATATCATTTTATGAGCACCTATATTTTACATATGTTATCAAATTCTCGTGTCAATGCCACAAGGTAGATGTTATTACCACTACTTTCCAGATGAGAAGTCTGAGGCTTGGGGAGGGTAAATCACGTGGCCAAGTCCACAGAGTTAGTGAGAAGTGTTAGCTGCGATTCTCACCTGATTTCAGGTTAGAATGTAATTGCTGTGAATTCACTTAGTGAAGAACTACTACTATGATTATTTTCTGAAGCATCAAGTTTATCTTGGAGAAATCCTCTAAGTCCCCATGAAAGAAAGGCTTTGACTCTGTTCTGATGCCTGGGCATTTTTTCCGCAGCCAGAAATAATCTTGGGCAGCAGTGGGAAGGTGGTTTTTCCAACAGTACTGATTAGATTCAACAAACAAGATTTTCAGCAAAAATGTAGTCCTTATGTCCAATCTAGGCGTGTGCACACTACTGAGAACATTCAGACCTTCCCTGTTGGATGCAGAGCCGCTTCTGCAGTGGAGAGAATATCACCGCTGGCAGCAGATGGCTGCACAAAAAGAGGGCACTTCCGCTTGCTGCCCAGGCCTGTGAGTTTTGCTAAAAACTAAGAGCTTATCATGATCTGGGTTACTAAGTATGCATCTTTTTCAGTCCTTTTTTTTGTTTCTTTTTTTGTTTTTCCTTTCATACTTTCTCTCCTGCTTGTAAGGTAACTTAGGATCGGGCTTAATGAGAAGGTGTTTTTGCTTCCTAATGACACAGGGACTCCTGGGAGAATTTGTAAAATTCAGGACCGGCCAGAGGGAGAGCCGGTCATTTGTCTGCAGTGAAACCATTCTGTTTATCACCTCCTCCTGTTTTATTTTGAAATTTGCTCTAGCTTCCTCCTGCAAAATACAATGCAGTTTCAGAGCGGAGCATATTTTATCTTTGAGAAAGAGAAAAGCTGTCCCCAGTTTTTGAGTCTTTCTTCCCTTGTTGCTAGCAAGCAAAATCTATTTGGTATATTTGACATTTTATCCCTTTACCAGTTTTCTCTTCAACTGGCTGCTCTGTTTTCTTCAGAACTGGTCAGGCTGATTAGAACAGTGCAGAACATTTTGCTCAAGGGAATAAAATCTCAGCATCTCCAAAACTTGAATTCTATGTTTTCAGATGAATGCAAATGGCAACCCACCTATAGCAGTTTAACTTGAAAAATCGAAAAAAATCAGTGCATCTTGGAATTTATCTTTGGTCTAATTTTGCACATTATCTCTATTATTTCAATTGCAACAATAGTCAGCAATTCTCAGGCATCTCAGGGGTCGATTAGCATCTATTCAGAACGGGCTTAACCCAATTACACGTAAACCTTTATTAAAATATATATTTTTTATTTTTTATTATTTTATTATTTTTTATTAGTCATCTCAGCACTGTTTCAGCTTCCTTCTTGATCTCCCTTATAATGCCTTAAACTGGAAAACAAAGGCACATAGTCACAGATTTAAAAGGTGGTCACTATATTTATTTGGTGCTATTTGCATTTTTTTAGCTCTTGGAGTCTCTACTTTTGCTAAAGGCTAAGGTGATAATTGTACAGTCTAAACTTAGTTATTTTTTAAATGTCTTTAAAAATCTTCTATACAGAACAAAACTTCCTTACAAGTCTATGTTCTCTGCTGGCTGGGTCAGGGGCTGGGAGGTGGAACAGTAGAGGGTAGGTTCTTAAACTTACAGTTGAAGGTATGTTGTCCATCTGTTTTCTCAGTTTGCATTAACTCAGTCTCTTTGAGCGATGTGTTCTTTCTTCATGGTTTCTCCCAGCTCCTTCTTTCCTTAGCCAAGATGGCATCTGTGTGAAGGAATAAACTTATATTCCCTCATGGCAATGGGGGCAGATAGAGAGACAGCTTGCCCACACAGAGGACCTGGTTCTGTCCGCTGGGTCCTCCTTACCCTCTCTAGAGTTGATTTTGGTCTTCCTGGTTGCTGGGTAGCTGCTGGCATCCCCCGTTGATTCAGGGCTGCTGAAGCCTGTGAACTATTTCCTCAGCACACTTGAGCCCTGTGGTCCTACTTTGCTGACTCGGCCCTATTGCTGTCTCACTGGCACAGCAGACCCACAAGGCTCTGCCACTTCCTTCCTCTGGAAACTGCTTTGGGCTGTCCAACCCATAGGAACTGCTATCTCTGCCAGGGTGTCACTCTGGTCCTGAACATAGCAGCTCCATGGCAGCTCCTCTGGCGCTTAGCTTTCTTCTCTTTTCCATGAACCCCAGGGAGACTCTGGGGGACCTTCTCTACCACGTGAGGGCTGGGGGCACCCAGACAATCATCATGGCCTCTCTCTGCTATTCCCTTTCCCCAGAAGTATCCATACATATGTGCCAGGGCACACTCTGAGACTGTGTCCTCAAAGACTTGTAACCATCCCTTCTTTCTACTTGAGGTTTCTATTCTTTTGTCACCCTCCCACTTGTGGGGTTTGATGCTGAGACAGTTGTGGTGGAGAAGTAAAGACATCTCTCCTGCTTCTCTTCCTATATCATCCCCACCTCCTAGCACTAGAAAGGCTTTTGACTGCCTCCATGCCATTTCCTCCTTCTTCAATTGGTCTCATTTGCCTGGGGCTATGATGATGGAACGGTTCCCCTGGCTGTGGGGAGGAAATGGGAAACAATACTTTTACTGATCCAAAAAATAATTAAGAGGTATTTAAAGCTTCAAAGAATATTGTTGTTGTTTCCTCAAAATACTTCCCCTATTTTTCTGAACTGCACAACTTCATTTTTTCCCATCTTTGAAAAAATAAGTTTAAAAAATATTTTCCCTTTCAATTGGCGAGTAGGTTGTGAGTTCCTAGGTTACCTTTATTTTCTCAGTAATTTTGAATAGTTAAAATAATTTTGTTATTTTGATCAATCTAAATAATGTTATTATTTAAATGAATTAGCAACATAACAGATAACTACAATAGCTAGGCCATACAGTACTGTATACCCAGTAACAACAAGTTTTCATTATTCAAACCGACAATTATGGACATCAATAGGCCTCTGGCCAGCTCAAGTTCTCCATGACAATAAATCCCTGCAGGCCAGGATTTTTCAGGAACCAGGCTCAGATTAAAGTCTATGTCTGGGTATAGGGCTATATCCTCCTGGTTCTGAGAACCAGAAAACTCCAGATGTGGAACAAACCAACCAAATTCAATGAATCAGAGAGCAGCAAGGATGGTGTAGGAAAGGGTTAGTCTCTAGTCTACTATCTTGTTGATGCCAATCAATTGTTCTTCCTTTTGCATGGTTTACCTTTATAGACCTGGGGAGTGCATACAAGATAAGGCAGGTTGTGAATTTGACCAGGTGTGCATGGTTATCACCAAGATTAAAGAAAAAAAACTCCCTTATACATACATAGTGCATCATAAGTCAGCCAGCAAATACTAACTAGTGCCACTCTGTGTCATACATCATGCTGGGCTCTTTGGAGTTAGTTAGAGAGTATTTTATAGTACAGGCCCTGCTTTTAAAGAACTAGAATCTTAATGAAAAGATCATTCATTCATTCATTCACTCAGCAAATATTTATTGAGTTCATCCTTTGTTCCAGGCGCTGTGATATGTGGGCATGATGCAGAAACAAAATAGATGTGAACCCTGCTTCCATGGAACTTACAATCAGGAGATACTGATACTTCTAAGTGACTTTGGCTATGTCCGAATAACCCCAATTCTAGCCAAATGGAAGGAAGAATGTTGCAGCCCACTCACAAATGATGTTCCCAAAGTGGGAAGCCAGGTGTAAGACTGTAATAATTTATCTAACAGCTCTGTGTGATTATACAAATTGCTGTAAATGTACCTGGTAGAATAATCTCACTGAGGAAAAGTTCCTCCTGAGTTGGAACCAGAGGCAGATATATGGTTAAGCTAATGAAGCTCAGGCCTCAAAGCCCTTCATTTCACAGGCCTTTTCCGAGGTCTGGTTTTATATTCATTTCATTGAAGAAAGTTGTATATTCTTCAGGTTCTGCAAGGCTGATCCAGTTCTGTCTGGTATGGTACCCAGGTATGCATGGAGAAAGTGGGATTTGACCTAGCTCTTGAAAGAAAAGTAGGCTGTGCATATTCCCCCAAAGAATGAGAGCCCAACATATATACAATGGAATATTACTCAGCCATAAAAAGAAACGAAATTGAGTTATTTGCAGTGAGGTGTATGGACCTAGATACTGTCATACAGAGTGAGGTAAGTCAGAAAGAGAAAAACAAATACCATGTGCTAACACATATATATGGAATCTAAAAAAAAAAAAAAAACAATGGTTCTGAAGGACCTAAGGGCAGGACAGGAATAAAGATGCAGACCTAGAGAATGGACTTGAGGACACAGGGAGGGAGAAGGGTAAGCTGGGACAAAGTGAGAGAGTGGCATGGACATATATACACTACCAAACATAAAATAGATAGCTAGTGGGAAGCAGCTGCATAGCACAGGGAGATCAGCTCGGTGCTCTGTGACCACCTAGAGAGGTGGGATAGGGAGGGGAGGTGGGATAGGGAGGGAGGGTGGGAGGGAGATGCAAGAGGGAGGAGATATGGGGATATATGTATACGTATAGCTGATTCACTTTGTTATAAAACAGAAACTAACATCACTGTAAAGCAATTATATCCAATAAAGATGTTAAAAAAAAAAAGAGGGCTTCCCTGGTGGCGCAGTGGTTGAGAGTCCGCCTGCCGATGCAGGGGACACGGGTTCGTGCCCCAGTCCGGGAAGATCCCACATGCTGCGGAGCGGCTAGGCCCGTGAGCCATGGCCACTGAGCCTGCACGTCCAGAGCCTGTGCTCCGCAACGGGAGAGGCCACAAGAGTGAGAGGCCCGCGTACCGCAAAAAAAAAAAAAAAAAAGACCAAACGCAGCCAAAAATAATAAATAGAAATTAAAAAAAAAAAAGAATGGGAGCCCATTCAGGATGAGGAGAATTGTAGGGACAGTGTACAGGGTGAATTGGAGGGCAGTGAGTTGATTGATGGGCAGTAAGAATTGCTAAAGTAGGGATCCAATTACCAACTCGTCAACTAAGGTGTCTGCAATGGCCAATGTTGTTATTTAGTCTCTTTGCGATGTAAGAAATGGAGCACCACTCAGGTTAGCTCAAGCAAGGGAGGTTTATTATAATGGAATATCATGGCCTGGAGTTGGAGGATCCAGGCAATCAACTGTTGGAATAAATGAGTTCCTTGCTAATCCTCCAGCATCATTGGACCTAGCTATTTTCTACCTGTTTGATCGTGTTTCATTACCAACTGCCAAGTCTTTCTCTCCACTGTCAACATAATTTCTTAACTTTATAATTTTTCTTTACTTACAATATCTGCTTCCTCATGGCACTGGTCCTGCTGCTAACTGCCTTATCTTTTCAACATTTTCAAATTCAGATTCTCAAGAGAGGAAATATCTGCCTTGTCAGCTCATTGTTCCTTGACTGGCAAGGCTATGTCTTAGGTTTGTATACCTTGTCCAACTGGGTATTCCTGGGATATGCAGAATCCTTGTACAAAATATGGTAGCCTGTGGATGTGGATACCCCTTCAGTGGGGCTGTGAGCAGAGGAACTTCCCTTATAAGGGTCTGTAGGTGCAGGTGGTATAACGAATGACATGTCCAATGTAGCTGAAATAGCTAATACTTCCTGAGAGCTTACTCCGTGTCAATTTCTGTTTTAAGCACTTCCTATACATTCTCCCTTTTAATCCTACTGATAATATTATGGGGTAGAACTACTGCTGTTCCCATTTAACTGAGGAGGAAACTGATGCCATGCAAATTCAACTAACTTCCTCAAGGTCACACAGCTGATAACTATTGGAACCAGGATTCTAACCAGGTATATTTTAGAATCCATTTTTTTTCGATGCCATAGGCTGAATGTGGGATTTTATGAGGGCTGGGTTATAGCAGACGCTAGAGGCAGAGAAATCACTTAGGGGACTAAAGAAGGTTGCAGTGACACTGTGGGTGGGTAATAAAGGAGGAACTAAGAAAGATGCAGAATGGTTAGGGAAGAAAGGATTTCCCAGATACATTAAAAAAAAAACCCAAGAATCACTTGGATTTGGTGATAAGTTGGAATTGGAATTTTGAAATAAATATTCAAGTAAAATGCATTATAAGTGCCCTCCTAATGAAAAAAAATCTAGTTGGAAAAGAGATTTAAATTTTCTTAGCAGTGGAAAAATGACTAAATTGGCTCTTGGGAAGTATAGTATCCAAAGATTTTATTGAATGCTGTGGAAGAAACTATTATATTCTTCTTACAGAGAAGTAGTATTCAGTCAAAATTTCCCCACCTCTGGATATTACCCACAAAAGGCTGGCTAGATTTCAGGGTATTGAGAAACTCTCGTATTTCATTTATATAATGTAAGTCAGATTTCTGAAGGGAAAACTTCCCCCCCCCCCACTTACTTTGTAGCATGAAATAAAGAAAATTTCGGGGGTGAGGTACAACCTCAGTGTTGATCCAGCTTCTCCGAGTCTCCTGAGAAGCCAGATGTGAGAGCAGATGTTGCAGGCACTGTAACAGGTATGGCAGAGGGGTGGATAGTATTCCCTGGGAGCCAGAGGCTAGAGCAACCATTGCTCCCTGTAGAGTCTGGGATGCTCCTCCCAGAATGGGATTTTTTTTTTTTTGAATTTTTGAATTTCACTTTATTTTTTTATACAGCAGGTTCTTATTAGTTATCCATTTCATACATATTAGTGTATACATGTCAATCCTAATCTCCCAGTTCATCACACCACTACCATCCCCCTTGGCCACTTTCCCCCCGGCCACTTTCCCTCCTTGGAGTCCATATGTTTGTTCTCTACATCTGTGTCTCAATTTCTGCCCTGTAAACCAGTTCATCTGTACCATTTTTCTAGGTTCCACATATATGCGTTAATATACGATATTTGTTTTTCTCTTTTTGACTTACTTCACTCTGTATGACAGTCTCTAGATCCACTCACGTCTCTACAAATGAGCCAATTTCGTTCCTTTTTATGGCTGAGTAATACAGAATGGGATTTTTAACATTTAGCCTTCCTTCCTGCTTCTGGCTACCAGTTATCAGTCTGTAATCCCTCAAATTGTGTCAAAGTCTTAGACTTCTCTGAGGTGGGAAGCCGTTCTGCCTCCTCAGCTTCTGCCCAGCTTCACCCAGTCTTAGTCCCAAAGTGAAGTGCCCATTACTGCCAGCTGCACCTGTGCTTTTCTTTCTTTCTTTTCTTTTCTTTTTTTTTAAATTTACTTATTTATTTAACTTTGTCTGTATTGGGTCTTCGTTGCTGCACGCGGGCTTTCTCTAGTTGCGGCGAGCGGGGACTACTCTTCGTTGCGGTGCGCAGGCTTCTCACTGCGGTGGCTTCTCTTGTTGCGGAGCACAGGCTCTAGGCGCGCGGGCCTCAGTAGTTGTGGCACGCGGGCTCTAGAGCGCAGGCGCAGTAGTTGTGGCGCACGGGCTTGGTTGCTCCGCGGCATGTGGGATCTTCCCTGACCAGGGCTCGAGCCCGTGTCCCCAGCATTGGCAGGCCGATTCTTAACCACTGCGCCACCAGGGAAGCCCACTTGTGCTTTTCTGACTCTTGTACATTCAAGCATGTGTCTTTGTTCAAGCTTTCCCCCTCCTCCCTACCAATTCTTTTCACACCTTATACCTCTTGATGAAACCTCAACCCCCAAAATAAAAGCCACTTTTATTTCCCTTTCTCTGAATTCTTAGGGTTTCTACAATCTGTACTATTGTGAGGATAGCAGTGTGAATTACATTTAAGGTCTATTCTCTTTAGAACACATTTTAATGTTTTAGAAGGAGAAAAAGGCAGAACGTCTTTAAAAGACTAGGTTAAAACAGAAGCATTGGAAGTCACATAGCCGAGTTTCAGTGTAATATTTTTGGACTGTAAGGCTGTAAAAACCTGAAGATGAAGTTCTACTGAGGAGGAGATTGTCAGACATTAGAGCCTTTATGTATGTGCAGATGTATGCTCAGTCTCAGGGAGAGCATGAGGACCATCGTTAGAAAAAAGGCGCTGCACCTACCTCTTTCATCTCTCTGAGAAGAGAAAGATGAAGGGAAGGAAAGCTTTGAAGAGTAAGAAGCAAAACTGTTTCTTTTTTTTTTTTTTTTTTTTTTGCGGTACGCGGGCCTCTCATGTTGTGGCCTCTCCCGTTGTGGAGCACAGGCTCCGGACGCGCAGGCTCAGCAGCCATGGCTCACGGGCCCAGCCGCTCCGCGGCATGTGGGATCTTCCCAGTCCGGGGAACGAACCCATGTCCCCTACATCGGCAGGCGGACCCTCAACCACTGCGCCACCAGGGAAGCCCTGTTTCTTCTTCTTGCTAGTGTGGAATAGGAGGACCCAGAGTAGAAGCGATGCCTCACTCCGAGACCAGCAAGTGCATAATGACGGTAGATAAAGCGGTACGCATTTCCTTAGAATGTTGCTGAAGCTTCCATATCTATCTTTATCCCTTATACAGAATAATTAACTGATTTTTTTAAAATCAGAAAGCAATATTTTTACTGTTAGGTAATGAACTAGGAGCAAAAGGCCTAGTTTCTAGTCCTGGATCTAGGTCTAGACTTGAGCAAGTTACTTAACTTTGTTGAGCTTTTATTTATTTTTTTTCATCTATAAAATGGAAACAATATCCACCCACTTGCAGGCACTCTATGTAAAAACACATAGAAACCATTTAAACATTAAACAGTAATTAAGCTGCATTGTGGCAGGCTCTGGTCTAGTCACTGGGGGTGCATCAGTGAACAAAAACAGATAAAAATCTCTGTCCTTGTGGGGTTCACTGACTAGTATAATTGGCCAGGTCACATTTTAGTTTTTCACACTGCTCAGTTATCCACCTCTTCCTTTTTTTATGAAACAAGTGTTTGCTGAATAACTGTTATCCTCTGGGGGTGTTTACAAGTGAATCAAATCTATAGATTGATTATGGGGCCTTATGATGGAACAGAAATAAGGAGACTGAATTCCAGGCAAGACTTTGCGGCAAGCTAGCTAGCTCTATTTTTTAGTTATAAAAAATAACTTTGTCACATATTTGCACTTCAATATTCTAAAATTATCTATATTTTTTCTCCTGGAGTAGGTCAAATTCTGCCCCTACTGACTTACATGCTTTACTTATTTCTTTGATCGATTAACCCCTTTTAAAAAAAAATTATTTATTTTATTTATTTATTTTTGGCTGCGTTGGGTCTTCATCGCTGAGTGCAGGCTTTCTCTAGTTGCGGTGAGCGGGGGCTACTCTTTGTTGCAGTGCGTGGGCTTCTCTTGTTGCGGAGCACGGTCTCTAGGCGCACGGGCTTCGGTAGTTGTGGCATATGGGCTCAGCAGTTGCGGCTCACGGGCTTAGTTGCTCTGCAGCATGTGAGATCTTCCCGGACCAGGACTCGAACCCGTGTCCCCTGCATTGGCAGACAGATTCTTAACCACTGCACCACCAGGAAAGTCCCCAATTAACCCCTTTTTATACATCATGAAAATACAACATTTAGTTCAGCCCTCATCAGAACAATTTGTTCATTCCAAATTAATGAAGTTTCATTATACTTGTATAAAAAGAGGACAATCTTGTAAATATTAGATCTTAGTATGCAGCATAGGTGTATCTAGCTCAAGTACTACAATACCAGAGATGATAGTAAATTCCAAAGTTTCCAAGAGACTAGTTTTACTGTCACTGGGATGAAATCCAATTATAGAGGACATGTAGAATGTAGTTAGCATGTATTCTGGAACCAGACTGTCTGCATTTGAATCCAAGCTCTGCCACTTACCTATGGGTGACCCTAGACAAGTTATTTTACCTTTCTTTTCCTCAGTTTCCTCATCTGTCAAGTGGAGAGAAGATAGTAGTGCAAACTTCAAAGAATAAACACTTGTCAAATGTTTAGAACAGTGTCCGACAAAGGGAAAGAACTTTATAATTTGGGGCTGTCTTTTAGGAGGGAGTTGAAGGGAGAGGAAATAAGAGTAGCGGATATATCATGTAGAGAAGCTGGTGGTAAAGGGAGCGAGAGATTGGACCACACTTACAGAAAGGGGAAGGGACAAGCATTCAAGAACAGGTGTTTGTATGTATTTTATTTCCCAAGATAAGGGAAGCCTATGACTTTTGAAGGCAGTGGAATAGAGCCAGTGAACAGAAAGTTGGAAGAGGGAGGGTTAGCTATAGGTGCAGGGTGATCTATAACAAGGACACAGGTAGTTAGAGATGATGGAAGGTAAGTAATCATCAAATAGGTTTCTCTGTGTTCCTCAGGAATTCAGCTAGCCTTTATAATATATTACACATCTGGCATTGAAATTCTGAAGACAATAGATCAGACCATACACCTCAGCTGTTCAGGGTCAAACAGTGGATGGGGAGAAATTAGTGAGATGATGCGAAGTAAACAGAGAGAAATTTAGCAACAGGCTGAAGAGTAGTCTGAACTCTGTGGTGCAGCTGGGTCATTCTGAAAGGAACCTCACAGACAGACTAATGCAGGGTTCACTAGACAGAGGCAGGGTGGCTCCAGGAACACAGGCATACGGCACCCTCAGCCAAACCACTAACAGCCAGGGTCCACCCACAAGCCATGGCAGCAGACCCAACAACTGGGTTGTGCTCAGGTGACTGGAGTGGCCACTCATACATCAATCTTTTTATCGCAATTGCCAAGGGAAAATAATTTGGTCCAAGAGTCAAATTCAAAGTGAAGATCGCACACACACACACACACACACACACACACACAGATAGTCTTTTCTATCTTAACAGGAATCTTTAAAAATATCCTGTAATAAGGCTGAGTAAATAAAGCTGCTTTAACTGAAAATTTTTGAGTTCTCATATCCAGAGAGAGGACCAGCTATGCTAGCAGCTTGGGTGTTATACATATTTGGTAATTTGGGAAGAAGACACAAAGCTATAAGCTTAGCTAAAACAAGAGGAAGAGGACTTATTTTGAGCTGGACAGTATCTTCATGGTGGTAAGAACTAAGATGTCTAAAAGAGGCCCATTAGCGCCTGTAAATCCTACACTCTCAGGAAAGACTCATACTTTGATGTGGATGAAATTCAGTGTCTTAAAAGGGTAAAGCATTAAATGGATTAAACGTAAAAGAGTTTGGCATTGCCTGACATGAATATTTCTACCCTTCCTTCCACCCAAGGTAATTCCCTTTTAAGTATTGCTTCTCAATATAGATTAAGAAGTTTTATCGCTAGCTAAAGGGAGTCCAGGCATCAGTAGCAGGAGTGAAGAAAATTATTTTCAACAGGACACCCCGCTGAACAGAGCTCCCCAGTCTACACACATGGGCAGTCTCCTCAACTACCAGCTAAACTTAACTTGCCAAATATTTGCTTGGAGTGTATCCCACATGACTGGATCCCTACGCAGAACCTGTCGGACCCCGTACACCAGTTCTATACCCAACCCCAGCTTCTGCTTGTTTTGCTGTTAACTGTTCACACCAGTACCTTCAGAGGCTCACCCACAGGCAGAACCAGCATAACCTATGAGTTTTACTCCTCCCCAAAGCAGCAATGACTTATAGGTATGGGAGTAGGAAAGCCCAGACCCTTTGTCTAGAGATGGGATAAACGCTGAAGTGTAGTTTACACTCCAGAGTTTCCCAAAGCTTCAGACTGAGACTGGAATTACCTAAAATCTCACCACATCATGGCTTCTTCTCCTTCTCTGTCCTACTTTCCCACTCCCTTACTGTTTCTCCTGGGAGTACATCCTTAATAAGTCACTTGCCTACAAGCCCTTGGCTCAGGCTCTGCTTCTGGGAATGCTCAGCACAAGACAGTCCTTACTTATTATTCATTGATTTATTCAAAAAAGTGCACTGAGTGTCTAAGTGCTTTCATCCCAGTCCAGTGAATTAGAGAGATATATAGTTAGGTGAAATGTAACCATGGATATTCTCAAGTATTATATGGGACATACAGAGACTACACATTTCTAGAGTCAAAAGAAACTTAAAATATGAACATATCATCATGCCTGATAGGGTGATTTCTACCTAGTAGGTTCTTATGTGTGCCAAAAGATTTGCTTAGCCCTTGGCCTCATAATGTTGACCACTGAGGAGAGCCAATCATTTCTTAGAATGCTGTATTACTCACAAACATTTATTGGGCTCCTGCTATGAATCAGAAAGTGAGAAATCGACACACTCATAAGTATTGGGTTTGCCAAAAAGTTTGTTCGGGTTTTTCTGTGAGATGTTAAGGAAAAACCCAAACGAACGTTTTGGCCAATTCAGTACAATATAATGAGATAATTACATCTTGAATAATGTATACAATGCCATGGTAATATGATAGAAGGAAAGATACTTTTCCGAGAAAACAAAAGACTGGATCTTGGAGGAAAAGTACAATTGATTCTGGACAGAAGTAGAGAGAGGCATTTTAGAAAGGGAATAGCAAACTCCAGAGTAATTAGGTGTAAAAGAGCATTGGCAGGTTTCTGGAAGTGTGAGTAGTTTACAGGATTGAATCAAGGGTCACACGAAGAGGAGAAGCAGGAGATAAACCCAGAAGTGGAGGTTGGAACCACTCAGTGGTACACCTTAGGTACTTCAGAACTTTATCCTGTAGCAGTGGGGAACCTTCAAAGATGTTTAGGATTTGCCAAGGTTTGCCTTGGATACAATACAAGGATGTGTTAGAGAAAAGAAAGACTCCAGTCAGAAACACTAGTTAATTAGAAGGCTGTTATTAGGTAAAATCAGGTATAATTTCCAATATATAACCATTTTCGATCCAACAAAAATGTGAATTTCATATAGTTCAGATTGATACACTGGACAAGAAGAATGAGGGTGAGAATCTGAACAATGACGTGAAGACTGGAGAGAAGGAGTGAAATAAAACAGACACACAGGAGAGAAAATTGGCATGAAATGCAGGGGCAGAGTAAGCTGCAGAATTAGTTGTGACCGTGAAGCAAAATTTTGTAATGTGAATGACAGAGTGAATCACGGAGAATGTCCATAAGGGAGATGGGTTCCACCAGGGGAGTGGATTAGGGAGTGGAACAGGGCACAATACCATGCTTCAGAACTCACGGCTCTTCACCTATTACCTTGCAGCACCTCATTTCTCTTTAGTTCCTTCTTTTCCTGCTACTTGACATTGGACAGGCATATGATACCCAAATGCCTACTGTTATATTTGCTCTTAAAGTTGGGCCAACAAATAATGCAATCCCAAGTGTATTTACTTAGTTAAAGCAGTCCTCTAAATGAGAACCTAAGCAGCATGACAGCAGGAAGAGAAACTTAGCAGTCCTCTAGTGAAGGGACCCAACCTAACCAGATTGCTCTTTAACATATGAAGGGTCTTCTCATACATAGGCACACAGGCGATTCTGAAAATCTCAGAGAACGAAGAGGAAAATCTGTTTTGTTTTTCTTTGCTATTTTGACCTCGACTCTGACCATTCTTCCAGACCCACAATGTTTCTATAAAAAGTGTCCCTGAACATCTTGTGTTTGCTCTGAAATAGATGTTGGCCAAATTATATTTTTTTGTTGCAATGAAGACATGTCATTTTATTGTCCTTCAAGTAACACTGCCTTCCTAAAATAAAAAACTGTCTATTTGTTTAACACAGTCAAGAACTGGAGAACCACATGTCTGTCTGGACATTTTATATAATGTCACGCCACTTGGGTTGGACATGCTATTTAAGATGATCTTAACTATACTCTTGAGAACAAAAGGACTCTAGCAATCTGATAAAAAAGACTGACTAAGGATACATTGAATTCAATTTCTTTTTGTTCTTTCTTGTAACAATTTCTTATAAGAATTTCATTTCATTTTGCTAGTTGTAAGAGAATTACTAAGAAATGTATAAAAAGGAAACGTTTTTCAGGTATATTTTCTTTTTATGTATTTCAACTTTGTCGAAATGTGTATATTTCAATATTTTATTGCATCGAATGAATTTAAGCGATTATTTGTAGAATGCTGTTGAGGGATGGGCCTCAGGACAAATTATGCAGCATTGTTCATTCAGACCACAAATACTTACAGACCGTCACCTATGTGCTAGGCACTGTGGTAGCTGTTGGAGATGCAGTGATAAGCTAAACCAGGCATGGTTTCTGCTCTCAGGAAGCTTGTAGCCTAGAGATAATAACTCGTGTTAAACAAATAATCACACAAGTAACTAGTCGTTACAAACTACAATGAATTCTTGAAAAGAAAATAGTGGGTCACACAGTGGGAGACCAGTCCTGGTCAACGGGGTATTCTCTGAGGAAGTGATTTTCCAAGTTAAGACCTGAAGGACAAGTAGTAGTCAGCCAGGTGATGAGGGAATGGAAGAGCACTCTGGATAGGGGAAGCTTCAAGTGCAAAGGCCCTGAGGTAGGCAGAAGGATGACCCTGTTTGTGATGTTCCTGGACGGCTAGAGTGGCCTGAGCACACAGTAGCAAAAGGTTCAAAACAAAGCTGGAGTTGCAGCCGGAGGCTGGATCAAGCAGATAATGTCATCTGATGAAAGAAGTCATAATCAATAATTCGTCCACTGAAACCCTCTGTCTGTTCACAGATCAGGCACCACACAAACAACTATGCATCCAGCTCCACCTCTTTACCCCACCAGTGCTCCTCAACCTTGATGTGGAGTGACAACTTGGAAAGGTGAGATGTAGAAGCGGTCTGGATCTACAGCTTAGCCCTCCCCCATCTCTCTGTTCTGATCCGAGTTCACGTTACAAAGGCAGAATACCTCTAAGAATTAAAATGCAAGCTAAGCACACACATCTGATTAAGGAGGACTAGATTCCCCAGAGGAGCTACTGTTGTTTTTTACAACTTCACTTACATTTCCTCCAATTAAGCTTTCTGAGACTGGCTCCAGGCTGCTCTTGGAACTGACCAACTCTCATGTAGTGAAAGAGGCTGCACATCACTTTTCATAGTAAGAACAGTCTCCAGGAGTATTTCTTAAATTTTTTAAAAATTGAAGTATAGGTGATTTACAATGTCATGTTATTTTCAGGTCTACAGCACAGAAATTCAGTTATACATACATATATAATATATATATATATAAAATATATATATATTATATATATATATTATTTTTCAAATTCTTTTCCCTTATAGGTTATTACAAAATACTGAGTATAGTTCCCTGTGCTATACAGTAGGTCCTTATTGGTTACCTATTTTGTACGTAGTATTGTGTACATGTTAATCCCATCCTTCCAGGAGTATTTTAAAGCTAAGTGACCCCTGTTTTGCTTAGGCACCAGAACTCAGCATGTTCACCATGTGTTTAGCACACTCTTACTTGCTCTTTAGATTATATCTGTTTTGTATAAAACGTATATTTCAATGAATGCACATTGCAGAAAGCAGAACATAATGCCAAATGTGATGCACGTTTGGTCAGACTAAATTTCGAGCATTAATTTCCTCCCTCAAACATTTCCTTTCAGTATTCTTGTTACTGACTGTAGGGTTAACTGAATGAATAGTCTTCTGTGTATCATTGCATTGTGTGATCTTTTTTGTTTTAATGAGAGCATGTAAAAAGTTTTAATTTATTTTCAAAGATAGCACATGTCTTTTCAAATAAGTTGAACCCTTCATTTTTAATGGAAAGTCAGCATGTTCGTTTTATTTCATTCCCTGGGTGCAGCTGGGTACAATAGCTCCTCTACTCAATATAAGTTGTTATAACGGATGTGGACATTCAAGCAGCTCAATTTCTTTGACCATTTGTTCTCCCATAGTGGCAGTAACTGAGAGATAATCACTTCTGTTCTTCAGGGCAAGATCTAAATGTGTTTTTCAATAAATACTGTGCAACAATGCCCAAAGGATAAGAATAAGCTGGTTGCTTCTGGAACATACCTCAAAAATCACAAGGCCAATAAAGTTTTTACTCAACTCACTTTTACGATCTTATATCCTTCCCCTGGATATCTGCCTGTAATATACATATTACAGGCACTGTTTTGCTATGAACACAGATCCCTTGGAAAACAAAAGAAGGGAAAAGAAGGGAGATACCCAGCTCCCATCTCATTATTGGTAGGTTCATGCTAATTCCACCTTTAATTTTTTAAAGTAAATCTTATCGTACTTCCTCTCATTATATAAATAAGCCAGGCTCTCTATAAGAACTTTGGAAAATAAAGAAAATTAGAAAGAAAGGCAACTTACTAAACTTTACTTCCACTACTCAAGAAAAACCCACCATCATTTTAGTGTATTTCTCTCTTCATTTTCCCCTACACTTTCCTTGATTTAGTTTTACATACTTATGATAATATATACTCATTATTGTGTCTTGTTTTTTTACTTCATTTAACATAAAATAAGCATTCCTCAGATTATTTACAAATTATTTTTAAACTAACTTTAATATTTATGTAATAGCCTATTAAAAGAATATACTATAGTTTACTTAATCATTATGTATGTTCAAATTTGGCACCATGACAAATAGAGTTGTATCTATTACCCAAAGAATGAAATGCAGAATTAAAAAAAAAATTGTGATTGTTTTTACCAAAAGTATACTTTAAGGAATAAATAATATATAAATATTTAATATTCTTGAAAGATGCCTATAGTCTGTCTGCTTTCAAAAAGAATTACTAGAGATTTAAAATTTCTTCAGCAATGTGTGAGAGTTTCTACTTTGCTTTTATTCTAACCAGCACTGTATGTTATCTTAAAACACACAAACAATACTTTGTTGGTTTGATAGGAGAAAAATTGTATTTCATGGCTCTTTTAATCAGTACTCTTCTTGATGTTTTTAGAGTGTGGTTATATACTGATTAGGGCTTGTTTTTAAGGCAAGATTATTTGACCATTCAATGTTTATACAATTGATATAGTTTTATAATTTGATTATTCTTCTGGATTACAATCTTGGAAACCAGAAAAATTGCTCAGAATGAAAGCATACACTTAGTGTAATTAAATGAGCCGGAGGCTTACATGATCCCAAATCCAGAATTATTTAAATTGCTTTTATTTACAAAACACAGATGTAATTACTTCAAACAAGAATGTTTTGATGTCTAGGACATTATATTTCACACTTACATCTTAGTCCTCACACCATACAAAAACAAAAGTATTCCTATCCATGCTTACTATATCTTTTTCTCTTTATTCTAACAGATAATGAAAGAACGGAGTTGGACTTTTTATTGCAATTCCTGCTTCCCTGAGTTTGTGTATTTCTTCCTACTTGAGAAGGAGAATTTTATATTTTGATTTGGATTTTTTCTTCTTTTTCATCTTTTAAAAAATTTTAATGTTTTTTCTTGTCAGTAATATCCACTGAGACCAAGTTTATTACTGTAATATGTGTCTTTGAGTATTAAAAATTGGTTTCTGGGACTGGATTTTGGGTATATATTTAAGAAGCTGGGCACAATTGCACAGGTGGTGACTGATGAAAAAATGAGAAAAAGAAAACCCCATCCTTCATGAGTTTTACCCCAACTTCAAACCCTTATGTGAATCTCAACTGATGTGGATATCTTTACATTTTATGGTAGTTTTGATTTTACAATATGAGTTTGTAAAATCAGTAAAAGATTTTGTCAGTGAAAAGTCAACTTACTGAGAGCAAGAATTCAATTAATAAGACATAAACTTCACGAGATAGAAAAAGATGCCAAATGAAGGCAGGAGGGTACCATGACCAAAGATATTTATGCAAAATGTGTGATTAATGTTTTGGAGATGTGTTCTTCTGGGCTAAGCTGGGAACTAAAAGTCCTTAAGTCTGTATTCTGGTTATATGTCATTTAGTAATTCAGGAATCAGCATAATTGTTATTTCTCTGTCTTTGAAGACTGAAAGGTGTGATGCAATGAAGAGCTGTCTTGAAATGTCATAGAAAATAATAATGAAACTAAGGGGTGAACTGTTGAGTTGGAGCATTAAAAAATCCAGGTGCAGCCTCTGATCCACCACTATCAATTCAGCATTTCTTACAATTTCTTCTTGGGTGGCATACAAAAGACAAAATTAATAAATGACATAGTTATCAACTATCAAGTTTTGTTACTTTTTTTTTTTCGGTACGCAGGCCTCTCCCGCTGCGGAGCACAGGCTCCGGACGCGCAGGCTCAGCAGCCATGGCTCACGGGCCCAGCCGCTCCGCGGCATGTGGGATCTTCCCAGAGCAGGGCACGAACCCGTGTTCCCTACATTGGCAGGCGGACTCTCAACCACTGAGCCACCAGGGAAGCCCAAGTTGTGTTACTTTTTTATGAAATAAAAGGGTCTAGTTTGTCTGAAATAAGAAATTCTGTGAACTTTAAAAAAATACTTTGAGTCATCTACTATCTCTCAGCTAATGTACACTTACCTGCTCATAAATTCAACCAACATTTCTTTCTCTTGTCTTTCTTTCCCACTCCTTTCCTCCTTCTTTTCCCTCACCCCATTCACTTAATTCAACACATATTTATTGAGTGTCCCTTCTTTAGGCACTTAAGGGTCATGCTGTCACCTACGAGGATATCTTAGAAAGAGATGATAATATGGTATCAGTAGTTTTGCAATAGGAGCCTATACTGTGACTCTATTGTCATTTCTGTCAATGAGATGAAACCAAAATAGTTGAATCATTCCTTCTGGCTAGTTGAACCAGTGTGAGTTAGCTTCAAACTACAATTATTTTCATTAAATATGCATTGAAATTCAAGCACCATGTAACTGGCACGAAACTGATGCTGTACACAATCCCTTTATTCAGGTTTAAATTCAACATATTTTATTGAGCAAGTAGAATTTACAGACCATCAATAGGAATACCCATACTCCTGTTACCTATCTGTCCATCATCTAGCTATGTGGTTGTCTAGCTGTCATCTATTTACTATTTTATTTTTACAAAAGAGGGTAAGGTTTACAGAGGGCTTGCCCCATGTCACTTAGCTAACATAAGTAGAAATTCAGATCCAAGTTTAAGTTTTTTGATTCCAGGTTTACTGTTCTCCCTACAGCACAGTGGGATGTGAGACTTATTACAATGATATTCCATTTATAAGACAATGTGATCTAGTAATAAAAGCAAGGGTTTTGGAATCAAACTTGGATTTAAATCTGGCTGTGCCACTCATTAGCTCTGTGAACTTGAGAAAATTAATTAATTTCATTGAGTCTCAATGAATTAAACTGTAAACTAAAGACAATAATACTTACCTGTGGGGTTATTGTGAAAAGGTACGTAAAGTGAGTGTAACACAATAGGTACTCAATAAGTAACTCAGTAATTAATTGTGATTAATTCTTTATCTAGACTTACCTCCAACTGTATAATATGAGTTCTCACTTTCAACTATAAACTGGCTTCCTGACTGTAGGTTGAAATGTCATGGACAGAATCAACGTTATGTAACAACAGATCCCTGGATGCTATTCTTCTTGATTCTAAAACCTCATGGTTACTTTTGCCCACACAAAACCTACTCATCTCCCATATGTTCAAATCTCACCTTGTCCTTAGGCCTTGGACAATTTAAGTACAGAAGCCCCTCCTTATCTGTGATTTCAGTTACCAGTGGTCAAGCGCAACCTGAAAATATTAAGTGGAAATTTCCAGAAAAAAACAATTCATAAGTGTTAAATTGCATGCCATTCTGAGTAGGCGTGATGAAATCTCCTAGGGTTCTGCTCTGTCTTACCTGGGATGTGAATCATTACTTTGCCCCCTGTATCCCACTCATTAGTCACATGGTAGCCCACTCAGTTATCAGATCCACTGTTGAGGTTTTGCAGTGCCTGGGTTCAAGCACTTAATATGCTTTTTACTTAATAATGGCCCCAGGGAATTCCCTGGTGCTCCAGTGGTTAGGACTCCGCGCTTTCTGCCACCAGCCTGGGGTTCAATCCCTGGTCAGGTATCTAAGATCCCCCAAGCTGTGAGGTGTGGCCAAAAATAATAATAACAATAATAATAATAGCCCCAAAGCCCAAGAGTAGTGATGCTTAGTCATTCGGATATGCCAAAGAGAAATTGTAAAGTGCTTCTTTAAGTGTAAGATGTTTCCTTTAAGTGAAAGTTCTCAATTTAATAAGGAAAGAAAAAAAAATATGCTGAGGTTGCTAAAATCTACATAAGAAGAACTCTTCTATTCTTGAAATTGTGAAGAAGGAAAAAAAGCTAGTACAATAACGATTGGTTATTATCGTTAATCTCTTACTGTACCTAATTTATAAATTAAACTTTAAAAGAGGTACTTAGGTATAGGAAAAAACATACTATATATAGGATGCAGTACTATCTGTGGTTTCAGTCATCCACTAGGGTCTTGGAATGTATTCCCTGAAAATAAGGGAGGACTACTATGTTTTTGTTATCTGCTTACTTCTCTCCCCAGCTCTGAAGTTATATAGTGCTCATTTCGATAATTACTGTATTATTCCTTAAATATTTTCATTATGCCTGTCTTTTTTCCCTTGACAAAATTCTATTTCATGGTTGACAGACACATTTCTTATATTTTCTTCATGGGTCTCATAGCTCTAGTACAACAGTATTTGACACCACAAAAAATGGGCTGTATAGACCTGGTTCCTGACTACATATAGACCTATGACTTTTGCATTGGAAGAAATAAACTCCTGCCTACTTCTACCAACATTCTATTGCAGAGCCAGTGATTTCATTCAGCACCACTGCAACCCAGTGTGAAACAAAATAAACAAAAGCAAAAAAATATCCAGCTATGCTGTTCCCAAACGAGGTTGGGACAGGGTAATGTGAAGAGGAATGCCAAGCCATGCTGAGATCTCAGAGCCAGGGCAAGGAAAGGAAACAGGGAATATTAGAGTTAGAAGACTGAGCTTCCATTAGAAGTTATATTTATCCAAATTCTCCCAAGGAAGGAGGAGTTAAAGTCATTATCTTTTGTATGTAAATGTGTATATGTATCTTATAAGGGGACCTTGGTCCACGAAATATATGAAAATTCAGACAGTGTTGAATTGGTCTACATTTTTAGTGTCTACAAGAATGACTTTTAAAAATTAAATAAATAATGAAAACTAGGTTATAAGGAAACCATATAAGCTACTTAAGAGAACAAAATTTTTTTTTCAACATCTTCAGTAGTTGGAAGCACATTTAAAAGAAGTCTATTGTTAAGATAATTGTAATTATTCAGACACCTTAAGGATCTGAATAAAATATACCTTGCTTGATATGCTTTTAATTAATTACTATGAATACTTAAATGTTTAACAGCTGTCTTAAAAAATATTTGTACTTATGTGTTTCATTAATCCAGGCTTTTACTAAATATTTTAATTCAAAATATGTCTAGGCTTACCCCATGGATTAAAATGTTTCTCTCTTTATTCATGTTCTAAGACTTTATTTTATTGTCATTATCTGAAATGCTTTTTTAAATAAACATAATTTGTACAATATGCATTTTTAAGAGCTTTTGTAGTTTTTTTTTTTTTTTTAATACTCAACCATATTGTAAGCCCCTTGTGAGCAGGACCTCTGCTTTTGTACCTACAGAGCCTAGCACTGTGGTAAGCACATAGAAATTGCTCAATAAAAACTTGATGGCAAGTCTAAGTGGCCAGACTGCAATCTACATGAGTGATACCTAAGACACTAGGTATGCACAATATGGGGAAAGGTAGCATTTAGTTGACAGTTGATTCTTTATTTACTTTTCCTCTTTGATGTGCTGTTTTGGTCAGTCTTTAAATCTGAATGGTGCAGAGAGTCTTCTTTAGACTTCTTGAAGAAAACAACTGCAAATATTTGTTGAATATGGGGTGATTGCTGTTAGAAAAAAAAATAAGTGAGATAGAAACTACATATAAAACTAACTTGTCTTTTGGTTAGCTAAGTTATTTCTTACATTGGTATATGAGCTGAATTTTACTACACTTAGAAGTAAATGAAGGTATTGCTGAAGATATATAGGCTGTGGAATAAAATGAACATAATTTGCACATATGAGGGCAGTAGAAAATTTTCATTTTATTACTTTTTTGAGCAAAGTATAGTGTTTTCCTTTTCGAAATAAGTATACCAGAGCCATAGTAAATGAATAAGAGTCATTAGCTGATTTCTTAAAGAAAGTTAGTGGTTGCTGATCATGTTTTTTTATCAGTGTATTTAACTTATAATTGAAATATTAAATCTTTTTAAATGCTTTGGAAATAGACAAGAAGTACTTATTCAGAATTACTTAGAGAAAATAATAAAGAATAAAATTGCAGGTATACATAGAAAACATGAGAACTTAAGTAATAAGCACTAAAATACTACGGCACAGGAAGGGAAGAAGAGATTATACACTAAAAAACCACAATGCCATGTAAAATACAGGGTTAAACCAAACAGAGACTACCAATAGAAATTCAGGATTAAAACAAAGGGATGTAAATTTGTTATAAGACTAGACAAAGTATGATTTAGTAATAAGTGCTCCATAACTACTTGCTGATTGTTGTGGTGGTGGTGGGAGAGGCTCCTGCTTCTTCTGGTAAAGAATAGAAATAGATGTTCGGGCCTCGTCCCTGAAGGGGCTGGATGGGCGAGTTGGGCGCGATGACTCTATCCTGGGTGGCGGCGGCGGCGGCTGGAGGCGGTGGCGCGTCCTCCTCCTTGCCCCGGCGCCGGCGGTGATCCGAGCGAGTGGCCGCGGCCCCCGATGAGACTGCTCGCGGGCTGGCTGTGTCTGAGCCTGGCGTCCGTGTGGCTGGCGCAGAGGATGTGGACCCTGCGGAGCCCGCTCACCCGCTCCCTGTACGTGAACATGACGAGCGGCCCCGGCGGGCCGGCGGCGGCCGCCGCGAGCGGCAGGAAGGAGAACCACCAGTAGTATGCGTGCAACAGAGAGAAATTATGTGAATCACTCCAGGTTGTCTTTGTTCAGAGTTACCTTGATCAAGCAACACAGATCTTCTTAAACAACAGCACTGAGAAACCGGGCTGGCCATTTATCCAATTATATCACTCTTTTGTGTCATCTGTTTTTAGCCTGTTTATGTCTAGAACATAATGGGTTGCTAGGAAGAGGCTCAATGTTTGTCTTTTCACCAGATCAGTTTCAGAGACTGCTTAAAATTAATCCAGACTGGAAAACGCATAGACTTCTTGATTGAGGTGCTGGAGATGGAGAAGTCACAAAAATAATGAGCCCTCATTTTGAAGAAATTTACGCCACTGAGCTGTCTGAAACTATGATATGGCAGCTTCAGAAGAAGAAATACAGAGTACTTGGTATAAATGAATGGCAGAATACAGGGTTCCAGTATAATGTCATCAGCTGCTTGAATTTGCTGGACCGCTGTGATCAGCCCCTGACTTTGCTAAAAGGTATCAGAAGTGTCTTGGAGCCAACTAGAGGCAGGGTCATCCTTGCTCTGGTCTTACCTTTTCATCCCTATGTGGAAAACGGTGGCAAGTGAGATAAACCATCAGAAATTTTGGAAATCAAGGGACAGAACTGGGAAGAACAAGTGAATAGTCTGCCTGAAGTTTTCAGAAAAGCTGGTTTTGTTATCAAAGCTTTCACTAGACTGCCATACCTGTGTGAAGGTGACATGTATAATGACTACTACGTTCTGGATGATGCTGTCTTTGTTCTCAAATCAGTATAAACATGTGGAGGTTGAAGTCTTCAGAGTCCACCCCAAGAATGTATGCTCCGGAAGAGGGTCTGTGTTCTCAATTATGTGAAGGGAGGACCTTTGGGGACTGCCATTCTAAATATCATGTAGGAATTTTAAAAGCCAAAATACTAATTATTTCTTTGTAGTGTGTAAAAGGAATGTTTTTAAAAATCAAAAACCCAACTCTTTGAGGATTTTTATAAACTCTTTACTCAGTAATGCAGGTCACACTCCGATTATGGAAGATATTTTTTATACTTAATTGCAGTAGGGACTCATTCCCAGGCAAAGCAATAGTCATGACTTCACATGAAACCAATAAATATGGATTGTTTTTAATAAAATGAAGACTGGCAATAAAGCTGTCCATCCAGTTGCAAATATTGGTTATAGGATATAGCCACCGATACTCTTTCATGTTTAGAATTTCTATCATTATTCAAGAAAACGTTTTTAATCATGCTAATAAACTTTTTTGGAGATAAAAAAAAGAAATAGATGTTCAAGCAAAATTAAGTAAATGTCATACTAAGAGAATTTGGAGGGAATAGGGAAAACAGTAATATTTCTAAATATGACTTTGGAAAAAAATTAAAGATTGAGTTAATCTTCTTTCTATATATCTAACCTTCCTTTTAGTTCTATTAATCCTACCAGTATTTCTCAATTCTCTACATTATCACTGCCATGTTTTAAATCTATGCCTCCATCATTTCCCATCTGAATTATCCCAGTAACCCGTGTCCTGATTCTGGTCTTGGGCCCTTTAATCATCCTCCATATCTGCTGTCAGAGTAATATTTTGTTAATAAAATGAAAATTTGTTTATGCTATTTTCCTTCACAACATCTTTAATCTTTTCCTATAACCTTAGGGATAAAGTTAAAACAACCTAACTTAGTCTATGGGGCTTTCTACAATCTAGTCTCTGCTGAGCCTCTGGTCTCCTCTTCCACATCCACCTTGTTTTCCAGCAATGCCAAACTGCTGTCCAACCCTTTTGTACTTTCCTCATAATGTACCTTCTCGGCTGGATACTCCCTTCTCCTCTTCTGTACATGATTAATCCTAACTCATCTTCCATGAGTTTCAACTCAAGTACCACTTCTATCAGGAAACCTTCTTCTTGATAAAACATCCATCTGTGTTGTAATTTGTTGGTGTATTTGCCCATCTTCTCTGCTAGCCAAGGCAGGGATATGTTTTTCATCCCTGAGTCTGGTGTATGGCATAGAACTGGTATTCAATAAGTCCTTGCTGGTGAAAAAAAAGAACAGAAAGAAGATGTGAAACAATCAGCAATGAGACTTTGAGCAAAAGCAAAAGTTCAAGATAAATCAAAGTCCAAACTGTCTTTATGTTACTTAAAGCAGGTAATTAGCCACACTTTCTGAATAACCATCCAATTGTTGACTTTCCAGTCACAGAACTAGGTTTGTATTTACACTTGAAGTTGGCAGAGATTCTGTGGAAGTAACTGACAAAACTGAGAGAGTGCCACAACCTTATCTCACTCGACTGCAGTTTAGATGCAATCTCAGAAACTCAAGAAAAAAATAACAAATTGAAATATTGCTCTCCAACTTGATCCTGAATTTCTTCAAAGGCAGAATACTGTAGTCTTGCAGAGACAGCTCAGGCTTTGAAGTTGTATAGTTGGCCTTGAATCCTGACTGACACTAGCTAGTCATGTGACCTTGAAGATTCTATATTTAATCTTATTTAGCCCCAGTTTCTTTGTTTGTAAAAGAGTAGCAAACACATTTTAGGGTTGCTGAAAAGATTAGATATGATATGTTTGAGGCCACTATTCTTAAGATCACTTTAAATCCCCAGAGGTAAAAGATGGTCCAAAGAAAGCCATTTACAGGATGCCTCACTTTTGAGTAAGTGGCTGCAATTTGGATTTGAGGAATTATATGTGTACCAAAGCAGCACATAGGCATAGTTGGGCCCCAATCAATTTTACTACAAGCTCTTTGCAAATCCCCAACCACCCTTTAATCAGTTAACTTGAATTACCATCAACCAGCTGCCGAGCCAGTGAGATTTCCTCTGCAGGTGACAGCAAGGATATTCCTGCCAAAAAAAAGAGAAAGTGGTTTTGAAATAAAACTCCTAGAGTATAACTCACACTAAGTACTTGTGAAGTTAAAGAGGAAACAACCTGAGGCTAGAGACCCCATTAATATTGGAAGCAAGGCATGGTTATGGGATAATAAGGAGCAAAAGAGAAGTATTAGAGTCGCCAGCAAAAGCTACATCACCTGGGCCTATTTCAGTGTGGGCTCTGGACTACATCACAGTACCAGGGCCAGTTGGTATTAAGAAAGACTTCTCCCAGGGCATCTGTCCGTGAAGAGAAGTGCAGTTCTATGGTTGGCCTATAGGCAGTATCAACAGATTAGGCTTAACAGAACTCAGTGATTGTGCTATTCTTAACTTCTCGTACAACTATTGCCATATTGCAAAACCCACCCGTTGGTACCATGTGGGAAAATGACAGATGCGAAAAGGGAATTCATGAAGACTTGGTGCAGTGTTTCTCAAACTTGCCTAATCATACTAATCACTCAAAGTTTATTAAAATAGAAAATATTGGTCCCTTCCCTGGAGGTTATGAGTCAGAAAGTTTGGCATGGGACCTAGGATTTTGTATTTTTAAAACAAGCTTCTCCTAGGTGATTCTTCTCAACAAGCAGATGCGACAACATTGATGTAGTCCAGTGGTTCTCAAAGTACATTGCTAGACCAGTGCATTAGCATCACCTGGGAATTTATGAGAAATGCAAATTATTTGGCTGCATCTGACCTACTGAATCAGAAACCCCAGGGCTGGAACCCAGCAATCTGTGTTTTAGAAGCCCTCCGAGTGATTCTCACACACACTAAAATTTGAGAACTCCATATGTCAAATGTGGTCCAGAGAGCTGGAAGTTGGGAGTGTAGCTGCAGTTTAGGAAACTCACTTGATCCAGATTCTCCTAGGACTAGGAAAGTTATGATTTCAATCCAGGTGCTGACTGCTGCTTTTCCCTTGACATCAGTCCTCCTTTTCTATTTTCTAAAGAGTAGCTTGATTTTGTGGACTCCTTGGTTTTCCAAATGATCAGGGTAGTGCTCCTCTCTCTTTCCTGATTACAAATATACTTTGTTATTTATTTTCCTACTTGAAATCCTCCTGTTGCTTAGCTCCCCCCTTAAAGACACTGGCTGAATGCCCAGTTGGCTCTAACTATTTATGACTGAGGCTCACACTTCTATCAAAATGCTTTTCAGTGTTAGTATGTACCCAGCCAGGGGCTACGATATTTTTTTGGAGGAGGGTGTAAGCAGATAAAAAACTGTCTCCTTCTCTCTTCTAAGTCTCATCTTTTTTCACCTTATGGAAGGCCAAGGCAATGCTGAAAGACAATGTCCTTTTTTCAAACATGTCCATCATTTTGAAGGCTAACTGAGAACACCACTAATGTGCAAAATATTCTCATTTACTGTGTAGGAACAGAGATAAAAAGAGAATCACTAATCAGTCAAGGAGACTATTTGCTGCCGCAGTAGTGAAAAATATGTATTAGTTTGCTAGGGTTGCCATAACAAAGTACCACAGACTGGAAGGCTTAAACAACAGGATTTATTTCTCACAGTTCTGGAGGCTCATAGCCCAAGATCAAGGAGTTGGCAGTGTTGGTTCCCTCCATGGACTGTGAGGGAGATTCTGTTCCATGTTACTCTCCTAGTTTCTGGTGGTTTGCTGGCAATCTTTGAATCTCTTGGCTTGTAGACATATCGCCCCACATAGCATTCTCCTTGTGTGTGTGTCTCATGTCCAAATTTCCCTTTTTTATAAGAACACCAGTCATATTGGATTAGGGGCCCGTTCTACTCTAGCAGGACCTCATCTTAACTAATTGCATCTGCAATGACCCCATTTTCAAATAAGGTCACATTGTGAGGTGCTGGGGGTTAGGACTTCAACATATGGATTTGATTGGGGCAGGGGAACAATTCAACCATAACAGAATGGTTGGTTGATTCAGGGAGGAAGCCAAATCTAAACTACAAGATCACAAGACCTAAATCATGATGCTTTGGGGATTTAATGGGTTAGGAATAAATATCTCAATGACACATGCCAGCCCTGGATCCAATTAGGAAAGACAATTCAAACGTGATCATATTTCTGACACTGAAATATCTGGAAGTTTTTCCAGATATAAATTTAAAAAACCAGTAAAAAGCTCATAAAACAAGTGGTGGGAAAGATATTTGTGTTTGTACCAGGTTTTAAATGAACAAATTAGATGAAAGTCAAATTGCTCTATTTATTTTGGGAAGAGTGGGAGCTTGTAAGAATTCCTGCACTTATGTTATCAACTCAGATTGATTCCACTGCTTAGAATAGTCACATTTTTACTCTGGTAAGTTCCAAATCAGAGCAATATACTTATCTAGAGGTTGAAGTTTGAAGGGAAACCAAATGCTACTCATTTAAAAGAGGATAATTATGGATTTACAAAGTCATTTGAACAAGTGGGCATTCAAACAGGTATATGATATTATTACTGAGCCCAGAGGGTAATGGTGGTCCAGCTACTGCCTTCTTGAGTCAGCTTGCTTATTGGAGATTTTTATTTATGATTTCATGCCTGTGCAGAGATAAACCTTCAAAAGAGCATCACAAGCAGTGGTACCTCTGTTTTATCTGCTAATTGAAGTCTCATCTTGGGTAGACGGTCAAGTGCCTGTCCTAGTCTCTTTGATGTGTAGGTCTGACTGTTGACACCAGGTCATGTGGGTGCTCTGGAGGTGTCTAAAAGCTATTCATGATCACACAGAACATTGTTCAGTGTTAATCTAATCCTGATTTACAGGTTGTTCCAGTAAAATTCCATTGGCTGTACTTTTTCATTTCATCGCTGTATTTATGTACGCCCCAAATAGTCTAAAAAAAGAAAAATAGTGATTGAAAAGATGTAGACTTATGTTTCTGGGAAGTGATGCAATAGTTTTTGGAAAAATAATGAAACTTTCAGCATATTTCTAAAGTTCTTTTTTGTATCAACACTTCTTGCTGTGTTTTCACAGTCACAGTGGAAGATTCTGCCAACACCCAACTGTGTTACTAATCTAGTACACAGCTGAACAAATCATTTTCTTGAAATGGTTCCCCAGTAAAACCTAATTGTAAATGCCTGTAATTACCTAGGGTATCTGTCTATATACCAATGATTGTTGGAAATAGAGGGAACACATTGATATGATCCATTTGACAACACTCACCACGTACTTAACTATTTCACATTTCACATTTCAGACTCTGAAACTGTATGAGAAACTAAGCCTTCTTTATGGTGGCAATAACTGCCCAAACCCATAGAAGTTCTCCTATTAGGTGAAGATGGAAATAGCTACCTGAGGTGGCATAAACAGCAAAATTTCAGCTAAGACCAGTCCTAGACTGGGTACTGGGAAATTCCTCTGTCTCATAGGTTTACGTTAGGTATCTGGTCAGTTGTCTGAAAGACAAATGTATAATTGTGTATAGTGATGAGATTAGCAGCCCTAAAATATATTTCTGAGAAAATTTAATCCATTAATAAATGACAAAATCAAACAGGGCTAAAAGTCTTTCAAGAAGGAGGTTCTGCTTTTGGAACAAATGAACAGTTTCTAGTGATATTGTCAGAAATGTTATAAAGAGGTTATATATCTCTTATGTCTCTCCTGGGGAAAGAGGCCAAGGGCAGAATAACTCCAGGGTCTTCCAATCTCTGCTGATAGAAAAATATCAGGTCATTCAGAGAAGGAAAAGTATCTCTACCCTATTTTTGAATTGTTTTTCTTAATAGGGATTTTTCTTTCATTCCCTCCCTCTCTCCCTCCCTTCCTCTTTCCTTCCTATATTTATTAAGTTAATAAAATCTTGACTGTGTGTTACTTTGGAATAGGAATCAGAGAACAATGTGAATCTATATGATGCAAAGGGAAAAGAGAAGTAACATTTTCTAAAATATACAAAATGCTTTCTCTTCACTATTTCATACAATATTCACTACCGTCCTATGAGAATGTTAATGTAAACTTCCATTTTAAAGATGAAAAACTTGAGGCCCATCTCTAAATTAGGATTTAATTACCTTGCTTTCCCAACATATTAGATGATCAAACCAGTGTTCAAACCCAGGCTTGCCTGGCTACAAATCTTGTATTTTCATTGTATCTTTCAAGATGTTTCCAGTGTTTAAAATTGATTGGGAAGAGATAGAATATTAGAAATTATATTAGCCACAAGAAAATAATTATAGTTTCTTTTATTAATATAAATTTATTGATTTTATTTATTTATTTTTGGCTGCATTGGGTCTTTGTTGCCGTACACAGGCTTTCTCTAGTTGGGGTGAGCGGGGGCTACTCTTCATTGTGGTGTGCGGGCTTCTCACTGCATTGGCTTCCTTGTTGCAGAGCACGGGCTCTAGAGTGCAGGCTCAGTAGTTGTGGCACACAGGCTTAGTTGCTCCACTGCATGTGGGATCTTCCCTGACCAGGGGCTGAACCCATATCCCTTGCATTGGCAGATGATTTTTAACCCCTGCACCAGCAGGGAAGTCCCTATAGTTTCTTAAAGAAATGACAGGACTTAAAAATTTTGCATCTTTCCTCATTTCCTTCTCTTTTCATTAATGTAGGAAGAGATGAAAATTCTCTGAAACTATGGGTATTATTCTCAGCCAGAACAAATTGCTATACAGGATACCTCACTTTAATTTTATTTTCAAGAGCATGTTTATAGTTTTTTTTAACCCTGATGTATCTTCTTTCAGTTACTTTCTAAATGTAGAAAGCATAATTTCACATTCCCAAATATATGACTAAAAAGAAAGATCTTCATTTTATAATAGCATGTGCTCTTAAAGTCAAGAGACATTATCAAATTTGCTCCTCCAGGGACAGAAAAAAAAACTGTGATAGTAAAAAGGAGAAAAGTGTGTTAGAATTGAAATCAGAGGTAATGGTTTTGGATATATACTCCTCTGCTTCCCATCTATGTGAATTTGGTAAATGATTGAAAAGCTTTAAGCTTTAGTTCTATCATCTGCAATGAGGCTTAATGTGGAGATAGTGTGTAAAGTCACTGTGAATTTTCAAGTCATGCAAATACACAGTACTAGTCCTGCCAGTCCCACTCCTGAGACCATGGAAGACACTGCCAAACTATCATGGTACTTTTTCCAGCAGGTTCTAGACAGACTTATAAATGGAAGCCTTATCAAAGTCTTCTCTAAAGACTACCCAGGAGACCTACCTGGCTTAGTGGATCTAACAGTTTGGGGAATCCTCTTTGCCATCCTGGGTTTGGGTGAAAGGTAGTACTCCACTGCTTTTCACCTGAATACCATGAGAAGAATACCGTGTTGGAGCTTTAGTTTATTAACTCAAGTTATTTCCTGTTAAAATGCAGCTATTTTAATGAATGATTTAATGAGTGATACATGCCTTCCTGGGAGCAGTGTGTAACAGCAGAGTTGGAAGAGGGCAAAGAAAGCATCAGGGTACACAGAGGGAGAGAAAGGCATGCTCATGACTAGGAAGAAACTTGCAGGGGGAGAAGAAAGGGGAAGCGAGGGGATAAATGGCAATTTTCCCCCCATTTCTGCAGTCTCTTCAGATTCAGTCCTGCCTACATGGATATATCCTTCTAGACCGTTAGTCTATTTACCATTACTCCTCCCAAAAATAGCTATTTTCATTGAACATCATCTATGGTTTGTCAACCTGCTAGGCACTTGACATACTAAGTTGTCATAGCACAACTATGCTATTATCTCTTTTTTACAGCTGAGAAAAAGAAGTCTCAAAGAGCAAGTAAGGTACAGAAACTGGATTAAAACCAGGTCCATTTCAATCCAAACCTCCTCATTTTCTGCCAACTGAACTGTCTGTCATGCTTCTCTAATTTGGAAATTTGTATTTTCCTTCATGTCAAGAATGTGAGGAAACCTATAGCAGTCAAAGAGATGAGATTATGTAGCAGCAGCAACAACAACAATACACCTCTAAATCTTAGTGTCTTAAAACAGCAAAGTTCTTTTGCCCTCATACAATATGTCTGTTGAGGGTTAGTTGGGGAGACTCTCTGCAGGTCATCCTCATCAGGGACTCGGGCTAACAAAGGCTCTGAACATCACTAGACCCTGCAGTGAGGGAGGGGAGAACTGTATAGCAGCTCCTAACTACTTCCAGAGCAAGGACTACGTCATGCCAACCCAAGAGGATGAGGAAGTACAAGCCTATCATGCACAGAGAAAAAGAAGAAATGGAAGTACTGGTGAGCAGAATCTCAACAGTGAAGATAGAATAATAATAAAAAACAAAACTGCAGAAGTACTGAGCTTATGAGAGCAAGGTCCTTTCCAGCTTAACTTTTGAAACCAAACCTGCTTATTTCAAACCTTATTCACGTGTTGATTTACTTGGCGACGTGAGAGATTATCAGCAACCAGTCATTTTAAATATGGGCAGAGACAGGCCTATTTTTAGCAAAGCTGAAAAAACAGTTTGGTCACTCAAATTACCCAATTAAGACTTATGGTAAGAACACCATATGGTTCAGAATTGCTACAGATTGCTGCTTTAGTCAGTAGAAAATTTTCCACATGTATGGGGATAACTCAGCACATCCTTGGAAGAAATGCAAGAGTATTTTCACATTTTGTACAGAAAATATATATTGGAGTGCTCATAGAATGTGGTGCCCCTTTCAGATGAAATGAAGTTTTGGATTTGCAAACTGAAAATCTGTAAACTGTCCAGGTAATTAAAGAATATTCTAATTCAAAATCATTTGACTGGCAAATGCTTCTACTTTTAGGACTCTATAAAACCTACATTGACCTTGAATTAATAAAGCAAAGAAGTGTGATGTAGTGGAAAGGGCTTTAAAGAAAGTAGGGTTCATAACCCCATCCTGAAGTTACTATAAGAGTTTAGTTAATCTCCTATTCTTTTAGGCTATTTATCATCTGTTATGTGGAGGATATTAATAAATAAACGTGGCAAGTACTACCACAAAATATATCTCTACCTCCAAAATACATCTTGATACTGTCCACTTCTTTTCATCTTTAATACTCCTAATTCAGGAGAAACTCATCTCTCAGCTAAATCACCACCAATAGCCTCCTAATGATCTTTCCGTTTCTGCTTTTGCCTCCAACTCAGTAGACATAAGAATCTTTCTTATCCCAGGGCCTTTGCACATGCTACCCCACTCTTTTTGCTATTTCCTATCTGGACAGCTCTATTTCTTCCTTTGATTAACAATTAAATCCTTTCTTAAAGCAGTCTTTCTTGATTTTCCTATCTGTTGTTGTTTCCTCTTATTACTTGTTACTTCTGCTCATTTGCTTCCTTCATGGTGTGCCCATCCTAATTTGTCATTTGTTTTTGTTTGTCTGTTTACTTCCTTGTTTTCTGTACTAGAATGTGAGTTTCACAAGGGCAGAGACTAGCTTATTCTTGTTCAGCCTTGTCTCTACCAAGCACAGTGCCTGCCACATTGCAGGTGTTCAAGAAATATACGTGCAATGATATAAGGGGCTGTTGTGAAGAGTAAGTGAGATAATTAAGTGCATAATTAAGTACCTAGGTGGCGCTCAGTAAATATTGGTATTCCCTCCCTTTTCTTTACTAGTGCTGTCCGATCAATCTCCACCTTTTCTAACCTATACATTTCCCTGCTGAAGTTACACTAGCATGTCTCCCCATCACCTATGAATGTCCTAGAACTCTAACTGAATGCAAATGATACTGAAGTACAGAGAACAGAAAAGGTTACTCTTGGCTTTGATACATTTGTCTTTAAATACATCTGTGTTTTTGTGAATTATGCACTTACATCCTTACATGACCTTTTCTATACCAAATTTGGAGATTAGTAATCAGCTAGCAAACATTTATTTCTTACTATCTCTTCCTATAGGTGCTACAGTATCTCTAAATTTGTCTTGATCAATGGTAAGGCAAAATTATTTGAATCTTTTGTTGCCATTTTCTCTTATTTAAAAGTGGAAATGAAAATATAAACATGCATAAACTACTGATTAAAAAGTCAGGGTAAGAATACAATTAAGACAAAGGTGAAAAAAGGACAAAGGTGAAAATAATTAAACATAATGGTTAACATTTAGATTTTATTGGACACATTGAAATTAAAATGATTAATACTGCATTTTAAAAGGAAAAGAATAAATTTAAAGAACAACATGAAATGCTAGAATTTATTTTCAGATATTATGTCTGAAAGGTGAGGCATAATTATGAAATTTACATCAGTTTAGCTCTGTGTGGAACAGAATCTCACTCTAAAATACACTTCTTGCCTGTTTGGCTTTAGTTTATGTTTTTAGTCTGGTTTTGTCTGAAAGTAGTAGTTTGCTAATGGAGTGTGCTCCTTTTTCTCCCTGAAAGATGGACGAACCCACTCCCTCAGTTTACTTATGAGGAATTTATGACTCAGTAAGGTGAAGGAATTAGTCCTACAGGCCTGTCTTAATTCTTCTTGATCAGTTGCCTGAATTACTTTAGAGTCGAGTTCTGCAGGTAGAGAGACCAGTATTTATTTAAAAGAAACTCCTCATAGTTCTGGACTAATATTCATTTATAAATGGTGTCTATGCACAGCAAAGGAAACCATAAACAAGACCAAACCTCAGAATGGGAGAAAATATTTGCAAATGAAGCAACTGACAAAAGATTAATCTCCAAAATTTACAAGCAGCTCATGCAGCTCAATAACAAAAAAACAAACAGCCCAATCCAAAAATGGGCAGAAGATCTAAATAGACATTTCTCCAAAGAAGATATACAGATGGCCAACAAACACATGAAAGAATACTCAACATCACTAATCATTAGAGAAATGCAAATCAAAACTACAATGAGATATCATCTCACACCAGTCAGAATGGCCATCATCAAAAAATCTAGAAACAATAAATGTTGGAGAGGGTGTGGAGAAAAGGGAACCCTCTTGCACTGCTGGTGGGAATGTGAATTGGTACAGCCACTATTGAGAACAGTATGGAGGTTCCTTAAAAACTATAAATAGAACTACCATATGACCCAGCAATCACACTACTGGGCATATACCCTGAGAAAACCATAATTCAAAAAGAGTCATGTACCAAAATGTTCATTGCAACTCTATTTACAATAGCCAGGAGATGGAAGCAACCTAAATGTCCATCATTGGATGAATGGATAAAGAAGATGTGGCACATATATACAGTGGAATATTACTCAGCCATAAATATAAACGAAATTGAGTTATTTGTAGTGAGGTGGTTGGACCTAGAGTCTGTCATACAGAGTGAAGTAAGTCAGAAAGAGAAAGACAAATACCATATGCTAACACATATATATGGAATCTAAGAGAAAAAAACAAAAATGTCATGAAGAACCTAGGGGTAAGATGGGAATAAAGACACAGATCTACTAGAGAATGGACTTGAAGATATGGGGAGGGGGAAGGGTAATCGGGGACAAAGTGAGAGAGTGGCATGGACATGTATACACTACCAAACGTAAAATAGCTAGCTAGTGGGAAGAAGCTGCATAGCACAGGGAGATCAGCTCGGTGCTTCGTGACCACCTAGAGGGGTGGGATAGGGAGGGTGGGAGGGAGGGAGACACAAGAGGAAAGAGATATGGGAATATATGTATATGTTTAACTGATTCACTTTGTTATAAAGCAGAAACTAACACACCATTGTAAAGCAATTATACTCCAATAAAGATGTAAAAAAAAAATGGTGCCCATTTTGGAGTGGGAAATATTTACCAGTGTACAACCAACTCTTCTAGATGCACAAAACGAAAGACCCTCAAGGTATCTTCTTCACTTGTTTTCTTCTTGGTTGATCGCTTCATAGGCAATAGGATGTTTACTTCCATCTGTTCTCCTTTAAGATTGATGAAGGTCAACCTGTGGGGACCACACCTTGTGTTTCTAAAACAATTCTTCTTCAATGAATCAGGTCTAGAAGAATGTTTGTGACTTTCTTACAAACCTGCTGTGCTCCCTAACTTTTGCCAGATTCTGTGGGAATCTGCCTCTTGACTGTGATTCATTCACTCTCTAGATTTGGCTTGTCCTGCAGTCACCAAAATTGGCCATGTTCTTAATATTACTCTGGATATGCAGAATGGGTTTTGGAATTATGCCCATATTTCCTAGCATTTGATCCCCAAAAAGCCCATTTTTCCTTCACTGAAATTACCATCCTCATTGTAGTAGCCTCATTTCAAGTTCTCAATGGATTTGTGAACTGCTAGAATTTATTATCAGGTATTGTGTCTAAAAGGTACAGAAATCTATACTGAACAGAGCTGCTCTGGAGTACACAGAGCTTCACTTATCTATGCCATGTGTGTCTCTTAACATATGACAACCTGACCAAAATGTGAGCAGCCCCGACTGGAATGCATCAGTGACCACACAACTCTTAGCAAGCTAAATCTCAGTACAAATGTCCTTGACATTTTTCTCTTTTCAGTTAATGATGCATATCACTGCTTTCCAAACCCTTTCACAAAGCTTACAAAATCCATCCTGACCTTTACCATTTGTCTAACTTTACCATCCCTCCTTCCCTTAAAGTGTACTCTTCTGAACTACTTTGCAATCCTTGACTCCAATTTTAAACATGTCATTCCCTTTGTTCGGACTGTTCTTCCGTTCCCACTCAGTATCTCAAGTATACTCTGGTGTTGTGGGACACCTGAAGAGGAGGTCCTCCATCTCTCTGGACAGTTTAGAGATGTGGGGTTAATTTGATGTTACTTGACTATTCATTTCATTAAACATCAGAAAGCGATTTAGGGCTTAGGGAGAAAATGGAACTATTTCACACATAGAAAATGATGAAATACTAAACTTCTTAAGGGAAAATATCTTAACTCTAGGGACTTAAACTGTTCTAAGCGTTTTGCACAGAAACAAACATTTTGTGTCTTTATACCTGTAGGCATGTCCATGCGTGTACATGTGTTTATGTGTATGTGTGCGTGTGTGTGACTCCCTCCCCATCACTAAAAACTTTTCTCTCAAACCCTTTACTCCACACATGAAGAGACATGTGGAGTTCTATGGATAAGGTATAAATTATGTCTGAATCTATTCCAATATTTATTTAACTCTAAGAGCGTATTCTAATACTGGCAGAGCCTTTGAGAAACACGCTGTAATTCATCTTTTTTTTTTTTTTCTTTACGATAGCTACAGATAGAGAAAACGTTTCAGCAGGAGAACCATCCACAACAAGAGCAGAATTCTCAGGAGTAGCTCAGCTCCCATCTGGGCTCTGGTTCTTCCTTTAATTCACACCTGACCTCTTTCTAGTTAGCAGCATTTAAAGATGAGGTTAAATTGTAGCAAAGGATGCAGAGAGTTGTAATACCCCCACCGAAGATACTTTCTGATTAGTAATCTTAAATAGATTAGTACTGGCAGAGGAGACACCGCTGCAGTTGCCGCCACCTCTGGGATTTCTGGCTCTTTTCTCTTCGCCTTAAATTCGTGTGTCTTTTATGAATAATCAAAAGCAGCAAAGGCCAACGCTATCAGGCCAGCATTTTAAAACCAGAAAAAGAGATGAAAAAGAAAGGTTTGACCCTACTCAGTTTCAAGACTGCATTATTCAAGGCTTAACTGAAACTGGTACTGATTTGGAAGCAGTAGCAAAGTTTCCTGATGCTTCTGGAGCAAAACTTGATTACCGCTGATATGCAGAAACACTCTTTGACATTCTGGTGGCCGGTGGAATGCTGGCCCCAGGTGGTACACTGGCAGATGACATGATGCGTACAGATGTCTATGTGTTCGCAGCACAAGAAGACCTAGAGACCATGCAATCATTTGCTCAGGTTTTTAACAAGTTAATCAGGCACTACAAATACCTGGAGAAGGGTTTTGAAGATGAAGTTAAAAAGCTGCTGCTGTTCTTAAAGGGTTTTTCAGAGTCGGAGAGGAACAAGCTGGCTATGTTGACTGGTGTTCTTCTGGCTAATGGAACACTTAACGCATCCATTCTTAATAGCCTTTATAATGAGAATTTGGTTAAAGAAGGGGTTTCAGCAGCTTTTGCTGTAAAGCTCTTTAAATCATGGGTAAAAGAAAAAGATATCAATGCAGTAGCTTCAAGTCTTTGGAAAGTGAGCATGGATAACAGACTGATGGAACTGTTTCCTGCCAATAAACAAAGTGTTGAACGCTTCACAAAGTATTTTACTGAGGCAGGCTTGAAAGAGTTTTCACAGTATGTTCGGAATCAGCAAACCATAGGAACTCGTAAGGAACTCCAGAAAGAACTTCAAGAACAGATGTCCCGTGGTGATCCATTTAAGGATATAATTTTGTATGTCAAGGAGGAGATAAAAAAAAACATCCCAGAACCAGTTGTCATCGGAATAGTATGGTCCAGTGCAATGAGCACTGTGGAATGGAACAAAAAAGAGGAGCTTGTAGCAGAGCAAGCCATCGAGCACTTGAAGCAATACAGCCCTCTACTTGCTGCCTTTACAACTCAAGGTCAGTCTGAGATGACTCTGTTACTGAAGATTCAGGAGTATTGCTATGACAACATTCATTTCATGAAAGCCTTCCAGAAAATAGTGGTGCTTTTTTATAAAGCTGAAGTTCTGAGTGAAGAACCCATTCTGAAGTGGTATAAAGATACACATGTTGCCAAGGGGAAAAGTGTCTTCCTTGAGCAAATGAAAAATTTTGTAGAGTGGCTCAAAAATGCTGAAGAAGAATCTGAGTCTGAAGCTGAAGAAGGTGACTGAATTTGAAACTTCACCCTCAGTAAAGCAAACAGGAATTGTAGATAAAATGTCATGTCTCATGTGTCCTGGATCTTACATCTTCCTACCTCCCTATATCAAGCATGATATAAGGGCTTTCATGGCAAATTTTATTTTAACTGTTTCTATGGTTACTGGAAATGTTGGATTTAGTTTCTAAAACCATGTTTTAAGTAGCTACAGGAGCTATAGATTTGAATCTAATGTTGCATTAGTCTTTTCAGTTATCTTCTACCTCCTGTATTTTCTACTGTAATAATGTAATTTAAGGCCTTCCACAATGAACAGTTCACTTTTTCCCTGGGTTTTCTATGTAAAGAGTTTTCAAGATATGATTTGGTTAAAAATAATTTGTTATAAAAATTCTGTTTGCAAATTAAACTGTAAAAGTATCCAGAGTCTCAGAAGGCAGTGATTTGTGTGATGATTTGGTATGCCCAAAGCCCTGCTCATCAAAGAAAATCTCATATACAATAATTAGATTCATTAACATGAATCTCGAGTATTTGGACCACTGCTTGCATGTTGATATTTTCTTGCCTTTTTAACCTCAGATGTACTTGAGCTCAATTGTTGGCTCTCTGATTTTCATTCCTTAAAATGAAGCCATGGAGAACAAACTTGAAAGTGAGGTGTTTGGGAAATTGTATGTGGCGGTGGTGGGAAGAAAAAAGTTGAGCTTTTACCCAATGAGAAACCTCTGCATTCAGTTTGCTTCTTTCTAGACAAAACAAATGAATATTCTTTTCATACCGCCATTTTCAAACATACCTTGGAAAAACCTTGTCATTTAAAGTATTTTACAGTTGTCATACACTTAGATTGGTAAGAAAGGACTCATAAAACAGTATAAGTAAAGCAAATGACTGTACTAAACCCAGAAAATTGTTGAAAGAAAAGTGGTTAGCATGTTCTAATTGGGATTCTAAATATAACTCAGATTTCCTGTTGGCTTAGAGTATTTGTTGCAAAGAATGAAGTGCAGTGATAATGATTATCCTACTTGGTCATACTGGGCCAGCTTCATCCTCTTCACAGATTCATACATGACTCAAGCATCTGCCTGTTAATTTACCCCAGTTGCCAATATTTTAAATTGCCATGAGCCAAATCTCTCTTCTGTACAGTTGATCCATTTATTTTAATGGCTGCCTTTTAATTTCCATCTTAATTTTCTTGCTGCTACCCAGCTTTATATGTAGTCATTAGAAAACAAAATGTGGCCACACTTTTTGGTGGAAAGATTTCATGTTAAAAGTGAACATTTTGAAAGCTTTTTTGATTGGTGAAAGAAATGAGCTTGGTATAATGCTGCTGCCAGAGACCGAGTGGGAATTGCCCCTTTCAGAGGTGCCATTCTTAGGAGCTAAAAATTAGGCATTTAAAAGTTTATCTTGAGGGAATAACATGTAATATAGTTTGAAATAAAGGTATAATAACCTTATGAGGAAGAGCATTATAACTGATACCGTTGTGAAGGGGGTGAAATTGTTAAATGAATGACTTTGATAAAACTTTCATGCACAGACAAAATGTATTCACTAGGTTTCTACATAGTGATCTGCTTTTACTTTGTAATTTGTAGTCCTTAAAATACTTTTATAAAAAAATAAAGTCCATCCTTACACTTAAAAAAATAATAAAATAGATTAGTACTAATATATTTGTGTGGCTATTAAACATGAGCTGGCACCTCACCCACACTGCTTCTTCATTGGCTTTCCCTGGTCACCCTGTCTCCATCTTTGAGGTACAGAGACTGAGGACAAAGGTCTCTGCAGGAAAGGTCTCTGCAGGAAATGTGTTTACTTTGTGACAAACATACAAGACATTTTTACTCAAGAATTGAGAACTGAACCTGATGTGCATGTCTCAGGTTGGTAAGAAAATGGAGAGAAAACTTAGATTTTATAACACATCTGTAGTTGCAATATCATCCTGAAAATGCAGTGACTATAACAAAGATTTTACAAATCCCATTCAAAGGATCCCAATTTGACCAAGATCAGAATATTCACCTCAAGTTTCAGGCACTTGGACCAGGAACTCATAATCTTGATTAAGCCAAGCAGGTGGATCGACTTGAGAAATTCTTTACAATTCAAGTTAAATGCAGCTGATCATTTTTTTTTCTCGGTTCATGCAAGGCCCATTTCAGAAAAGCATGCTTATCTGTTTCTATATAATTAAAAAATATCTTGTTCAAGAAATAAAGTATATAAAAGAATAATCAGACACACTTGCTAAACTAATTGCATGTGGAACTGTGCCGGTCTCCAGTCTCTGTGATTAGATCGTGTCCCTCCACTTTCTTTAAATGTTACAAAAACGAGTGTAAATTAGTATGCAGCTATTTTCAGATTAATGGCAACATGTAAAGCTCAAAGGTTCATGTTCTGTTTTGCAAGGAGTGTTGGTTTTGTATGATAGCATTTACTTGTTCCCCCCAGCAGTGAGGGGTCATCAGGCTCTTTCTCAGGCATTACAGGAAAACTCTACTGTTCCATTACACTCACTACATCTTTAGTCCCAATGAAACCCATGATTGTGTTCTCTGGTACTTAGATTATGTTTTGATTACTATGGACATTAAAAAATATATAATTTGGTTCTCTTAGGATTCCCAAGCACAAACAATCATGCATCCTATCAAAACAAGACAAACCACAGCATGTAAAAGTATAAATTTTTAGAACCCTTATACACAGATAATTAAACAAAAGTGTATGGAGTGTGACTGTTTCTAAATGATATTATGCTGCTAATTTGAGGTGCAAGTACTCAACACTAATGAAGCCATGTGTGATCCCGTCAGCTTTGGTAAGTCCCAGCAATGCAAACTGAAGCTTGATAATCCCAGTCTACAGCAGTGTGAGACCCTGAGTTTGTGTGTGGTCTGATGCAAAAGTTAACTTGTGTTAATTTTCTAGACATATGGAGTTCCCCTTTACTTTTGGAAGCTGAGAGAAAGTAAGTTTGTTGAGCACCTGCTTTAGCCTAAACATGGTGCTAGATATATTCACATATGATACCATGCTTAATTCTAACAATCACCCTAACTGTACAAATTCGTATCCCTATTTTACCAGTGAGAACTAAGTCACTCAGCAGATAACTGACTTCTCAAGAACATGCCACTGAGGCTAAGATTTAAACCCAGGTCTGAGCCCCTCGAGTTTATTCCTGTTCTAATTTATCATGCTACTTCACGTCACCAAAAACCTTCTTACATAGTTATACCTGGAATGATATAAACCTGCCCAAGGACATACAGGACCAAATAAACAAGGGAAAGTAAAGTGTAGCAGTACGTGAAACATAAGAGCTGTGACCAGGCACACATGATTCCTGGAGCAAAACTAGTCAGGACCCCAGCCAAACGATCTGGGGGTCAGATTTGGGCCACAGTCACATTGCAAACAGGAATGTCAAACAGGAAAACTACAGCAGAAGTCCAGGTATGCAGACTGTGCAAGCAGGGTGGGCTGTTGGGGAGAGCTCATGAACAGTCAGGGCCTTCCAGACATACCAGCTTTATAGCAACAGGCTAGTTTCAGAACCCACAGACTGACTGTGGATCTATGCCTGCTATTGTATGATGTTTTGTGTGGATTATCTTAATTAAACCTCACCACAACCATGAAGAAGAAAAATTATTTGCCACAGTTTACCCTGGCCAGTTGAGTAGAGGTAAAGAGCATGGACTCTGGAACCAAACTGCCTGGGTCTGATTTCTGGCTCTTAACTGGCCTGTACTCTCTAGCTGGGGAAACTTACTTTTTCTGTTACCTAGTTTCTTCATTTGTAAACTAGGACTGATAACGGTGCTCACCTTTTTGGGTTAAGAGTCTAAAAAGCCTCAAATAGTGCCGGGCTCAGTGTAATTGCTAGACAAGTGTTTGGTAAATAAAGGAGGGGACTGAGTAACTTGCATAAATTCATAAAAGTAATTTGTGGTGGAGCAGCGACTCAAGTCCAGATGGCATGAGCCCAGAGCCCAGGTCATAGTCCATGGTATCAAAGTATGGGTTCTGATGGGTACACTCAGACAGCGGTGTCTGCTCATGCGAATGTGGGACCTCAGCAACTTCACCCGTGAGGAGTCTAGGGAAAGCAGATGCCAGCACGATCCTAAGATTACTTCTCATTTCTCTCTCATCCCATATTGGCTACCATCTCTATGGAAATCATGACATATCTGAAAGTCATTTCAAAATCTCCTTTACCTAAGACGCTTTCTGGTGTTGAATGTACACTTGAGGTATTTAACTTTGCCTTACTGAATCCATCTCATCTAAATTCAACAATATTTAGTACTCTCTACCTTCTGAGTCCACAATGGTGGACTCTGGAGAGAGGTTTCATGGCAAAATATAAAGAATCTTACTGAGTCTGTGTACATCAATAATTCCTTCTCCACGATAAGAAACATGCCAGACGTTTACATCATGCAATGAGATTTTCAAAGGGCCGTTAGGTGTTTTTTTTCATGCACTTCTATGAATCATGTATTTTAAAGATAAATATAGCTTTTTCTGTGAGGAAGGAATTGTTGTTTTGTGAATATTTTCTTGTTAATTTGACATGAAGCAAACAATAGCAATACATAGCTACATTTGTACAGTCTCAGCACTACATGAGAATGTAAACTTTTGGTAAAAAAACATTCGCACCTATGCCAAATCAAGTCAGATTAGGTTGTATAAGATCTATTGTCCTATGACTCCAAGTCCTTGGACAACATCCCAATTTACTCTATTGGAGTCCTTTTCTCTGGATTTCATATGCATAGACACACACCTGGTAGGCAGAGACACAGTCTGAATTTGAGAGCAAGCATTTTGTAATAAAGACCATGTCCCACAGCTCTAAGTGATAGCAAAATCTCTCATGTGTCGCTTTTCACAAAACTGCAAAGCTATAAGGACAACATTAAGTGAAGGGTCTGCAGTAGGGTGTTGGGGTACATTTTCTTGGACCAGATTTTGTGTCTCCCTGTTGTCAGTTTCTCTAAGTTAGAAGGGGCCATGTTTAGTTTGTTTACCAGCTCAGAAAATATAAGAATTACAGAGAGGACCTTCAAGATGGCGGAGGAGTAAAACGTGGAGATCACCTTCCTCCCCACAGATACACCAGAAATACATCTACACGTGGAACAACTCCTACAGAACACCTACTGAATGCTGGCAGAAGACCTCAGACCTCCCAAAAGGCAAGAAACTCCCCACGTACCTGGGTAGGGAAAAAGAAAAAAGGAAAAACAGGGACAAAAGAATAGGGACGGGACCTGCACCAGTGGGAGGGAGCTGTGAAGGAGGAAAAGTTTCCACACATTAGGAAGCCCCTTCGCAGGTGGAGACGAGGGGTGGCGAGAGGGAAGCTTCAGAGCCATGGAGGAGAGCACAGCAACAGGGGTGCGGAGGGCAAAGCGGAGAGATTCCCGCACAGAGGATCGATGCCTACCAGCACTCACCAGCCCGAGAGGTTTGTCTGCTCACCCGCCGCGGGGGCGGGAGCCGGGAGCTGAGACTCGGGCTTCGGTCAGAGAGCAGGGAGAGGACTGGGGTTGGCTGCATTAACACAGCCTGAAGGGGTTAGTGCACCACGGCTAGCCGGGAGGGGGTCTGGGAAAAGGTCTGGAGCTGCCGAAGAGGCAAGAGACCATTGTTTTGTGGTGCGCGAGGAGAGGGGATTCAGAGCACCGCCTAAATGAGCTCTAGAGACGGGCGTGAGCCGCAACTATCAGTGCGGACCCCAGAGACGGGCATGGGACGCGAAGGCTGCTGCTGCCACCACCAAGAAGCCTGTGTGCGAGCACAGGTCACTATCCACACCCCCCTTCCGGGAGCCTGTGCAGCCCGCCACTCCCAGGGTCCCGTGATCCAGGGACAGCTTCCCCGGGAGAACACACGGCGCACCTCAGGCTGGCGCAACATCATGCTGGCTCTGCTGCCGCAGGCTCGCCCCGCACTCCGTGCCCCTCCCTCCCCCCGGCCTGAGGGAGCCAGAGCCCCCGAATCAGCTGCTCCTTTAACCCTGTCCTGTCTGAGCGAAGAACAGACGCCCTCAGGCGACCTACACGCAGAGGCGAGGCCAAAATCCAAAGCTGAACCCCGGGATCTGTGCGAACAAAGAAGAGAAAGGGAAATTTCTCCCAGCAGCCTCAGGAGCAGTGGATAAAATCTCCTCAATCAGCTTGATGTACCCTGCATAGGTGGAATACCTCAATAGACAACGAATCATCCCAAAATTGAGGCAGTAGACTTTGAGACCAGATATAGACTTGGGGTTTGCTTTCTGCATCTAACTTGTTTCTGGTTTTATGTTTATCTTAGTTTACTATTTAGAGTTTATTATCATTGGTAGATTTATTTATTGATTTGGTTGCTCTCTTCCTTTTATATATATATATATTTTTTTTTTTTTCTCTTTTTGTGAGTGTGTATGTGTATGCTTCTTTGTGTGATTTTGTCTGATAGCTTTGCTTTTACCGTTTGTCCTAGGGTTCTGTCTGTCTGTTTTTTTTAATTACTTTTTAATTTTTTATAATTTTTTATTTTAATAACTATTTTATTTTATTTTTTTCTTCTTTTCTCCCTTTCCTTCTGAGCCATGTGACTGACAGGGTCTTGGTGCTCCAGCCAGGTGCCAGGCCTGTGCCTCTGAGGTGGGAGAGCCAAGTTCAGGACATTAGTCCACAAGACACCTCCCAGCTCCACGTAATATCAATGGTGTAAGCTCTCACAGAGACCTTCATCTCAACACTTAGACCCAGCTCCACTCAACGATGAGCAAGCTACAGTGCTGGACACCCTATGCCAAACAACTAGCAAGACAGGAACACAACCCCACCCATTAGCAGACAGGCTGCCTAAAATCATAAGGTCACAGACACCCCACAGCACACCACTGGACACGGTCCTGCCCACCAGAAAGACAAGCTCCAGACTCATCTACCAAAACACAGGCACCAGTCCCCTCCACCAGGAAGCCTACCCAACCCACGGAACCAACCATAGCCACTGGGGGCAGACAATAAAAACAACAGGAGCTACGAACCTGCAGCCTGTGAAAAGGAGACCCCAAACACACTAAGTTAAGCAAAATGAGAAGTCAGAGAAACACACAGCAGATGAAGGAGCAACGTAAAAACCCACCAGACCAAACAAATGAAGAGGAAATAGGCAGTCTACCTGAAAAAGAATTCAGAGTAATGATAGTAAAGATGAATATGATCCAAAATCTGGGAAATAGAATGGAGAAAACACAAGAAATGTTTAACAAAGACCTAGAAGAACTAAAGAGCAAACAAACAATGATAAACAACAAAATAATTGAAATTAAAAATTCTCTAGAAGGAATCAATAGCAGAATAACTGAGGCAAAAGAATGGATAAGTGACCTGGAAGATAAAATAGTGGAAATAACTACCACAGAGCAGAATAAAGAAAAAGAAAAAGAAAAAAATTGAGGATAATCTCAAAGACATCTGGGACAACATTAAATGCACTAACATTCGAATTATAGGGGTACCAGAAGAAAAAGAGAAAAAGAAAGGGATTGAGAAAATATTTGAAGAGATTATAGTTGAAAATGTCTTTAATATGGGAAAGGGAATAGTCAATCAAGTCCAGGAAGTGCAGAGTCCCATAGAGGATAAATCCAAGGAGAAACACGCCAAGACACATATTAATGAAACTAAAGAAAATTAAATACAAAGGGAAAATATTAAAAGCAGCAAGGGAAAAACAAAAATAAACACACAAGGGAATCCCCATAAGGTTACCAGCTGATGTTTCAGCAGAAACTCTGCAATCCAGAAGGGAGTGGCAGGAAATAATTAAAGTGGTGAAAGGGGAAAATGTACAGCCAAGATTACTTTAGCAAGAAAGGATCTCATTCAGATTTGATGGAGAAATCAAAACCTTTACAGACAAGCAAAAGCTAAGAGAATTCAGCACCACCAAACCAGCTTTGTAACAAATGCTAAAGGAAATTCTCTAGGCAGGAAACACAAGAGAAGGAAAAGACCTACAATAACAAACCCAAAACAATTAAGAAAATGGGAATAGGAACATACATATCGATAAGTACCTTAAATGTAAATGGATTAAATGCTACAACCAAAATACATAGACTGGCTGAATGGATACAAAAACAAGACCCCTATATAGGCTGTCTACAAGAGACGCACTTCAGACCTAGGGACACATACAGACTGAGAGTGAGGGAATGGAAAAAGATATTCCATGCAAATGGAAATGAAAAGAAAGCTAGAGTAGCAGTTCTCATATCAAAAAAAATAGACTTTAAAATAAAGACTATTATAAGAGACAAAGAAGGACACTACATAATGATCAAGGGATCAATCCAAGAAGAAGGTATAACAATTGTAAATATTTATGCACCCAACATAGGAGCACCTCATAAGGTACATTTACATAAGGCAAACGCTAACAGCCATAAAAGGAGAAATAGACAGTAGCACAATCATAGTAGGGGACTTTAACACCCCACTTTCACCAATGGACAGATCATCGAAAATGAAAATAAATAAGGAAACACAAGCTTTAAATGACACATTAAACAAGATGGACTTAATTGATATATATAGGACATTCCATCCAAAAATAACAGAATACACTTTCTTCTCAAGTGTTCATGGAATATTTTCCAGGATAGATCATATCTTGGATCGCAAACCAAGCCTTGGTAAATATAAGAAAATTGAAATTATATCAACTATCTTTTCTGCCCACAACACTATGAGACTAGAAATCAATTACAGGAAAAAATCTGTAAAAACTACAAACACATGGAGGCTAAACAATACGTTACTAAATAACAAAGAGATCACTGAAGAAATCAAGAGGAAATCAAAATATACCTAGAAACAAATGACAATGAAAACACGATGACTCAAAACATATGGGATGCAGCAAAAGCAGTTCTAAGAAGGAAGTTTATAGCAATACAATCCTACCTCAAGAAATAAGAAAAAGCTCAAATAAAAAACCTAACTTTACACCTAAAGCAATTAGAGAAAGAAGAACAGAAAAAAAAAACTAAAGTTAGCAGAAGGAAAGAAATCATAAAGAGCAGATCAGAAATAAATGAAAAAGAAATGAAGGAAACAATAGCAAAGATCAATAAAACTAAAAGCTGCTTCTTTGAGAAGATAAACAAAATTGATAAACCATTAGCCAGACTCATCAAGAAAAAAAGAGAGAAGACTCAGATCAACAGAATTAGAAATGAAACAGGAGAAGTAACAATTGACACTGCAGAAATACAAAGGATCATGAGAGATTACTACAAGCACCTCTATGCCAGTAAAATGGACAACCTGCAAGAAATAGACAAATTCTTAGAAAAGCACAACCTTCTGAGACTGAGCCAGGAAGAAATAGAAAATATAAACAGACCAATCACAAGCACTGACATTGAGACTGTGATTAAAAATCTTCCAAAAAGAAAAAAAAGCCCAGGACCAGATGGCGAATTCTATCAAACATTTAGAGAAGACCTAACATCTATCCTTCTCAAACTCTTCCAAAATAGAGCAGAGGGAGGAATACTCCCGAACTCATTCTACGAGACCACCATTACCCTGATACAAAAACCAGAAAAGGATGTCACAAAGAAAGAAAACCACAGGCCAATATCACTGATGAACATAGATACAAAAATCCTCAACAAAATACTAGCAAACAGAATTCAACAACAGATTAAAAGGACATTATAACATGATCAAGTGGGGTTTATCTCAGGAATGCAAGGATTCTTCAATATATGCAAATCAATCAATGTGATACACCATCCTAACAAACTGAAGGAGAAAAACCATATGATCATCTCAATAGATGCAGAAAAAGCTTCTGACAAACTTCAACACCCATTTATGATAAAAACCCTCCAGAAAGTAGGCATAGAGGTAACTTTCCTCAACATAATAAAGGCCATATATGACAAATGCACAGCCAACATCGTTCTCGATGTTTAAAAACTGAAACCATTTCCTCTAAGATCATGAGAAGATAAGGTTGTCCACTTTCACCACTATTATTCAATATAGTTTTGGAAGTTTAAGCCACAGCCATCAGAGAAGAAAAAGAAATAAAAGGAATCCAAATCGGAAAAGAAGTAACGCTGTCACTGTTTGCAGATGACATGATACTATACATAGAGAATCCTAAAGATGCTACCAGAAAACTACTAGGGCTAATCAGTGAATTTGGTAAAGTAGCAGGATACAAAATTAATCCACAGAAATCTCTGGCATTCTTACACATTAAGGATGAAAAATCTGAAAGAGAAATTAAGGAAACACTCCCATTTACCATTGCAACAAAAAGAATAAAATACCTAGGAATAAACCACCTAAGGAGACAAAAGACCTGTATGCAGAAAACTATAAGACACTGATGAAAGATATTAAAGATGGTACAAACAGATGGAGAGATATACCATGTTCTTGGATTGGAAGAATCAACATTGTGAAAATGACTATACTACCCAAAGCAATCTACAGATTCAATGCAATACCTATCAAACTACCAATGACATTTTTCACAGAACTAGAACAAGAAAATTCACATTTTGTATGGAAACACAAAAGACCCCAAATAGCCAAAGCAATCTTGGGAAAGAAAAACAGAGCTGGAGGAATCAGGCTCCTGGACTTTAGACTATACTCCAAAGCTACAGTAATCAAGACAGTATGGTACTGGCACAAAAACAGAAATATAGATTAATGGAACAGGATAGAAAGCCCAGAGATAAACGCACGCAAATATAGTCACCTTATCTTTGATAAAGGACGTAAGAATATACAATGGAGAAAAGACAGCCTCTTCAGTAAGTAGTGCTGGGCAAACTAGACAGCTACATGTAAAAGAATGAAATTAGAACACTCCCTAACACCATACACAAAAATAAGCTCAAAATGGATTAAAGATCTAAATGTAAGGCCAGACACTATCAAACTCTTAGAGGAAAACATAGGCATAACACTCTATGACATAAATCACAGCAAGATCCTTTTTGACCCACCTCCTAGATAAATGGAAATAAAAACATAAATAAACAAATGGGACCTAATGAAACTTAAAAGTTTTTACACAGCCAAGGAAACGATAAACAAGACGAAAAGACAACCCTCAGAATGGGAGAAAATATTTGCAAATGAAGCAAGTGACAAAGGATTAATCTCCAAAATTTACAAGCAGCTCATGCAGCTCAATATCAGAAAAACAAACAACCCAATTCAAAAATGGGCAGAAGACCTAAATAGATTTTTCTCCAAAGAAGATGCACAGATTGCCATCAAACACATGAAAGGATGCTCAACATCACTAATAATTAGAGAAACGCAAATCAAATCTACAATGAGTTATCACCTCACACCAGTCAGAATGGCCATCATTAAAAAATCTACAAACAGTAAATGCTGGAGAGGGTGTAGAGAAAAGGGAACCCTCTTGCACTGTTGGTGTGAATGTAAATTGATACAGCCACTGTGGAGAACAGTATGGAGGTTCCTTAAAAAACCAAAACTAGAACTACCATACGACCCAGCAATCCCACTACTGGGCATATACCCTGAGAAAACCATAATTCAAAAAGAGTCATGTACCACAATGTTCATTGCAGCTCTAATTACAATAGCCAGGACATAGAAGCAACCCAATTGTCCATCAACAGATGAATGGATAAAGAAGATGTGGCACATATATACAATGAAATATTACTGAGCCCTAAAAAGAAATGAAATTGAGTTATTTGTAGTGAAGTGGATGGGCCTAGAGTCTGTCATACAGAGTGAATTATGTCAGAAAGAGAAAAACAAATACCGTATGCTAACACATATATATGGAATCTAAAATAAAAATGGTTCTGAAGAACCTAGGGTCAGGAAAGGAATAAAGATGTAGACATAGAGAATTGACTTGAGGACACGGGGGGGGGGGAAGGGTAAGCTGGGACAAAGTGAGAGAGTGGTATGGACATATATACACTTCCAGATGTAAAATAGCTAGTGGGAGGCAGCCAAATAGCACAGGGAGATCAGTTCGGTGCTTTGTGACCACCTACAGGGGTGAGATAGTGAGGATGGGAGGGAGATGCAAGATGGAGGAGATATGGAGATATATGTATATGTATAGCTGATTCACTTTGTTATACAGCAGAAACTAACACACCATTGTAAAGCAATTATACTCCAATTAAGATGTTAAAAAAAAAAGTGATACATCAGCCCTTTCACATCCTCTCTGGCACTTGCATTCTCCCTAGCTCTCTTTGTGTTGCAAGAATGACTGTGTCTGTTCATAAGCCTACAAAACGGATATTTGTTTTGATTTAGATGGAGACTCACTGCACTAATTTATTTATGGTTAGCTGAGTTTTGTACTTTTTGTGGTTCTGGACCACTATAATCCAGTTTGTCAGTGAACAGAGTCTCTAGCCACATCAACAGGTCTTTTTTTTTTTTTTTTGTGGTACGCTGGCCTCTCACTGTTGTGGCCTCTCCCATCACAGAGCACAGGCTCCGGACACACAGGATCAGCGGCCATGGCCCACGGGCCCAGCCGCTCCGCGGCATGTGGGATCCTCCTAGACCGGGGCACAAACCCACGTCCCCTGCATTGGCAGGCAGACTCTCAACCACTGCGCCACCAGGGAAGCCCCCAACAGGTCATTTTTGATAAGGAAGGTGCTCCAGGCACACTTGTAGGCCTACTCTGCACACAGCAGTACCAGGGATAGAAATATGAGAAAGATATGGCCTTTTCCATTAAAAAGGTCCCCATTCTATGGACTTCCCTGGTGGTGCAGTAGTTAAGAACCCGCCTGCCAGTGTAGGGGACATGGGTTTGATCCCTGGTCCGGGAAGATCCCACATGCTGTGGAGCAACTAAGCCCATGTGCTATAACTACTGAGCCTGTGTTGTAGAGCCTGTGAGCTACAACTACTGAGCCCCTGCACCACAACTACTGAAGCTCACGTGCCCAGAGCCTGTGCTCCACAACAAGAGAAGGCACCAACATGAGAAGCCTGTGCACTGCAATGAAGAGTAACTCCCACTCACTGCAACTAGAAAAAGCCCGCATGCATCAATGAAGATGCAACGCAGCCAAAAATAAATTAATTAATTTGAAAAAAAAAAGCTCTCCATTCTAAAAGGAAGACTGCAGTCGAAGATAACGTGTACAACAATAGTATGAATAAGGATTCACAGAGGAGAAATTCATTCATTCATTCATTTATTCATTCATTAATATTTCATGAGGGCTAACTATGTGTCAAACAAAATGATGTTTTGCCCAGATGTGGGATCAGGAAAGATTTTGAAGACAGAAGTGCAAGTGAGCAGTGTTTTAAAGGGTGAAGAGAACTTTACTAGTTGGACTCTGTGGTAGATAATTGGTGAAGATGTCTGCAGTTGTTCCTTTCTTTGTATCTGAGACTGTTTGAAATGAATTCTGTATCTCTTCTCATGAAGAAGTAAAGTCTACATTTTTTCCTACCTTGTTCTTCCCTCCATGGATCTGGGATGGCCACCTGATCTTGCTTTGGCCAAGCGACTACAGGAGAAGTAATGTTGTATCAGTTCTAAGTTTCAACCTCAAGAGGACTTACATGCTTCCACTCTCTCTTTGGAATCCTGAGACAACTGTACAAACAAGTGTAAGCTTGTCTGCTGGATGATAAAAGACATGTAGCTCAACCGCTCCAGATAATAGCCATCCACCTCCAGAAGCAGAGAGCCTAGCTGCAGAACTGCATCAATGATCCCAGCCGAGACCAGAGAGCCATCCAAGTTAGCTCGTTCCAAATTTCTACCACATAGAATCATGAAGCAAATAAATGAGTGCTGTTTCAAGCTGAAAAATTTTGGAAGGGGTTGTTATGTAGCAAAAACTTAATAATAAAACATCACCTGCCAGAGGGTAGAAATAACATATGCAAGGGCACTGAGGCAAGAATCATCAAGAGAGCTTCAAGTGTCTATGAGAGATTCAATGTCCCCATTAGCACCGTTCAAGTTACAAATGTTGGGAATCCAATTCAAGCCAGTTTGAGCCAATAAAGGAAATTTATTGGTTCTCATAGCTGGGAATTGCAAGGGAGTGGATCCAGCTTCAGAAATAATTGGGTATTTTTTTCTAAGTAATGCCATCAAGACTTTGTTCTTCTACACTCGATGCTGTTTTCATCTTTTCAACTAAATGATTATTAGATTCTCTTTTTGTAGTGAGAAGAGGACCATAGAGAAGTTTCAGTCTTCCATTGTCTTCCCTGCTAGTTAGTTCCAGGATGACCCTCTCACCTTCAGTCCTCATCTAGGACTTCTAAAAGTGCTCTGATTGTGAAGGAGGTGGCGCAAAATTCACAAGACCACAGGGAGAAGGAAGAGTTTCCAAAATGAAATGAGGTATTCTATCACCAGAAAGGATAGTTTGGAAGAATGACTGTGAGGAATTACAAATAATAGCCTTCTTCCATTAGTTAATAATTTTTCAATGTCAAGCAATAGAATGCTCATCTCCATTTGATTTATTTAATAAGTAAATTAAAGTAGTTTTTTTTTTGTTTGTTTGTTTGTTTGTTTTTTCTATACGCGGGCCTCTCACTGTTGTGGCCTCTTCCGCTGCGGAGCACAGGCTCCAGACGCGCAGGCTCAGCGGCCATGGCTCACAGGCCCAGCTGCTCCGCGGCATGTGGGATCCTCCCGGACCGGGGCACGAACCCGCGTCCCCTGTATCGGCAGGGGGACTCCCAACCACCGCGCCTCCAGGGAAGCCCCTAAAGTAGTTTTTTTAATCATGTAACTTAATACAGGCATTTCTAGTTTTATTGTGCTTATTAGCTTTATTGTGCTTCACGGATACTATATTTTTTTACAAATAAAAATTTTGTGGCAACCCTGTTTTTAGCAAGTCTATCAGCACTATTTTTCCAACAGCATTTCCTCATTTCCTTTCTCTGTGTCATCTTTTGGTAATTCTTACAGTATTTCAAACATTTTCATCATTATTATATTTGTATGGTGATCTGTGATCAGCAATCTTTAGTGTTACTACTATGATGCACTGAAGCCTCAGATGACGGTTAGCATTTTTCAGCAATAAAGTATTTTTAATTAAAAAAAGAATTATAGACAAATGCAATAGATAATAGCAGGGAAATTAAGCAAAGATTTTGAAGTCAGGAACCCTGGGTTTGAATATAAACTCAGCAAATAGCTAATTACATGACTATAGTCAAGTTATTTAAACTCTCGGAGCTTTGGGTTCTTCACCTGTAATAGTTCCTCAAAGAGTTAATGTAAAGGTAAATTAGCTAGAGTAAAGCACCAAATATGTAGTCAGTACTTTATTAAAAAGTCCCCATTAACATTCCTGTGCTATCTTCATAGTTGTGGAGATTTTAATATTAATTGACATGCCGTGCATAGTGTTAGTTCCCTTACATACATCATCTGTAATTTGTATGACAACCACAGCCAGAAACCATGGTTAGATAGAAGTCTCTCATTACATTGTGTTAAATTGGTTGGAGAAGAAAAGGTCTAGAGCCACGGGAATCCATCAAGAGGCTATCACACGTTCAGATGGGAAGTTCTCTTTAAGACGGTAGTAGTGAGATCGAGAAGGAAAAACTACTTAGGACTTGGCATTTGGAGGACAGATGTTGTAACTGATTGGCTATGGTGGCGAGGAATAGTAAGGACTTAAATAATAACTCTTTTCATCTAATCCCTCTGACTAAAAACCACTCATGATAAAGCACTGATTTGGCAGAATATTCTAATGAAGAGGTAAGGCTGTAAAAAGACATACCCCAAAATGACATACTAGGCAGCATTTGACTTCACTCAGTACTAGCAGATATTCCTCAAGTATCTACTATTTCAGAGTCAATGCTAGGCATTAGGTAGATATACATAATAAAACTTTACCAACTGAAAGGTGTACAGAGAAATGATATTGGTGCTTATCTCGGCTTTTTGGTTGTAAATAACAATAACAACAAAAAACCCACCCCCAAATTGGCATTCAAAAAGGACTTTTATTGATGAAATAACTGAAGAGTATAGGGCTTTAGAAACATGAATCTTGGTACTCAAATGATGTATGAAAAATCTGGATTTTTATGTCTTTTGTCCAGCATCACTCTGCATTGGCTTCATTCTCAGAAAGGTTCTATTTTCATGATGGCAAGATGACCAGCAGCAGCTCCAGGCTGTCATCCTACTAGCTAAGCAACCTCAGTAGGAAAAAATGCTCCAACTTCTCATAACTTAATAGTTCCAGCAAATATTGCTGATGGAGATATTAGCCTAATGTGGATCATATTTCCCTTCTTGAACTAGTTACTATGGCCTGGGGTTGGCCCTAATGAACCTCATGAACTAGAATAAAGGAAAATGGCTCCAAAAAGGTTGATCAAAGTGTTATTTCAAGAACAAGGGAGAATGTATTTTTTTAAACATCTTTATTGGAGTATAATTGCTTTACAATGGTGTGTTAGTTTCTGCTTTATAACAAAATGAATCAGCTTTACATATACATATATCCCCATATCTCCTCCCTCTTGCGTCTCCCTCCCATCCTCCCTATCCCACCCCTCTAGGTGGTCACAAAACCCCAAGCTGATCTCCAAGGGAGAATGTACTGAGTGATCAAAAATTACAGATGTCAACTATACTATCAAATTGATTCAAGCAAGGACACTTTTTGCTACAAATAGCAGAAATTAATTCAAACTAGCTTAAACCAAAATGGAATTTGTTATCAGAATCTCATGGAATCCAAGAACAGGAAGTGCAAGAGGACCTTACAAGGAACTGAAATGAGGAAATGAAAATTATTAGCATTACCGCTGCCTCTCTCTCTCTTTATCTTTATAGCTATGTGAAGTCTTTTTCTTTGCAAATCTTCTGTATTTTGGATATGTCCTGTCTCTGTTTCTCAAGGCACAAGACTGTCCCACAATTCTGGAGTTTATACCTCCCCCATCTCAGCCACTTGAAAGAGACCAAGATTACCTTCTCTCACTCTCAATTCAAAATTTAGGAGATAGCATCTTATTAGTCAAACATGGATCTAGGGACCACTTTGTTCCAACCAAGTGTGGCATGCAGACTATGTTAAACCCACTCCTGCGTAAGGGGGTAGCTCTTGGAAAAAGGAGGCTATTATAATGTGGATAAAATACCAAAAATAGTCCACTTATGACAACCACACCAACTGTGAAAGAAGACCTTGTCCTTGCTATGAAACCCCATCATCATCTTCTGGACCTTAGTAAATGCACAAAGATACAGAAACTTCATTTTTAAGTAATGCCCATACAACAATATAAAAAATTCAATGCAGAGCTTCTTAACAATGAAATCCAATATCAAAATCAATACTACATGTTTAGCACCCTGGTCAGATATGTCAGGAGGCTAAACAACAAGGGAAAACACACCACTTGCTTACTTACCTATTGGCAAGTTGTGAACAAGAAATTAATTCATTCTAAAGAACATTTATTCATTTCTTACAAATTTTCAAACGAATTGTCAGAGGTTAATGAAACAGATGAATAAGACAGAATGATTTGCCTCAAAGGTTTATGGACTAGTTAGGGAGACAGACAACTAAACTGATGATTGGAAAGTAGCTATGATATGTGCTAAAATAGCACATGCTCAGAATGCTACTGGATTTCAGAGGAGCAAACATCCTGTCTCAAGGAGTGTATCAGTTTGCTAGGTCTGCCATAACAAAATACCACAGACTGGGTGACTTAACAGAAATTTATTTTTTCACAGTTTTTGAGGCCAGAAGTCTAAGATCAAGGTGTTGGCAAGTTTGGTGTCTTCTGTGGCCTCTCTCCTTGGCTTGCAGATGGCTGTCTTCTTGCTTGGTCCTCACATGGTCTTTTCTCTGTGTGAGGGGAACCCTGATGCCTCTCTAGGTGCCCAAATTTCCTCTTCCTATAATGACACTAGTTGGATTGGATTAAGGCCCACCCTAAAGACCTCATTTATCCTTAATCACGTCTTTAAAGTCTGTATCTCCAAATACAGTCACATTCTAAGGTACTGGGGGGTAGGGCTTCAATGTGTTAATTTGGGGGAGAGGGGATACAGTTCAGCCCTTACCAAAGAGAAAGAGAAATTTTCCAGAAGGGTGATACCTGACTCAGCCTTACATGATAAGGCAGGAGAGGGTCTAACCTTGCAGGAACAAAGACGTAAAAGCAAGAGTGAGCAGCATGACTTATCTATGGAATCTCAAGTAGTTTGGTATGGCTGAAACATAGGATACATATGAGAGGTTGGAATTTGGTAAAAGATAAAGTTAGAGAGGTAATTAGGGATTGAATTATAACAGGTTGGAATTTGGTAAAAGATGAATTGGAGAGGTAACTAGGGATTGAATTATAAAAGGTTTGGTATTGGGGTGGGCTAAACCATGGTAACAAATATGCTTCAAAATGTAATAGATCAGGGCTTCCCTGGTGGCGCAGTGGTTGAGAGTCTGCCTGCCGATGCAGGGGGACACGGGTTTGTGCCCTGGTCCAGGAGGATCCCACATGCTGCGGAGAGGCTGGGCCCGTGGGCCCTGGCCGCTGAGCCTGCGCATCCGGAGCCTGTTGCTCCGCAACGGGAGAGGGCACAACAGTGAGAGGCCTGCGTACCGCAAAAAAAAAAAAAAAAAAAATTTAATAGATCAAACACAACAGTTTTTTTTCTTCCCTCAAATAACAGTCCAGGGTGAGTGTTACTGATTCACCAGGAGCTCTCTTCCACACAGTGATTCAGGGACCAGATTTCCTTCATGTTAAGGCTCTCATCTCTGTGGTCAAGTTTGGGTTGCTATGTCCAGCACTTTCTCTTTAAGGTCTGAACCAGCAAGTGGCACACCTCACTCCTGCTATGTGTCCTTGGTGAGAACTAGTCATATGATATCCCCTGATTGCCTGGTTATGGATGTTATATCATAAGAGGGGTTAGCTGAATAAACCTTTCATGGATGTAATTCTATTATGGAAAGCATTTTGTACATAGGAGCTGTCTCCATCAGTCTTGTAAGTCATACAAAAGAATTTAGACTTTTATACTGAGAAAGAGAGCGTAACTCTGGGGATTTTAAAGCAAGAATGACATGATTAAATTTTAATTTTAAAATAAAAGAAAGAATTTGTGGGGCAATACTAGAAGCAAAGATATAACATTGAGGTTGTTTTGGAAATTCTGGCAGGTGGTTCTGAATTAAAGCAGTGCTGGTAGGTGAGGAGAAGATGAAACAGATTCCAGTGATATTTCAGAAATATACTCATCATGACTCCTGACTGATTTCGTATGAAGAAAGAGGAAGAGGAGAATTCTAGATGTGTAGTGATTTCTGGCTTGGGTGAATGATGAGATTTTGGTAACATTAAATGAGGGGGAACAGGTTGAAAGAAAGTCTCATTTTGAAATGTACTGAGTTTGAGACTTTTGTGGGCTATCCAAATGGCAGTATCCAATGGGTTATTGTATATGTGAATTATATTTTCAAGAGAGAAGATGAAGCTTAAAAATTGATTTTATAATTATTACAATAATGGTAAGAGGTAATTGAAATCACATGTGGATGAGGTCATCCACAGTGATCATAGATTTATGTAATGACAGAAAAATGTTGATTTCCAATTTCCTTTTTAAACCCCCAAGAAAGACTTAAGTAAAAGGGGAAAGTTTAAATAATGCCAGATTATGAAAGCAGTGATTAGCTGTTTCATAAGTATTTAACAGCAAAACGAAAACAAAAAATTCTCACCAAATATCAGAGATTCAAATACTTAAAGAAGATAATTATCATGAAACAGAAAATTGTTTCAATTAAGAGAGATTTTCTGAACTTGACAAGTCTTTACGCCTGAGTATTGCCATTATATATATTTAATCCATAACCCTATTCTCTTGCAAATATCCATCAAGTATGTTCATAAAGCAAGAGGTGGCCAGTTTATTTTTCCATCCATCTTCCTGGCAAATAACCAGCCCCTTTATGGAAACCCTGAGTCACTTACATTTATATTTTCATTAACCTGTTCATTTAAGGATAGGCCCAGTGTAATTACTACTAGATTAAAGATGATCATGTGACCACTGAATTAGAAACATGAATCAAAGACTCCAGTGAAAGTTCCTATTCGGTGATAAAAAATGCCAAATAAACAACTAAATAATATCCAGACGTTAGAAAAATGCTTGAAATTTCTTCAGATGATGCTACTAAATTCAGAAAATAAAAATGTAAAATGTTTTTGAAATATGACACCATCATGGAATACTTCCCCAAATACTATTTCCTTTCAATTAGGAAATTATGATAAATTTTATAAATCATCATTATAATTTTAATAAGGTCACTTACAAAATATATTTGAGTTAATTGCACTGAAAAACTCTACAGTGATCTGATTTTTGCCTGTCTAACGTGGTGCTCAGGCTAAGTGTGATGTTTGGGCTCTGATTTATATTTGATTTCTTAGATTTTCATCCTCTTTTGAGTTCCGATTTCTATTTTTATTTCTATGTCACAAAGTATTTTAAAGAAGTCTTCTGCTAAAATGCAGTATGATCTTCACCTTCTTTTTTAAAAAAAGGATATAAATAGTATTTTTAAATAGATATCTGTAATCCATACTGCAGTGGTTTAGCTATAGGATTTGAGTTTGCCTCCTAAGTGCCATCTTTTATTTCAAAGTTAAAGGTTGAATAAGAGTTAACTCTTACCCAATTTGATGAGTATGAAATTATAGAACAAACTTCCTATTCTCTGGGATAATATAAAAGTGAAATATACTTGAAAGCAAAACTAACCAATTGATTTAAATGATGCGTAAATATAATAAAATATGATTAATTTTTATGTTCTTAAAAGTAATCTTCATTTTCATGTTTTATATTTAATTCACCATGTAAAATGATAAAAGAAGTATCATGGATTTCTTTAATGGGCATAGACAGTCTGAGGCTATCTAAATAGGTTTTTTGGGGAGAGACCAACTTCAAATTGGATTGAAGATACCTAAAAAGCGGTCTCAGGTGTATCTACATTTGCAGGGTGCTCTTCACCTAAATATTCCTAAATTCACCTAAATATTCTAAATATCTGCTCCCCAGAGATTTAACTGATTCTCTTTGGATAGCATACTCTTCGTGGATTGTGTAGCTTAAATTCACATCCACATGCTAATGGCTCCCATCTCTCTCCTATTCGGATCTCCCACCTGTATAACTAATGGCTGGCTGGACATCACATTCAACTTAACGCCACTCAAAACCTGCTTCCCAAAGCCTGCTCCTTCCCCAGGACTCCCGTGCCCTGGCCACCATCCCTAGAATCAACCTGAATGACCTCTATTCCCTCCTGTTGTTATATCCATATATGTGCCAATTCTGTCTCTTTCATACCTGAATCTGTCCATTTGTCTCTTTCCCCACTGCAGCTAAATTAGTTCAAGTTGCCTGTGTTACTGCTTACACAAATGCTTTCTTGTTGCCCTCACCCAATCCTCAGTTTCCCTCACCAAAATCTATTCACTGTGTAGCCAAAGGACCTCTCTTCCACATCAATTCTCTGTGCAGCAGCCAGAGAGATATTTCTAAAGCATAAATATAACCTTGGCACTTTGTTGATCAGAAGTTTTAAGAGTTTCTCATTTCTCCCAGAATAAATTCCAAACTTTTTAGCACCACATATATGTTCCTTAATAATTGGGGCCCTTTAAACTACTATTCTTTGTTTAGTTCCTTAAATGTACCAGGCTCGTCTACAGCATCTTGGACTTGGAAGAAGTTTTTCCTCACCTCAAATTCTAACTTCCCCCTCTCAACGCCCCCAACCTGGTTGCTTTATCTCATACTCTTTTTCAAGACTTAGCTTTGATTTTACTTCCCTGGTGAATTTTTTTCTGACCAGTCGAGGTTGGATTTTATGTTCTTCTTGTGTATTTCTTCAGCACCCTGATCTTACTCCAGCATTCCACTCATCATATCAAATTTCCTCTCTTTCTTCATAGATTGCAAGTTTCTTGAAGTCCTCTTTGATGGCAGAGACTATTCTTTTTTTTTAAACCCATGTCTCCTCAGTGTCTAGCACAGACCCTGAAATAAAGTAGGCACTCAGTTAATATTGGTTGATTAAATCAATGGATACCTATTAGATCCTCCTTACATAGATGTGACAGGTGTTTACACTTGATTATTACCTGCAAACATCATCTTATCTCAGAAAGGATTCTCTTATCGTTTGTAATTAGTACCTAAATTTTTGACATAAGGGGAGCATTCATTTTGGTAAAAATAAATAAATGTATAGATAAATGAATAAACAAATATATACACTTTTAGTAGGAGGTGCAGAAATACATACCTCTGGAAGGAGGTGAGGAAACTGGTTTAAATCTTAAAACCTTTTGTTTAAGATTGATATGAAGGAATAAATACCTGGATTCCTTAAAAACTCAGCTTCTTCCAGTCCTACTTTCTTACAATTCAAATTATCACCTTTAAATAAATTAGGAATAAGTGGACTTTAAATAGAAACAATAACTGGGACAAACTAAGATAGGGATCAATACATTTAGTTTTTTACATTGTAGCAAATAGTGTGACTATTAGAAAATTGCTGGAGGGAGGAAGCAACTGGAGAATCTGACACCTAGGAAGTTTGAGAAAATAGAGGAAAAAAGGAAAGGCTTCGTCTGGTTCTTTTCAGTGCCAGTGTCTGGAAAAACAACAGCAGTGTTCTCCTGAGTACCCAGAGTAGAAGAAATGTGCAATGATGCGTAGAAGCCAGCTCTCACATCAGAACGAGTTGTTGGTTTTTCTTTGGGTTTTCAATGTGCATTTAGGAGTGTCTGGAAGTAAAGCATGGCCTGTGCTTTCTATACTCTGATGACCTAGTCTGAGCTTGTCTGAAATATAATGGCACAAATCATACTGTCCTAAACCCATGAGCAGTAAAGGAATCAGGGTATGGCCATTACACACAGAACATTTATTAGCTGTGCTCTATTGCTTAAAAAATCTATTATGCTGAGAGAAGATACATGTTGCGCTACAAGCACTAACTTAAGTTACTGGAGTCAGGTACCTTACAATATACTTCACACCAAATAAGTGATGTTCTTTTAATAGTTTATTGAGAAATGTTACATGGTCGATCAAAAACACAGAGTTATAGGCATGTTTGGTGGCACTAAATAAAAACTACATCAGCTTACATCAAGTCCTGTTCTGAATTTCCAATGGCCACAAATGATTTTTATCTGCTGTATTTCCTCACCCCAAACTCACCATGTTTATGTTCATAACATTCGTATCTTACTCTGAGACCAGCTGCAGTCTCTAATACTAATTTTCTTTTGTTTTTAAATAACATCCATCTTGTTTTGGGCCAAAGGAGCTCTCTTAAATGGGTAAAATGGGGAAAAATGTGTCTTGGGCAGGAACTCCTCCCCCTTTTGAGTATTTTTGTTGCTACTGCTCCTTCCCCTCTGACTGTAACATTCCTTTCAGCCAGCTGTCCATTTCCTCTTTTCCTAGATTTTAATTGATAAAGTATTTATTGTCCCAGAGGATTGGTGATAGAAAACCAAGCATAAAGTAGATATACTTGGGAAGTGGGGTCTTTCCTGACACTTTTAAATAATGCAGGTCTTGCCACAAACAAGCATGCCTTTCCAGTAAAGAACACTTAAAAAGAATGTAAACAACCTCTGTTCTCTTTCGTTACTTCAACAAAAGAGCTCCAAGTTTCTTAAATCTTGGTTTATTTATGCTGCCATCCAAAGAACCTACAAATGCTCTTCCATTTAGCAGGCTATTAAAATTAAATATCCCTCTGTCAGATCCTCAATCTGATTTTACCTTCGCAGTCAATTTTTCTTCCAGACTTTAGATGTCTTGAATTCTGGTATTATATTACAAAATAAAATTCCTAGTGTAGGAGTACCATCTAGCTTTGGTATGCTATATTTGTTAAATTTTCTGATTAAATAATGAATCAATAAATGAAACCATTACTGAATGAAACATTGTTGTGCCTGTTCTCTAGATTCCACTATTCTTACTTCAACCTCTACACCTTTGCCTGTGCTAATCTTGCACCTAGCATGCACACTTTCTTCTTCTACATCAGTGGTTGTTGTGTGCACTAGAATCACCTGAGAGCTTGTCAAAACAAAGATTTCTTGTCTTCACTCCAGAGTTCCAAGGTGGGACCCAAGAACCTGCATGTCGAACAAGTTCTCCAGAGATATGAATGACACTGGTCTGGGGACCACACTTTGAGAACACTTACCTAGAGCTCAGGTAACTTCTGAGACATACCTTGTATCTCACATTTTTGGGGGGGGCGGGGGTGATGTTCTCTCCTATGATTTGAATTTGTATTGTTCTCTACCACTTATAAGTCCTTTTCTTCAGTTTTTTATACTTTTAGAAACTTATCACACATGAGTCTGTTATCCAATAACTTGATGCTTTCACATCCTAACCCCAACCATGCTGAACTTCTCACTTCTCCTTGAAAAGACCATGAATCATTGTGACTTCATGTTATTTCCTTTCCCTAGCTTACCTTTAATCCTTTTCAACTTGGTAAACTCTGAGACCTAGTTCTAGTGTCTCCTCTTTTGTAAAGTCTTCTTTGAATTTCTTGGTAATTACCACTTGTACCCCAATTCTTTGCTCTCATGGATCACTGAACTTAATCAATACCATTGAAAGTATCTGTATATGTTTATTCTGAACTCCTAAGAGACTGGAAGCAGATCATATTTATAGTGTAATCCCTAGTACCAAGCACAATACCTCACTAAAGGCATTTTTTGAAAGAGTACCAATTTTTGGTAAAATAATTGTGATATAAAAGCAAACGCAATCAATAAAATAACAACCAAACAACAACAGCAAAAAGGAATGTGCTATAGATATAACTTCCCCACTGAGTTGCCATGTTCAATATTGAAAAATCAGTTAGTAATCTAGGTGGACCCTCTTATTAAGGCAAAATTCCAGATTCTATTAATAATGTAGGCTGAAGACATGGGAACATCCTGAGTGCTCATCAACAGATGATTGGTTTAAGATGTAGTGTATATATATATATATATATATATATATATATAATGGAATGTTACTCAGCCATAAAAATGAATGAAATATTGCCATTTGCAGCAACATGGATGGACATAGAGATTATCATACTAAGTGAAGTAAGTCAGAGAAAGCAAATGTTATATGATATCACTTGTATGTGGAATCTAAAAAAATAAAACAAATGAATTTATATACAAAACAGAAACAGACTCACAGACAGAACACAACCTTATGGTTACCAGTGGAGAAAGGGAGGGAGAGAGGGATAAATTAGGAGCATGGGATTAACAGATACAAACTACTATACATAAAATAGAAAAGCAACAAGGACTTACTATATAACACAGGAAGCTATATTCAATATCTTGTAATAGCCTATAATGGAAAATAATCTGAAAAAAATGTATATATATATAAAACTGGATCACTTTGCTGTACACCTGAAACTAACACAATATTGTAAATCAACTATATATCAGTAAAAAGAAAACAATTTAGACTAAAAGCATGCCAAATAACAGAATGATATATTTATTTTTGTTTCTAAGTACTGAGCAGAAAGACTAGGTAAGAAGAAATGAGAAATATCTCCACTTAGTCTAAAATAAACTACCTAGATGAAAATTAGAGGAGGAAGTGAGGAAATATTTAGATTTGCTGGTATATTATAACTGTGTGCCAAAAAATAAAGCATCTCTAACATCATCTAAAGTGAGAAATTTCTGAAATTAGTTCCCATGACCTCTTATTAACCATTTCCGCCTTTAATGTGCTTCCTCCCAAAGATTTGATTCTTTTCCTCAAATCTCTTGGATGCTTTATTACACGTGACTTCAGGATCAAGCCATTTTGGTGGGCTCACTTTGGACATGAACTTCTCCCTTTATTTTTGGTTTAAAATATAAACCACCTGTAACCTCAATGATATTTTGTACAGGATGGTTACGTTTAGATCTGGTGATCAAAATGTACCTTAAAGAGTCAAGAAGAGAAAGTTTAGAGCTGCTAGGTTAGAGGAGGTCCATTTGAGGAAGGAATCATTTTGACAGCTGACATTACGGCTTCTAATAAAATTGACCAACTGTTTCTTGTGGAAGTTTTGTTTCTGCTGTTATAGCTGCTTCTGTCACGAAAAGAGATCTGGAGAGTGTTTTAGAAAGCATGCTTGTGATAACTCAAATGATAAAGTATCTTATATAACTATGACATTTATATCTTCACATTGATGTAGGCAAATTCTCTGGACTTTGTAATATTGCGTATATTGCCTTTACTAACATATCAGTGGAGACCTCTAATTTTCCTTACCATTGATTCATGAGCTTTTTTGAAGTTCAGTATTCCTAAAGCTATGCTTGTGTGGGCAGGCCACTTTTGCTGATATGAAAACCAAACAGGGAGAGACTGACTTTCCCAAACATAAATGCAGTTAATGTGAAGCTACAGAGTTAAAGGATGTAGAAGGTTAAAAGAAGTTCAGCTTTGGCAAACTAAATTTACTCAGCAGAAGTAGCTGAATTCCTGAAGTGGAACCATTCACTTTGAGATAAGTGTTATATTTATGGTACAACATCTTCACAGTGATGTATATTACTCTTGTGTATGCTCAGAGACACACGACTGTGAAATAAAAGGAATAGAATTTAATAGGTCAATTTATTGGTTAACTTCGGTAAAAGTCTCAGCTGAAGTTGTTGGTTGAGATGATTTTGTCTTGTGGATAGGTTTGTGTGTGGTTTAATGTGTCCCCCTTTCCAGATAATTAAGAATTAAAGTTTCTAATTTTTATCTGTCCTTCTGATGAACTAGGGTAATAAAATTCTGTTCTTAAGTCACAGAGACAAGTATGGGGCACTTACTAAACATAATAAGACCCTGAAAGAGAGCCAATAAAGATTTTTTTCCACCCTAATTTTCAGTCTGAAGTGAATTATATCCTGTGATAAAGTAGTATAGCTACATAATGTTGAGTAAATTTATAAATATTTCTGAGCCTCAGTTTTCTCCTCGGTAGTAAGGTGGTAATGCTACTTGGTCTGTAGGATGTCAAGAAAATTACATGAGAATATAGGTGAAGAGATTAACACCAGGATGGCATGCCAAAGTTTTCAATAAATTGAGCTATTATTATCATTGTAAGAATGATGAGATCTTTGAAGATTTTATTCTCAGTAACTAGATCCATTCTCTTCTTCCATGTGGTTATTGATTTCAGTGCTTAGAGCATCCTTTAACTTCTCAGTCAACTACCATGAAAGAGACTATCTCAAGACTGCTTGCAGTGTGGTCACCATCTGTGGGGATATGGCAGTAAATCAAAAAGTTAATGCTTCCCTAACTTCTGAGTTAAAAAACTACCATTACCCCTTCCAAAGTCATTATTTCCAGCGATACCTAAGCACTGGAAGTAAAAGAGTACAGTGAATTTAGTTATTAAAACTGTATGATTGTAACTGTTTTCACTCCCATTGTTTGCTCAAGGACCAGATCATTGCCCACAGATGAACCAAGTAAAGGGTCTTTGCTTCTCCAGTTATCATTCTCTTCTTTCATGTTCCCAGCACCTGTTTATTTGGCTCCTGCTATGTGCTGGGTCCTGGCAAATAAAAATGAGTCTGAGATCATCTTTGCCCTGCAAAAAACCCAAAACATATTGCATTGTTTGATAATGTATATTTGGGGAAAAACTGCAAATATGTAAATTTATATTGGCAAACATCAAGGAGAAACTGTTTTCCAAAACACAGTACTATGTGGGGAAAAAGATAATTGAAGAAGGCATGATTTTTTTCTGACAGGCTAGATGACAGGGTAGATGCAGTTAAAATCCAGGAAAGTTAGTGATAACAGCCACAAGCAAAGAATTAATAAAGTGTGATGTGAACTCAGAGAAGACAGAATTTATTCCTATCTTAGATGAATCTGCAAGGCTTCACAGTTCCTTTGAAACTGATGTGGGTCTTGAAAGATGAGAATAAATTTATTCACTCATCTATCAAGCATTTGTCAAACCATTCAGTTTATTTATCAAACCATTTCTAAGCATCAGACACTATGGCAAGTATCTGAGATATAGAGAAGCTATAGCTTTGCCCTTCAGGAGCTAACAGTCTAGTCATGGAAGAGACAGACATGTAAAACGTGATTAGACTATAACAGATTTATAATATTAAAATACAATTAATATATTATGTCATACTGATATAATATAATATAACATAATGTAATGTAATTTCTGAAGGAATTCCTGATTCTATCTTGGGTCTTCAATCATGTGTCTGTGTGTGTCTGTGTGTGTGTGTATGTGTGTATTTGTGTATGGAAGGGAAATCAGGAAAATCTTCCTAGAGAAGACATTTGAGCTAAGTCTTGAAGAAGAGAACTTCAGAAAGCTGCCCAGTGGGTTGGAGACACAGGAGCATTCCAAGTGAAGAAGGAAGGAAACTGAATATTCTTAGGAAACTGCAAAAAAAGGAGTGTCAGGAGTATAGTGTAAGGAGATGGGGAATGAGATCTGGGAGTGGGAATGAGCGTGTGAATTATGATGTAGACATGACGGAGAAGAAGCTAAAGCTCGGGTAAGGGCCAGATCATAGAAAGCTTTGTTCTAAGCACAGGGAGTCACTGAGATGGCTGCTGGGAGTCTGAGCCTGCCATGGAGGGGTCTGGGTCAACCCGATGCATCTAGTTCACCTCTGCCACCCCTCACCCACTCCCAGCCAGCTACGTTGAAATATATACCCTCAAATTCAGGAGCCATGAAATCAGAACCTATTAGTATTATTTGAAAATCTTTGGGAACATGAAATAACACTTTACTTAGTTTGGAATTCTTAGCTTCATCTTTGGATACAGATGTTGTAATTTAGGTCTGAAAATCAAGAGACATAAAACAGTCTTGTATAGGTGCATACATTTTTTTAAACTGATAAGAGATTTTTTATTCTTCGAGTAATAGTTCAGGAGTGGTTTCTTCCACCTTGAATCGCTTAGAATCTTTACTTCCTTTGTTCTTGGAACATTAACATCTCCATATTTCATTTATTCATTCAGTTCACTAATCTCCCCTACTGGTAGAAGTATTATTGCAAGCCCTTTTTTTTTGCCGTATGCGGGCCTCTCACTGTTGTGGCCTCTCCCGTTGCGGAGCACAGGCTCCGGACGCGCAGGCTCAGCGGCCATGGCTCACGGGCCCAGCCGCTCCGCGGCATATGGTATCTTCCCGGACCGGGGCACGAACCCGTGTGCCCTGCATCGGCAGGCGGACTCTCAACCACTGAGCCACCAGGGAAGCCCTATTGCAAGCACTTTTAATTCTTCTTTTTCTACTGGAGTTTTTGAACATCAAATAAAGCCTTGGAGGCAACTGCAAGTTGAAAGTATTATTTATTTCTCCATAGAGTTACCAGTAACTTGAGCAACAGAGATAAGAGCCTTTCCTTGTGAACTTCTGGGAATTTAGTAAAGGATTATCTTTCCACCTATTTCCCAGTTCACCACTCTGATATAAACACCACTCAGAGAAACTTGGTTTAGGGTGAAAGCAATGTCATTTTGTACAGAGTGATGTGTGTCACAAAGTATTTGATTAACTAGGGTAGCCAAAGACAAAGTTAATTATTTGGTCAATATTTTACTAGGTTTTTCAGTTATTACCCACTTTACTTTTAATTACTTTTCCCGCTATTCTCCATCTGATGTTATGTAAAACATCTACATATCTACACATAAAATCATATTTTATCAGAAACCTACAGCTGACCTCATTTTATAAAATCATGTTGTTTGCCGAAAGAAAGAAAATCTTCAGAAAAAGCATCATGCTTTTTTTAAAAACCCACATCAGGATGTGACAGCAGGATGATAGACAAGAACTACACAGCTTTTACAGTTTGGAGATAAATGGGAAAAATGCATCTGAGAGTGGATTTCATGAAAAGTATGGGATCAAAGCACTACTGTGTCTGTTAGCCTTTACTGCTACTTTATTTCACTTTATTTCATAAATTCGGGTTAGTCATTAAAAATGTCAAAGGAGTCATATGTTTTCTACAACAGAACAGAACATTATACACAAGGCCAATTTACAAAGCTCCAGTCTGCGGCTTTACTGAGGAACGGAGTTCTGAAAAATCTGTGTTCTGGGGACTTTCTCAGTTCAAAGCAACTAGCAGGAATTTTGCTTAAATCAAATCTTAGAATTGAACTCCCTAGTTTCTAGGTTGTCACTGTGTGTGTTAAAAAAAATACAGTATCTATAAATTCCTAAGATAAAACAACAGGCCAATGAAGTAATATGAATTTCTAAACTTTTCTACTGAGTAGCTGTTTTTTCATGATAATTAATACAAGTTCATTCTAATATTAGCAAGCCAAGCAATACAGAAGCATATGAGGATAAATATTATAGTTTCTCCTGCTTCCCTTCCTTCCTTCCTTAAAACCACAAGTGTCTTGTATATGTTCCTCCATATCTTTTAAGACACATCTTATACATTAGGAATCAAAGTTAGATATTTTTAACATGGCCAACATGATCTACAACTTGGAATTTCTATATAATGCAGTGGTTTTCAATCATTTTTACAGCAAACAGTTCTTTTTTTCCAAATTAAATCTTTCGTGAAAATTAGGGTACTTGCATGCTTAAAGGTTGATCTCAGCTTAAATCTCACTTCCCCTGGGAAGTCATTTTTATCCCATAAACTAGATTCATAACAAATTCTTGAGGGATTTTTTGGGGGGTTTAATGCTGTAGGTTCCTTGAGGCAGAGTGAGTTAACTATCATTCTATTATTATCAGTCTTGTGACATAATAGGAACTATTTGTAGTCCGTATTATGTAATATATATACAGATAAAGGTACAGATATAGATGAATGAGTTTCTTTACTATCAACAGAAAATATTCTTAAGCACTGTAACAGCAGAACCTTATATAGTGCCTGGGAGATATAAAGTTGCCCGGTATTTGTGGAATGAAGAATAATATTTCTCTAAACATTTCAAGTGGCTATAGCATTCTCTGGTGCACAATTTGAAAATCATTAGCTTAGTGGATAGGGCTCCCACAAAGTAGTAAGATATCTGCTTTACAGGTTTGAGTTTTGCATAGCCTCTCTGTGTTTCAGTAGCAATTTCTATTTCACTTGACTTATCTGGAGGCACTTGACATCATCGGCCACTTGGCTTTCCCATTCTTTCCTGGTTCTCCTCTACACCCCAGAAAATTTCTCCTCAGTGTCCTTTGTGGGGGATGATCTCTAGGAATCCAGAATAGCTCTCTTCACCTTTTTATTTGACATGCTCTTTTTTTACATGATCTTACCTACTTTTGTGGTCTTAGTTACTGGTGTGTTGGTAGCTTCTGGATCCTTATTTCCAAATCTCACCATCCTCCTGAGTTCCAGAAAGGATTTCTAACTGTTGCCAGAGAACCCCATTTTTATGTTATTTAGATGTTTCAAACTCTCAGGTATATAATGCTATATTTTCTGTCATAATTCTCCATAATTATGTGGGTTTTTTTTTTCTCTTTTCTCTATCTTTGTTTATGACATTGGTTGTTGAATCTAGGAAACTGACTCATTTTAAATGATTGTCATATCCTTTACGTATCACCAATTCTTGTTAGTTCTACCTGTTAAATAGCTCTCAAACCAACCTCATAAAATTTGTTTCCAAAGCCACTGTGTTGAGCCAGAACCTCAAGATCTCTCACATGAATTGTCCATCCTCTGCAATGCTGATAAAATATCTTTTTTAAAACAATCAGAGGACTTCCCTGGAGGTTCAGTGGTTGGGACTCTGTGCTTCCAATGCAGCGAGTGAGGGTTTGATCCCTGTGGGGAGAACGAAGATCCCACATGCTGCATGGCATGGCCAAAAAATTATTAAATAAATACACATTAAAAATAAATAAATAAATACAATCCACCCATTAAAAAAAAAGCTTTAAAAAAAGTCAGGAATATGAACATTTAATTCCTCTACTTGAAAAATATCAGTGACTTCCATTGCCTAATTTTGTAGTCTCTGTGTAACCCCAGGGGGTACAGTTAGGTTCAGGAAGAAAATATTGGGACTTCTCTTTATATTCATTTATTCATATATATATTGATGGATATTTGGATTCTTTCCAAGTTTAGCTAATATGGACAAGTCCATAATATTGTATATTCTCTGGGTGCACATGTAAAACTTTCAGGGATATACTTGGCAGTGGAATTGTTGTATTATAGAATAGGCAAATGTCTAAAACATAATATATTAGCAGTTATACAGGCATATACTTTATTTTTAAATGTATTAAAGATATATTAAGAGTGAGTGCCCAAAACATTTTTTATTCTGAATAAGAGTATGTGATCAAAAATGCACTGGTTTATAGAATAAAAACTCTCACACCTAGCTCCAAATTCCCTCTTTCATTTCCATTTTTCCAAAATAAGTCTGTTAGGCTCTTGCTGCTACAAGCTTCCATTGCATGTATCACCATAATAGTATTTATCAGGTTGAGTAGCTGTTGTTTATTTCTTGTCCATCTCCTCACCTAGACTTAATGGTCAAGGGCAGACTTCTAGTCAGAATTCTAGTCTCACTCATTTTTGTATCTCTGGTACCTGGCAGTGGTAGCATATGGTAAGCACAAATTTAAATATTTATTGAATGAATGAACTAAGGTAAATGGTAGGAATGCTATTTTATATAGCTGAGAAATGAAGTATCACAGGAAAATCCTGTATACTCTGGGAAAAAAGCATTATATAAATTTAAGCACTAGTGCTTTATGATAGAATTTGATCTATGGTGTTCTGTAGCCTGAATATCAAAATGTGTGTTTTAGTTTAGAATTAATCAAGAAAGCCAACACTCTATTTGCTCTTTATCTTCACCTTAGATGTGCTAGCACCGTAGCAGAGTAGTGGAAAATTCTCTTCAGCCTCTAACTTATGTTCTCTTTATCAATATTCCTAGAAGAAGAAGGTTATGTTAGAACAGAAAGATAACTGGGCTAGGAATCAGACAGACCAATATTTGTCTCGGTTCTGTTATTTGTGATTTTACACACATCGCTCAATTTCTTTGACAATCCGTATAATAATTTAAAAGAGCTATTGCTTATTAGCATGTGTCAGGCAGAGTTATATGCACTTTCCATGAATCATCTCACTTAATAATAAGCATAAATATTACCCCATTTTACAGAAGGAGTAAATGAGGATCAGAGAGATTATACAACTTCCTCCAGGTCCTAAGACACAAGTTACAAGTCACTTATCTAGTTTCTTTACCAGGGTTTTAAAAGAATCAAATGAGGTAATCTATGTGAGAACATTTTATAGTTTTTAACACTTTTCCATTCAACATATATTTATTTACTACTTAGCACATACATTGTTCTGTACACACACACACACACACACACACACAAAGAATATGAATTATATAGTCAGCAGTTGGAGGGTCTTGAAATCTTGTACAGGAGATACAAAAATCTATAAATGACAGTAACACAGTAGTGACTACTTTTTCCCTGGGAAGAAGATCAGAGAAAACCTCACAAAAGAGATACCATTGAAGTCTAATATGTTAAAAGATGATTGAGATTTCTAGGTAGATGCTGTGTTGAAGGACATACAAAGAAGGAAAGAGCAAGACCAAAGACAAAGGAGGTAAAACACAGGCTATCTGGGAAATAATAAGTTAGTCATCGTGGAAGAAATACAGGATGTGGGGCAGCACGTAGCAGGAGATAAAGCCAGAAAGAAGGGTAAGTTAGAGCCGGAATATAAAGGACTTGGGATTTGACTTATTGTATTGAGCTAATGGGTATCACAGAAACATTTAACTAGGCAAGTACTATGATGTTGACAATAAGAATATCAATAATAACTTTTATAACAATAATAATAGATAATATTTACTGAACACTTAATATGTGCCAATAACTACATTAATGCATGGCTGATTAACTTAATCTTCACAGTTATCCCATGAGATAGGCATTGTTTTTCACTCCATACACTATGCTCTTAGCCTCATTCCCATACTGCCACAATAGCGGTTACTCCAGAATGCCAGCACAGTAAGAAATGAGGTGAGACAATCCTACCCATAGGGATGAGAGGCTAGGAGATCAGCTGGGTTTTTTTTTTTTTTTTTTTGCTGTGTTTTGTTTTCTGAATTTGTATTTACATAGCAAACACATTATTACTTCTTAATTTATTTGGGATGGCTTGAGAGGACTCTGGTAGAGATAAGGAGGTTACAGCCTTCCTTTCCAAAGCTTTCTCAAGGTGTCAGCACTGGAGAGCAATTTGGAAGAAGAGGGTAGATTTACAGGGCATCGTTACCAATTGTTAGTACCTGCAGCAGCTCAACAAAGCTGATGGAGGACACCAAAGGCAATGAAGTAGTAATAATAACATGGTTGGCCCTAACACAGCAAGCTTTCAAGCATGGACAAGCTTATTTATATGTGTGCCCCCATGTCGTGAAATCACTGCTGACTACAGCTTTGCAGGAGAACAGAAACAGGATGAAATTAGTCATGCCTTTCTCACATGCACAAGGAATCAGCAGGTAGTTTTAACTCCTGACATTTTACTGCTATGCCAAAGCAAACTACACGTTATGGGCAAATCAGCCCTTGTTTTAGGTAGAAAAATATTCTGCCAGTGAGAAACTATGCATTACATATGCACTACAGGGATGCTGGGTGTGAGTTTGTTCCGTTGGAATTTCTAGCTTTACAGCCCCCCTTCTTTCTTCACATTGGGGTACAAGCTGTACTGGGCCCTCTAGTTAATGAATGTGCTTTTTGAAAGTCATGGGTTGTTCATCAGAGACCCAGAAACTACCTCAAGGAAAACCCTTCTATGTCCAAAGATTTACTTGGCTGGGGAAGAATCTAGACATTTGGACAATAACTTGAACTTAAAAACTAGGCTGATTCTATTGCTTGGTCTGCACAGATACTGGTTGTTAGTAAGATACTAGTTGGAATAAATGATGACCCAGATTTGTTAGCAAGGAAATAATGCTCTGTGGGTGGGCAGCACACTGAGTGCCTGTGTAGACACATACTCATGACACCTCCTCCTTTGTACATTCGGAGATGCTTCCATGTTTTTCTGGGTATATTCCTATCTGCTACAAGACCGTAAGCTCCCTGAGGGCAAAGACTTTCTATTTTGTTAATTGCTGGTACTTAGAATAGTACTTAGGACATAATATGTTCCTAGTAAATCTCTTTTGCTCATTATTCAAAGAAATATTGAGCATTTATCATGTTTATTTACAATTTAAATGAAAAAGTGAATGAGTGTATGAATAAAAAAATAAATGGAGGACTTTAATAATCATAGCAATGTATGTAACTAAACTTTACCAGGTTCGTGAAGAGTCTTATCTATAGCCAGTTTATTCATAAGAGTCAGCTTATACAGAATATGTGTAGCATCAACAATATACACAAGTTGTCAGGATTCTTGATTTTTCCTTTAGTGCCTCTTGTCCTTCGACATCTGGCCCATTTGACGGTCAGTAATAAAATACGACCAACAGCTGCCAAAGTCAGTATTCCTGCTTCAAAAGGGAGAACAGAAGCTAACATTTACTTTGTTACTAGGATGTGCTACATTCTTTCACAAGTTATTTCATTTAATTTTTTTTTTTTTTTTTTTTTTTTTTTTTGCCGTATGCGGGCCTCTCACTGTTGTGGCCTCTCCCGTTGCGGAGCACAGGCTCTGGACGCGCAGGCTCAGCGGCCATGGCTCACGGGCCCAGCCTCTCCGCGGCATGTGGGATCTTCTCAGACCGGGGCACGAACCAGTGTCCCCTGCAACGGCAGGTAGACTCTCAACCACTGCGCCACCAGGGAAGCCCTATTTCATTTAATTCTTAAAATAACTATCTGAAATGGTGCTATTATCCCTATTTTATATCTATGAAGAAACTAAATTCATGCTTCTATTTAGACACAGAAGCAGCATTTTTTTTCTTTTCCTATATAATTATTTTGTCATATATGTGTCTTCCCCTCTTGACTAGGGTTGTTGAAAAATGCTTTCTTAACCAAGAACAATCCTTGGCTTTGTATCTATATCTAAAATTCCCATATTACTTATATTTTGGGCTATGGACATCGCTATTATATGTCCATGTGCAAACATAATCTGGGGGAGAAACAAAGTAAACCATAATTAATCATTAACACCTTGGTTCAATTTTGTTTCTATGAGATTTCTTTTAGCATGTAGACCCTAAGAAAGCGAAAGCCTGGTCAAAATTATTTTGAAGCCATGCCCAGTCACAGTGAGACTTTGAAATGCAGTCTGAGCAGCTAAATTACAGAAAGGGTAGGAATCTGCCAGTCCCCCATTTTCTTAAGCCCACTGAGAAGACTGTCACTCAAAACATGAAATTAACCAAAAGGCTGGAAAGGCATGGATGACGAGCTTGGTGTGGAGTAGAAAAATGGATCCTCAACCTCTAAAATTTCTCCAGAGACTCTTAATCTGTTTCCTGAACATTCACTTTGCATTGTCACTCATATTCTTTTGAAAAACTCACAGTAGTTTCTACAGACAATAGAGAAATCGAAACAGTTGTCAAGATTAATCAGGCTCCCAACTCTTAGCCCCAGAATTTGCCCCAATCGATAGAGCCTCTGTAGAGGGCAAGGAAGTCACTGTGAGCCAGCCCTGCCCCAGTAAGACCTATGGCTCCTTCCTCTTTTGTGAAGACACTTATCACCTTAGGCTGGTGGGACATAAAACTTGGTAAGATGTTTAATGATGGCTCTGTGCCTGTGATCAATGGGAGTTCACCCTAATCCTCTATGACTCTTTTTCTTGGACACTATAGATGGAAATTTCCCTGGCTTCTAATTATTTTCCTCTCTACTGTACAGAGTATAAAATAGTATTTCCAATAAACGCAGGTTCAGTAGGCAATAGCCATAGCCTATGTTCATTTTCTTTTGTACCCCAGATATAGTAAAACTCGAAATGAAAAATAAATAAATAAATAAAGGCATTTTTCAATAGAAGCAAAAATTTAAAATGCCTATTTAACAGCCTGAATTTTAGTCCCCGTGAATGATATGCTGGCCGAATGGTTTGCTGCCTTAATTAAAATGATATCTAGCCATTTAAATACGTACAATCAGACATACCAGAGAGGTGTTTGAAATCTAAATGCATTCTACCTGGGTAAATATGCTCTGGAAGATATGTTTTCCACTCTCTTTGTTTACTGACCAGCTGTGTTCCCAGATTTCTCAGCTCCTCTCAGGTTACTGGAAGTGGAAGATATTTCGTGATGGGTTCTGAGAATTAGAAAAAAAATCAAGGAATGGACTCTTGATCACACGAGCCAAAAGACCATCACCTAAATGTACTGACTAGTAAAATTTCCTTTTAGTAAAGGGAAGAATCATCTGGCAAAATTACTTCTTTGTCGCCATTTCAGAATTCAGGACCTCTTTGGTTTGGATTAGTTCCCTGCAGACAAATTGCAGGGCAGAGTTGAATCTCTGGGTCAGACTATCAGAGAAATAAATTTCTATGGCTCTAGCAGGAGTCCGGGAACGGGAAGAAGGATGTAGAACCCAGGCTTTACAGATGGCCTGCTTGAACAGAATGCAGTGTCATTCCAAATGAGCTCAGGGCACTGTCCCTGGCTCTGTGCTGTTTGTGATTCTACTTCTTACTGAAAACCAGAGCTTCAGTTTGTACCTCTGAATAAGTGTCTAAGAAACTATGCCTATTTCACCAATATGGATATTTTAGGCTTAAATGTAATTGCAAATTGTTTTAATTCTTTGCTTCATTTTGCTTGGGCATTTGTATCCCATGCATGTAGTATGTAGGGAGTTCTACCTACATATTAGCTATCATCATTTGCTGTGGGAACTTCAATATGAAGTATAACACAAATTGGAAGCCTATTTGTTCATGTTCAAAACCCAACCATAGAATCAGCATGCTAGTGCTGTCAGAAGCCATGGAATAGTTTATTCTAATGGTTTCCTGTTCTTGATGAGAAGAGAGAGGCCCAGAGTTTTGAAGGGACTTGCCCAAAACTATATCTAGACTTTAAGTACGACCAGCTCTGGGGTTGAGACTTCTGATGCCTAGTTCCTATGGCTCAGATACAGAGTGATCATTGCTTAATCAAAGTACTCGAGATGCTCTAGAGAAAAGGTAAATTTTTGTTTGGGAACAAAGTGAACAGCTTCCAAATTTGAATTCTGACAGAAATTGGTGAGATGAACAATTATATTAGAGGTTCTTAATAATTGCTAACACATTTGGGGACTCAATAACTGTTAAGTTTGTTCTGACTTTCAGAGATTGTTAATAAGTTGGCAGAAGATAATCAGGCTCTCCAAACTATTTAAATGGATACAATTTGACCCCATATTCTCTGTTTTTAACCAGTATACTAGATTTGTATCCTCATCACTTCCTTCTTGGTTATTTTATAGGAATAATCATCTCTTTTAAGGTTTTTGTAATTCTTAACCAGTATACTTCCTTTCCAAACTCTCCATTCATCCATTTGCTCATTAAATCATTTATTCAACATGCACATAGACATTATCACATGCCAGGACACAAAGATGTATAAGACAGTTTCTCTTCTCAGAGTTCGTAGCCCGGGAAGGGGAACATAGATTGTAACAGAAAATGACTATTCAAAGATCTGAGATTGAAGTTGATATACACATGAAAATCACCTGCACAGTTCTGTGATTTTCTCTAGTAAGGTAGATTACAATGTGCTTTTATGTAAATGCTTCTTACACTAAGCTTGTGAGGTAGGCAGAATAAACAGAGGTCCCAAAGATGTTAAAATGTTATCAGTAAATCTGAGTCCATATCTGTCCTGTTCCCCCTGTGACTTGTGCACAAGTTCCTGGCATACACAGGGAGCTCAATAAATACTTTTTGACTGAAAGACTGAACATAGCCAGTTAATATGAAACTGAGCTTTAAACTCAAGTGTCCAAATCTTGAGACCAGCATTTATTCTGTTGGATCCATATTCAGTGTCAGCTGTGACCATTCCCTCTCTTTGCTCTTCAGAACAATGGTTCTCATCTACCTTGAGTCCCATCTACTTGAGATAAAGCATTCCAATTAATTAATGCTTCTGAAGCTGCTGCCCATATATTAACAAACTTAACAATGGTATCAGATGAGGCAGAAGATGACTGTTTCTCTAGGTATTGCACCTCAGTTGAGTAGCTAATTTTTATCAGAGGGTCCATCAGATCACATCAGAGAGGTGATCAAACTGCTCCCTTGCAGAATGCCAGCCTTGGGAATTCTGTGGCAAGTTTATGAGAATAGTGCAGAGCCAGAGATGTGACATTTTCTAATGACAAATGACTATATCTGTTTCTGAAATGCCCATATTTTTCATCATTAAATGATGGACATTATAAAACTAGGGCTATGATGATGTCAATTATAACAATAATGAAGTGAATAATAAAAAGAAAAATGGGTACCACTTATTTAGACCCAACTACGTTCCAGCAATGTGCCAAATGATTTGTACATGTTATCTTAAACAAATCCTAACAATTCCATGACATTGATAATATCAATTCCAGTTTGCAGGTAATGGAGGTACATTGTCTTTAATTAAATCCAAATATTCAATAAGTACAAGTTATTCTTAAAAGATTGTGTTTTTCTCTCTCTTACTTACAGCCACATTCATCTATTTCTCTTTCCACACACACATAATATTAGATAAAGTACAAGTGTATCACCTGTAACAAAGGGCAAACCAGCAGCTGCTTAAACAAAATATTGAACACCATGGAATACTTCCCAATTCATTCTATGAAGCTGGCATTATTCTGACACCAAAACCAGAAAAAGACATTACAAGAATGTTCTAAGGAACACAGACACAAAAATTATTTTACAAGTGTTAGTCAATCAAATCCAATGACATAAAAAATCATAACACATCATGACTAAGTACAGTTGTCCTAGAAAAAACAGGTGGCTTAACATTCAAAGATCAATATAGTTCATATCAAAGGACTAAAGAAGAATAACCATATGATTATCTCAATTCATGCAGAAAAAGCATTTGAAAAAAATCTAACATTCAATCCTGATTAAATCTCTCAGCAAACCTGAGGTTAAATGTAACTTCCTTAATCTGATAAATGGCATCAATGAAATTCTGTAGCTTAATATCATACTTAGTATTTAAATACTGAACGCTTTCCTCCCAAGATAGAGAATGAGACAAAGACGTCTGCTCTGTATTTCACATTGTACTGGAGACCCAGCCAGGGAAATAAGGCAAGAACAAGAAATAAAAGAAATATGGATCAGAAATAAAGAAATAAAACTTTCGAGTTGAATAAATCAAATTCTCTTCCCCCCAAAAAAAATTTTTTTTAATTTTTTTTAAAAATTAAAAAAAAGAAATAAAACTTTCTTTATTCATAGATGACTTCATTGTCTATGTAGAAAATCCTAAAGAATTTTTAATAAGCTATTGAAACTAACCAGTGAGTTTAGCAAGATTATGGGATACAATGTTAAATTTTGAAAATAAATAACATTTCTGTACACTAGCGATGAACAATCAAAAATGGAAATTAGGGCTTCCCTGGTAGCGCAGTGGTTGAGAGTCCGCCTGCCGATGCAGGGGACACGGATTCGTGCCTCGGTCCGGGAGGATCCCACATGCTGCGGAGTGGCTAGGCCCGTGAGCCATGGCCGCTGAGCCTGCGCGTCCGGAGCCTGTGCTCCGCAACAGGAGAGGCCGCAACAGTGAGAGTCCCGCGTACCGCAAAAAAAAAAAAAAAAAGGAAATTAAAAGACAATACAACTTACAATATCACCAAAAATATGAAATAGGGATAAAGTTGATAAAATATGCACAAATTTGTACGCTGAAAACTCTAAAACATTGTTGAGAGAAATTTTAAAAGACCTAAACAAATGGAGAGATATATTGTGTTAACAGAAGACTCAATATTGTTAAGATGGCAATCCTTTCCAAATTTACGTATATTTTCAAGGCAATTCCAATCAAAATTTCAGCAGGTAGTTTCTATAAAATGTTAAACTGATCATAAAATTTGTAAGAAAATGCCAAGAATAGCCAGAAAAACTTTGAAAAAGAAGCAAAATTGGAGAATTTATACTACCTAATTTCAAAACTTATTATAAAGCTAAAGTAATCAGAGTATGATATTGACATAAGGAAAAACATAGATCAATGGAACAGAATAGGAATTCAGAAATGGTCCTACACATATATAATCAGTTGATTGATTTTTACAAAGGTGCCAAAGCAATTCAATGGTGAAAATAATCTTTTCAACAATGATGCTGGAACAATTAAATACCCATATGCAAAACAAAATAAAACAAAAATAAATGAAAACTCTCCACTCTTACCTCATACCATTTATAAAAATTAGCTCAAAATGGGTCATAGACTTAAGTATTTAAGAGTTAAAACTATAAAACTCTAGGAGAAAACATAGCATAACATCTTGGTCACTCTGGGTTTGGCAAAGGTTTTTTAAAAATAGCACCCAAAAAGTTCATGCTATTAAATTTTAAAAATTGCACCTTACCAAAATTAATATCTTTCACTTTTCCAAAGACTCTGATAAATAAAAAGGTAAGTCACAGCATGTGAGAAAAGATATGTGAACATATAACTGACAAAGTGTTTGGGTCTATAATATACAAAAAACTCTTACAACTCAGTAAGAAGACTAACATTCTAATAAACAATGGCAAAAATTTTGAAAAAAAACTTCACCTAAGAAGTTCTATGAATGGAAAATAAGCACCTGAAAAGATGTACAACCTTATTAGTCATTAGGGAAATGAAAATTAACTACACACCCACTAGAACAGCTGAAATGAAGACTGATCATACTGTATGTTGCTGAGGATGTGAAGCAACTAGAACTCTCTCTTTCACTATTGATGGAAAAGGAAATTAGGACAACCACTTTGGAAAACAGTTTGGCAGTGTCTTAAAATGTTAAACATAACACACACCATATGACCAGCTATTCTACTTCTAGTTATTTACCCAAGATAAATAAAAGCATGTCTCGACCCAAGACTTGTACACAAATCTTCATAGCAGCTTTGTTTGTAATAGCCCAAAGCTAAACTGGAAACAATTCACAAGTCCATAATGGATAAGCAAAGCAAACTGTGGCATATACATACAATAGAATACTACTAATAAAAAGAAACAAACTATTGATATATGGAAAAGCATGGATAAGTCTCAAAATAATTACAAATGAAACAGCCAGGCAAAAAATGCATACTTCATAATAATATTTGTACAAAATTCTAGAAAATACAATCTACAGTGACAAAAAGAAGATTGCTGGTTGATTGGGGTTGGTGGTAGTCATGGAGGGATATGTTACAAAGGGGCACAAAGAAACTTTTGTGACGGAAGTGTGTGTTCTGTTTCCTGATTGTATGGTTTCATGTGTGTATACATATGCCCCTAGTTATCAAATTGTATACACAAATATGTGCAATTTGTTTTATGTTGATTATACCTCAATGTAACTATAAACATAAAAAGAAGATAAAATAGAAGGCTTCTTCTCTCTCATGTTTCAGAGTGAGTGTAACTATGACACGGCTGATATGGTAGTTCTGTGGTATCTGGTACTCAGCCTCCTACCGTCTTTGTGCTCTGAAATTTTCTACATGCAACTTTCATCTTGTGGTTTAAAATAGCTGTTCCAGAGCTTCCCTGGTGGCACAGTGGTTGAGAGTCTGCCTGCCAATGCAGTGCACACAGGTCCATACACCGGTCTGGGAAGATCCCACGTGCCGCGGAGCGGCTAGGCCCGTGAGCCATGGCCGCTGAGCCTGCGCTCCAAAACGGAAGAGGCCACAACAGTGAGAGGCCCACGTACCGCAAAAAAAAAAAAAAAAAAAAGCTGTTCCAGCTCATTCCATTATATTCATATGATAGCCAGTGGAAAAGAGTGGAAAGTAGTGGAAGACAAATCCTTTCTTTTAAGGGCATAAACTGGACTTTGAACACATCACTTATGCTAACATCCCATTGAACTGTGCTACATGACCACAACTTACCAAGGGAGGCCAGGAGATCTAGTCTTTAAACTGAGCTATCATGTACCTAGCTAAAACTCAGTTACCATTACTAAGAGGTAAGAGTTAGAAATCTCTACCCACCCACCCCTGCAAATATAAACATATGAAATTTCACTTGAACCAAAGCAATAAATAGGCTATTGATTATGTTACAGTTTTTAAAGTTCACAGATCAGAAATATTCTCTTTTTCTTTTTTCTAAGGTGGAAAGAGCTAGGTACTACATTGAGGAAGAAAAGAATGGTCTCCTGGATTCTATAATCAGAGTTCAAAGCTGTGTTGGATGTTGAGAAGATGTGACAATTGCCTATGATTTTGCAGCATCTTGTAATTATGTTATCTTCTCAAAAACACCCAAAGTCATTAAAACTTTGAATTCTTTGATCTATGGCCAGCCAGGTCCACCAATATTTCTTTGAGTCTGCATAATGTGTTTAGATCTCAATGAAACATTAGAGAAATGTTTGATGTTATTATCATCTATTTTCTGAGAAATGATTTTTTCCCAACATGATTGTGAATATTTAGGATTATGAAAGTACTAAGAAATGTTATAGCTCTGCTACAAAAAGCAGGGGGTCTCTTTTTCTTCCTGAAGATTCATTAATAGAAGATGAAGGCGATATGCTGAAAGAGAGTAATAATAACTATAAACATTATTCATCTGGGGCCCTTTTATTCATTGTGGAATCAAAAACAAACAAATTTTTATTTCCACTTAAGTAATAATACTATTTACCCTCTGAATTTCAGAGAGTTTTATTTAATCTAACCTCATTTTAAACTTTGGATAAAATGGTCTTAAAAACTCCATGATACAGGATTCTATCTCCCTCTTTTCCCTCCTATTTACAGTGTGGTCTGTTTTTGCCGTTCTACATTTTTTGTCTTCCCCCAGTTTATTTTTTCTTCTCCTTTCATAGAACTCACACTTTCAAAGTATTTTGAATTCAAAGCTTAATACTAACCATTTTAAGGGAAAGAAGATTAGAATGAAGAGAAGAAAGATGTATCTATAAGTGTCACATGGGTACTACCAGATTTCCAGAACTTAGGGAAAAAACATTCTTTGAAGATAACCCTCTCCCTTGGTCCTGTGAGAGTATTTGATGTTATCAAAACATGTGCCCTAATTTTTGGTTTGGAAAACAAGAATCATCACTGTAATTATGGGGAAGGAAATTTATAGATGAATATGACTGAGCATAAATGCCAGAAAACAGATGTTAAAAAGGGAGTATAGTGAGTTAGGAAAAGTTAGATACAAGTGTCTCTAATCTAGCTTGTTTGATTGTCTCTCTATAGTTCTACCAGTCTGATATTTTGTTCAGGTTAAGTACATTTGAGTTTCAATCTAGAATGATAAATTTTACACCTTTGACATCCTTGTTTTCATGGCTTTTGTGATAGCGAATTAGGATCCTACTGCCAGTACACTGTTCATGACATTTTTTAAAACCAGTGCTTGTTTGATTTGTTTCTTCTATTTTGTAAATGTCACCCCTTTGTGGGCATTCTCAGCAGAAGGGAAGGTTGAAGTATTTTTTTAAACAAAAAATTAGGTCTCCTGGTTTTTAGATCATTGTTTTTCCCTGGACAAAACAAACGTTCTGAGTTTTTAAGGTATTTGTTTAAAGTCAGTAAAACACTTCCTGCCGTCATTCAGCCTCCTGGGTATAACTGGTTAGACAGGAGGACATGTATTGGGGATGAGCTGACAGATCCCACAGCTGTGACCCTGTCAACCAGCAATGTGGCTTTATGTAGAACACAAGTGTCATTTAGGGTTTGGCAGCAGAAAAGGCAAATGAGTTCATTTTGAGCATGGGGATATTCTTTTGGACTAAAACTGCAGACCAGCAGTTTTCTAGAGAAGTGCTTTCCTTTCACTGTTTTCAGTTCCTTGCAATTTCAATAAAGTTGTGATCATGTTGAAATTGTTATTTATTAACGCTTATTGATAACAATAATAGGTAACAATTATTGAGTGCCTGCTAAAGTGCCAGGCAATATACTAACTTCTTTGCATGAAATATCTCAAATGATCCTCACATTAATTCTATGAAGCTTGTACTACTGTAATGTGCGTTTACAGATGGGGACATTGAGCCACAGTTGGTAAGTGGTGAAGTGCACACAGCAGTTCAGTCCTCTGATTCTTAATGGATACATTTCCTCATCAAACTCCCTGCAATAAGAGAGAATGAAGAAAACTAATGCTCCTTATAGGCACCCATCATTAACTTGAGATATATTCCTTTTCCTTCCTTGTAATACCCTATATGACACACATTCAAGGATATTTTTTAAAACCTACAGTAAAAACATCCTTGTCAAGTAGCTCTTGATAGGCCTGGATATTTTACTTCACTTGTGGGTTAGTGTTTCTACAGATCATCTGATCTCAACCTCTTCCTAGCTTCATTTCCTGCCATCTCCACACGTCAAACTGTGTGCAGTTAGCCCACATCCTGTGAGCTCTCATACTTCTGGACCTTCAAGTATGCTTCTGCCACGAGTGACCTTCTTCTGCGTTTAACCATCCATGAGGCTCTTTCGTGGGGCCTTCTGAGACTCCTCCAGGCAGAATGACTTGCTCCTTCCTCTGATCCCAAGTCAATTCATATAAATCTTGATTATACAATATTTTCAGTATAGCTTTTTGAAAGAATAATATATACTTATGTTAAATAATTAAAACAGTAAAAAATGGTTTACAATGTAAAGTATGTCTCCCTCTAATGCTTGACATACAGGCAGGCCTCTCTTAAGGCAGCAATTATTCCCATGATAGCTACACACAGAAACATATATGCACACATAGCTCTGGGTTGTAAAAGATTGGAAGCCTGTCTAAGAAGCACAGTGTTCTGAATCTTGCTTTCTTCTCTTGACAATATCTTAGACTTCTTTCTATATTAGTATATAAGCTTTATTATTTTTAATAGCTCTAAATATTTTAATATGGCATACTGTACTTTACTTACCCATCTTTTTATGATGGACATTTGTACTGTTTCTAGCTCTTACAAACAATGCTGCAATAAGTACCCTTGCTTGTATGTTTATAAAGAAACCAAATGTATACAAGAATGGGACTTGAAGTCAGATTTCCAGGGTTTGAACCCTGGATCTGTACTAGTAGCTCTTTTAATTAAGTTATTTAACCTCTGTATGCTCCAATTTCCACTTATGTAAATAGGGATTTAATAGTAATTTCATAGGATTTTTCTGAGGATTAAGTGAGTTACTACATGGAAAGAGCTTTAATGTCCAATATACAGTAAGCACTTGATGATCTTTACTGCTATTAATACAAAGGTCATACGTCTTTGGGCACTTGTGTGAGTATGTCTTTAGGATAAATTCCTGGGAGTGGAATTCTTGGGTACACACATTTATAATTTTTATAGCTACCCATCTTAATTGGGTTCCTTTAGAAGCAGACCCTAAGAAAAGGATCTAAATACAAATATAGTTTATTTTGATGCTGAAGGAAAATCTAAGAAGAGTGGGGAAGTGAGACAGGAAGAAAATGTAGCTAATAAAGGGTGTACTATCAAGCCAATCACCACTTTGGGTACTTGGAGCTCAGTCCTGCTGAGGAAACTCAGAACCAGTATTGACACAAGCCTCAGAATTATCTTGAGGGAGCTGGCTTCTTGGCACACTAAATCTTGTCCTGTCAGGTCAGTCATTGTCCGAAGGCCATTGCATGATCCATGGAGCAGTGGCTTCCAAAAGCGGAGTGATGGAAGAGCTCTGCCGTGGTTCTGGCAATAATGGGTTCATCTGGAGAGATTTTTTTTTTTTTACAGTACGCGGGCCTCTCACTGCTGTGGCCTCTCCCGTTGCGGAGCACAGGCTCTGGACGCGCAGGCTCAGGGGCCATGGCTCATGGCCCAGCCGCTCCGTGGCATGCGGGATCTTCCCGGACCTGGGCACAAACCCGTGTCCCCTGCATCGGCAGGCGGACTCTCAACCACTGTGCCACCAGGGAAGCCCTGGAGATAATTTTGAAAGAGTAACAAAATTGACTAAAAATTATTCTGATTTTTATCATCATGTTATGCTGGGAATGCTCTATAACCTTAATTATAATTTACTCCTCCCCTCAGGGGCACTCCCCACCTTGATTCCCTGTAGTCCACTGCCTGTAAGATATTAATTCCCCAACAATTTTGGCCTATTTCACAGGCAGGTAAAGTGGGTTTTATTGGCAAGAGAAGGAAAGAAATTCATGTGCTGGCAGTTGGAAGCCTGACCAGCATGAACTGAAGGGGAAGGGATAGACAATAAGGTCAGAATACCAATAACATCCACCACAGGTGAACCTGTCCCACACTGACCATCTACACAAGTTCATTACCATCTGTACTGCTTGAAGTTTTACCCATAGTAGTGATAATTTTTCCTCACTACTGTCTTTCATGACCACCCCTGAGTAGAACTGTGTTGTATAAGAGTCTATTTTCAGCTCACATGATATACTGAGCCAATGCCACTATGAATCAGACCTGGGTTTTATTGTCCTCTGACAACTGGTTATAGGATCTCTCTGTGAAGTCATAGGTGTGACCTGAGGGAGAGAAATTCATTTAACAAGTTAAGAAATATGGGGGGCTGGACTGCCAGCTCATGTGATTTAGTTGTTTCTGCCAGACATGCTGACATCTGATCGTAAATGTACTCTTGTATGATGGGTTACTGCTGTGCCTGCCCAACCTAATGAGTTGGAGAGTCTGACAATAACCGGCTCCAGTCAATCGCTTGATATCCCATAATGAGGCCCAGTTTCTACTAGATCCAGTAGCAAACGAAGAGCTGTTTTCTGAATGTTAAACAGTTCTTTTGAAGACTTCTGGCTTTCATATTGTATCCTGATTGATAGATGAGTCTCTCACTTTTTTTCCTCAGCATACCTATGACACTAACAACAGCCAGCCAACTCCACTGTCCTTACAATTCCCATTATCCCCTTATCTCTTATACTCTAGAAATATTGCACAAGCCGGTGTATACCCTTCATCCCATATCCCAACCTATTTCAGCAGGTGATGATGGAATTTGGAAATCAGGCCTGCAAATGCTGAAACTTAGGGGCATGGGGATACAGGCAGGGAGCCAACAGCTTCCGCTATGATATTACTAAATTATCTTCCAGAGAAGGTATTCATTTTACATTTCCACTAACAAAATACAAGATGGCTGTTTTTATGCATCCTTATCATCTCAATATATTATCAAATATCAAAGCCTAATCTGATAAGCTTTTAAAAATAGTACTTCATTCTTTTATGTGCATTTCTGTATTATGAAGTTACATCTATTTTCACACATATGAAAACCACTGATATGTCTTTCACTATGAAAAACTCCACTGGCAATCCCTTTTTACATGCTTTGCCATTTTGTCTATCTGGTTGTTGGCCTTTTTTTCTAATGATTTGTCAAAATTCTCTCTGTACTAAGGAAATTAGTCTTTTGTCAAATGTCTAATAAATTCTTTCCCACTTTTATATTTGTCTTATTTTGTTGTTTATAATATTTCTTGTTTTCCTGAAAATCTTTTTATATAGCTATGTGCTTTAATCTTTTCTTTAATGCTTCTTGCTTATAAAGATATCCCTATTACTAAAATTATAAAAACAACTCTCCCCTGGTTTTCTCTACTTATTTTAATTGTTGTATTTTAAATATTTATGTTCTGATCTCTCTTGCTAGTCTTTAACAACCTGAAAAACACATTTCCAGGACATAGAAAACATTAAATTAATGATGGTTCCCTCTCTTCCTTCCCCTCTTCTTCCTTTCTATCTTATATATTTTTTCTAACCTCAATACCTATCAAGGTACCTGGTATATAGTAAGTGCTCAATCAGTTCTTTTTTACTGAAATATAGTTGACATACATTATGTTAGTTTCAGGTGTACTACGTAATTATTTGACATTTGCATATATTACGAAATGACCACCATGATAAGTCTAGTAACCATCTGTCCCCATACAAAGTTATTACAATATAAGTAATCACATTTCTTATGCTGTGTATTACATCCCCATGACTTATTTTTTATAGAACTGGAGGCTTGTACCTCTTAATCCTCTTCACTATTTCACCCACATCCCCATCCCTTCCCTTCTGGCAACCACCATTTTGTTCTCTGTATCTATTACTCTGTTTTCATTTTGTTTTGTTTGTTTTGTTTTCTAGATTCCATATATAAGTGAGATCATATAGTACTTATCTTCCTCTATCTGAATTCTTTCACTTAGCATAACACTCTCTAGGCCAATCTGTATTGTCGCAAATGGAAAAATTATTGATACTATTTTTTAAACATTTTTATTGGAGTATAATTGTTTTACAATGGTGTGTTAGTTTCTGCTTTATAAGAAAGTGAATCGGCTATATGCATACATATATACCAATATCCTCTCCCTCTTGTGTCTCCCTCCCACCCTCCCTATCCCACCCCTCTAGGTGGACACAAAGCACTGAGCTGATCTCCCTGTGCTATGTGGCTGCTTCCCACTAGCTATCTATTTTACATTTGGTAGTGTATATATGTCCATGCCACTCTCTCACTTCATCCCAGCTTACGTTCCCCCCTCCTCATGTCCTCAAGTCCATTCTCTACATCTGCGTTTTTATACCTGTCCTGCCCCTAGGTTCTTTAGAAACTTATTATTTTTTTTTAAGATTCCATATATACGTGTTAGCATATGATATTTGTTTTTCTCTTTCTCACTTACTTCACTCTATATGACAGACTCTAGGTCCATCCACCTCAATACAAATAACTCTATTTAGTTTCTTTTTATGGCTGAGTAATATTCCATTATATATACGTGCCACATCCTCTTTATCCATTCATCTGTCGATGGACATTTAGGTTGCTTCCATGTCCTGGCTATTGTAAAAAGAGCTGCAATGAACATTGTGGTACATGACTCTTTTTGAATTATGGTTTTCTCAGGGTATATGCCCAGTACTGGCATTGCTGGGTTGTATAGTAGCTCTATTTTTAGTTTTATGAGGAACCTCCATACTGTTCTCCATAGTGGCTGTATCAATTTACATTCCCACCAACAGTGTATGAGGGTTGCCTTTTCTCCACAACTTCTCCAGCATTTATTGTTTGTAGATTTTTTGATGATGGCCATTCTGACTGGTGTGAGATGATATCGCATTGTAGTTTTTTTTTTAAATAAATTTATTCATTTATTTATTGGCTGTGTTTGGTCCTTGCTGCACACGGGCTTTCTCTAGTTGCAGCGAGCACGGGCTACTCTTCGTTGTGGTGTGTGGGCTTCTCATTGTGGTGGCCTCTCCTGTTGCAGAGCACGGGCTCTAGGCATGCAGGCTTCAGTAGTTGTGGCATGTGGGCTCAGTAGTTGTGGCTCATGGGCTCTAGAGGACAGGCTCAGTAGTTGTGGTGCACGGGCTTAGTTGCTCTGCACATGTGGGATCTTCCCAGACCAGGACTTGAACCTGTGTCCCCTGCATTGGCAGGCAGGTTCTTAACTACTGTGCCACCAGGGAAGCCCTGCATTGTAGTTTTGAGTTGCATTTCTCTAATGATTAATGATGTTGAGCATTCTTTCATGTTTTTGTTGGCAATCTGTATATCTTCTTTGGAGAGATGTCTATTTAGGTCTTCTGCCCATTTTTGGATTGCGTTGTTTGTTTATTTGATATTGAGCTGCATGAGCTGCTTATAAATTTTGGAGATTAATCCTTTGTCAGTTGCCTCATTTGCAAATATTTTCTCCTATTCTGAGGGTTGTCTTTTTGTCTTGTTTATGGTTTCCTCTGCTGTACAAAGGCTTTTAAGTTTCATTAGGTCCCATTTGTTTATTTTTGTTTTTATTTCCATTTCTCTAGGAGGTGGTTCAAAAAGGATCTTGTTGTGATTTATGTCATAGACTGCTCTGCCTGTGTTTTCCTCTAAGAGTTTTATAGTGTCTGGCCTTACATTTAGGTCTTTAATCCATTTTGAGTTTATTTTTATCTATGGTGTTACGGAGTGTTCTAATTTCATTCTTTTACATGTAGCTGTCCAGTTTTCCTAGCACCACTTATCGAAAAGGTTGTCTTTTCTCCACTGTATATTCTTGCCTCCTTTATCAAAGATAATGTGACCATATGTGCATGGGTTTAACTCTGGATTTCTATCCTATTCCATTGATCTATATTTCTGATTTTGTGTCAGTACCATACTGTCTTGATTACTGTAGCTTTGGAGTATAGTCTGAAGTCTGGGAGCCTCATTCCTCCAGCTCCGTTTTTCTTTCTCAAGATTGCTTTGGCTATTCAAGGGCTTTTGTGTTTCCATACAAATTGTGAAATTTTTTGTTCTACTTCTGTGAAAAATGCCAGTGGTACTTTGATAGGAATTGCATTGAATCTGTAGATTGCTTTGGGTAGTAGAGTCATTTTCACAATGTTGATTCTTCCAATCCAAGAACATGGTATATATCTCCATCTATTTGTATCATCTTTAATTTCTTTCATCAGTGTCTTATAATTTTCTGCATACAGGTCTTTTGTCTCCTTAGGTAGGTTTATTCCTAGGTATTACATTCTTTTTGTTGCAATGGAAAATGTGAGTGTGTTCTTAACTTCATTTTCAGATTTTTCTTCATTAGTGTTTAGGAATGCAAGAGATTTCTGTGCATTAATTTTATATCCTGCAACTTTACCAAATTCATTGATTAGCTGTAGTAGTTTTGTGGTAGCATCTTTAGGATTCTCTATGTATAGTATCATGTCTTCTGCAAACAGTGACAGCTTTACTTCTTCTTTTCCTATTTGGATTCCTTTTATTTCTTTTTCTTCTCTGAGTGCTGTGGCAAAAACTTCCTAAAACTATGTTGAATAATAGTGGTGAGAGTGGGCAACCTTGTCTTGTTCCTGATCTTAGTGGAAATGCTTTCAGTTTTTCACCATCGGGATGATGTTGGCTGTGCATTTGTCATATATGGCCTTTATTATGTTGAGGTAAGTTCCCTCTATGCCTACTTTCTGGAGGGTTTTTATCATAAATGGGTGTTGAATTTTGTCAAAAGCTTTCTCTGCATCTATTGAGATGACCATATTGTTTTCCTCCTTCAATTTGTTAATTATGGTGTATCACATTGATTGATTTGCATATATTGAAGAATCCTTGCATTCCTGGGATAAACCCCACTTGATCATGGTGTATGATTCTTTTAATGTGCCATTGGATTCTGTTTGCTAGTATTTTGTTGAGGATTCTTGCATCTTTGTTCATCAGTGATATTGCTCTGTAGTTTTCTTTTTTTTTGACATCTTTGTCTGGTTTTGGTATCAGGGTGATGGTGGCCTAGTACAATGAGTTTGGGAGTGTTCCTCCTTCTGCTCTATTTTGGAAGAGTTTGAGAAGGATAGGTGTTAGCTCTTCTCTAAAGGTTTGATAGAATTCGCCTGTGAAGTCATCTGGTCCTGGACTTTTGTTTGTTAGAAGATTTTTAATCACAGTCTCAATGTCAGTGCTTTTGATTGGTCTGTTCATATTTTCTATTTCTTCCTGTTTCAGTCTCAGAATGTTGTGCTTTTCTAAGAATTTGTCCATTTCTTCCAGGTTGTCCATTTCATTGGCATATATTTGCTTGTAGTAATCTCTCATGATCCTTTGTATTTCTGCAGTGTCAATTGTTACTTCCCCCTTTTCATATCTAATTCTACTGATTTGAGTTTTCTTCCTTTTTTCTTGATGAGTCTGGCTAATGGTTTATCAATTTTGTTTATCTTATCAAAGAACCAGCTTTTAGTTTTACTGATCTTTGCTATCGTTGCCTTCATTTCTTTTTCATTAATTTCTGATCAGATCTTTATGATTTCTTTCCTTCTGCTAACTTTGGGGTTTTTTTTGTTCTTCTTTCTCTAATTGTTTTAGGTGTAGGGTTAGGTTGTTTATTTGAGATGTTTCGTGTTTCTTAAGGTAGCATTGTATTGCTATAAACTTCCCTCTTAGAACTGCTTTTGCTGCATCCCATAGGTTTTGGGCCATCGTGTTTTCATTGTCATTTGTTTCTAGGTATTTTTTGATTTCTTCAGTGATCTCTTGGTTATTAGGTAGTGTATTGTTCAGCCTCCATGCGTTTTTATTTTTTACAGATTTTTTTCCTGTAGTTGACATCTAGTCTCATAGTGTTGTGGTCGGATAAGATACTTGATACGTTTTCAATTTTCTTAAATTTACCAAGGCTTGATTTGTGACCCAAGATATGATCTATCCTGGAGAATGTTCCCTGAACACTTGAGAAGAAAGTGTATTCTGTTGTTTTTAGATGGAATGTCCTATAAATATCAATTAAGTCCATCTTGCTTAATGTATCATTTAAAGCTTGTGTTTCTGTATTTATTTTCATTTTGGATGATCTGTTCATTGGTGCATGTGGGGTGTTAAAGTCCTCTACTATGATTGTGTTACTGTCGATTTCCCCTTTTATGGCTGTTAGCATTTGCCTTATGTATTGCAGTGCTCCTATGTTGGGTGCATAAATATTTACAATTGTAATATCTTCTTTTTGGATTGATCCCTTGATCATTATGTAGTGTCCTTCTTTGTCTCTTGTAATAGTCTTTATTTTAAAGTCTATTTTGTCTGATATGAGAATTGCTACCCCAGCTTTCTTTTCATTTCCATTTGCATGGAATATCTTTTTCCATCCCCTCACTTTCATTCAGTGTGTCCCTAGGTCTGAAGTGTGTCTCTTGTAGACAACATATATATGGGTCTTGTTTTTGTATCCATTCAGCCAGTCTATGTATTTTGGTTGGAGCATTTATTCCATTTACATTTAAGGTAGTTATCAATATGTATGTGCTTATTACCATTCTCTTAATTGTTTTGTGTTTGTAATTGTAGGTCTTTTCCTTCTCTTGTGTTTCCTGCCTAGAGAAGTTCCTTTAGCATTTGTTGTAAAGGTGATTTTGTTTTGCTGAATTCTCTTAACTTTTGTTTGTCTGTAAAGGTTTTAATTTCTCCGTGAAATCTGAATGAGATCCTTGCTGGATAGAGTACTCTTGGTTGTAGGTTTTTCCCTTTCACCACTTTAAATATGTCCTGCCACTCCCTTCTGGCTTGCAGAGTTTCTGCTGAAACATCAGCTGGTAACCTTATGGGGATTCCCTTCTCTGTTATTTGTTGTTTTTCCCTTGCTGCTTTTAATATTTTTTCTTTGTATTTAATTTTCGTTAGTTTGATTAATATGTGTCTTGGCAGGTTTTTCCTTGGCTTTATCATGTATGGGACTCTCTGTGCTTCCTGGACTTGATTCACTATTTCCTTTCCAATATTAGGGAAGTTTTCAACTATAATCTCTTCAAATATTTTCTCAGTCCCTTTCTTTTTCTCGTCTTCTTCTGGAACCCCTATAATTCGAATATTGGTGCATTTATTATTGTCCCAAAAGTATCTGAGACTGTCCTCAATTCTTTTCATTCTTTTTTCCTTATTCTGCTCTGCAGTAGTTATTTCCACTATTTTATCTTCCAGGTCACTTATCTGTTCTTCTGCCTAGGTTATTCTGCTATTGATCCCTTCTAGAGAATTTTTAATTTCATTTATTGTGTTTTTCATGATTGTTTGTTTGCTCTTTAGTTCTTCTATCTCCTTGTTAAACGTTTCTTGTATTTTCTCCATTCTATTTCCAAGATTTTGGATCATCTTTACTATCATTATTCTGGATTCTTTTTCAGGTAGACTGCCTATTTCCTCTTTATTTGTTAGGTCTGGTAGGTTGTTTCCTTGCTCCTTCATCTGCTGTGTGTTTCTTTGTCTTCTCATTTTGCTTAACTTACTGTGTTTTGGGTCTCCTTTTGCAGGCTGCAGGTTCATATTTTCCAATGTGTTTGGTGTCTACCCCCCGGTTGCTATGGTTGTTTCAGTGGGTTGTGTAGGCTTGTGGAGGGGACTAGTGCCTGTGTTCTGGTGGATGAGGATGGATCTTGTCTTTCTGGTGGGCAGGTCCACGTCTGGTTGTGTGTTTTTGGGTGTCTAGACCTTATTATGATTTTAGGCCGCCTCTCTTCTAATGGGTGGGGTTGTATTCCTGTCTTGCTAGTTGTTTGGCAGAGGGTGTCCAGCACTCTAACTTGCTAGTTGTTGAATGGAGCTGGGTCTTGGCCTTGAGATGGAGATCTCTAGGAGATTTTCACCATTTGATATTATGTGGAGCTGGGAGGTCTCTGGTAGACAAATGTCCTGAACTTGGGTCTCCCATTCAGAAGCACAGCCCCAATGCCTGGCTGGAGCACCAAGGGCCTGTCATCCAGAAGGCTCAGAATAAAAGGGAGAAAAAACGAAAGAAAAAGATAAAATAAAATAAAATGAAATAAAATAAGTTATTAAAATAAAAAACAAAAAATAATTATTAAAAAATATTTTTTTAAGTAGTTTTAAAAAAAGAAAGAAGGAAAGAAGAGAACAGCCAAACCAAGAAACATATCCACCAATGATAACAAGTGCTGGAAACTATAGTTTAAAAAAAGGGGAGGAAAAACAGATAGACAGAACCCTAGGACAAATGGTAAAAGCAAAGCTATACAGAGAAAATCACACACAGAAGCATACTCATACACACTCACAAAAGGAGAAAAAGGGGGGAAAAATATATATATATATAGTTTCTCCCGAAGTCCACCTCCTCAATTTGGGATGATTCGTTGTCTATCCAGGTACCCACAGATGCAGGGTACATCAAGTTGACTGGAGATTTAATCCGCTGCTCCTGAGGCTGCTGGGAGAGATTTCCCTTTCTCTTCTTTATTCACACAGCTCCTTGGATTCAGTTTTGGATTTGGCCCTGCCTCTGTGTGTAGGTCGCCTGAGGACGTCTTTTCTTCGCTCAGACAGGACGGAGTTAAATAAGCAGCTGATTCGGGGGCTCTGGCTCCCTCAGGATGGGGGGAGGGAGGGGTATGGAATGCGGGGCGAGCCTGCAGCTGCAGAGGCCAGCGTGAAGTTGCACCAGCCTGAGGCATGCCGTGTGTTCTCCCAGGGAAGTTGTCCCTGGATCACAGGACCTTGGCAGTGGTGGGCTGCACAGATTCCCGGGAGGGGAGGTGTGGATAGTGACCTGTGCTTGCACACAGGCTTCTTGGTGGCTGCAGTAGCAGCAGCCTTAGCGTGTCATGTCCGTCTCTGGGGTCCGCGCTTTTAGCCGTGGCTGGCGCCCATCTCTGGAGCTCCTTTAAGCAGCGCTCTTAATCCCCTCTCCTCGCGCACCAGGAAACAAAGAGGTAGGAAAAAGTCTCTTGTCTCTTCCACAGCTTCAGACTTTGTCCTGGTCTCCCTCCCGGCTAGCCGTTGTGCAGTAGCCCCCTTCAGGCTGTGTTCATGCAGCCAACCCCAGTCCTCTCCCTGGGATATGACCTCTGAAGCCCCAGCCTCAGCTCCCGGCCCCTGCCCGCCCCAGCGGGTGAGCAGACAAGCCTCTAGGGCTGGTGAGTGCCGGTCGGCACCAATCCTCTGTGCGGGAATCTCTCCGCTTTTCCCTCCACATCCCGGTTGCTGTGCTGTGCTCTGCTCCGTGGGTCCGAAGCTTCCCCCCTCCGCCACCCGCAGTCTCCGCCCGTGAAGGGGCTTCCTAGTGTGGAAACCTTTCCTCCTTCACAGCTCCCTCCCACTGGTGCAGGTCCCGTCCCTATTCTTTTGTCTCTGTTTTTTCTTTTTTCTTTTGCCCTACCCAGGTACATGGGGAGTTTCTTGCCTTTTGGGAGTTCTGAGGTCTTCTGTCAGCGTTCAGTATGTGTTCTGTAGGAGTTGTTCCACGTGTAGATGTATTTCTGATGTATTTGTGGGGAGGAAGGTGATCTCCTCATCTTACTCGTCTGCCATCTTGAAGCTCCTCTTGATACTTTTTTTATGACTAAAGTATTTCATTATACATATACACCACATCTTCTTTATCCATTCATCTATCATTGAATGCTTGGGTTGCTTCCATACCTTTGCTATTGTAAATAATGCTGCAATGAACATTGAGTGCATATATCTTTCCGAATTAATGTTTTTGATTTTTTCAGGTGAATACAATACATAGAAGTGAAATTGCTAAGTTACATGGTACTTCTATTGTTAATTTTTTGAGGAACCTCCACACTGTTTTCCATAGTGACTGCACCAATTGACAATGCCATCAACAATGTTTGAAAGTTCTCTATTCTCCACCTTCTCACCATCACTTGTTATTTGCTATCTTTTTGATGATAGCCATTCTGACAGGTGTGAGGTGGTATTTCGTTGTGGTTTTGATTTGCATTTCCCTGATAACTAGTGATGTTGAGCATTTTTTTAAGTGTCTGTTGGCCGTCTATATGCCTTCTTTGAAAAAGTCTTATTATGGTCCTCTGCACATTTTTTAAATCAAGTTGTTTGTTTTTTTTGATATTGATTTGTATGAGTTCTTTTTTTTTTTTTTAACATCTTTACTGGGGTATAATTGCTTTACAATGGTGTGTTAGTTTCTGCTTTATAACAAAGTGAATCAGTTATACATATACATATGTTCCCATATCTCTTCCCTCTTTCATCTCCCTTCCTCCCACCCTCCCTATCCCACCCCTCCAGGCAGTCACAAAGCACCGAGCCGATATCCCTGTGCCATGCAGCTGCTTCCCACTAGCTATCTGTATGAGTTCTTTAGTATAGTTGGGATGTTAACCCCAATATCATTTGCAAATATCTTCTCCCATTCATTAGGAAGCCTTTTATTTTGTTGATAGCTTCCTTCTCTATGTAAATACTTTTTAGTTTTATATAGCCCCATTTTTTAATTTTTGTTTTGTTCTCCTTGCCTGAGGAGACAGATCAAAAAAAAATATTGATAGACCAAAGTCAAAGAGCACACTGTCTGTGTTTTCTTCTAGGAGTTTAATGGTTTCGGGTCTTACATTCAAGACTTTAATCCATTTTGAGTTTATTTTTGTGCATATGAGAAAGTAGTCCATTTTGATTCTTTTGCACGTAGTTGTCCAGTATTTCAACACCATTTATTGAAGAGAATTTTTTTTTCCTCATTGTATATTCTTGCTTCCTTTGTCATAGGTTAATTAACCATAAAGGTGTGGGTTTATTTATGGGCTCTCTATTCTGTTCCATAGATCCATGTGTCTGTTTTTGTGCCAGTACCATACTGTTTTGATTACTATACTTTGTAGTATGGTTTGAAATCAGGGAGCATGATACCTCCAGTTTTATTTTACTTTCTCAAGATTGTTTGGGCTATTCAGGATTTTTGTACTTCCACACAAATTTTAGAATTATTTGTTCTACTTCTGTGAAAGACGTCATAGTACTTTGATAGGGATTGCATTGAATCTGTAGATTGTCTTGGGGAGTATGGTCATTTTAACAATATTAATTCTTCCAATCCATGAGCATGGTATATCTTTCCATTTGTTTGTATCATCTTAAATTTCTCTTTTTTTTTCTGAATTTTGCTTTATTTATTTTTTATACAGCAGGTTCTTATTAGTTATGTATTTTATATATATTAGTGTACATATGTAAATCCTAATCTCCCAAATAATCCCAGCACCACCCCCCTCCTCACCACTTTCCCCCCTTGGTGTCCATATGTTTGTTCTCTACATCTGTGTCTCTATTTCAGCCTTGCAAACCAGTTGATCTGTACCATTTTTCTAGATTCCGCATATATGCGTTAATATACGATATTTGTTTTTCTCTTTCTGACTTATTTCACTCTGTATGACAGTCTCTAGGTCCATCTACATCTCTACAAATGACCCAATTTTATTTATATGCTGAGTAATATTCCACTGCATATATGTACCACATCCTCTTTATCCATTCATCTGTCGATGGGCATTTAGGTTACTTCCATGACCTGGCTATTGTAAATAGTGCTGCAATGAACATTGGGGTGCATGTTTTTAACATCTGTATTGGAGTATAATTGCTTCACAATGCTGTGTTAGTTTCTGCTTTATAACAAAGGGAATCAACTATACATATACATATATCCCCATATCTACTCCCTCTTGCATCTCCGTCTCACCCGCCCTATCCCACCCTTCTAGGTGGTCACAAAGCACCGAGCTGATCTCCCTGTGCAATGCAGCTGCTTCCCGCTAGCTATCTATTTTACATTTGGTAGTGTATATATGTCCATTTCACTCTCTCACTTCGCCCCACCTTACCTTCCCCCTCCCCGTGTCCTCAAGTCCATTCTCGACATCTGTGTCTTTATTCCTGTCCTGCCCCTAGGTCCTTAAGAACCTTTTATTATTTTAGATTCCATATATACGTGTTAGCATATCATATTTGTTTTTCTCTTTCTGACTTACTTCACTCTGTATAACAGACTCGAGGTCCATCCACCTTACTACAAATAACTCAATTTCGTTTCCTTTTATGGCTGAGTAATATTCCATTGTATATATGTGCCACATCTTCTTTATGCATTCATCTGTTGATAGACACTTAGGTTGCTTCCATGTCCTGGCTATTGTAAATACAGCTGCAATGAACATTGCAGTACCTGACTCTTTTTGAAATATGATTTTCTCAGGGTATATATCCAGTAGTGGGATTGCTGGGTCATATGGTAGTTCTAGTTTTGATTTCTTAAGGAACCTGCATACTGTTCTCCATAGTGGCTGTATCAATTTACATTCCCACAAACAGTGCAAGAGGGTTCCCTTTCCTCCACACCCTCTCTAGCATTTGTTCTTTGTAGATTTTCTGATGATGCCCATTCTAACAAGTGTGAGGTGATACCTCCTTGTAGTTTGATTAGCATTTCTCTAATGATTAGTGATGTTGAGCAGCTTTTCATGTGATTCTTTGCCATCTTTGGAGAGATGTCCATTTAGATCTTCTGCCCATTTTTTGATTGGATTGTATGTTTTTTTTTTTAATATTGGACTGCATGAGCTGTTTATATATTTTGGAGATTAATCTTTTGTTCGTTGATTCATTTGCAAATATTTTCTCCCATTCTGAGGGTTGTCTTTTTGTTTTGTTTATAGTTTCCTTTGCTGTGCAAAAGCTTTTATGTTTCATTAGGTCCCATTTATTTATTTTTGTTTTTATTTCCATTTCTCTAGGAGGTGGAACTAAAAGGATCTTGTTGTGATTTATGTCAAAGAGAGTGCTTCCTACGTTTTCCTCTAAGATTTTTATAGTGTCCGGTCTTACATTTAGGTCCTTAATCCATTTTGAGTTTATTTTTGTGTATGGTGTTAGGGAGTGTTCTCATTTTATTCTTTTACATGTAGCTGTCCCATTTTCCCAGCATCACTTATTGAAGAGACTGCCTTTTCCCCTTGTATATCCTTGCCCCCTTTGTCATAGATTAGTTGACCATAGGTGTGTGGGTTTATCTCTGGGCTTTCTATCCTGTTCCATTGATCTATATTTCTGTGTTTGTGCCAATACCATATTGTCTTGATTACTGTAGTTTTGTAGTATAGTCTCAAGTCAGGGAGTGTGATTCCTCCAGCTCTGTTTTTTTTTCCCTCCAGATTGCTTTAGCTATTCAGTGTCTTTTGTGTCTGCATACAAATTTTAAGATTTTTTTGTTCTAGGTCTGTGAAAAATGCCATTGGTAATTTGACAGGGAGTGCATTGAATCTGTAGGTTGCTTTGGGTAGTATAGTCATTTTCACAATATTGATTCTTCCAACCCAAGAACATGGTATATCTCTCCATCTGTTTGTGTCATCTTTGATTTCTTTTGTCAGTGTCTTATAGATTTCTGAGTACAGGTCTTTTACCTCCTTAGGTAGGTTTATTCCTAGGTACTTTATTCTTTTTGTTGCAGTGGTGAATGGGATTGTTTCCTTAATTTCTCTTTCTGATCTTTCATTGTTAGTGTCTAGGAATGCATAAGATTTCTGTGCATTAATTTTGTATCCTGCAACTTTACCAAATTCATTGATTCTCTCTAGTAGTTTTCTGGTGGCATCTTTAGGATTCTCTACGTATAGTATTATGTCATCTGCAAGCAGTGACAGTTTTACTTCTTCTTTTCCAATTTATATTCCTTTTATTCTTTTGCTTCTCTGCTGGGGCTAGGACTTCCAAAACTATGTTGAATAATAATGGCGAGAGTGGACATCTTTTTCTTGTTCCTGATCATAGAGGAAATGCTTTCAGTTTTTCACTATGAGAATTATGTTTGCTGTGGTTTTGTTGTATATGCCCTTTATTATGGTGAGGTAGGTTCACTCTATGTCCACTTTTTGGAGAGTTTTTATCATAAATGGGTGTTGAAGTTTGTCAAAAACTTTTTCTGCACCTATTGAGATGATCATATGGTTTTTATTCTTCAGTTTGTTAATATGGTGTATCACACTGATTGATTTTCATATATTGAAGAATCCTTGCATCCTTGGGATAAATCCCACTTGATCATGGTGTTATGATCCTTTTAATGTGCTGTTGGATTCTGTTTGCTAGTATTTTGTTGAGGATTTTTGCATATCAGTGATATTGGTCTGTAATTTTCTTTTTTTAAGTATCTTTGTCTGGTTTTGGTATCAGGGTGATGGTGGTCTCGTAAAATGAGTTTGAGGGTGTTGCTTCCTCTGCAATTTTTTAGAAGATTTTCAGAAGTTTGGGTGTTACCTCTTCTCTAAATGTTTGATAGAATTCGCCTGTGAAGCCATCTGGTCCTGGACTTTTGTTTGTTGGAAGATCCTTAATCACAGTTTCAATTTCATTACTTGTAATTGGTCTGTTAACTTTTTTTTTTTGCGGTACGCGGGCCTCTCACTGCTGTGGCCTCTCCCATTGCGGAGCACAGGCTCTGGACGCGCAGGCTCAGCGGACATGGCTCAGGGGCCTAGCTCCTCCGCGGCATGTGGGATCTTCCCAGACCAGGGCACGAACCCATGTCCCCTGCATCGGCAGGCGGACTCTCAACCACTGCACCACCAGGGAAGCCCTGTTAACATTTTCTACTTATTCCTGGTTCAGTCTTGGAAGGTTATTCCTTTCTAAGAATTCATATATTTCTTCCAGGTTGTCCATTTTATTGGCGCAGAGTTTCTTGTAGTCTCTTACAATGCTTTGTATTTCTGTGGTGTCTGTTGTAACTTCTCCTTTTCCATTTCTAATTTTACTGATTTGAGTCCTCTCCCTCTTTTTCCTGATGAGTCTGGCTAGTAGGTTTTCAATTTTTTTATCTTCTCAAAGAACCAGCTTTTAGTTTTATTGATCTTTGCTATTGTTTCCTCATTTCTTTTTCATTTATTTCTGACCTGATCTTTATTATTCTTTCTTTCTGGTAACTTTGGGCTTTTTTTGTTCCTCTTTCTCTAAACGCTTTATGTGTAAGGTTAGACTGTTGAGATTTTTCTTGTTTGTTGAGGCAGGCTTGTATAGCTATAAACTTCCTTCTTAGAACTGCTTTTGCTGCATTCCATAGGTTTTCAATCATCGTGTTTTCATTGTATTTTGTCTCTAGGTATATTTTGATTTCCTCTTTGATTTCTTCAGTGATCTCTTGGTTATTTAGTAACGTATTGTTTAGCCCCCATTTGTTTGTGTCTTTTGCGTTTTTTTTGCTGTAGTTGATTTCTAATCTCATAGTGCTGTGGTCGGAAAAGATACTTGATATGATTTCAGTTTTCTTAAATTCCAGAGGCTTGATTTGTGACCTAAGATGTGATATATCCTGGAGAATGTTCTGTGTGCCTTTGAGAAGAAAGTGTAATCTGCTGTTTTCAGATGGAACGTCCTATAAATATCAATTAAATCTATCTGGTCTATTGTGTCATTTAAAGCTTGTGTTTCCTTATTAAGTTTCTGTCTGGATGATCTGTTCATTGCTGTAAGTGAGGTGCTAAAGCCTCCCACTATTATTGTGTTACTGTAGATTTCCTCTTTTATAGCTCTTAGCATTTGCCTTATGGACTGAGGTGCTCCTATGTTGAGTGCATATATATTTATAATTGTTATATCTTCTTCTTGGATTAATCCCTTGATCATTATGTAGTGTGTTGCTCTGGTAGGCATAACTCAGTAAAACTTTAATCTGCTTGTCTGCTGATGGATTGGGCTGGTTCCCTCCCTGTTGGTTGTTTGGCCTGAGACGACCCAGCACTGGAGCCTACCCAGCTCTGTGGTGTGGCTACTGGTGGACTCTTGGAGGGCTCATGCCAAGTAGTACTTCCCAGAACTTCTGCTGTCAGTGTCCTTGTCCCTGCGGTGAGCCACAGACACACCCCGCCTCTGCAGGAGACCCTCCAACAGTAGCAGGTAGGTCTGGTTCAGTCTCCTATGGGGTCACTGCTCCTTCTCCTGGGTCCCAATGCACACACTACTTTGTGTGTGCCCTCCAAGAGTGGAGTCTCTGTTTCCCCCTGTCCTGTTGAAGTCCTGCAATCAAATCTCACTAGGCTTCAAAGTCTGATTCTCTAGGAATTCCTCCTCATGTTGCTGGACCCCCAGCTTGGCAAGCCTGACGTGGGGCTCAGAACCTTCACGCCAGTGAGTGAACTTCTGTGGTTGAAGTGTTCTCCAGTTTGCGAGTCACCCACCCAGTGGTTATGGGATTTGATTTTATTGTGATTGCACCCTTCTTACCATCTCATTGCAGCTTCTCCTTTGTCTCTGGCTGTGGGGCATCTTTTTTGGTGAGTTCCAGTGTCTTCCTGTTGATGATTGTTCAGCAGTTAGTTATGATTCTGGTGCTCTCACAAGAGGGAGTGAGTGCACACATTCTTCTACTCCGTCATCTTGAACCAATCTGATCTTCAATTTCTTTCATCAATGTCTTATAGTTTTCTGTACAAGTCTTTTACCTCCTTGGTTAAATTTATTCCTAGGTATTTTATTCTTTTTGATATGATTATAAATGGGATTGTTTTCTTAATTTCTCTTTCTAATAGCTTATTATCAGTGTATAGAAGTACAACAAATTTTTGTGCATTAATTTGGTATCCTGCAACTTTAGTGAATTCATTTATTAGTTCTAATAGTTTTTTGGTGGCATATTTAGGATTTTCTACATATAGTATCATGTCATCTGTAAATGGTGACAGTTTAACTTCTTCCTTTCCAATTTGGCTTCCTTTTGTTTCTTTTCCCTTTCTGATTGTTGTGGCTAGGTCTTCCAATACTATATTGAGTAAAATTGGCAAGAGTGGGCATCCTTGTCTTGTTCCTGATCCTAGAGGAAATTCTGGCAGCTTTTCACCATTGAGTGTGGTGTTGAATGTGAGTTTGTCATAAATGTATTTTACTATGTTGAGGTATGTTTCCTCTATACCCACTTTGTTGAGAAGTTTTCTTTTATCAAAAATGGATGTTGAATTTTGTCAGTTTTTTCTGCATCTATTGAGATGATCATATGATTTTTATTCTTCAATTTGTTCTTTTGGTTTATTGAGTTGTCAATCAATTCTTGCTTACTCCAAGAATGAAAAAATGACATAGACTTTTTTATATTTTAATAAATATTTTATTTTTTAGAATATTTTTATATTTTTTAAAAAATATATTTATATTTTTATATTTTATATTTATATTTAGAATATTTTTAGAATATTTTTATATTTTAATAAATATTTTATTTTTTAGAACAGTTTTAGATTTACCGAAAAATTGTGAAGAGAGTACACTTTCCGTAGACCTCATATTCATTTCCCCCTGTTATTAATATCTTCAGTTAGTATGTACTTGGGCCCTGGTCACCCAATTACAATGTGGGGATTGGGGGGGTGGGTTCCATACCAACAAGGAATTCTCCAAAACCTTTTAGTTGTCCTACAATTTAACTCAATTCTGACACTACCTACCCAGAGATAATATCTGATTCCACAGGTAAAACACTCACTCCCAAAAGATCACCCTCCACTTCAGACACCCATTACAAGCCCAGGTTGTTATCTGTGCTTTTGACCGACCAGCTATGAATTAGAGGTTCCTATGACCCCATCTTTGGGTTTGATTAATTTGCTAGAGTGACTTATAGAACTCAGGAAACCCATTTACTCACCAGATTACCAGTTTATTACAAAGGATATTAAAGAGTATGAATCAACAGCCAGATGAAGAGATACATAGGGTGAGGTCTCAACAAAGGAGCTTCTGTCTTCATGGAGATTGGGGCCCAGCATGTGGAAGCATTCTGGTTTCCCAGCTTGGAAGCTCTCTGAACCCTCTCCTTTTGGGTTTTTATGAAGGCATCATTACATAGACATGGTTGATTAAATCATTGACCATTGGTGATTGATTCAGACTCCAGACCCACCCCCCTCCTCAAAAGTCAGGGAGTGTGACTGAAAGCCCCACTCCACGATTCTGGTTGGTTTCCCTGGCACACAGCCCCCACTCTTAGGTACTTTCCAAAAGTCACCTCATTAACATCAACCCAGCTGTGGTTGAAAGGGGTTTGTTATAAATAACAAGATACCCATTTCAGCTTTCTGATTCTGAAGTATTTTCAGGAACTGAGGATAAGAGACCAAATATTATAACAAAAGATGCTCCCACTGCTCTTATCTCTCAGCAGGTTCCAAGGGTTTGGGGAGCTGTGAGCCAAGAAATGTGGATGAAGATCAAATATATATGAAAAATATACTTTGGTCAACAGAATGACCAATATATATATATATATATATATATATATATATATATATATATATATATATATATATATATATATATATATATATATTATAAATCACAATACTGCAGTATGGTTCATTTGTTGCAATTAATGAACAAATATCGATATATTATATTAATTGAAGTTCATACTTTATTCAGATTTCCTTAGTTTAGTTTTGTTTTGTTTTGTTTTGTTTTTTGCGGTATGAGGGCCTCTCACTGTGTGGCCTCTCCCATTGCGGAGCACAGACTCCGGACACGCAGGCTCAGCGGCCATGGCTCACAGGCCCAGCCGCTCCATGGCATATGGGATCTTCCCGGACCGGGGCACGAACCCGTGTCCCCTGCATCGGCAGGCGGACTCCCAACCACTGCGCCACCAGGGAAGCCCAGATTTCCTTAGTTTTTAATCTAATGCCCTTTTTTTGTTCTAGGGTCCCATCCAGGATGCCACTTTATATTTAGCTATCATGCATCCTTTTAAGCTCCTTTTGACTGTGACAATTTCTCAGATGTTCCTGGTCAGGCATTTTGTAGAATGTCCCTGTATTGGGGATTGTCTGATATTTTTCTCATGCTTTGACTGGGATTATGGGTTTCTGGGAGAAGAATCATAGATGTAAAATACCATTTTCATTGCATCATATCAACAGCACATATTATCAACATGATTTATCACTGTTGATGTTGGCCTAGATCAGCTGGCTTGCATTTGTCAAACTTCTCCACTGTAAAGTTACTCTTTGTGGTGGTTAATTATATGTATCAAGTTGACTGGACTAAGAGATGCTCAGATAGCTGGTAAACATTATTTGTGGTGTGTCTATGTGGGTGTTTGTGTAAGAGATCATCATTTGAATCAGTAGAATGAGTAAAGATCCACCCTCACCAATGTGGGTGGATAGCATCCAATCTGTTGAAAGACCAAATAGAACAAAAAGGCAGAGGAAGTGTGAATTTACTCTCTCTCTTCTTGAGCTGGGACATTCATCTCCTCTTTACCTCGGGTATCACACCTTCTGGTTATCAAGCCTTTGGACTTCAAGATTTACACCAGCAGCCCCTTGGTTCTCAGGCTTCTGGCCTTAGACTGGGAATTATACCATTAGCTCTCCTGGTTCTTAGGCCTCCAGCCTTGGATTGATTATTCCACTGGCTTTCCTAGTTCTCCAGCTTGCATTGCAGATGGCAGATCATGGGACTTCCCAACCTCCATAGCCATATAAGCCAATTCATATAATAAATCTCTTTCTCTCTCCATATACATGTGTATGAAATACATAAATTATTTGGAATTCTTCTGCTGAGAGATTTGTCTGTTCTTCCCCATTTATTTATTTATTCAATCACTTATTTATATCAGTATGGACTCACAGATATATATTTTATACTTTGGATTATAATCTAAAATGACTTTATTTTGTTGCTCAAAATGTTTCTTCCTTGGCCAGTGGGAGTTCTTTCAGTTGGCTTCTGTGTTCCTTTGACCTATCCCCATGATTGTGTGTTTTGTTTTGTTTTTTACACTTCTTTACTTTTTAACACTCCAAGATTTTCTAGGCTTATCTTGTATATTTTCTGCCCTAGTCCTAGAATTAGCTATTTCTCTGGGGAGGCCTTTTTCCCTTTATTGGAGAACAGTATTAGAAACCAAGATCTGGGCTCCCAATACACCTGTTACTACTGGGCTTCGACTTGGTAAACCAACACAATATAGTTTATTTAATAAACAAGTTCCTAAAGTAATTCACAATATATTGATTGTGCTTGAATTATGAGTTTAGAACAACAGAAATAACCTCTGACAATCAATATTTCTTGAATGATTTTTTCATAAATTCAAGTATTCTCTTTTAGCTACAATTACAAATTTAAAGCATATTCCTAAGGTTGTTACAGCATGTCCAATTATGTGCATGGTGTAGAACTTTATAAGTGTGTGCAGAAACAGACTGTACATTTCTAAGAGAAAAGAAGCACCTTTCTGAGATTCAGCTGCTCTAGTTCTTTCAGACTAGAGAATAAGGATAAAAATGTCAGTATGGACCCTGAAATGCCTTGCAGTGTGGAGAAGCTTTTCCATAACTAAAATAACAACAAAAGCTGTGACTATCACCCCATCTTGTTACCAATTTTTGAACAATCCTACTATTGGTGAGCAGAGTGACGTTTGGTTATTACAGGTGACCTAACATTCAATGACCATAAATGTCCTTGACAGTAAAAGTGCTGTCTTGTGACTCTAATCTAATCTGATTTGCTAAGCACAGGAAACACTTGGCACTTTCCTAGGGCATTGATTAATGAGGAAACACTTGGTTTCACAATTAATGTGAACTATCATAACCCCTGGGAAACTGTTTTATAAGAAACCCATTCTGTATGCTGTTTGCATTTATTGATTTGCAAACATAACATAACACTAATTTTTGGAAATACATGTCATGTGCTCAATGCAACTCCCTCCTTCTGTCCTTTCTTTGTTTTCCATTGACTTTATTGATGTAAAAGGGAAGGGGGAAATCAAAGCTGAACAGACTGTACATATTAAAGGCATTTGTACATACACTTAATTCAATTCTTACAACAGCATTAAGAGCTAAGTATTATTGTACCTATTTTAAAATTAAAGAAACAGAGATTTAGAGAGGTTAAGTAACTTGCTCAAGGTCACGCAATTTATAAAGTAGCAACTTATAAAGTAATCCTATAAAATTTAAGCCCAGAACAATCTGGCCCTAGAGCTCACCTTTTCCCACTCCAGCAGGAGTTCTCAAAACTGGCAGCATGTATAAGAATAATTTAAGATGATTTTTAAATATAATGATGCTTGAGGCCTACTCTAAGAGATTCTGATTTAATAATTCTGTGGCAGAATCTAGACATCAGCAAGTCTTAAAAGTTTCCCAGGAGATACTAATGTGCAATCTGGTCTGAACCAGAGCACTATTCCGCTTTCACTTTCATAACTATATCTAACATTCATGCAGTGTCCTTACAGTTTTCAAAGTTTTTTTTAAATGCATAATTCATTTAATCATTAAACCAAACCAGTTAGGGATTATCATGCCCATTTCATAGAATAGGAAGCAAAGAGGCAAAAAAATTTTTAAATCTTACTCAATATTATTATCAGTAGCTGAAATCCAATAAAATTTGAAGAGGACCACCCTAATGTTTTTATTATTTTTTAGAATCTCCTAATCTTGCTCCCTTTTGGATCCCTTCTTTTTTTTCCCTCCTGCTATCGTCTGCTCCCCAGCCCAGGATTGCAAGAGCTCCTTGGATGCCACTGGAAGCTCTCAGCTCTGTGTGGATGGGAGGGAGTGGTGGCTGTGAGGATGGTGATTCATTACTGAAGCAACATAGGTTAGTAGTGAAAACAGAGTTAGGGGTAGAAGTTTGACACCTTGAGAAAGTGGTTTTATTTCTTTGAAGCTCACATTCAACAGTAAAATGGGGAAAATAATAGTACCACCTCACGGTTTCATCATGAAAATAAGAATAGATAATGTATATAATAGGGATTTGTGAATTGAAAGGCATTATTCTTATTCTAGTAATTACTATTTCATTTGTAATGATTAGTTTTGAAGTGTTGTATTAGTGTCCCAGGGCTAGTATAACAAATTATCACAATCTTGGTGACTTAAAACTACAGAAAATTATTCACTCTCAGTTCTGGAGATAAGAAGTCTGAAATTAAGGTGTCAGCAAGGCCAACCCTCCTCTGAAAACTCTAGGAAAGAATCCTCTTCCAGCTACTAGTGGCTGTTGGTGTTGCTTGGTGTTCTCCAGCTTGTAGCCACATTACTCCAGTCTCTGCCTGTGTCTTTCCATCCCCTTCTCTTCTGTGTCTTTCTCAAATATATCTGTCCCTTTCTCTTGTAAAGATATTTGTCATTGGATTTAGGACCCACACTGATAATACAGGATGATTGCTTCATCCCAAAATTCTTAACAATGACATCTGCAAATAACCTTTTCCCAAATAAGGTAACATTCATAGGTTTCAGGAGTTATGCCATGGACTCTTTTTTTGGTGGGGGCGGGCGAACCTTTCAAACCACTGTAGATATTATAAGTACTTCTCTTTCTTTAAACTCAATATTCCACTCTCTGACTCATTAGCTGCCTCTTACCAATAAATATAAGTTCCAAATTCTTTTTATGGTTCACAAGTCAGCCCTGCTTCATTCCCCAAATAACTACACAGAACTTTCTGCCATTTCCCAAATATCCTCACACTTTGCTACTCCTGTGCCTTTTATGTGTGCCATTTCTGTTGTGTACCTTCCCTCTCTTTCTGGACCTCATCACTATTTTTCATCCTCTTTTGTGAAGTCTTTACTGATCATCAAAGATGACTGCTCCTTCTTCTCTTTCCAAAGCTTCTAGATGCTTGGCTTCCTACGTTTGGTTCTAGCACGTACTGCAGGCTGACCTTTACTGTTTTAGTTGAGCGCTTACTGGCTTTCCCACTAGACTGAGCTTCGGTTTTATTATGTCCTCAGGATACAGATGGTGACTCATTCATCTTTGTACTGCCCTCTGCATGAGGCCCAGAACCAGGCACCCGGTAGGTTCTCAACAGAGCTCAGTGACCACAGGGAATGATTGACAGCACTTCCCCCAGGTTCCTCCAGTCCACTCCATGTGGAGCAACTGCAATAAGGACACTGGAGTCTCATTCTCTTTTCAGTGGTGCAAATTCTACTGACACATTTGTCTTATTCTCTTTATTTGGACATTTAAAAATTATTATTATTATTTAGAAAAGTTGACTTATGGGCCCCTTTACTTCTTTTTCTCACTTGGTAGTTTATTTTGTGGTAATTAACTTCTTTCCATTCTGGGTTTTCTTCTATGAAAGTATTTTTATTTGATGGAAAGTCTATAGCTTTACTATTAGTGATAGCTGATATTTCTTATTTCATTTTACTTTAGTAAACACTGCACGAGGGAGGGGAAAGCGCATATAGAGACTGTGTGAGTCTCCCTTCTCTCCTCAGAGTCTAGTATCGAATCACTGAAGGACAATTATACCCCTGAAACAACTGGTGGGAACTTTATGTATTTCCTCTCCTAGCTTATTTTTTCAACTTGTCTTCTCTTTTCTAGTCTTTTCATCTTCATCCCTTAGTTCAAGTTTTTAGCATATTTTTTTCACAGCAGTTATTGCAATAACCCTGTAAAATGCTTTCTGTTTCTGCTGCAGTCCAACTTATCCTTCACACTAGTACTAGTATAAACCCAGATTTGACCCTGCTAGTTTCCTGACTAAAGTTCTTGAAGAGCTCCCCATTGCCTGCAGCATAAAATCCAGGCCGGAGCATAAAAACCCTTCATAATCTGGCCTGTGCTTATCTCTTCCCACCCCTCAACCTCTCAGATTTTGCAGTTGCTCCAAGCACAATTGCTCCAGGCCTCTGTGTCTTTTCCCATGTGATTATTCTTTAGCCTGGGACACTCTTCTCCTGAGACTCAGCCTGGGTGCCATTTCCTTTAGGAAGCTTTCTCCTACATTTGGAGTAATATGTACCGTGTGTTGCCATGGCATCTGGTTCCCTCCCTTTATCACAACTAATCACATTGCATCCCAACTGTAAACATAATTGTCTGTATCCGCCACTAAACAGTAAACGTGAAGGCAAGGACTATATCCCCAGCATCTGGAAGCACATGCTAGGTATAGAGCAGGTGTTTAATAAATATTCCTTGAATGATTCCACATGCTCTTACTGGGCCAAATTCTTCCTTGGGAATTTTCACATATTTCATGTCTTTTAATTTTTCCAGTAACAAATTTAACCCTGTTCTTTTACACAGGATTTGTCCAATTCTTGGAGCATTCTTCAAGGGTAAGGATGAGGTATAGGCGAACATTATTACATCAGACAATTCAAGGAGAGAGAGTAAGCTGAGATGGAAAGTGGGAGATAGTTAAGAGACAGATAAAAAGGGAGATCTTAAGACTTTGCTACTCTGATGTCATAACGACATAGTTCTCTCCTTATTTGACATCCTAGAGGAAAAAAAGAAACATGACATGGTATTATTGTATGGTGTTAACCCTATAATATGTTTACTATTCTACATGTTTTCATGCATTAACTCATTCCATCCTCAAAAACTCTCAAGGAGATCACTACCATCACTATCCTCATTTGACAGATGAGGAAACAGAGGCACAGAGAAATAATTTGTCTAAGGCACCTAGCTAGTAAATGGCACAGTGATCATTATAAACCTAGGCAGTCTGAAACCAAGACACTATGTTCATAACCACTATACTATGTTCTTTTTACATGATGCATTTCATATGTAGAAGGACAAATATTGGAGCAAGCTATAGCAGTTGCACAGACTCTGATGGCAGATTAGTAGTCAGGGAAGGCTTCACCAAGGAGGTGAGGAATGACCAAGTCTTAGAAGAGCAGGAATTGACCAAGGGGTCAGGAAGTGTAAAAGTATTTTATAAAGAGAGAATGGCATCTGTAAAAGTGAGGAGGATGTGAAGAAGACTCTACCCTCTTGGTATGGAACCATATTTACGGCTATATATCAAGTGAAAGGGAGAGGAGAGAAATAGGAAGACCAAGTTGGGCAGCAGTGTGGGCTGCCTGAGTCTACACTCAGTGGGGTTGGCTTAGCTTGCCCAGCAGGAATATGGGGAGAGTCTGCTTTGATAAGACCAGAGTAGCCTTCACATGAGTAAGCCTTACCACAAACCTCATCTGGGCACTTCCCAGAGCTTGGGATGCTTGGGAGACACTAAATATAAACTATTAGGGTAAGAAATGTTCATAGACAGCATTTTCCCACTGTGCCCTTTTTATATCAATGAGGACAATGGGGGTCCAAATAGATTAAATGACATAACCAAGGTTGTACAGCTCCTTAGCAGCAGGGTTAAGACTAGAAGCTAAGAGATACAGTATCTTTATTTGAAGAGCTGCTGATCTTGCAGGGAGATAAAGATCAAGTACAGAAACATACTGATATCAAAAAACAGACAAACGAACAGAAGTTACACAACTTAAAATCTAAGTGTTGAAGGGTTGACTGAGTAAAGATGAGAACAAGGGAGTCTGGACATCTCCTGGATCACGTTAGTTTTTAAGCAGGTTTTGGTGAGGTGATGGACTTTGGCTGGAGACAAAGAGGAACTGGGAGAAATGAGTTTCTGAATGGAGGAATGTCTTACATACTGTGGTGTGTATATACCCTTTTGGTGGGTTTTATGGGCAGGCAGCTTAATATGGAGGAAAGAGCAGAGACATGAGAGTCATACAGAAGGTCAAGCAGGTAGATTCATCAGCTATGGGAACATGGACAAGTTCCATTATTTGAGTCCAAGTGTTCTCATCTATAAAATGAGGGTAGAAGTTCTTGACACATAGTAGTTATTATAATTTATAGAGTCATTTTGTGACAATGGGTCCCTGGGTCTCCTCTTTTTTTTTTTTTTTAACTATTCATTGAATAAATTCATGAATGAATAAATGAGTGGGTGAGATTTGTTTCAAGTCCATCTAAGGCATGGAAATGTAGTGCTCACCAGTGGATTCAAGCATGGTCTGCTAAAAGATAACTCACTGTCCCTAATCTCCTCTTGTGTACCTTGCCTAGGAGGAGAAAGGAAAACAGAAAGAGTTCCCAAGACCCATGACGGATGCGGACTGTCTGATGAACCAAACAGAGAAAGGAAGAAGTGTTCCACAGACTTTGGGCACCAATCCTTAGCCTACTGAGAAACACCAGATCCATGGATGGAAGAGCATTTGATCCTTATATTCTATACCAGGAGCACCTAGAGTTTTACTTCTACTCCAGCTACAGGGAAAGAAATCCAGAATCCATGTGTAGAATCTCAAGCCATGCAGTGAGATATTTCCTCAGGTTTAGCTCTGAAACACTTAAATATTGCTCCGTTATCTGGAAGGCTCCAATCCTAGGTAACCTGATGACTAACCAGAAAACTTGGAAAAGAGATTTCACAGTATAAGATATCATAAAAATCTCAGGGTAGGACAGGACATAATTTCATCTAGTTTAAGGGTTCTAAGACTTGGGTCTTTTAAGACCTAGCAAAATTTCATAAAGCAAAACAAAATAGAAACAAAAATAGGGAATTGACCTAGGGTGGCTGTATTAATTTGCTAGGGCTACTGTAACAAATTACCACAAACTAGGAGGTTTAAACAACAGAAATTTATTGTCTCAGAGTTCTGGAAGCTAAAAGTCTGAGATCAAGATGTCAGCACATTTGGTTCCTTACGAGGTCTGTGAGACAGAATCTCTTCCATGTCTCTCTCTTAGCTTCTGGTGGTTTGATGGCAATCTTTGGCATTCATTGGCTTATAGGTGACATTCTCTTAGTGTCTTCACCTCATCTTCACTTTGTATGCGTCTGTCCCTGTGTCCAAATTTCCCCCTTTTATAAGGACACAGTCATTTGGATGACCCCCCCCCATGCCTTCAATTTAACTCAGTCATCTGCAAAGCTTCTATTTCCAAATAAGATCCCATTCACAGGTTCTGGGGATTAGTACTTCAACATCTTTTGCAGGGACTAAATTCAACCAACAACAATGGCCAACTAATAATTTAGTTAACTAAGGACATTCGGAAAAGAACCCTGCAGTCTACTATCTTCATTACTTCAAAAAGAAGAAAATTTAACACCAAAAATTTTAGGAATGTTATCATCTCACTGCAAAGGGCAGCCTTTCCCAGAAAGAGCAGCTGCAACCTTACATCAACCAACAAGAGTGCATGGACTGCGTAGCTCCTACTTCCTAATCGTTCTCTGGGTTAATGGAGACTTCGACACAGGTCAGCAGAGATCTGTGGAAAGGATTTCTTTGGCGTATTTGATCTATTACAACTGCTTGACCACTGGTGAAACTGCCCTGCAACCACCTTAGCCTGAGTTTTGAAACTGTAGTTCTCACATGCAAATGACACAGACTATCAAAATGTACACTGCTCACACTTCTGTACCTGAGATTACATGAGACCTGGTTCCTTTCCTGTTCTCTGTATTTTCTTCCACAAGTATGCTATGGTCTGTTTCTCTGAAACAGAAATTTGTCTTTGTGAAATCTCACTGCCCCTGCAGAGCATTCTAAAACATCTCTGTAGCATCTGGAATCCAAATTTCAGCTTTGAGTCTCCCTGCCTGGTTTACAAAGTGATGTTGATTTAATCAGCCATTTCATTGGATTTTGGGTGAATGATTTTGAAGTTTTATAGGAGGAGCAGTGACCTTTATTCAAAGGCAATGATTGATCAAAAGCAACCACTTGAATTCTGGGACCGCTCTTCTCTTATGTGGGAGCAGTGACAAGCTTGCTTGAACCTTCAGAATACTAACCACATTAACCTTGGATTGTTAGAGCTGCTATTCATGACCAGCAATTGACCTGCTCAGAAAGCCCTATACATACACAGAGGGTAGACTATGGACTCTCAAGTAGTTTTCACAAAAAAAGGAAAGGATGGGTAAAGATCATGGCTTATATTTTTTGATCATTTCTCCTATTTGTTATTTCTTTTTCAGGATTCTATCCCCTCACTCTTAGTGCTGTACAAATACTCAAATTTGAAGTGTGAAGAGAAAACCTTTAAAGAGAGGAAAAATAAGGAAATGTTAAGAGTCATGCTGTAGGTGAAAAGACTGGACTAGGTGTTTTGACCCCTATCTCTGCCACTTTATAGCTGCATAATCTAGGGCACAATATTTACTCTCCTTGAGTCTCAGTTTCATCATTTATAAAATGGAATTAATAACATCTACTTCTTAAGGCTGTTGTAAAGATTAATGTATCTCTGTTGGGGAGGGGACTGGGATACAGGGAGGGCTTTCAAGAAGCCAAGAGTAAGTTTAATGTACTTTTGCCTAAAGGTGAGGCTTGACTGACCCAAATGTCACAGAAATTGTGATTCATGACAGCACTCCAAAAAAATCTAATATTTTTTTATGAATCGAGCAATTATGGAAGATATCTTTTGAAAGAAATGATGAGTTCGCCTTCAACAAGAGTAGAAAATAATCAAATATTCTTCATATCAAACAACCAGATGGATACTGTAATGCATCTAGCTATTCAAGGTCACATAAGAAACTGGGAATTAAAAGTAGTTTTATGGCAGACTTCCAGGATCAAAATGCCATTTGGTATTTAACAGAGTTAAGCTGATGATTATCGCAAAACTACATAAGAAATAAAATTTATCAGGCCCTTCAAAATGTTACTTTCCATTCTAACCAGAAGCAAAATGCGCTTCTTGGCATTTGTAGTTTCTTTTTGAATAGGGCAAAAGATGTGCATTGGTTTTACTGTTACAAGTGAATTAAAATTTTTTATTTGAAGAATAAAATTGTTGGGTTGAAGAAATTGTTAAATAGGATTTGGAGAATGTAGAAGATATAATTAAAATATCAGGGAAGGTACCAACAAATGAACTTTCTCTGTTGCTTTTATTCCTAGCACCAAATGCACTTTTGACTAGAACATTTGGAGAATTTCACCTTGGCAGCAGTTTTCAAAGGAATTTTTCCTCACTTATTTGAAAAAGTTGTATAATAAAATCTTATCCATTCACAGAAAAGTTCTGACTCTTCAGGGAAGGGTTCTTAGTGATGTAAAAGCATTTCACGTTCCTTCATGAACACTGACATATGAGCTCAGAGAACTGGGTTCTAATTAAAATAATGGTTTCTCTCTATGATCTTGTCACCTAACTGGGTAAGCCAGATGTTGGCGAAAGTCCTGGTGAGGTAACCTCATCAGGAAATCACGATATCACAGGGAAAGATGTACACTTAACAGAGCAATCAAGACACTACACTACGATTCCCAGCACATTCCCAGACCCTACACCACAATTCCCAGATGTTACTGTCCTGATATCTTTCTCCACACCACCGTCCCACAGCTGAAACAAGAGGCAGTGGCTGAGGGAGAACGCATCATCAGCCTGTTCTAGATTTAAACCACAGCGCTGCCACTTATTCAGCTGCATGACTTTAGAAAGGTCTGCACTGCTCTGAGCCTCAGCCTCCTCTATACTGTGGGGAAACCAGTATCTACCTCGCAAGGATTATTCTAAAATTAAGTTTGGTGACAAGTATAAGGTGCCTGGCACATAAAAGAGTACCTACGTTCAAACTACGTGAAGAAGACGATGATGCGAGAAGCTGTGGATTTGGAGCTAATAAACTAGATCCAATTAGAGCTGTTTTGTTTTTAGTTTAATTCAAGGTTGTAGCCATCAAGCATAAAAACAAACAAACAAACAGTGGACCTTGTTTGTGCTTTCCAGGAGCCAATCTCCTAACCACAGAAAGCACATAGATGAAATATTATTTAATATATACTTTAAGATCTGCTGTGGGTATGGTATTATCTGAATGTTCTTGCTTCAATGCAGGTTGTAATTAGTGGTGGAGGAAGACAGAAGGCAGGGTTACGTTTATCCTTGGAGGGCCTGGTGTAATTTCTATGAGTACATGCACATGATAGACGTACTTTCTCTTGTAGCAGTTTTTCTCTGTGTACTTCTCATTTGAGATGAATGGCACTTGGTGCCAGCCTCGTTAAATAGATGTCAGCAGATAACAGCCACCATTTGCTAAGCTCCCACTCTGTGCCAGGCACTATGAATACACTATCTTGTTTAAACCTCAGAACAAACCTGTGAGGTAGGGTTATTATCAGCATTTTACAGATGAGGAAACACAGGCTTAGAGCAGTTCACTGATATGCCTCAACACTACAGCTAATAAGTGACAGAAATGAGATTGAAATGCAGATCTGTCTGCTTCCAGTCTTTTTTCTCCTGAAACTCCGTGTTCTACTATCTCACCTCTATGTACTTCACACTAGAGGCCATAGAGTAAGTGCTCCAAAATATTTATTCGTGATTGATTATAAAGAAATAAGTCGCTAGCCTAAAGGAAGCCCTTTCAAAATTGACTCAGGCCTATTTTGGATTTCCTTTTCCCAGTTAGCTGGGATTTCATAGCGAAAATTTTGTTGATTTGCTGCATTCCCACTTTTAAACGCAGCTTCAAATTTCTTTGTCTAAGACTCACAGAACATGGCCCTTTTACCCGATTCTCCATACTATATAAAGCATTTGCTAAGCTTGTTAGGACCTTCTGGGATCTCCCTTAATGATCTGACATTGGCATAATTTTGCAATCTTCCCTTCCTTAGGCTATGAGTAGGTTGCAAGAAAGACCACGCTATTTTTATGATTTTTGTTGTTAGAGGAAAAGAATGTTATGCAAGTCTGCAAGCTCTAAAAGCCAAATGTCCCTGGTGGCACAGTGGTTAAGAGTCCGCCTGCCAATGCAGGCGACACGGGTTTGAGCCCTGGTCCAGGAAGATCCTACATGCCATGGAGCAACTAAGCCCGTGCACCCCAACTACTGAGCCTGCTCTCTAGAGCCCACGAGAGTCACAACTACTGAAACCCGTGTACCTAGAGCCCGTGTTCTGCAACAAGAGAAGCCACTGCAATGAGAAGCCCGCGCACCACAAGAAGAGTAGCCACCGCTTGCCACAACTAGAGAAAGCCTGCACACAGCAACGAAGACCCATCGCAGCCAAAAAATAAATAAGTAAATAAATTTATTTTTTTAAAAAGAAACCAAGCCAAATGGATCAAGATCACAGTTCCAGCCCTAAAGGGCATCTGATCTAAAACCACAAATGGATGTAACATGGCACTGATTTGCTTTCCTCAAGCAGTTGCAGACATCATTCGACGTCACCATATTTTAAAACTGGAGGGGCTTTTTTCTTTCTTTTTTTTCCCAATGTATTTTATTTTATATTTTATTTTATGGCTGTACTGCTTGGCATGCAGTATCTTAGTTCCCCGACCAGGGATCGAACCTGGGACCCCTGCACTGGAAGCATGGAGTCCTAACCACTGGACTTCCAGGGAAGATTCACTTTTATCAGTTAGAATAAGCGAGAGAGGAAAAAGAATCTCTACAAAGGGTAGCAAGGAGGGAGGGAGGGAGCAGTGCTTGAAGTGTTAAGCCTTTAAAATTTATTGAAATATTTCTGGCTGTTTTATCAATATTTAACTGTCAGTCTGAGGCCGACATCTCCAGTCATGGCTGAGTGTGTTTATATCAAATGGGAATACAGGAAATGCATACCAAAATCAAATAGAAATAATTTTGGATTATTGTTCCTTTATTCTTTCATTAAGCAATCATTGATCGAGTGCCTGTGTGATGAATGATAGTCCCTGCCTGCTAGAAATTCATGGTCTAGGGTCAGAAGTAGACAAAGATGGAGTGGGGTAAGTGGGATATGATAGTGGCATTGCCTGTTGTACGTGAATTCTAGAGTGTCACCTAATCCTACCTGGTAGGAAGTGTGTCAGGGAAGCCCCTCCCAGAGAAGATAAAGGGGAATTTTGCAAGATGAGAAGTCACTGTGGCAAAGAAGCAGGTTCCAGAGAGAATAGCTTGCAGATGTGTTTGAAGAAAGTAAGAGGGCTTTAAGTTTGAACTTTGTCTTAAGAAGAATGATTGAAAGATTATTACTCGGAACATGATAAAACCATTTTCTCTTGTAGCAACATGGAGATTAGGTCAGGGAAGGCTATGTGTGAGAAGGAGAGCCGGCAGTTAAAGTAAGAAAAAAATATTTGTCAGGGAGGATGGATATTTAAGTGATGCAATTGGTAAAATGGCATAAATGGCTGGGAAATGATTAGATGGACCTGACAGCTAAGTAGATGATAGTGCCATTTACCAAGATACCATGTATAAGAGAGAGTTTGCAAGGGATGGCACTCAAGATGGATTGTAGCATGAATTAATAGGCCAATATTTGTGTTACAGTGTTATGTCTACTTCTTTCATCCTTAAGTATATTGTAGAGGTTAGAAGCATGATTTGGGGGATCATTTCAGATCTCAAATCTACCACTTACTGGCTTTCTGATCCTGAGAAGACCACTTACACTCTATAAGCGTCAGTGTTCTCATTGGTAAAATGATGATAAGAATACTTATGTCACAGGGATGTCACAAGAAACGGTTAAAAGAGAAAATCCACACAGAGTGCCTTCAAGTGAGTGTTGAAGAATAATAATGCCAGTTATTATTACTACTCTTGCTATTTATTGTCCATGAATGTTCACTGAATGCAGGGTCTAAATTTGTTTCCTTTGACTTTGTGCCCCCCAAGTGTCTTCTCTAGTGGTCTGTATGTAATTGTCCATCAGGAAATAATTGCTGAATTGAACTGAATTGAAATGGTGGAACATGGAAGCACCAAATGAAGTTTCTGAAAGAGATGGAGAAGGATTCATGCATGTTTAATGCACAACAAATTCAGGTAAATGTCACACAGTAAAGGTCAAGAGTGACATTTGGGGATGAAGGACAGGAAAAGAACAATGGTATTAATGAAGTGAAATGGAAGATGGCTCCTAACAGTAAAGAAAGCAAACTGACCCAAGGGAAGGGGCCTCAGAAGGAGTCCTCCCAGACTAACTCAAGAGGAGTTAGTGACTTGATGTTTTTCTTTCTCAGCTCAAGGATCTACCAAGACATCACATCAGAAGTCATCTAACATATTACTTCTAGAAGAAAACCACAGGGCATAAACCTTATAAAAAGAATCATATGCCAGCCTAGAATAGAAACCTATTCTGAACACTGATATATTGTTCAGTTGGCATCATGACTCTTGTTTTATTTTTCTTTTAGTAATTTAATCTTTTCTAAATGTGAGCCATTTTAAACTTTATATATAAATAAAAAAATTAAAATAATTGCTTTTGCATCTTCAAACTAAACTTGTCCAGCAGAGAAATAAAATAATTATATTTATTATTAACAGAACATAAATAAAGTATAAACCAACAAGGTGGAGCACAACCTTAAGTGGAAATTCTCTTGGTGCACTGGATTTAGATTTGGGGGGTTAATGTGCATGTTGCAGAGGGGCGATTTAGCATAGATCTAGCTATAATAGGTCAGCAGCATGTAAATCTAAGACAAGGTGGCCTGAAAAAGGGGGAAAACTTCTTTAACACCAGATGAATTCAGCAGCTTTCAAACACTTTATCTTCTAACAAACCCCCCAAACTCTTGCAGTGCATGACCACCCACTCTAACCCAGGGCAGCTGCAAACTGTATGCACACTGTTCATAGCACAAGGGTGCCAGGCAGAAGAGAGGGAAGGGATCCCTAAGAAAGAAGGATCTTTTCCTCCTTTGCACAAATGCATGGGTAAATAACAGCCTGGCTAGATCCCATGCTCCCCATTGTCTTTCCATTAAAAAAAAAAAAAATCCCCAAATACACAAATCAAGGCCTCATTTCTCACTATAGAATGGCACACTCTATGATGAATTTAAAAGCCTCTCAGATGAGTTTAAAAACCTGGTCGGATGACTGGAAAATGAGGATCGATGTAGGTACATTTGGTGTTCCTGAGCCTCCCTGCCCCTCTCTGTGGTTCTCTCTAGCATATATTATTTATCCTTTACAGCGTGGATTTTCAGAGGCTTTAGATCTGCCTGAGACTGTAAAAGTCTATCTCTTTGGTGCCTTTCATGCCCGTCAGATGTCTCCTGCAATATGACCATCCCTGCTGCTTTTTCTGCTCGGTTGGTGGGCTTGTTGGGACTGTTCTCTGTCTCCCAGAAACTCAGCTTGGAGAAAGGCCAGGGTACTGCTTGCCAGCGTACATGGTACAGCTCTGCTGATTTTCAAAGCGTCAACACCCACAGCTTTGCATGCTTTGATTACCACCAGAACGAAAGAGAGACGGAGACAGTGTTGTTGCTTCATTGCTTTCCAACCAGGATTAAATCCCATGAAACTGTCTGTTCCCACTCTTATTCTGAGTTCCTCAGAGAGTTCTAAATAGAATTTTATATCCAAACATAATGGAAGAAAGAAAATATTTCTTTGCTCTTGTTTACATAATCGTCTATAGTTCGTGTTTGAATATGAGTTTTGGCGTATTATGAAACCCAGCAAAGAAACCACCCAACTAGGAAATAGTAGCTGATGTAAATCAGGCAGCTCATATGTAAAGCAGATTTTTAAAATATGCTTTATTTTCTCTAATGCACCATAGAGAAGATACCAAGGATTTGGGAATTTTAAAACAGAGAGAAATTATTTAGAGGCTTCATTGAAAAATAAGTATCAAGTTTCAACAAACAAAATCTCATATAGAGAATCTAGAACTGAACAGAAAGGAAGCCAACTTGTTGCTTCCACAGCGTAAGAAATATCAAGAGGTATGGATTTAGAAATGTAAGACTCACCTTCCCCCTCATCTACCCCACCACCAAAGGGGGGGAAAAAGGATGCTGCTCAACAATGACAAAATATATATTTGGGTTAAAAGAATTATAATAATTATGATACACTACACACAGAATGATCAGCAAAAGGGCTTGGAGATCAAAGCCAACCACAACCTCAAGCTTTAGCAATTAAACATCTATACCAAGTCATGTGTGACAAACCAGGAAGGAATATATTTACTAAATTCTCCACTTTTAGATTGCAGTGCTCTGTAGAATTCTAACGGAAATGAAGAAAGATCTAAAGGTTATTAGAGTTTATATAAATGTCCTTTCCCCATTTCAGGTGGTCTCACCATTAGCATTTTAGAGGGACTCTTAACACCATGTTGCAAGCCTTCTCTTCATGCCCACAGGCAAAATAGTAAGCTACTTTTCCAAGACTTTCAGATTCCTCATTATCTGTCCCAAACTATCTTCCTAGTTTCATCTTTAGGACCCTCGTTCTCACACCCTTATGTCCCAGCTTTCCCCCTTGTTAACGTATTCTTCCTCTTCCACTTCAGTAGCAAGAAGTATTTAAGAAATTGGATTCTGGGGTTAGACAAACCAGGATCCAAGGGTCAGCTCTGCCATATGCTCAGAGTATGACCGTGGAAGTCATTTCAGTCATTAATGAATTCATAAATTCAGCAATATTTATTGAGCCTCTAGTGTGTGCCAGGCTTTGTGCTCCACACTGGGGATAGAGTAAAAAAATAGTGCACAATCCCTGTCCTCACAAGGTCTTTATTCTAGTTGGGAGAGACAGAAAATGTCTGATACATGTCATGATGAAAAACAAAGCTGGGTCAGGATGGGTGTGGAGAAGAGAGAGGCTTGTGTTGTCCACAGGCTGGTCAAGGAAGGCTTTTCTGATAAGATGACCTTTGAACAGAAACCTGAATGAAGGAGGAAGTGAACTTGCGGATATCTGGAAGACAGTGTTCAGGCAGAGGGATGAGCAAGGTGCATTCCTACTGTATTTGAGGAGCAGCAAAGACGGGGAAAGATGGCTGTTGGGCGGTGGATCCAGGAGACAGTGGTAGGAAATGATGTCACAGAGGAGTGAGGGCAAAATAACGTAGGATCTTGAAAGCCGTGATAAGAACCTTGTGTTTTAATGCATATGAGGTGGGAAGTTGTTGGAAAGTTTGTTCAGAGCACTGACATTATCTGATTCGTGTTTTTAAAAGATCGCAAAATGACTGGGTATAAAGCAATGGCAGAAGCAGACAGACCAGTTAAAAGACTTCTGCAAGAGTTTGAGAGAGAGAGATGAGAAGGGCTTTGATTGGAATAGTGGTGGAGGAGGTGATGCTCTATGGTAGGATGACTCCAGTATCCTCTTCGGGAATTACTTGTCACTGTCATCATATCCCCGATCAAATGAAGTTGCTGTGACGATTATATGAGGTTCATTAGTGTAAAGTGCTTAGGGCAGTTCTTGGCACACAGGAAATGGTTAACAAAAAGACAGTGTTATCTTTACTATCAGGCTCAGCAGAAATGTCACCTCTTTGAAGGCTCGCTCACTACTTACTTCCACCCACCCTCATTGCCAGTACAATCCTCTTGGTTTGCCCTGCATATTGTACACACCATTGCAAGAGTATTTATCATAGCATGTACCCTTGTATTTATGCTTTTGCTTTCTCAGCTAGAATGTGAGCTTGAGGAAGAGGGTGACTATGCCTTATTCTTGGGCCCTCAGAGTCTAACACACCAAAGTTTCTAAATACAAGATTGTTGAATGAGTGAGTTTAAATCCTACCTGCTCTGTGAAGTTTTCTTAACTTACCCTCACCTGTACCTCCACTTATTATTTGGACCAGTCATATCACTAAACGTGTATCACTTAACCTATATTATTTTGTACACAAAATTATTAAATATTTTGCATTTATACCTTGATTCCAACTAAATCATAAAGTCTTATCGAACAGGAATTGTATCTTTTATTCTTTGTATGTCTCAGCGTACTATGTACATTCATGGATCAATTATTATTGTATTGTTAAAGGAAAAGTTTAGTAAGTAAAGACACAGAATTGACTTAAGAATGATTTGACAGAAAGGGTATTACATATTTTTGATGTACTGAGTGAGTGATGTTGTTATAATATAACAATTATTGGTTCAGAGAAACCAGAGTTTACCCCAGAAGCACAAGCCAGAGAAATTTTAGAATGCTTTCAGAGTCACAGGGAAAATAGAGGGACATTTCAGCCTCAAGACTTTTCATAAAAGCTTAGCTTTTTCCTGGTTGTTAAAGGCACCAATAGAAAGAGTCTGACTCTAGAATCAGATAGACTTGGGCTCTGGTGTTTTCAGAAGGAAAATGACGTTGAAACAGTTAGACAAAATAATGAAAGATACACAGAATTCAATGGAATGCCATTGTAATATCTAGAAGAGTTGTATAAGAATATAACAAGAACAGTAAGAATACAACAAATAAGAGGGGATCTTCCTCAAGTTCCTATCTACAGGAACTTAGAAACTTGATGGAGTTTCTGTAGGTAGTAAGACATATAAGTACCTTAGCTGGCAAATTCTGTGCAAAATTCTATCAAGGGATGTAGCAGCTTGAGGGGGTCGGGCGCCAAACCTCTGTGACTGGACAGAAGAATCAGGTATGCAGAGCTTGAACTTGAAGGACACAGGTGGTGAGACCATCCCAGTTGGAGGGTGTACTAGTTTTTTAATCACTGCAAACTTAACAACTTAAAACAACACAAATTTATTACCTCACCGTTCCTGGGCAGGGAATCTGTGTATGGTAGCTGGATCCTCTGCTCAGGGTCTCCTCAGACTGAAATCACGATATCATCCAGGGCTGTGATCTCATCTGAGGCTTGAGCACACTGAGGCTTGGCCTCTTCCAAGGACAGCAGGAGGGTACCCTCACTGCTTCTTGTCTCTTTCGAGGCTCACCTGGAAAGGTCAGGCCCACTCAGGAAATTTTTTCCCATTTGATTAACTCAAATTCATTACATCTGGAAATTAATTACATCTGGGAAATTCCTTTTGCCATATAACATAACAATCACAGAAGTGATTGCCCATCATATTCACATGTTCTACCCATACTCAAGGAGAGAGGATTATATAGGTCGTGTACACCAGGGGGCTGAAATCTTGGAGCCCATCTCAGAAGGCTGTCTACCTACCACAGAGAACAGTGACTGAGGTAAATGGGACTCAGTGTGTCCCAACGACATTGCTGATAAGGGTCCAGTCATGTCCAGTTAGTAATTCTGTTTTTTTAAGAAACCTCAGCAAACTAGAAGGCAACCCCAAGAATTACTTAGGAAAGTAACATCAAAATTATTGGGGATGATAGAATTGTGTCCTTATTTTTTAATAATGGCATAATTTAGTATTATGTATAAAAAACCCAAAATATAAAAATCAGTGGTAAAATATCTGAATTTAAGAATCTGTGCTTATTTTGAATTTTAATTATTTATACTATTTACAAAAATTAGGCCTATTAGAGGAACAAGTCAACCTTGCAATTTCAAATTAAAATGAGTAATTGAGTCATTGCTTTAGACCTGAAATTTCAGGTTGAAATCTTACTTGGAACATTTAAGAGAATTTAAAGTTCACCAGATCTATAAATTTAATTTATTAGATTTATAAGAATTACTTAAGTTCTTGGGAAGTTTGTTAAGTCATGTGATTAATGTACTTAAAAAAAAAAGGAAATAAAGATATATTACCTTAATAAATGTGGCTAAATATTCAAGAAATTTAATTAGGTTGTGAAATCTTCCTTCAAAATAATTATAAAATTTGTTAGATTTATGAATGGATTCATAAAATTTATAAACATACAAGCTTAAGAAAGACAAGGGTTTCAAATGTATTGAATACTAATTTTGCACCAAAATAACCTTGAATAGTTCTTTTCTAGGCATAAAAATTGCCCTCAAGAACATAAAAATACTCATGTGTAACAAGTTTCAACCCTGCTATTTTGTATGACCTTTGTCAAGTCACCTAACTTCTCTTAGCTTCACTTTCTCATTTGCAATATGGGGTCAGAATATTAACTTGCAGGGCGGTCCTAAAACGTGAAAGAGATATTTTGCACAAAGTGCTTGACACATTTAGGATCTCAATAATGAGAACTTAAAGAAAAGAAGAAAAAAATCCAGTTCTTTTCCTAAACATAAGGGCAGAGGCTTTGTTTATCGTCCATCCAGGCCACCTTCACTTTGAAGTTCAATCCTCCAAAACCCTCTTAGATAACAATTAGTTTGTTTCGTTTCCAGGCACAAATGATGCTTAAAAGATTAATTTTAATGCCAGAGGCAGTATAGTTGCTTGTGTCAAACCACAGGGGAGGCTGACCACATCCATTAGATCCTCCCCAGAAAGCGGCTGCAGGAAAGCAGCAGCAAACCAGTGTCCCATTTCAGTCCTTAACACTCGAGGCACAGAGGACATAGGGTAAGCATCAGGCTCCAAGGACTTTATGCAGCCAGCGTTTCTGTGCCAATATCTGGGGCCAAATTACTGGAATGGGATCTAAAACACTAGGGGAAGGGAGAAGTTAGTATTCCCTCTAGGCTAATAGTCGCCTGGTGAAATGTCACTGTATTTGTGTCAGAAGGAGCAGAGGAATGCATTCCTGTCTGGGCTGAGTGCACACAGAAAACCCAGCGGAAAGCAGACCCAATCATTCCATAAGACTTAAGGGTGTATTGTGGTTAATATAGATCAATCCACTTTTCCGGAGTGCTTATATTTGGAAAATGGAAATGTGGTTTCCAAGAAAAAAAGTGTAAAATGAATTATTCTGAGCACTTATACAAATCTTTAAATGTGTCTAACTTTTTGAAAAACTGCAATGAAGTTTGATGGTAATTCTGGAGGGGAGCAAACTCAAATATAGAAAAGTATGTGTGAAAGACAGAGAGAGACAGAGACAGAGATGGAAAGGAGGAATGGAGAAATAGAGAGTCTCAGAGAAAGAAAACAGAGGGACAGATTCCCAGAGAAGCTGTGAGATAAGACCCAGACACAGAGAAAACAAACAAGAAGACATGATATTGAAACACAGAGAGGCCTAACACTGAAAACTGAAGGGACAATAAGGCAAGACTCGGAAGAAAAGATATTTTGTCAACAAAAAATTAATCAGTCGTAGATCGAAAAAATGGAAAATTTTGTTCAAGCCAAGTTGAAGATTATAACCCAGGAACAGACTCTCAGAAAAATCCGAGAACTGTTCCACCCATTAGATGTCAAAGCAGGGTCATACAATGTTTTGAAACAGAGGACTATACGTTAATTGACATATTATTGACAGTTGACACAATCCAGGTCTTCACGTACAACACGAGTAGTGAGTGCGTCATGGGTCCTTGTGGCCCCTTACAAGATTACGCAGGAAGGTTATCTCCTCAGGAGTTATCTTGTGATGCTAGGAGAATACTGCTCTTTATGGTTGAGCAGGTATTTCTGCCTATGGGGAGGTTTGGTCGATGCATGATGGAGATACACAATGCACAGTAGGGGGGAGAGAGGAGGCCAAAGGGCAGAGAAAATTTTTTTATGTTCAAATTTTCTTTGACTTGCCTTAGAATACAAATTTTTATTTCATCAATATATAATTTTCAAGGATCCAAGGAAGCAGCCAGAGGACCAGGGGAGAAAAAAGAGAGAGGAAGATACCACAGGGCAACATTCAATTAGGTCAATATTTATTGTATGCCCACGGGGAACATGGCAACCTCCTGGAACTAAAGTGGAAATGAATTTAATTCTCCCCTGTTCTGGAGGGTGGGCAAGTTCAAGTCTGCGGAGCCACCTGGGGCTGAGGAGAGAGTACGTGCAGATCCATACTGTGCTCTGCTTCCAGCTGGCTGGCCTGCAATTCTCTGCCTCCAGGGCAGTCCTGCAACCTGCTCTTCTGTCAACTCCATATGCTTTGTGTCCCCCTAGAGGGGTGGGATAAGGAGGGTGGGAGGGAGACGCAAGAGGGAGGGGATATGGGGATATACGTATGCATATAGCTGATTCACTTTGTTATACAGCAGAAACGAACACAACACTGTAAAGCAATTATACTCCAATAAAGATGTTTAAAAAATAAATAAATAAATAACCCCCCCCCAAAAAAAATCTATAGAGAGACAAAGATGAAAGCGTTATATACTTTTTTTTTTGTTGTTGTTCTTGTAATATCAGGTCTAAAACAAGTGTTACTTAGTAGTGACACCATATTTCTCAAACATAAAAATTTGCAATCTAGATATTTAAAAATAAAAAAATCTTTAAAAATTTTTAAAAGACTGAATCAGAGACCACTTTCATTAGGCTCCCCTCCAAACACACAAAATGTTCTGACATATAATGTGCAGTATTTTTAAAACAAATCTCTCCTTATTTCAAAAAATTCAGCCAAGAAATATTTCTTAGGAATGTCAGAGTACACAGACACATATCTGATCAAAATGTCTCTGAAAGACCTGCAGAAAGGGAAATGTATTTTGTTATATGACTCATGGTGTCCGTAAGACAAAAATAAACCAGAGGTTTAGAAGAAATACAACTATTCCTAGCAGGGGGATCTATAAAATAGACTGGCAAGGGAAGGATGCAATCATCAAAACTCATTATACCTCACCAGGGAATCCACACACGTTCAACCACCTCATCTGATAAATCCAAAAGAAAGAATATGCATGGCAAAATAATTTATGGGAATACTAGCTTACCTTTATTCTTCTTATAGTTTCCTACCTTACAGCCAGACCTCTGTGATTGTTGCAGAGTGGAAAACAGAAGATGCCTAAAATAAATAGTTCTTTGTGTCATGTAAAAGTGAGAAGTATTAAAGTTGAAGAAACTATGCTACTGGAGGATAAGGGTAGAGAGAGTAACTTTGAGGAACTCAGGAAGAGGGAGCTATGTCTCCCAGACCAAAAAATGGGTCAAAGTCAGGACCCATGTGTTGCTCCAATAGCAAAAGTAGGATTCTAAGGAGGTGGCACATGATGGTGGGAATGTCCTCTTGATGTGCCAGGAGAGTGGCACCCTGGGCACCAGAGTTCCAAACTTTACCAAAGATCCTGCGCCTTGAATGTGAGATGGAGCATGAGAGTGGCCTCGTCAGAAGGATCAGATCACAGAGTCTGGAGCAATGGGAATCTCAATGGTACCTAGTGGACCAACGGCCAATGACTGCCTGTCACATGATGTGATGCTACCTACCACTAACTCTAGGACCTCAGCACAATGCCATGGTGCAAAGAGTCCCAATAGTGACTGCAATTGAATTTTCTACCACCCTGATAAAATAGGCTTAGAGAACAATTTTAGTTGATTTTATAAAAATAAATAAATGAGATACTTTATATGTACCTGTGTTCATGGTCTGAATGTCATAACTGCCACACAAACTTTGACATCACCTAGAACTAGGACTGAACAATCCTTGGGCACCTTACTTAATTTCTCCAAGTCTCTATTCTCGCCATCTGCAGAAAGGAGATAAAAGTAGAACTTAATTCATAAGGTACTATAAGTAGTGAAGATGTAAAGTTCAGTGCCTGGAACATAGTGTTCAATAATGGTTGTTACTTATATTCAGTTTGAAAAATGAATCTATGAGAAGTGAGACACAAAGCTTTCAGCCATTCACAAACACAACCATTGCAAAGAGAGAAACATCACCAGTTATGCACACTGTTTGCCAGATAAAAATAAATTATTTATAGTTCTTCAAGAGATATACCACTATCCCTTGCAGGAAGGATGTGAGAATATGGCCAAGAAAAACACAAACCATCTCCCACAACATGGGGCCACTCAGATCAACATGTCTAATAAACCTCAAACCCATGGGGAAGAACAATAGAGAAGCAATTCAAAGTACTTAATACAGCGATGGCTTTTAACAAGTCAACTGCCACCCTTATCCTCCTTTTTCCCCTCCCTTCCTTCAACACAACCGCATCTGCGCTAAAGATATTTATAATTTTCTGGTGACTAACTGTAACAAAACTTTAACAAACAGGCTGGTAAACTTGATAAAAGTATCTTAATATGACAGATACACTGCTCAAATGGAATGTGGGAGGGGAGAGCATACTTTAATTTTTGGTAAGCTAAAATAGCACCTTAAAAATGGATGACTCCACACAGGCATTTAACAGTAGAGCTAATTTCAGGTCAGGTAAGCCACCTGACTATCAGGTAAGCAGGTTCGCATTCGCATTAGATTTCTATTTTTTTTTAATTAATTAATTAATTTATTTATTTTTGGCTGTGTTGGGTCTTTGTTGCATTGTGCGGGCTTCTCATTGTCGTGGCTTCTCTTGTTGCGGAGCACGGGGTCTAGGTGCACAGGCTTCAGTGGTTGTGGCATGTGGGCTCAGTAGTTGTGGCTTGCGGGCTCTAGAGATCAGGCTCAGTAGTTGTGACGCACGGGCTTTGTTGCTCCGCGGCATGTGGGATCTTCCCAGGCCAGGGCTCAAACCTGTGTCCCTTGCATTGGTAGGCAGATTGTTAACCACTGCGCCACCAGGGAAGCCCCTCACATTAGATTTCTCATTAGAAATCTTAGCATGATTTTAGGGTCTCTTCATTCTTGCTTTCCTCTATCTTGCCCAAATCATTTGGAATTAATCACCGGTCTCAGGTCTGTTGCTCAGTGGCCGATGATGGAAAAAATCATGATTTAACAATTCAGCAAACATTTCTTGAGCCTTGGCTATAAACCTGGTAGCAAGGACACAGAGATGGACCAGAGTCCCTGCTGCAGCCCCATCTCAAAACCACGGCACAGCCTTTGCCAGCTTCTAACAAGGCCACTTAGTCCTGCCCACCACCTGAGCCACTTCCTGTGGCTCCAGCCACCTCCAAGTATGGCTTGGTATTTTTGCCTTCCTGTGTGGCTACAAGGCAGCTATGACTCAAGGTTTCTGCACTCGTGAGGATCAGCCTTCTCCAGAAAAGAGAAACTCAAGCGTGAGTCTCCTCCAGTGATTCTATTTTGTAGAATAAGGCTTTCACTTTAGCTCCCATTTCAGTTCTTATTCTAGAAGTCCTCATGTTTCTCTAGACTGTTCTTAGGAGGAGTCTGCCTAACTGACAGTTCTGTTTCCCTGGGGATGGAAATTATTATCCAGAACACAACCTTGGGGGCTGTGATTCTGTGACCTACAGACAGGCTTCCCTATGGACACCCTTTGGGATTTCTGAAGTCCACTTATCCATTACCTTGTGCCCAACTCCAGGGAACTGAGCTGCAAAAAGTTAAGCCATCCAAACCGCAAGGATAGATACTTAGGCAGCTAGTATCCATTGAGTAAGGGAATAAAACATTCATTCATTCATGCATTGAGTATTTAATAAGTGCACATTTGGGTCAGACACTATGTCAGATGCTGGAGCTATGGAGATAGGAGGAAGTAAACCCTATTATCAGGGGGGACATAGTCTCAAAGGGAAAACAAAGAGAAAGCAAACAATTATAAAGATGCAAAGGCCTAGTATATCCACGGTACAAGAACCTTATATGTTTTGCGTAGGAGTTTGACCTTTCTCTTACAGGCCCCAAATGGCAAATGGAATTCATCTTGAGGGCTTGCTGGCTCTTGCCTGTCATGGTATTCAGTAAAGTCTATTACAGACAAGGAGGAGAGGACTGTGACACAAATGCTGCCTATTTTCAATATAAGCATAGACGAGCCACTGAAGAGTTTTGTTAATTTGGAGAATAATGTGTCTAAAAGTTTCTTTCTGGGACTTCCCTGGTGGTCCAGTGGTTAAGACTCCGAGATTCCACTGCAGGGGTCATGGGTTTGATCCCTGGTCAGGGAACTAAGATCCCACATGCAGCCTAAAAATAAATAACTATATAAATAAAATTTAAAAAATAAAAAAAAGTTTCTTTCTTGCCACCCCAGTTGGGAAACCTTCTTTAGGACCTAGCCTGGCCTCATGAGCATATCTTGTGACCATGAAAGTTCCTTTATCTTTCCAGCCATTTTTTATTACAAGTAAACAGCCTGTAGGTTCTGAATTGTGATACCTGCCCTTGAGGAGAAAGTATAAACTGGAAGAGAGGAAAAAGAGAACAAATAAATATGAATAGTATAATAAATGCCAGTAAAGTTACAGTCTTCAAATATAGAGAAGAAAGAACAGGAAAATCTACCTGATGGTAGGAAAACTTTTCATCGAGTAGATTATAAAAGATCCTTACCTGACAAGTGGGAGTCTGAGAGGTGGGGAAGGCTATTTACAGATGAAGAAACAGCCTGAGCTAATAGCATGTGATGTGTGAGTCAACAGTCTATTCAGTGAACAGCAAAACGGTTTGGTACTGCCAGGGTGGTGGAGGACCACGGCCAGTGGCAGACATACAAAAACAAGGGCAGTTTGGGCAATAGTGCAGGGCCTTCTATAATGTGCTAAGAAGAGTTGACTGGAATAGAGCTGTTTCTTAGACACACCTGAGGAGGTAAGGAGAATACATTGCAAGTTAGAGAAACTAGGTAGAAACCTAGTGAGGCATTCAGCGCAACGAAATCGAGGCAGAAATAAGGGCTAATAAGAGCATCGACCCTCTGTCCTTCTGCCTGGGTGAAATACAGAAGTCCAGGTTTGAGTCCTGGTGCCTTCACAAACAGCCCTGATCCTTTGTTTCAGGCTGTGGAAACACCTCCATCACCTCCAGTCAGATCGAGCTGCCAGTGCCCTCTAGCGGTGGCCCACTTGATGGCCAGATGACAAAAACCATCCAATTCCTCACCCAAGTACCTGCCATGTACTGGCTTCTGTGATAGCTGCTGGAGCCACAGATCCTTAAGACATTGATTTTTCACTCAGGCTCACAGTTTAGGATGTGAGACACAGAGATGAACACATCCGAATAATAGTGTGTGGTCAGTGCAAAAAAAGTGTGCAATCAGGAATATGCTTAAGACAGTTTGTATAGAAGAGGGATAATTAACTTTGGGGTATGGGGACTTTGATGGTAGCTTGATGTTTGGCCTGGCAGTAAAAAAGGCCTTCTGGAAAATGTGCCTGGGCTATGAAGGAAGATTAGGACTTCACAAGGCAATTAGTAGGAGAAGCTTTCCAGGAACAGAGATCAACGTGGGTTAATTTGGAGAATGGAAGTAACTTCCTATTATAGAAGGATTAAGTGGGAACAGAATCAGGTAGATTTTGTAGTGACCCTTTCTGAGGCAGTCTAAATGGTACCAAGTGTTTCCCAAAGTGTTCCATTCAACCGACAGTTATTGTGCCCATCTTCTGTAGACAATGTGATATGGAATTAAATAATGTTCTACCCTCAAGATGCTTTAGTGTTAAGACATGTTCAGACAGAGATGTGAAGGAATACTTTCTATAAAATGCAAGTTATACACAAGTAGCATTTGGCAGCAAAGGAAAAGATGCATTTACTTTGAAAGGGGCAGTCAGGGAAGCCTTTGCAAAGTAGGAAAGGCTTGAACATTGACTAACAAATGAGTAGGAATTTGCCGTACTGCAGTCAGCGGGGGGGGGGGGGGGGGGGGGGGGTGGTGCGGGGCAGGGGGGTGTATCCATTGTTTCTATGATTTGTGATGCAAAGCTGGTTGAATGTCTTCCTGCCTCTCTGGTCACATTTTACTTTCTTCCTCTGGCTCCTTTTCTTCTTCCCACTCCTGCTGTGATCAGTCCCCCAAGGTTCTATGCTCAGCCCTCAGATCTTTGCTTTATTCCCTCTCAGTGACTTCATTCATACCCATGGCCTCCACTTGCAAACCTCAAACATTTTGCTTAGCAGAGACACCATATTACCGAGTACATCACTTTTCACCCAGAAAGTCAACCTGTCCCTAATGAAACCTGCTCCAAACAGAACTCATCATCTTTAACCTCTGAAATCCTCCCCTCCCTTGGTTGGTTGTCCCCACCAACATTTAGTAGCCTGATTTTATAAGTCAAGTACCTTGAAAAGACCCTTATCTTCTCCTTTTCTCTCCCCAACATCCAGTGCCTCTCCAAGTTCTGCAGCATTTGTAAATCCTTTTCTTTCTGTGTCCACTATTACTGCCTTAAATTGGTCCCTCATAATGTCTTGCCTGGTTGATTACAGTGGCCTCCTAATCTGTCTCTCTGCTTCTAGCTCACCCCCTCAGTCCATCCTGCTTCATGTCTGCTAAGGTGGTGTTTCTAATAAGCAAGTCTGACCTTCTGTGCTAAGCCGCTGCACCCTTCCTTCTTAAGTGCTTCCATACTCCCTATAACCTGCAGAATCAGGTCTCAGCAAATTAGGGTGGTAGACAAACCTCCCCTTCTAACCCTTCTAGCCACATGTGTTGTTGTCTTCTTCCAGGAATTCTCCAGAAATTCCAAACTCATGTAGATCCCCTAAACATCACATTGTTTAATACTTTCCTGCCTCAAACTGCTGTCACCTAGAATGCTCTCCCCAGCACTCTTCCCACATGGCAAACTCCAATTCATCCCTCAGAACTCAGTTTCATGTCACTTCTCCCCAGTGAGTCTTCATTGACCCTCCCTTTCAGATAGATAATCAATTTCTTCTCTGAGCTACTTCTGGACTATTTATGTATATCTATTCTTACGTCATTTTGTGATGATCTGCGTACCTGTCTGTGTCCCTTGCTCCAGGGTGGAGCAGCAATATAGCAGAGTAATTAAGAAAATGGAACCCAGTCCCAGCTCTGCCGCTTATCAGAGTGAACTCAGGCAAGTTTTTAAATCTCTCTTTGTCTTAGTTTCCTCATCTACAAAAATGGGGATGATAATAGTACCTGGCTTATAAAGTTGTTGTCAGGTTAATGTATATCAAGTGCTTTCAACAGTGTTACATAAAAATTTTCTTTGATTTTTAACTGTGAGTGTCTTGATGTTAGGAAATTATGTCTTATTCACTTCCGTTTTCCCAGGGTCCAGCAGAGTACTACCTGACACAGAAAGTATTGTATGTGGAACAAATATTTGTTGAAAGGAGGAATGACAATCTTTGGCTTTTCCCTGTTTCTTCTCCAATATGTCATAAATCCTGGAGTCCTGCTGGGTTTTCCTTTCCAATATCCCCTGCATTTAGTTTTCTTTCTGTAGTAACTGTCACTACTCCTTCATTTATTCAACAAAAAGTTATTAATAGTCAACAGTGTACAAGGCACCACTCTAACTGCTGAGGATACTGCTCTGATCAAGACAAATTCCCTTCATTATGGACCTTGCATTCTAACAGATGACACAGACACTAAATAATAGCATATTAGTTATCTGGTCATAAATGTGATATATACAATCAGAGGAATTTAACCTAGTCTTAAAGGTCAGGAAGTTTCACCTAGAGAAGAAATTTCACTGATATGTGAACGACTAGAAGTAAATAACTAGCATAAGGTGGTACAAGCTGTGGTGGAGAGCATCCAGGCAGAGGGAACAGCATGTGCAAAGCCCAGAGTCAGGAAGAAATTTAGCACATGCAGATTTTGCGTTCCCGGTGTCTGAATTATTGCTACAAATGCTACCCAATCTCTTTACAAGATGACCCTCCACACAGCTCTAAGATTAAATTTTCTATCATGTTAATTTCCTGTTCAGAAACCTTCTGTGGTTCTCTACTGCTTGCTGAACGACATACTAACTCCTTAGTTGTTTTTCATGATCCAGTGAACATAGGCTCCAGTAATGGTCCAGTTTTATCTCCCACAAATCATCTGCATCTATACGCAACAACAACCATCTTGTACCATTTGATATTCCCCAGACATTCCTTATTTTTTTTTTTTTACTTTTCCACATTTATTCAGGTTGTTGTTGTCACCAAAATGCTTTTCTTTATTTCTGTCCACGTTTGCTGTTCTGCAAAACAATATTTACTTGTTCAATGCACGATGTGCTTTGATATTTTCTATTCTAGTCTATTTTACTCTATTTCAGTTTTTAAAACAAGCAAGTTGTAACCTACAAAAGTGATTTCACAACCCACTGATGGATCTTGACTCATAATTGAAAATGTTGCCCCAAATAACCTTAAAGATTTTTCCAAGATATATCATTCTTGGCTTTGGTGGATTCTAAGTTTTCTTCAAGTAGTAGAATCCTCTAATTCAGTTACATCTTGATTATTGGGCATCTGTATTCTCTGATGATAGAATGGTAAAATTCTGCTTGAGCACATGATCAGTGGGGGAGCTACTCATACAGAGTCAAGTCACCCTGAGGATACTTAGCAATGCATCTTTTTGCATTTGTAGGAGTTGTCACACTTTGCTGCTTCAGTTCTGGCAATGTTCTGAACTGAAGCTGCTAATTGTATTGAGCTATTCCAGATCACATATTGGGCAAAGATGAACATGGGAAAGTACTTCTTCTATCTATAACTGAGGGGAAAATACCCCTCCACTAGCAAATAATCCATGGCACTCAACTGTAACTCATATTAGGTAATAAGTGTACCTTTGCAGATAGATTTGCTTTATAATTGCCCAAGGGGAATATTTGAATCTTTTGTAATAACCACTCTACAAAGGATCTGTTTTTCAGAATATCTTTACATCTTGGGTTAAGTTTCAGTGGAATACTTCAGTGTTTCAGTATTTCTTCCATTTTAGATTTTGCAATGTCAATACATGGATCAACTTACCATCTTGTTAATGTTTTTCAAATCTTTATCTCCAGCCCAGATTACATTCCTATATTTCATTTTTCTGTATCTCCTATGGCCACACCATCTCTCCACTTAAACCAGAGAACACCAGCATCAGGCTTGACTCCCATTTTTTCAACTCACTTGCCATTAATTCCTCTTGATGTTACATCCTATATGCTTCTCAAATCTGTCTACTTCTCTCCAACCTCCCTGCCTCTACTGATGTTCAAGTCTCCCAAATGGTCCTCTTGCCATCTTTCTTAGTGCATTTCACAAAGTGGCCAATCTACCATATATTATTCTCTAGCTGGAAGCCATTCAGTTAACTACTGTTCCCTTTAAGAGAAAGTCCAATAGAAAGTACCTAAAATTGCTTGCAAAGGCCTTCTTAATCTGTCCTCTGCTAAACTCTCCTGCCTCATTTTCATTCTCTCCTTTCCTTCATATCTTACCTTCCAATCATTAAAATATGTTCTTTATGCCTCAAACACTCCATTCCTTGTCTAAAACACTCTCCTTTCTACTGGAGAACTTTCACTTTTCCTTCAAGCCACATCTTGGATAGTTCATGGGAATCATTCCTGGAGCCTCCTAAGTCCAGGCTTGGGGCTCCTCCCTTGTCCTCTTTAGTGCCTTGGAGCTCACCATTATGCTGTATTGAAACCATCTCTTCAGTTCAATAGTGTTAGCACAGAAATTATTCAATATCGTATCTATACTACCTAGCATATAATATACGATTAACATTTTTAGAATGAACAAATAATATCTGATATGCTCTCTGCCAAATGGTAAGGGGACTCCCCTGTGGAAGGGCCCTCAGTTCCCAGCTATGCTGATGACCTGGGAGAGAGGTCTATCCACAACTGGGATGAAGTATCAGAAAACTATTTTGACTGTAGATTTAAGTTACGATCTCCAAACAGCTTATCAGTAATACAACTTACTTTAAAAAAAATCTCCAACTGTTTTATGTGTCACAATTTAGGGAACTTAAGAAAAGGTACAAAGGGTATTTTTGGCTCCTTAAAATCCCAATATTTCAGATAATCTCTTCTCTTAGACAATTAAGTTTTATTTCTTACCAGACTCACCCTGGCCAATATCTAGATCCTCTCAGATGGGTGCAGCTTTCACCAGTTCCATTCACTTATTCTCATTCATCCATTTCTCATTGATTAAACACTTACTAAGTGCCAGATACCAGGAATACTAGCTGACTAAGATGTCATTCCCCACCCACAGCCTCAACACTCAATCTATTCAGGGTTAGGAGGAAGGAAGAAAACAAACATTTAAACTCATGATATAGATTCCCTCCAAACTCATGCAAACTTGAACTTAACCAAAGAATTCCAAGAGGGTATAAAAAATGTTAAGGAACAAGAAAGTTTTGCTTTATATATAAAAAAACAAAATAAGCTTTAAGAGCGATAAATAGTCTGAGGAAAGAATGTGCAACGAACAGCAGATACCATAAGAGGAAGATTTTTTGCTTATGGAACTCTAAAGATTGTCATTGCATTAGTTCATATTTAGTCAGTGCTATTTGCATTAGTTACCTTTTTATTGAATTCTATTCATAACTGAGAAGCAAATAGTCTGGCAAAGTCCAGACATTTCTCCAAAGACATACAGGCAAAATACAGCCAAAGTTATGAAAGTCTGTGGTTCTTCACAGGTAGTCAACACATACAGCTTGTGACAATTTTTCAAATGAGCATGTCATTGGTGAGGCTGCTAATGCTGATACCAGCAGAGTAGAAATGTATTTTAAAGGATTTTTGATTCGAGCAAGATTTGAAACGAGCAAGACCTTTTTGAACAGAATGATTTTGGAATTTTCATAAGCTAAAAACTCTTCAAAATGCATCTCTGAGGCTCTTGCATAAATATTTAGAGCCTCGTTGAATTCCTTGCTGTTCCTTTAACACACTTTGCTCTATGTATGATACCTGATACCTTTGCTGTTCTTTCTGAGTGGACTAGCCTCCAGTCCCAGATGCCTGTCAAACTCAAATATAATCTCTTCTGTGGAGCATCGCAACAGGATCAACAGAAATCTTTCAGGCTGAATTAATTCTTCCCCACTCTGAGTGCCCACAGCGTTTTGCCTTTCAAATTGCACTTATTGCATTACATTATCCTTATTGGTTGATATATCTCTGTTCCCCACAGGACCCAACAGTACCTGATACACATTAAAGCCTCCATATAGACAGGTTTAATGTTTGAATCATCCTATTCTTTTCTCCACCTCTCTGTGTCACTGTAGTAGTGCCAAGTTCATGTTCTCCAGTTTCAGCTAACTTCATGATGTACATTATTAAAAAGTTCTGATCTGACAATTAAGATATAAATTATATTTAATTAGTCACAAATCTATCTTGGAAAAAGCAAGGGGTTATAGTTTTAAGAGATTACGTGGTTTGGGGCAATCAATGTACCTGCCACGGCTTCAGTTTCCTCATCTAGAAAATGAGGACATTACTAAATAATCTCTACATTCCCCATCTTCTCTTAGGCTATGAATCAATGTCCTTTCCTGAATTCGTGCAAAATTAATGATCTAGATTTGTTTTTTAATCTTAACTTGTTTCCTGTTCCTCTGCTTTTTCTTAAAAACACATATTCAAATTGAAGTTCTTTATGGTTTACTATGATGTCATTAGAGCTCTGAAAGTCACAGATCCAGGGTTTAATCCCTGACTCTGCCACTTATAAAACTAATTTGATAATCTTGGCAATTTCAGCATGGTTAAGCCTCAGTTTCCTCATGTGTGAAATGAGAATAATAGTAATAGTGCTGGTTTCATAGGGTTATGGGTAATCTTCTATATTTCTTATGATTCCCTGTAGTTGCAGGCTGTGTAGGGATACAAAAGTCTTAACAACAGAAACACGTTCACTCATAAATTAATCACTAGTCTATTTTCTCCCATTACGTAAAGTGTTTTATCTATTTTTTGCTGATTGCCAGATATTGTAAACATCTGATAATATAGTGCAAATATAGTACCAAGTAAGTACAATGCCAAGTACAACTGCAAATTTGACAACAGATGCAAAGCTTTATGAAATTGCTGAAAATAAAGTCAAATAATTTTAAAACACCCAAGTAAAGCCATGGACAAATAAACTGAAGAAGAAAAACGTAATAAAAATATAGCAGCCTAGGTACCTTAAAGATACTGAATAGAATATGGGAATAAATAGATAAATCCCTGCAATATTTATCACAAAAAGCAACCATATTTATGATCATACTGCAAAAAGTTTTAAAAGGGTGTTATTTTGTATTGTGATACAGCTTTTAAATGCTCAAAATTAATTATTTAACTTCTTTGCTTTTACTAAGAAGTATTTAGGAAGCTAAGAGCAAGAGGATGAAAGTCAGCATGAAAACAGGAGTACCTCACCCGGTGGGCATCTTGGGGCAGGCCAGAGACAGTGGGAGGCAGCAAAGACAACCTTCACCTAGTTCTCAGCTCTGCCTCTGGCCAACTCTGGTGGTTACCCTTATCAGCAACGTGAGATAGCAAGGGAGAAAAACACAAAGACTGATGGTCTGTGTATTTTTGACACCTAGTAATTTATTAAAGTATCAACCTAAGCACCTCTATTCAAATATGAAAAACAAATAAACTAATTTCAAAACTTCAATAGAACTTTGGTAAACATTAATTTCATTTATTTCTATAGCATTTTGTAATAAATAAAGGTAATTTCATTACCTTTTTGTGTTATTATTACTACAAAGTAGCTGAAACAGATATTATTTTTCTTTTACTGTTGAAAAAGCAAAAATTGGTCAAGTCTGCTCAGATAGTCAGAGATCAGACACAGGCTCCCTGAGTCTAAGACATAGTGATAAGGATGTTTAATGTCTCTTCTTTATCACCAGTAGTATTAAATATTTTACATGTTATTTCTAATTCTCATTAAAATCTTTTCAGGATAGATTTTGTTGCCCCAGTTTACAGTTAAGAAATTTGAGGTTCAAAGAGATTAAATAATTATCACCAAAGTCACTAGTAAACATTGTCTTCCTAACTCCAAAGCCCCTTTCACTATGTCCAACTCCTTTCTTTGCTAAAATTCAGATTTGAACATATTTACTAATAATAGAAGAACTACACCTGCAGAGAAGAAACTTTAGAGTATAAGTTTTTCTTAGGAAAAAGCGATTATTTTAAACATTTTCATTTTACATCTCAATTGTAATTACTGGTAAATTTAAGAAGTCAAGTTTAAAAGTGATGCATTTATTTCACTGTTGTTCTCTTTTTCTACAGACTTTCTGGAGGTAATACTAAAGAGCAATGAAGTGAGCAAAAACCATGTTGCACCAAAAACAAAATAGAAAAAAGAAAAGCAAAGAAAGAAACTCTGTAATTTATATAAATCCCTAAACTCTCTCACCCCATTTTACCAATTGAAATGTGAACTATAAAGAGATTCAGTGAACTTTCTAGGGTCATAGAGTGGAAAGACGGCTAGGAAAACATACCAACAGTTCTTGCCCCACTTGTGGGTTTTGATAGCTATCTTCAATCCAAGCATATTGTAGTGAAAATACAAAATTTTGTTTAATAAGGCAATAAAGACAATACATCAGCTGAAATTATCACCAATAAACTCTGGATTGAATTTGTGTGTTGTGAGCGACCATTTACTTTTACTTATAGCAGCTCTGGTCATTGATTATTTGTGAAGGCTTTTTCATATGGGTGATATAAATTACATAAATGAAACAAAGACTATGAATATGTACATATTTTAGCTTATATTAAAGTTGCAGCAAAACAAACATTTCTTGTTAGCTGAAGACTGAAAATAACCTTTGTGGAAATTTTAGAATTGAATCTATTGGCTTTATAAAGAAATCTTGACTTATCTCTTTTTTTTCTCTTTAAATTTGAAAATAGAAAAACTAACACCGCTAACCTTTTAGCAATGCAGTAGAAAGTATAGTTACATTTCACACTACATTCTTGGAGGGATTTTTGTAACTTACTAAAACTGCTTCAGAATACAAAGGTTAAAAAGGACCTTATAATGTTTCAGTTGTGTTTCAGGACCCAAAAGTCTCCCATTAGAAGGTGATTGCATTTCTTCATTAAAATTGTAAAGCTGAAAGGCATCTATCTAGAAGAGTTGCTGAATTGCCATCTAAACTAAATAATAACTATAAAACAAGTTTTGTGTTCTCTTTTATTTTTCACTCTTATATTTAGATTACCAGATGTGAGAAGAAATTTATAAATGCATACACCAATCTATAAGTGGCCTCAAGAAAGAAAGCATTTCCCAAGGAAAAGAAACCTTTAGGATTATTCCAAATCAAATAAACTCTCAATATATTTTCATATTTTGACAATAAACATCTATCATGTCAGTAAGTATGCTGTCACAGAGATATGACAGTTCATAAGAAAATGTCCCATATTATACTTCAGCCCCACATGAATCTCAAATCTACTGATTCTATCTCCTTTTTATTGTCCCTCCCCTTCCTCCCCCACCACCGATGCCCTTACTTCCCTCCTTGCCTCACTAAAATTCTCTGGTCAATCCTTACAATCATCTCCTTGCATATACCCTTGACTTCTTTTGCCTGACTGGTTAAGGGAACTGGAGGGGTTGCAGGTTACATAAGTGTATGCATGTGTCAGAAAATCATCAAACTTTACACAATAGTTATGCATTTCTTTGCATGTAATTTACCTTTAAGAAAACTTTAAACAAATATTGAACGCTAGTAAATAGGTTTGCTTTTTGAAATGGTATGGGTTAGCAATTTTAAAACTTGCTTACACAAATGAGTAAATATACTGAAGGTAATGGGAGTAGCATCTTAACGGGGAGTTATAAATATGGAAAGAAGGAATATTAGTATTGGATTGAAAAGGAAAGTATTATCATAAACTCATAATTTTTTTAATATCTACCTATCTAGCTAAATATAGAAATGATTATATTTATATGGGCATATAGTGTATATGTGCACATACATATGTACATATACTAGATGTGTTCACTGAGATTGTCTAAAAGTTATGACATAGCATTAGCAATGAGCACACCTAGTACCCAGAGCTTGATTTCTATTTAGCTTTTTGCATTAAAAAGAACTTAGACTTCTTAAAGAAGAAATGGTTCCAGGGCTGTATCAGAGGGCAAAATATAACTATAAAGGATATTATTGGGAAAAGTGACAAAATTTGAATATGGACTGTGGAGTTGATAACAGTGCTTATCAATATCAAATTTCCTGATTTTATTAATTGTACTGTGGTTATATAAGAGAGCCCTTGTTTTTAGAAAATATTCACTGAAATATTTAGTGGTAAACAGTCATGAATCTCTCCAATTTACTGTCAAATAGTTTAGAAAAATATTATCTATTTAAAGGGAAAGACAGAGAGAAACAAAAAGAAAGAGAGAGGGGGTAATGAGAGAGAGAGAGAGAGAGAATGATAAAAGTCAGTGGAAGAAAATATAAACAACCGGTTAATGTGAGTAGAGGTATTCCTTTTACTTTTCTCATTGCTGTCAGTTTGAAATTATATCAAAGTAAAAGGTTACATAAAAGAATATCCTCATTGGCTTCTTGTGTCAGTCAATATAAGACCCAACGTTCTTACAAAGTCTCCACATCATCATGTGTACTCTCATTACCTCTCTGATAGCATCTTCTCCATATCTCCCTTTTACAATGCTTTGTCCTCAGATGTCCTTGTTACATGCAGAGAATCCTCGTCTCCTTTGAATCTGTGCAGGATCTCACCTCCTCAGTTGTACGATCCTGTTTTCCATTACACCCTCCCCCTCCACTCCCACACTCTTGATCCCCTTCACTCTGCTTTACTTTTTCTTTTCTGTGGCATGTGTTACTTTCTAACATCTGTATGACTTACATGTCTTCTTTCTGTCTTGCCTTCACTCTCTAGAATGTAAGTTCCACAGGACATGAGTTTGTCTGCTGCCTTTCCTGACCTATCTTAAGCACCTGGGATAGTACCAAAGACACTCTATTTGTTGAATGGAAGAATGACTGTTATTAGACTGTCAGATTACCATCAGGAAACATTTACTCTTTTGGATATGAACCTTTAAGAATATTTTTTTCTTTATGGTTTTTAGCTCACTGTAGTTAAATGTCTATTAGGTATTAATATTTATGGTCATGTTAAAGCAGCGTCGTTTCTGAGTGCCTCTTTTTAAAGCATATAAGTAACAACTGGAATAATTTGAGGAGTTTAGAGATATTGCTTAAGGAGGTCAGCTGGGTCTCAGAAAAAGGCACTAAGTTGCTCATGGCCCCTCTTTCCATTCTCTGCTCCTCAGCTCTGAAGGTCTGGAAATGAGGCACTGACACACCAATCAAACTCATGAGACACTGGTGAGAAGGCTGGTTAAAGGACTATAATGAGAAAGAGTTGCCACAGGTATCAGAAAGTTGAATCTTCTGTTCAGCTATTCTCTCTCTATAAGGAGCTGATATGGAGTCCAACAGATAAGTGCAGTTACCTGTTTTTGTGGAATCAGAACAAAACGAAGGAGTTAGTCAAATTATGGTAGCCCACTGCTTATATTTTTCTGCCTAAAGATGGAATGTCTAAGGATAAAGGATTGGAAAATCCACTTCCCTGCTCAGGGAATTTTCTTACTTTGTGGTGTTGAAATGAAAAGTATTACACTTGGCTTTGGAGAACTTCCCCTTTTCAGGTTTCACGTTAATAATCAGTTCACATATTTCTTTCTTTAATTATGTTAGTACATACCTGAGCCACATTTAAGCCTTATTGCTATTGGTTTCCAAAGGAAATCATGCTGTTCTTTGAAAGATGACTTCCCAGATGGCTGACCTTAGCCACTATGTGCTGAATTTATTACGTTAGCTGTTAGAGTTGGGCTGAGGTGGTTCTTCCACTGTAACTCATACATATATTTACTGTAATTAAATGGTTTTAAAAGTTTAATAGAAGTTGCTTAATGCTTAAGTAAAAAAGTCTGAACAAGGTTAAACTTTATAAAGTTCTAAAATCTTGTTGTCTGGTTATAGACCATGATGAAGTAGATGCATTTCCTTCTGCTAAGCACAGGTAAAAGTCCTGGACATTATATATAAAACAAACATAAGAAGACTGTGAAAGGTAGTGAGAAGAGGGAAGACCAGCTACAGACCTTGGAACCCGAGAAAGACCATGGTGGCAAACTCCTTGACTTTTTTTTTTTGACTTCATATATCCTCACTGAGTGCTAGAATCTATAACCTAAAAAAGCCAGTAGGAATTGACAAAAAAAAAAAAAAAAGAGCTCTCATAAAAGCCCTTTTTCTCTAGCAAAAAACAAAGAAAGGGACAGCTTGACAAGACAAAAAAACTTTAGACAATAACTACTCTACTGCAGAAATACATCATAGAACAAAATGAAGCTCTAGCTCCATCACTGTCAGCAAAAGCTGAGTTGGGAGCCTAGACTTCTACCCTTGTCAGGCTGTAATAAGTCACAGTATGGTGTCCGAGAAGCCAAGTGGGGAGATGGAACTTTCATCCTCACTCAGCAGTAACAAGCTTCTCCCCACAGTGTCACTGGAAGCCATTGAGGGATTCCCATCTGGCAGCAATGAGGTGGTATGATAGGAGGTTGATTGGGGAACTTTCACTACCAGCCAGTACTAAAACAGTTCCCCTCTTGCAGTGTCAGTGGAGGTCAAAGCTATGTGAAGGTCATGTGGGAAGCAGTGGCACCCCTTCCACGCCCAACCAGGGAAATGTCATGGAGGCCTAGTGGGGATCCTGAAATCCTACCTCCATTCAGCAGTAATGAGGTAGCCTTTGGTCTCAAAAGAGACTAAGTGGGGAATCTGGATCTTTATCCCCACCTGGCAGTATCTGCCTCCCCCACTGACATAGTGTTATGGAGGGCAGCTAAAACAGAAGATCTAGATAAGATCTAGAGTCTCACAACATAACACCCAAAATGTCCAGGATAGAATTTAAAAAATCACACATTATACTAAGAACCAGAAAAATCTCAACTTGAATGAGAAAAGACATTCAACAAATGTCAACACTAATATGACCCAGATGGTGAAATTATGTGATAAGGATTTGAAAGGAGCAATTATAAAAATGTCTCAATGAGCAACTATAGATACACTTGAAACAAATGAAAAAGTGGAATATATCAGCTAAGAAATGGAAAATATAAAGAAAGGCCAGGTTGAAATTTTAAAGCTGAAAAATAAAATAGTTGAAAATAAAAAGCTCAGTGGATGTTTCAAAAGCAGAATGGAGAGGACAGAGAAAAACCCAGTGAACTTGAAGATAGAATATTAGAAATTACCTAATCTGAACAACAGAGACAAAATAGATTGAAAAACAAAAAGGAATAGAATCTCAGGGATCTGTAGTACGTACTGTAGCAAAACGTTTGAGTCATAGGAGTCCCAAAAAGAGAAGAAAGAGAGTGGGGTTGAAAAGTACTCAAAGAAATGTCTCAAATTTGGTATAAAACCAACATGGAAAAAAAAACAAAAACACAAAGCAACAGATTCAAGAAACTGAATAAACACCAAACAAGAAAAACCCAAAGAAATCCATGCCAATGTACATCAAAATAAAACTTTAGAAAACTAAAAACAAAGAAAACAATTTGAAAGCAACAAGAGAGAAATGACACGACCTATCAGGGGAAAGACCAGTTTGGATGATAATGGATTTCTCATCATGGAGGCCAGAAAGAAATGCCACATTTTTCAAGTACTGAAAGAAAAGAACCATCAACCCCAAATCCTGTATCTCGCCTCCACAAGTCAATTCTGTATCTTATTCTTCAGGAATGTCGAGGAAAATGACATTTTCAGATGAATGAAAACTGACAGAATTTGTCAACAGCAGAATATAGACAAAAATAATGGCTAAAGGAAGTCTTTGAATAAGAAAGGAAGTTATTGGGACTTCCCTGGTGGCAGAGTGGTTAAGAATCCGCCTGCCAATGCAGGGGACACGGGTTCGAGCCCTGGTCCGGGAAGATCCCACATGCTGTGGGGCAACTAAGCCTGTGCACCACAACTACTGAGCTTGAGCTCTAGAGCCCGTGTGCCACAACTACTGAAGCCCATGCACCTAGAGCCCATGATCCACAACAAGAGAAGCCACCTCAGTGAGAAGCCTGCGCACTGCAATGAAGAGTAGCCCCTCCTGGGCTTCCCCGGTGGCGCAGTGGTTGCGAGTCCACCTGCCGATGCAGGGGACACGGGTTCATGCCCCGGTGCGGGAAGATCCCACATGCCACGGAGCGGCTGGGCCCGTGAGTCATGGCTGCTGAGCCTGCGCGTCCTGAACCTGTGCTCTGCAACGGGAGAGGCCACACCAGTGAGAGGCCCGTGTACCGCAAAAAAAAAAAAAAAAAAAAGTAGCCCCTCCTCACCGCAACTAGAGAAAGCCCACCCGTAGCAATGAAGACCCAGCACAGCCAATAAATAAATAAATACAAATTTTATAAAAGGAAATTATTAAAGAAGAAATTGTAAAACATAAGAAGGAAGAAAGAACAACTATGGGTGAATACAAAAGAGTCTCCTTCTCTTAAATGTTCTAACTTTTGTTTAAACAGTTGAAGCAAAAAGTACAATATTCTCTGATGTGAATCTCGCTGTTTGTAGAGGAACTAATTAAGAAAGAAAATTAAAAGACTTAAAGGGAGGCAAGTTTTCTATATTTGATTTCGATATCAGTAAATTTTGTGGTGATGGAAGAACTCTGTATTTTGATTGCAGTGGTGGTTATAGGAATCTACACATATAATAAACTAACATAGAACTCTATACAACATTGTACTAATATAAATTTCCTGGTTTTGATGTACTGTAGTTAATGAAAGATGTAAGCGCTGGGAGAAAGCGGATGAAGTGAATTTTCCATTATTGCAACTTTTATAAATTTCTAATTATTTCAAAATAAACAATAAGTAATAAGCTTCAACATGTCTTTAATAGGCCATATTCAGAAACTTCTAACTGTGAGAAAACATAAAAAACACACAATAGAGTGGGTGTGAAATATAGAGCAGATTTCCTCAGTAACTGGTAGGGTTTTGTTTTGTTTTGTTTTTTATTTTTTGATAGCTATTTATGACCTGTTTGATTTGGGGAATGCGGTTCTGTTTTGATGTTAATGTTATTATCAGTTTCTGCTCTTTTATGTCTTCAATAATAAAACTGTGTAAAAGCTCATGAGTCATCTTGGCTGGGTCATGACTATAACTGACACCTTTTTAGCATTTCCTAAAGAAAAAATCATGCATTATCTTCAGCCATCAGGGCATAGCAGCAGATACCTTGGGATTCTGCAAGCACTTTTTTCTCTTTCAGCAAAGTGAAAAAGAACTAGCTTAGGAGTCTCAGGATCTATTACTGACACAACTAGATAGTGGCATCTAATTGTGACAGCCAAATATATCCAGGCCTTATTCCCCATCTGTGTCTCATTTTCTTATCTACAGTGAAAATCTATCCTGCACTTCTGACCTATAATATATATTTTCAGAGTTTCTACAAAGCACAGATCACTCCTTTGGATCTGACCTCATCTTCCCCACATAGCCCTGTTTGAGCTATGTGGTCTTCTCTACTGGTCTTCTCTACAATAGATTAATCTAGTATAGGAGTCTCTTTCTTATACTAATTTGAAATTGGGACCCATAGACTCAAATTGGGTAAACTTAAGGTCCAATATTGCCAATTTTCTACATCTATTACTTTTTTTCCAGTTATGAAATATTCCAAACATACAAAAACACCCAATTACTCCTTGCCCTGAATGAATAAGTATTAATACTTTGCTATATTTATTTCAATATTTTTCTAAAAAAAGTACTAAAATTTGATATAGATACAAAATTAAAGAGTCTAGTACAAGAAATACCAATCATAAGATAAAACAATTACCAAAATTTTGTCACATTCACTGAATCTGTTTTTTATTTATTTTTTTAATTGTGGCAAAAACACACAACATAACATTTACCATCTTAACCATTCTTTTTTTTTAAATAAATCTATTTATTATTTTTGGCTGCATTGGGTCTTCATTGCTGCACACGGGCTTTCTGTAGTTGTGGTGAGTGGGGGCTGCTCTTCGTTGTGGGGCGCGTGCTTCTCATTGTGGTGGCTTCTCTTGTTGCAGAGCATGGGCCCTAGGCGTGCAGGCTTCAGTAGGTGTGGAGAGTGGGCTTCAGTAGTTGTGGCATACGGGCTTAGTTGCTCCACAGCATGTGGGATCTTTCCGGACCAGGGCTTAAACCTGTGTCCCCTGCACTGGCAGGCGGATTCTTAACCACTGTGCCACCAGGGAAGTTCCATCTTAACCATTCTTGAGTGTACAATTTAGTAGTGTTAACTATATTCATTCTGTTATGCAACAAATCTCTAGAAGTTTTTCATCTTGCAAAACTGAAACTCTATGCTCTTTGAACAACTTCTCATTTCTTGCTTCCCCCAATCCCTGGAAACCACAATTCAACTTTCTGTTTCTATGAATTTGTCTATTATAGATACCATATGTAGGTGGAACCATACAGTATTTGTCTTTTTATGACTGGCTTATTTCATTTAGCATAATGTCCTGAAGTTGCATCCATGTTTTGGCACGTGACAGGATTTCCTTCCTGAATAACAGTACAATGTATGTATTTACCACATTTTCTTTATATATTCATTGGCTGATGGACATCTGGGTTACTTCCATTTCTTAGATGTTATGAGTACTGCCTCCATGAACATGGGTGTGCAAATATCTCTTTGAAATTGTGTTTTCAATTCTTTTGAATACATATGCAGAAGTGGGACTGTTGGATCATATGGTAACTATATTTTTATTTTTTTGAGGAACTTCTATACTGTTTTCCATAGTGGCTGCACCATTTTACACTCCCATTAACAGTGTACAAGGCTTCTAATATCTCCACATTCTCACCAACTCTTGCTATTTTCTGTATTTTTTGTGATAGTGGCCATCTTAATGGATGTGAGGTAATATTTTATTGAAGTTTTGATTTCCATTTTTCTAATAATTAGTTATGCTGAAGCATTTTTTCATGTACCTGTGAGCCATATGTATGTCTTTTTTTTTTTTTGAGAAATGTCCATTCAAGTCTTTAGCCCATTTTAAAATTTTGTTGTTGTTGTTGTCATTGAGTTGTTAGAGTCCTTTATACATTCTGGATATAACTCCTTATCAGATATATGATTTGCAAATATTTTCTCCTATCTGAAGTTTGCCTTTCACTCTGTTGGCCATTTCTTTCATGCACAGAAGTTTTTAAATTTGGTATAGTTTCATTTGTCTAATTTTGCTCCTGTGCTCTTGGTGTCATACCAAGAAATCATTGCCAAATCCAGTGTCATGGAACTTTTGCCCTATGTTTTTTTCTAGTAGTTTTACGGTTTCAGGTCTTACTTTTAGGACTTTAATCCATTTTGAGTTAATTTTTGGTAAATAATGTACAGTAAGGGTCCAAATTAATTCTTTTGCATGTGGATATTCAGTTTTCTCAACACCATTTGCTGAAAAAACCGTTCTTTCTCCCATTGTGTGGTCTTGCCACTTTTGTTGAAGATCATTGACCATATACACAAGGGTTTCTTTCTGGGTTCTCTATTCTATTCCATTAGCCGTTTTTATGCCAGTACCACACTGTTTTGATTACCATGGCTTTGTATAACTGACTTATTTTTTAAAACTCCTTTTCATTTTTCCTTCTTGATGCATTTTACAGCAAATATCACACAGCAAAATTTTATCCCTACATGATTCAGTATGGTTCTTTAAAATTTATGGACATTTTCTAACAAAATCAGAATATTATTCTCACTCATAATAAAATTGGCAATATTTCTTTGGTATCATCTCATACCTAGCCCAAAGTCAAATGTACAAATTGTCTCCAAAATGTGTTTATTGGTTTGTTTGAATCAAGATTTAAACAAGGTCCCCACTTTAATTTGATTATGTCTCTAAGTTGCTTTTCATTCAGAGAAGTTTCTCCCCTCCCCACTTTTCCCTCCAGATGCTAACTTGTAGAAATTGGATTAGTTGTCTTATAGAATGTCTCACATTCTGGATTTCTCTGTTTACTTCCTTGTTCTGTCATTTAACTTATAAATGGAAGTTAACTGGTGACTTAATTTTATGGTCATTTAATTATAAATTGAAATTAGCTCAGAATTTTGATTTTTTTGTGCTTCCATGCAACTGTTTAAATTCATTTGCAAATTGCAAACCCTGGGGCTTTTCCATTTCACTAGTCATTCTCATCTGCTTCCAGGTTTCTACCCAGAATAGGCAATGTTCTCTTTCCTCAGAAATGGATATTTATTGACAATTTTTTTGAACCCTGGGTTTGTGGGGTACCTAGGTTGTCCCCATTCATTTCTCACTATTCCTGTCACCCAACTTTGCTCATGTTCTTGTCCTACGGCTGTAGGTGATTTATCATTTGTATTCATAATCTGAAGTTTATGGAAATGTCTTGCCTTCTAGTTTTATTTTGATGCCTTCAATGGGTTTCTCATTTTCCATCCTAATTGATTTATTTTTCAGGAGGAGTTTTTGGGAGATTAAAAACCAACCTTGCTGTCAAGATCACATCATTGGAAGTTCTTCAACTTTCTTTTTGTTAAAGAAAGAAAATATTACAAAAACACCTCACCTCCCAACCCATTCCATTCACTTTCTCTCCTATACCTTTTCCAAGGGTAACCCCTAACCAGAAGTTAGTATGTCCTGTTTCCATGCATGTTTTTGTACTTTTACTACATGTATATGCATCCATTAAATTTGTATACTATTGTTCTGTGAGTTTACAATATCTACATATATGTTTTCATATTATATTTATGATTTGCTACTTGGTTTTCTTTACTCAAAGTTGTATTTTCTTGAGATTTATCCATTTTGAAATATGAAGCTCTAAATTGTTAATTTTAACTGCTGTGGAGTATTCTATACTTTGGAGAAAATATAATTTGTCAGTCCTCTGCCAAGAGAAAATTATTTCATTTCACTGTAAAAAAAAAATCATCTGTATACATGTTTACTTGTGTACATCTGCATGAGTTCCTATAAGATAAATATGTAGGAGTAGAAGTGCTGGGTCAAAGGGCATGTGCATCTTCTATACCCACACATACGAGAACTTCCCTTGTGTAACCATACCAACGTTTGTGATGTTTTAACTGTTCACATCCTTGTAGGTATGAAATGGTATCTCATTGTTAATTTATTTTATATTTTCCTGATTGAAATGTGAGGTTGAGAATCTTTCCAAGTCTTATTGATACTGGTTTCCTTCCATGGTGTCTGGAAATAAAATTGACAATTTCTCCTGAGTTATGTGTCAGTTTCTTAATGGTTTGTGAGGGTTTTTAAAATAAGTTCTGGACAATAATGCTTTTTTTGGTATTTATTAAATAAAATGGATTATCATAGTCTTCTGTGTATCCTCTCTCTCTCTTTCTCTTCTCTCTTTCTTTGTATCTCTACCTCTGCCACTACCTCTACCTCTATCTTTATCTCATTAACCCTTTCTCTCCCTGCAGCTCAGACTTCGTCCATGGAAACATCTTTGGAAACAGGGAGCATCCTAACTTTTTCATTTTCCCAGATCTTCATCTCTAACCACCCCTCTCCATGATCACCACTCAAAGTTCTTAATGGAACATCCTGTCTTTCTGAAGCATTGACACTCATGCAAACAGATGTTAAGAATAGAAGTGCTTTGCCTTTATGACAACTTGATTGTCAGGATCATATTCTGTATATTAATGTCAAGTGGTGTTTTTTCTTTTTCCTGCATGCTTTTCCTTTTCCGTATCTTTATCAGGATCTGGCAAGTCTGGTGAGTGCAGTAAACAAAATGTTAGGTGTGTGATAAATTCTGATATGGATGATAGGAAAAAGAAAAAGAAATTATAATTATTTTATAAACATAGACCATGCATTGATATGAGAATTTGATGTTACTGCAAATTGAACCAGTTGAGATGATAGTGTCAATTTATTGAAATGGGTAGATGTCATAATGAATTTGGAAAAAAAAGAAAAGTTTCTAGGACATACCAGATCATATTATCACATTGTCTCCAGATACAAAATTGATGATAATGCATAAATGCCTCTGGAAGATTCTATAAGTTTGTGAGTCTGAAGCTATGCTGTTTTAAATATTAACATCTAGTTAAATTAAAATATATAGATCAGAGATTTTCTTTGTTTTGTTTTGCTTTTCTATCTTTCTCTTTGGCTCTTCTCTTAGTATAGACTAGAAAAATAAAGGCACATGTAAATGCTTAGAGTTAATTATTTAGATTACAATTTAAATTTTCCAATATTTTTCATTTTATTTTTAAACACAGGCATCTGTTTGGTTTCATGAATAAAGCTCCCAATTTTGTTTTCTTCTTACTGAAGATTTTTGTTTTGTTTTTATAAGTTTATTTATTTACTTTTGTTTGTGTTGGATCTTTGTTGCTGCGTATGGCGGGCTTTCTCTAGTTGTGGCGAGCGGGGACTGCTCTTCGTTGCAGTGCACGGGGTTCTCATTGCGGTGGCTTCTCTGGTGGCTTCTCTTGTTGCAAAGCATGGGCTCTAGGAGTGAGGGCTTCAGTAGCTGTGGTACGTGGGCTCTGTAGTTGTGGTGCACGGGCTTAGTTGCTCCACGGCATGTGGGATCTTCCCCCATCCAAGGCTAGACCAGGGCTTGAACCTGTGTGCCCTACATTAGCAGGCAGATTCTTAAGCACTGCTCCACCAGGGAAGTCCCTGAAGTTCTTAAAGAAGTAATATTTTAACATTTGAGAATAATGGACCAAAGAAGATGATAACATTCAAGGGTAACTGTATTTCATAATCTAAAATAATTTTCTTTTCACAGGAAATTGCACTAGACAAAGAACAGTAAGGAACTTTAATTACAATAATAATTGTGGAAGAAACAACCAGCTTGGTATAACATATCCAGTCCAAGTTTGTATCCAATATAATTTTTTAATTTAAAGCAGAATTATAATCTAAAAACAATATTTAGATTCTGAATAATAAGATTTGTACAGAAAAAATATTAGCATGTAATATTTGATTGTCAAAAATGTGAGTGATTTTATTTGAAAAACGACCAACATTCTTCAGAGTTCCAGGCCTCCCAGTTATTTTAATAGAATTATCTTGGAGGAAGGCTCATAAACTCTAGTGTTCATTAGTTCATACTTGCACCATGAGGGGATTTGCTTTGGAAATTGATAGACTCTTATTTGGCTCAAAAAGTGAGTGCCCCTGGATTAGGGATTTTCTCAATGCACAGTGCAAAAGGCTAATAATTTTATTTGAAAAAAATAATTATTATTACTTTCATTGTGTTCAGCCTATATCACACTCAAAAGCAATTAATTATCTTCGTGGCTTTGTGCTTCATCTGTCCTAAAGTTTTGTTTATTTTAATAATAAATATAATTTTTATACTAACTTCAGGTTGTACCTTTTACTACAAATTCTCAATCTCTGACTTACTAAATAATAGAAATCATTCTTATGAATGTTCAATATAAGAAGGGGCTGGCAAGCTTCATGCTCCATAACTTTTTCCAAAAGCTTTTATCTCCAAGTAAATTTTATCTACATTATTTTTTTTATTTTTTATTTTTTTGCAGTACGTGGGCCTCTCACTGTTGTGGCCTCTCCCGTTGCGGAGCACAGGCTCCGGACGCGCAGGCTCAGCAGCCATGGCTCACGGGCCCAGCCACTCCGCGGCATGTGAGATCTTCCCGGACCGGGGCACGAACCCGTGTCCCCTGCATTGGCAGGCGGACTCTCAACCACTGTGCCACCAGGGAAGCCCCTATTTTTAGTTGTTTAAGGAACCTCCATACTGTTCTCCATAGTGGCTGTATCAATTTAAATTCCCACCAACAGTGCAAGAGGGTTCCCTTTTCTCCACACCCTCTTCAGCATTTGTTGTTTGCAAATTTTCTGATGATGCCCATTCTAACTGGTGTGAGGTGATCCCTCACTGTAGTTTTGATTTGCATTTCTCTAATAGTTAGTGATGTTGAGCAGCTTTTCATGTGCTTCTTGGCCATCTGTATGTCTTCTTTGGAGAAATGTCTATTTAGGTCTTCTGCCCATTTTTGGATTGGGTTGTTTGTTTTCTTAATACTGAGCAGCATGTGCTGTTTATATATTCTGGAGATTAATCCTTTGTCCATTGACTGATTGATTCATTTGCAAATATTTTCTCCCATTCTGAGGGTTGTCTTTTCATCTTGTTTATGGTTTCCTTTGCTGTGCAAAAGCTTTGAAGTTTCATTAGGTCACATTTGTTTATTTTTGTTTTTATTTCCATTACTCTAGGAGGTGGATCAAAAAAGATCTTGCTGTGATTTATGTCAAAGAGTGTTCTTCCTATGGTTTCCTCTAAGAGTTTTATAGTGTCCAGTTTTACATTTAGGTCTCGAATCCATTTTGAGTTTATTTTTGTGTCTGGTGTTAGGGAGTGTTCTAATTTCATTCTTTTACATGTAGCTGTCCAGTTTTCCCAGCACCACTTATTGAAGAAACTGTCTTTTCTCCATTGTATATCCTTGTCTCCTTTGTCATAGATTAGTTGATCATAGTTACATGGGTTTATCTCTGGGCTTTCTGTCTTGCTGCATTGATCTATGATTCTGTTTTTGTGCCAGTAGCATACTGTCTTGATTACTGTAGCTTTATAGTATAGTCTGAAGTCAGGGAGTCTCATTCCTCCAGCTCCGTTTTTTTCCCTCAAGACTGCTTTGGCTACTTGGGGTCTTTTGTGTCTCCATACAAATTTTAAGATTTTTTGTTCTAGTTCTGTAAAAAAATGCCATTGGTAATTTGATAGGGATTGCACTGAACCTGTATATTGCTTTGGGTAGTATGGTCATTTTCACAATATTGATTCTTCCAATCCAAGAACATAGTATCTCTCTCCATCTGTTGGTATCACCTTTAATTTCTTTCATCAGTGTCTTATAATTTTCTGCATACAAGTCTTTTGTCTCCTTAGGTAGGTTTATTCCTAGGTATTTTATTCTTTTTGTTGCAATGGTAAATGGGAGTGTTTCCTTAATTTCTATTTTAGATTTTTCATCATTAGTGTATAGGAATGCAAGAGATTTCTGTGCATTAATTTTGTATCCTGCAACTTTACCAAATTCATTGATTAGCTCTAGTAGTTTTCTGGTGGCATCTTTAGGTTTCTGTATGTATAGTATCATGTCATTTGCAAACAGTGACAGTTTTACTTCTTCTTTTTCAATTTGTATCCTTTTTATTTCTTCTTTTTCTCTGATTGCCATGGCTAGGACTTCCAAAACTATGTTGAATAATAGTGGCAAGAGTGGACATCCTTGTCTTGTTCCTGATCTTAGAGGAAATGCTTTCAGTTTTTCACCATTGAGAATAATGTTTGCTGTGGGTTTGTCATATATGGCCTTTATTATGTTGAGGTAGGTTCCCTCTATGCTCACTTTCTGGAGAGTTTTTTTTTTTTTTTATCATAAATGGGTATTGAATTTTGTCAAAAGCTTTTTCTGCATCTCTTGAGATGATCACATGGTTTTTACTCTTCAACTTGTTAATATGGTGTATCACATTAATTGATTTGTGTATATTGAAGAATCCTTGCATCCCTGGGATAAATCTCACTTGATCATGGTGCTTGATCCTTTTAATGTGTTGCTGTATTCTGTTTGCTAGTATTTTGTTGAGGATTTTTGCATCTATATTCATCAGTGATATTGGCCTGTAATTTTCATTTTTTGTGACATCTTTGTCTGGTTTTGGTATCAGGGTGATGGTGGCCTCATAGAATAAGTTTGGGAGTGTTCCTTCCTCTGCAATTTTTTGTAAGAGTTTGAGAAGGATGGGTGTTAGCTCTTCTCTAAATGTTTGATAGAATTCACCTTTGAAGCCATCTGGTCCTGGACTTTTGTTTATTGGAAGATTTTTAATTACAGTTTCAATTTCATTACTTGTGATTGGTCTGTTCATATTTTCTATTTCTTCCTGCTTCAGTCTTGGAAGGTTATACCTTTCTACGAATGTGTCCAGTTCTTCCAGGTTGTCCATTTTATAGGCATAGAGTTGCTTGGAGTAGTCTCTTAGGATGCTTTGTATTTCTGCAGTGTCTGTTGTAACTTCTCCTTTTTCATTTCTAATTTTAGTGATTGGAGTCCTCTCCCTCTTATTTTTTATGAGTCTTGCTAATGGTTTATCAATTTGGGTTATATTCTCAAAGAACCAACTTTTAGTTTTATTGATCTTTGCTATTGTTTTCTTTGTTTCTATTTCATTTATTTATGCTCTGATCTTTATGATTTCTTTCCTTCTGCTAACTTTGGGTTTTGTTTGTTCTTTCTCTAGTTCCTTAGGTGTAAGGTTAGATTGTTTATTTGAGATTTTTCTTGTTTCTTGAGGTAGGCTTGTATAGCTATAAACTTCCCTCTTAGAACTGCTTTTGCTGCAACCCATAGGTTTTGGATCATCATGTTTTCGTTGCCATTTGTCTCTAGGTATTTTTTAATTTCCTCTTTGATTTCTTCAGTGATCTCTTGATTATTTAGTACCATATTGTTTAGTCTCCATGTGTCTTTTCTTTTCATTTTTTTCCCTGTAATTCATTTCTAATCTCATAGCGTTGTGGTCAGAAAAGATGCTGGATCTGAAAACAGTGCTTTTCAGATGCTCAGGAGTTTGAAAAGGGAACTTGATCTGTGCTCATCTTGAGATGCCAAAATGGGTATGCTTTCCTCCCAGAATGACTCATACTTCTACCTGGAGGCAGGGTTGTTAATGACCTTGACGACTTTAGCCCAGCTGACTGCTCCCAGAATACTCCAGCAGTTCCATGCTGGGAAGAGGAAGCAGCTGTTATCAGATGACTGCTCAGGAATGTGACCTAAAGGGGACCTTAAGTGGGACATAGAGACTGGTCATATGGCTCTCTTTGGCAGGTTGTTTTTCATAGAGGCTGCAACTCTTAATGTCCATGAGCCATATGTAGGTCACCTTCAACTTCTCTTCCCGTAAACCAGGAAAGGAGTTCTGGGAAATAAGCAAGTGAGAGAAAACAAGTGGGAGTCACAGTCACTTCTGACCCCATTAGCCAATATGACACTATGTGCTAGCCCTGGGGCTGAGTTTTAGTAACCCTTAGATATTTTTGGCTGCTTTGTTTAGAAACTGAAACTCAAAGCCATAAGCACCAGTGAGGTTGGACGGTGTAGTTTGAGAGTTCAGGATTTGAAGGGACCAAATCTCAGCCCCATTTCTTAATAGCTTTGTAGTCTTGGTCTTATAACCTATCTATGTGTTACCACCCCAATTTGTAAAATGGTGATTATAATAATGACCTCAATAGATTAATGTAAAGATGAAATAAGAAAGTATAAGGTGCTGGGTAAAAATGATGTGCTCAGTATTTACTGGTTCCTTTTTCATTATGTTGTAGGCTAATTGCACCCAAACCTTCCATCCAGGTTTGGGTTGGGCATTAAAAGACATTCACATATTCATACTGGTGTCAATTCACTCCATACACACTAACCATCCATGTTGCTCAAACATGGCAGACATTCTCCTGCCTTAGGTCAATGGATCTGGCTGTTCCCCCTCCCTGAATGTTTTTTCTCCCAATTATGCACATAAGCTTTTATCTTCTTCAACTCTGCTCAAATGTCTTCTCATTGTGGCTTATCCCAACCACCTTATTTAAAATTGCAACCTGTACATTTTTCCTCACTGCTCCCTCATGACTGTATTACTGATTCTTCCTGCCAGGATCCTTTCCTTTTTAAAATATGTTTATCACTTCTAGCACTCCATAAAATTTACCTTTATTATGTCTATTGTTCTATTCTCTGCCTTCCCCACCAGAACACATACCCCATAAAGGTGAAAATCTTTATTTAAATCACTGACATATCCCAACACCTGTTTCCAGGTGTATAGTTAAGGCACAATAAATATTTTTCATGAAGGCACACAAGCATTTCAGACTAATCAAACTATAGAACTTACTCAGGGATGGTCTGGGCCCTGAATTACTATGCTTTTTTTCACCTCCATATTCCCAAGGCCCGGAGTATAGAAAGTAGAAATGTATAATGGAATGGATGAAGAAGTTGGTTCAAGTACAATATAACTTCCCAAGAGGTCTGGGAATTACTCATGCTTAGGCAAAATCCGTTATCATTAATTCTCTTCTTTCTGAATCTGAAAACCAAACATACTGGCTTAGGATTTTTTTCTATATTTGACTTATGTCGTGCATCCAGAAGGTCAAGAAAATGTGGAGAATATTAACTATAGCCCCAAAACTTTGATGTAATCATGGTGAACATTTATTCTCACTGAGTCATTTAAAGTTTGAATGTTGATATTTTAATTAACACTAGAATAATGTACATCATTTTGCAATAAAAGTGCAATACAATGAAATTCAGTTGCACCTCATCAGTGGATAGTTCTATATTGCTAACTGTGTCTTTTTGGGCATGGTTGAGCAGGATGTTGGCATCTGTTCTCACAGAGTGATCTATCTACCTCACCCAAGGGAAGAGACACAATTGATTAAACCCCTTCTCAGAATCTTTGTTCTTAGAATTTTCTGTTGTACATAGTGTTAAGAAGGCATCATCTAATACAACCTTAAGAAAGTGTAACACCCTCTTAAGACTCAAGAGGTGAAAAAATGCTCAGAGAATTTCTACAGAGTCAAATCCAAAATGAAGAATAACTATAGTTGAGTTATTTGGAAGAATGCAAACCATGAGACATAAAATAAAGAGGAATGCATGTTATAAATACAAGAAAAGAAAGTTTACAGAAATCATAGTAAATTTTTGTCAAGAGAGCTGGAACTCAGATGTGCTCCATTATCACCTGACCTTTCTCTCCCTCTATTTTTAGCAGTTAAAATGATGGTCATCCCCCGAGGTCTCTCTATAATGGATAGTTTAGGACATATTAATCTGATTTTACACAAATGCTATACTCAACTGTGCTTAAAGTGTCATCATGGAAAGGTTTTATGTGATGCTAGTATCTGGTTTTCCCTCATAACAATGCATTTAACAATTAAGTATGCCTTTGTGTGGTCTCTGGACATTAACACTTTTAAGGATTTCACAGGCTGAACTGAAGAAACACACCATAGGAAAGCACTGAAGCTGTTTATATTCTACCTCATCATTAACACAGTCATTCACTTATCTGATCACACAGGGTAAAAGAAACATGCAAGAGGGGAGACCTTCAAGACGGTGGAAGAGTAAGACGTGGAGATCACCTTCCTCCCCACAAACACATCAGAAATACGTCTACATGTGGAACAACTCCTACAGAAAACCTACTGAATGCTGGCAGAAGACCTCAGACTTCCCAAAAGGCAAGAGAATCCCCACATAACTGGGTAGGGCAAAAGAAAAAAGAAAAAACAGAGATAAAAGAATAGGGATGGAACCTGAACCTCTGGAAGGGAGCTGTGAAGGAGGAACAGTTTCCATACACTAGGAAGCCCCTTCACTGGCGTAGACAGGGGGTGGAGGGGGGGGAAGCTTTGGAGTCATGGAGGAGAGCGCAGCAACAGGGGTGCGGAGGGCAAAGCGGAGAGATTCCCGCACAGAGGATAGGTGCCAACCAGCACTCACCAGACTGAGATGCTTGTCTGCTCGCCCACCAGTGGGGGTGGGGGCTGGGAGCTGGGAGCTGAGGCTCAGGCTTTGGAGGTCAGACCCCAGGGACAGGACTGGGGTTGGTTGCATGAACACAGCCTGAAGGGGGCTAGTGCACCACAGCTAGCCGGGAGGGAGTCTGGGAAAAAGTCTGGATCTGCCTGAGGCAAGAGACCATTGTTTTGGGATGCACAAGGAGAAGGGATTCCTTCCTTGTCTGCCCACAGAAGGCAGGGCACTGCCTAAATGAGCTCCAAAGACAGGTGCAAGCTGCAGCTATCAGCTCTAGCACCAGAGAGGGGCATGAAATGCTAACACTGCTGCTGCAGCCACCAAGAATCCTGTGTGCAAGCACAGGTCACTATCCACACCCCCCCAGGAGCCTGCACAGCCTGCCAGAGTCCTGTGATCCAGGAACAACATCCCCAGGAGAACACACGGCATGCCTCAGGCTGTTGCAATGTTACACCAGCCTCTGCGGCTGCTGCCTCGCCCTCCCTCCCCCTGGCCTGAATGAGCAAGAGCACACTAATCAGCCACTGCTTTAACCCTGTCCAGTCTGGTCAGAAACAGAGGCCTGAGGGCAACGTACATGCAGAGTGGGCCAAAACCAAAGCTGAAACCCAGGAACTGTGTGAACAAAGAAGAGAAAGGAAATTTCCCTGTGCAGCCTCAGGAGTAGCAGATTAAATCCCCACAATCAACTTGATGTACCTGTATCAGTGGAATGCCTGAATAGACAACGAATCAACCCAAAATTGAGGTGGTAGACTTTGGGAGCAACTATACAGTTGGGGTTTGCTATCTGCAACTGACTTGTTTCTGATTTTTATGTTTATATTAGTATAGTTCTTAGCACTTGTATTCATTGGTGGATTTGTTTACTGGTTTGGTTGCTCTCTTTTTTTTATTACTCTTTATTTTTTATTTTAATAATTATTTTATTTATTATTTTTTTCTCCTTTTTCTTCTGAGCCAAGTGGCTGACAGGGTCTTGGTGCTCTGGCCTGGTGTCAGGCCTGAGCCTCTGAGGTGGGAGAGCAGAGTTCAGGACACTGGACCACCAAAGACTTCCCGGCCCCACCTGATATCAATCCGTGACAGCTCTCCCAGAGCTCTCTGTCTCAACGCTAAGACATAGCTCCACTCAACAGCCAGCAAGCTCCAGTGCTGGATGTCGCATGCCAAACAACTAGCAAAATAGGAACACAACCTCACCCATTAGCAGAGAGGCTATCTAAAGTCATACTAAGTTCACAAACACCCCCAAACACACCACCGGATGCAGCCCAGCCCACCAGAAAGATAAGATCCAGCTTCATCCACCAGAACACAGGTACCAGCCCCCTCTACCAGGAAGCCTACACAAGCCATGGAACTAACCTTACCCATGGGGGCAGCCACCAAAAACAACAGGAACTACAAACCTGCAGCCTGAAAAAAGGAGACCCCAAACAGAGTAAGTTAAGCAAAATGAGAAGACAGAGAAATATGCAATAGATGAAGCAGCAAGGTAAAAACCCACCAGACAAAAGAAATGAAGAGGAAGTAGGCAGTCTACCTGAAAAAGAATTCACAGTAATGATGGTAAAGATGATCCAAATCTTGGAAATAGAATGTAGAAAATATAAGAAATGTTTAAGAAGGACCTAGAAGAACTAAAGAGCAAACAAACAATGATGAACAGTGCAATAAATGAAATTAAAAACTCTCTAGAAAGAATCAGTAGCAGAATGACTGAGGCAGAACAACGGATAAGTGACCTGGAAGATAAAATAATGGAAAAAAACTACTGCAGACTGGAATAAAGAAAAACGAATGAAAAGAATTGAGGACAGTCTCAGAGACCTCTGGGACAACATTAAATGCATCAATATTCAAATGATAGGGGTCCCAGAAGAAGAAGAGAAAAAGAAAGGGACTGAGAAAATATTTGAAGAGATTATAGTTGAAAACTTCCCTAATATGGGAAAGGAAATACTTAATCAAGACCAGGAAGGGCAGAGAGTCCCATACAGGATAAATCCAAGGAGAAACACGTCAAGACACATATTAATCAAACTATCAAAAATTAAATACAAAGAAAAAATATTAAAGCAGCAAGGGCAAAGAAACAAATAATAACACGGCAATCCTCATAAGGTTAACAGCTGATCGTTCAGCAGAAACTGCAAGCCAGAAGGGAGTGGCAGCGCATATTTAAAGTGATGAAAGGGAAAAACCTAGAGCCAAGATTATTCTACCCAGCAAGGATCTCACTCAGATTCGACTGAGAAAGTAAAAATTTTACAGACAAGCAAAAGCTAAGAGAATTCAGCACCACCAAACCACCTTTACAACAAATGCTAAAGGAACTTCTCTAGGCAGGAAATACAAGAGAAGGAAAAGACCTACAAAAACAAAACCCAAAACAATTAAGAAAATGGTCATAGGAACATACATATCGATAATTACCTTAAATGTAAATGTACTAAATGCTCCAACCAAAAGATATAGACTGGCTGAATGGATACAAAAACAAGACCCACATATATGCTGTCTACAAGAGACCCACTTCAGACCTAGGGACACACACAGACTGCAAGTGAGGGGATGGAAAAGATACTCCATGCAAATGGGAATCAAAAGAAAGCTGGAGTGGCAATTCTCATATCAGACAAAATAGACTTTAAAACAAAAACTATTACAAGACACAAAGAAGGACACTACATAATGATCAAGGGATCAATCCAAGAAGAAGATAGAACAATTGTAAATATTTATTCACCCAACATAGGAGCACCTCAGTATATAAGGCAAATTCTAACAGCCATAAAAGGGGAAATTGACAGTAACACAACAATAGTAGGGGAATTTAACACCCCACTTCCACCAATGGACAGATCATGCAAAATGAAAATGAATAAGGAAACACAAGCTTTAAATGACACATTAAACAAGATGGACTTAATTGATATTTATAACACATTCCATTCAGAAACAACAGAATACACTTTCTTCTCCAGTGCTCATGGAACATTCTCCAGGATAGATCATATCTTGTGTCACAAATCAAGCCTTGGTAAATTTAGAAAGTTGAAATATTATCAAGTATCTTTTCCGAACACAATGCTATAAGACTACATATCAATTACAAGAAAAAAAATCTGGAAAAAATACAAACACAAGGAGGCTAAACAATACACTACTAAATAAATAACCAAGAGATCAGTGAAGAAATCAAACAGGAAATCAAAAAATATCTAGAGACAAATAACAATGAAAACACAATGACCCCAAATATATGGGTTGCAACAAAAGCAGTTCTAAAAGGGAAGTTTATAGCAAAACAATCTTACCTCAAGCAATAAGAAACATCTCGGGCATCCCTGGTGGTGCAGTGGTTAAGAATCCGCATGCCAATGCAGGGGACACAGGTTCATTCCCCGGCCTGGGAAGATCCCACATGCTGCGGAGTGGCTCGTCCCGTGAGTCATGGCTGCTAAGCCTGCGTTCCCGGAGCTGGTGCTCCACAATGGGAGAGGCCACAACAGTGAGAGGCCTGTGTACGGTAAAAAAAAAAAAAAAAAAAAGAAAAGAAATAAGAAACATCTCAAATAAACAACGTAACTTTACACCTAAAGCAATTAGAGAAAGAAGAACAAAAAAATCCCAAAGTTAGCAGAAGGAAAGAAATCATAAAGATCAGATCAGAAATAAATGAAGAAAACAATAGCAAAGATCAATAAAACTAACAGCTGGTTCTTTGAGATGTTAAACAAAATTGATAAACCACTAGCCAGACTAGTCAAGAAAAAAAGGGAGAAGACTCAAATCAACAGAATTAGAAATGAAAAAGAAGTAACAACTGACACTGCAAAAATACAAAGAATCATGAGAGATTACTACAAGCAACTATATGCCAATAAAATGGACAACCTGGAAGAAATGGAAAAAATTTTTAAAAAGCACAACCTTCTAAGACTGAACCAGGAAGAAACAGAAAAAGTAAACAGACCAATCACAAGCACTGAAATTGAGACTGTGATTAAAAATCTTCCAACAAACAAAAGCCCAGGACCAGATGGCTTCACAAGGGAACTCTATCAAACATTTAGAGAAGAGCTAACACATATCCTTCTCAAACTCTTCCAAAATATAGCAAAGGGAGGAACACTCCCAAATTCATTCTATGAGGCCACCATCACCCTGATACCAAACCAAAGAAGCCACAAAGAAAGAAATTTACAGACCAATATCACTGATGAATATAGATGCAAAAATCCTCAAAAAATACTAGCAAACAGAAACCAACAGCACATTAAAGGTAACATACACCATGATCAAGTGGTGTTTATCCCAGGAATGCAAGGATTCTTCAATATATGCAAATCAATCAATGTGATACACCACACTAACAAACTGAAGGATAAAAACCGTATGATCATCTCAAGAGATGCAGAAAAAGCTTTCCACAAAATTCAACACCCATTTATGACAAAAATTCTCCAGAAAGTAGGCATAGAGGGAACTTACCTCAACATATTAAAAGCCATATATGAAAAACCCAGAACCAACATTGTTCTCAATGGTGAAAAACTGAAATCATTTCCTCTAAAATCAGGAAAAAGACAAGGATGCCCACTCTCACTACTATTTTTCAACGTAGTTTTGGAAGTTTTAGCCACAGCAATCAGAAACGTAAAGGAAATAAAAGGAATCCAAATCAGAAAAGAAGAAGTAAACCTGTCACTGTTTGCAGGTGAGATGATACTAAACATAGAGAATCCTAAAGATGCTACCAGAAAACTACTAGAGCTAATCAATGAATTTGGTAGAGTAGCAGGATACAAAATTAATGCACAAAAATCTCTTGCATTCTTATACACTAATGATGAAAAATCTGAAAGAGAAATTAAGGAAACACTCCCATTTACCACTGCAACAAAAAGAATAAAATACCTGGGAATAAAGCTACCTAAGGAGACAAAAGACCTGTATGCAGAAAAGTATAAGGCAGTGATGAAAGAAATTAAAGATGATACACACAGATGGAGAGATATACCATGTTCTTAGGATGGAATAATCAACATTGTGAAAATGACTATATTACCCAAAGCAATCTACAGATTCAGTGCAATCCTTATCAAACTACCAATGGCATTTCTCACAGAACTAGAACAAAGAGTTTCACAATATGTATGGAAACATAAAAGACCCCAAATAGCCAAAACAATCTTGAGAAAGAAAAACGGACCTGGAGAAATCAGGCTCCCTGACTTTAGATTATACTACAAAGCTACAGTAATCAAGACAGTATGGTACTTGTAGAAAAGCAGAAATATAGATCAATGGAACAGGATAGAAAGAACAGAGATAAACCCACACACACATGGCCACCTTATCTTTGATAAAGGAGGTAAGAATATACAATGGAGAAAAGAGAGTCTCTTCAATAAGTGGTGCTGGGAAAACTGGACAGCTACATGTTAAAGAATGAAATTAGAACACTCCGTAACACCATAGACAAAAATAAACTCAAAATGGATTAGAGACTTAAATGTAAGTCAGACACTATAAAACTCTTAGAGAGTTAGGCAGAACACTCTATGACATAAATCACAGCAAGATCCTTTTTGGCCCACCTCCTAGAGAAATGGAAATAAAAACATAAATAAACAAATGGGACCTAATGAAACTTAAAAGCTTTTGCACAGCAAATGAAACCATAAACACTACCAAAAGACAACGCTCAGAATGGGAGAAAACATTTGCAAACGAAGCAACTGACAAAGGATTAATCTCCAAAATATACAAGCAGCTCATGCAGTTCAATATCAAAAAAACAAACAACCCAATCCAAGAATGGGCAGAAAATCTAAATAGACATTTCTCCAAAGAAGATATACAGATTGCCAACAAACATGTGAAAGGATGCTCATCATCACTAATCATTAGAGAAATGCTAATCAAAACTACAATGAGGTATCACCTCACACTGGTCAGAATGGCTATCATAATAAAATCTTCAAACAATAGATGATGGAGAGGGTGTGGAGAAAAGGGAATCCTCTTGCACTGTTGGTGGGAATGTAAATTGATACAGCCACTGTGGAGAACAGTATGGAGGTTCCTTAAAAAACTAAAAATAGAACTACCCTATGACTCAGCAATCCCACTACAGGGCATACACGCTGTGAATACCATAATTCAAAAAGAGTCATGTACCACAATGTTCATTGCAGCACTATTTACAATAATCAGGACATGGAAGCAACCTAAGTGTCCATCGACAGATGAATGGATAAGGAAGATGTGGCACATATACACAATGGAATATTACTCAGCCATAAAAAGAAATGAAAATGAGTTATTTGTAGTAAAGTGGATGGACCTAGAGTCTGTCAGACAGAATGAAGTAAGTCAGAAGGAGAAAAACAAATACCATATGCTAACACATATATATGGCATCTTAAAAAAAATATGGTTCTGATGAAGCTAGGGGCAGGACAGGAATAAAGATGCAGATATAGAGAATGGACATGAGGAAACAGGACGGGGGAGGTAAGCTGGGACGAAGTACAAGAGTAGCATTGACATATATACACTATCAAATGTAAAACAGATAGTGAGAAGCAGCCACATTAGCACAGGGAGGTCAGCTTGGTGCTTTGTGACCACCTAGAGGGGTGGTATAGGGAGGATTGGAGGGAGATGCAAGAGGGAGGGATATGGGGATATATGCATGCATATAGCTGATTCACTTTGTTATACAGCAGAAACTAACACAACATTGTAAAGCAATTATACTCCAATAAAGATGTTTAAAAAAAGATGATGCATTGCTTAAAGCAATGTCCTTGCATTTTACAGTGTTTAGCTTGCTGAAATCTGTAACTTGGGGAGATAGACTTTAAAACTTACATGACAGTAAATCTTCACAAAGATCTTGATAACCAGTAAATCAAAATCTTTATTTACCAATGTAAACAAAAAAGAAAAACGAAATATGCAAGAGTTATCTGAAATGACATGAGGACAGAGGATTAAATCGAGCATTATGGTGAATAATTTATTCCCTTAGAAATATGTTTTAACGTGTGCAACAGCTGTAAGTACTCAAAACTCAAATGTTGTACTTTAAAGTTAGGGCTCTCAGGTGGCAGATAAAACCACCAATTTATTCATGATTTATTCTAATCCCTTTACATAAGACTGCAAATGGGAACACGAACAAGGTATAAGAAAACTGACCCAGACAGTACCACTATAGATTAATTCAGATGACTGGTAATTTTACAAAAGATGTAAATGGGTTCAGAAAAGTTGGATAATGTGTTCTTAATCCACATTTAGTTGATACTAAAGAATATACCAGAAAAACAGAATATACCATCTTTGTCATTAAGTTATATCTGTCTTGTTAGGTTCATCTAACAATTTGGGCATCGGGTGGTATGATAACAAGTAATTTATAGGTAAATTTTTATTCTATTTTGTCATTGTCTTTGTTTGGAATAATATTAATTATGATGTCATTTTTATTTAAATCAGAGGATTACTGTTTCCAGGCATCTATTCTTCTGCCTAGGCTCAGGTCATTTGTATAAACAGCCTACAAAATGAAGTCCCCAGGGTCTGTTCCTGTCCAGCTACCCTGATTTCTGCCCTGCAATTAACCACAGGAAGGTGAATATACAGCACTGAGAATGAAGCCAGCCAAGGGCTCACCGTCAGGTGATTTTAGACGTTGAACTTTGGCATAGCAATTAAATTCAATCACCTGGATCCAGATTACCAGTCACCTATTCAGATTCATGGCTCTGTTTACACAGTGAAAACTCACAACTATAAGGCCACAATCGAGGTTGCTGTAGCCAATTTAGTCAACAACACACAGATAGTCACAGTGAAGAGTCATCCAGTAGTCAACTCTTGCCCAAGGCCTTAGAGGTCATTAATGGCTGACCCAGACAAGAACCAAGCTTTCCATACCTAAGTACAGGACTCTCTCCAGCCAATCTTTAATGATGAGAAGAGTGTAGCTCTGAAAGAGAATTTTTGCATATATTTTTATATATTTATATAAAAATATATATGATTACTTATTTTTAAATATTTGCATATATTTTTCTGAGTTCTATGGCATATTTAAATAACCCTGCTTAATGAACCCTGGTTGAAATTTCAAGGATCTTGGTTCACTTTGAAACTGTAAGTTATTTATAAATCTTAAAAGTACTGAGCTAGACTAACATTCTTTTGTTTATTTAAGAAAAGGGAGGACAAATAGCCATAAACCTCAAGTTGTTAATGCTGAGGAACTGGGGCATATAAATCAAGGACACAAAATATATCAAATGCCCACAACTTCAGCCAGTAGCAAATTTTATATGCTGAAAAGCTTAAACGTATAAGGCAACAAAGACAGGATAAATAAGAAAAAAAGTTGAGGTGATAAATTTTTCCTATAAAACTCTTCTAAATTACCCTTTTTTATGACACATCTTGGCTTATTTAGATAAACCACGATGACTAAGTTATTCTTTCAAAATGCTGTTTATGTATCCAAATACTATTTTCTACCCTCAAGAAAGCAGTTTGCAGTTCTTAGCACTCAGGGAATTAGTGACTGAACAATCCTCTTCAGAGTGCTGCTCACTGAACTTGTTAAAGGATCAAACCTTGTGGTACAAAGTAGCTGAATTACTAATGTTATCCATCTTACACTAGAAGGAAAAAAAGAACTCCCTCTTTAATGTCATTTTTTAGTGTTTATTCTATGTCACAAAATATTAGACCTTAAAGTCCCCATCTGGTTGCCAATAGCAGAGACCTCCTGCCAAGTGTATTATGTTGTCAAATAATCAAACAACAAACTTTTACTATGCTAAATCACTGGAATTTGGAGTAGTTTCCTATAGCCACTACTGTTACTTACCCTGACTTAACACACAGAGGAACATTTCTTTTTTTTCAAATTGGTAGTTTTTTCCATGGGGTAGACATTATATATAATTTTTTTTACCAATACTCTATTCTCCTTCTGTACACCTAGAAGATATGATTATTGGCTTCCTTGAAATTGAGGAAACCTGACCAATAAATTGCGAGTAAAAGTTATGCGTGGCTGAGTCTGTGGAAATGTCATGTTCAATAACCCAAGCTCTGCTTTCCCATGCTGAGTGATGAGAGGGCTTGTGCTCTAGATGGTGCAACTGCAACATAGCACAGCCCCCACTGGCTTGGGTTCCTGAGTAACTGAGCAAGTGAGCCCCAAACCAGCAATGCATATATAATTGGAACAGGAAATAAGTTTTTACTGGGGTAAGCCACTGAGATTTTGAGTAAGCCACTGAGATTTTGAGTTTGTTTGTTAGTTCAGTACAACCTACCCTATTCTGACTAATGTATGACATACTGGCTAGAATATGTATATGATGGATATATATATATGTGTATATATACACATATATATGTATATGTAGATATATATGTATGTATGTGTATATATATACACACATGCATGGCTATATGTATATGCATATATACATATGCATGTATAAATTTCCACATATATGTATATACACATGTTAGAGATGTATTAGAATACGTGTGTGTATATATGTACATATACACACATACACACATATGATTACTAAATTGTAGCTTGAGAAATTTTCATGATATAGTGGAACTTTATTTTAGAGAAAGTGTTCTTAATTATGCCTTTAAAAGAAAGTGATTTTTAGCAATTAAGTCATTTTTTAATAACACCATGCCAAAAAGCAAACCATATACTCGATGACCTTTGCTGGAGGTTCTGCAAGGTGCTAATCACAACACTTGTCCTTTCTGCATTCTAAACAGTATGAAAAATAAACACAGGAAATGGGCAGAATTATGGATCTCAAAATATTAGCTTTTTCACCCTACAAAATGATCAAAATGGATCTTCTACTCCATACCACCTAACATGAAGTGACTCGTCCATCTACTTGCAGGGAGAGCAGCTGAAGGACCGTGGGCTTCCCCATGCAGAGGCGAAAAGCCCTGCTCCAGAGAGCTTAATGTATGGAACAGTAGCTTCATGAAGCTAAGCGCAATATGATATACTGAATTGGATCCTGGTACAGGAAAATGTCATTAGTGGGAAAACTGCTGAAATCTGAAAGAAGTCTTGAATTTAGTTGATTGTAATGTATAAGTATTAATTTCTTAGTTTTGATAAATATATCATTGTTATATAAAGTAAGAGACACTGGAATAAAAGGTTTATGAAGATTCTCTATCCCACCCTGGCAACTCTTCTCTAAATCTAAAATTATTTCAAAATTTGGAAATTTAAAGGAAAAAAGTATTTCTTCTACAAGCTAGGGGACACAGTAGAAAAGAAATGGCTAATAGTTTTGAAACCAAAAAGCACTGGATTTAAATACCAAACATGCCACTTTCTACCCAGATTCTCTAAAGTAAAATATCTAAGTCTCACTTTGCTTATCTGTATAACTATGGTAATAGAGCTTACATACAATATGGTTGAGATTTAAGTGACAAAAATATACAAAATAGTTCCTGGGATGCAGTAGGGCATCTCTACAAACAGATTCTACATTCTCTAAAAAAGTGAGTTTGGTAAAAAGTAGGATAGCTTGAAACTTATGACAATAAGGATGGAGACCGGAACAGGTATCATTGTGAGATGTAAAGGCATACATCTGGGAGGGGTCTTTGCTGAAAGGTATGCACTTTCTTCACATTTGTATACATACTGAATTGTGGTCACAGCTACAGTCTCAGAGTGCCTTTCACTCAGGGTATTTCTACCTTTCTGTCACTGCTCATGGCACCATAGAAACACTTAAAAGATGCACTCTCCTGGCAGTGTCAAGACTTATTGGAAGACACAATTCAGCTGATTGTAAATGGTAGCTTCTTTTTATGTTTTTGTTTACTTTCTATTGCACAACCACAGGCAACTCACACAAAATGAGTTTGCTGGTCATTGCTTTAGGACTTTCAGCATCCCCATTTAAGACAGAACACATGCAAGAATAAGACTGCTAAAAAATTGTGCTCTTCTAGTAGGTTGAATAGAAGACCTTTAATCTACCCAAATCAATGCACATCAGTGGCTTCTGAGCTCAAATTCCAAGTAACTGGCAAACGTATACATGACAACTCAGTGACCAGAACCAATTCTAGGAGCACTGATTACAGTGCTGATAGCTTGTAATAAATACAAGAGCTCTTAGGGAAAGGTTTCAAAACCTTATAAAACCAACCAATGATGTAATGATATTTTGTTTTGTTTAATTACCATTCATAATGCAATGTAATTAAACTCAGTGGCAGGAGGATAAGAGTACCAAGATATAGACAATTAAGTTAATCACAACACATGTAAGATATATTCAGGCACCACATAAATCCTCTGACAGGAAGGATCTAAGCATTTTTCTTACGTTTATAGAGAATAAAAATTACAAAGTTTCCATATTCTAAGCAATAGGATAAACTGCCAATGACAGTGTTTCTAAAACTTGTATGCTAACATTAACTGACCTTTACAGAATTGGATTTAAGAGTCCAAGCATTGGGGCTTCCCTGGTGGCGCAGTGGTTGAGAGTCCGCCTGCCGATGAAGGGGACACGGCTTCGTGCCCCGGTTCAGGAAGATACCACATGCCGCAGAGCGGCTGGGCCCGTGAGCCATGGCCGCTGAGCCTGCACGTCCGGAGCCTGTGCTCCGCAACGGGAGGCGCCACAACAGTGAGAGGCCCGCGTACCGCAAAAAAAAAAAAAAAAAAAGAGTCCAAGCATTATTTCATCTAGTTCAGATGCTTAGAGAAGACCTGGGTGAGAAAAAAGAAAGAATATTGAAGAGTAAGCATAATTATTTATTTTAAAAATTGATTTGCAGCTCATTATGTATTCAGGATAATAATCATTTGTTGGGTATATAATGCAACTATCTATTCCCAAGTCTGCAGCATTTCTTTTACCTTTGTTATAATATTTTTGGACATGCAAATTTTAAAATTTTAATTTCAACACATTTATCAATTTTTTCATATGGCTTATGTTTTGTGCCATATTCAAGAATACCTTACCTACCATGTTGCAACCATATATTCTTCTAATAAAGATTTATTTGTTCATATCTAAATCCTTAATCTCTCAAGTTCTTTTTCATGTTTTGGGTGAAGTTGGGACATAATTTTGCTTTTCCAAGGAAATTCACTGACCCAACACCAGTTTTTGAATAGATTATCCTTTTCTTACTGTTTTGAAACACCATGTTTATCATTTATATATCTTTTATATATTTATATATATTTATATAGCATTTATACTTAATTATATAATTAGAAGCTGTATTGTATTATGTTACAAATTTATATTTATATATCTATCATTTATATATCAACTATATCATTGATATCAAGTCCTTATACATTCACATATGTACTTTACAATTCTCTTCTCCATTACATAAGTCTATTCTTTCATTAATACATAACTGTTTTAATTCCTATAACTGTATAATAAATCTTGGTATAGGGTAGCCCAACCATTCTTCAAATGTGTCTTGGCTTTTCATATTCTTTTGGTCTTCTGTATTAGTTTAGAATTAGACAGATTTCCTTGAATTTCCTGAAGTTTTCCAATCTTTCCTTCGGGGCTATTTTAGATGTTAGGATCCTCCTTCAACACTCTGGTAGTTTACAACTGTGCTTTAGCCTTGATTTCCAACTTATGTAGAACCTTAAGATCAGCCAGAGGGAGAATTAGAAACTTCTCAGGTCTTTCCTGGGGATGCACAAAACATTGCATGTGTGTTTGGCCTTCTAGATCCCCAGAAATATGTCAGAGCTTTTTAAAGCCCCTTATGGACTTCTCATTCCCCATATTTTCTTTAAATATTTTGGCCAAATTTTTGCTTGCCCCTACTAGAACCAATGCCTATGGCAGCTGGGACAGGCACTGCTGATTGTCCTGAGGATAGGGATCTCTTTACTGAGAGAGACTTGAGTCAGGTCAAATAATGATAAGTTTTCTCGGGAAAGCTCATCGAATGCAGGCCATCTGATGAAAATTCTCTGGAGATGGAACTTTTGGCGGCAGTTCCAAACTCTTTCCGTTCCCTCCAGTAGCTGCTAGGCAGCTGGTTTTAACAGCAACCATGTTTTGAGACTGCTGGTCTTCAAAGCTACTGAGAAGCTGAGGAGAGAGGAATGGAAAGAGGAAAGTTAAAACACCGCAAAGCTTGCTGTTCTTACCAAAAGTCAGCTGTTTTTCTTACACAAATTCTCCCCACATTGTTACAAGCCTTTGGTTTATTAACAGAGTGTTTAAAAATTTGATTTTGATAATTTTGGCCAATATTCTTGTTGTTTTCTGGAAGAATGGATTTTCAGAGGTCTTAACTCTGTATTATGGATGTTTGTGTTTCCCCCATCCACATGTTGAAGCCCTAGTCCCCGATGCAATAGTATTAAAATGTAAGGACTTTGGGAGGTAATTAGGTTTAGATGAGGTCATGAGGGTGGAACCCCCATTTTGGGATTAGTGCCCTCATAAGAAAAGACATAAGAGAGCTTGCTTCCTTTCTCTCCACTGTATGAGGATATAGCAAGAAGGTGGCCACCTACAAGAGAGTCCCCAGCAGAACCTGACCATGCTAGTATCTTGATCTTGGACTTCAAAGTCTCCAGAAGTGTGATAAATAGACGTCTGTTGTTTAAGCCACCCAGTCTATGGTATTTTGCTATAATAGCCCAATCTAATTAAGACATTATCATTCTGGAAGTTCTCTATTTTTCCATATATTTAACAGTCATAAGTGCTTCATTTTGGGGGAAATTTCTTCTCATGCTCTTTGCCCAATCTGCTATAATATTAGATTTTCTTATAGGACTGGAACTGATTTTTTATATTAAGTATATATAAACTGTGCCATATTTTTTTGGCTGAAATTCTCTCAGTTTACCATTTGCTTATATTATAATTTTGGTACACACAGATATTTTTATGAAGTCCAATATATCAATACCTGCCACTATTTTTTCATCATATTAGGAAGAGTTAGAATTCATTACATTTTTCTGGTTATTTAATGATTTCATTTTTTATATCAAACTTTTGCATTCATCTAGAATTAATTTTGCCATATGTTATAGTGGGAAAATCAACTTGATTTTTGTCCCAAAACATCAATTTTCCCAACAGAATTTATCTAATAATCTATTTCACCCCTTGTTGGTTTGTGATACTCCATCTTTAACACATTAAATCTCTAAATATAATTCTTATATATAATAAAAACATTTTCTCATTTATGTCTTCTGAACTATGGTCATATTCCTACTCTTGATCCAACATTACATTATCTTGGTATTTTGCTGCTTGTTACTATATTTTAATATTTGGTTATTAACTTTAAATTAATATGCAATGTAAAGAGCTAACACTAGATGAAAAATAGTCTTTGGAGTACAGCCTTTCTCTCTTTGCTCCTGCAGTTCTTGAATCCTTATTCAACTTTCGACAGAGATATTGCCTCCTATAAGGAGACTTTCCTAAGTCCTTATTTCCCTCCTTCTGGGATGCGTTAGGTGTCTTCCTCTATGCTGCTTCTCCTTATTCTCATAATGTCCCATGCACATCTTTGTTATGGCATATTTGGGGTACACTGCACTGTGAGGGTTGAGTTTTCTGCTATTTATACCACTGGACTGTGGTAAACTCTTTGCGGGCAGAGACTGTGTTCTGTATCCATGATGCCAAATGGTTTCTGGCCATATTAAAAGATCAACAAATTTTCCTTGAAAAAAAATGAATAAATGACATCAACTGAACTTTCCCCTGATGTGGACAATAGGGAGACAGAAATCTGGCAAACAATTAAAGCATCATTATCATTCTAGGACTTATTACAAATAAATACACTATAGTAATTTTAAATACAAACACCTAGATATGATTCAATAATGTCTTGATTTTGAATATTCTTATTCTACTTTAATACAAAATTTGACTATCATCATTGGATATTCAAAAGCTGTGGTTTGTATGCAGTTCTCAGTCATTAGCAGTTAAAATGCTCCTTGCAGTTTTTCCTACTGCCAACTCTATTTGCTTTTTAAATCAAATCAATTTAAATCAAGCACCTACAGAATATCTGCTAATCCCAGGAGGGTCTGAAAGTCTCAACCCTTGTTATCTGCACTTGAAAAAATTACTTTGCTGCACGCACCTGGCTTCAGCTGTCACAAGAGAGGTATGACCATTGGATACACATTAACAACCTCCACAGACCTTCTAGGACAGGGGTCCCCGACCCCCGGGCCACAGACCACTACTGGTCCATGGCCTGTTAGGAACCAGGCCCCACAGCAGGAGGTGAGCGGCGGGCAAGCGAGCAAAGCTTCATCTGTATTTACAGCCGCTCCCCATCGCTGGCATTACCGCTTGAGCTCCGCCTCCTGTCAGATCAGTGGAAGCATTAGATTCTCATAGGAGCACGAACCCTACTGTGAACTGCGCATGCGAGGGATCTAGGCTGCGCGCTCCTTCTGAGAATCTAATGCCTGATGATCTGAGGTGGAGCTGAGGCAGTGATGCTAGCTCTGGGGAGCGTCTGCAAATACAGATTATCATTAGCAGAGAGGTTTGACTGCTCAGAGAACATAATAAATCAATTGCTTACAGACTCATGTCAAAACCCTATCAGTGAGTGGCAAGTGAAAACAAGCTCAGGGCTCCCACTGATTCTGCATTATGGTGAGTTGTATAATTATTTCATTATTTATTACAATGTAATAATAATAGAAATAAAGTGCACAATAAATGTAATGTGCTTGAATCATCCTGAAACCATCCCCCCCTCCCCTGGTCCATGGAAAAATTATCTTCCACGAAGCTGGTCCCTGGTGCCAAAAAGGTTGGGGACTGCTGTTCTAGGACAAGCAGTTTCCAATTAGAGTTTTCTCAGGAAGCTAAGTTGTACTCCACTAGATAGTTAACAAAAGAAACAGTTGGTTTCCTTGGTAACAGCTATAGACGTTTACATTTTGAATCAGAGTTGCATCTCAGCATCAGATGTAACAAGCTTATTAAATAGGCCACACCTTTTGTAAGAATTTTAAAAAATTTAAATATCTAGAGGGAATGTTTACTTTTTTCGAATAAAAATATTGAAAGATTTAAAATAGCCTCTGAGAAACCAAAAATAAAGCCAGCATTCAGCCTATCCAATCTATTGAACTGTGTCAAAATAATTTTGGAATAAGCCAAGGTATAAATAAGCATACAAATACATACACTATAAGAAAGGCAGATAATTGTGGTAGAGCAAAAACAGTTGGATATACTGGCATGAATAATAAGTGCCAGCTGACAGCCAGAATGGAGCTAGAATATCTGTAAAAATTTAGCTGTAACCTACGCATACAAAGAAGACAATCATTTAAAGAAGACTCAAATTTGCAAAGCTAATTGAATTGGAACACTTATGAATATTTTATTAATCCGGTCTAAGACAACATGTATAATATGGACAAATGCTTCTGCAGTCCATGTTAATTTAACGAGCTCACCTTGAAGAACCCTCATTGATTACTTAGAGTACTCAAGGCTCCCTTTAACTTTTTGATCCTCAGCAATGTGGCTTTTGCACCATCTGTTTATGGTTAAACATGACATTGCAATATTTCAAACTTGTCATTCTCCCTCAGGAGCAAATGGAACTCACTGCAAGCATCAGAACTCCCTGCACTCATCAGCCACATGGGAGCTTGGAGCAAAGAGGATAGGGCAACACAGCTGAGAAAGCAACTGATTTGGCTGGAAGATACGACTATAGGTTATAACACAGCTCAACAGTGAGGAAAAGAATAAAAAATCTGCTTTTGTACTCAGTGTAGTCAGGTCCTAAGGATTAAAATCTCTATTTATTCTCACTTTCCAAGTAGGATTTCAAAGTTTTGATTTTCGTAAAAAGGAAATGTTATAAATGTTTAATTGTGTTAACGAATAAGGAATGATTATATTCTAGCTAATGCTAAATCATAAAGTTCTCCATCTTATTATTAGTGCCAGCATGTGTGAGATAATCACATCTTTGCCTTCAGATAACACGATTTTTATTGGGCATGAGTAATCTTGCCTCATCCCCCAACTCCCTAGAGAAAAAGAAATTCCTATTCAAAGGACTGAAATCCCCCTTTATGCAGAAGTCACTCTTTATGAAGTAAGCCTTGGTATACCCAGAAATTTCTTGTTCAAATACAATAGCCCTGAAAACAGAGCATATCAAGGTTTAGATATCTTTAACACAAGTGTAGATTGGTTTATTGGTGTTTTGTTTGCTTTTTGCTTCAGGGGAATTGTGAAAAGAGAATTCTGAGGCTGTGGAAGGCCTAGGCAATTAAGATTTCACCAAATAACTACCTGTCAACTTAGAATGCTGGGATCAATGCAGAGGGGGAGTGAGACACACTGGCCATGAATACTTTGATGGGATTGAAAAGAGATTCACTTTGTTATAAAGCAGAAACTAACACACCATTGTAAAGCAATTATACTCTAATAAAGAAGTAAAAAAATAAAAAAAAAGAAAAGAGAGACACAAGCCCATAGCTTCTCAAACAGCCCTTTTCTTTCCTGTAGGTCTCTGCACTTGCTACTCCCTTGAAACCTTCTACTCTTCTGTCCCAATTCCATCCCCACCTCTCTACCTGGCTACAGCCTATTCAACATTTGGGTCTTAGCATAAATGCTACTCTTTCTGCACAAGCCTTTTCTGGCTCCTAAGATTAGGATGCTCTCGTGCAATACTGAAATTTTCCATTTTTGCATATATCAAATGCTAATTAATTATCTGTCCACTTATATTTTAATGTCATCTTCCCAAATGGACTAAAGCATCATCATGGCAGGGCCATGATTCTCTTACTTACCGTTCTTTCCCAGCCCCTAACATACTATAAACACTTCAAAAATATATGTGGACTGATTGGCTTTTTGGTGCAATGCATATGCATGCAGTAATCTTGGAAGCGGAGCATTACAGCAGCAAGTTCTCATGGCAGTAAGGGTAATGGATATCCAGGTGGTAGTGTAAGCCTGGGAAGGATATGGATAGGGATGAAAGGGAAAATAAAAGGAGAAGGAGACAGTCTTTTCAATTTCACAAGGCAAAATACATAGCCTTCTTGAGTTGCACGTTTATAATGTGAACAATGACCCCTACCTTGCAAGGCTGCTATGGGAAGGTGAGGATGCAGTGCAACACCTGGTATACAATAGACAGCCAATAAGTAATAACTCAATGTTAATTCTGCTAATATTCCCACTATGTTTCTTAGTTCACATTCTCTCTCTTCCTAGACTATTATAATAACTTTCCAACAGGTCTTCTTGCCGCCAGTGTCCCCCTGTACACAGCAGCAAGAGGCTATGCGGGCATAGGAAATGATGGGCAGGGAGTGAAGGGTGGGGATTAGGAGGCAGTCAGTAAAAAGATTGAGCTAACCCAGAGTGCCCATGTCAGGGAACCGAATCTGAATAATTCACATGTACTTATAAAAACAGGGTCAGAGGAAGAGTGACAATCAACAGAAGATTGTTCATATATCCAGTGAGGCAAAGGGACTTCAGAGAGACCCAGAGAAGCTCTTATATAATCTGATAAAGGAAGAGGAGTAAAAGCACAGACCACACCCTTCTGCCCCATGCAGTCAGCCCCTCAAGCTAAAAATCTGTCATCGCTACGGGGAAAGGAAAATATGAGATCCACATGGGTCTCAGACTGCAGTTTTATACTGAATGAGACTATGTTTTGCACACAACCGAAAGGCATAGAATCGTCCTTATATGGTCTTAAGAGGTGGGAAAGGGAAGTTTAATTTAGTGCCACTGAAGGCAAAGAGTCTGAAAAACACTAAAACCATTTTAGGTTTGTGGCCTCTCAAGTTTGGACTGTTCAAGAACCTGGTAAGAGGGATGATGCAGTCAAAGATGACATTCAGGTCTCTGGCCTGGGAAGTAAGCAGTGATGTCCGAGATGGTGATATAGCAGCCCAGGTATGGACATAGAGGTTTGGGAGTGCACTGCCTGAAAACAGGAGTTGAAGCTTTGTCAGAGGATGTGATGACTCAGGGAGACTAGAACGGAAGGGAGCCAAGAGCAGTCAAAGGAAGAAAAGTAAGTGTAAACAAAAGAAAAGAATGAGAAAGGAATTGTGTTTCTGAAGGAGGGGAGAAATACACAAAAGGGAGGACTGTGGTTCCTGATTCCAATTTCACTTCCATCACAATTGTGCCCATAGCAGACCAGTTGAGCAAGCTGTGCTTTTCTCATTCCCTCCAGGGAGACACAGGATGTTTTTGTTTTTCAAGGAAGTTCTGCAATGTGTACTATAGGCAGGCAAAGTATAATTAACTTTTTTTTTTTTTTTTTTTTTTTGGCTTAGAGCTTCAGAAGTGCCCACTGGTCAGTAAAACGAATGTCCAGGCAAGAAAATACATCATGCATTCCTCCCTTGATGATTCATTGGATGTTCCATGGTACTTAGGTACATCAAAAACTAAATACAGTGATATGCTGCCTCTTCATAAACTGCACTGACCCTAGAGTCATAACTTCACAAGCCAGGAAAAATGATAGCTAGTGTAAATAAAATGCAGTTCTCAAGAGTTCTAAAACATTTTTTCTCAATTTGACAACTCCCAAATGTGAGCTCGTAGACAGATTTGGTGCTGTCTTCCAGGCCACATGCCCCTCTATCCAACTCACAGGGAAACTTAAATAAAATATATTCAAGATGTATTTGCTGTGAATGCAGAGTAGTTAGAGCTGACCCACTGGCATGAAGATGAGTGTCCAGGGGTCCCCACAGCAAGGGCCCTGCAACACAGGTCCCGGCCTTGGTATAGTAGGTATGTGGTGGTAACCGCACTTGCCAGAGTCTGGAAATTGGCTCTGGTGGTCTCCTTTAATTCCTGCCGACCCCAGTTCTCCAGACTTTCTATGCTTCTGTGAGCTATGAATTCTTTTTCTGCCTAAGTTAACCAGATCTGATTGTTGCATAAGAACCCAGACTAGTACAACCGCGGTTTGGCTTTATCTCCCTGGCCGTTGCCCTCAGGGAGCTAGTTCTATATAGTGCTTTAACATAAAATATGAGACTGAAAAGAGACTATATTGATAGGGAGCTCAATAAACACCCATGGTATTTGACCAGAATCCCCTTTCCTCTGCCTCTACTGATGTACATTCTCATTATGGTTTGCAGATAGACATATGGCCTGAACTACATCAAACATAATATTTCACCATCACTGCATGTCACAGTGATGGAAAGAAAGGGTGGAGGTGTGATCCAAGCCTTGTCAATCAGACTTGAATCTGTGATTTTTTTTTTTAATACCAAGACTGTTGAGAGAGGTGAGAGGAGGATAAGAAAAAGTGGTGGGAAAGGAGTGAAGATGGAGCAGATGCTGTTAATGCCTCACTCATATGCTACGGAGTTCATCACCATTTTCACACAGCTGCATCTCTTTGTTGAAGGACTGTCCTCAGGATGCCAAATTTGCATGTGTACACATACAGCTGAAAGAGCCTGGGAATTTACATATCCCAAGCAGCACCTGTTAATTGGGACAATGCTGAAGGAGATCAACTCCATCTCCAGAGTCCCACTGAGGGATGGAGCCAAAGTCACCTTCTGTAGGGCTCTGCTTGGTTTCACAACTTTTCACCTTTGCTTAACTCCCTTCCCTTCCCTGTCTCCAGTCTCCACCCCTTGATGAGATTCTTCCAGGAACACATCTTAATAAATCACTTTCAGCATCTGCTTCTGGAGAATCTAATCTAAGACACCTGAAAAGCCAGCAGCTCTCTCTTGTTCCTTGTGGATAACAGTGCTTGAGATATAAAGTAAACAAGTGGGTGGATGGATCAAATCTCTGCTTCCAACCACTCCAGCCCCTCCAACAGATGAACTGATACTTTCCCATTCCTGCCAAAGTTAGGCTGAGTTTGATTTCTGTTACTTGCAACTAAGAGACATAATTCACCAGGGTGAGGTACAGTGACTTCTTTCCTTGCTCTACTTAACAACAGACCTTGCAGATAAGTGAGAGATGTCCATGATATCATAAGTCAGCCGTATTTTCGAAATAAAGTTATCAGAAGACCACTGTCATGTTCATTGTTCCTTGGATGCCGTGTACCCAATTTATGATTTACATTTTCCACTAGAGTTTACCATATTGTTTCCAGACTTTTCTACAGTACAAACACCAGAAAAATTTCAATCTACCTTGACATATTCCATAATATGTACCACATATATGTTAAGAAAGAAAAAGAGATGAGAGAAAAAAATCTTTCTAACATGCAAATCAACTCCTGTCAGGCCAAGTTTAAAGGTCTTCAATACCTCTTCCTTGTTCCCAAGATAAGGTTCATACTCCTTAAAATGCTCTCAATAGCTTAATTATGTGATGTCGGGTGCAACTATCAATCACGTTCTTCCTACTCTACCTCCATAATCCAGTCACAGTGGACACTTTCAGTCCCTTGAGAGACATGCTCTTTCTTGGCCTTACACCTTTGTTCCTCCTCTTCCTCCACATGCTCATACTCCAGCTTCTCTTTTCACTTGGATTACTCCTTTTTAGGTCTCAGGACTAGGCCAAGACATTACTTCTTCCAGAAAGTTCCACCTTCCACCTCTCCTGGGTGCTCCCATTGTTCCCTTTATTTCTCTAAAATTTCACATATCACCCTCTAGTGTGATTAAACGTGTTTATTTGGAATAAGAATATATGACCCTTGAGGTAAAATTATGTCTGTTTGTTCAATGCCATATTGCTGGAGTCTAACAGTACCTGGATCATAACAGATTTATAATATTTTTTAATGAATAAAAAAGGAAAAAGAGAGAGATGTTGAGAGAGGAGAAATTATGGTTTTTTGAACACCAGTATAGCTGGAACACTAAGTTCCAAACAGGAAACATCTCCTTAGAGAAATGCCTTGATGAGTAAAAGATGTTTTCACCCCAGCATATGTCTCCCTCGGTGTCAACTCTTTATGACAGCTAACATAACCATAAAATATGTGCTCAGCAATAACTCCTGTGATTTAACAATAGGATCCAGAGTGACTTAGCTATGATACCTGGCTTCTCTCCCACAGAAAGGTACCTAAGTTCCCTTGGAAAAAAGACAGCTGAGATGAGGATACCCGCTGCCGAGAGACTTGGGTCAGTCACTTAACCTCTTTATCATTATATTAAATTATGGATTAATGTTCAGAGGCAGATAGCTGTAAATAATGCTCTTTAAAACAATTTCACTTCCAACCTTGTCTCATTTAATAACCAGATAGATTAAGAAATAAGGAGACGCTGACTTACAGAACAAAGTGCAAGACTGAAAGTCGGAAGTTCATGTAGTGAAAGAAGAAATAGCACTAATCCGTGTATGCTATCTTACCAAAGTGCTGTGAGAAACTTATTGTCAGTTTATTATCAAGTTTCACCCTGACCAGGATCATTATGCTGGATGTTATATTCTCAAAATATCTTCAGAAAGAGAAGATATGAGCATGGTACTGCCCCCCCTCTATGCAGCTTCCTTGATTGGCCTCACTAACTCATCAAGATGTTCTTTTCCATGAGACAGAGTCACTCAGAAGGCTCCTCATTGCATTCCTCCAGCAGTCTCTGTTGTCCAGTTAAACTTGCCACCACGGAAGATAAAACTGCTGTGTCACTCTGACTTTTCTGCTCAACTAGTGATAAACAATTCATTACCCTTTGGGATCTCAAACACTTATCTCCCTACCATTACTGATCTCCATCTGTCAGTACTCACAGAACTACTCACCATATGCCAAGCTCTTAGAGCACACAGGGCATCTACAGAACCAATGGAAATAGCTACTCACCCATGCTGATTTTAAGAAGCATTTACTTCTTGGGGATTACTCTTTGTCCTCTTTTCTATCACATTATGGATGGTCTCAATGCTCACAGGTGGGGATAGTGCCTAAAATGTTGTCTCCTAGTCAGCTCAATCCAATCCATCTCTACAGAGAGGAGGGTTGGTCATCACCCAGGCAAAAGTATCAATAAGGCGTCTTTGTTTACACAAAAGAATGCGAATCACACCACACATTTCATTCATTTTTAAATATCTTGATCAAAGCTCAGTTGACAAAGAATATTTGAAAATATGGCCTTTGTCCTTAAACTCCTTGCTTTTCATCTCATCATCAATCTTATCAGGAAAACAAAAAAATTCCCTTTTGTCTCCCAAATTCCTTGGTCCTTCATATTTCCTCTATTATCTCAAAATTCAGCGCAGGGTTTTCTAAAATTCAATCATTTGTATCCTACCTTCACAACTTTTGCCAACTGTACTCTTATAGATGATGACGGATATGTAGGTAGGTAGGTAGATGGATAGATAGATAGGAAACATACAGGTACATAGATTTGGAAAGATAGATATATCAGGAGATAGGTAGATATAGATATTGATAAATACAAATATAGGTAGATAATCTGTTTTGAACTAACCCACTTTTTATAACCTTTTATTTGTCCTAAGCAATAATGGCCATAGGCAACTTACATATTCTTCTGATATATATTAAAAAAAATCAAACTATTATGTATAAAATAAATAAGACACAAAAGTATATTTTACAGCACAGGGAATATAGCCATATAGCCAATATTTTATAACTTTAAGTGGAGTATAAAAATACTGAATCACTATATTGTACACCTGAAACTAATATAATATTGTAAATCAACTATAGTTTGAAAAAAATAATGAAAATAATTTACATTTCTTGATATTAATATGTTTAATTTGTTGACTTCTCCATGTTTGAATATTTATCAGGGATTCCTCTCTTTTGATAGTATATTGACATTCATTTATCATAGATGCATAAGCTTGATGACATATGGCATAATTTATCTGTTCCTCTTTTACCAACATTCAGGTTATTACTGGATTATTGTCATTAAGATGAAACTTTAATAAGCAACTAGTTCCATTAAAAAAAAATAAAATTGAAAATGACCCAGCACATTTAAAATGATCTTAACCGTGAGTATAACACTTTGAGAAACAATGACTCATGCCATTGGTTCTCAATACTGGAATATCAGATCACCTGAGAAGAATTATTTTATTTTAAGAAGACTTAATTTTAAATTCTAATGTCTAGATCTCACCCCAGACCTTTTAAATCCGAACGAGAATATCTGAGAACAATGACATGTCTAAAAGAGAAAAAATAACCATGCAGAAGCTTCTCATTCTAATCTATGAGCTGTGTGAAAACCTCAAGATAAACATTTCCAATAAAAAATGTCTAACTTTGCACTTCTTCCTTTCCATCAGGAATTTATGAACTAGCATTCAACTTCTACACCAATCAATGGTTCTAACAAAACTTCTCATTTTAAAAAGATCCGTTGTGGGTTATTTTGCTACAAAATTTAATTTTTCAAAGTTCATTTAAACTGAATGAAAGAAAATCTTTATAGAGAAATATACAGCTCTTAATATTCCTCCACATGTATGCATGGCTATAAGTCCTCTAAGAACAAGACCTTTACCTTTCTCACATCTATGCATCTATTTATCTGAAGTTTCAAGCAGTGTCTGGCACACAGCAAATCCTCAAAAAATGGTCATCACATAAATAAATGAATAAGTAAATACACATAGCTCTAATAATAGAAAGGATACAAATTACGTCAAAAACATTTAACATCTCTTCGTCTCTCACTTGAACCTCATCATCTCTACTGTGTTTATTGTGAGGCTTTCTGATATAATTTGAAAGATAAAAACTAGAGTTTTCTAATATTTTATCCCCTACTAAAAAGTAAAGTTATAGTGAGAGATTAAATGCCTCCTTAATAATCTGTTTTAACTGTGTATGTTTTAATGTTTGCAGTCTGAGGAGTTACCATCAATTTCAGAAGAGGTAATTGCTTCTAACCATTATAGATGAACTGGCAACATTTCACTCATATCCAAGCCACTGTCCGGTGCCCAGTACATAGTAAGTGCTCAATAAATCTGTCACTCGTATTTGAACAAACATGATGTGCGATATAATCAAAACACTTTTCACTGGTTTCCCCTGCCAATGGATGAAAGCTCTGGAAGGCTCCATCCACATCTTCTGCAGTCTTTTAGTCTTCCCAGTTGCATTTAACCTCCAAAGCACTCATTTTCGTCATCTGTAAAATAAAGGGCTGGTACTACATACTAATGTCTCCATTTTTCTTCTAACATCTTCTCTCTCTCTTTTTTTTGTGTGTGTGTACAATTCACTAAGTAAGCACATTCATAGCTCTTAAGTACACTCATATTGTTTCTCTAACATCCTAATAGTATGATTTAAAATTTTCTGTATTGGATCTGGATATGTCTTAACTTTGTTTTTTAATTCATAATTTCAAGAAACAGGATGACACTTTGCATTTTCATAGAGATCCTGCTATGAGTATAAATATTGATCTCACCCACCTTTTTCAGCAAAGACAGGGTCTGTGCACACAGTAGATCTTGACAGAGTTGAAATTATTGACCTACAGAGAATGACATACAATCTGCCTGATGATTTTAATGTTCTCTTGTCAGGCACTTGCCTCTTTCCTTTGATTTGAGAAGGTTTTAGTTTCCATTTCATTGACATATGCATTCAACTTGATTTCTTCTTCTCCATCAAACTTTTGCACCAAATCTGCAAATAAGGGTAGTACTTTTTATACAGCTGACAGAGAGATATATTGGAATCTTCCCTCATGACCGTCGAAAATTTCTCACATAAAGAGCTGGTGCTCACGTTTTCTGAGCTTCATAAGCAAGTGACTACAAAATACTGGCAACTCGTATTATGGTGAGGTCTCTGAGGCATCACTGGCTGCTGCAATTGCATTGTCCCTGATTGATGTTCTTCAGAATTAAACCAGAGCCAATTCCTGCCATATGTTGCAGACAAAAGACAAAACAATGTTAGAGTCTTCTACCCTCCACTTCATATCTGAAATGCAAACTTTAGATTTTCTTATCTTGAAGAGAAATGTCAGACAGAAGTCTTTTTGTTCCATATTGCTGAGTCAGTTATGTAAAATGCAAACTAAAAATTCCATTCTACTTCCTAGAACCAAATGAAAGGAAAACACAGCTTTGGTGAGTAATGGCAAAAAATTGAACCATATCCTGAGGGGACAGGAAGGATAAACATGGCACTGTATTGTTCAGAGCAGCTCTATTATGGGATGCAGGTGTCACTGGCACCCATTCCTATCAGAGAGTACCTATTAGACTAGAAATAGGAATGTGTAGGTGGTGAAAAATCATCCTCATGTGAAACCAGCATAAAATCCATTGCCCTTTGTTTTTATTTTGGGGAAAAATAGCCAAGAGGTTAATAAGGAACTAAGGACATTAGATCACATTCTTCTTTTTACCCATATTCATTTACTTATTCCTTATTTTGTATTATAGATGGTTATTAGGCTGATGTATATCAGCACTGTGTTAGCCTTTGGCAACACAACTGTAAGTGAGGCAAAGTGTGTAGCCAGCAATAAGCTGAAATCAAGTTGAGAAATAGTCATCCATACAGATTAGTATAATATAAAACTTTGGAGATCATGATCCCTGGATTAAACAGAAATTTAATTAGCTAGATAATACCATGTCACACTTGTAAACTTTGTTCTTTGCTACATACAGACTTACATATGTGTCCATATTAATTACCAAATGATGAGTGTAAATTAAACTTTGAGGGAAGGAGATAAGAATGGTGTGGAAGCGGGAATGGTGTCATGTCAAACAGAGGAACTTGCATGAGCAAAGGCTCAGTGAAATAGTTCAGTGTACTGAGCAGATTACCAGCTGTTTTGAGTGACCAGAATGTAGAAGAAATTAAGTAAGAGGATCATATAATTTATTATCCAAAATGGGACACTTTTGAAAGTGAAAGAGGATGTCAAAATAATTAAAATTATATAATTTAAAATATTTATATATTGACATAAAATTATTATTATTTTTTAAATATCGGTGGATCTACAACGCAAGTCTGAAATAACTATTTTTGGAAATAAAATTCTTTCAAAAAGTAAAATAGGGCTTCCCTGGTGGTGCAGTGGTTGAGAGTCCGCCTGCCGATGCAGGGCACACGGGTTCGTGCCCCGGTCTGGGAAGATCCCACATGCTGCAGAGCAGCTGAGCCCGTGAGCCATGGCCGCTGAGCCTGTGCGTCCAGAGCCTGTGCTCCGTAATGGGAGAGGCCACAACAGTGAGAGGCCCGGGTATCGCAAAAAAAAAAAAAAAAAAAAAAGAAAAAGTTAAAATAGGATAATCTATGTACATTAAAGCAAAAAAAAAAAAAAACCATTGATTATCTGAATGTTACAAATATAACAAAAGCATAATAATTATTCCTGATACAAATGTTTGAGTTTAACCAGTTGGCAATATTAAATACTTCTCCCTTTACCCCCTGAGACCCAAAAGTTGAACAATCCCTATCCATCTTTTTTTTTTTCTAATTAACAAATACTCTGCATTGTGTCTTTGAAAAGGAAGTGATAGTTAAAAGGTAGGTGATAGTAATATTATGCCTAGAAAGACATGGATGAAGGAAGATGGTTATTATTGATCATCTTTCAGATTTAGCTATGTATTATAAAGAGAACTCTAATAATATACAGGCCACTTATCATTACTAGAAAAGCTGGAAGTACAAAGTAGAGTAAACCTATCCCAGCTTATTTGAATGCAACTTTTAATAACATTTTAATTAATAAAATGAAAAATCCTGAACAAATACTAAACCAAGAAGGGCTCTCTGACAGCCTTCATAAGCTTGAATTGTTCTAGGCAAAGTGGCTACAAAAGCAGCTGACAAGGGTGTGATAAGATACAAAGCTGGACAAGGGAGCAAAGGCCAGATCCAGATCCTAGAGGACCTCAAACACCACGCAAGGAAACTTGGAATTAACCAAGGGGAAGCCAGTGAAGAACTGCAGGGAGATATATACAATAGAATATTACTCAGCCATTAAAAGAAATGAAATTGGGTTATTTGTAGTGAAGTGGATGGACCTAGAGTCTGTCATACAGAGCAAAGTAAGTCAGAAAGAGAAGAACAAATACCATATGCTAACACATATATATGGAATCTAAAAAAAAAAAAAAAGCTTCTGAAGAACCTAGGGGCAGGATAGGAATAAAGACGCAGATGTAGAGAATGGACTTGAGGACACGGGGAGGGGGAAGGGTAAGCTGGGATGAAGTGAGAGAGTAGCATTGACATATATACACTACCAAATGTAAAACAGATAGTTAGTGGGAAGCAGCCACATAGCACAGGGAGATCAGCTCAGTGCTCTGTGACCACCTAGAGGGGTGAGATAGGGAGGGAGGGTGGGAGGGAGATGCAAGAGGGAGGAGATATGGGGATGTACGTATATGTATAGCTGATTCAATTTGTTATACAGCAGAAATGAACACACCATTGTAAAGCAATTATACTCTAATAAAGATGTTAAAAAAAAATGAACTGCAGGGAGAACTGTGTTTAGTTAGAACCCTCTGGCAGCTTCTGGAACATGAATTTTGAGGAAGCAGAGCTATTATATTGTTATACAGAGACAGCAAACTGGAGACCCATGAGCTGCCTCCAACCCACATGCATGTATGTTTTTTGTTTTGTTTTGTTCTTTGCTTGCTCAATGCTAACATGCACTGTACTTAAACTGAATTCACAGTCTAAGCAATTAAAAAGTAGGAAATTTCACATACAATTTGGATTGCTGGGTCTATTGAAAAACTGGAAGATCTGGGGTTATAAGCTTGATTTTCTGGATGACAAACAACAGTTGACAAAAACTGAGTGGCCGTTGCCCTTCAGAGTGTGGGATACTATCCAACTTGACTGCCTGACCTGCTTTCACTAACCACACACAAAATGCCTGGGCCTGTCGCACGAGCTGAGAACTTCCAGTATACACTACCTTTGACATGAGCAACACTTGATAAAAATGGTCAGAAGAAAACATGTACCTGAGCCAGGAATGCAATTCTCAGCAGATGTCTCAACTTAATGGCACAAAAGTGTAGACTAGACAAGTTTTAGGTATGGACAGGGGTAATGCCCATTCATACAATCACCTCAAACATTATTTTGACCTTGTGACAGCATCACACAATTTAACTCTGACAGTAAAAGACCCAAATATAGAGCAATGTCTCCCTGAAATTACAAGCTGTACCTTTCCAGAAGGAGATATCATTTCATTTCTAGTTCATGGGCAACTCCAACGTAACTAGGGCAGAGGAAATCCACTCACCTCCTCCTTCCTTTGGCCCAGTGCTTCACTGAGATATGGACCATGTAGGGTTTCAAAAGGAGTTTCCCAAATGAAGCCACAAGCCATTACCCTTTCTAGCCCTGACAGAAGAACAATGTACTATACTGGTCATTAACTCCTCTTTTCCAGGGCCCATGTAATTTGTGGCTTCTACTTTTCTGAGTACTTATATAATGATTATTCATTTCATTAAGACTTTGAGCCACATAAAAAGAAATGAAATTGAGTTATTTGTAGTGAGGTGGATGGACCTAGAGTCTGTCATATAGAGTGAAGTAAGTCAGAAAGAGAAAAACAAATACCAGATGCTAACACATATATATGGAATCTAAAAAGAAAAAAAGATTCTGATGAACGTAGGGGCAGGACGAGAATAAAGACGCAGTCATAGAGAATGGACTTGAGGACACAGTGGGGGGAAGGGTAAGCTGGGTCGAAGTGAGAGAGTAGCATTGACATACATACACTACCAAATGTAAAACAGATAGCTAGTGGGAAGCAGCCGCATAGCACAGGGAGATCAGCTCTGTGCTTTGTGACCACCTAGAGGGGTGGGATAGGGAAGGTGGGAGGGAGACACAAGAGGGAGGAGATATGGGGATATATGTATATGTATAGCTGATTCACTTTGTTATACAGCAGAAAGTAACACACCATTGTAAAGCAATTATCCTCCAATAAGGATGTTAATTTTTTAAAAATAAATAAATAAAAATAAAAACAGATGTATGTTCTAACATGAAAAAAAAAAAAAACTTTGAGCCAAAAAGAAATTATGTTATTATAGAATGTGGAAGAGTAAAATAAAAAAGGCATATGCTTTATGCCAATTATACTGTACCCTTGTGGTCCTCTTGTGTAAATGTTACAGGCCACAGGAAGAATGCTTAACTCCTTTCTATGTTTTATAAGGCCTTTCATGATCTGCTTACCTCACTATAGACCCTTCTACAGACCCTTCTGACCCAAACTCAGTCTCCAATCGTACTTACCTGTTTTCATTTCCTCAAACCCATCATGTTCTCCCTTCCTGAGCTCTGCACATGCTCTCCCCTCAACCTAGAACACTTTCACAACCACCCATCTCATTGTTGTGTATTATCTATTGCTGTATAACAAATTAAGCAAACTTAGCAACTTTACACAAGTCATACTTATTATCTCACAGTTTCTGTGGGTCAGGAATCTAAAAACAGCTCAGCTAGGAGGTTCTGGCTCAGGGTTTCTCATGAGGTTTCAGTCAAGCTGTTGGCCAGGACTGCTGTGCCTTGGGATGGAGAATCCACTTCCCAGATGGTGCACTCAGATGGCTACAGGCAGCAAATCTTAGTTCCTTGCTAGCTATTGGCAAAGGCCTCAGCTCCTTGTCATATGGGTCTCTCCACATGATGGCCTGAGGGTCCTAACAGCATGCCAGCTGAATTCTCCCAAAACTAGTGATCCAAGAGAGAACAAGGTAGAAGCCTCGTGTCCTTTATGACCTGATCTTGGAAGTGAAACATCATCACTTTGGCCATATTCTTTTTTTTAAAATGAGTCACTAAGTCTACACTCAAAGGAGGAAAATTAAGCTTCACCTCTTGAAGGGAATGTCAAAGAATTTGTAGGCACATTTTAAAACACCACAGCCTTGAGAGAGCCAAATTTCAGCCTGGATGATTACTTCCTTGCTTAGTTTTTGTAACTCTCTCAAGACTGGGCTGGTATCTCCGCTAGCTCTCAGGAGGTAACTCTCTTAACAGGTACTATTTTTGGAACCATTCCTTATTCACTGGTCTGTCTTTTGCAGTAGAAAGTAAACAACACGAAGGCAAGGACTATGTCTTGCTCACAGTTGTTCCCCCAAGCCTGGCACAGTGTTTGGCCTTTGGTAGGCATTCAGTCAAAGTTTGTTGAAGAATGAATCATGCCACTTAGAGAGGCACTTTTCCTACCTTCCCACATAATAAGCAGGGGGAAGAAAGGGGGAGAAATAAGGTTTATTATGCACCTCCTGTTGTGCATTGCACTTTGTATATATAATCTCATTTAGTGATAGATGTAACCTTTGGTAGAAGCATAATTATGTGGTGGGAAAGAATGAAGAATTGTAATTTTACACTCTCCTGCCTCTTATTACTGCGGAGTCTTGGGCAGCTTATTTAGACTCTTGGAACTTCAGTTTCATGTGAAAAAAAATTAAAAGATATAATAATAATTGCCATGACAACTAACATGGTTTTAGTGAGGATCAAATAAGACAATGTAAATGAAAAGAAGGTACAAACCATAAAACACCATACAAATATAATACATAAATATTATAATTTCTCAAATTCCTTAGAGTATGGATGATATTGCCAAGCATGAAGAAGATGCTTCCATCTTTGGAAACTTAAGCAAAGGTAAAACTCCTATTGCAGTGATAACCAATATATATATATATATATATATATATTTTTAGCATTTCTTTCTTTTTAATTTTTTTTTGAATTTTTGAATTTTATTTATTTTATACAGCAGGTTCTTATTAGTTATCCATTTTAGATGCCCAGTTAAATTTGAATTTATGATAAACAACGAATAGATATTTGAGTATAAGTATGTTCTAAGTAGGTCCTGGTCTCAGTAGGTGGACTTAGAAAAATCATCAAGGGCACCCTGTCAGATATATATTTGGGACATACAAATTTAACCGTGTGTCCTATATTTTTATTTGTTAAATCTGGCAGCCCTATTGCAATTGAACTGAATCATACTAACCTCTACAGTTACTTGTCATATAATTACTTGATCACCTTTCAAAACATCATATTCTGAGACCCATTCAGATGTTTTCTAGTAGTTGTTTATTTTAAAGGGCTGATAAAAATTATAGATTGGAAATTTATTAATGCAATCACTTTTATAATTTGATTTTATCTAATTGCCATTTATATCAATGATAACTTCATAAGGGGAAAGTATAAAAATGGGGCTTAACTCTCCAAAGATAATCATGAAATAAATAGGCCACTGTAGGCTTCTGGGAACCAGAGAGAGAAGTTTCACCCTTATGACTGGAACCAGCTGGAAATTTTTTTTTTTTTTATATTAAGGCCTTTGACCATTTAGACACAAAGAAATTTTCCATTTCAAATCCTGAACAGTTTTCTCCAATGATGTCACATCAGAGAACTGAATATTTTGGACTTGAGATGAAATCAATATCACTTTATCACAGATTGAAAGGTGAAATTTCACCCATGTTGATTTTGGACATTGCCAGGCTCATTCCATCAAGGTTTCAGTGCTTTTGTTCTGCCTCTGGTGACTGCTAAAAGACAAATTCTGGGAAATTCATTCCAAATCCCAGTGAATAGTCATAATGCAGTTTCTAAGTGCAGTCCCTACAGAGAGCTTTATAGAATCTCCCTCTCACAAGGAGTCCTCCTTGTGCATCTAAACCATTCAGTGTGTGAGAGAAGACTAAATAGGATGTGGCAGTGAGCCTCAACATGTGACCTTTGTTTGCTGAGGTTCCTCAAACCTCAGGTAGGTAGTCATCTTGATGATTTCTGGCCCCTGAATTCTTCACAGGAGGATTCCAAGTCCAGCGTTTCCTGTACAGTTCCTGGTGGATTTTGATCCAAAATGAATAAGGCCCAATCCTTGACCTCAAAATTGCTGTTGGGTCAGTAGAGCTGCTGTCTCAGTCATCCCCACTTCTCCATCCATGGCTGGTGTGCTCTTTGCCCACTGCCTTGTGACCCTTAAATGGGGGGAAAAAAAACCTAGCCAGACCTGCATGGCCTATCTCAGGAGGAGGAGGGCATCTTCTTATGTGGACCCCCCTAAGCAAGTCACTCTTTTTCACAAAACAAATAAAAACAGACACACAGATCAATGAAACACAATAGAGTGCCCAGAAATAAACCCACACATAAATGGACAATTAATTTACAATGAAGGAGTCAAGAACATACAACAGAGAAAGGACAACAACATACAACATTCTCATCAATAAATGGTGTGGGACCTCCTGGAGGTCCTAATCTCAGCACCAGGACCCAGCTCTATCCAACCGCCAGCAAACTCCAGTGCTGGACGCCTCCAGCCAAACAACCAGTAAGACAGGAATAGAGCCCCACCCATTAAAAAAAAAAAAAGAAACAACAAAAGAATATGTTACAGACGAAGGAGCAAGGTAAAAACCTATAAAACCAAATAAATGAAGACAAAATAGGCAACCAACCTGAAAAAGAATTCAGAGTAATGATAGTAAAGATGATCCAAAATCTCAGAAACAGAATGGAGAAAATACAAGAAACATTTAACAAGGATCTAGAAGAACTAAAGAGCAAACAAACAGTGATGAACAACACAATAACTAAATTAAAAATACTCTAGGGAAGACCTTAAAGATGGCAGAAGAGTAAGATGTGGACATCACCTTCCTCCCCACAAATACGTCAGAAATGCATCTACATGTGGAACAACTTGTACAGAACGCCTATTGAACGCTGATAGAAGATCTCATAATTCCCAAAAGGCAAGAAACTCCCCATGTACCTGGGTAGGGCAAAAGAAAAAAAGAAAAACAGAGACAAAAGAATAGGGATGGGACCTGCACATCTGGGAGGGAGCTGTGAAGGAGAAAAAGTTTCCACACATTAGGAAGCCCCTTCACTGGTGGAGACAGGGGTGGCGGAGGGAAGCTTTGGCGCCACGGAGGAGAGCGCAGCGACAGGGGTGCAGAGGGCAAAGCGGAGAGATTCCCGCACTGAGGATCGGTGCCGACTGGCATTCACCAGCCCGAGAGGCTTGTCTGCTCACCTGTGTCTGCTCAGCTGCCGGGGTGGGTGGGGGCTGGGAGCTGAGGCTAGGGTTTGAAGGTCAGACCCCAGGGAGAGGACTGCAGTTGGCTGCGTGAACACAGCCTGAAGGGGGCTAGTGCGCCACAGCTAGCTGGGAGGGAGTCCGAGAGAAAGTCTGTAACTGCCTAAGAGGCAAGAGACCATTGTTTCTGGGTGAGCAAGGAGAGGGGATTCAGAGCACCGCCTAAATGAGCTCCAGAGACGGGTGCGAGCCGCGGCTATCAGTGCAGACACCAGAAACAGGCATGAAATGCTAAGGCTGCTGCTGCAGCCACCAAGAAGCCTGTGTGCAAGCACAGGTCATTATCCACACCTCCTCTCCCAGGAGCCTATGCAGCCCACCACTGCCAGGGTCCTGTGATCCAGGGACAACTTCCCAGGAGAACACACGGCACACCTCATGGTGTTGCAACGTCACATCAGCCTCTGCCGCCACAGGCTCACCCTGCATTCCATACCCCTCCCTCCCCCGGCCTGAGTGAGCCAGAGCCCCCTAATCAGCTGCTCCTTTAACCCCATCCTGTCTGAGTGGGAACAGATGCCCTCAGGCGACCTACACGCAGAGACAGGACCAATACAAAGTTGAACCCCAAGAGCTGTGCGAACAAAGAAGAGAAAAGGAAATCTCTCCCAGCAGCCTCAGGAGCAGCAGATTAAATCTCCACAATCAACCTGATGTCCCCTGCATCTGTGGAGTACCTGAATAGACAACAAATCATCCCAAATTGAGGCGGTGGACATTGGGAGCAAAGATATATATATATATTTTTTCCTTTTTCTCTTTTTGTGAGTGTGTTTGTGTATGGTTCTGTGTGTGATTTTGACAGTATAGCTTTGCTTTCACCATTTGTCCTAGGGTTCTGTCTGTCTGTCTTTTGTTTTTTGTTTTTTTAGTATAGTTTTCAGTGCTTGTTATCATTGGTGGATTTCATTTTTGGTTTGGTTGCTCTCTTTTTTCTTTCTTTCTTTTTTTTATTACTTTTTAATTTTTTTATTTTTCAATAATTATTTTTGTATTTTAATAATTTTATTTTATTTTATTTTACTTTCCTTCATTTTTTCTCCCATTTATTCTAGCCGTGTGGATGACAGGGTCCTTGTGCTATGACAGGGTATCAGGCCTGGGCCTCTGAGGTGGGAGAGATGAGTTCAGGACACTGGCCCACCACAGACCTCCCAGCTCCATGTAATATCAAATTGTGAGAATCTGCCATGGATCTCCATCTCAACACCAAGACCCAGCTCCACTCAACGACCAGCAAGCTACAGTGCTAGACACCCTATGCCAAACAACTAGCAAGAGAGGAACACACCCGACCCTCTGGAAGAAAGGCTGCTTAAAATCATAATAAGGTCACAGGCACCCCAAAACACACCACCAGACGTGGACCTGCCCACCAGAAAGACAAGATCTAGCCTCATCCACCAAAACACAGGCACTAGTCTCCTCCACCAGGAAGCAAACACAGCCCACTGACCAACCTTAGCCACTGGGGGAAGACACCAAACACAACGGGAACTATGAACTTGTACCCTACAAAAAGGAGACCACAAAATCAGTAGGTCAAGCAAAATGAGAAGACAGAGAAACACACAGTAGATGAAGGAACAAGGTAAAAAACCACCAGACCAAACAAATGAAGAGGAAAGAGGCAGTCTACCTGAGAAAGAATTCAGAGCAATGATAGTAAAGACAACACAAAATCTTGGAAATAGAATGGAGAAAATACAAGAAACATTTAACAAGGACCAAGAAGAAAAAAATAGCAAACAAACAATGATGAACAACACAAGAAATGAAGTTAAAAATTCTCTGGAAGGAATCAATAGCAGAATAATTGAGGCAGAAGAACAGATAAGTGACCTGGAAGATAAAATAGTGTAAATAAATACAGTAGACCAGAATAAAGAAAAAAGAATGTAAACAATTGAGGACAGTCTCAGACACCACTGAGACATTAAACGCACCAACATTCGAATTATTGGGGTCCCAGAAGAAGAAGAGAAAAAGAAAGGGACTGAGAAAATATTTGAAGAGATTATAGTTGAAAACTTCCCTAATATGGGAAAGGAAATACTTAATCAAGACCAGGAAGCACATAGAGTCCTATACAGGATAAATCCAAGGAGAAACACATCAAGACACATATTAATCAAACTATCAAAAATTAAATACAAAGAAAAATTACTAAAAGCAGCAAGGGAAAAACAACAAATAACATACAAGGGAATCCCCATAAGGTTAACAGCTGATCTTTCAGCAGAAACTCTGAAATACAGAAGGGAGTGGCAGGGCATATTTAAAGTGATGAAACGGAAAAACCTACAACCAAGATTACTCTACTCAGCAGGGATCTCATTCAGGTTTGATGGAGAAATTAAAAACTTTACAGACAAGCAAAAGCTAAGAGAATTCAGCATCACGAAGCCAGCTTTACAACAAAAGCTAAAGGAACTTCTCTAGGCAGGAAACACAAAAGAAGGAAAAGACCAACAATAACAAACACAAAACAATTAAGAAAATGGTAATAGGAACATACATAACGATAACTACCTTAAATGTAAATGGATTAAATGCTCCAACCAAAAGACACAGACTGGCTGAATGGATACAAAACAAGACCCATATATAGGCTGTCTACAAGAGACCCACTTCAGACCTAGGGACACATACAGACTGAAAGTGAGGGGATGGAAAAAGATATTCCATGCAAATGGAAACGAAAAGAAAGCTGGGGTAGCAATTCTCATATCAGACAAAATAGACTTTAAAATAAAGCTATTACAAGACACAAAGAAGGACACTTCATAATGACCAAGGGATCAATTCAACAAGAAGATAAAACAATTGTAAATATTTAGGCACCCAATATAGGAGCACTGCAATACATAAGGCAAATGCTAACATCCATAAAAGGGGAAATCGGCAGTAACACAATCAGAGTAGGGGACTTTAACACCCCACTTTCACCAAAGGACAGATCATCCAAAATGAAAATAAATAAGGAAACACAAGCTGTAAATGATATATTAAACAAGATGGACTTATTTGATATTTATAGGACATTCCATCCAAAAACAACAGAATACACTTTCTTCTCAAGTGCTCATGGAACGTTCTCCAGGATACATCATACCTTGGGTCACAAATCAAGCCTTGGTAAATTTAAGAAAATTGAAATCGTATTAGTGTCTATTCTGACCACAATGCTATGAGACTAGATATGAAGTACAGGAAAAAATCTGTAAAAAAATACAAGCACATGGAGGCTGGACAATACACTACTTAATAAACAAGATATCACTGAAGAAATCAAGAGGAAATCAAAAAATACCTAAAACAAATGACAATGAAAAGATGACAACACAAAACCTATGGGATACATCAAAGGCAGTTCTAAGACAGAAGTTTATAGCAATACAACCCTAACTTAAGAAACAAGAAACATCTCAAATAAACCACCTAACCTTACACTTAAAGCAATTAGAGAAAGAAGAACGCAAAAGACCCAGAAGGAAAGAAATAATAAAGAGCAGACCAGAAATAAATGAAAAAGAAATGAAGGAAACAATAGCAAAGATCAATAAAACTAAAAGCTGCTTCTTTGAGAAGATAAACAAAATTGATAAACCATTAGCCAGAGTCATCGAGAAAAAAGAGAGAAGACTCAGATCAATGGAATTGGATATGAAAAAGGAGAAGTAACAACTGACACTACAGAAATACAATGGATCATGAGATATTCCTACAAGTAACTATATGCCAATAAAATGGACAACCTGGAAGAAATGGACAAATTCTTAGAAAAGCACTACCTTCTGAGACTGAACCAGGAAGAAATAGAAAATATAAACAGACAAATCAAAAGCACTGAAGTTGAAACTGTGATTAAAAATCTTCCAACAAACAAAAGCCCAGGACCAGATGGCTTCACAGGCCAATTTCATCAAACATTTAGAGGAGAGCTAACACCTACCTTCTCAGACTCTTCCAAAACATAGCAGAGGGAGGAACACTCCTAAACTCATTCTATGAAGCCACCATCACCCTGATAGCAAAACCAGACAGAGATGTCACAAAGAAACTACTGGCCAATAACACTGATGAGCATGGATGCAAAAATCCTCAACAAAATACTAGCAAACAGAATCCAACAGCACATTAAAAGGATCATACACCATGATCAAGTGGTGTTTATCCCAGGATTGCAAGGATTCTTCAATATATGCAAGTCAATCAATGTGATACACCATATTTACAAATTGAAGGATAAAAAAACATATGATCATCTCAAGAGATGAAGATAAAGCTTTCCACAAAGTTCAACACCCATTTATGATAAAAACTCTCCAAAAAGTAGGCATAGAGGGAACCTACCTCAACATAATAAAGGCCATATATGACAAACCCACAGCCAACATTGTCCTCAATGGCGAAACACTGAAACCATTTCCACTAAGTTCAGGAACAAGACCAGGTTGCCCACACTCACCACTATTATCCAACATTGTTTTGGATATTTTAGCCACAGCAATCAGAGAATAAAAAGAAATAAAAGGAATCCAAATCGGAAAAGAAGAAGTAAAGTTGTCACTGTCTGCAGATGACATGATACTATACATACAGAATACTAAAGATGCTACCAGAAAACTACTAGAGCTAATCAATGAATTTGGTGGAGTAGCAGGATACAAAATTAGTACACAGATATCTCTTGCATTCCTATACACTAATGATGAAAAATCTGAAAGAGAAATTAAGGAAACACTCCCATTTACCATTGCAACAAAAAGAATAAAATACCTAGGAATAAACCTACCTAAGGAGAGAAAAGATCTGTATGCAGAAACTGTAAGACACAATGAAATAAATTAAAGATGATACCAACAGATGGAGAGATATACCATGTTCTTGGGTTGGAAAAATCAACATTGAAAAACTGACTATACTACCCAAAGCAATGTACAGATTCAATGCAATCCCTGTCAAACTACCAATGGCGTTTTTCACAGAACTAGAACAAAAAATTTCACAATTTGTATGGAAATACAAAAGACCACGAATAGCCAAAGCAATCTTGAGAAAGAAAAATGGAGCTGGAGGAATTAGGCTCTCTGACTTCAGACTGTACTACAATGCTACAGTAATCAAGACAGTATGGTACTGGCACAAAAACAGAAATATAGATCAATGGAACAGGATGGAAAGCCAGAGATAAACCCACACACACATGGTCACTTTATTTTTGATAAAGGAGGCAAGAATATACAATGGGAAAAAGACAGCCTCTTCAATAAGTGGAGCTGGGAAAACTGGACAGCTACATGTTAAAGAATGAAATTAGAACACTTCCTAACACCACACACAGAAATAAATTCAAAATGGATTCAAGCCCTAAATGTAAGGCCAGACACTATAAAACTCTTAGAGGAAGACATCGGCAGAACACTCTATGACATAAATCACAGCAAGATCCTTTTTGACCCACCTCCAAGAGAAATGGAAATAAAAACAAAAATTAAAAAATGGAACCTAATGAAACTTAAAAGCTTTTGCACAGCAAAGGAAATCATAAACATGACAGAAATACAACCTCAGAATGGGAGAAAATATTTGCAAATGAAGCAACTGACAAAGGATTAATTTGCAAAATTTACAAGCAGCTCATGCAGCTCAATATCAAAAAAACAAACAATTCAATCCAAAAATGGGCAGAAGACTTAAATAGACATGTCTCCAAAGAAGACATACAGATGGCCAAAAAACACATGAAAGGATGCTCAACATAACTAATCATTAGAGAAATGCAAATCAAAACTACAATGAGGTATCATCTCACACCAGTCAGAATGGCCATCATCAAAAAATCTACAAACAATAAATGCTGGAGAGAGTGTGGAGAAAAAGGAATCCTCTTGCACTGTAGTTGGGAATGTAAATTGATACAGCCACTATGCAGAACAGTATGGAGGTTCCTTAAAAAACTACAAATAGAACTTCCCTATGACCCAGCAATTCCAGTACTGGGCATATACCCTGGGAAAACCATAATCCAAAAAGAGTCATGTACTGCAATGTTCATTACAGCACTATTTACAATTGCCAGGACATGGAAGCAACCTAAGTGTCCATCAACAGATGAATGGATGAAGAAGATGTGGCACATATACACAATGGAATATTGCTCAGCCATGAAAAAAAAACGAAATTGAGTTATTTGTAGCGGGGTGGATGGACCTAGAGTCTGTCATACAGAGTGAAGTAAGTCAGAAAGAGAAAAACAAATACCGTACGCTAACACATATATATGGAATCTAAAAAAAAAAATTAGTTCTGAAGAACCTAGGGGTAGGCCAGGAATAAAGACGCAGATGTAGAGAATGGACTTGAGGACACGGGGAGGGAAAAGGGTAGGCTGGGTCGAAGTGCGAGAGTAGCATTGACATATATACACTAAGAAATGTAAAATAGCTAGTGGGAAGCAGCCGCATAGCACAGGGATATCAGCTCGGTGCTTTGTGACCACCTAGAGGGGTGGGATAGGGAGGGTGGACGGAGACACAAGAGGGAGGGGATATAGGGATATTATGTATGCATATAGCTGATTCACTTTGTTACACAGCAGAAACTAGCAACACTGTAAAGCAATTATCCTCCAATAAAGATGTTAAAAATAAATAAATAAATAAATCTTGTGGCGAAAACTGGACAGTCACATGCAAAAAAATGAAACTAGACCACCATCTTAGAAACTGTCAATCGATGTCATCAATTATTTGTGTTGTGCCACACAGGAGCATGTATTTATTTGCCCTGACACTGTTTATAAAGTGGAGGAACATCCCTAGAGAAAAGTCTGAGTTCAAACCCAATAGGATTAATATTGCACTGAGTACTGAGTTTGCCTTTGATACTCTAACATGAGGAAGTCAAAACAATCTCTGAAAAGAACCTTTCTACAGGCTTCTTGAACCTACACTGGCTGCTTCAAAGACAAGAAAATCAATCCTGAACTCAATCTTTTAATTTATTTTCATGGTTACTGTTTTCAAAAGGAGAATGCAATTAAAACTAATGCTGTCTTAGTTCCCTTTCCTGAAAATTAACATTGATCAGATTCTATGTGAAGGGTCTGTAACATCTCTTCTGTAATTATTTTAAAATATATTAACAAGGATCTGTGTACTGTAGAACAAAAGTGTTCTGTGTCTGCAGGACAAGAGTCTGAGTTCTGGCACTAGCTCTTCCTTTTACCAACTATGTGACTTGTGGAAAATCATTTCTTCTAGATGACCCTTTGTCTCCCTTGTAAAATGGGTACATTACTACCTCACAGTATTGATTAAGGGTCACTCAGGTCTTGCATGTTAAAGGCAAAAATTGCAATACACTTATGCTAAACTATTATGATTACTACTCAAGTTCTTACAAAATATAATTAACACAAACCACACAAATCAGAATCACTGGGACTCAACACAAATATGTTATAATGCTTATCGTCATTATGCTATGAAATAAACGTCAGAGTACTCCAAGGGATAAATAGCTTATAGCTTCTTACATTATAAGAAAGGTTATTTCTTTCATTTTTAGATGACAGCCAAAGAAAGAGGAATGAAACATCTGAGATTCACTACTTAACACTAAATTTATTAAATAATTATACCTCCAAATGATCCAAAATGATCAGAAACTGAGATATGGTACACATACTTCTGTCTTCTTTTCAAATGCAGCTTACTTTGCTAATGTACTGATAGAATATCAAACCAGCCTTACTGTTTGTCATAAGTATTCTCTAGACTTCATTTTTATCAACAATTTCTCTGATGTCTCAACATACTGTTATATAGGAAATGATTCACTGCTGCTAACTTTAATTTAGTCCTTGCCAAAACCGGTTAGCTATGAACTCTGACACTTTTTTCTGAACTTCTAAATTTCAGTTCAGATGGCATTTTTAATGGGATAGGGAGGGTGGGAGGGAGACCCAAGAGGGAGGAGATATATGGATATATGTATACATATAGCTTATTCACTTTGTTATACAGCAGAAACTAACACACAATTGTAAAGCAATTATACTCCAATGAAGATGTTTAAAAAAATTCTATTGCTATAGTATAAATCTGCCTTCAACAACCCAAGTACTGGATTAATTGGAGCTATACAATAAAGCATGTGCTGTGCACAGGGAGTAAATAATACTTAGACAGATGCATAAAAATGTCAGGCTTCATTTTTATTAGCCATCATAGAGTCATGAATTTCACAACACTATAAAACTTGGTCCTTCTTCCAGCTCCGACTGGGCTAAACCACATGCTCACCCTTTATTTCAGATCATGAAACTGATAACATTTATATCCAGATCTATGCCAGAGGATATAAAATTTTCCTGAAGTTGGGGGGAAGCCATCTGTTACCCCGTTAGAAGGGCTGGACCAGCTGCATGCTCATAATTGTCATCTGTAATTGCTAGATGGAAGAGAAATGAGAAATTACCTTTTTGACAGAGGCATGAAACTTCAACAGGATCCTGTTTTTGTTGGCTCAGAAAGTTACTATTTCAGAGGTTAACATTTCTTGGGGTTACCTAGAACAAAAAGGAAAATACAATCAAGGATGCAAAGATATCCTTAAGAAAACAAGCCCAAGTTCCTTTTGACAAACATTTCTTTACCCTCTTCTTCCTCTAAATAGCTAAGATAAATGTTGTTCATTCCACGTTCAACAAATATTTATTGATCAACTTGTAAGTTTCTTTCATTCTTCAAGGTACAAGTAGAAGTGGATAAGGCTCAGTCCCTACATTCAAGGAGCACAATGTCTTTAGGAAAGAAAAATGTATAAACAAGCAAACAGAAAACAATAGGATACTATAGAAAAGGCTTTCTGAATGCTATTGGAGCACAGAAGCTTCAGTGATTTATATTGCTAGTACTTCAATAAATATTTCAGAGGAAGCAACACTTAGCCTGAGTCTTGAAGGTTAGGTAAAAGACAAGGAGATGCTATTCTAGAAAAAGAAATTGATATGCAAAAACACAGACTATGAAAAGGCATAATACCTTTAGGAAATAACAAGTAATTACAGTTGACCCTTGAACAACACAGGTTTGAATTGTGCAGATCCACTTATACGCCGATTTCTCTTCCATAGTAAATACTACAATACTACAAAATCCACGATTAGTTGAATCCGTGGATGTGGATCCATGGATAGGGAGGAACTGGGTTTGTATGGAGGGCCAACTGTAAATTATCCACAGATTTTTGATTACAGGGAGGACTGGTGCCCCTAACTCCCTCCTTGTTCAAGGGTCAACTGTAATTATATTTGTCTGGATGATAGTTTTCATAGACGAGATTATTGACTTTCACCTCTCTAAAGAGACCAGCAAAATAACCTGTTTGATCAAACAAAGACAAGTTTACTGTTTACTGCCGGAAGTGGGGGGCCAATTAAGACCTTGACAGAATCTTAGTAGTATGTTGGAAGGGGGAGTCAAAGTGACATTTGTAAGGTTTGGGGGTGTAGTTTAAGGCATGCCTTTTAATAAGGGGTCTGACTGATACTGAACAAGGTTCACAATGTAATAGTGTAAGATTAATGTATAAAGTAAGGGGGAGACTTTGAAGACAGTCTTTGAAGAGTAAACAAACATTTGATGAGCCCAGCTGAGTAATCTATTATTCTGAGAAGAGGTTATATACCTAATGAAAATAAATCTATTGTTCAGATCAGTAAATTCAAGAGGTTCTGAAATAAAACAATAGTTATTTTCAACTTCATATTCTTGGGCAAATGTTTCCTGGAATAACAAAGTTAGATTAATGCAGAAGTTGTAAAGTAAAATCCTGTTAATGTACAATAGATTGTGAGCTGCATGGAAGTAAATTGTTTCAGTATCAATAAGCAGATGAAGTTTGAAATAGAACTTGGGGCTGCATTGTGACAATCCTTATATGCCATCTTGAAGAATTTGAAATGGGCAAAGAAAGGAGAGGGAGCAGTCTAGACCCCATGTTAAAATGCTTTGCAAAAACTGAAACACTTGGACTTCCCTCGTGGCGCAGTGGTTAAGAATCCCCCTGCCAATGCAGGGGACACGGGTTTGAGCCCTGGTCCGGGAAGATCCCACAACTAAGCCCGTGCGCCACAACTACTGAGCCCGTGTGCCACAACTACTGAAGCCCACGTGCCTAGAGCCTGCGCTCTCTGACAAGAGAAGCCACTGCAATGAGAAGCCCATACACCGCAACAAAGAGTAACCCCCACTCGCCACAACTAGAGAAAGTCTGCGTGCAGCAACGAAGACCCAACGCAGCCAAAAAAACAAAATCAAAAGCAAAAAAAAAAAAAACGGAAACATTTAATTCTTATAGCAATCCTGTAAGACAGATATTATTATCTCCACATTCCAGATAATAGTGAGACTTAGAGAAATTGTACTTAAAAAGTAATCCTTGCCCAATGTCTTTTAAAGAATTCATGGAGCCAGATTTCAAATCTATTCCAGTTGACTACAAAATCATTTTGCTCTTTCTTTTACACAATGCTGCTTCCAGTAGATTGTAAGGTAGGGATGCAAAATGAAAAGATTTCTCTGTAGAGATGACTATTTAAAGGGTGGATCCATGGACTACCTGGCTGCTTATTAGAAATGCAGACTGTTCACGCTCACCCCAGAACTACTGAATCAAAATCTGTTAACAGGTGAATGCTATGCATATGGGCATTTGAGAAGTGCTGTTTTAGAGGACTCTGCAGAGTTCTTGAGTTGCCATAGCCATGACAGTAATTCATGTTACACAATGGAATTTTCTGCAGCCCTCCAGCTTGCAGCCCTGTCCTTTTTTCCCCGTATCTTCCTCAACTGTGATAAAAAACAAAAGTAACAGAAACTTTGTTAGCATAATACCCTATAAAAACTGCTATGGAAGTGCAGCCAACAGAGTGAGAGAAATATTGCCTTCCTTGTACGTGTTCCTTAAGACTAAAAACGTGCGTCTGCTCCTAGTTGGACAGTAAGGATCTGGGGCTCATCTCCAGGGCAGAACTGAGACTGTGGATTAGGTGATAAGGAAAGGGGCAGAAGGGTAGAAAAGACCAAAGGAAAGATGGGAAGAAGAGGAGAAGGGGGGAGAACAAGGATAGAGACCAGAATTCCAAGAGATTACTAGCTACCCACAAAGAGGCATTACTATGGACTTTTTGGGAAAACAAATATTTTATCATCTGAATCCATCTGTGCTGGCAATCATAAGATCATATACTTTCCTTTCTGATAATCATCTGTATCTGCACTGTAACAATTTTTTTTTTGCCACTTTCACATGGAGAACTCATAGAAATGGGACCCAAAAAGTGGCCAAAGCATGGAGTATTACTCAACCATTAAAAAGAATGAAATAATACCATTTGTCGCAACATGGATGGACCCGGAGATTGTCATACTAAGTGAAGTAAGTCAGACAGAGAAAGACAAATATCATATGATATCGCTTATATGTGGAATCAAAAAAAATGATACAACTAGGGGCTTCCCTGGTGGCGCAGTGGTTGAGAGTCTGCCTGCTGATGCAGGGGACATGGGTTCGTGCCCCGGTCCGGGAAGATCCCACATGCCACAGAGCGGCTGGGCCCGTGAGCCATGGCCGCTGAGCCTGCGCATCCGGAGCCTGTGCTCTGCAATGGGAGAGGCCACAACAGTGAGAGGCCCACGTACCACAAAAAAAATAAAATAAAAAAAAAGATACAACTTATTTACAAAACAGAAATAGACTCACAGACTTAGAAAACAAACTTATGGTTACCAAAGGGAAAAGGTGGAGGGGAGGGATAAATTGAGAGTTTGGGACTGACATATACACACTACTATATTTAAAATAGACAGCCAACAAGGACCTGCTATATAGCACAGGGACCTCTGCTCAATATTCTGTAATAACCTAAATGGGAAACAAATTTGATAAAGAATAGTTACATGTATATGTACAACTGAATCACTTTGCTGTACACCTGAAACTAACACAACATTGTTAATCAACTACACCTCAATATCAAATAAAAATTTAAAAAATAAAATAAGAATAAAAAAGTGGCCAAAGCAGGCACAGTTTTTCACTCTGTTTTCTCTGGGAGTCTGAATAATGATAACTGACATTTGTATAGTGCGTGACAGTTTACAAAGGCTTTTCTCACACTTTATTACACTGTTTTTATATCTTACAGCTAAGAAAATGGATATTCAAAGACAATAAGCATCCTTTCCAAACTTTCTGTGCCCAAGAATTAAGTGCCATGCCTTCTAACTCCAAACCCCCTGTTCTTTCTACTACTCCAATGCCAATATTCCATCATAGCTAGTCTCTGTCCCCCTTTACCTCTCCTTCCTCCCCCTCCCCTTCTCCCTCTCTCTCCCTCTCTCCTCCTTGTGGTTTGGATATTTTTAAAGCTAAAGGAAAATAAAAATGAAGCAGCTATTTCTAACCAACATATTACATTAGTTTACCTTTTTATTTTCATTGTCTTCTTTATGGGAACAAAATTCTTATCATTCCTCCGTCACCAATTTTTGTAAATTTAACATTATTAGTACCTCCCATCACAAATTATAGATACTGCCATTAGTCCTACTGACACTAAATAGGACTGGTTGACTGTGACTGCAGGTCTCAAAATAAACTAGGTCTTATTTTTTTTTACTTTTTATTATTATCACATACCAGCATTATTTGTTAAGTCCATAATCAGAAGCTAATGTTTGGCACTGAGAGAAAAAACATCCATGCACATCTCTCTGAGCACTTTGAAATATATTGCCAACAACAACAAAAAGGTTATTCAAGAAAAAAATGTTTTCCTCCTTAGGAAACTTTTCTTTGATATGTAAGGTATTGATTACTTATCCAGCTACAGAGCTTGAGGCAAACTTACCACTGAAATAGCTATAATAAAGCAATCCATAGAACTAATTTTGGCAATGGTAAAAAAATAAATATGGGTAATAATCTACATAGAGATTTTTAAAGAAAACCCTCGTGGGATTATCATTATCACTCCCTTTTTTAGTACCAATGTGTTGTTGAAGAGAACAAACATTTGACTTCCTCTATGGTTGTTTTAATTTAATATAGAAGCACATTTATACAAAAATAAACTCAACAGTTTTACACTGATGCTCAAGCTTACAGATTGTACTTTACCTGCCTCTTTAAAGGATTTACCAAAAATTTAAAGCAGTGGTATTGATTCCTAAGCAAGAAATATGTGGATCCCCTTATCTATGTCTTTTTAAAAAATAATTTATCAGAATGAAATGAAAAGGCATTTTAGCAATTTTCCAGAATAAATGCCTATACTCAAGTAAGGTTCCAATAAATATCCTTAATTCCTAGAGAAACTACATGAATGGGGTACTTAAGCTGAAGAGATTGCCTTCAAAAATTGTATTTTGTTCAAAAAATTGTCATAAATAGTATGACAGAGTGAAGTTATCCATGAATGAAAGAAGAAACTATGTCTTGTTTATTTTTGCACTTACAGAGTAGTACCTGGTTTAGATAGGATATTTAATATACATTAGACTGAACTGAATAAATACCGATATACTGAGCTCTATTTTTTTCCAACATACCCAGAAGATCAGAAAAAACTAAACATGAAATAGTCACTAGTGTGCACAAGTAGACACACACACACACACACACACACACACACACACACACACACACCCCCAGACACCTGACTCTCTCTTGATTTTCTAGCCCTACACTTGCTTTCCATGGCTAGACAAGAGCTTTCCCAGCCACCGTGTAGCCTGACTCTAATCAAAGTGAAGTCAAGATGGAGGGATTGGCCACGCTCTGAAAGTAATGCCCCTTTTGTTCCTGTTTCAACCCTTTTCTCAGGCCCTGTAGAATTACCCAAGAATTAAACTCATGAGCTATCTTTTTTCTTTTCTGGTAATTTTAAAGATCTTTCTCATTGTCTTTGATATTCTGCCATTTCACTGTGATATCCCTGGGTGATTGTTTTTAATCTTACTCCACACTCAGTGAGATTTTTCAATTTCATAGCTTGAATATTTCTTGTAGAAAATGTTAAACATTTGCTTAAACAACAGAAATTTATTGTCTCACAGCTCTGGAGGCTAGAAGTCTGACACCAAGGTGTCAGCAGAGTCAGTTCCTTCTGAGGGCAGAGAGGGAGAATCTGTCTCATGCCTCTCTCTTAGCTTCCAGTGGTTTACTGGTGATCGTTGATGTTCCTTGGCTTGTTCTGCATCACCTCAGACTCTGCCTTCATCTTCACACGGCATTCTCCCTGTGCGTGTCTGTGTGCAAACTTCCCCTTCTTATAAGTACATCAGTTTTATTGAATTAGGAGCCCACCCTAATCCAGTGTGACCTCATTTTAATTAATTACATATGCAATGGTCCTATTTCCAAATAAGGTAACTTTCTGATATAATAGTGGTTAGGACTTCAACATATAAATTTGGGGCAGTGGGGCGCATACAGCTCAACCCAAATTCAACCCACAATAGAAACCAACAGTGTCTTCTGTACCGTCCTTAATCTGGTGTCCATGTCTCCAGTCTCTGACCTCTCCAGTCTTCAGAGTACAGAACCTAGATCTCATGCCTGCACCCTCCCTGTAAGGAAGGCTAGACATAAAGTGTGTGAAGTTTACCTCAGGAAGGTGAGATTAAAGTGTGAGATCCTAATAGAATGTAGGGAGGGTGTTCAAAAAATATGAGAATCCACAATTCACAGATATATGTCAAACCTACATTTTAATTCTGGCCCTACTCCTTCCTGATCTTGAGTTATTTAATTTCCCTGATATTCAGTTTTCTCATTTTTAAAATGGGGCTTTGGGTGGGCTAAATGTTAAGGACTTAGCTGTGTATGCCATTATACAGGTGTTCCATAAATGCTTCGGTCCTCCTATTTCCTTTCCACTCCACTGAACCCTCAAAATTCTTTATTTCTTGTATGGTCTCCACCACATTCTGTTGTGTGTTTATGGTTGCTTTTCATGTTTCTCCAATTTTATTGTAAGTTTCATGAGCCAGGGACAATATTCTAGACCAGAGCTTTTCACATCACTTATGATGAACAACCATTTGTATGTATATAAAATCTGTCCCAGACCAATATTTTTGTAAAATATAATAAAAATAGGTTACCAGAAATTTAAAAAAGAGATGTAGAAAACACAAATCCCAATTTTATTATTATATACAACAAACATAAAATTACTCTTTCAAAATGCTTTAAAGGTTTCGAAATGCTTACTTTCATTTTCTGTACTTAACCCATTACAGACCAGTAACCAATAGTTCACTGCCTAGCACTGGTCTATGGACCACACTTTGATTGGCATATCCTAGACCTTTGCTCCTCTGAATGAGGCCCCAGCACCAGCAGTTTTGGCCTCACCTATGAGCTTGGTAGAAATGCAGAATAACAGCCCTCATCTCAGGTCTATTGAATCAGAACTTGTACATTGAGGTTTGAGACGCTCTCCTGGATCATTCTGACGCCCTTGCATTATTGAGCTCCAAGTTTTTCATAAAGCAAGTGCTCAATCTAAAATCTATTAAAATTGTTTGAGAGTGGAGACTCCCCAGAGAGACTCAATATGTGACTTTTAGTGCATCTGGCAGGGGATTTTCATTTTATTGGGATCCTGTAACTATTTGTTGATTAATAATTGAACAGTTTTTATAGTTCTACCCCCATGACTAAAACCATACATTTTTATAGAAATAGATGATTTCATATATATATATATATTTTGCTTACATTGGTATCAGGTTTTATTTTCAAGGTTTCTTACATGCCACACTAGTTTTAGGGTCAGCTGAATACAACTAACAGAGACAATTGGAAACAAGTGCGGCCTCAAGAAACTGCAGGCAACTGGGTAACTATATGGGCAAAGGGTGAAAGAAAACCAGTGGCTGGAAGAAAGCAGGCAGTACTCTAAGGAGAGGAGATTCCGGAAACTGTGTTCAGGGGTGGACTGGCCTGCTTTGAGCCCCAACAATGTAACTAATCATGGGACCCTAAGGACGATGTTGGGGAGCAGGAAAGGAAGGGCGCCCAGAGACTCGGTGGGACTCTCACTGGTAGACAGCCAGGCTATGTGCTCTCAAGCAGCCTGCCAAAGTATACAGTCTACAGTAGACCGAGGCTTTGCAAAACTTGGAGGACACTGGCCTCCTAACGGTCCCAGTCCACATACTTCAAATAGCGAGTAGGAAAAAGGGGAAGATTTGGACTTTCTGGGAACCTTTACAAGAGAAAGCCGTCTGGGCTCCCACAGGCTTGATTTCACAGGAGACGCATGATGGATTTGTGGAGCCTGGACACCAGAAAGCAGTATATATTTGAATCTCATAACAAATACTCTCTGTTAAATGGCTTATAGGACTTGTCAAATGGGGCTCTAAGTAAACAAAAATCATAGAAAGAAATATTATTATTTCTCACCTCCGCAAATCAGTAGTGACAAAGTTCCCTGACCTTCTTGAAGCTTGTGTGAAAGTTTTAGAACTTACAAATCCAAACAAGTTCCAATACATTATGCTACTAAATAGTCTATTTTTTAAGCTTGAATGGTCTCAGCCATGAATATTATTGTACTATCAATTATACCAGTAGTATCAATAGGACATTCCTCATACTTCAAGTTTATTGGTCAAGCAAATGGTTCTCAAAGTGTGGTCCAGGGACCCCAGGAAGTCATCAAGACCCACTCAGGGGATCTGTAATGTCAAAACTATCTTAATAATAACTCTAAATGTTATATTCCTTTCTCTCTCACTCTCTCATGAGTGATCAGTGTTGTTTTGCAGAATCAACATGAAGTGTGATGATGTAACAAACTGAATGCAGAAGCAGCTATGAGAATCCAGCTATCTTCTATTAAGCCATCAAAGAGATTTGCACAAATGTTAAATAATCCCACCCTCTGGGATAATTTTTTCAATGGAAAATATAATTATTTTCCATTAAAAATATGTTATTTATGCTAACATCAGTTTATATGTAATCAATTAACATGTAATGGGTTTATTATTATTTTCAAATGAAAATTTTCTCAATTTTAATTTTTAATATGGAACCCAGAAATAGATATGTAACACACAAATCATAGATGTGTAACACACATAACACATACTTTGGGGTCCTCATAAAGGGGTTCTGAGGCCAGAAAGATTGAGATCTACTGGACTAAGCTCTTACGTTGCCAGGGCTAATTTTATCTGTGGTTTGGATTTTCTGGTACTGGCTTGAGGAAAGGTAACTCTATTAGCGATTTCAATTAGGTAGCAGCTGGGTTAACATTTGTGAATATGAGTGTAACTACAGAACACCCAGAGGAAAGTCCTTTTCTACCAGCTGCTGACTTGCTCTGCCCATCCTGAGCTCCAGAACCTTCACTGCAACTTATCCCTTGGGACTTACCTGTTAGCTATCAATCTATGGCAACACTTGAGAAGTTTTTAGATCTGGGAGTTTAAAATAATAGCCAAAGTTTTGATTCGAAATGGCCAAACCTGTAGTATGGTATGGAAACTGGAAACAGCTCTCTCTACAATTGCAATAGGCCAAATTACACATATCACAAAGATTATGCATTGGACTTCTGCCAATGACTTAAATCCTTTCTCATTAGAAACGAGTGAACACTTAGAAGGGAAGATCATGCAGTGGTGAAGAGTTCAGGCCCTAGAGTCAGGCAGAGCTGGGTTTGACTACCATGTCCCACACTTGTTAACAGCATGGCCTTGGGAATGTTAGTTTTAATTTTAATTATTTCTGTAAGGCTCGGTTTCTTCATCTATAGAGTGAGAAATAGTAATAATAGTAATAAGAGCTTCACTTCATAGAGTGATTTGAAAATTAAATGAGACACATTCATGCACATTATTTCATTTAACCCTCATGGCAACTTTAAGACATAGATGCTATCATTTTTCCATTTGGCAGTCAGGGAAACTGACATTTAGAAAAGTCAAATAATTTTCCAGAGATCATACTACTATTAGCGGCAAAGCAGAGATTTGCTTTTGACTGCCCTAACTGTAAACAGCCATATCACTGTGTTTTCTTAACAGCAAAAGTTAGAAAATTGCAAGCTTCTCTTTCTCTTGTTCACAGTCTTTAGCCCAACAACTAGCTTTGTGTGGAATACACACAAACTAGAGTTTTCTTGTAACGCAGGGCAAGAAAACTTCAGTGGGCTCAGTATAGGAGAGAAAGGGAAGACGTATTTTACAATTCCCCAAAATATGGAAACCAACAACCCCTCTTTTGCACATGCATATTCCACATGTTCCCTTTAATATGTTCTGGAATAGGGTTGAGTCTTTGTGACAGATACATGTAAATATTGGCTTATATACTAAGTGATAAATGACCTTAAGAAAGAAAAAACAAAAGTGATTTCCCCATAAAAAGCTCTCACTGAAACATTCTAGATGAAAGGGCTTGAAGCAATGCAGGCTCACTCTTGATACACCGCCAGGCCAACAGGCTGAGGACCAGACATCCTAGAGCTGGAATTTTCTGGGCCTTAATATTGTAATGGAGATACAGTGTAGCTATGAGTTCTTCCCAGATCTTGCTACTTAAGAAGCAATTCTATTTGGAGCAATGTTGTTCCATTTATATACCAGACAAGTTTTTAAAAATTGATGCCTTTTTAAAAAAAAATGTTTATTGTAAATTCAGAATAACAGACTAGTGTTATACCGTTAATAGCTTATGAATCTATTTATATTATGTGGCTGTGAATAGCCAGGGACCTTCTACATTTCTGGACTGGCAATCTAAAATTATAAATAAATTTTTACATTTAATCTCTGTGGTTCCCGCTTTTCTCTTAGCTGGATAACAGGAATTGCTTACAACTCAAATCATCTATTTCCTGGAGGTCTCCCCCAGTACTTCAGTTGTAAATGTGACAGCCGCATGAATTAGTGCTGAACCTGACTGGGTCATGCTTTAGACTTGAAGGAGGAGTTCAGAAATGTATTGTGGCCAGAATCCATGAGTCAGACTCTTCTTTAGCTCAGTAAACCATAGTTTTGATTTTATTCTTCCATTGGGATAGAGATAAGAAATCACATCTGTCCATGAAAAGTTGGTAGTTTATGTTCCCCTTGTTATTATTGAATAGATCAATATTTGGAGCTTTCATGTGCCTCTTTCTTATTTGGGTTACTTCTGCTATTTGAATTACACTGAATTTACTCATGGGTCATAGGAGGCCGTTGAAATAAGCTGCAGCTTCAGTTTTCCACCTTGCATTCTGAGGACAGCATAGTTCAGAGCTGTGGAAATGATAGGCTTATGCTCTGTATTTCTACAACACCTTTCATCCAAGAGTAGAAAATGTGCCTGTATCTCTCTTTGACTTCACCTTTTAGAGGAAAGAGAAATGAGACATCATGGTTTTCCTAAGACTAGATTTTAGATTGTGACTTCACACTTTCTAGTTCATTCACACAGAATTTCTCCAGAGAAAAAATAATTATCAAGATGTTTTATTTATGTATAGGTCAAATATTCTCCAAGGTCAAGACAACAACAACAAAAGTCCATGATGTTATAAGTAGAATTCACTCATGAGAAGACTTTTGGTACCCAGGCTGTTTGACACAACAAAAAAGTAAATTCCTGTAGGGTTCTTTTGAATAATCACTTCCACTGCACACCAAATGCCCCATAAAAATGAGAACTTCAGCACTCTCATTCCCACAGTTTAAACTTGTCCTGATTCATTCCTCTGACATTGTCTTACTCTTGACACCCTACAGTTTCTAACCCTCCTATTTTCATCCACACCTCACTTTTCAGAATTGACCCTCAATACCATCTTCCCAGGTTCAGGCTTGATGCCCCCTTGAAGATTATTTTAATTTTGATTCTTCCTCTAGCAATGCTTTCCTTGCCATTTTGAGTAAATCTTAATAAATATGTGTTTTACTTTCAACATTCCATTTATTTCAAAATTAATTTTATTGAAGCCAAAACAGTGGAATTAACTGTAATAATAAACTATTATACACACAAACACACACACACACACACACACACACACACACACACACACTTTAAGTTATAATGAATGAAGTTTATTTTGGCAGATAGCGTTAAACAAAACTAAACTTGCATATATTAGTAACATAACTCAACATCCTTAATTTGGTGTAAGTGTGACACATTTTCTTGTTTTCCTGTGTTCTGCTAAATCACCATAACCTAAACTGCCTTATAAAACTGGTATGTTGCAGTGTAACTTTATTCTTTTACTTATATTTGTTGATTCTAAACAAAACTTTTCATTAGCTTTTTCTATCTCTGGGTCTATCTCATCATCAATATCATCCAAGTATGGATCACCAGCATCCAATAAATCTGCTCCATTTTCTTCATCATCTGTGCTAAGTCTTCTCATCCAGATAAATCTTGATATTATTTTAAATAAATTATTATAACTAATTAAAATTAATTACTAACTACTTTAAATAAATCTCCCACTTCAATAGGGACCCAGCAGTCTCTCTTTTAAGACTATCCCTGTGAGTGGTAAGTCTTATTCAATGGGTTCCGGTTTTGAAACCAGCAAAACTTCGTACAAGAAGGAAAGGAGGAAAGAGAAAGAAAAGGAAATAAAGACCAAATATAAACTTATCATATAAGTGTCTTCTGAGCTAAAATTCCTTTGACGTTCCCAGATAGCCAAAAAATCAATCAATCAATCAAAGGCTTAGCTTACAAATTCAGAGGTATCAGGGTAACTGCTGCCTGGTTTTGTTAATGAAATTTCAACTCTACCATCACCACTGGTATTTATTTCTAACCCACATTTTGTCAGGTACTGTTTCCGGATGTGTGGAAATGTAGGGCCAGTTGGGAAATTTTCCCAACTCCTCTCACTTCCTATCAGATCTTGGAATCTCACAGCAGTAACTTTGGGCCTTACCCTAAGCCTCAATATTCTGTTCAGAGCCACAGTTCTTTTTAACTCAAGCAAAGGAAATTCTTTCTCAGGACCCACGGCTAGCAGTTGGTAGAGGCCATGCTCTCAAGCATCAAGCTCTATCACTTCTTGTTAATAGAAAAGATTTTAGAAAAGTACAGACGTAAATTCCAATTTCAGACCTGAAATATGGGAACATTTCTATCAAAATGCCTGACATTTAGTATGTGCCAAATATATATAATATACTCTGTCTGTCAGTAACTAAAGGACCAAGTACACTATCATTATGTTTTCAATGTCTTCTGTGTGTCCAGGTTTTATTGGGCCAGTGCATCATCCTTCTATAGAAACAGAAAAATCACTTCATTTTAGAGACAACTGAGCACTCCCAACCATGAAGGAGCCCAGAATTGAAGTGTATCACAGTTTCCACCAGAATATTCTATAGGGGCCAACTTAAATGAGAGTGCTTGTGCATTTCTTCAACAGATACTTCACTTATCTTACATTTTTATTAAATTAAAGAAGCATCATTTTTATCTTCTCTACAGGCAGGATGGAAAGTTTAGTTATCCCATCAAAATTACTCCTGGACGTGTTTTCTGCACTTCCAACTCATCCTTCATGGATTTAACTGATCTGAGATCAAAGGCTCAATACAAATTATAATTATTTCAATGCTAAGTAATCCAAGGAAGGCTTCTTTCTAAACACATTATAAATCTGATTGTAATGCTGCCTCTCTGGAATCCATCTCACAGTAAGCAAAAAGAGACTGAGAGGGAACTAGATTGCACAAGGGGAAGAAACACAAGCAAACCTTCATACTCCTCTATTTCTATCTTCCTTTTTGAAAACTGCCAGTAAATGAGATGATTGAGTCAGAGTCTTAATAATGTAGCTCACATTTCCATCTATGATGACTTGACTATATCTGACAACCTCTGATTCAATAGGTTTTATTAGAAGAGAGAAGCTATTTGTGTAAGATGCCTTATTTTATTCTTCAAGTCATTATATATAAATAGAACAATGACAGCAGATGTTTCTGGGATCAGGTTTCCATGTGTGTTTGGGTTAAATAAACAATTCACTTCAAAGAGAGAGTCATCCTCCTTCTTTTATCCTCTTTAATATTTTGTACCTAACTTCCATGGTCATCCATAGAAGAGGTCACATTACAGAGAAAAAAACTTTTTTTCTTCTAGTTTTTTTTAAATAAATTTTAAAAATTTATTTATTTCTATTTTTGGCTGAGTTGGGTCTTTGTTGCGGTATGCCTCTCATTGCGATGGCTTCTCTTGTTGCGGGGCACAGGCTCTAGGTGCACGGGCTTCAGTAGTTGTGGCATGTGGGCTCAGTAGTTATGGCTTGTGGGCTCTAGAGCGCAGGCTCAGTTGTGGCACCCAGGCTTAGTTGCTCTGCAGCATGTGGGATCTTCCCGGACCAGGGCTTGAACCTGTGTCCCTTGCATTGGCAGGCGGATTCTTAACCACTGCACCACCAGGGAAGTCCTCTTCTAGTTTTATTGAGATATAATTTACATATAGCACTGCAAAAGGTTAAAGTGTACAGCATAATGATTTGACTCACATGCATCATGAAGTAATTATGACAATAAGTTTAGTGAACATCCATCATTTCATATAGATACAAAATTAAAGAAACATTTAGTGTTCTTGCTGTGTGGAGATGAGGTATATAGCACTAAGCAACAAGTTGGGTCCTGAAAGGAGCTGGTGCTCCTCAAAGTCCTTCAGAGTATATAACACAGATCCTTACACTTAGTAGCATTTACATTTAAATAAATGTAAATGGTGTAATAAAATGATCTGGCCCCCAATTGTATATACCCACATCGAGAATTTTTAGTTACAAAGAGCTGCAACTTCTTAACATTATTTTGACACCCCTTATGAGGAAACAGAAGAACCAGTTTTGTATTAGCAAGGGCACTTAGCCTTATTCAAATAACATAGAAAAGAAGGAATTTAGTTTTTACATTGTGTTCAGGTTTAAGAGCCTGCTAAACATAGATTGTTCTGATTTTCATAAACAAATAACATTTTTTATGGGAAAAAAACTCTGAGTAAATGCAAAACGAAGAATAATCCCTATTAGCCCAATTTTTCTATAAAAATTACAGGACTTTACAGCTGGAATTTTAATCTGGCTAAATACATGAAAGAGTTTAAAATAACAGAAAATCAGGATAACAGGCAAGATGTTAGAAGCATTATAAAGATATATGAGATATGAACTTTTCCATCAAGGTACTTGAAATCTTAATAAGAAAATAAGACATGACAAACATATATTTATATCCCAGAGATAAAATGTAAGCTGCACATCCTAGACAATTTCATCTATTTCTGGCCACATCAGTAGGGCTATCTGGGTCCTCCCCAAAGTTTATTTACACATACAATAGAGGAACTTGATAAGAAGTTAAAATGATTAATCACTTTAAGATTGCCAGCCACAGGACTTCTGTATAAGCATGGTAGATTAAACACATTCATTACCTTTGGCTCCCTCCCCAAAATTCCACTAAAATAATAGTATATGATTTGGTTTAAAGATATAAACCCACAAATTTAGAAAAAATAGAAGGCAAGCCTACAGTAACAAAATTATGGAAGATGAAAACAGATCTGGAAAAAAATGCTGAATCCTAAAATAACAGTGAGGAATGCTACAAAATAACCTGATTTATAATTCAAACTGTCCCCCAAATCTCAGGAACTGTTGGCAAAGCAAAGTGAAGAGAAAATGGCTAAAATGAGGGGATTTTTGAAATCTGCTTGGAAAAGTTAGAGCCACAGATTCCTTCTCTACTCTGATCAGCCACGTGACTGTACCTCCTTCACTCTCATGGACACCTAGAGGGACTTTTCTTTTCTTCTCTTTTCCTGTCTTTTTTTTCTCTTAACAAGTTAAAAAAGAGAGTTTCTGAATTATAGTAGGATACCATAACAAGAACAGAGAAAATGAGCAACTGGATGTAAAGTGGATGCTGAGCTTGCCTGTGTTCTTAACCCAAATTGGCTGCAGATGTTAGAAAGAAGATCTTTACTTTTCAAGCATAAACTGGAAACCACCTAAGACAGAATAATAGAGAACTTGTCTGTATTCCATCACTAGGTTAATAAGCACTAACCACAGTCAACAGCCGTCTACCATTTGGGGAGGGATAAGAGCATGGAGAGAGACCAAGGAAAGCCTAAAACTTAGGATAAAGCAGGAAAATTGAGAAAAACCAACCCCATGATAAGAATAAGGTGATGATAGAGAAATTTAAAACTGGTGGTACACTAAAGGTAGCCACTGTAACAATAAAACCCAAACCCAGTTAAATCCTGACTATCTGAACTCAATATCCCACATGAATGGCCATTATCCATCATGAGTACTAGTTACCTCAGTCTGCTCCTCTACATACCATGTCAGGAACCAATAAGACATTGTGAGACACACTAAAGTCAAGGAAAAGCAACCCACTGTCAAAAGGCAAATATATCAACAGACTGAGACTCAGAGATAAGCTAGATAATGTAAGTGTTAGAGAGGGAATTTAAAGTATCATTAATATGTTATCTAATGGAAGGAGTAGGCAGCATGCATGAGCTGACGGGGAATTTCATCATGGACAGATGGAGTATGTGAAGAATAAGAAATAAATAGAAATGCTAGGGGAAAAAGTAACAGTTACAGAGATGAAGAATGCCTGAAACTGGCTTATTAATAGACAACTTAACCAAGAATGGTCACTAGATAGCAATCAAACTATAAAACACACACACACATACACAACACAAACTATAAAACACACACACACAGTTACAGAGATGAAGAATGTCTGAAACTGGCTTATTAATAGACAATATAACCAAGAATCGTCACTAGATAGCAACCAAACTATAAAACACACACACAGGCACACGCACACGCACAAAGAAAAAGACAGAAACAGAAAGCAGAACAGAGCATCAATGAGTCCTAGGATACTCTCAAAGAGTCTAACATGCACTTAAATGTAATTTCAGAAGAAGGAGACAGAAGTGTTGAAGAAATATTTAAAGAGAGAGTGGCTGAAACTTTTCCAGAAAGATTAAAGATATTAATCCACAGTACCTGGAAACTCAGAAAATCCCAGAAAGGATTAAAAATTAATAATAAAATAAAATATATACACCTAGAGACCTTCAACATGGTGGAAGAGTAAGACGTGGAGATCACCTTCCTCCCCACAAATACCTCAGAAATAAATCAACATGTGGAACAACTCCTACAGAACACCTACTGAATGCTGGCAGAAGACCTCAGACTTCCCAAAAGGCAAGAAACTCCCTATGTACCTGGGTAGGGCAAAAGAAAAAACAGAGCCAAAAGAATAGGGACAGAACCTGCACCACTGGGAGGGAGCGGTGAAGGAGGAAAAGTTTCCGCACACTGGAAAGCCCCTTAACTGACGGAGACAGGGCATGGCGGGCGGGAAGCTTCAGAGCCATGGAGGGAGCCATGGAGGAGAGTGCAGCAACAGGGGTGCAGAGGGCAAAGCGGAGAGATTCCCGCACAGAGGATCGGTGCCGACCAGCACTCACCAGCCTGAGAGGCTTGTCTGCTCACCTGCAGGGGCGGGCGGGGGCTGGGAGCTGAGGCTTGGGCTTCAGTCGAATCCCAGGGAGAGGACTGGGGTTGACTGCGTGAACACAGCCTGAAGGGGGCTAGTGTGCCACAGCTAGCCGGGAGGGAGTCCGGGAGAAAGTCTGGAACTGCCTAAGAGGCAAGAGACCATTGTTTAGGGGTGCGCGAGGAGAGGGGTTTCAGAGCACCGCCTAAACAAGCTCCAGAGATGGGCGTGAGCAGTGGCTTTCAGCGTGGACATCAGACAGGGCATGAAATGCTAAGGCTGCTGCTTGCAGCCACCAAGAAGCCTGTGTGCAAGCACAGGTCACTATCCACACCTCCCCTCCCAGAAGCCTGTGCAGCCCGCCACTGCCAGGGTCCCGTGATCCAGGGACAACTTCCCGGGAAGAACACACAGTGCGCCTCAGGCTGGTGCAACGTCATGCTGGCCTCTGCCATCGCAGGGTTGCCCCACACTCTGTACCCCTCCCTCCACCCCCACCCCGCCTGAGTGAGCCAGAGCTCCCTAATCAGTTGCTACTTTTTTTTTTTTTTGGTATGCTGGCCTCTCACTGTTGTGGCCTCTAACATTGCAGAGCACAGGCTCCGGACGTGCAGGCTCAGCAGCCATGGCTTATGGGCCCAGCTGCTCCACGGCATGTGGGATCTTCCCAGACCGGGGCACGAACCCAAGTCCCCTGCATCGGCAGGTGGACCCTCAACCACTGCGCCACCAGGGAAGCCCATCAGTTGCTACTTTAACCCCATCCTGTCTGAGCAAAGAACAGATGCCCTCAGGCAACCTACATGCAGAGGCAGGGCCAAATCCAAGCTGAACCCCGGGAGCTGTGCTAATAAAGAAAAGAAAGGGAAATTTCTCCCAGCAGCCTCAGGAGCAGCGGATTAAATCTCCACAGTCAACTTGATGTACCCTGCATCTGTGGAATACCTGAATAGAAAACGAATCATTCCAAAATTGAGGCAGTGGACTTTGGCAGCAAAGATATATATATATTTTTTTTTTCCTTTTACTCTTTTTGTGAGTGTGTATGTGTATGCTTCTTTCTGTGACTTGTCTGTATAACTTTTCTTTTACCATTTGTCCTAAGGTTCTGTCTGTGGGTTTTTTTGTTTTTTTTTAAATATAATTTTTAGTGCTTGTTATCATTGGTGGATTTGCTTTTTGGTTTGATTGCTCTCTTCTTTCTTACTTTTTTTTTCTTTTTTTACTTACTTTTACATTTTATTTTAATAACTTTTATTTTTTTCTTTCTTTCTTCCCTCCCTTTCTTTCTTCCTTCCTTCCCTCCCTCCCTCCCTCCCTCCCTCCCTTCTTTCCCCTTCCTTCCTTCCTTCCTTCCTTCCTTCCTTCCTTCCTTCCTTCCTTCCTTCCTTCCTTCCTTCCTTCCTTCCTCTCTCTCTCTCTCTCTCTCTGTGTCTCTCTCTCTTTCTTTCTTTCTTTCTTTCTCCCTTTTCTTCTGAGCCGTGTGGTTGACAGGGTCTTGAGACTCCAGCCGGGTGTCAGGCCTGTGCCTCTGAGGTGGGAGAGCCGAGTTCAGGACATTGGCCCACCACAGACCTCATGGCTCCATGTACTATCAAATGGCAAAAGCTCTCCCAGAGATCTCCATCTCAACATTAAGACTCCACTCAACGACCAGCAAGCTACAGTGCCGAACACCCTATGACAAACAACTAGCTAGACAGGAACATAACCCCACCCAATAGCAGAGAGGCTGCCTAAAATCATAATAAGGTCACAGATACCCCCAAACACACCACCGGACATGGACCTGCCCAACAGACAGACAAGATCCAGCCTCATCCACCAGAACACAGGCACTAGTCCCCTCCACCAGGAAGCCTACACAACCCACTGAACGAACCTTAGCCGCTGGGGACAGACACCAAAAACAAGAACTACAAACCTGCAGCCTGCAAGAAGTAGACCCCAAACACAGTAAGTTAAACAAAATGAGAAGACAGAGAAACACATAGCAGTTGAAGGAGCAAGGTAAAAACCCACCAGACCAAACAAATGAAGAGGAAATAGGCAGTCTACCTGAAAAAGAATTCAGAATAATGATAGTAAAGATGATCCAAAATCTTGGAAATAAATGGAGAAAATACAAGAAACGTTTAACAAGGACCTAGAAAACTAAAGAGCAAACAAACAGTGATGAACAACACAATAAATGAAATTAAAAATTCTCTAGAAGGAAGCAATAGAAAAATAACTGAGGCAGAAGAACGGATAAGTGAGCTGGAAGATAAAATAGTAGAAATAACTCCTGCAGAGCAGAATGAAGAAAAAAGAATGAAAAGAATTGAGGACAGTCTCAGACCTCTGGGACAACATTAAACATACCAACATTCTTATTATATGGGTCCTAGAAGAAGAAGAGAAAAAGAAATGGACTGAGAAAATATTTGAAGAGATTATAGTTGAAAACTTCCCTAACATGGGAGAGGAAATAGTGAATCAAGTCCAGGAAGTGTAGAGAGTCCCATACCGTATAAATCCAAGGAGAGACACATCAAGACACATATTATTCAAACTATCAAAAATTGAATACAAAGAAAAAATAGTAAAAGCAGAAAGGGAAAAAAAAAAAAGATACAAAGTAATCCTCTTAAGGTTAACAGCTGATTTCTCAGCAGAAAATCTGCAAGCCAGAAGGGAGTGGCAGGACGTACTTAAAGTGATGAAAAGGGAAAGCCTACAGCCAAGATTACTCTAGACAGCAAGGATCTCATTCAGATTCGACAGAGAAATTAAAAACTTTACAGACAAGCAAAAGGTAAGAGAATTCAGCATCACCAAACCAGCTTTACAACAAATGCTTAAGGAACTTCTCTAGGCAGGAAACACAAGAGAAGGAAAAGACCTACAACAAACACAAAAGAATTAATAAAGTGGTAATAGGAACATATATATTGATAATTACATTAAAGGTAACTGGATTAAATGCTCCACCCAAAAGATATAGAAAAAAAAGACCCATATATATGCTGTCTACAAGAGACTCATGTCAGACCTAGTGACACATACAGACTGAAAGTGAGGGGATGGAAAAAGATTCCATGAGAATGGAAATCAAAACAAAGGCAGAGTAGCAATTCATATATCAGACAAAATAGACTTTGAAATAAAGACTATTACAAGAGACAAAGAAGGACACTACATAATGATCAAGGGAACAATCCAAGAAGAAGATATAACAATTGTAAATATTTATGCACCACAATTTATGCACAGCAATTTATGCACCACAATAGGAGCAACACAATACATAAGGCAAATGCTAACAGCCACAAAAGGGGAAATGGACAGTAACACCATCATAGTAGGGGACTTTAACACTGCACTTCCACCAAAGAACAAATCATCCAAAATGAAAATAAATAAGGAAATACAAGCTTTAAATGATACATTAAACAGGATGGACTTAATTGATATTTACAGGACATTGCATCCAAAAATGACAGAATACACTTTCTTCTCAAGTGCTCATGGAACATTCTCCAGGATAGATCATATCTTGGGTCACAAATCAAGCCTCTCTAAATTTAAGAAAATTGAAATAATATGAAGTATCTTTTCTGACCACAATGCTCTGAGGCTAGATATCAATTACAGGAAAAAATTTGTACAAAATACAAACACATGGAAGCTAACCAATACTCTACTAAATAACCAAGAGATCACTGAAGAAATAAAAGAGGAAATCAAAAAATACCTAGAAACAAATGACAATGAAAACACGATGACCCAAAACATATGGGATACAGCAAAAGCAGTTTTAAGAGGGAAGTTTATAGCAATACAATCCTACCTTAAGAAACAAGAAAAATCTCGAATAAACAACCTGATCTTACACCTAAAGCAATTAGAAAAAGAAAAACAAAAAACCCTAAGGTTAGCAGTAGGAAAGAAGTCATATAGGTCAGATCAGAAATAAATGAAGGAAACAATAGCAAAGATCAATTAAACTATAAGCTGTTTATTTGAGAAGATAAACCAAATTGATAAACCAGTAGCCAGACTCATCAAGAAAAAAAGAAAGAACACTCAAATCAACAGAATTAGAAATGAAAAAGGAGAGGTAAAAACTGACACTGAAGAAATACAAAAGATCATGAGAAATTACTACAAGCAACTATGGGCCAATAAATGGACAACCTGGAAGAAATGGACAAATTCTAAGAAAAGCCCAACTTTCTGACACTGAACCAGGAGGAAATAGAAAATAGAAACATACCAATCACAAGCACTGACATTGAGACTGTGATTAAAAATTTTCCAACAAAAAAAAAGTCCAGGACCAGATGGTTTCACAGGCGAATTCTATCAAACATTTAGAGAAGAACTAACACCTATTCTTCTCAAATGCTTCCAAAATAGAGCACAGGGAGTAACACTCTGAAACTCATTCTATAAGGCCACCATCACCCTGATACCAAAACCAGACAAAGATGTCACTAAAGAAGAAAACTACAGACCAATATCACTGATGGACATAGATGCAAAAATTCTCAACAAAATACTAGCAAACAGAATCCAACAGCTCATTAAAATGATCATACACCATGATCAAGTGGGGTTTATCCCAGGAGTGCAAGGATTCTTCAATATATGCAAGTCAATCAATGTGATACACCATATTAACAAATTGAAGGATAAAAACCATATGATCATCTCAAGAGATGCAGAAAAAGCTTTCCACAAAATTCAACACCCATTTATGATAAAATCCCTCCAGAAAGTAGGCATAGAGGGAACATACCTCAACACAATAAGGGCCATATATGACAAACCCACAGCCAACATCGTCCTCAATGGTGAAAAATTGAAACCACTTCCTCTAAAATCAGGAACAAGAAAAGGTTGCCCACTATCACCACTATAATTCAACATAGTTTTGGAAGTTTTAGCCATAGCAATCAGAGAAGAAAAAGAAATAAAAGGAACCCAAATCGGAAAGCAGAAGTAAAACTGTCAGTGTTTGCAGATGACATGATACTATACAAAGAGAATCCTAAAGATGCTACCAGAGAACTACTACAGCTAAATCAATGAATTTGGTAAAGTAGCAGGATATAAAATTAATGCACGGAAATCTCTTGCATTCCTATACCCTAATGATGAGAAATCTGAAAGAGAAATTAAGGAAACACTCCCATTTACCATTGCAACAAAAAGAATAAAATACCTAGGAATAAACCTATCTAAGGAGACAAAAGACCTGTATGCAGAAAACTATAAGACACTGATGAAAGTAATTAAAAATGATACCAACAGATGGAGAGATATACCATGTTCTTGGATTGGAAGAATCAACATTGTGAAAATGACTATACTACTCAAAGCAATGTACACATTCAATGCAATCCCTATCAAACTACCAATGGCATTTTTCACAGAACTAGAACAAAAAATTTCACAATTTGTGTGGAAACACAAAAGACCCCGAATAGCCAAAGCAATCTTGAGAAAGAAAAATGGAGCTGGAGAATCAGGCTTCCTCACTTCAGACTATTCTACAAAGCTGTAGTAACCATGACAGTATGGTACAGGCACAGAAACAGAAATATAGATCAATGGAATAGGAGAGAAAGCCCAGATATAAACCCATGCACATATGGTCACCTTATTTTTGATAAAGGAGGCAAGAATATACAATGGAGAAAGACAGCCTCTTCAATAAGTGGTGCTGGGAAAACTGGACAGCTACATGTAAAAAATGAAATTACAACACTCCCTAACACCATACACAAAAATGAACTCAAAATGGATTAAAAACCTAAATGTAAGGTCAGACACTATAAAACTCTTAGAGGAAAACTTAGGCAAATACTCTATGACATAAATCACAGTAAGATCCTTTTTGACCCACCTCCTAGAGAAATGGAATTAAAAACAAAAATAAACAAATGGGACCTAATGAAACTTAAAAGCTTTTGCACAGCAAAGGAAACCATAAACAAGAAGAAAAGACAGCCCTCAGAATGGGAGAAAATATTTGTAAACAAAGCACCAACAAAGGAATCATCTCCAAAAATATACAAGTAGCTCATGCAGCTCAATAACAAAAAAACAAACAACCCAATCCAAAAATAGGCAGAAGACCTAAATAGACATCTCTCCAAAGAAGTTATACAGATTGCCAACAAACACATGAAAGGATGCTTAACATCACTAATCATTAGAGAAATGCAAATCAAAACTACAATGAGGTATCACCTCACACCAGGCAGAATGGCCATCATGAAAAAATCTACAAACAATAAATGCTGGAGAGGGTGTGGAGAAAAGGGTACCCTCTTGCACTCTTGGTGGGAATGTAAATTGGTACAGTCACTATGGACAACAGTATGGAGGTTCCTTAGAAAACTAAAAATAGAACTACCATACTACCCACCAATCCCACTACTGGGCATATACCCTGAGAAAACCATAATTCAAAAAGTCATGTACCACAGTGTTCATTGCAGCTCTATTTTCAATAGCCAGGACATGGAAGCAAGCTGTGTCAATCAACAGATGAATGGATAAAGAAGATGTGGCACATATATACAATGGAATATTACTCAGCCATGAAAAGAAGTGAAATTGAGTTATTTCTAGTGAGGTGGATGGACCTAGAATGTGTCATACAGAGTGAAGTAAGTCAGAAAGAGAAAAACAAACATTGTATGCTAAATCATATATATGGAATCTATAAGAAAGAAAGAAAATGATTCTGAAGAACCTAGGGGCAGGACGGGAATAATGATGCAGACGTAGAGAATGGACCTGAGGACAAGGGGAGGGAGAAGGGTAAGCTGGGACGAAGTGAGAGAGTGACATGGACATATATACACTACCAAATGTAAAATAGATAGCTAGTGGGAAGCAGCCGCATAACACAGGTAGATCAGCTCGGTGTTTGTGACCACCTAGAGAGGTGGGTTAGGGAGGGTGGGAGGGAAGTGCAAGAGGGAGAGGATATGGCAATATAAGTATACATATAGCTCATTCACTTTGTTTTACAGCATAAACTAACACAACACTGTAAAGCAATTGTACTCCAATAAAGATGTTAAAAAATAAAAGATTTAAGAGCCTTTATATATCTTAGCATCAATCATGAGTGTGAACTCTCTCCTCTGTATCTATACATATATCATTTCTTGTATTGATAAATGTGAAGATGGTTTATTATCAGTTAGTCAGTTAGTCAGTAGTCTTTCATTTGGGCAGTCTTTCTGTTATTCCCCAAATCATGGGATGGTTGGCTGAAACTTAAAAAGAAACTTACATTTTATTTATTTCATAAATTTGTTTGTATTACCAAAGAGCCTTTCTAAGTACTATATTTCCTGAAACTTCTACTTCTGGGAAAATGGAATAGATAAACTTTTTCCTATTCCTCCCACCAAGGTCATTATGTAGAAAATGAACTTAAGAAGACACTGAGGGCTTTCCTTGTGGCGCAGAGGTTGAGAGTCCACCTGCCGATGCAGGGGACACAGGTTCGTGCCCCGGTCTGGGAAAATCCCACATGCCACGGAGCGGCTGGGCCCGTGAGCCATGGCCGCTGAGCCTGCGCGTCCAGAGCCTGTGCTCCACAACGGGAGAGGCCACAACAGCAAGAGGCCCGCGTATCGCAAAAAAAAAACAAAGAAGACACTGAAAAATATGTGAGTCAGATTGGTTAAGGACCTTGGGACTCAAACACCACAGAAAAGCTGTGCCCCCACTCTCCCCCACACTACCAAAGGCTGAGTGGGAGCCTAGACTTGTAGCCTTGCTAGGTAACAAGATGTCCCACCACTTCTATGGGCGTGGTGTCAAAGAAGACCAAGTAAGGAGCCAGGAAATTCACCTCTGAAGATCAGTAACAAGTACCCTTCCTCCCTCCCTCCCCTGCAATGTCAGTGAAGAATATGTAAGGAACCAGAACTTAACCACCCCAACCCAGAAGTAATGAGAAGCCCCTTCTTCTGGTATCATTGGAGGCCAAGTGGTGAACCTCTGTGTGGTAGTAATGAGGTGGCACTTGCCCTCCGCTGTTTGAGCAATGCCAGAAAAAGCCAGCTAATACTGAAGGTTTAAATAAGATCCACAGTCTCATAGCATAATATAAAAATATCCAGGTTTCAGTAAAAATCATTTGTCACACCAAGAAACAGAAAAATCTCAAACTTAATGAAAAATATTTTTACATGCTGACACCAAGATGACAGTGAAAGTAGAATTACCTGACAAATATTTTAAAGCAGTCATGTTAAAGATGCATTAGTAAGCAATTATGAACACACTTGAAACAAATGAAAAACCAGAAAATCTCAGCAAAGAAACAAAAGATATAAAAAAGAATCAAGTGGAAATTTTAGAACAGAAAAATAGAATGTTTGAAGTACAAAGTTCAATGTATGGACTAACCAACAGGATGGAGACAGTAAAGGAAAGAATCTGTGAACTACAAGACAGAATAATAGAAATAACCTAATCTGAACAGTAGAGAGAAAATAGACTAAAATTTTAAAAAAATTAACAGATCCTAGAGACCTATGGGATTATAAGAAAAGATCTAACATTCACAATATTGGATTCCTGAAAGGAGAGGAGAAAGAAGGTAGTGCTGAAAAGTGCTTAAAGAAATAATGGCTGAAAATATGCCAAATTTGGAAAGGAACATAAACCCATACATTCAGACATCTGAATGAACCCCAAAGAGTATAAATCTAAAGAAATTCAAGCCAAGGCACACCGTAATCAAATTTCTGAGAAATAAGCAAAGAAAAAAAAGTCCTGAAAGCAACCAGAGGAAAAAAAGATACCTTCCCTACAGGAGAGACACAACTAGAGTGACAAGAAATTTCTCATTAGAAACTAGGGTGATGAAAGAAAAGAAGTGTCAATTGAGAATCCTATACCCAGGGAAAATATCCTTCAGGAATTAAGGACAAATTAAGATATTCTCTGATGAAGGAAAACAAAGATTTTGTCACCAGCAGATATATTCTAAAAGAAGTTTTCTAAACAGAAAGGAAATGATAAAAGAACTTTGGGATTTTAGGAAAAGAGAACACAGTAAGCAAAAATACTGGTAAATATAGTTTTCTTTCTTCTCTTGAGTTTTCTAAATTATGTTTGACAGTTGGAGCAAAAATTATAACATCTTCTGATATGGTTCTAAATACATAGAGAGAGGAAATATATTAGACAATTATAAATAGGGGGAGGGTGAAAGGAGGTAAGGTTTCTATACTACACTCAAACTTGTAAAATGATGAAATCAGTAGACTATGATAAGTTATGTATATATAGTGTAATACACAGGTTACACTAAAAATGCTTTACAACAAGATAGACTCAAAGACACTATCAAGAAATCAAAGTGGAATTCTAAACAATGTTCAAGTAACCCATAATAGACAGGTAAAAAGAAAACAGAGAAATGAAAAACAGAACAAAAAAAAATTTAAATGGTACACTTAAACCTGGCATAACAATAATTAGAACATATGTAAACAGTCTAAATACTTTAAAAGACAAAGATTGACAGGGTGGATTAAAAAACACCCAAGTATATGCTGTCTACAGGAAATTCTCTTCAAATATAATGATGCAGTCAGGTTGAAAGTAAAAGGATAGAAAAAATGTATCATGCAAACATTAATAAAAGGAAAAGAAGAGCAACTATATAACATCAGATAAAGTAGACAGTGAAGCAAAGAAAATTATCAGAAACAAAGAAGGACATTATATAATGATAAAAGGGTCAATCCATCAAGAAGACATAGGACTCTTGAATGTGTATTTTCTGCATCAAACATCAGAGCTACAAAATAGGTGAAGCATAAACTGACAGAACTTAAGGAAGAAATAGATAAATCCACAATATAATTATTGGTAGAATACTTAACATTATTAAATAATTATTTTAATTAATTATTAATAATTATTGGTATATAAAATATAATTGATAGAATAACCAGACAGAAAATCAGCAAGGACCTTCAACAACTCAACAACTCCATAAACCAATGGATCTAAGCAGCATCCCTAGGAAACCTCACCCAACAGAAGAATATACATTCTTTTAAAATACCCATGGAACATATACCAAGATAGACCATGTCCTGGGCCATAAAACAAACCTTAACAAATTTTTGTTTGTTTGTTTGTTTCGGTACGCGGGCCTCTCACTGTTGTGGCCTCTCCCGTTGCGGAGCACAGGCTCCGGACGCGCAGGCTCAGCGGCCATGGCTCACGGGCCCAGCCGCTCCGCGGCATGTGGGATCTTCCCAGACCGGGGCACGAACCCGTGTCCCCTGCAATGGCAGGCGGACTCTCAACCACTGCGCCACCAAGGAAGCCCCCTTAACAAATTTTTTAAAATTGAAATTATATAGTGTGTTCTCTAATAACAACGTAATCAAACTGGAGGTAGGTGACAAAATATAACAGAAAAAAATATTTGTAAACTAAACAACACACTTCTAAACAGTCCATGGGTCAAATAGGAAGCCTCAAAGAAAATTAAAAAATACATTGAACTGAACAAAAATGAAAAAACAACATATCAAAATTTCTCAGACTCAACTAAAGCAGTGCTGAGGGAGAAATTTATATCACTAGTGCATAGCTAGAAAAGAAACTCAAATAAACAATCTAACCTCTACCTCAAGAACCTAAAAAACAAAGATGAAATGAATTCAAAGAAAGCAGAAGAAAGGAAATAACAAAAGATAAGGGCAGAAATCAGTGAAACTAAAAACAGAAAAACAATAGAGAAAATCAATGAAACAAAGAGCTGGTTTTTAGCAAAGATCAATTAAATTGACAAACTTTTAGCAAATCTGACAAAGAAAAAAAGAGAGAAGACATAAATTATGAATACCAGGTATAAAACAGGAGAAATCATCACAGGTCCTGCAGAATGAAAGGATAAAATGGAATACTACAAACAGCTCTACACTCATAAATTTGACAAATTTGAATAACTGGGCCAATTCCTCAAAAAACACAACTTACCCAGTATGAGATAAATCTCTAGAATAGCGCTCCAACTATTAAAAAACTGAATTCATAATTTAAAAACACCCCTCCAAATCTCCACGCCCAGATGGTTTCATTAGAGAATTCTACTGAAAGTTTAAAGAATTAACACTAAATCTATACAATATCTTCCAGAAAATAAAATAGGAGAAATTATCTCCCAATTCATTTTACAATGTTGTATTACCCTGACACCACATCAAACAAAGACAGTACAGAAACAGGAAACTACAGACCAGTATCCAGGTCCTGGCACAACTGTTGTGATACTGTCCTATATTGCAGGATGTTACTCTTGTGGGAAACTGTGTAATGTGTAGAGATATCTCTACATTATTTCCTACAATTGCATGTGAATCTAAATTATTTCAAAATAAAAAATACACCTACAAAAACTTGTTCCTTTTAAGTCTCATATTTTGAAATATTTTTACTGAATAATATTTTAAGTAATCATTTTTTTGCAATTTAATTAATCAAATTTCTAAGTTGGAGTCAATAGCTTATTTCAATATCAATATCAAAGAGATGAAGAAACTGAGATCCAGAAAAGTTACACGGCTTGATCAAGTTTAACAACACCTTAATTACTAAATTATGACAAGAGTCCTTGACGCCCAACTCATACTTTCCACCAAAATATTAGATTGAACTGCATAAAATTACCAATACTGAGCCACTGTTACCTATTAAAAATAGGTTTAACCCAGTATATAATCACTATTGTGGAAAGGACTTTGAATGCTGCTGTATTTTCTAATAAGCATTTATTTAGTATCTATTGCATGCTTAATCAAATATGAAGTGCTTAACTCTAAGGAATATGTCATTTAATTCTCCTTTGATGTATGACTACTAGTGTTGTTGCCAGGACTTAGAATCCCTCAGGAACTACCTGAAATCTCATTCCCCCCATCCCAATCTGAAGTCGTCCCCTATCTCTTGTGCCGTCATGTTGCTAGGATTTATGTCACTAGACTGGATTCTCAAAGCACCATGGGAAAAAAGCTGGAGGATTAGCACTTGACCTATGCTCATCCAGAGGCCTAGACCCACGGTCTAATCCCAAAGTTTCCTCTCTCAGAATCACCACCTAAGAAGTTCTAGGTCTAAATAGGTGCAAAACTATCCTCAGAGTTTGTGAGAGTTTTCCAGACTGAAAATTGTTCCTAGTCCTTTTTGTTTCAAACTAGAATTGAATATAAGTGTCTAGGGGTGGGTGGAGGAAAAGATGGAGATCCCAGTATCAACCTGTCCTTCTAGGAGTCTTTCACACTGAGGGTGATCCAGGACATTGAAATAGCCCAGGGCCTCTCCATCTAGCCAGGTCCCAGTGCCACCACAGTGCATTGCTCCCTGGTCACTCCAGAAGCACACTTCCAGCCAGCTGCTTTAGGTTCTTCCTTTTCAGTAGCTTATCTATCTAACAGTTGTCACCTTGTGGGTCATAATCAATACAAACTAGAGCAAAGAACCTGGATACTCATCCCAGCTCTGCCTGTGAGCAACAGGCACCAACTTAATTCGTCCTAGCCTTGCTTGCTTGGCCAATAAAGTAGTGAAAATACTGGTGTAATAAGCTAATGAGATAATGCCATGTTTTCCAAACCATAGTATGTTTATTAATGGTATATGAGATGATTTTAGGTAGTTTATATCAAACTATTTATCTTAAGTACTTTTACTCATACCTTACTAGAGAAGACAAATTGTTTCCTTTTTATAGTAAATTCCCTTTAAAAATAAATATGTGTCCATTTTTTCAAAATATAAAGTCACTTAAAGAAAAATATTAAGTACATAATGTAACAAAATGACTTGTGAAGGAAACTGATGTATTGGAAACACCGAGTTAACATATGCTGTGCTTGTCAATGTAAGACATCTTGTCTAGTCATACCAACACTGCAATAGAAAGGATGGTGCATGCCTGAATTGTCCCTATGTCCATTCATATCGACAAAATGTAATAGTTAATTGCTTCGCTTTTTTCTTTGCCGGCATATACAGTCTCAAAGCATGCAATCCCTGCTACCACCAACTACCCTAGACTTCATGTCACATCACATCACTGTCCTCCTGTGGCTTTCCGTTTCCCATATAAGCTCCTCATCTCATGTTTTTAACCACTCAGAATCCATGTCATTCACTTTGCTCACACAATCTTGTCTACCCTGTTGCTACTATGCCACAATCGATTCATCCCGCAAGATTTATTTCAAAACTCACCTGCGTCTGGATATCTAGATAACTACTTTGCTTTCAGATGACTTTCTTACTTTGAAAGTCCCCAGCATTGATGACTATAGTTGGTTTTGTCTGGGCTTACAATAGCAAGACAAAAGAAATAAACAGAAAATTACAGTGATGGATAATGAGTGCTATGGCAAAGATATTACGCATTGTAGTGCAGGAGGTAGTATATGAAGGTCTTAAAAATACAGACTGGAGCCAGACCATCTGGGTTTGAATTCTGGCACACCACTTGCCACTTGGAGAAGTTATTCAGCCTGAGTCTCAAAATCTCATCTGAAACTGGGGATAATAACAATTGCTACTTCATAAGGTTACTGTGAGAATGAAATAAATTAGCATAGGGAAGTGCTTAGACAATACCTGAAATACTAGTTATTGTTATACGAAAAAGCCACCACTGGCAACATATAAGAGGTGCTCCTAACCAAGAGTCCTAACCAAGAGGCTGCCTGGAGACAATGGAGTCCAATTCAGTATAGCAGGACAGGTGGGAGTGTATGCGTCTTGCGGGAGGGGAGCAGGCAGAATAGGGTGGACTAGGCAGTGCATATATCAGCTGCAAAGTCACACATAAGTGGGCATGGGAATGAGAAGTAAAAGTGCATGGCATGTTACAGAACTGCATGTGGCATCTCTAGTTCAAGGGGACTGAGGTAGAAAGTGATGGAAAAGGGATGGACTGAGGCTAAGTCACAGGAAAGCTCTGCATGTCATCCTCAGAGGTTTGGGGAAAAAAATATTTGAGTGTCTGCTATGTTCCAGATGCTACTTTGTTTTAGCGACTGGACAATAGAGTACAATCGTAAAATGTACACAGCCTCTATATTTGGCATGGCCTAATTAGGAAGATAAATACACAATTAAATGACAAATTAAATGATAAATACTTAATTGAAGAATGTAGTAAGTGTTATGAAAGCACAAAGCCTATGTTTATGTTTTCCAAAGACATGAACAAAGTCTTAACAGATGAGTAAATGTTCACCAAACAGCAAGCAGGAAATCAGAAAGGTTACATTATTTACCAAAAAACAATAATATGGCATTATGTGCCAAACTCTTTCTATACATTTTCAAAAATATTGTATTATTAATCCTTCTGACAAGCAGTTTTATTATTACCAGTTTTTATTAAACTTATTTTAGAGATGAGGATCCCCAAGGTCACACACTAAACCGGTTTTCTTGACTAGTTACATTTAGTTTTCTTTAGAATATAGTACTCTTCATACGGTAGATACTCCATCACTACTGTATTTGGCAATTAGATAAAAGGCAGTATTATTCTTATTTGTACATAAAGTTTCAAGTTCATGACAAATAGTCCAGGTTCATGACAAAAAAATTCATGACAGTTCATGACAGAAAAATAACAGATTTTCATTTTAGAAGCCCTGAGTTCCACGGACTATGAGAGATGGTTGTGACACACTAGCATGTCAATATACATACACATAAAACTTCAGAAAACATCAACATGGTACATTTCATATTTAGTAGCTATTTCTTCCAAACAGCAGCAGTCACACCATCCATCATATTGCTTGTTCTGACAGTAAAGAAAATAAACTGTATTTAATCAGAGGATTAACTGAGGACCACACTGATCACAATGGTCTCTCACATTCTGTTGCTGGCAGGTGAGGAATGAAGTTGAAGGTCATGATAGAAAGATAAAGATGAACATGTTTCCTTTTTCTTGTCTTCTTCCATAGTTATAACCCAAGTTCCTCTGAACACCTTGGCAGACAGAGATGAAGCAGCAGACCCCTGGACATCTGAAGGGGCAAAGCCCACATTCACACTGGATGTGATTGAGTGACTGACTGACAGCAATTACTCAGGATGTCCAACTTAACAGATTGCTTTCACATACCTTATCTCCTTCAGTCTTCATGAAAACTCTGGGAAAGAGCTAATATCATCCTTATTTCACAGAGAAGGGGAAAGAACCTTAAAGGAAGCAAATGATGCAGCTAATTATGGCAGGACTTGCATCTGGGTAGTTGCCTCCAGGTCTACCGAGTTTTATACTCCTTGCAATCTCTATTCGGAAGGTCTCTGACATTAGCCATGTCCATAAAGGAAATATTGGTTAGACTCACCATGTTATGAGCCTTTTAGCAAGAGGAAATGAGGTTGGTGTAAAGGTACTTATTCATAGATCAGACAATAGAGGTCATGTGGCTTCTCTTGATCCTCATCCTGTGGCTTTGCTCCCTCATCCCCTGCTCTCTGTACACTGGTCTCCTCACTATTCCTCAAACAGATCAAGCCCAACCATGCTCCCCATTTGCTGTTACTCCATACGGAATTCTCTTCGTGGCACTCTTCCTAAGAAGGACTTTATTGAAAGACCTTCACTCTCTCCTCTTCTTGTCACCTGATCACCCTTCCCTGCTATATTTTTTTCTATAGTTCTTATCATCTGGCATAGTACATTTTGAAGTACAGTTGATGTACAAGTTACAGGCGTACAATATCATGATTCACAACTTTCAAAGGTTATACTCCATTCTTAGTTATTATAAAATATTGGCTAAATTCCCTGTATTGTACAATATATCCTTGTAGCTTATTTTATACATAATAGTTTATACTCTTAATCCCCTACCCCTCTTATATTGCCCCTCCTCCCTTCCCTTTCCCCACTGGTGACCACTAGTTTGTTCTTTGTATCTGTGAGTCTGCTTCTTTTTTGTCATATTCATTAGTATAGTATATTTTTAGATTCCACATATAAATGATATCATACAATATTTGTCTTTCAGTTAGCAAAATACCCTCCAAGTCCATCCATGTTGCTGCAACTGGCAAAATTTCATTCTTTTTGTATGACTGAGTAGTATTGCATTGTGTATATATATCACATCTTCTTTATTCATTCATCTGTTGATGGACACTTAGGTTGCTTTCAAATCTTGGCAACTGCAAATAATGTTGCTATGAACCCTGGGGTGCATGTATTTTTTCGAACTGGTGGTTTTGGGTTTTCTTGGATATATACCCAGGGTCATATGGTAGTTCTATTTTTATTTCTTTGAGAAACGTCCATACTGTTCTCCACAGTGGCTGCACCAATTTACATTCCCACCAATAGTGCACAAGGATTCCTTTTTCTCCACATGATCACCAGCATTTGTTACTTGTAAACTTTCTGATGACAGCCATCCTGATAGGTGTGAGCTGGTATCTCACTGTGGTTTTGATTTGTTTATTGGCTTGTTGTATACCTTTCCCTACTAGTGTAAACTCTATTAAGGTAAGGAGTTTTGATTGCATTTACTCTGCTATATTCCTACTATCCAGTGACTGGCATGCAATAGACATATAATAAATGTTTGCATAGAAGGAGAGATTGAGATAGAGATATGGAAGAGAGAGAAGGAGGAGAAGGAGGGGAAAGAGGTGGAGGAAGAGGAGGGGAGAGAGAAGGAGAGGGAGGGAAGGACCTGAGTTCTGACTCTACCACCTATTTCATGGCCGGGTAAACTTATGTCACTGTACTCATGGAACACAGTTCCTTCCTCTCGACAATAAAGAGTTTAGATTCAATCACCTCTAAGATGACTACCAAGATGAATGTTCCATCATTCTGTGCATTGTGGTTCTACTTTTCCTTTTTTCTAATAGAAAAGGGGAAATAAACAGTCAGCCACCAAGGGAAAGGCTGCACACATCAGCAGGCTCTGCTTTCTGCACCTATTATCACACTTACTAGTGTGCTGAACACAGCTAGCCTGATTCTAATGAATGAGGGGCCTGGGATTTCCCTGGCGGTCCAGTGTTGACTGACTCCACACGTCCACTGCAGGGAGCACAGGTTCAGTGTCTGGTCGGGGAACTAAGATCCCGCATGTCGCACGAGCTCAGACAAAAAAATAAAATAAAGTATGATTGACATGTACACACTGCTATATTTAAAATGGATAACCAACAAGGACCCACTGTATAGCACAGGGAACTCTGCTCAATATTATGTAACAGCCTAAATGGGAAAAGAATTTGAAAAAGAATGTATAATTGGATCACTTTGCTGTACACCTGAAACTAACACAACATTGTTAATCAATTATACTCCAATATAAAATAAAAATTTTAAAAAATGAATAAGGGGCCTTTCTATGTGGCATTATTTGAGATATTTCAGGAAAACTTCCGGTTAGTCAAAAGTATCTTTCCCCACAAATTTCTGTTGATACTTAAAATTCTAAGGTACATGGCATTTCTGTAGGCACTTTCTCTTATTAAATTAGAAATATCACACAAAACCCCTATCAGTCACAATACATGTGAGACAGCACTGAAAAAAGAATAGGACTTGGGTGTCAAGAAGACCAGGATGGGAAGCCTGACTGCCACTTAATGGCTACAAGAACTTGAGCAATTGACTTTATTAAATCTTAGCTTCGTAACCTGGAAATGGGGATAATAATAGTACTTGCTTTACAGGGATTTTGTGTGAGAAATAAATGACATGAAGCTTCTAAAGCATTTAAGAAATGATCAATAAACTAATGCTAATATGTTCTTTTTAATAGTATAGGATTAATGATAGCTGATCCCAGTGAGCAGTTAGCTTCTGGTGTTGGGTTTATAAATGGGCATATTCTGGATAAGGGGAGGAAATATAGATTCAGAACACAAGAGTGAATGTCTCCTTAGGGAGTCAAACGGGCACTGGTGTCGGGGGATGGGGGAGGCTGGGCAATCTGGAGTCACAAGGGCTCCATAAGGAAGAAAGGGATCAAAGAAAACTGTCAGTAGTAATTGCAATCAGAACTCTCACTTTTTCAATGATGTTTTAAACATTTTGAAATGCATTTACTGTCTTTTTGGTTAACCAAGGCCACAGGGTATTGTAATTCCTCAGATACTACACGTCATCTCACATCAAATCAATGCAGCACTAGCTGACACAAGAGAATCCAGTTCTCTGCAGTAGACATGAACATCACTTAGTGGCCCCGAGTTCCGGGCTTGGCCAGTCAACTTGTCAGCAAAGGTTGGAGATGTTTGGGAAAATCAAAACGAGCACGAAAATCTAGAGTGGCGCCAACTCATTTATCATCCTAAATGAAAACATTGCTGCTGTGTCTAGAGCACTGATATCTTCTATATAAACTAGAGATCTTTTTCTTTGTGGACAAAAGTTTCATTTTAGTGATTACATCATGTTTCAAAACTGGTAGAGTACCAAGGAAAAGGAGCGGGAAGTAATCCAGAAAAATAGCTTTGCACCAAAAATAAAGAGGACCCAGTAGTAGAAATTGAGGATCACTGTGACTTTATGCCTCCTTATTAAGCCAGCTCCTGTTTTCCTAATATCATTTTTTAAGATTTTCTCAATCTTTTGCATCAGTTATCTGAAACTTGTAATATTCAATATTAGACAACTATAACTGCACTCGATAAGAAAAATTAAAACCTAAACCTTTAGAGAAATAGAAACAGAAAATGGCATTGTCTTAAACATACTGTCAATTGATAAACTACATATTTATAATATGGTCTCCTCCCAAATAACTCAAATCTGGGTTCACTCAAATCTGATTCACTGTTTTGTTCACTGATTCACTGTTTGACTTTTGAAGAGTTTTAGAGGCTTTGAGGACTCTTTCTCTGCTTTAAAATAATTGCTCCAAAGAACTAATACACAAATATCAGTCTTTCGGCAGTTTGTTATTGAGGGCCCACAATGCTAACGGCAGACTTAGGCACTTTCCTCTCAGGTCCAACTGCACCTGAGAGCACATTTCACGTTGCCATTAAGCTGCCAGCCCTTGAGAGCTAAGACTTCTTAATTTCGTCACTGTCCTTATACACAGCACATATTAAGCACTGAATTGAATATCTTTTAAATTAATAAATGAATAATGGATAAATTAATCACCACTGGGAATGTGAACTTGTTTAAAGCTCAACTTATCTTACAAGTTAGCTGGATAGATAAGATATGCAAAATTAAATAACAAACCAAAAGTTGAATTACCCTAACGGCTTAACTTTCCCAGGGAAGAGTACATGGGCAGTAGCTATCCTGCAATGAGGAGAAGCAGGACAGCCTGCTGGGTGAGAGTTTAGGCTCTGAAATGAGATAGAATTTGTTGCTTGACTCTATCATTTTCTAGCTGTATAAACTTGGGTAAGTTACTGTCAAAGGATAATGAGACCATTACACATTATCTGAAATAAGACAAAGCAGAATGTATTGCTTGTACAGCAAGAGAGAGTGATACTGGTCAGGCACAGTATCTGTGATCTTCCAAAGGATTTAGGGGAAGCATGCTGTTCATGGACACTTTCAGAGGCATCTGTGGAAGCCTGACTACTGGGGGTAAAGGCTGTTGTTAACTGTTTGAAACTAAGAAATGTATTTGTAGGAGTGAGTCCTGATTGGCTGACTTTCAGAAGCAAAGGGCTGTCCTTGATTGGTTGGCTTATAAAGCACATTCACTGCAGCAGTTGTTGATCAAGTGGACTGGATTTACAACCAGTTCTGTTGACCACTTGTTGCCATGGCTACAGAACAATTAATCTTTTCGTATGTATGTGAAAACTTAACCTTTCTAGATTTCAGTTTCTTATCTATAAACTTCACAGGGGTTTTATATGAATTTTAAAAGATAACACTCAAAGAACTTACACTGTGCTTGCCACATAGCATTCAGTAAAAGTTATATTTTTAAGATACACATGAAGCATTTTGTTTGTAAGATGGATAGAGTTCCTATGAAATGTGCTCTGAATGCTTTTGCTGGAACACCATGAAACATTGTCATTTACTTCCTCTTTTCCCTTTCTCCACTCGGTTAAAAAAAAACAAAACTCAACTAACATGGTATTTTATTCACAAAGGCCTAACATTGAGTTTAAATGGGCTTATATTACCTAGGATTCTGTTTTTCTTCTATTCTACCTTAGCTCACTTTAGATTCTGAAGGTATGAGATAAATAGAATGGCTGTTCTCCAGTGCCCTAGGAGAATATGGGGAATTGTGGTAGACTGGATTATTGTCTCCAGTTCTTCTCTCCTACCTTGTTATAGATTGTACATGACTTTCCAGTATCTCTCACCAAGTAAACAGAGTGTGTTCCTTACCCCCAATGATACTGGTGTTGGCCACATGAATTACTTTAGTCAGTGGATTGTAGCAGATGTAATTCAAGGAAAGGCTTTAGCCTTGCTTTTAGGATTTGGCTTGGAATTTTGCATCTTTGCCATCTACCATGAGAGTAACATACCCCATAGGAGGCACACAGAGCAGATCTGGACCCTATGTGTAGGCTGAAGGCCCAGGTCACCAACATACCCTTGACTGAGAAAAATAAATATTTATTGGTGTAAAGTCACTGTGGTTTGCTGTACAGCAAAGGCTGACTAATATATAAAGGAAAGAGATGAGGCAGAGTCTGGATGGTTATAGAATGAAAAAGAGAAATGGAGCAGGAATGGGGAGTAAAGACCAGAGAAATAAATTAACCTAAGAAAAATATTGCCATTACCTTCTTTTGCTTCATATGTAAGGAGAATATTAATACATTAATACTTTCCTCCTAGGTACAAAATAATACAAAGATAGAGCAATCAAGAAGACTAAAATATAGGGCTCTCTGGGAGAGATACACTCAGTGCAAAACAGAAAGATAAATGTTTCATACCTGACCTTTAAGAAGCCAGCGTACTGAAGACTGAGGAGGCTATAAGCTGAAAAACTAATCCTGAGACTGAGAAGTTTCAGAAAGAAAAGAGAAGACCAAGATTCTAGGTGCTAGGACAGTCTTCTTACAAAGTTTTTTTTAATCACACTACGGATTTGATACAATGTAGAATTAAATTCATTCTTTATGTTCATATATGGCAACGAAAAAGTACATATTAAGTAAAAACATAGAGGGTCTCTGAGGCACAGCTAGAAAATATGGACAAATAATTATTAGATGTGATTCATTTGATAAGGATGATTCTAACTTTTCTGATCCAGAAGGATTTTGCAGATGTCAGAATCATAAAAATCAGCATATATTATCTTTTAAATACTAATGAACAATATTGAGAAAGTGGCAGCTCATAGCATTTGAGGCTTCAAGTTTAAATTTATCATATCATGAAGTCAAATATCAAAGTGTTACCTTTGATTAAACTAATATTAGAACTCTGGCTAAAACTCCAGAACAGCTTTGGTTATCTAGGTCAGACCCGTTCCATAAGAGTCTTGTTAATTTATGAGGGCCTAGTTAATTTCTTTCATGAAAAAGATTATAATTTCAGATCCCAAGGGTTTTACAATGACAGCCTAAACAAAGATGTCTCTTTGAAACCAAACTATAAACTTAACAGTTTAAATTATATATGCCAGATTGCATCTCATAAATTTAGAACGCTCTTCTCAAAAGATTAGAATGCAATGAAGTTAAACTGTTTATATTTGGAAATTCTGAACTTTTAGAAGAAAGGCCAACTTGTCCACATCATCCCTCACTATTTAAAACAGTTCATGTGCATTTGATGGCTGTGAGGTTTTATTCCTTCCCTGTTATGGTGTTATCATAGTAACAACTTTGAAAAAAAAGTACGCTTTGTTCTTACTTCTGCACTTCTTTTTAATAACATTCTCATCTACACAGTCAAAGGAAAAGAAAATTTAGGACACTCCTTTTTTCCCCACTCAAACTGCTGTTGCTAAAAGAAGACTTTGAACCTGAATTATTTAGATGTACTCTACGTTATCTGAATTTGTTGGGTAATAATTCAAACTTTCCTTTTGGTTCAGCAAAATAAGGCTTTGAGGGATAAGTAAATATGGCTGAGGAAGTTCTTTGAACTAGCAATTATTCATCAACTAAAATGCTTCCAATTACTGTTAACAAAAACACAAGCATCACATCCTCACAGTATAACCTCCACAGGCAGAAAAGAAGAAACTCCCTGACTTCTGCCTTCTCCCATTTCCCAAAAGTCCCTCAGACGAACTTTCCCTCAAGTATCCTGGCTAGAAGAGATTCACATGCCTAGCACAGGCGAGCAGAATAGAACCAATTGCCTTAGGACAACTAAGATGCATTCCATGCACTGAGGACAGCTCCAGGCACCCCTGAAGCCCATGGCCTTATTGTATACAATTGGGTTTAATACATAAATTGCATGAGGGGAGGATTATAGTTTAATAGATGATTGACAGTATCCACCATTGGCTTTTAGCTACATTTTTATAGCACTTAAAACTTTTCAAACATTTTTAGATATGTATTTTAATTCTCAAAACATCTGGAAATGTGGAATATAACCGATTATTCCTATCTTACATACTGAGGTCCAGGGAAGTTAAGTGGCTTGCCCAAGGCCACAAAACTGATAAAAAGATCTTGAATTTGTGTCATATTCATTTAAAAAATAATCACATAATGTTAAATAGTTCCCAAATAATGGGAAATTATATTAATTAATTTCCCTTTTAAAACATGCAGGCATTTATATGTTACTTTTTTAATGTTAAAAATACACCAGGAATCCCCCTGACATGTTCTCCTTCTGATATGAATTTCTACTTGACAAGCACTTTATGCTATTATGAATTTGTATAATAGCCTCAAAGAAAAAGTCTTTACACTTTGACATGGTAAAAACAGTTGAAAACTCTTTCAAAAGCAAGATGAACTGCCTATGCTACAGTTGGCCAATATCCTATCCTGAATGTAGGAGATGACACTGACTGTTACTGATGCAGAATTATAGAGAATGTCACTGTGCTTAAACTCATTTATTGCAATAAAAGGCAGAGAGGAGACCACCTGGAGTCAGTTAGCCCAACTTCTGTCTCTCAGCTGGGCAAATAAAGGGATTTTATCTCCGTTTAAAATATTTGTAGGGGCTTCCCTGGTGGTGCAGTGGTTAAGAATCTGCCTCCCAATGCGGGGGACATGGGTTTGAGCCCTGGTCAGGGAAGATCCCACATGCAACAGAGCAACTAAGCCCGGGTGCCACAACTACTGAGGCTGCACTCTAGAGCCCGTGAGCCACAACTACTTAGCCCATGTGCCACATCTACTGAAACCTGCGTGCCTAGAGCCCGTGCTCCACAACAAGAGAAGCCACTGCAGTGAGAAGCCTGCTCACCACAACAAAGAGTAGCTCCTGCTCGCCGCAACTAGCGAGAGCCTGTGTGCAACAACGAAGACCCAGTGCAGCCAAAAATAAATTAAAAAAAAATTTGTAGAGTAAGATCATCTGTAGTTAGTACTGGTACCTTGCTAAGCTGATTTAAAATGTGCCATGTCATAGGTAGCTCTATAACTGTACTCATCTTCTTGGTTGCTGTGTACTCACAAAAGGGCCTTCATATTCCCTTCTGTGAGCAATGGAGGTGACAGTGCCATGAGAGTGTCACTCTCTCAAGTAAGGTCAGCCTTAACTCTCTTGTCAATTCTGTTACCTCTTCTCTGTTTTGTTTTGTTTTGTTTTTTGGGGGGTGGTTATTACATAATATTGATAAATTCCTAATTTATCCATTCTTAATAGCATTATTTTTTTTATTTATTTTTTTGCTGTACGCGGGCCTCTCACTGTTGTGGCCTCTCCCGTTGCGGAGCACGGGCTCTGGACGCGCAGGCTCAGCGGCCATGGCTCACGGGCCCAGCCGCTCCGCGGCACGTGGGATCTTCCCAGACCGGGGCACGAACCCGCGTCCCCTGCATCGGCAGGCAGACTCTCAACCACTGCGCCACCAGGGAAGCCCAATAGCATTATTTTTAGAACTCCGCAGACCAATCCCATTAAAAAGTTAGTTAGTAGTGAATGATTATTTAAATTAACATTACTCTTTGAGATTTTCAAAAGTATTTCACTTCTAGGAATCTGTCCTCTAGAAATACATGCACATGTACACCAACATATATGTACTAGGCACTTCATTGCTACATTGCTGTAATTATGAAAATTTAGGAACAATATAAACTACCATCAGTAGAAGCACAGTTAAAAAAAATTATTATATACACATAAATGGAACTTCAGGCAGTTCTTTTAAAAATTTGGTAAATTTTTATGTACTGATGGAGAAGATGTATATCATAAATTGTTTTATTTTAAAAGCAAGATGTAGAGCAATACTTACCCTGTATTCCATTTTTGCTTTAAAAATACATGGTATTTGGGCTTCCCTGGTGGCACAGTGGTTGAGAGTCCGCCTGCCATTGCAGGGGACACGGGTTCGTGCCCCTGTCCGGGAAGATCCCACATGCCACGGACTGGCTGGGCCCGTGAGCCATGGCCGCTGAGCCTGCGTGTCTGGAGCCTGTGCTCCACAACGGGAGAGGCCACAACAGTGAGAGGCCTGCGTACGGAAAAAAAAAAAAAAAAAAAAAGCAAACATGGTATGAAATAAATAAAAATATATGTTGTATGAGCATAGAAAATCTCTGGAAGTGTACACAGCACTGTTAACAGTGAAACTTGTAGGAGAGTGTCAGTGAAGAATAAAACAGCTTACTTTTAACTTTACACATTTCTGTGTAGTTAGCTAAGTAATGAGTTTATAATTTTAAATAATCTGAAAAGAAAAAAGTTCAATTTTAGAATATTGGAATTGTTTTTTCATTTTCATTTTTTCATTATGTTCATAAACATTATGCAATTGTTTCTTCATTAGAGTGGTTTGATAAAAGATATCATAGAGTTGCAGCAAGAAGTAGTGATGAACAAACTGCCAGGGTTTGAATACCAGTTCTGCTACTTACTAACTGTGCATCCTGGGGTAAGGGACTTAGTTCCTTTGTGCCTCACTTTCCTCATCTGTAAAGTGGGGACAATCACAGTACCAACAGAGAATATTGTAAGAAGAAAAAGGAGACAGCACATAAAAAATTCTTACTTAAAACAGTATCTGGGGTTCCACCCATCAGGAAACTTACACAAGCCTCTTAGATAGCCTCATGCACCAGAGGGCAGATAGCAGAAGCAAGAAGAACCACAATCCTGCAGCCTGTGGAACAAATACCACATTCACAGAAAGATAGACAAGATGAAAAGGCAGAGGGCTATATACCAGATGAAGGAACAAGATAAAACCCCAGAAAAACAACTAAATGAAGTGGATACAGGCAACCTTCCAGAAAAAGAATTCAGAATAATGATAGTGAAGATGATCCAGGACCTCGGAAAAAGAATGGAGGCAAAGATCGAAAAGATGCAAGAAATGTTTAACAAAGACCTAGAAGAATTAAAGAACAAACAGAGATGAACAATACAATAACTGAAATGAAAACTACATTAGAAGGAATCAATAGCAGAATAACTGAGGCAGAAGAACATACAAGTGATGTGGAAGACAGAATGGTGGAATTCACTGCTTCAGAACAGAATAAAGAAAAAAGAATAAAAAGAAATGAAGACAGCCTAAAAGACCTCTGGGACAATATTAAACACAACAACATTCGCATTATAGGGGTCCCAGAAGGAGAAGAGAGAGATAAAGGACCCAAGAAAATATCTGAAGAGTTTATAGATGAAAATTTCCCTAACATAGGAAAGGAAAGAGCCACCCAACTCCAGGAAGAGCAGTGAGTCCCATAAAGGATAAAACCAAGGAGAAACAAGCCAAGACACATAGTAATCATATTGGCAAAAATTAAAGGCAAAGAAAAATTATTGAAAGCAGCAAGGGAAAAACAACAAATAACATACAAGGGAACTCTCCATAAGGTTAACAGCTGATTTCTCAGCAGAAACTCTACAAGGCAGAAGGGAGTGGCATGATATACTTAAAGTGATGAAACGGAAGAAACAGCAACCAAGATTACTCTATCTGGAAAGGATCTCATTCAGATTCGATAGAGAAATCAAAAGCTTTACAGACAAGCAAAAGCTAAGAGAATCCAGCACCACCAAACCAGCTCTACAACAAATGCTAAACAAACTTCTCTAAGTGGGAAACACAAGAGAAGAAAAGGATCTACAAAAACAAACACAAAACAATTAAGAAAATGGTCATAGGAACATACATATCGATAATTACCTTAAACATGAATAGATTAAATGCTCCAACCAAAAGACACAGGCTTGCTAAATGGATACAAAAACAAGACCCATATATATGCCGTCTACAAGAGACCCACTTCAGACCAAGGGACACATACAGACTAAAAGTGAGGGGATGGAAATAGATATTCCATGCAAATGGAAATCAAAAGAAAGCTGGAGTAGCAATACTCATATCAGATAAAATAGACTTTAAATAAAGAATGTTACAAGAGACAAGGAAGGACACTACATAATGATCAAGGGATCAATCTAAGAAGAAGATATAACAATTATAAATATATATGCACCCAAAATAGGAGCACCTCGATAAATAAGACAACTGCTAACAGCTACAAAAAAGGAAATTGACAGTAACACAATAATAGTGGGGGACTGTAACACCTCACTTACACCTATGGACAGATCATCCAGAATGAAAATAAATAAGGAAACAGAAGCTTTAAATGACACAATAGATCAGATAGATTTAATTGACATTTATAGGACATTCCATCCAAAAACAGCAGATTATACTTTCTTCTCAAGTGCACACAGAACATTCTCCAGGATAAATCACATCTTGGGTCACAAATCAAGCCTCAGTAAATTTAAGAAAATTGAAATCATATCAAGCATCTTTTCTGACCACAACGCTATGAGATTAGAAATCAATTACAGGGAAAACAACATAAAAAACACATCGAGGCTAAACACTACGTTACTAAATAACCAAGAGACTGAAGAAATCAAAGAGGAAATAAAAAAATACCTAGAGACAAATGACAATGAAAACACGATGATCCAAAACCTATGGGATGCAGCCAAAGCTCTAAGAAAGTTCTAAGAGGGAAGTTTACAGCCTTACAAGCCTGCCTCAAGAAACAAGAAAAATCTAAAATAAACAATCTACCCTTACACCTAAAGGAACTAGAGAAAGAGGAATAAACAAAACCCAAAGTTAGCAGAAGGAAAGAAATCATAAAGATCAGCTCAGAAATAAACGAAAAAGAAATGAAGGAAACAATAGCAAAGATCAATAAAACTAAAAGCTGCTTCCTTGAGAAGATAAACCAAATTGATAAACCAGTAGCCAGACTCATCAAGAAAAAAAGGGAGAAGGCTCAAATCAACAGAATTAGAAATTAAAAAGGGGAAGTAACTACTGATACTCAGAAATACAAAGGATCATGAGAGATTACTACAAGCAACTATATGCCAACAAAATGGACAACCTGGAAGAAATGTACAAATTCTTAGAAAAGCACAACTTTCCGAGACTGAACCAGGAAGAAATAGAAAATATAAACAGACCAATCACAAGCACTGAAATTGAGACTGTGACGAAAACTATTCCAACAAACAAAAGCCAAGGACCAGATGACTTCACAAGGGAACTCTATCAAACATTTAGAGAAGAGCTAACACACCTATCCTTCTCAAACTCTTCCATAATATAGCAGATGGAGGAACACTCCCAAACTCATTCTATGAGGCCACCATCACCCTGATACCAAACCAGACAAAGATGTCACAAAAAAAGAATATTACAGGCCAATATCTCTGATGAATATAGATGCAAAAGTCTTCAACAAAATACTAGCAAACAGAATCCAACAGAACATTAAAAGGATCATACACCATGATCAAGTGGGGTTTATCCCAGGAATGCAAGAATTCTTCAATATATGCAAATCAATCAATGATACATCATATTAACAAATCAAATGATAAAAACTATATGATAATCTCAATAGATGCAGAAAAAGCTTTCCACAAAATTCAACACCCATTTATGACAAAAACTCTCCAGAATGTAGGCATAGAGGGAACCTACCTCAACATAATAAAGGCCATACATGACAAACCCACAGCCAACACTGCTCCCAATGGTGAAAAACTGAAACCATTTCCACTAAGATCAGGAACAAGACAAGGTTGCCCACTCTCACCACTATTATTCAACATAGTTTTGGAAGTTTTAGCCACAGCAATCAGAGAAGAAAAAGAAATAAAAGGAATCCAAATTGGAAAAGAAGAAGCAAAACTCACTGTTTGCAGATGACATGATACTATACATAGAGAATCCTAAAGGTGCTACCAGAAAACCACTACAGCTAATCAATGAATTTGGTAAAATAGCAGGATACAAAATTAATGCACAGAAATCTCTTGCATTCCTATACACTAATGATGAAAAATCTGAAAGAGAAATTAAGGAAACACTCCCATTTACCATTGCAACAACAAGAATAAAATACCTAAGAATAAATCTACCTAAGGAGACAAAAGACCTGTATGCAGAAAATTATAAGACACTGATGCAAGTAATTAAAGATGGTACAAACAGATGGAGAGATATACCATGTTCTTGGATTGGAAGAATCAACATTGTGAAAATGACTATACTACCCAGAGCAATCTACAGATTCAATGCAACCCCTATCAAACTACCAATGGCATTTTTCACAGAACTAGAACAAAAAATTTCACAATTTGTGTGGAAACACAAAAGACCCCGAATAGCTAAAGCAATCTTGAGAAAGAAAAACAGAGCTGGAGGAATCAGCCTTCCTGACTTCAGACTATTCTACAAAGCTGCAGTAACCAAGGCACTATGGTACTGGCACAGAAACAGAAATATAGATCAATGGAACAGAATAGAAAGACCAGATATAAACCCATGCACATATGGTCACCTTATTATTGATAAAGGAGGCAAGAATATACATTGGAAAAAAGACAGCCTCTTCAATAAGTGGTGCTTGGAAAACTGGACAGCTACATGTAAAAGAATGAAATTAGAACACTCCCTAACACCATACACAAAAATAAACTCAAAATGGATTAAAGACCTAAATGTAAGGCCAGAGACTTAGAGGAAAACATAGGCAAATATTCTATGACATAAATAACAGCAAGATCCTTTTTGACCCACCTCCTAGAGAAATGGAAATAAAAACAAAAATTAAAAAATGGGACCTAATGAAACTTAAAAGCTTTTGCACAGCAAAGGAAATCATAAACATGACAGAAAGACAACCTTAGAATGGGAGAAAATATTTGCAAACGAAGCAACTGACAAAGGATTAATCTCCAAAATTTACAAGCAGCTCATGCAGCTCAATATCAAAAAAACAAAGAACCCAATCCAAAAATGGGCAGAAGGCCTAAATAGACATTTCTCCAAAGAAGATACACAGATTGCCAACAAACACATGAGAAGATGCTCAACATCACTAATTAGAGAAATGCCAATCAAAATTATAATGAGGTATCACCTCACACCGGTCAGAATGGTCATCATCAAAAACTCTGCAAACAGTAAATCCTGGAGAGGATGTGGATAAAAGGGAACCCTCTTGCACTGTTGGTGGGAATGTAGGTTCGTACAGTCACTATGGACAATGGTATGGAGGTTCCTTAAATAACTAAAAATAGAACTAACATATGACCCAGCAGTCCCACTACTGGGCATATACCCTGAGAAAACCATAATTCAAAAAGAGTCATGTACCCTAATGTTCATTGCAGCACTATGTTCAATAGCCAGGATATGGAAGCAACCTAAGTGTCCACTGACAGATGAATGGATAAAGAAGATGTGGCACATATATACAATGGATTATTACTCAGCCATAAAAAGAAACAAAATTGAGTTATTTGTAGTGAGGTGGATGGACCTCCAGTCTACCATACAGAGTGAAGTAAGTCAGAAAGAGAAAAACAAATACCGTATGCCAACACATATATGTGAAATACAAAAAAAAAAAAAAGTGGTTCTGATGAACCCAGGGGCAGGACAGCAGTAAAGACACCCACGTAGAGAATGGACTTGAGGACACGGTGAGGGTGAAGGGTAAGCTGGGTCGAAGTGAGAGAGTAGCACTGACATATATACACTACCAGATGTAAAATAGATAGCTAGCGGGGAGCAGCTGCATGGCACAGGGAGATCAGCTGGGTGCGCTGTGGCAACTCAGAGGGGTTGGGTAAGGAATGTGGGAGAGAGGTGCAAGAGCGAGGGTATATGGAGATATATGCATGCATATAGCTGATTCACTTTGTTATACAGCAGAGACTAACACAACACTGTAAAGCAATTATACTCCAATAAAAATGTTAAAAATAATAAAAGACAATCTTCTTTTTCTTTACTATCTCACAAAGTAAAACAAACAGGGGATTTTTAATTTAATATCATCTGAATCAACTACCAGTGTTTCCATTTTTCTACAGACAGAAACACAAAGCACTGAGAAATATGGTTTCCTTACATAAATAAGTGCCTCTATTTTCTGATAAAATATCATGGATATATCAAAAAAGTAAAATAGAGAGACAGAGAGAGCAAGACAGAGAGAAAGAAGAAGAAGAAGGAGGGGGGAGGAGGAGAAAGAGAAAAGAAAGGAAAGGAAGTGAAGAGAGAAAAATCAGGCTACTTTTATAGTGTGATTACTCTAACTGGGGCTCTCAGGTCTCCAAAGTTTCATTTCCCCTTCCTTTCTTCTAAGATACACAAGTAGTTTAGTTTCCTGGGTGGATTGCTGACTTCCTGAACATCACTTTTCCTCCCATTCAGACTACCTCTACCTGGTACTGCTTTTTCTCCACCCAATCCAGGCCTTGGAGAGTGTGCCTTCTTTGACCCAAACTAAAGACAAGAAGCACAGGATTAGATTTGCTTTGAATAACCTGTCCTTTTATCTTTTCTTAGCCTGAAGCATGAAACAGAGTGCACCTTTTTTTTTTTTAATTTCTTTCAATCAAACCCGGTCATAAACTGTATCCACTAGGAAAAGTCTATGGAGTATCCACACAATTATAAGGGAACTGAAAAATTCCACAGAAGACACTCAACTATTGTGTATCACTCCATTTCTGGCAGAGTACTGGAATTTGAAATTAAGAAGACAAAAGGGAGAAAGTTATAAATATAACAAGACCGGAAGCTACTGTTTCTGGAATTAGCTGGTTTTCAACTGCATTAGTCAAGAGAGTTCAATTACCTAGCCTTGATGTGTTTGTTATTCTCTCTCTTTTGTTCTGTCATTTGAAAATTATTTCAGAAACAGCCATCATTGCCAGATTGTTATTCTGGTACAATGCTTTCATGTATGAAATCACTATTTCAATCTTTTTTACATTTTGAATTATCATAGAACTAGTGTAGGAAGCAAGAACTATCAGCTTTTGCAAAGGCACTAACTTACTTTCTGCAATCTTACTTATGCTAATACTTATTAAGGAATCATAAACAATTAAGCTATGATTCTTCTGGATCTTCCACTTACAGGACTGCTTCAGTATAATTTGTTGTACTTTATGTGTGTGAAGGAGCAGAAGGGCCACAGCCACAAGTACTTTTTGAAGAGATTCTCTCACATAGGGAAGGTTTGTATTTTAATTTCCTCCATAGATTTCAGAATTAAACATCCAAAGTAGGACATCTCTCAGCCAGAAGTAGGCCATTTGCAGAAGACACCAATGACAGGTGTCCCTGGAACATCCTGGTGTTTCGATTCAGTTCTATTGCTGCAAGATTGCCAAAAAGCTCTGGTACAAGTGACTACAAACAGCATAATGAGCTTTAACATTTTTCTGCCTGGACGAAAAAGAAAAGATCTAAGCCAGGCTTCAATTGATTCTTCCAAAACAAAACAAACAAACAAAAAATGAAGAAAACAACAAGGAATATTAAATATAAATGTTCTACCTGAAGAGCCCCTTTGAGTAGCACTTATGAACACTGGCCTGAAGCAACTTCCTGACCCTCACGCTCAAGACCTAACCTTAATCTCATTTCTGACTTTTTCATCAGAATCATTAACAGTTATGCAAGGAGTCTGAAGCCTTTTTAATTCTCCAGTATAAAATAATTCCATAAGTACTAAAGGTTGACATCTAGGCATCTTGGGAACTATGTGATAAGACCAGATGGGAGAAGAACACACCACTCACACTTACCACCCAGGATACTCACAGCCCAAACCACCAGGCCTGCTCCCACTCCATGTAACTGGGTCCCCAAATATGCAGATCGATAACATGCTTGCTGTATTCATAGCCTTAGCTCCAAGCCATTTGTCATGATCCAATTCCCCTGTGACTTTTATTTCTACAAAATTAATAAGGGTTGTTAAGGCCTGGCTTAAATGCTGATTGGCCAATAATATTCTCTTCCTTGACATCTAGATATCCAGGGCGGTCAGAGTCTTTGGAGGGTCTTACTCCCTCAATATCCAGGGATCAAAATCAGGACTGGACAGAGATGCCTCAGAGGGACTGACTCTTCAAACTCAGACGGCTCTGGTAAGTACCCTTAAAAGTTGATGATGAGGGCTTCCCTGGTGGCGCAGTGGTTGAGAGTCCGCCTGCCGATGCAGGGGACGCGGGTTTGTGGCCCAGTCCGGAAGGCATGATCTATTCGAGGGGCTCTCTGGTATTCTGGCTTCCTGATAAATTCATCAAATTGGAAGAATTAACAGAAAATTGGAGGGCAGCTGTAAAGGAAAAGGCAGTGTATTTAAACCCCTTTCTTTCCTTCCTGTGGGTCTCTTGAAGCAGCCATATTGCCATAATTCTGGCAGCCTTTCCCTTGATAGTCCAGCCCCTTCAAGGGAGCCTCCCCCAAGGCAGCCGCCCCAAGGCTCTAGTTCCAAATGATCATGGGTTGTTCCACTGACATTCCAAGCCCAGATGGGGCAGTGACTTTCTGCTTTGCGAAACTCTGGCTGCCTCACATCCATCTGTTTTCTCATTCATCTATGACCTCTACAACTCTTCCCTTGTCTTAATTTTCTTTGGTTTGGATATTTTCCTAAATGGACTATGAGTAATATAGGGAGTATTTCAGTGGTTTAAGATATGATTAAACTACTGTAGGTGATGGCCTTACAGTGGAATGAGAGCATTTGGTGCTCCCAGATCTAAGATTCTTAACCTGGGATGAACTTCCGAATGACCTGAAGAACATTTTTGAAAGCCAGATTCTTAGCTCTTGTTTAAGGTCTCTGGAGGAGGTACCACAAACATATCTAATATTTAAAATTTCCACAGGTCAATCTGCAGTACACAGCCTGGATAAGAACCACAGTTCTAAGGTAACAATTTAAAACAAACAAACTAATCTTTAATCATGTTGACAGAGTAGAAAAGAAAATCAAACTACTGAATTTGCTTATATGAGTTACCTGCATTTGCCATCTGCTTCCACACAGTCATTCCCTGACCTTCAATACTCTGCTCTGTGCCCAGACAGGATGACCTCTATGACCTCATCATTTAGACTCCCTTGCCCTCTGGCTTTCGTTTGGTTGATGGGAGGTACTGGCTGGAGATCAGAAGGTGAGAAGAGAGAGAAATTGGGGTATTTGTTCATCTTCTGCTCTCCCTGCCTGGCCTGGATTCTGGCCAGAGTTGCACGCTATGGTCATAATTCCTTTCTTTCCTGACCCCAAGCTCTCTTTGGGTTTTATAACTCTATCAATTTCCCTTGCCCTTTCAGTCCTAGTGGTGGGAAAGAGCCTCCACTAGGCACCAGTCCCTGGGCATTTCACCACCCTTTGCGGTTTCTCTTACCTTCATCCCCCTCTGTAAACAGCTGCTTCATTAACCTCTGCTCAGTTAACCAGTCTGAGTACATTTTTTTTTTCTCATGGACTCCGGCAGAGACATCACTAATCTAGAAATCTTAATGAACATAATTTTAGATTGTTTTTAAAAATCAGAACCACTTTACAATATTATGAAAGGGTTAAAAATGCCGATATCACAGGATGGTTCATTGTATCCTATTCTAAAGTGTATTTGGAAGGAATATTTGATTCATAGTATACAAAAATTAATATAAAATGTCAAAATGGGATCTCTACAATAATTCACCTATTTCTGATAATGTTTAAACAAGGTTTCTCTTCTGAGAGTTATTTTAATAATGCTAACAAAGAGATATGTTATCTGTCTGAGCTCATTTGTTAGAATTCAAGCCATTCTGTTCCTTCCTTCCACTAACTGTGTATTTTGGATCCATCCTGATTCATTTGTGCTATCCCACAACAACCTGTGGTTCCTTAGAAGCCTGCAACCAACTTTTCTGATTTCTCTTTCTTTCCACTATCAGTGCTAGAGCACTTCATCTCTTTCTAGGCCAAAGTAATTTCCTCCTTACTTTCCATCAAAGTGCTTTACCAAGAATTATTCTCACTAGATGGAGAAAGAAATAAAAAGAAGGAACACAGGATAGAAAACATAGATGGATAATCACACAAAAGAAGGGAGATAATAGAGAATAGAAGATAAATGCTCTAGCCTGCAACCGTTTCATTGCAAATAGTTCTAGTTGCCTAGAATTTCCAGACACAACCCTTGCTGAACAACCTGCCAACTATAAGGGAAAGTTGAAATCTTCAAAACTCCTATATTACTTTCCAATGACCCTTCACAAGTTAATGGCTATAAGTAGTTTCACGGAAGATGGAAAGAAGAAATATGGTGTAGGAAAATAGAAAGGTATGTGTAATGATGTGACTAATCAGTAAGGGGTGTATACAGATGATACTGAATTAGGAACAAATATAAAAATCAGGCATGAGTTTGGACCCTTCATTTGATTACCTGGTATAACCACTTTCCATCTCATGTTGAATGTGCTCATCTCATCCAAGTGTCACCAGCAGTTAAAATTTACTTTATATTCTATTTCATTTCTTTGTCTAATCTGATTAGTAATTCTTCATAGTTTCTTACTTGCTTCAAATATTTTCATGCCTGATTTTCTTGTTTGAAACATAATCATTTCAAACCTATGTCTAATAATTTTCTTATCTGAAGTCCTTTCTTATCTGTTTCTAAGGCCTGTTGTTTTTACTGGGTTTTGTTGCTTTTTCCTTGTATGCTTGCTTCTTCTTTACTTTGAACTGCTTATGGAAATTTTTGAGGGTTGGGATTAGAATAGGTTTTTTCCAAAAGGATTTGTATTTGCTTTGCCAAGCTGCTGAGGCACTACAAGTTTATAATCACTTTTAATTTATTTTTTGGCATGAAGTTTTCTGGAAGCCACATAGGTAATGTGATTGTGTGCTACAATATAGGGCCAATTCATCATTCCAAATTCTCAACAGCATATTTTTCTCTCTCTGTTCAAAGCCAAGGTTTGAGAGAGTTGATTAGCCTCACAGTTGCCTGGGAGGTAGTTATTACTATTTCATCATGTTGCCGAGAATGAAGCCCTTTGAGGGTGGTCCCAATTTTATATGAGTATGATTTCCAATTAGACTCCTCATCGTAAGAAGCCCTGTACCCTATGAGCGCATATAAAGTCCAAGCACATCCCATGTTGTAAGTGTTCTCAAGATGAAAGCCAGCTTTAGGCTCAGTTTACTTCTCTAAATGTCTATTTTTACATGGTCACCAATTTGAAAATTTACCACTCTTAACAGCGCATCCATCTTCTTTAGATCTTTTGTATACTTTCCCATGAATTTTAGTTATTTTCAATGGGATCCAAATACTTAGACTACCACAGTTCTAAAAACAGAAATATAGGAGGAGTATTTGCATAACTCTGGGCTCTGAGAAGACTTTTTAAACAAGTGTTTTTTTTAACAGTAAACTAATCAATTTCTCTGAATTCAGTTGTATATTTAAAATAGCAAAAACATTCTTATGAGCATTTCTTATGCTGGGAAAAGCTAAGGCCATGAAGTTTTAAACACAGCATTATGAAGGAAGTCCTCTAAGGAGCCAGAGGAAAGTTATCCAAGAATGTTGTTTCAAGGCAACAAAGTTCTGTATTCTGGATAATGAGTCCCTCAATATGCTTCACAATAAAAAAGAATTTTTATTTACTAAATTTAAGAAACTTTGAATACTATATTACCCATACTATATTATCTTAGAGATCAATAAAATACATTACCGGGGACTTCCCTTTCAGTTTAGTGGTTAAGACTCTGCAGGGGGCAAGGGTTCAATCCCTAGCTGGGGAGCTAAGTTCCCACCTGCTGCACAGCCAAAAAAAAAACCCCAAAACAAAAAACAAATAAAATAAAGTACATTACCATAGAAAGGCTGAGAAAAGTTCTGAAATAGAGAAATCTGATCTTGTAAAACTTACTTGAAGCTGAAATTCTTCCCTTTTTCTATAAGAGAGGAAACTAGCATGCCATATAAAATATTCTGTGAACCTTGCCTTAAGATATGTTCTAGCATGTTATAGGCTAAAGATGGAGAATTTTCATAACAGAATACATAATATCTCCCTTATATGATTTTTCTCATTAAATTTTTTAACAGCAGATGAATGGCAGAGAAATAAAGATTAAAAGTTTCTAACAAGACTCAGAATAGCTGACATTCCGTCCTTCCTCTTTCCTCCTTGAAACATCTTTTTCACTTACCTTCCTGGGCAGTATACTCCCCAGTTTTCCTTTGCCATACTGGCTGATCATTACCAGGCTTCATGGCTCGTTACTTCTCATCTACCCAATTTCCTAAAGGTCAGTGCTTAGATATCTTCTCTACTTACACTCATGACAATGGTGATCTCATCCAGTCTTATAACTTAAATAATACGTTTATGCTGAAATTCCCAAATTTATATCTCTATCCAGACTTCTCTCTTTAACCCCAGTTTCATATAACCATCTGTCCACTTGACATCTCCACTTGGGTGTCTCAGACTCAACCTGTCCAAAACTGAATTACTGAGCCCCACACCTGCTCCTCCTACACTCTTTGCTGTCTTGCTTAATGTCCTTTTTTCCAGGTGCCAAAACCTTGAAGTCAGTATATTTGAATTCTTTCTTTTTCTAACAATGCAAATCCAATCTGCCAACAAATTGTATCGATTATACCTTTAAAATATATCTAGGGCTTCTCTGGTGGCGCAGTGGTTGAGAGTCCGCCTGCCGATGCAGGGGACACGGGTTCGTGCCCCGGTCTGGGAAGATCCCACATGCCGGGGAGCGGCTGGGCCCGTGAGCCATGGCCGCTGAGCCTGCGCGTCCGGAGCCTGTGCTCCACAATGGGAGAGGCCACAACAGTGAGAGGCCCGCATTCCGCAAAAAAAAAAAAAAATAAAATAAAATAAAATAAAATAAATCCAGAATAAACCCCTTTTTCCTCCTTCGATGCTCGATTTCTAATCCAGACCACCATCAACTCTTACCTAGATTATTACAATGATTCCTTACTAATCTCCAAGCTTCCATCCTTCCTTGCCCACTGTCTTAGTCAGGCTTCTCCAGAGAAACAGAATTAATAGGAAGCAGATAGATATAAATATCGATATAGACAGATATAGATAGATATAGATATAAGTACAAAAAGGGAGAAAATTTTATTATTAGGAATTGGTTCATGGAATTACGGAGACTGACAAGTCCCAAGATTTGCTTTCAGCAAGCTGAAGACCCAGGTGAGCCAACAGTATATTTTCAGTCCAAGTCCAAAGGCCTGAAAACTAGGAGAGCCAATGGTATAGTTTCAGTCTGAAGGTCGGCAGGCTGGAGACCCAGGAAGAGCTGATGTTTTAATTTGGTTACAAAGCAGGGGAAAAAAACCCAGTGTCCCTGCTCAAAGTCAGGTATTAGAAATTCCGTCTTATTTGGAGGAGAGTCAGCCTTTTGATCTATTCAGGTTTTCAGCTGATTGGATGTGGCCTACCCACATTTGGGAAGACAGACTGCTTTACTTAGTCTACTGATTTAAATGTCAAATTCATCCAAAAACACCTTTGCAGAGACACTCAGAATAAGGTTTGACCAAATGGGCACCCATGGCCCATTTAAGTTGACACATAAAATTAACCATTATACCCATTATAATCAATGCTCATTACAACACAGACCATTCTGTTAAAACAAAATCCATATGTTGTCAACTCTTCAAATTCTTCATTGGCTTTCCATCTCCTTATAATGACTATAAGATCCTCTCCAGTGTGCACCCCTTACTCCTCATTTCCTCTCTGATATCACTTCCTCAACTTTTTCTTTTGCTCATTCAGCTCTTGAGCATCCTTCTAGCTCCTCCAGCTCCCCACTCAGGGTCTCTGAACTTCTGTTCCCTCTGCCTGGATTGCTCTTCCTCTCAGATGTCTGTCTGGCTTACAAATCCTCATCAAGTCTTTGCTTCAATATTATCTCCTCACTAAGATCTGCCCTGGCCACGCTATCTAAAATTGAGCCTCTGCATTCCACACTCCCTATCCACCCCCACCCCCGCTTAAATTTTTCCCCATGTGTTTGTCACCATCAAACTTATTACTGAATTTTATCATTTATTTTATTTTCTTCTTTTCTGTCATTGGAAGATAAGCTCCAGAAGGGCAGGAAATTTTGTCTGCTTTATGCAGTCTCTTATCCCTGGTGCCTAGAAAATTCCTGGAACATACAAAATGTTTAATAAATATTTGTAAATGAATGCATGCTTTCCATCTTCATATATATGAATGTAATGTTTCATTGTGAAAATTTTTTAAATCTGACACTTTTTTTTCACTTTAAATAACAAGTTTTCAACCTGCAAACAGAGAGACTGCAAAAGTATCTGTAGGTTGAATTTCTCAAACAGGAGCTACTGCTCTGTTTATGTTCTAAGATAAGTACTCAGTGAAGCCTTGTAATTCTTATAAGAAATAACTAGAAAATATTTCTCAATTCAGCTGGAACAGAGAACACTAGGTCTGGGATCTCAAATTATTTCTTAGAGTGTCCAAGAGACTTTGCCCATGTTAATTTTTTTCAAGTCTTTGATCACCATTATTTTCCTAACTTACATGAAAATCAACTGTGGGGCAGAGAAAGAGAGTATATTCTCCATTTAAGGGGAAAGTGATCACTTTGAACTTGCCCCCAAAGGTCAAATCCAACATGGAGATGTACAGTGTAGGTCTCGTTATTAAGTAATCAATAATGCTGGTTCCTTAGTTAGACAGGTATGTGAATTCTTTCACCATTTATTCCATTGAATAACACTTAATAATAATAACTATGGTTGAGGAAAGTTTGCTCAGCTTTTGCTTTTTTGCTTAAGCTGTCCTTCCATAGAGGCCCAACACAGAGGGTAATTGTCTTAATAACCCAAATCATATAGAATTAAAATAGTCTATCTTAGTCATTCCTATTCCAGACATTTTAGTTACCTGTGATTATTAAGTCAGCCAAGTTTCAAAAGGTCCACAAAGAAGGAAAAAAATTAATATCTATTGCTTCTCTACTTCATATCAGTTACTAGACTAGGCAGGTGTGTGTGTGTGTGTGTGTGTGTGTGTGTGTGTGTGATTCCCTATAACAGTCCCATGAGATTTCCACAGATGAAATAATTTGACCAAGGTATCATAGCTAGTATATGCAAAAAAGATTATCAGCATTTCTAATTCAAATGTCTGTGACTTTTCTTGCTGTGTTGTTTTCACGTAAGATTAATGAGATTTATGGCAAGTAAGTATAAGACTACCTCTGCAATGACCTTAAGGTGAACATTTCCTTTCATATCCCATGAATTTGGAAGGATCCACAGCAGTGCATAAGATGGGAGGAGTTGTGTCTTTTCTCAGCTGATTGCACAGCCTCCAGTTTCCCCCAGATCTGTGGAAATTAATAATCATATGGAGTTTGGAAAAGGAAACTTCAGTTTAAGGTTGGAATCTATTCTCAACACAGCTGCCAGAGTAACCTTTTTTAAAATATAAGCCGCTTCTCTGCTCAGATCTCTCCAGTGGCTTCTCATGTAGAAGCAGCAGCCCTTACAGTGTTCTTCAAGGCTCCACATGATCTGTTACTTCTCCAGTCCAATCTTCTAGCATTCTCCCTCTTGCTCCTACCATGTATGCACCAACCTTTTACTTGTTCCTTTTCATTTGTTCCTCTCTCTGGAATGCTCTTCCCCCAAGTAGCCACGTGGCACACTCCACCACTTTCTTCAGGACTTTACTCAAATATCAGCTTGAGAGAATCTCCTTGGCACTCTACCTTGGCCATATTCACCATCACCCAGTGCATCCACCATCTCCCATCACATCCACACCTGGCACCTCCACCCCACTCCCAGCACTTCTTACCCTCCTTCCTTTCTGCATTTTAATATGCTATGTATTTACATATCTATGTTGGTTATTGTCTGTCCCTCCCCTCCCCACATTAGAATGTGAAATTCACAAAGGCAAGGATTTTGCATGTTTTGTTAACTGCTGTATATGCAACATTTATACCAGTACTTATCTACATAGTACATATTCCATAAATATTGGTTTAGTCAGTCAATGAATTTGAAAGTAGAGGATGTAGCATTTTCATGACTTCTGAAAATAACCAATTTGGTTCCAGTTGGTCTGTTTACACAAGTTCATATAGTACGTAATGAATTTTCCCCTAGAAAATATAGCATGTTGGACAGTAAGTGATTTTTAACTCTTAAGCTATAAGAACCCAAAGCCTTTATACTTTTATAACAAAGATCTTGCACTATCACTCTTCCAGGAAAAGGTGCATCAGACATGATGTTACTCATATTTAATTCTTTATTACTTGTTTTCTGAATCACTGAGATTTCAACTTTTGAGCTAAGACTCCCTGACAGCTGGCCTTTCATTGAGCATAGGAGCAAGAATTTCCCAGATGTTCTTAAACAAAATCCAATTTGACACGATGACAGCAGTTATCTTGAATTGTTAAAACCTTCAATTGGTAGCACGGCTGAGAAAGTGGACTTAGAAACCTCCAAAATTATCAGATTATGATTTATTTGAAATGAGTTAAAATATATTCTTTCAAAGTTACCAATCCAATTTTACATGTTTATATTTTTTCTTACCATTCTCTCTTCTGCTTTTTCTAAAACTAGATACATATTTAACTTCACCTAATGGAATCTTTAAATCAAAAAGCTTAAAGTGGGAAAATTTGCTTCAATTTGTATTTGACTTTAAAGGCAAAGAACAATACTATGACCCTTGTTCCCCATCTCACATCTCTGAATTTAAAACTGTGAGAGTACAGAAGCCCACAGACTTTCAACTCGTATTTTACCCCAAATTCAACAGGCATGATTCTTTTTTTTTTTTAATTCATTTTATTTATTTATTTTTGGCTACACTGGGTCTTCGTTGCTGTGCGCAGGCTTTCTCTAGTTGCGGCGAGTGGGGACTACTCTTCATTGCGGTGCGCGGGCTTCTCATTGCAGTGGCTTCTCTTGCTGCAGAGCACAGGCTCTAGGCGCACAGGCTTCAGTAGTTGTGGCACCCGGGCTCAGTAGTTGTGGCTCGCGGGCTCTAGAGAGCAGGCTCAGTAGTTGTGATGCATGGGCTTAGCTGCTCTGCAGCATGTGGGATCTTCCCAGACCAGGGCTCAAACCTGTGTCCCCTGCATTGGCAGGTGGATTCTTAACCACTGTGCCACCAGGGAAGCCCAATAAGCATGATTCTCGAACTGAGGAAAAGCGTTAAATGAAGAGCATACAAACCACCATCCTCATTCACAAAGAGGTCATTACTGAGGGAAAAGAAAGAGAAAGAAAAACTATAGAGGAAATTATGTGGTTACAAATATAGTATCTTTTCTAGAACTTTCACCTGTTTCTGTCTCTTTCTAAAATCAGCCCCTACCAGTCACAATGTCAGTCACACCATAACACCAAATTTCAGCTTCAGACAACTTTCCTGCCTTTCTCTTTTCTGGTTCCCAGTAAATATACAATCTTCTTTTCTCCCATTCACCCATGTAAGAGAATTGACCCAAGTCACTGAATGTATAGGTTGCATACACTCAATTATAGGCTCTTTCTCAAAGGAGATGTGAAATTAGAATCATGTCCTATTTTCTAAATCCTATCTAATATTGATGGAATGCACGCCAAAAAAAAAAAAAAAAAAAAAAAGCATTTCTGAGCATAAAAGGGAATAGCGTGGGGCTTCCCTGGTGGCGCAGTGGTTGAGAGTCCGCCTGCCGATGCAGGGTACACGGGTTCATGCCCCTGTCCAGGAAGATCCCACATGCCACGGAGTGGCTGGGCCCGTGAGCCACGGTCGCTGAGCCTGCGCGTCCGGAGCCTGTGCTCTGCAACGGGAGAGGCCACAACAGTGAGAGGCCCATGTACCACAAAAAAAAAAAAAAAAAAGGGAATAGCGTGGATTTTGTGTTACTGTTTTATATTATGTTATTTTTATTTTATTGAGGTCAAGATTATCTAAATAAATTTAGAAATGTAAACTTTTTTCATTCAAAAGGGAAACAGCTCTCTAGCCTAGACAGTGGTGCTCACCTGTCATCTTGAAGAACATGACTCTGCATTGATACTATCATTGAAGGCATGTTTTTTTTCCTTGCTCAACATTTTCTTAATCTGTCCATATAAGAAAATCTACTTGGGCCATCTAAATAGTTTCTGATTTGTTTTTCTGAATTGTTGAGATTTTCTGACAACTTTTTGGTAACTATTTGCCTAGATCAGAGAGTAATATTTCATACAGAAATGTTCAGAGTAATAAGAAGAAATATTCTCTCTTCTTATGACAGAATAACTCTACATACATAGAGAAATATATTGGAGCTCCTGTGACTTTTCCTTTGCTAAGCAGTAGCTAATTTATTGTCAATATGTGGTCTCACGATCTATTTCATCCAAATATCAGAACTCTCTATACCGCCTGAATTTCTCCATTTCTACTTATTTCCTTTCTGAGATGAATTGGTTTTCACTTTTAAAGAAAGGGATTTGATTTACAATAAAATTTATTTATTTATAGTCACACAATGTTTACACAGCCACAACATTAGTTTATAACCCTAAAGCTTTTGGGGTTGGGGTTATTGAATAAAGGTGGAAAATTCATTACCAACCTAATGCATATTTTCATATGCATGACTGATGGCCACAAAATACTACATAAGTACCTGGATTTGAGCCAGCAGGAGAGGACAGACATTTTAAGTAAATGTCAGGGAAATCTAATCCTTGTGAAAATATATTTCCATCAAGAATATAAATCACAGTAGAAGTTTATGGACCAATCAACAGATGCTTCTAGACAGAAAAGCAATCTGTTGGGTGATTAGACCTTTATTCCCTTTAGGGAAGGTAATTCAGTGTGCCAGACCATATTGCAACAGTAACCTGAATACCTCCCTCCTCATCCTTGATTCTAAAGATTCATTCTGTTTAGTTCCATTACATGCATACATGTCAAATTTACTTTTGTACATGAAATTCCATGAAAAGTGCAGTTTATCATCATTGGCATTTGTCTCATCTTGCTTTTACAAGTAAAATAATTTTAATTCATTACGCTGAACTGGTCAGATTTGTATACTATGTGCTTGTATGGGTATTTGAAGCTATGTATACATTGTTATTAATAACTGTGACCAAGTAACAAGTATAGTATTCTTTTTTTTTTCTTTTGACTGCACAGCATGCAGGATCTTAGTTCCCCAACCAGGGATCGAACCCGGACCCCCTGTGGTGGAAGCTCAGAGTCTTAACCACTGGACTGCCAGGGAAGTCCCAAGTATAGCATTCTTTTTGTTATCTTACATAAATTCTTTGGGATGGATGAATTTTTAAAATATTTTGTTCATTTTCATCTTTTATGAAACCCTTAGGACTTTAATGATTCATGTAAAAAAATATTAAAGAATTGCTAAAATGATTTTTCTAATTCTTGCACCAGGTCTTAAAATAGTGATTGCAAATTAATAGGAAGAGCTACCATTGAGCCAGGGCACACATCATGCTGGGAGCCTTTTTAGCTTTTTGCACTATCTCTAATGCTATTGATGATCTTGCAAGGTAAGTATGAGTCCAGTCTATTTTGTAAGTGGGCATGTCACAAACATGATTAAAATTGCTAACCGAAAGAAATTCATATTTTTAAGAATTTATTTTCTTTCTTTTCAGAAACCATCATTCGGATTCTGTACATTTTTATGATTTATTAATAAAACAGTTTATCCTTCCTTCATTATATCTCTCCCTGCCTCAGATATGAAACAATATGGTTTCAATTTTAGCTAACCAATATAGTAATAATTTTTTTATTCATGTGGTGCTTTGCCCATAGAATGTATTCACAAATAATAAGTAGCATGTATTCATAAGTAATTACTGAGAAATTAAATAAATTACATAGGTTATCTTAATTTTTCAGGCCATAACTGATATTTCATAAACGCCTCCTTCTATGACTTTTTAGTTTATTTTGATATTTCTACTAGAAGCCAAAATCCTTTAAATTATGTGGGATGCTTCTCCTCTTAGAGCTTTTTATGGGGAAAATGTTATCATCTGTAAGGTTTGCAGAGTGCCTAAAATGAGCTTTAGAAAATTCAACCTGGTCCCTGACCTTTGAGAATTTACAATAGAAGGCAACATGACTCACATTTTATTCACTATACATATATCACTGATATATGTAATCAGTTCATTTATCTCAACACCACAACTATCTAAAACAGAGCTGAAAACTAAAAGCCAAAAAAACCCAAAACACACACAAAAGAAAAACTCTATGGACCATGCTCTGGGTCACTGCCCTCTAATTGTAGGAGAACCTCAGACCTTAGAGTCATTTGAATTTGACAGTAAGTAGGCATAATTCTAACTAGCTTGCTTCATCCCCCACACTGCCCCATTTTCTTCTCTCCTCCCAGTATATTCCTTTGGGTTCCTTCAGTCTTACCTCCCTGCCTCTCTTGGCATCTGCAGTACCTCTGCCTAAACTCAGGTCTTCATTCTGTTTCTTCTGACCATGGTAACTACCTCCTCAGCGGCTCCAGTCTCATCTTCCCTCTCATAGGTTTCACCAAGGGTGTGCTGTCATAAAGCTAATGGACTCATATCACCTTCCAACTTAAATCTTTAAAGGATTCCTAATTACCTGAAGAACTGAGAAAGACCTCTTTAGCATGGCACACAAAGCCCTTCATTCGCTGGCTTCTGCTACCTAGAGACCCAGTGAAGAAAGCAACTAAGGGGGCTGAGACCCACTCAGTAGGCTTGATCACAAGTACTGCCCAGTCAGAGGCTTTGCACAGAGGTCTAATGTGGTACGTGGCCTTCAGAGACTCCAGGATGTCTAGTCTTTTTGCACCTTTGAGAAGGCAAAGAGTCAGTAGGATCAGGAAAAGCTGTTCTTTCTTGGCCTAACACACTCCTTGAGTTGATAAAATTGATTGAATTTTTTATTATTTTAAAAGTGTAAACTTCTATTAAGTGTAAATTCATGAGGTTTTTTTTTCAGTCCAAAAGCCAACAACTTTCATTAATTTAGTAGGAAAAAATATGGCACTATAAGTATTTTGAAAATTGTATTTTAATACCTGAAACTGGTATCTTGAGTTTTCTTAAGCTTTTACTGAAAATTTATTAGGGTTTTTAAATATTTATTACATATGTGTTAATACAAGTAATTTTCAAATGACAGCATAGAACAATTAAAAGCTCAGAAATAATTTGAGTCAAATTGGTTAAGCAAATAAAAACACTTGGGAGTATCATTTTAACAAGTTGTTCTATTTTTCTCCAAAATAATAGTTCAATATCATTCCCTATTTTTTATTGTTTACCTTTAAGTATATAGATACACAAAAGACAAGACTCAGAAAGTGATATTCTGAATATTCTCCATTATTCTAGCACATGCTCTTTATTTAATTTTTCACTGACTTTTCCATTGTTCCAAGGCAGATATCTTATGTTAACTATATATTTTTCAAGGACTGAAAAAATAGGTAAAAAAAATAATGATAAGACATATGGCAGCTCCATCTTCTTCTAAGTCACATATAAGGCAGCCTGAGAGTACTCAATACCCTATGGGTAAATGTATACTTTAGGGAGTCACAAAGGAATTTATGACTTAAACTTTATGGAAATTCTGCTGAAGAGTAAAGTACAAGTCAGATTCTCCTCATGATGTGAGCAGAGAGCTAAGGTGCTCAATAGCTTCCCACTGGAGTTTTCTCTGACTTTTTCTAGTTCTTCACTCTGGTCCATGATGTATTCTGCACCACACTTACAGTACAATCATAACTCAATACAATAATCATATTAGTCACAGAAAACATATTGTACATATAAAATCACACGGGACTTGTTCCTGGCAGAAGGTGGGAACATCCAGGCTTCCCCATCAGGATGCTTCAGCTACAAAGGGCAGAATAACAGAGTAAGAGTGGTCCAACGACAGGGGTTTACTGTCATATAAAAGCCTGGTAGTAGGTTTCAGGGAAAGCTCAGCAGCTTCAAAGAAGTTACCAGAGACCCAGGCTTGTTCTCTTTTTTCCCCACCATCCTTAACATATCTGCAATGTTTCTCTTCAATGTTGCAAAATCAACGTTATGCTTCTAACTATAAACATGTTCACATATGACAATACACAAAGAGAAGAAAGAACAAACAGTTCTTTCTTTCTCTCTGCCCCCCTTTTTCTCTCTCTCATCAGTAATGTGTATGACCTAAATTAAGGCCAAATATTATGTGCTGGATTTACATCTGATGAAACTGGGAGGGCCTCCCATGGTCTAACTACAAGTCCCCTCCCCACGCTGTTCCCATGGATAAGGTCCTGTAGCCAAACAAGCCTCCTTATCAAGGTGACCAGTGCAGTTCCTGTTTACCCTTGAGCAGCAGGTTTCAGGTGCCTGACAGCCCAAGGAATTATTCAAGCAAGCCAATCACATCCTCCCACAGGAACCAGGGGGTACCTCATCCTTTTGCTGCTAAGCCTCCCTCCCACAGCCCCTGCTTGTTCACTCTGCTCCCCAGTACAATCCCCGAGTGGCCCTGTAGGACACGGTGTCCTCCTTCTCTGCTCTGTGAATTTTTGTGACTAGTAAACTGCTGTCAGACTCATCTGTCCAGTGTGAGATGTCATGTGTTCAGCTCGTCTAATAACCCTAGGGTGGGAATGCCTTCCTCCCTCACCAAAGTAAATTGAAGGTAATTAAAACAATCAGTGAAGAAAATCTTTTGAGTTTCCTCAGAAAACTTCCCTTAGGTTCCCTTATGGCTCATGAACCAGAAATAAATCACACGGCCATCCCTGAATTAATCACTGGCAAAGAGGACTGTAAAGATTGCAATAGGCCTAGACTAGTTAGGCACCATCCTCTGAAGGCTGCACTGTCTGCCTAATGTCAGGACAAAACCAGGCTTCTATTAGCTGGGAAGAAGAGCCAAATGGCTCAGAAGGCAATCACTGCATTACCACAAACATTTTGTCAAAACCCTCTAACCCACCTTCAGTATTACTAGGAGTGTCTCTGCAAAGAGCAGCATTATCATGTCTGCTTCTAAACATGGAACATCTGGTACCTTTTATTCTGCTTGTCACTCCAGTAACAGGTCAAAAGGCTAATGGCTGCCAAGGGAGGTAAAGGAGGATGACCAATAACAACACACTCTGCTCACATTCAATGCAGCCAACCTCTACGTGCAACACATAGTACTATCCACATTCCACGGATGGAGAGTTAAAGCTTCACATGAGTTCAAGGGCCCCACATGCTAACTGGTGAATTTGGGATTCAAACGTGGGTCTGTCTAACCACAGAGCTCACGCTCCCTTGTTACTGCACAATTCAGCCTGGCTGAGCCATGGCTCTCAAAGTCACTGGAAGCTGCTGAAGCTGAGAGAATAAGCTGCTGACATCAGAAAGCTTGCACGGTGGGCATGAGATCTGAGTAAGTGAGGCCACAGGGGCTTCTTCAGGATTAGGCAATAGGACCCACAGGAGCAAAGGGAGTTTTCCTACATAGATGCACTGGATTTACAGTCAGCTCTCAGTCATCTGGGGACTGATTAAACAGCCTAAGGATTCAAGTTCACCTCTGCTTCCTTTCCCACCTGAGTCTTATATTTTAATCACCCTAAATAGAAGGGAAGCAAATAAAAATATGCTATTCAATCAGTCATCTTTGTATTTAATTAACATATTTGATGAAACTTCCCTGAGCAAGAAGGTCTAACGTAAGGGCTTTGAGGATGTCTATTGGTCCTGAATCATAACTTTTTGAGAGCACATGAAAGTTGTTTATTCTAATTCAACAATTCCAGGTCTTTTGTTCCAGCATTTCGACTCACTCCTGTTCAAAGGTCTTACTTGAATCTATTTCATAGTAGAATTAGCAAGATAAATTAGAAAGTAAAGAAGTAAGCATAGTTTCATGATCAAACTAAATGATGCATTATTTTTTTTTAAAGAAAAGACAAATCTGAGAATGGTAGGCTGAATAATGGCCCCCAAAGTCACACATGTCCAATCCCTGGAACCTGTGAATGGTACTTTATATAGCTACAATGTGATTAATAAAATCTAGTCCATTAGGGTGCATGAAAGTTAAATACAATATTAATCTAATGAAAAAGTGTATTGTGCTAGGTGGAAATACATGTGAATATCCCTACCATCTTTCTTTTTCTTCCATCCTCTTCCCTGCACCCTTCCCTGCACCTTGAACCTCTGTGGTTTCCAATGATGCTGCTGCCCATCTGAAAGGACCTGATAAGAAGGTGAGCAGAGAAGTGGGCAAGGTCTAAGTGTTTGCTGTTGAGTGTTTTCACCGAAAACACAACCCTCTGGAAAAAATCTTATTTTAATAAACACTATTTTAACATAAGATTCCATTTCATGAAGTGATTCCCATATCCTGGCCAATGGCCCACAATAGCAAGGATTTGCTGATCTGGTTTAACAAATTCTATTAAGAAAAAATGTTGTAGACAGATGGATTCCCAAGACTGTGCATGCTGAAGTCAGCCAACTTGACAATTACGTTGTAATTTTCATTCCATATTTATACTTTCTACTGTAACTAAATGTGTCCACCAAGATTTCAGTGGAGTTAAAGAACAGGTGAAGTGGAAAGAACATGGCTCTGGGGTCATTCTGAGCCAATGACTTGGTTTAGATCCAAGTTCAGCCACTTTTGAACTCCATGACCCTGGGTAGGGTTCCAGGGTTTGATTTCCTCTTTTTAAAATAGAGGTAATAATAGTGCTACTGCTCCAGATGGCCGCAAGGATTAGAAAGAATGACTGTTAAGATATCAAGGTTCCAGGCCTTGATTTCCTCTTTTTAAAATGGAGATAATAATAGTGCTATTGTTCCAGATGGCCACAAGGGCTAGGAAAAATGACTGTAATGTACCTATCTGGCATATAAAAAATAAATGTTTTGACAATATACTATTGTCATTATAGGGGGTTTTCTAGAGTCTAGAAAGAACTCTAAGAGATAAGTTTGAGTGTCAAGGACACCAGAAAGTCTCAGGGAGCTATAGAGTGAAGAATAAGAGGTGAGCTCAGTGGAGAGCCAGCAAGTGAAAATAAAGCAAGTAATATCTCTCCTGCTGAGAGATATTCATCTAACTTAAAACCAAAATTAGCAAAGCATTCATGGGACTCTTTCAAGTTTGTTATGATACAAAGTCCCTGATAGCTAAAGAACTGGAAGACTATTTCAGTAATTCCTGGCTTTTCCAAGTTGGCTAGAAAAGAACATCCCTTTGCATCCACAGAATTTACATGATGGGGGAGAAGCAGACCTAGACTGGGATTGAAGACTTAGTTAAAGCTCTGCCAGTGAGTTACTATGGAGTAGGACAGACAATTTCCCATGAAAGAATGTAAAAAGACAAGTTGACTCACTTGCCCAAAGGTATAGGTATCAAAATTAGTTTGACTGTAAGGAACAGAAAACCCAAAGTAATATTGGTTTAAGAAAAAGAGAAGAGGGCTGCTTGGTGTCCAGGGCTGTTTGCTGATTCCACAGTCACTGTTCCTTCCATTTTTGTGCTTTATGTATTTCACTCTCAAGATTGCTCATGGTTCAGGGTGTCTACTGAAGAGCCTACTGTCACACTCACTTTCCAAAGAGCAGGAAGGAGAAAAGGGTGCATCTTCTGTTGAATCTGCAGCCTCTAAGGGCATATTGCTTCTCCAAATAATATTGGGGTATAATTATTAAGAAAAAGAGAATGAAGAGACATTTGATGGCAGTCTAAGAAAGAGATGGGAAATAGGTCTAGAGTTTTTTTAAATCCATGCTTTAGTAGGGTGGTGGTTTTAAAATATATCCAAAAATTATTTGACACCCCTCTCTTCCAAAAGTGGAGCTTAATTTCCCTCCCCTTGAGTGTGGGCAGTGCTTAGTAATTCTAGTGAATAAAACTGTGATGGAAGTGGCTGTTAGATTTCTGAGACTAAGTCATAAAACGCATGTGATGTTCTCTCTCTCTCTTTCTCTCTGATTGTTTTCTCAGGGGAAGAGCCAACAGTCATGTCATCAGGACACTCAAGCAAACTATGGAGAGACCCACACTGCAAAAAACTAAAGCTTACTGCCAACAGCTATGTGAGTGGGACATCTTGGAAGCAAATCCCTGAGCCTCAGTCAAGCTTTCAGAAAACTGCAGCTCCTGCCAATATCTTGACAGCAGCCTCATCAGAGGCCAGAGTCAAAAACACTCAGCTAAGCCATTCTCTTAGATTCCTGACCCATAGTAACTATATGAGATAATAACTATTTGCTGTTTTAAGTCACTAATATTTGAGGTAATTAAGCAACAAGTGCTAACTAATACCAACGGCTAAAATATCCAGAGACTGATGAGATCCTGTCATTTTTCTAGTCATCAAATATTTACTGAGCACCTACTATGGACCAAGCACTATTATAGACACTGGAGGTATATTCTAGTAGACTATAAGCACACAATCAAGTAAATAATATGTGGGATGCCAAAAGGAAAAATAAATGCATGCTATCAGTTAATGTATTAAATGCAGACAATAGAGTCTACTGTTGCCTCAGAAAGAAGGAATTTATTGAGGGCTAATAGAAAGTTCACACAGTAGCAACCCCCAGAACTCTACTAGAAAATTGACCTCTTAGGAAGCTGCTGCTCCTGTTATTGCTTCTGAACTTTGTATCATGCTGCCTTTGCCATAATCAGGAAAACTGCTTTTGCTCCTGTCAACCTAGGAGCGCATGGCTTCTGCTAACACTTGCAGTAATGCCAGGAATGCCGTGTTCAGCCTGTGTGTCACACAGCTGCCTTCAAAATCAAAGCCTTCCACCTCTTTGGTGGGATCTACACTCCACTGTCAAGAGAGGCTGGAAAGTCTAGGTTTTTTTAAATTCTACATTAGAAAAATTTGCATCTATGAGCAGAAGCAAGAAGAACCACAATCCTGCAGCCTGTGGAACAAAACACACATTCACAGAAAGACAGACAAGATGAAAAGGCAGACGGCTATGTACCAGATGAAGGAACAAGATAAAACCCCAGAAAAACAATTTAATGAAGTGGAGATAAGCAACCTTCCAGAAAAAGAATTCAGAATAATGATAGTGAAGATGATCCAGGACCTTGGAAAAAGAATGGAGGCAAAGATAGAGAAGATGCAAGAAATCTTTAACAAAAACCTAGAAGAATTAAAGAACAAACAGAGATGAACAATACAATAGCTGAAATGAAAACTACACTAGAAGGAATCAATAGCAGAATAACTGAGGGAGAAGACCAGAAGAGTGATGTGGAAGACAGAATGGTGGAATTCACAGCTGCACAACAGAATAAAGAAAAAAGGATGAAAAGAAATGAAGACAGCCTAAGAGACCTCTGGGACAACATTAAACGCAATAACACTCACATTATAGGGTCCCAAAGGGAGAAGAGAGAGAGAAAGGACAGAAGAAAATATCTGCAGAGATTATAGACAAAAACTTCCCTAACATGGGAAAGGAAAGAGCCACCCAAGTCCAGGAAGTTCAGTGAGTCCCATACAGGATAAAACCAAGGAGAAACACACCAAGACACATGGTAATAAAATTGGCAAACATTAAAGACAAAAAAAATTATTGAAAGCAGCAAGGGAAAAATGACAAATAACATACAAGAGAACTCCCATAAGGTTAACAGCTGATTTCTCAGGAGAAACTCTACAAGCCAGAAGGGAGTGGCATGACATACTTAAAGTGATGGAAGGGAAGAACCGACAACCAAGATTACTCTATCTGGAAAGGATCTCATTCAGATTCAATGGAGAAATCAAAAGCTTTACAGATAAGCAAAAGCTAAGAGAATTCAGCACCACCAAACCAGCTCTACAACAAATGCTAAACAAACTTCTCTAAGTGGGAAACACAAGAGAAGAAAAGGACCTACAAAAACAAGCCCAAAACAATTAAGAAAATGGTCATAGGAACATACATATCGATAATTACCTAAAATGTGAATGGATTAAATGCTCCAACCAAAAGACACAGGCTTGCTGAATGGATACGAAAACAAGACCCATTTATATTCTGTCTATCAGAGACCCACTTCAGACCTAAGGACACATACAGACTGAAAGTGAGGGGATGGAAAAAGATATTCCATGCAAATGGAAATCAAAAGAAAGCTGGAGTGGCAATACTCATATCAGATAAAATAGACTTTAAAATAAAGAATTTTACAAGAGATAAGGAAGGACACTACATAATGATCAAGGGATCAATCCAAGAAGAAGATATAACAATTATAAATATATATGCACCCAACCTAGGAGCACCTCAATACATAAGGCAACTGCTAACAGCTCTAAAAGAGGAACTTGACAATAACACAATAATAGTGGGGAACTTTAACACCTCACTTAAACCAATGGACAGATCATCCAAAATGAAAATAAATAAAGAAACAGAAGCTTTAAATGACACAATAGACCAGATAGATTTAATTGATATTTATAGGACATTCCATCCAAAAACAGCAGATTACACTTTCTTCTCAAGTGTGCAATGAACATTCTCCAGGATAGGTCACATCTTGGGTCACAAATCAAGCCTCTGTAAATTTAAGAAAATTAAAATCATATCTAGCATCTTTTCAGACCACAACGCTATGAGATTAGAAATCAATTACAGGGGAAGAAACATAAAAAATATAAACACATGGAGGCTAAACACTATGTTACTAAACAACCAAGAGATCACTGAAGAAATCAAAGAGGAAATCAAAAAGTACCTCGAGACAAATGACAATGAAAACACAACAAACCAAAACCTATGGGATGTAGCAAAAGCAGTTCTAAGAGGGAAGTTTATAGCTATACAAGCCTACCTCAAGAAACAAGAAAAATCTCAAATAAACAATCTAACGTTACACCTAAAGGAGCTAGAGAAAGAAGAACAAACAAAACCCAAAGTTAGCAGAAGGAAAGAAATCATAAAGATCAGAGCAGAAATAAATGAAATAGAAAGAAAGAAAACAATAGCACAGATCAATAAAACTAAAAGCTGCTTCTTTGAGAAGATAAACAAAATTGATAAACCATTAGCAAGACTCATAAAGAATAAGAGGGAGAGGACTGCAATAAATAAAATTAGAAATGAAAAAGGAGAAGTTCCAACAGATGCCACAGAAATACAAAGCATCCTAAGAGACTACTCCAAGCAACTTTATGCCTATAAAATGGACAACCTGGAAGAAATGGACACATTCTTAGAAAGGTATAACCTTCCAAGACTGAACCAGGAAGAAATAGAAAATATGAACCGACCAATCACAAGTAATTAAATTGAAACTGTGATTTAAAATCTTCCAACAAACAAAAGTCCAGGACCAGATGGCTTCGCAGGTGAATTGTATCTAATATTTAGAGAAGAGCTAACACCCATCCTTCTCAAAATAAACCAAAAAATTGCAGAGGAAGGAACACTCCCAAACTCATTCTATGAGGCCACCATCACCCTGATACCAAAACCAAACAAAGATGTCACAAAAAAACCCAAAACTACAGGCCAATATCACTGATGAATAAAGATGCAAAAGTCCTCAACAAAATACTAGCAAAGAGAATCCAACAACACACTAAAAGGATCATACACCATGATCAAGTGGGATTTATCCTAGGGATGCAAGGATTCTTCAATATACACAAATCAATGTGATACACCATATTAACAAATTGAAGGAGAAAAACCATATGATCATCTCAATAGATGCAGAAAAAGCTTTTGAGAAAATTCAACACCGATTTATAATACAAACTCTCCAGAAAGTGGGCATAGAGGGAACCTACCTCAGCTTAATAAAGACCATATATGACAAACCCACAGCCAACGTCATTCTCAATGGTGAAAAACTTAAAGCATTTCCTCTAAGATCAGGAACAAGACAAGGATGTCCACTCTCACCACTATTATTAAACATAGTTTTGGAAGTCCTAGCCACAGCAATCAGAGAAGAAAAAGAAATAAAAGGAATACAAATTGGGAAAGAAGAAAAACTGTCACTGTTTGCAGATGACATGATACTCTACATAGAGAGTCCTAAAGATACCACCAGAAAACTACTAGAGGTAATCAATGAATTTGGTAAAGCTGCAGGATACAAAATTAATGCACGGAAATCTCTTGCATTCCTATACACTAATGATGACAAATCTGAAAGAGAAATTAAGGAAACACTCCCATTTACCATTGCAACAAAAAGAATAAAATATCTAGGAATAAACCTACCTAGGCAGACAAAGACCTGTATGCAGAAAATTATAAGACACTGTTGGAAACAATTAAAGATGATACCAACAGATGGAGAGATATACCATGTTCTTGGATTGGAAGAATCAACATTGTGAAAATGACTATACTACCCAAAGCAATCTACAGATGCAATGCTATCCTTATCAAATTACCAACGGCACTTTTTACAGAACTAAAACCAAAAATCTTAAAACTTGTGTGGAGACACAAAAGACCCCAAATGGCCAAAGTAGTCTTGAGGGAAAAAAAATGGAGCTGGAGGAATCAGACGCCCTGATTTCAGATTATACTACAAAGCTACAGTAATCAAGACAATATAATACTGGCACAAAAACAGAAACATAGATCAATGGAACAAGAGAGAAAGCACAGAGGTAAACTCACGCACCTATGGTCAACTAATCTATGACAAAGGAGGCAAGGATATACAATGGAGAAAAGACTGTCTCTTCAATATGTGGTGCTGGGAAACCTGGACAGCTACATGTAAAAGAAGGAAATTAGAACACTCCTTATCACCATACACAAAAATAAACTCAAAATGGATTAGAGACCTAAATGTAAGACTGGACACTGTAAAACTCTTAGAGGAAAAAATAGGAAGAACACTCTTTGACATAAATCACAGCAAGATCTTTTTTAATCCACCTCCTAGAGTAATGGAAATAAAAACAAAAATAAACAAATGTGACCTAATGAAACTTAAAACCTTTTGCGCAGCAAAGGAAACCATAAACAAGACGAAAAGACAGCCCTCAGAATGGGAGAAAATATTTACAAATGAATCAACAGACAAAAGATTAATCTCCAAAATATATAAACAGCTCATGCAGCTCAATATTTAAAAAACAAAAAACCCAATCCAAAAATGGACAGAAAACCTAGACAGACATTTCTCCAAAGAAGACATACAGATGGCCAAGAAGCACATGAAAAGCTGCTCAACATCACTAATTATTAGAGAAATGCAAATCAAAACTACAATGAGGTATCACCTCACACCATTTAGAATGGGCATCATCAGAAAATTTGCAAACAACAAATGCTGGAGAGGGTGTGGAGAAAAGGGAACCCTCTTGCACTGTCGGCGGGAATGTAAACTGATACACCCACTATGGAGTACAGTATGGAGGTTCCTTAAAAAACTAAAAATAGAATTGCAATATAATCCAGCAATCCCACTACTGGGCATATACCCGGGGAAAACCACAATTCAAAAAGCCACATGCACCTCAATGTTCATTGCAGCACTATTTATAATAGCCAGGTCATGGAAGTAACCTAAATGCCCATCGACAGATGAATGGATAAAGAAGATATGGTACATATATACAATGGAATATTACTCAGCCATAAAAAGGAACGAAATTGGGTCATTTGTTGAGACGTGGATGGATCTAGCGACTATCATACAGAGTGAAGCAAGTCAGAAAGAGAAAAACAAATATCGTATATTAATGCATATATGTGGAATCTAGAAAAATGGTACAGATGAACTGGTTTGCAGGGAAGAAATTGAGACACAGATGTAGAGAACAAACATATGGACACCAAGGGGGGTAGCTGCAGGTGTGTGGGGGTGGTGGTGTGATGAATTGGGCGATTGGAATTGACATGTATACACTAAATTGATGACTAATAAGAACCTGCTGTGTAAAAAAATAAATAAAATAAAATTCAAAATATAATTGGCATCTATATTGTATTCACAATATGGGAAACTATTAAAATGAGAAGATGTGCAAAATATTTGGGGAAATCATAAATGACACATATTCACTATGCAGAGGAAGAGGCTGGAGAATAAGGAGAGCTACTTTAGATGGTGTGGTCAGGGGAAACTTCCCTGAGAAGGCTATATCTGGACAGAGACCTGAAGGAAATAAAGGAGGAAGTACAAAGACCTTGAGAAAAATAGCACACTTGGTATTCGAGAAACAGAAAATAGGCCAGTGTAACTAAAGCAGAGTGAGCGAGGGGGACAGGAGGAGGAACTGAAGACAGAGTGTTAACAGAGGGGAAACTAACTGGGGAGCTAGTAGGGCTTTCCTGACTAGGAAAAAGGGGCCACTGCTAGTCAATTCCTCCACCCTTCATTTGCTTAAGTATAGGCTATTAAATTATAAGTTGGAAGCAGGAGAAATAAATTATTCCTTGAAATAATTTTAGGATTTTCCAGACCCTTGTCTTTTGCCAGCTCTTTCCTCCACCCCAAAATAAATATACTTATACACTGTTTACCTTAATTTGATTCTCAATTTTGTTCTTGAAAGCCTTTTTTCTTTTCTTTTCTTTTCTTTTCTTTGCTGTATCACAGGCAAATGCTTGAGTTAGGTAACTAGTTGAATTGGGATGGGATACCATAGACCTATTTGCAGAAGATGCCAAGAAGTCTCCAGCAGAATTCATTCTCAGGAAAGAGTCAAGGCACACCAGTTAGATTCAGAGAAAAGTAGGCAAAGTGGGAGGAAAGAGATGACTTGGATACCACTTTATCCTGCACACAGATTCTTCTTGATCAAAGCACCTAGGACTCACTAGGACCCTAAGGCAAACAGCTATAATAAAAAGTGTGAAGTACTCAAAGATCTGCACTGGCATAAGATGGCATCACGCTGGTTCCAGCAACTTACGCAGTGGTGAGCAAGGACAGGAATGACCACTGAAGAGATAAAAGATGAGTGTTACAGAAACAGACACTGGCAATGACCAAGAACAGAGATCATTTTTAGCACATCATGTTAGAGCTGCCTTTTTTGGATATCATTAAATACAGAAGACGGACATCACAGAGCCTAGTACAAGAAAGGAAAAACTTGACTAATGTGAGGGAGCAAACAGGATCAGCTTATGAGTCAGAAACGTGATCTGTGGAAATTCAGTTCTACTTGGAAAAAAATATTAAAAATGCAAGTTTTCATTGAATGGTAAGGAGTAAAGCTAGAAAAGTGACAAAGATCCTCAAACTTAAACAGGCTGTATTAGAATCATTCCTAAATACTAGAAGTTAGGGCAAATCCTTTGTGATATAATTGTATGTTTCAAACATTTTTGAGGGGAGAAGAGGCTGGTGTAAAAAGAAAGTCCAGGAGTAAGGAAGGGGATCACAGTGGTGTTACTAATATCCTGTAGTCAATCTCAGTTGCCTTCCTTCTTTCTCAAAGGAAAGTTATTCAAGTTTCCAAATCTATTGAGAACTATGTAGAAAGACAAAGCCTCCATGAATAGTTGCTCATGTTGTACATTGAACAAAAACCCCACATCCAGGAGATACATTTCATACCAATCCCAGCATTAAGAATTTGTATTTTATAACTCTTCTTGCTATAGTTAACACATTGCTTGAGGTAAAAGTCACTTTTTCCTATGTCTAGGGATTTAGTTTGTATATAGGATAAAGAAGGGTAAACCAAAGCCAAATAGTTATCAGCCTACCTTTATACTGAGAAATGTAGTTTCAGGGATTTCTTTGTTCCAAGTTAGAGAATGTATTTGGCTCAACTTTCCTCTTTCAATTCACATAGGCAGTGGGCAACTTAACACATCAAAAATGGAGAGTTTAGGCTTCCTCCCTGGCTCAGTAGTTAAAAATCCACCTGCCAATGCAGGGGACACGGGTTTGAGCCCGGGTCTGGGAAGATCCCACATGCCGCGGAGCAACTAAGCCCATGTGCCACAACTACTGAGCCTGTGCTCTAGAGCCCGTGAGCCACAATTACTGGGCCCGCATGCTGCAAGTACTGAAGCCTTAGAACCTAGAGCCCGTGCTCTGCAACAAGAGGAGCCACCTCAATGAGAAGCCCGCGCACCACAAGGAAGACTAGCCCCTGCGGGCCACAACTAGAGAAAGCCCAGGGGCAGCAACAAAGACCTAGACAAAAATAAGTAAATTAAACAAATTTTTAAAAAATGGAGAGTTTATGGCCTCTTTAGTCTATCCAGTAGGTTTCTATCGGAAAAACCTCCTTTTCCAGTCCTTACCACTTGTGCTACTCAAAGTACCAGGATTTCCCCAGGCATCATCCACTACGGGAACAACACTGGGAATCTAGCTAATCCTCTGAATCACAGGGAGACAATGCTGCAAGGGCCACTCCCTCCTAAACTCTCCTATTTCTTCTGTGATTCTGTGTGAAGCTTTGACTCCATAAAACACCATGCCCCTGTAAATCACAGGGTAGGAGGCACTGGAACACTCATTATCTCTAATGCTTGGATCTTCAAGACTCTGGGTCAGCTGCTCAGAAATATGCAATCTGAACACTGAACAAACATGTAGTATGTTGACCTCATCAGGCCTGTGACAATACTTGGACTCCAGCCTGCTCAAGCCTCTTGAATCAAAAATAGTTAGTCAATCCAATTATGCCCTTTATCTACACCATCTTCAGGCACTGGGATAAAGCCAACATTCCAGATTACTATGCCCTCATTAATTGTGCTTTGTTTTCCTTATTCTTTCTCTCAGAGTCTTCCTCACAGCCTCGTTTCACAGGCAACATGGCTAATATATCTAACAACTGAACCTCAAAGTACTGTCTGTTACTGTTCTCCAGTAAACTTTATCCACACCCCTCTTCCTAATTTATTGACTTCACTACATCCATATTTTATAAATTTTCCCTTTTATAAATTTCCTCAATTATGCAGTTTTAGTATGTTATCTGTATTCTACTGAAACTCTCATTCTATCCTCCATGTAATTTAACTTCTCATTCATATTTTCTATCTCCTTATCTTTCTGTGCTGCGTTCTGAGTAACTACTTTAGATACATCATCCAGTTTCTTAATTCTCGTTAGCTATATATCACCTCTGATTGAATCCATTGGTGAGTTCAAAATTGTGTATATTTTAATTCTAAAATTTACATTTGTTTTTCAGATATTCCTGGTAATTGATACTTTTATTATTTTTTCACTTATGTGATAATATTTTTTCTGTACTGCATAGGATAAGTCTGGAAATACACTTCTCAAAATTCCCCTTCTACATATAGTTCTGGCCTGGAGTCTACCAATGGGAAACCTTGCACAAAATTTTGAAAGTGGGACAAAAGGAGAAGGGGCTATTCTCTGAAGGCAGCTGCACTAATGTCTCCTCAGCAAATCTGAGATTGACAGCAATTCCCCAACTCACTCTTGACAGACATCTACTTCACTCTTATGGGTAGGAAAACTGATATAACTTCCCTAGAGGTTGTGGAAAATTATAATGGCTTCCCAATGAACTCCAAAAAACCACATACTCTAGTGATTCAGCCTGAGAACGTTGATGGTGGCTTTAATAAACTATAATTTCCCATTTCTTCCAAAGATATAAAGCCTCTAATTCCTTGAATTAATTTTTGAAACCTGGAATACATGGAGTAGCTTTTGTGTTTTCTGACTGAACCTTGACTGATAAACCCAGGAAAAAGTGACCATTCCCATCTAAATGACCATACTTTAGGAACACAGACATTGATCACAGTATTTAAAAGAGTGTATTGTATTGTACTTATTAATGTGTCTATCCCCTCCTCTCAATCTCTACCCAACATATCATAAAAGGGCTAGTTTTCTTTTGATTTTTGTATCTTTAACATCTAGCATGATCCCCAGATTAACAGGACTAAAAATAAATAGTTTATTTTTAACATGATGAACCATAATTGTAAATCAGGTCAAAGATTTTTTTCTAAAAAAAAAAAAGATTTTTTTTACTGAAGCCCGTGCACCTAGATCCCATGCTCCGCAACAAGAGAAGCCACCGCAATGAGAAGCCTGCACACTGCAATGAAGACCCAACACAGCCAAGAATTAAGAAAAAATAGAAGAATTTCTTATGAAGAATGATCTACCAAATAAAACATATTACTTGTGGCTTCCAGGTTGTAAAGATGTCAGATATACCTTATTTGTCAGATAAAACTCAGAATTTTTGATGAGAACCTGACCCATAGTACACATTCTAAATATTTATCAAAAATGCTAAACAAATAAGAAAATAAATGCTTTGCTTTTATATAGAAACTGGACGTGAAGATCACAGAATGGAAAAATAAAGCACATAGGGTATTTGTCATCTCCGTTTTTTTAAGATCATTTCAGATATTAATGCAAACGTCACCTTCAGATATATTATAGCTCCTTGTCCAGAGTCCACAGGTTACCACAGTGACAAAGTGCCAGCACTTTATGCAGGCATAAGGCACACTGCTAAGAGGTAAATAAGCTACCCAGTCAAGAGTATTGGCTATGATTTTTATACAGTCTTCCTTAAGTTATCAAATAACCAAAGTGAAGTTCACTGGATTTCATTTGATCTGTGCATAATTGTAAAGTCAAAACAGATATCCTACATTCTGCCAGCAACAAAATTTTCTTATGAGCCAGCAACCAGTAAGTAGTTTAAAAGGGAAGGTGCCAGAATTTTCTTCCCATCGTGCTAGCTAATATACCCTACTTTGTTTGTTCCTGGGCAAAAATTAAAATAGATTCATGTTTAATGATGATGGTAATAGTAGCTAAGACTTACTCAGCATTAAACAAGTTGTACTTTACCTACATTATCTCATTTAGTCGTCATCTTAAAAGGTTCTCTCATCTGTTTTACAGATGACAAAAATTGAACTTCAATCTTTACCAAAGTGTCATTCTTGGGGAGCCCATTGTGAAGCAGTCACATTCTTATGAAGCTAGCCTTTCATAGTTTCATTAGTAAGTTGAGCAATTTTCAAAGCCCTGTGAACAATTTGCAGGGAGAGCATTAGAATTATAAGAAATGGGTTAAGCCCTTCATTGGCCAAGTACCCTTATGCAAGTAACTCGATGGAATCATAATAACACACTAAGTACAATTCGTTTATTGTCTATCTCCTTTACTGGTATAGTAAAGGACTATACTATAAAGTAAAGTACTATACCAGTATAGTACTGGTATCTATTAGGGCAGAGATCTGGTCTTTCTTGTTCAGAACTGAATTAAATACCTACAACCGTACCAGTGTAAAGCAGGTTCTCAGTAATAGTTGAGTAAGAGAGCAAGCAAACACATGAATGAATGATGTACTATGTAGAACTATAGACTTATAGAACTATTTTTGAATTTTTATTTTAAATCATTAATGATGTCCCTTTCAAATTTATGGCTCTATTAATGTCAGAGAGTCTTGAATATATCTTAAAAATGAGAATTTTCTTTCAATTTAAGTGAAGATAGCATTATGTAGAACCTCATTTACCATAAGGAAAACATTCTCATTCAATGATTATCATAATTTTACATTTCAGTAAAATTCTAAAAAAATTTTTAAATGTTCAAAATATTTATTTGACAGGCCTATAATTGCTAATTTCTTATTTTATAAATTATGGACATTATTTTTAAAACCAATCAACCAACCAACCATCTACCTAATTAGCCCTTCATAAAAGAAAGTATATATTACAGCCAAAGAACTAGGCAGGACTTAATCCCAGAATAAAAGACAATGCATCCCCAAAAAGAACAGTAAGTAATCTTACACTGATATAACTATGTGACATTATTCTTATTTTTCTCAATTTCCTGAAGATAGTTGAAATCTCTGACACAGACTGGCACTGATCCACCAATAACTTTTTGTACTAAAGCCTTTAAAATTTAGGAATCATTTGCAATGCTAAATCCATTAGTCTATTTTCTTAAAAGATAGGAACTCATACTGGATATTGTGGTGTCAGGCACTTTCACAAACATTCAACCCAACCCAAAAATGTTTGGAGGCAAGTATTAGCTTTATTGTGTGGATTAGAAAAGTGGCACTAAAAGAGGAAAACAATTATACAAAGTCACACATGCATATTGACTGTGTCTACTGCTCTTTCTACAAAGTCACCTCTGCCTTACCTTTCAAGACATACATTTCAATGAGGTCTTTTCTAACTATCCTTATCCTCACTTTTCCACCTACTAAAAGGGAGACATTGATCTCTTTCTCTTTTCTGCCTTCAGGCTACCTGGTACTTACATCTGTCATACCAAATATTATTGGCCTTGCATCTGACATGTCTGTCTCCCAGGACCAGACCATGAGTTCCTCAAAGAACAGAGACAATCTTTTAGTCGCTTAGTATCTCCAAAAGCAAACACAGAGATACCTAGACAGTATCTCAATAAATTCTGGTTGAATGCTTAAACAAATATCTCATTTTGCAGGAAAAATGGAGTTTAAAGCATAAACTGCCAATCTGATGTTTAAGTTTATACTTGCCAAGAAACTGTCCATACAGTTTTCCAACCATGGCAAAATATACGACCTCATTTTAGAAGATTTAAAAGATTTTTTAACATCTAAGAAATGTATTTTTTTCAATATAAGGAAAAGAAGATTTTAGCTTGAAAGAATTTCAGAAATTAAAGAATCTAACATCATTAATTTACAGATGAAGAAATGGAACCCAGGATGGTCATGTGACTCTACTCATGCAACCAAATATTCAATCAGAGGCCACAACATATATCACCAAACTCCTGGTCTAGTCTTCTTCCTTCTATATCATGCCATTTAAATAATATTTACATTGCTATCTGATTATCTTCATCTATAAATAATTCAGCCCTGATATTTATAATAAATTTAATATACTCTGCCTGGATTAAAACCTTTGAGTACTATGTTCTTAAATCTTAGTTATACTGAGCCATAGATGCCTCTTTTAATAGTCTTCACGTTAACTAAATAGCATAAAACATAAAACATCTACCCCCAATTAGACCTATTTGCTAGCATTTTACAGTATAGGCCTAAGGGTAGAGGAGATGTACATTTTCAAATTTAGTTAAGTTGTCAAGCATTTGAGTGCCTACTCTGTAGAAAAGATGAGTTTTCATCTAAGTGATAACTACTAATATTTAACAAATATTAGATATTTGGGGCTTATTCCAGGTTAATAATTAATTCATAGGACCACCAGACAAAATGTGGAAAATATTTGGGACATACTTACACTAAAAAATTATTTGCTTTTTATCTAAAATGCAAATTTAACTAGACATCTTATATTTTTATTTGCTAAATTTGGCAACTCTGTTAGTTCAGCAAATATTTATTGGGGTCTTACTATGTGCCAGGCCCTTAGAATGTAACAATGAACCAAACAGAAAAAGCTCATGCCTATGTGGAGCTTATATTCTACTTGGGGGATTTGTATTACTGGTAAATAATGTTTCAGGTGAAGATGAGTAATATGAAGAATATGAGGAAGTGAGACATGCAAACAGGGCAGCTGCTTATCAAAAAGGTAGGAGACATCATTCACATTCCATGTAAGCAACATGGCAGTTCTTCAGGAAAATAACTTAGGAAAGTGTTCCAGGGAGATGAAATAGCAAGGGTAAAATCCCTGGGGTATATACAATCGTGAGGGATTAAAGGAGCAGGATGTAGGCAAACAATTGAAAGGAGAAGTGTTAGGAAATGAGGTTGGACAGGTAGTCAGGAGAAAGATCATGCAGGTATTTGTAGGCCATGGTAAAGTCTTTAGATTCTAGTCTAAATGTCATGGGGAGCCACTGGATAGTTAGAGCAGGAGAATGACACAATATGGCATAGAAGCAGGGAGACCAGTCAGATGGCAGGTGTTCAATCAAGAAATAGTGATGGCCTGGACTTCAAGAGGTGAGAAATGGTCAGCTTTGGGATATCATTTCCTAATTGAATCTGGGGCATCAGAATAAGAGAGGTGTGAGAGACTATTTTAAGATTTTTGAGCAATTCAGTGAATAAAGTGTCACTTGCCATGATGGAGAATACCATAGGAGGAGTAGGACTGGAGGAGGGTGAGAAACCAGAAATTCACTTTTTAGACAATAAATTTGAGGTGCCTGTGAGACATACTATCAAACATTAGAAGTAGTCTATAGTTCAGAGAAAATTCTGGGCTGAAGACATAATTTGGGTTTAATAAGCATGGAAATGCTATTAAAGTCTTGAGTGGAGATCATCTAGGGCGTGATTATAGGTAGAGGAAAAAAGAGATCTGAGGACTGAGTCCTGTGCTCTCCAACATTCGAAAATCTGGAAAAGGAAGATAATACAGCAAAGGAGGATAAGTGACAGTGGTCCCTGAGGGTCTTCATGTGGTATATCTCCAAAGCAAAGTAGAGAAAAGGTCGCTCAGGAAGGAGAAAGTGAAAATCTCTATCACAGGCTCTTGAAATAGGGACTGATATTGACATTGACCTCAGCAATATGAGGTCTTTGTTAACCATAATAAGAGTTGTTTAAGTGGAATGATGGGATGAAAGTCTGATTGGAGTGATTACACTAGAGATTGGGAGGCAAAGAAGGCAAGACAGCACCTATAAACAATTTCTTCAGGGAGTTTTCTATAAAAGGAGAAACCTTGGGATCATAACTAGAAGGAAGGTGGCATCTTGGGATGTTTTAAATTAAAGGTGTTTACTATGTTTTTATGGTGATGGGAAAAACTGATAATGTAGGAATGACTGTGGATAATTATAGAAGCAAACTCCATGAATAGGCAGAGGGCACTGGAACCAGTGTTCAAGAGAATGGACTGACCTAAGGTAAACATATTGACTGATCCTGAAGAAGAATAGGAAGGGAAACAGTGGATATAAACTCAGAAGCATGAGGTTAGTGGATTTGGTGGTAGGAAAAGGAGGTTTTCTTCAGATTGCTTCTATTTTCTCAATGAAATCAGGAGCAAGGTCACCTATTGAGAATGTAAGGGGAAAGGCAAAGGTTAAGGATAGGAAAAGTCTTCTCTGGAAGTGGGAGAATGACTGACTAGAAAATGTAGTAGTAGAATTCACATTTCAATGTTTTATCCAAATCATTAACTTTACATAAGACCATAGGCATTTATAAAAAGGTGATACCTGAGGATGAACTAAACTCTATCTATTCCAGTTTCTGAATAAGCTAGAATGTACACTCCATGAGAGAAGGGATTGTTGTCTACTTTATTCCCAATTAAATCACTGTGTCTGTTAAATCATAATAGATGCTCAAAAAACATTTGGTGTCTGAATTAGAAAAGGAGGAGAGAGCCACTGTATCTTTACCTTTTTTGTTGTTATGGATGATCTCACCCACAAATATTTACCTTCTTACCTCATCCTAGCATATTTCTAGTAGTACTTTTCCAGCTGATTTTTAAAAAATATGTGGCCATTTCTAAGAAAACATTTTGTGGTTTACATTCATCTATTTTTAATTCACCAAAACATCACTTCACAGTATCTAATGGAAAGTTTAAAAGCTTCATGAACTAAAAAGCACATATTGCCAAAATTAAATGAACTAAAAAGAATGAAAAGTTTGGGTAGAGTTCAAAATTTTAAGCTGTCAAAAAAAAAGAATGTACAAAACTTGAGGTTCTCATTTCTCATATTCTGATATTAAACGTATGGAATTCAAGTGTCCAGACTGGATTAGAGGAACAAAAGTTTTAGGACAAACTTTCAACTGTGAAGTGTACTGAAAGACTATTAAACCAAGATCCTACAAAATAGCTGATCTAGCAATTGTGTTTTTTTACTTCAATGTGTTTATTTATCTACAGCAACAACAGTAAAACTTTTACTAAATCCCAAGATATTTCTAATTGTTTCACAGAAATGGATGGCTTTGCATGAACGAGAAGATCTCCTTCTCTTTAACCACTGGAGGATATTAATCTTATTCTTTCCCACAAAACTGGTTATTAAACATGTGAAAAATATGTAATTTTGCTAGCAAAAAAAGAAATGCAAATAAAAGCACTAAGGCAATATTTTCACTTATTAAAAAAGTGATAAACATTTCTATGCATACAGGTTTCCCATATTTTTAATGATTTTCTTAGAATAAATACTTCAGTATGGGATTACTGGATGAAAAGCTATAAGCAATTTTACAGCTTTCGAAATATATAGCTAAACTATTTCCAAAAAATGTAGTAAATTACTATACTGAAAGTACAAGTTTTATAACATTCTGCCAGCATTGGCTTCTTGGCATTAATTTTTTTTTTTTTTTTTACTTAAAATACAGTAAAGTTTATTCCTCTTGGTGTATGTTCTATGAGTATTGACAAATACATATAGTCAAGTAATGACACCACAATCAAGGTACAGGATAGGTCCATAACCCTAAAAGTGCCCTTTTGTAGTCAACCCCTCTCCCCACCCCAACTCCTGGAAACACTGATCTGTCCTCTTATAATTTTATTTTTCCAGAATGTCATATACTTGAGGATATAATCTTGAAATCTTTTGAATCTGGTTTATTTCACTTAACATCAGGTGTTTAAGATTCTTCCATATTGTTGGGTGAATCAATAGTCAGTTCCTTTGATTGCTGAGTACTGATCTATTGTGTAGACATACCACAGTTTGCTTATTCATGGATTAGTTTGGTTGTCTGCAGTTTTGCGTTACTATAAAGTTGCTATAAATATTTCCATACAAGGTTTTATGTAAATCTAAGATTTACTTCTGTTAAGTTAGTTGGATTTCTAAAATTATTTATCCCATATTTATTCTTTAGTTTTTGAGCTCCTTGGTACAAATTCAAGTTCTCCTAGGGGATACTAGTACTCCAGCAATTTGAGCAACAGAAGCTTAGGTAAAGCCATATTCAAGACAATGTATATAAAGTTCTTAGCACTAGTCAAAATTTGGAAAGATACTCTCATTAAAAAAAAAACAACAACAACTGTGAAGACAAAATATTCAGACTAGGTAACATGGATTTTTGGGGGGTTTTGTTTACTTTTAATAGTTTTCAACTTACAAAGCTTGTTCCGAATGCTTCTGCTGGTTATAGGGAAACATGTAAGAAGACACAAAAACCTCTCAAATTTAAAGCTCCCAAAATAACTTGAGATCTGAATGATTCTCATCATTTCCAACAATCTTCTTAATTCTAAAAATAATAATAATTGTCCCTGCTCATGAGGAGTTTACAGATTCACTAGAGAAGGTTATCTCGTGTCTGGAGAGATAATCCAGGACAGAAGGTAAGGCTATCAAAGGAGTACAATAGCTAATAAGTGACTAATGGAGTTCAGAGTTGGGAGCTGGGGGAAAGATCTGTAGGAGAGAAAAGGTAAGGATGAAATTAGCTGTGCTTTGAAGGAGAGATAGGACATTTAATTTCAAGTTCTAACCTTCTTCTATAACTGGTACACCTTGGAGTGTGAAGGCAATTTAGACAAGTTCTTGGCACTGATCCTTCTCCCTGTGTTTGTACAGAGCTATAATGAGTCACAATACCACCCAAGATAATTGGAAAACCCCTTTGGCACCCAAATAACAACATATAGCTCTTTGTGGTCAGAAACATTGGTAAGTGTCTTCTTCCAAATCTGTCTGGTAATACCCACAAGACAGATTACACAACACCACTATTAAATTTAGAGAACATTAACAAAGAAGGATGAAGGACTGATGAGTAAAGCCCTCTGATTCTATTTGTACAGCAAACTAATCAAAGTCAGATGTAGTTAAGTCTCAATTCACATATAATTTCACAGGCAGAAAATAATGGTGTCTTTCTATAATACCAAGAAAGATATCTTTTCAGCAACTTTCCCATTATGTGCCAACCACACTTATTATATTAAAAAAAATCAAGAGTTTATATAAAAATATTTTTGCACAAAAAAATCTCATAAACAAGCACTTATCTTTTTCCATTTTCCATCTCTCCCTCTCTTTTACAGTTTGATTCCTTCCTACCAATTCATTGCCATCCCCTCACTCTTCCCTTCCTATGGACACATACCACAAATGAGCACAGTCATCAAGGAGGGTTATTTATTTTTAAACCTAAAATATTTGGTTCCCAGACATCTAATCACCAAAAAATACAAAACTATTTGTTATTAATTACTGCATCTTAAGTGTGATTAAACTATGTACACATTCAGATATATAATCAAGTCGTGAATATATATTCATTAATCAATGTGGCAAATACTAATTACATGTCTAACATATGCCAGACACTAAGAATACAGAGATTAAATATACAACCCTGCCGTTATTGTGCCCAGAGTCTAATAGTTGAGACAAGGAGATAAAGAACCGTTATAATAGAGTATAATATGCAATAAAATAGGGAGAGTATTTCCCAGTGTGTTGTGTCGGCACACAGAAGGATCACTCAACCCAGACTGAGTTAGTAAAATCTCTAAGGGAGATAATCTTTGAGCTACATCTTAAAAAGGTAAGTAGAAGGAAGCCAGATGATGAAACCAACAGGAAAGGAGTGTCTTAGAGAATACAGCACATAAGAAAAAATGTTTCTATTGAACTGCAAATGGTTTTATAAGGTTGGCAAGTATGTTGCATTTGTAGAGCTTCTATAGTAAACCTAAATTCACATTTTTAGTTTATCAGATTCCCAACTTTTCAGTCATGACATGTCTCTTCCCTTCCTACAAGTGTTTTTAAATGAATATGGAATTAGAATTAATTTAATTTGTCTGTTGGATTAAATTTGCACACATACCCTCTCTGCAGGTCCTGGCCTTGCTGCATGGTGACAGTCAGGGAGCTCTCCCCCAGGAGGCCTTCTACAGCAGAGCCTGCCTGTGCTCAACAACACGACTTCTCTCCTCTTCTTCCTAAGCACGCAGCTAAATCGCCTTTCCTGGCCTCATTCCTGATAGGCTGGCATCAAGTCTGAGAAACCAAGTCTGAGAAAACAGAATGTGGACAAAATGTATTCTGTTTCCAAATCTGGCCTATAAAAATCTTCCACGCTCACAGCTCTGTTCTCACTCTTCCCATTCTACAGTAATCTGAGATATTGAAGGTAGCAGTACCATGAGATGGAAGGAACCTGTATTCCAGAACAGCTGCTCGTACCAGGGTCCCTTCACCAACCTATACTAGATTGTGACATGAACACAAAATAAACCTGAACTGTGTTAAGCCACTGAGATTTAGGATTGTGTCAATAGAGCAGTTAACCTGAGCTCAAAGTGTTTGTTCCATTCTCTAACCCTATATTCTCCAGTGTATGTATTTTTGACTTGGTTTTTTATCATTATACTGGACATGATTAGTGTGTATCAGTATACTAAGCAACATGACTAATTTTTACAACCTTCTTGGTAGAAGCCTGCCACACCTACAGTTCTCTACTGACTGATCTGAACTGAACTTTTGTCCTGCTGTACATGTACCCTAAACAAGAAAATCTCTTACTTTTAGGGCCTTTCAGAAAGAAAAAAATCTCCAAAGATGAGATTTATTATTTATTCAGACCGCCAGAGACTTCTTCTTGGATATTGTTTATTATTTTCCTTAGTCATTGGGTATTTTTTCATCTTTCTTCTACTTTTTATTTCTCTATGATAATCTTTTTTTTTTGGAATTTTTGAATTTTATTTCATCTATTTTTTATACAGCAAGTTCTTAATAGTTATTCATTTTCTACATATTAGTGTATACATGTGAATCCAATCTCCCACTTCATCACAACATCCCCCCCACGCCACTTTCTCACCTTGGTGTCCATACGTTTGTTCTCTACATCTGTGTCTCAAATTATACCCTGCAAAACAGATCAGCTGTACCGTTTTTCTAAGTTCCACATATATGTGTTAATATACGATATTTCTTTTTCTCTTTCTGACTTATTTCATTCTGTGTGACAGTCCCTAGATCCATCCATGTCTCTACAAATGACCCAATTTCATTCCTTTTTATGGCTGAGTAATATTCCATCGTATACATGTACCACATCTTCTTTATCCATTCGTCTGTCAATAGGCATTTAGATTGCTTCCATGACCTGGCTATTGTAAATATGCTGCAATGAACATTGGGGTATATGTGTTTTTTCATATATGGTTTTCTCCAGGTATATGCCCAGTAGTGGGATAGCTGGATTATATGGTAATTCTATTTTTAGATTTTTAAGGAACCTCCATACTGTTCTCCATAGTGGCCATATCAATTTACATTCCCACCAACAGTGCAAGAGTGTTCCCTTTTCTCCACACCCTCTCCAGCATCTGTTGTTTGTAGATTTTCTGATGATGCCAATTCTAACTGGTGTGAGGTAATATCTTATTGTGGCTTAGATTTGCATTTCTCTAACAACTAGTGATGTTGAGCAGCTTGTCATGTGTTTCTTGGTCATCTGTATGTCTTCTTTGGACAAATGTCTATTTAGGTCTTCTGCCAATTTTTGGATTGGGTTGTTTGTTTTTTTAGTACTGAGCTGCATGAGCTGTTTATATATTTTGGAGATTAATCCTTTGTCTGTTGATTCATTTGCAAAAATTTTCTCCCATTGTGAGGGTTGTCTTTTCGTCTTGCTTGTGGTTTCCTTTGCTGTGCAAAAGCTTTTAAGGTACATTAGGTCTTATTGGTTTATTTTTGTTTTTATTTCCATTACTCTAGGAGGTGGATCAAAAAAGATCTTGCTGTGATTTATGTCAAAGAGTGTTCTTCCTATGTTTTCCTCTAAGAGTTTTATAGTGGCTGGGCTTACATTTAGGCTTTTTATCCATTTGGAGTTTATTTTTGTGTATGGTGAAAGGGAATGTTCTAATTACATTCTTTTACATGTAGTGGTCCAGATTTCATAGCACCACTTATTGAAGAGACTGTCTTTTATCCATTGTATATCCTTGCATCCTTTGTCATACCTTAGTTGACCATAGGTGCGTGGGTTTATCTCTGTTTTCTATCCTGTTCCATTAATCTATATTTCTGTTTTGGTGCCAGTACCATAATGTCTTGGTCACTGCAGCTTTGTAGTATAGTCTGAAGTCAGGGAGTCTGATTCCTCCAGCTCCGTCTTTCTCCCTCAATACTGCTTTGACTATTTGGAGTCTTCTGTGTCTCCATACAAATTTTAGGATGTTTGTTCTAGCTTTGTAAAAAATGCCATTGGTAACTTGATAGGGATTGCATTGTATCAGTAGAATGCTTTGGGTAGTATAGTTATTTTCACAATATTGATTCCTCCAATCCAAGAATTAAGTATGTCTCTCCATCTGCTTGTGTCATCATTAATTTCTTACAACAGTGTCTTATAGTTTCCTGCAGACAGACCTTTTGTCTCCCTACGTCGGTTTATTCTTAGGTAGTTTATTCTTTTTGTTGCAATGGTAAATGGGAGTGTTTCCTTAATTTATCTTTCAGATTTTTCATCATTAGTGTATAGGAATGCAAGAGATTTCTGTGCATTAATTTTGTATCCTGCAACTTTACCAAATTCATTGATTACCTCTAGTAGTTTTCTGGTGGCATCTTTAAGATTCTCTATGTATAGTATCATGTTGTCTGCAAACAGTGACAGTTTTACTTCTTCTTTTCCAATCTGGATTCAGTTTATTCCTTTTTCTTCTCTGATTGCCGTGGCTAGGACTTCCAAAGCTATGTTGAATAATAGTGGTGAGAGTGGACATCCTTGTCTTGTTGCTGATCTTAGAGGAAATGCTTTCAATTTTTCGTCATTGAGAATAATGTTTGCTGTAGGTCTGTCATATATATGGCCTTTATTATGTTGAAGTAGGTTCTCTCTATGCCCACTTTCTGGAGAGTTTTTATCATAAATGGGTGTTGAATTTTGTGAAAACCTTTTTCTGCATCTATTGAGATGATCATATGGTTTTTCTTCTTCAATTTGTTAATATGGTGTATCACATTGACTGATTTGCATATATTGAAGAACTGTAGCATCTCTGGGATAAAAACCACTTGATAATGGTGTATGATCCTTTTAATGTGTTGTTGGTTTCTGTTTGCTAGTATTTTGTTGAGGATTTTTGCATCTATACTCATCAGTGATATTGATCTGTATTTTTCTTTTATTGTAGCATCTTTGTCTGGTTTTGGTATCAGGGTGATGATGGTCTCATAGAATGAGTTTGGGAGTGTTTCTTCCTCTGCAATTTTTTGGAAGCAGTTGAGAAAGATGGGTGTTAGCTCTTCTCTAAATGTTCGACAGATTTCACATGTGAAGCCATCTGGTCCTGGACTTTTGTTTGTTGGAAGATTTTTAATCACAGCTTCAATTTCTTACTTCTGATTGGTCTTTTCATATTTTCTATTTCTTCCTGGATCAGTCTTGGAAGGCTATACCTTTCTAAGAATTTGTCCATTTCTTCCTGGTTGTCCATTTTATTGCCATAGAGTTGCTAGTAGTCTCTTAGAAAGCTTGGTATTTCTGTGGTGTCTGTTGTAACTTCTCCTTTTCCATTTCTAATTCTATCTATTTGAGTCCTCTCCCTCTTTTTCTTGATGAGTCTGGCTAATGGTTTATCAATTTTGTTTATCTTCTCATCCACCAGAGGGCAGACATCAGAAGCAAGAACTACAATCCTGCAACCTGTGGAACAAACACCACATTCACAGAAAGAGAGACAAGATGAAAAGGTAGAGGGCTATGTACCAGATGAAGGAACAAGATAAAACCCCAGAAAAACAGCTAAATGAAGTGGGGGTAGGCAAATTTCCAGAAAAAGAATTCAGAATAATGATAGTGAAAATCCAGGAAAATCCAGGAACTCAGAAAAAGAATGGAGGCAAAGGTCGAGAAGATGCAAGAAATGTTTATCAAAGACCAAGAAGAATTAAAGAACAAACAAACAGATATGAACAACACAATAACTGAAATGAAAAATAAATGAGAAGGAATCAATAGCAGAATAACTGAGGCACAGTAATAGATAAGTGACCTGGAAGACAGAATGGTGGAATTCACTGCTGCAGAACAGAATAAAGAAAAAAGAATGAAAATAAGTGAAGACTGCCTCAGAGACCTCTGGGACAACATTAAATGTAACAATCTTCATAATATAGGGGTCCAAAAAGGAGAAGAGAGAGAGAAAGGACCCGAGAAAATATCTGAAGAGTTTATAGTCAAAAACGTCCCTGACATGGGAAAGGAAACAGCCACCCAAGTCCAAGAAGTGCAGAGAGTCCCATACAGGATAAACCCAAGGAGAAACATGCCAAGACACATAGTAATCAAATTGGCAAAAATTAAAGACAAAAAACAATTATTGAGAGCAGCAAGGGAAAAATGACAAATAACATACAAGGGAACTCCCATAAGGTTAACAGCTGATTTCTCAGCAGAAACTCTACAAGCCAGAAGGGAGTGGCATGACATACTTAAAGTGATGGAAGGGAAGAACCGACAACCAAGATTACTCTATCTGGAAAGGATCTCATTCAGATTCGATGGAGAAATCAAAAGCTTTACAGACAAGCAAAAGCTAAGAGAATTCAGCACCACCGCCCCAGCTCTACAACAAATGCTAAACAAACTTCTCTAAGTGGAAAACACAAGAGAAGAAAAGGACCTACAAAAACACACCCAAAACAATTAAGAAAATAGTAATAGGAACATACATATTGATAATTACCTTAAACGTGAATGGATTAAATGCTCCGACCAAAAGACACAGGCTCGTTGAATAGATACAAAAACAAGACCCATATGCACACTGTCTACAAGAGACCCACTTCAGACCTAAGGACACATTCAGACTGAAAGTGAGGGGATGGAAAAAGATATTCCATGCAAATGGAAATCAAAAGAAAGCTGGAGTGGCAATACTCATATCAGATAAAACAGACTTTAAATAAAGAATGTTACAAGAGACAAGGAAGGACACTACATAATGATAAAAGGATCCAACCAAGAAAAAGATATAACAACTATAAATATATATGCACCAAAGACAGGAGCACCTCAATACATAAGGCAACTGCTAACAGCTCTAAAAGAGAAAATCGACAGTAACACAAAAAGAGTGGTGGACTTTGACAACTCACATACACCAATGGACAGATCATCCAAATAGAAAATTAATAAGGAAAAATAAGGTTTAAATGACACAATAGACCAGATAGATTTAATTGATATTTGTAGGACACTCCATCCGAGAAAAGCAGATTACACTTTCTCCTCAAGTGCGCATGGGACATCTCCAGGACAGATCACATTTTGGGTTACAAATCAAGCCTCTGTAAATTTAAGAAAATTGAAATCATATCAAGCATCTTTTCTGACCACAATGTTATGAGATTAGAAATCAATTTCAGGGAAAAAAGGTAAAAGTTACAAACACATGGAGACTAAACAATACATTAATAAATAACGAAGAGATCACTGAAGAAATCAAAGAGGAAATAAAAAAATACCTACAGACAAATGACAATGAAAACACGACAATTCAAAACCTATGCTATGCAACAAAAGTAGTTCTCAGAGGGAAGTTTAGAGCTATACAATCCTACCTCAAGAAACAAGAAAAATCTCAAATAAACAATCTAACATTACACCTAAAGGAACTAGAGAAAGAAGAACAAACAAAACCCAAAGTTAGCAGAAGGAAAGAAATCATAAAGATCAGAGCAGAGATAAATGAAAAAGAAACAAAGAAAACAATAGCAAAGATCAATAAACTAAAAGCTGGTTCTTTGAGAAGATAAACAAAATTGATAGACCATTAGTCAGACTCATCAAGAAAAAGAGGGAGAGGACTCAACTCAATAAAATTAGAAATGAAAAAGGAGAAATCACAACTGATATTGCAGAAATACAAGGATTATAAGAGATTACTACAAACAACTCTATGCTAATAAAATGGACAACCTCGAAGAAACGGATAAATTCTTAGAAAGGTATAGCTGTCCAAGACAAACCAGGAAAAAATAGAAAATATGAACAGACCAATCACAAGTAATGAAATTGAAACTGTGATTAAAAATCTTCCAACAAACAGAAGTTCAGGACCAGATGGCTTCACAGGTGAATTCTATCTAACATTTAGAGAAGAGCTAAAACCCATCCTTCTCAAACTCTTCCAAAAATTGCAGAGGAAGAAAAACTCTCAAACTCATTCTATGAGGCCACCATAACCCTGATACCAAAACCAAAGATACTACAAAAAAAGAAAATTACAGACCAACATCACTGATAAATACTTATGTGAAAATCCTCAACAAAATACTAGCAAACAGAATCCAACAACACATTAAAAGAATCATACACCATTATCAAGTGGGTTTTATCCCAGAGATGCTACAGTTCTTCAATATATGCAAATCAATCAATGTGATACACCATATTAACAAATTGAAGAAGAAAAAACATATGATCATCTCAGTAGATGCAGAAAAAGGTTTTCACAAAATTCAACACCGATTTATGATAAAAAACTCTCCAGAAAGTGGGCATAGAGGGAACCTACCTCAGCTTAATAAAGGCCATACACCTCAAACACAAACATTATTCTCAATGTTGAAAAACTTAAAGCATTTCTTCTAAAATCAGGAACAAGACAAGGATGTCCATTCTCACCACTATTATTCAACATAGTTTTGGAAATTCTAGCCACGGCAATCAGAGAAGAAAAAATAAAATAAAATGAATCCAAATTGGAAAAGAAGAAGTAAAACTGTCACTGTTTGCAGACAACATGATACTATACATAGAGAATCCTAAAGATGCCACTAGAAAACTACTAGAGGTAATCAATGAATTTGGTAAAGTTGCAAGATACAAAATTAATGCACAGAAATCTCTTGCAATCCTATACACTAATGATGAAAAATCTGAAAGATAAATTAAGGAAACACTCCCATGTACCATTGCAACATAAAGAGTAAAATATCTAGGAATAAACCTACCTAGGGATACAAAAGACCTGTATGTAGAAAATTATAAGACACTGCTGAAAGAAATTAAAGATGATACCAACAGATGGAGAGATATACCATGTTCTTGGATTGGAAGAATCAATATTGTGAAAATGACTGTACTACCCAAAGCAATCTACAGATGCACTGCTATCCCTATCAAATGACCAATGGCACTTTTTATGGAAGCAGAATAAAAAATCTTAAAATTTGTATGGAGACACAAAAGACCCCGAATAGCCAAAGCAGTCTTGAGGGAAAAAAAACAGAGCTGGAGGAATCAGACTCCCTGACTTCAGAGTATACTACAAATCTACAGTAATCAAGACAATATGGTACTGGCACAAAAACAGAAATACAGATCAATGGAACAAGACAGAAAGCCCAGAGATAAACTCACGCACCTATGGTCAACTAATCTATGACAAAGGAGACAAGGATATACAATGGAGAAAAGACAGTCTCTTCAATAAATGGTGCTGGGAAAACTGGACAGCTACATGTAAAAGAATGAAATTAGAACACTCCCTAACAGCAGACACAAAAATAAACTCAAAATGGATTCAAGACCTAAATGTAAGATCAGACACTGTAAAACTCTTAGAGGAAAACATAGGAAGAACACTCTGACATAAATCACAGCAAGATCTTTTTTAATCCACCTCCTAGAGTAATGGAAATTAAAACAAAAATAAACAAATGGGACCTAATGAAACTTAAAAGCTTTTGCAAAGCAAAAGAAACTACAAACAAGACGAAAAGATAACCTTCAGAATGGGAGAAAATATTTGCTAATGAATCAATGGACAAAGGATTAATCTCCAAAATACATAAACAGCTCTTGCAGCTCAATATTAAAAAAACAAACAACCTAATCAAAAAATGGGCAGAAGACCTAAATAGACATTTCTCCAAAGAAGACATACAGATGGCAAAGAAGCACATGAAAAGTTGCTCAACATCACTAATTATTAGAGAAATGCAAATCAAAACTACAATGAGGTATCACCTCACACCAGTTAGAATGGGCATTACCAGAAAATCTACAAACATCAAATGCTGGAGAGAGTGTGGTGAAAAGGAACCCTCTTGCACTGTTGGTGGGAATGTACATTAATATAGCCACTTTGGAGAACAGTATGGAGCTTCCTTAAAAAACTAAAAATAGTGGCTTCCCTGGTGGTGCAGTGGTTGAGAGTCCACCTGCCGATACAGGGGACACGGGTTCATGCCCCGGTCTGGGAAGATCCCACATGCTGCGGAGCAGCTTGGCCCGTGAGCCATGGCCGCTGAGCCTACGCGTCTGGAGCCGGTGCTCCGCAATGGGAGAGGCCACAACAGTGAGAGGCCCGCGTACCGCAAAAAAAAAAAAAAAAAAAACTAAAAATAAAATTACCATATGACCCAGCAATTCCACTACTGGCCATATACCCTGAGAAAAGCACAATTCAAAAAGACACAGGCACCCCAATGTTAACTGCTGCGCTTTTACAATAGCCAGGTCATGGAAGCAACCTAAATGCCCGTCGACAGACAAATGTATAAAGAAGATCTGGTACATATATACAATGGAATATTACTCAGCCATAAAAATGAACAAAATTCGGTCATTTGTAGAGATGTGGATGAATCTAGAGACTGTCATACAGAGTGAAGTAAGTCAGAAAGAGAAAAACAAATATCGTATAGTAACGCATATATGTGGAACCTAGACAAATGGTACAGGTGAACCGGTTTGCAGGGCCGAAATAGAGATACAGATGTATAGAACAAATGATTGGGACACCAAGGGGGTAAAGCAGCAGGGGGTGGGGTTGGGGGTGTGCTGAATTGGATGATTGGGTGACACGTATACACTGATGTGTATATAATGGATGACTAATAAGAACCTGCTGTATAAAAAAATAAATAAAATTCAAAAAAAGTAACTAAACAGGGAGATCTGATGAACTTCAGAATTGGCAAACACATCCACGTGCTGGGAGTGTGGCACACCCAACTCTATGAGGACAGAAGCTCCTGTGGTTGGGACTCTTCCAGATCTCACCCTATGTACTTCTTCATCAGATGTTCATTTGTATCATTTATAATAAACCAGTAAGCCTAAGTAGAGTGAAAAAAATGAATAAATAAAAAACTAATAGTGACCAGATCTATAGAGTTTAGAAAATGCAACCTTCTCAAAGCTCCATTTACAAGTTAGAGCATTGACTCCATGACTGGAAAAGCATTAAAAGTCCTTGTAGTCTCTCATAGGTGGTGCTGTATATAGATTTGAAAACAAGAGTTTTCTCACTACCTTGCTGCTGTTGTTTAGTTAGTTTCTCAACAGTCTCTGACCTATCCTCCCAATCAATCTTTTCTATGCTCTTGTTCCTTCCTCTTTGAACAAAGGAAGAAAAGATTAACGGCAAGTCCATTTTACTTTCTAGAAATTTGTTAAGACCTGCTAAATCTAATCACTATTCAAGTAGCCAATTATTACGAGAATGTGAATAAAAAAGAAATGGATTCTTTCATAATTCTGATTGTGCACTTAAAAAATTGCTGCTCTAAGGTTAACTAAACATTCTAGGCATAGTCAAAGAATATTCCATTGCAGTTTAACATGTCTCATAATACTATGGACTTTTAGAGCTGTGTAACTCTAGGAGGAGCTGAAGCTAAAGCCTTGGGGAAATTCTGAGCTTACTCTATTTTTAAAGTCCATCATGTGCTAGTATTACCAACAGTTCAAAGAGAATATCATATGTACTATTCAAATATTTGTGAATCATTAAGTTTTGTATAAGGATGTCTATTAAGCAAAAAAAAAAACTTTTTGTTTATCTTCTCAAAGATTAAGATTTTAGTTTTATTGATCTTTGCTATTGTTTTCTTTCTTTCTATTTATTTCTGCTCTGATCTTTATGATTTCTTTCCTTCTGCTAACTTTGGATTTTGTTTGTTCTTCTTTCTCTAGTTCCTTTAGGTGTAACATTAGATTATTTATTTGAGATTTTTCTTGTTTCTTGAGGTAGGCTTGTATAGCTCTAAACTTCCCTCTTAGAACTGCTTTTGCTGCATCGCATAGGTTTTGGATCATCGTGTTTTCACTGTCATTTGTCTCTAGGTATTTTTTTATTTCCTCTTTGATTTCTTCAGTGATCTCTTGGTTATTTAGTAATGTAGTGTTTAGCCTCCATGTGTTTGTGTTTTTTACGTTTTTTTCCCTATAATTGATTTCTAATCTCATAGCATTGTGGTCAAAAAAGATGCTTGATATGATTTCAATTTTCTTAAATTTATTGAGGCTTGATTTGTGACCCAAGATGTGACGTATCCTGGAGAATGTTCTGTGCGCACTTGAGAAGAAAGTGTAATCTGCTGTTTTTGGAAGGAATGTCTTATAAATATCAATTAAATCTATCTGGTCTATTGTGTCATTTAAAGCTTCTGTTTCCTTATTAATTTTCTTTTTGGATGATCTGTCCATTGGTGTAAGTGAGGTGTTAAAGTCCCCCACTATTATTGTGTTACTGTTGAGTTCCTCTTTTAGAGCTGTTAGCAGTTGCCTTATGTATTGAGGTGCTCCTATGTTGGGTGCATATATATTTATAATTGTTATATCTTCTTCTTGGATTGATCACTTTGTAGTATCCTTCCTTGTCTCTTGTAACATTCTTTATTTAAAGTCTATTTTATCTGATATGAGTATTGCCACTCCAGCTTTCTTTTGATTTCCATTTGCATGGAATATCTTTTTCCATCCCCTTACTTTCAGTCTCTATGTGTCCCTAGGTCTGAAGTGGGTGTCTTGTAGACAGCATATATATGGGTCCTGTTTTTGTACTCATTCAGCGAGCCTGTGTCTTTTGGTTGGAGCATTTAATCCATTTGCGTTTAAGGTAATTATCAATATGTATGTTCCTATTACTATTTTCTTAATTGTTTTGGGTTTGTTTTTATAGGTCCTTTTCTTCTCTTGTGTTTCCCACTTAGAGAAGTTCCTTTAGCATTTGTTATAGAGCAGGTTTGGTGGTGCTGAATTCTCTTAGCTTTTGCTTATCTGTAAAGCTTTTGATTTCTCCATTGAATCTGAATGAGATCCTTTCCAGATAGAGTAATCTTGGTTGTCGGTTCTTCCCTTCCATCACTTTAAGTATGTCATGCCACTCCCTTCTGGCTTGTAGAGTTTCTGCTGAGAAATCAGCTGTTAACCTTATGGGAGTTCCCTTGTGTGTTATTTGTCATTTTTCCCTTGTTGCTTTCAATAATTTTTCTTTGTCTTTAATTTTTGTCAGTTTGATTACTATGTGTCTCAGTGTGTTTCTCCTTGGGTTTATCCTGTATGGGACTCTCTGCACTTCCTGGACTTGTGTGGCTTTTTCTTGTCCCATGTTAGGGACGTTTTTGACTATAATCTCTTCAAATATTTTCTTGGGTCCTTTCTCTCTCTCTCTTCTCCTTCTCAGACCCTTATAATGCGAATGTTGTTGCATTTAATGTTGTCCCAGAGGTCTCTTAGGCTGTCTTCATTTCTTTTCATTCTTTTTTCTTTATTCTGTTCTGCAGCTATGCATTCCACCATTCTGTCTTCCAGGTCACTTATCTGTTCTTCTGCCTCAGTTATTCTGCTATTGATTCCTTCTAGTGTATTTTTCATTTCAGTTGTTGTATTGTTCATCTCTGTTTGTTTGTTCTTTAATTCTTCTAGGCCTTTGTTAAACATTTCTTGCATCTTCTTGATCTTTGCCTCCAATCTTTTTCTGAAGTCCTGGATCATCTTCACTATCATTATTCTGAATTTATTTTTCTGGAAGGTTGCCTATCTCCACTTCATTTTGTTGTTTTTCTGGGGTTTTATCTTGTTCCTTCACCTGGTACATAGCCCTCTGCCTTTTCATTTTGTCTATCTTTCTGTGAATGTGTTTTTTTGTTCCACAGGCTGCAGGATTGTAGTTCTTCTTGCTTCTGCTGTCTGCCCTCTGGTGGATGAGGCTAAGAGGCTTCAGCAAGTTTCCTGATCAGAGGGACTGGTTGTGGGTAGAGCTGGCTGTTGCTCTGGTGAGCAGAGCTCAGTAAAACTTTAATCTGCTTGTGTGCTGATGGGTAGGGCTGGGTTCCCTCCCTGTTGGTTGTTTGGCCTGAGGAATCCCAGCACTGGAACCTACCCAGTCTCTTTGGTGGGGCTAATGGCAGACTCTTGGAGGGCTCACACCAAGCAGTACTTCCCAGAACTTCTGCTGCTAGTTTCCTTGTCCTCACGGTGAGACAGAGCCACCTCCCACCTCTGCAGGAGACCTTCCAACCCTAGCAGGTAGGTCTGGTTTAGTCTCCTATGGGGTCACTGCTTCTTCCCCTGGGTCCTGGTGCACACACTACTTTGTGTGTGCCATCCAAGAGTGGAGTCTCTGTTTCCCCTAGTTCTGTTGAAGTCCTGAAATCAAATCCTGCTAGCCTTCAAAGTCTGATTCTCTAGGAATTCCTCCTCCCGTTGCCAGACCCCCCAGGTTGGGAAGCCTGACGTGGGGCTCAGAACCTTCACTCCAGTGGGTGGACTTCTGTGGTGCAAGTGTTCTCCAGTTTGAGGGTCACCCACCCAGCAGTTACGGGATTTGATTTTATTGTAATTGTGCCCCTCCTACCATCTCATTGTGGCTTCTCCTTTGTCTTTGGATGTGGGGTATCTTTTTTGTGAGTTCCAGTGTCTTCCTGTCAATGATTGTTCAGCAGTTAGTTGTGATTCAGGTGCTCTTGCAAGAGGGAGTGAGAGCACATCCTTCTACTCCACCATCTTGAACCAGGGCTCTATGATAATCTTATATTGTGGTTTCCTTCTATCAGAAAGCAACTTTTCATTGGGCATTTAGCATAACAACCAGTCACAATTTATCAGTCTATGGTTTGAAATAGGTTAGTCATTTTTAATAAAAAAAATCATCTTAAGTTTTTATATTCAACTTGTTTTTATAAGAATATAATTAATAATAAAAGTACCAAAGCTCGTTGTAAACGATGAAACAAATACATTTTAAAAATAAATAAATCATCTCTTTCCTACTCTCCTTAATTCTACCCAGGCAACAACCAACTTGAATTTATTGCTTTTTACCTTGAGAATTAACTTTATTAGGTTTTTTATTACAAAAGCCTTGCCGAAACAATGCAACAATATATAAAGATATTAATCTTCCTTTTATCCTTCTTCCAATCTTACCTCCTGGGATTAACCATGTTACCAGTGTAGTGTATATCCTCCCAAACTTCTCCATGTTCAAACAGTAGAATACAAACATATACATATATATATATATATATATATATATATATATATATATATATATCATGGTCCATATTTTCATCTATAATTTACTTTTCTTACTTAACACTGGATCCTGGATATCTCTCAAGGACAATAGCTATAGATCTAATTCATTCATTTAAATAGTGATCTGATATTCCAGAGTATGAATGAAACAAATGTTTTTAGTCATTCCCCTATCAATATTCACCTTTTTTTCCCCCCTCTCTCTCTCTCTCTCTCTCTCTGTGTGTGTGTGTGTGTGTGTGTGTGTGTGTGTGTGTGTGTGTGTAGCAGGGAGTGTAGGGAAAAGGGTCACCACTACAAACAACACTGCCATAAACTTACTATATGTAGGAAATATACTCAAAATATTCAATGGCCAGCACGGCAAAGAAACTGAATAATCAGAACTGATATCCAATCAATCTGCTGCTACACCATGCCCATACATAATTCGATTATCAGCTCTAATTTTGCTTTCTTTCTTTTATATTGCCACTTGTATTTCTAGAGCATAAGTTTTCCCATAGATTATTGTCTAGGTTCCAGTTGTCTACTGTTGCATAATAAATCACCCCAAAACTTAGTTGCTTAACACTACAGCAATTATCTTACTGCCTCTCACTGTGTTCTGGAATTCAGGAAGGGTTGAGCTGGCAAAGCCTGACTCATGATTACTCATGCAGTTGTAGGTAGATGGTGAATGGTGCCAGAACGACAAGGGGCCAGAAATGCTGAAGCCTGGTCAGCCTCTTCTCCCTCTTCATGTAGTCTCAGAGCCTCTCCATGTGGTCTCTAGCATGGACTAGTTTAGGCTTACTCACAGTATGATGGTCTTAAAACAGTTGGGTGTTTTATGTGGGCAGCTGAAGGCTTCAAGAGAAAGTATCTTAGCAAACAAAGAAAAAGATGCATGGCCCTCTATGACCAAGACATGAAAGTCACACAGCCTCTGCCATATTCTGTTCAATATAGGTGAGTCATAAGCCAGCCTAGTTCAAAGGGAAACGCCATGTCTTCATGAGGGAGTGGCAAGGTTCTAAAAAGACTATTTTGGAGTAGAAAATATTTCACAGCCATCTCTGGAAAATAAAATGTGCCACAGTTTGCCTTCTGGCCACAACTTATATCCCTCCCACTTGCAAAATATGCTCACTCTCTCCAAAAACTCTTCAAAAGTTTCATCCCATTATGTGTCAGGCTCAAAATCTAAGATCTTACCATCTAAATTAAACCCAGGTCCAAATGAGGTTACTTGTGTGTGGTTCTTCAGATACAGATGGCTGAGTATTCTTCTTCTTTATCTGAAGACCTATGACCTAAAAAGACAAGCTACCTGCACCACATGCACCCAACATAAAAAGGTGGGACAGTAATAGGATAACCACTATACATGGCTCATTCAAAAAGGAAAAAATGAGAAGCACACAGCAGGCACTGGTGTACTCAACTTGGAAAAGCTTTACAGGCACTCTGTTGCCAGTTTACTGATTAAGGCCCAGTACTCTTCCCTGAGACTAATTTTCCGGAGGTCTGGGCTGTATCCTCTGGGGTCTTAGTTCTGCCCTCTGAGTTATCTTTTTGGTTTTCTTCTCATAAAATGTAGTCTATATTTTTAGCTAAGTTGAGTAGTTTTCCTAGCCTGTATAAGTTCTTGCCTATAGAAGATCAAGGAGTCCAAAGCTCTCTTCACTTTGTACTGCTTCTACCATTTCAGTTCAAGCTGAAGCTAATACAATTCTTTTAAAATTTTGTGGAGTTTTTGTATGCCAATTTATAATCTAGTGTATTATATGAAAATCATATCCAAAATCGCTTTAAGATAATTCCTCTCCACCTTGGGTTCCCTGTGAAGTTCCTGTAAAACACCCTTAAAATTCTTGAAAGCCCTGTTTTTGAATAGGGAGGATCTGTGAGGCAGTTCCTTAGGTCCTTAGAAAGCTTTTGTCTGTTTAAAAGGGTCTATGGGGGTTTCCCTGGTGGCGCAGTGGTTGAGAGTCCGCCTGCCGATGCAGGGGACACAGGTTCGTGCCCCGGTCCGGGAAGATCCCACATGCCGCGGAGCGGCTGGGCCCCGTGAGCCATGGCCGCTGAGCCTGCGCGTCCGGAGCCTGTGCTCCGCAACGGGAGAGGCCACAACAGTGAGAGGCTCGCGTAACGCAAAAAAAAAAAAAAAAAAAAAAAAAGTTAGAGCTAAAAGAGATATTACAGGTTGTCAGTCAAACACCCTCATTTTAAGGATAAGGAAACTGCACCTAAGGACTTTCAACACCTTACTTAAGGTAAAGACCTGGTGGGGAAATGGTGATGGACCGAATTGGTGCAAAGAAGGATGCAGTGAAATGCTTGGTTTACAGTTCTTTTGCAAAAATGAATACAAAATAAGTTTTTCACATCTAAACGTTTAGAGTGGCAAAGAGTTACTTCCTAAATTCAATGTCTCAAAATCCACTTAGTTATTCTACCTTTGGGAGAGGGTGGGGAAAATGTGATTAAAATTTCCCCACCTATACAAGCATTATTGCGTTCTTTATTAACATCTCTAAGTCTCTTACTATGTTAGTACTACAACCTTAAAATAGAAATAAGTACAGTCACTCACTGGGGAAAACCAAAAAGCTTTTTTTTCTCTGTGTAGTCTACAAAAATTCAGTTTTCCCAAGTGATCTGCAAACAGAGATAGAGATGGGAGTTTTGCACTCCAGTAGGACAAAAATTTCTCCTGATTTAAGCCTTAACCCTTATTTTTTACCTCCTCTCTTTTCAATCATCCCGTGAATTCCTGAAGAAGTCAATGAAATGTTTCCTTCTTGCCTAAGCTTGTATCAACTGCTGCTTTGATAATGATGCAGCATGCTAAGTAATGAGTACGACTTGGCAAAAGTTGTTTTAGTAGGAAGTTGTTTTATTGGAACATAAAGTTGTTTTACTAGAAAGTTGTTTTTGTCCAGCACAATAAACTACCCCAGTGTCTAGAACAGCTAGGTCCTTAACACTTTAAATTACTACAAACATCCAGACCTCCCATCCCATGCCTTTAATATACAGCCATATAGAAATATATTTATTTTCTTGAAAGTAGACATAGAGTAGTAAATTTTTATCAGAATTGTTTTTATTTTTTTCCATTATTTGAAGATTTATTTTATTTTTTTAACATCTTTATTGGAGTATAATTGTACAATGTTGTGTTACTTTCTGCTGTATGACAAAGTGAATCAGCTATATGTATACATATATCCCCATATCCCCTCCCTCTTGCATCTCCCTCTCACCTTCCCTATCCCACCCCTCTAGGTGGTCACAAAGCACTGAGCTGATCTCCCTGTGCTATGCGGCTGCTTCCCACTAGCTATCTATTTTACATTTGGTAGTGTATATATGTCAATGCTACTCTCTCACTTCATCCCAGCTTACCTTCCCCCTCCCTGTGTCCTCAAGTCCATTCTCTATGTCTGCATCTTTATTCCTGTCCTGCCTCCTCTAGGTTCATTAGAACCTTTTTTTTTTTTTTTTTTTTAGATTCCATATATATGTGTTAGCATACGGTATTTTGGTTTTCTTCTTCTGACTTACTTCACTCTGCATGACAGACTCTAGGTCCATCCACCTCACTACAAATAACTCAATTTTGTTTCTTTTTATGGCTGAGTAATATTCCATTGTATACATGTGGCACATCTTTATCCATTCATCTGTTGATGGACACTTAGGTTGCTTCTATGTCCTGGTTATTGTAAATAGTGCTGCAGTGAACATTGGGGTGTATGTATCTTTTTGAATTATGGTTTTCTCAGGGTTTATGCCCAGTAGTGGGATTGCTGGGTCATATGGTAGTTCTATTTTTTAGTTTTTTAAGGAACCTCCATACTGTTCTCCATAGTGGCAGTATCAATTCACATTCCCACCAACAGTGCAAGAGGGTTCCCTTTTCTCCACACCCTCTCTAGCATTTATTGTTTGTAGATTTTTTGATGATGGTCATTCTGACCGGTGTGAGGTGATACCTCATTCAGAATTGTTTTTAATTCAAATTGTGCACGTTGCAGGTTAAACAGCTTAGATGCAAATAGGGCTAGCGTTAGACTTTACACTGTGGTGTTAAGTGTTATTCAGCAGTTTCTCACCCAGGAAGATAGGAATGGTGCTGCTTCTGTTCTAATGTTGACAACCTCTAAGTGTCATTATTGCTTTCTCCTAGAGTATCTATGGTTTTACCTTTCCTACAGCACCAAGGACAAATGAATAGCCTTCTCTAATGACAGCAGCTTGTTAACACTGAGTTGCTGTGAACTTGAAGGTCCACTATCCAAAGGTTGCACTCCTATTATAGCCTACCATCAGCCTCCAAAAAAAATCCATAATATTGATAATAACTTTAATGCATATCATCTATCTCCCTATAATAATTTCCAAGAAACCCTGCTAAGATACTTCATAATTAGCACATTTATCACCTTTTCTTAGGACACACACAAAAAAAACCCATGTAGTATTTGCCTCCATCCATATATGATAATCTTAGATAAGGCCATTTAACACCTGGTTGATGGTGGAGGCTGAAATATACTGCCTGGCATCAGGTTGTAATGAAAAACCATTACAAGTTATCAGGCATATGATTAACTGGAGAACAGCTATCAGACCTTAGGTAAATGACAGGGAGCCTTCAATTGCACAGCAACAAATTAGGGTTAGCAAGGCAGGGACCAGAAATGAGGAATATTGAGGCGCAATGGCAGCCTCCCTTGGCTTGGAACTTAGCCAGATGAAAAATCAATCCTCCAAGGATCATTTGTCACATGCCAGGAGTGCAAATTACCGACTCTTATCAACAGCAAAAGAGGACATTTTTGAAGGTCAGCCATCATGGCAGCTCTAAAAATCTTAGACTACAGAAGGGTTGCACATGAAGCATGGCTCTCCCTGAGGCTGCAGAGTGTTTTCAGCTTTTTTTTTTTTTTTTTTTTTTTTTAACTTTGGTGGGAAACTGGTCATTTGAATGTCTTCAGCAAGATATGTGTCCTACCTCAGGACAAAGAAGATATTTACTTATTTTCCAACTGGTAATGTGGTTGTTTTAAGAAAATGATTCAATAACTTAAAAAAAAAAAGGGAGAATAAGAATAAGAATTTGGTTCAAGAAAGTCTTTCCATGTCATAATTTATACATAAATACAATGAATGAATAGACTAAGGCATCAGTTTGTTGGATCTGTAAATCCCAACCATTGATCATGGATGGTCCAGAAGATAGCTGTGCAAACCTCAGGCAATAAATACTGTGCAACTAGGAACAAGCCTAGATTCATTTAAGGAGGAGGCACAATACTTGCCTTGCCTTTCTGAGAGCTGTTGGCATTGCATCTGAATGCCTGTTGCTGCCCCCTGGTGGCCCAGAGATTCCCACACCAAAGCCCCTTTTCTTCCCCCAATAAACACTCACCTGACCCTTGTCCCCAAGGCCTTGCTTTCTTCTTTACAAAGTTACAAGAGAAGATTTTTAAGTTTTAAAAATAATTTTTATATGACACTCCTTTTCAGGCCAAAAAAACAATTACAACAAATGTTTACAGAACAGAATGTGATCATTTTAAGTAACAAAATCATATTTACAGACTATATTCATATTTCATTTCATTTTGGGAGTATGTATGTGTATAAGTGTGTGTATATATGTGTGTGTGTGTGTGTGTGTGTGTGTGTGTATATATATATATATATAAAATATCATAATAGGAGCTGCTATTTGTTGAGCACTTACTAGGTGCTAGGTGTACCTTCTGCATCATTTAATCGCGAGGATTCCATAAGGTTATTTTACAGATGAAGATACAGGCTAAAGGACATGCTTCTGGTTCTGGAGCCCTACAAACAAGAATATATGGGGTACAGAAAGATGAAAGAAGGAAGAGAATGCAAAGAAATAAGAGGAGTGCAAGAATGAAGGATGATTTTCTCTACAAGATCTAGACAACCTTCTTAAATAGAAATTTTCTTTATCTACTTAACTTCCAGAGAGGTCAAGTTCAAGGTCACACAATAAATGCAAAACCCAGCGTTGAATCCAGATTTGCCTAAATGCAAAGCTTCTCAATTGTTACAATGGTGATTATAATGGAATTTGGCCAGAGGACTCAAGAACCTCCAAATCCTGTCCTCAATAAGCCACCTCCTCTCCCATGGGATCCCTTAGGGAATATTATACATAGACAAAAATGGCTGTCAAAAGAACTACTGAACGCAAACTGAAGTTTACTAGTTTCCTAAGCAAGTCTAGATGACAGGGAGGATTTTTGTGCTTAGGCTGAAGGTAACCTAAGTTTAGACACAAAAGACTACAGAATATCCTAGATCCTAAGGAAAAGGGAAATGTGAGGTGCAGGAGGAGTAAAGATGGAAAAGATGGCAAAGAAATAAGAGTTGCTACAGGAAAAAGAGCAATTCTCTACAACGTGGATGCAAGATCTAAACAACTTTTAAAATAGTTTCTTTGCCTACTTCTGCCTCTTCTTTTTTCCTTCATTTGGCACCTCTGTTCTTGGGTCCTCAAGGTTCCTATCTACTGTTTCTAAGACCTTGATTATACATCTGATTCAAATTTTAATCCCCACACTTCCTCCCATCTGAGGGTCGATGCTCCAAAATTACCTAACTCCTTCCCACTCTCTAATTAGAACCTAAGACTTTGGTTTTGCCTGTTTGTTCAAAGCTGGAGGAAAGCATCCTGATTGAGAGCGGCTGTGCAGTGTGGTGATTGAGAGTGTGTCCTCTGAGCTGAAGTCAAAGCTCTGTAACTTACTAGACATCTAAATTTGGACAAAGTCTCAAACATCTCTGGGCCTCAGGTTCAATACCTGTGGGGATGATAATTATAGCATCAATCTCATTTATTTATTACAAGGATTAAATGAGTTCATATGTAAAATGGATTTACAACAGTAGTTGGCACAAAGCAAATCTATATAAGTATTTGATATAATTTACTTCTAAGGAGGTTAAAACAAATATCTTCTTTAACAGTCCAAGAGTCATCTAAATTTATGTTCAAAGAGGATACATAATAACTCCAATTAATGTTATTATACATATATAATAACATAATAACATTATATACATAATAACATAACTCCAATTAATCATAAGTAGTAACAAATTTTAGTTGCTGTAATAAATGAAGCAGAAAAAGTCAGGTCCTGTGTAGGGGAAATATTCCTTGTGTAAGTGATGGTGGAAGGGGGGATATGGAAGCAGACACTTTAAAGATGAAAGATAACATATGATAGGCAATGTAAGGTAAATGCTTAATCTGTGAAATGCAGAAACACCTCTAAATATTTTTTTTTCATTTTTCAGACAATATTTATTTTCTACTTCTTATTTTTTCTAAAAATTCCTTAGTATTTTTTCCCAACAGCTTCCAAGGAAACTGAGGACTATGTTGCCAGTTGCAGCAGGATGGAGAATCTGTGGAGGCTTTTTACACCCTCTATCTTGTAAAAGTGGAGCCCAAGAGAAGAGAGGTCAAGGGATTTACACTACTCAGCTACTTCAGTTTTTGTTCAGTGGTAAGTAAAGCAATTCTAATACCAACAAAGGAAACCAAAATGATGGTTTCTGTAAATAATGACCACCCACGAGAGAACGGGAAGAGAGGGGTCATACACAGAGAGAAGGGCAACCAGGAGCGAATGTCTAGAGCAGGGATCATACAGCCAGCCTGAAATGACATTTTATAGCAATGCAGTGAAGAATACTCAGTAAGTTAACAATAACCTAAATAAAATAACAAGCTTCAACAATGAACATAACTTGCCACATTTCACTTAAATTAGGTTTATCTTCACCTTGAAAAGAAAATCTCTACAATTCCTGTGATGTTTCCTGAGAAGGAAGCAAATGAAAAGAATCTTACATACTCTTAAACTAGGTTAAGATTATAATCATCACTTCCCTCATGCACAAGAAACACAAATGATTTTTCCTCTCCACAATCATGGGTCTCTCCTTTACAAAGGATTCTGTGTGTCCCTCCATTTCTGAATAATTTTTATTTAATTTGACTCAATAAGGAGCCAAATCAATTTGAGCCATTTTTACTACACAAAAGATTCTAGATCTCTCACTCAAACATTTTCTTCATTTTCTTGAAAATGTAGGCCATCTATAACACTAGTCTGAATTACTTTAGGAGAAATAGTATGAGATTTTCTATTAAAGTCCAGAAAAAAATAGATTTAATGGGACCAAAAGATAAATTTTAGCATTAAATTAATATTTTATCAATCCCAATGTAAGTATAATCAAAATATCTACCTTCATTGTATGTTCATCTTAGTTTCTGTCCTTGGATTTTGCATACCAATTAGTAAGTGATGAATAATGGTGGTGGTGATATTTACAATAGCATTAAAATTCCATCAAAAGGAAGAGGAACACAATTCAATTATAACTATAATTATACTTATAACAGCATTTATAAGTATAAAAGCAGTTCGTCTCACAACTCTAAGTGTTATCAAATCTAGCAAAAATCTTAAGTCTGTAGCTAATTAGCACAAAGCAAACTGAGATCTGGTACTAGATACTTACATAAATTAAAAAGTCAAATCTAAATAAAATTTCCAAAATCTATCTTGACTTTGGCTTCAGTTATCCTGTTGTCTGTCTATATTGATCAAATTAACAGGACCCATGCTAAATTTCCACTTGACTTAGCGCTATGTACACATAGCCTATGAGTCTGGAAACATAGCTTTATTGTAGATAAAGTCATCTTTTGGTGAAAGTTGCCCTGGTCAGCAATGCTGGAGACATGGCCAGGAAATCAAAAGGCCCCCATTGTGAATCCAGAGAGCTTACTCTCATCACTGATGATTCAAGTTCTAGAAACTGGAACTGTGATTGGATCAGGACTCAGAAGAATCCCAAAGTTCCATTAATCATTTCAAGGACACTCAGAAGACCCTCGGAAAATTCCTCTTCCGGTGCTTCTATAAGTTTGGCTACAAAATTTTCTCTGTTGGGAAAGAGGTGGGATTGCTTATAAAACTTGTTTTAAGAGCATGATTCCGTAAGATTCTTGTGGAAATAGATGAAGACCAACCAAATGAAAATAACCAATAGCTATTTGTTCAGAGCTTGCTATAGCAAAGGAGTCAGCCACTGTCATCTGGGTTTTGGTAGACGCTTAAAGGCAGGCAGAGTTGGATAGCTTTATAGTAGAAGAAAAGGGAAGTCTTCAGGTATGTCCTGATTGTATAATAGTTCTGTTGGCTTGGGAAGCTGTAGGTGGGCTAACTAGAAGCATGGCATCCCTATGTGATTGGCTAGGGGAGCATATTTAGCTTTCTCTGGTTGATTCCAAGTTGGAAGTGGGGACAAAAATCAGAGAAGCTGTCAGTTATTAATCAAGTCCTGGCCAATTTGGGCTGATTGTTAAAGAATTTATTGTGTAGCTTCTTGGATTATTACTAGAGATAGAAGTCTGACTTCCTACAAGTCTGACTTACAGCAGGCTGACTCCCTAGGCTGTTTATTGTAGATAAGGGGCATAACCTGGGAAGTTTGCTGCAGGTTGTGGGTCATTTTATAAATGGTCTGGCCATCGTTCTCTTTGTACACTCATTCTCTCATTCCAAACATTATTTCCCCAAAAGGAATATAACTAGACATATTGCAACAAAGTAAAAGAAGGTAAGGAAACATGTAATACAACAAAATTTAATGAAAGTTCCTTGTCCAAAATTTTACTTGCTTGTCATTTTAATGTTTTTTATTAGAGAATAAGGAAGGGCATGGGAAAGAATCTGTTCCCTGGAATCTCAAGTGATGTAAAGAAATTTCAATGATGTTTGTATTAGTTGTATTACTGCTAAACTGCAGCAAAGAGACCCAAAAATACAATAGCTCAAACAAAATAAAGTATCTCATAACAATCCAGATATGTATACATGATCCAAGATAGAACATCACCATCATCATCATCATCATTATCATGTTTATCATCATCATCTATCTTTCTGTGGGTCTATCTATAATGGGAATTCTGCTTTCAAAGCCATTCATGACTCAGGTTCATTCATTCTCATTGTCTTTCACTTATTGTTCTTATACATTCTTGTGTATTGTTTCCCTCACCTGCATGGTCATGACTGGCTCACCATCCCATATGTGTTCCAGCCCACAGAATCAGGGAAAGAGAAGTAGAGGGAAAGCAACTTTCTTTAAAAATATGGTGTGGGGAATTCCCTGGTGGGCCAGTGGTTAGGACTCTGTGTTCTCACTGCTGAGGGTCCAGGTTCAATCCCTTGTTGGGGAACTAAGATCCCAAAAGCCGCATGGCATGGCCAAAACATTTTAAAAATTAAAAAAATAAAAATATGGTGTGGCTACAATGGAATACAACTCAGCCATAAAAAAGAATGAAATTTTGCCATTTGCAGTAACAATGGATGGACTTGGAAGGCATTATGCTAAGTGAAATAAGTCAGAGAATGATAAATACTGTATGGTATCACTTAGATGTGGAATCTAAAAAATACAACACACTAGTGAATATAACATAAAAGGAAGCAGACTCACAGATATAGAGAACACACTAGTGGTTACTGGGGGGGAGGAGCAAAACAAAGGTGGGGGAGTGAGAGGTACAAACTACTGGGTGTAAGATAGGCTCAAGAATGTATTGTACAACACAGGTAATATAGCCAATATTTTGTAATAACCATAAATGGAAAGTACCCTTTAAAATTGTATGACATTTTAGGGCTTCCCTGGTGGCGCAGTGGTTGAGAGTCTGCCTGCCGATGCAGGGGATGTGGGTTCATGCCCCTTTCCGGGAAGATCCCACATGCTATGGAGCGGCTGGGCCCGTGAGCCATGGCCGCTGAGCCCGCGCGTCCGGAGCCTGTGCTCCGCAATGGGAGAGGCCACAGCAGTGAGAGGCCCGCATACCTCAAAAAAAATAAATTTAAAAAAAATTGTATGACATTTTAATTTTAATAAAATTTTTAAAATATGGTGTGGAAGTTCTACTCGTACTCATATACCACTGGACACGGCCTGGTCACATGGTCAAATGTAGGTAAAGGAAAGCTTGAGAAATGTAGTGTCTAGCTGTACTGTCAAACTGACTAAGAAGAATTCATCACCAAAAGGAAGAAGAAAATAAAAACGAGGAAAATGAGTGTTCTCTGCCAGAGATATCATAATGGCTATGCATTCAAACAATGAGAAAGTTATGAAAGAGCACAGAACACCTCACTCTCTTTGGAGCATTGTCCTGTCAAGCCCATGAGGCTTGGTGATGGGTTGCAGGCAAATCCACAGCTATCTGCTTCTTCGTCTTAGGGATTCCAAAGTTTCTCAGGCATTGATATAAAAAGCTTGCTCCCAGAGGGCTGAGAAGTGTAGATGATATCTAAATATTATTTAATGCTTTATTGGGTTGTAGAAAGAAAACAGTAGAAAAATCTTTACTTGTTGTCTGTCCCTTGGTGTCCTGAAAATTATTTCAGACCTAGCAAAGAGAAGGGAGGAATGCCAGATTTGACTTTTCTTAGGTATTTTATTTTTTCTTTCTTTTTAAAGATTTTTTTGATGTGGACCACTTGTAAAGTCGTTATTGAATTTGTCACAATATTGCTTCTGCTTTATGTTTCGGTTTTTTGGCCATGAGGCATCTGGGATCTTAGCTCCCTGACCAGGGATCGAACCCACACCCCCTGCATTAGAAGGCGAAATCTTAACCACTGGACCACCAGGGAAGTCCCTCTTAAGTATTTTAGCTTCTTTTCTCCTTGATAGCTAGAAATCAAATAATAATAATATGTCTAATAAATTTTGGAGTACTCTGAAAAATGCAAATATAAAAGATACAAAGCACTATTTATAATTATGTCAAAGAAATTGAATAGTTTCAATCTGACTAATAAATCAAGTACCAGACCTCTGTAATTATGGCTGTTCCAGGATTAAGAATGTTATACCTATCAAGTGTAACCTGCCCCACATGTATTGTCCTAGAATGGTTTTCACCTGTTAGGCGACAGAGTATGTCTCATTTTAGTGTGCATGTGGACACAGGTGAGAGATCCAAGTGCCAATGTATAGAGTAAAACACTGATTCCTCATGCTTTAGAAAAGAATCTGTTATGGGGTGACAGCTACAAGAGGGTCAGCACTCTGGGCCTCATATGTATAAAAGGCCTCAAATTTAGACTTTTAAAATTATCTCCAAATGAAGTCATGCATAAGGATGTTTTATCTGTATATGTCTTCCAGGCATGTAAATTTTTTCAAGTAAAATAAAATTTGTACAATTTTGACTTTTTAAAGATTTTTCAACACACTGGGAGCCACAAATGTTTATGGGTGGAAGATCATAAGATCCTATCAGGATAATGAAACCCCTCAGAACAGAGTGAAGTTTACAGTGGCAGTGCGATTTACCCTGTCTCTTCTAAAATGTTCTCTAAACCACGGCCAAAAAATATAGGTAACAATTGTATTGTTTTCAGAGAAAGTTAAAGATAGGAAAATATCTTGTCATGCTATACATGGAAGGGAAGAGGTTTATTTGAAAATTTTTAAAATTTTTTTATATGTATGCCTTTGACACAGGTTTAAAACATCACATTGTCCTTATCCTATGCAGCTCTTGCAAAATACATTAATTTTTGTCTTCTTTCAAATTACTCTGGAAATTGAGATGGCCATAAATATTGGCATCAATAAGAATATTCTGAACTAAGGCCAGAGATTTAAAATCTTTGAAAAGAAGATTTGTTGACCTGGAGGATGCCAGATGGGAGAATCCATCATCTACCACATACAGTGAGCAAATTCCAAGTGCAAATGTGTTTCAGGAACATATCATTTTCCTGATCTAACTCTTTCTTCTCTGTTTATACTCAGACATGTCAACCTTGTTTTGGGAACCAAAACCTCACTCTTTTTTTTTGTACACTTTATTTTTTTAACTTTTTATTTTATATGGGAGTATAGCCGATTAACAATGTTGTGATAGTTTCAGGTGCACAGCAAAGCAACTCAGCCATACATATACATGTATCCATTCTCCCCCAAACTCCCCTCCCAGCCAGGCTGCCACATAACATTGAGCAGAGTTCCCTGTACTATAAAGTAGCAAAATCTCACTCTTACATCCCTTTTCTCAAGAATAGAGTATTTCTTATTCCAATTTAAGACTATGGATTCCTAAGGTAGTCATTCCTACAAGAATAAACAATATAATCAAGGAAATCTGAAATCAGGACTGCTATTTCAAGCTCTTGTGTAGCTAACAGGACTTCTGACTAATCCACAGGAATAAGCTCAGGGTAACTACATAACAGAGGGAAGGAAAGATTTTATGTTTAAGATTAGAAGTTCTGGAAACCAGATCAGGAGCATGACAAAATACGTGGTACACATGAGAGATAGATACAGGATTTTTAAAAGTAAAAAGAAAGAATTAAAGAAAGCAATGAGGAAGGCAGGGAGGGAAGAACAAAAGCAAGGAAGCAAAGAAAAGGAAGGAAGGTGCATAAAGTAACAACACTTTCAAATAATACTGGAAGCATATACACTCTGGATCAACAGCTTTCATATTTTCAGGGCTTCATGTGTATTTACAGGTAGATTAAAAACTCTGTTTTCTAGGCACAATTTTTGTTTATTCTGAAAGTGACAAATAGAAATCATCCACCTCTACCTGAGTTGTTATGTTGAATAATATTTTAAAGTTGTATTTCAGTTTAGTACAAAACAGTGAGGGTGGAGGAAGAGCTGGTGATGATACGCATGCCATGTGTATTCTACCACCTTTTGGTTCGTCTTGTGATGGGCACATATGCAAGATGGCTGACCTAGGTGAGAAATGCAGTCTATGATCATTCATGATTGGGAGATTCTGTGTGAAGATAAATGATCCCTATAGGTATCTGTCCCTTTGTCCTCATATTCTGACACTGAACTGGTGGTTTTCTTCCTATAATAAAAGTAATGATTGATGAGGTAGGTTTAGAGAAATACTAAGCCACCATTTCAGAAACAAACTCCTCTTTCTTATGTGCACCAGGACAATGATTCCCAACTTGGGGTGACACAGGGGAGAGAGGTCTAGGAGAATTACCTGGAGAGCTATTTAAAATTGTACATTATCTCCATCACCTACAGTTGAGAAATTGCTTCTAATCCCCTAAACTCTTAGACATCAAAGCTCTTCCGTGTGCAGGACTGCATTAAGGCAGAGTGCACTAAAGAAAACTGCAAAACAAAAGACTCAAAGCAAGAATTCTTCCTCTTTTTGTTTTAAAAATACCAAAAAAAAAGGAAGAATATGCATTAGCTCTACTAGCTATTATACAAAATCCTGTAATTTAGTCAAGGGGCTGTCTACCCAGCCACACATTAGAATCTCCTAGGGAGCTATTAAAATACACTCATGCCCTGACCCATCCCAAACCAATTTAATCAAATCTTTGGGGATGAGTTCAGCCCTCTATAGTTTTTTTAAAGTCCCGGGTTATGATAATAACCTGTCAATAATAGGCAATACTGAGAACCACTGAATTAGACCAATTAAATAGCATAAGGATCATAAATTGGATATAAATTCTAGTCCCAGCTCTGCTATGGATTTGATTTGCAGTCGTTAGTAAGTTACCTAAACTCTTGGATTCTTACTTTTCTCAAAGTTAAAGCAAGAGAATTGAATTAGATCATTTAACAAACACTTTTTTTCCAAAGGTACATCAGATACATCTTTAACATGCCTTAAAGACTCCCTATCCCCTTCACTGATTTGGGCCAAGTCTGCTACTCTCGGCTTCCTCTTCAGCCCTAGTGAACCTATTTTAGCTCCTGAACACCTGTAAGCTCTCCTTTGCTCCCCAGTCTTCACACATTGTAGCCTAACTAGGAAACACTCTGGGCCCGCTCCCTCCTCACTCAATGCAGTCAGTAGTATCTGTCTAATCACATACACTTTTGACTTAAGGCTGTTCTTGTGATCATAGGGTCCTTAAAAAGGCAGAAGATGAACATTGATGGACCCCGGTACAATAAAGTAATACAATTATGTAATAAATAAAACTCTGAGCTAGACATTCCAAAATGTGGGTCTTACCATCACATTCTGCTCTAATTAGAAAGCTGACCAAACATAATCCAGTAACTTCAACAACTTAACCTAAGTCTCAGTTACCCCCTTATGTGACTTGTAAAGTCATTTCCAGTATAAGCATATCACAGATGAGAAAGCACTTTAAAATATTTTTTAAATATGAACTAAAATATCATTAACACATACTGGAGGAGATGAAATAGAATGCAGCCATGAATTTCCCTAGGGGGATGAACCTGTCATAAATAGAGTCTCTTGAGCAATGACCATGAGGTCACTTTTGAAACAGAATATGGTAAAAAGTTTGACTTGTCCACATTATTTCTCATTCCCAACAACTACTGCTTCTAAAAGATCATTTTTGGAAACGTCAGGAAATGGAAATATATGCATCAGAAGAGACTGAAAAAGAGGATCTTCTTTCCCATAAACTCTACAAATGAGTACTCAAGGTCCCAGTGAGGAAAGACCTTTAAACTCTCCCCATCTTCTACATCAGGATAATAACTGTGGGAAGGAGTGGAAGTACAGATCATATTTTAAGAAACAATGGGGGCCATAGGAGCAAGGAGAAGAATCTTGTAATACTTTCCCAGAAATGCTAGACAATTATATTAGGGAAAGCATGTTGTATAATCATAATTTAGATGCAGGGCCGGTTCTCAGAACATTTAAGAAGTAGAGTGTATTCTTATTCCCCTTCTATCCTTTACCATCTATTTTTCACTTTCTGGAGCCTCAATAGGCACAGAATGATATTGGGTTACTCCTAGCAGCTCAAGGCAACATATTGTGATGCCCCCCCTCATAAGCCCCAACCCCAGCTTTCCCAATTTACTCATTCCTTTATGCTATTACAGGAAGCATGAAGAACAACAACAAAAAGCCCCAAATCAAAAGCAAAATAAGCAGTATCTGTCCCAGCTAGAATATTATAATCTGTTTGTGACTTAAAAAAAAACAAAGAAATGAAAGGCAAGTATGGGGAATTCACAGGGGATACAACAGGTGGCAAGTGGGAGGTTCGGTTTTAGGTAACAGTGGGAGCAGTCTATTGTCACAGGAGAAAAAAAAGAGCATGTGGGTAAGAATGAAAGGGTGGTGGAAATTTGATAGTGGACAGATGACCTAGCTGTATTATGATGCTTCTTATTTGCTTGGGAAAGAGGGATACTGAAGGTTAATGGAGAGAGAAGCTGTGAAGACACCTCAGAGTTGGAAAGCAGATTTATTAAGGAACTCCGGAAAGATGGCTGGATAATTCTAAAGCCTCACTTGAGATTTGTGATCATAAATGCAAAGTGAGACCAGTTCACAGAAGTTTGTCTCCAAAACTGCACCCACATTCCAGGCTTATCACATACAGTATGCAGTCAGCAGATAAATAGTTTTGCCAGTTGAGTGAGATGGAAGGAAAGCCGTGACAAGGGAACTGAGGCTGATTATAATGAATGTGATGGACCATGGAGTCTAACCTGAGCAAGGAGAAAAGTGAGAAGGAGGAAACACTGCAGAGTAAAAAAGTGTTGGAGTCAATGAATTGGGAGCCTGGCTGGGATAATAAAATGTTCAGGTGGACCTACTGGAGTAAAGGAGCTAGGAAGGAAAGCAGTAGTGAACAAAAAGTAGGCTGCTTAAAACTGAGGTTTCAGAGGCACTGCAATTACTGATGATGATGATGCCTAGGGCAGTATTTTACAAATTTTTTTGAGCACAATCCTTAGAAAGAAAGGAATTTTACATGATAGTATACATATACAAATTTTTACAAAACAATGCCAATCCTTAAACATACTCAGTTTTCAATTCTATTCCATTCCTTTTAAAAATTCTACTTAGTAAATTATTTTCCAGCCCTACTGAGGCATCAGAATCTATAGTGTGAAAAGAAGTGGTCTAGGGTAAGTTCCACAGGGGTAACTAAGGTGGGATAGAATAGGACAATAGAATTAAGGAAATCATGGACCTCAGGGGCCAGAGTGTTGAACTAAGCATTGTCATTGCTGTTGTAGTCACGAAGAATAATGACAGAAGTAGTAGTAAAAGAGAAAACAATTAGCCAGATGTAAAAACTTTATATTAATTAACATTTCCAATAAAAATAAAACCATAATAAATGAGTAAATGAATGGATAATACATTACCCTTTACACATTTCAAATCCCTTTTGTAAGCTGACATGAGTAAATAGATTATAATTAATTAATTCACTAATTAATTAGACGTGTATTCATCTAACAAATATTTGAGAGCCTTCTGTGAGCCAAGGACTGTGCTAGTCTCTGGGAGGTTATATATTATGGGGAGGAAAATACCTGGTTTCTACCCTCAGGTAGTTTGTAATCTAGTGTGGAACAAAGACATTGAATAAATAATCACGTAAATAATTAAATAGAGTTACAACTTGTGATAAGAACAATAGAGTGCTGGGGGAGAACGTGGATTAGAAGAAGTGCTATCTGAGGAGTCCTCTTTGAAGTAATGATGTCTTAGCTGAATCCCAAAAGATGAGTAAGAGATGGCCATATGGTAAATTTTTTATCCTTCTGTACTTTACCTTCATTATCTTTGAAATAAAAGAGATAAAATAATACAATCTCATTTTAAGGACGGAGACTTAAAATCCGTATAGTTCAACAACTCTTCTGAGTCTTTGATCCTTTCTAAAATGTCTCTGCCCAAATGTCAATATCGTGGCAAACTTGCTCTCTTTCAAGGGCAATTAGTGAAAACTTTCTAATTATTATTTTAGATACTTTCTCACACATTAATGCATTCAATCCTCACAACTACCCTATAAGAAGTAATGTTCTCTAATTTACAGAGGAGAAAACAGATGGAGTTGACCTTGATACAATGGTGATAGTAACCACCATTTCTAGGACTCATTCTCTGTTAATAGTGGCAAGATTTTTCTCTAATGCACCAATATATGCAAAGCAGCTGCCTAGATTTAAGGGACAGTTACAAGGTCATGGGACAATTTCTTTGAGTAACCATCTGGCCCTGATCCAGCATTAAACCCACATCTGTGACCTCATTTGCAACATGCTCTTGCTAAATCTAGACAAACGATTTAGCAAGAGCTAAATCATTCCTTATTGGCTCTCACTCTTTCTAATCAATCAACCAACACCTATAGACTGTAAATAGGCACTAAATCTGGGAAATCTGGGAATAAAGAGATAGATTTATAATCCTGCTTCCCTTCAAACACTTACAAATTAATGGGGGGAATAGAAAACTAAGCAGAAGTTTCCAAACCAAGCATACTGAGAAGTGCAGATAAAAGATAAGTAGAAACTGCGACAGGAGCACAAAGGAGCACATACATATTTACTCTAACTCTAGGGGCAAAGACAAAGTTTTATAATCTTTTAAACATTGTTGTCTTTTGATAAACATTCACATTTCAAGTCTCTTCCACACACACAAAAAAAACAGTTCTAAGAAACCCCAAAGGAGCATGCCTCTACTGAGAACTGCAGTATTTTGTTTTTTTACCAGCATTTAATTTTCATAAGTTAAATTACACAAACAATAATTTTTTTTCTTTTTCAAAATTAAAAAAGTTGAGCATATTGAATTTTTTTTAATTGAAGTATGGTTGATTTACAATGTTGTGTTAGTGTCAGGTGTACAGCAAAGTGATTCACTGATATTTTTTCAGATTCTTTTCCCTTATAGGTTATTACAAAATATTGAGTATAGTTCCTGGTGCTACACAGTAGGTCCTTGTTGGTCACCTATTTTATATATAGTAGTGGGTATATGTTAACCCCAAACTCCTCATTTATCCCTCCCCACCTTCCCCCTTTGGTAACCATAAGTTTGTTTTCTATGTCCGTGAGTATATTTCTGTTTTGTATATAAGTTCATTTGTATCATTTTTTAAATTCCATATATAAGTGACATCATATGATATTTGTCTTTCTCTCTGTGGCTTACTTCATTTGCTATGATAATCTCTAGGTCCATCTGTGTTGCTGCAAATGGCATTCATTCCTTTTTATGGCTGAGTAATATTCTTTATCTATTCATCTGCTGACGGACATTTAGGTTACTTCCATGTCTTGACTATTGTAAATAGTGCTGCAGTGAACACTGGAGTGCATGTATCTTTTCAAATTATGGTTTTCTCTGGATATATGCCCAGGAGTGGGATTGCAGGATCATATGGTAGCTCTATTTTTAGTTTTTTAAGGAAACTCCATACTGTTCATCATAGTAGCTGTACCAATTTACATTCCTACCAACAGAGTAGGAGGATTCCTTTTTCTCCACACCTTCTCCAGCATTTATTATCTGTAGACTTTTTGATGATGGCCATTCTGACCAGTGTGAGGTGATAACCCACTGTAGTTCTGATTTGCATTTCTCTAGTAATTAGCAATGTTGAATATCTTTTCATGTGCCTTTTCGCCATCTGTATGTCTTCTTTGGAGAAATGTTTATTTAGATCTTCTGCCCATTTTTTGATTGGGTTGTTTGTTTTTTTGATGTTGAACTATATAAGCTGTTTGTATATTTTGGAGATTAATCCCTTGCTGGTCACATCATTTGCAAATATTTTTTCCCATTCTGTAGGCTGTCTTTTCATTTTGTTTATGGTTTCCTTTACTGTGCCAAAGCTTTTAAGTTTAATTAGGCTCCATTTGTTTATTTTTGTTTTTATTTCATTACTCTAGGAGACAGATCCCAAAACATATTGCTGCCATTTATGTCAAACAGTGTTCTGCCTATGTTTTCCTCTAAAAGTTTTAAGGTATCCAGGCTTACGTTTAGGTCTTTAATCCATTTTGGGTTTATTTTTGTGAGTGGTGTTAGAGAATGTTCTAATTTGATTCTTTTACATGTAGCTGTCCAGTTTTCCCAGCACCACTTATTGAAGAGACTGTCTTTTCTCCATTGTATATTCTTGCCTCCTCTGTCATAGATTAAGCGAGAGGAATCAGGCTCCCTGACTTCATGCTATACTACAAAGCTACAATAATCAAAACAGTATGGTACTGGCACAGAAACAAATATATATCAATGGAACAGGATAGAAAGCCCAGAAATAAACCCACAAACTTATGAACATATTTTTTAAACTACCAAACCATCACTCCATGTCTTCCTCACAAAATTCTGCTAAGCTTCTCTGGCAGAAGGATCTCACCTGTCCTCTTACTAACTACACCTCCTGGAGAATCACTGGGCTTAGAGTATGTCAAAGAAATAAAAATAAATAGCAATACTGAGCATTTAGACCAATGCTTCCCAACTTTAACTGCTTCTTAGAGGCTTCAGTATCATATTTAAAATATTCTAATGTCCTGCCTCATGACAGACCAAATTAAATCAGAGTGGTGGGGTGACAGTAGCACTCAGGAGAAGGCACTGGATTTTTTTAAAAAAATACTTGCTTATTTCAATATACAGCCAGGGTTGAAAACCACTTAAAGAAATATGACTGCTTTTTCTCTTCAATTGGTCCTTGGAATTTTCCCAATGGTACTTGGACTTTCCTAATTTGATTCATCTTGGGAGGGGCTACTCACTTCTATTCACCAGTACTCATTACCTCATTAATAAACTTGCAGTCACCTTTTTGCTGATCTCCTTATGGTAAGTCTCTCTACCTGCACTTGGTAGAGTGCAGCTCCTCATTTATTCATTCATTCAGTACAGCAGTCAGTAAGTCAACATCACTGAGCACCCACTCTATGTTTAAGGCAGCGTTAAGAGCATACAATGATAAAGTCATGGTGACTGCCCTTAGGGACTCCCAGTCTAACAGCAGGATTGCACTCTGACAGAGTATGGAAGTATGTATAAGGAGGTAAGGGGCACAAGAGGGGAGCACTAACTGTTCCTGGGCAAGGAACTAAAGAGGACATCTCAAACTTACCAAGGCAAATGATGCTTCAGCGGATTATTATAAAAAGTAGGCATGAAATGTCAATTGTCAGGTCCCTGAAAGTCCATCAGAAAAACCTGAAGATCAAACAAAGCTACACTTATTAGACAGTTCAGTAAGGGATAACACCACCTTGACAAAAGTTTACTAGTATCTTAGAAGAGTGAAGGCAGGGAAAGATAAAGGATTTTGAGACCTGGGCTCAGTGCCTTTAAGGTGGGTCTAGGAAGGCAGGGAACTAGATGGGAATAGGCAGAGTTTATGACATAATTGTGGATTGGCTTTGAAGCCAGTCTAGATGATGAAGCTGTTTGTCTTGGTAAATAAATTAATTAGCTAGTTCATCATCTTACCTTCCAGGAGCATGTATTTCATGGAACAAGTAGCCGTTATTTTTGCTTGTCCTCAGTATTATTTAATATAGAGACAAGAAAATATGTCCAGTCCCAGAAATGTTTACCACAGGAATATGAAATGTTGGTTTCAGTACTCAATAAAGGAGATGAAGAAGTAGGCAGAAGGGAACTGGGCAATGAGTCAGTATGTGCAAATCAAAGCAATAAAAGCAGAGCATGCTCTAAAAATCTCTTTTGCTTTCTGAATCAAGTCCAAACTCTTCAATTTGGTGTTTAAGACCTTCTAGTATGTGAAACAACTTACATTTTAAGCATTTATTTCCTATTTGTCACTTATAACACAACCAAAAAGAATTAGTCACCATTTCTAACCTTTTGCACCTTTGCAGCACTATTTATGCATCTTCACATAACAGGGATCAAATCTCCACTCTAACATTTTACCAGCCATGTGACTTTGAACTAATAATTTAAATACTTTGTGCCTATTTTTCAATTGTAAAAAGGCAAAAGTAAAAATAACTACCTCATAGATAGATACCGGTAAAATCATCTATCAACAAACAGGTATCTATTGAGTACCATCTAGTGCCAGGCACTGTTCTAGGGGAAAAGACTGCCCACATTCAAGGAACTTATATATTTTCAGATATGTTATGAAGAGAAATACTGAGTAATGTGATAGAGGGCAAATGTGTTGAGGAGGCAGTCTACACCAGTGTGGAGATTTAAAAAGATCTCCATGTTCCTTGAGAAAAGAAACCATAATTATGCACTTTTCTGTGACACTTGCAACATTCTTCCACATTGTTGACACCAAAAATCAGTGAGTGAATAAATGAACAAATAAGATACTCATATTGTTACTGTAGAGAATGTACCTTGAGTGGTTTTTATACAAAAGCTTTTACATGACTTTTAAAAGTCATCTTGGTAGAAATTTTACAAGGGTAAGTTAGAATCAGAATAAATTGTTAAATTATAAATATAATTGTTAATATAATTATGTAATTAATATAGTTAGTATAATTATATATTATATAATTGAATACAATTGTTAATAAAAATACACAGTTATAACTTTTTAGTCAAAATTTAGATGCAAGAGTGATGTTTTGTGTCTGAAATGTCATTGTTAGGGCCTTTTAGAGGAGGCTTATCCTGCTGATAGAGAAGCAAGATAAATTGTTCCTAAAATCAATTATAATTATACAATACTTAATATATTCCCCCCAAATTGATGCAACTTATATCCTTTCTCTCAGGCTTACAGTAAGAATTAATAATCTCTTCTTCACAGAGCAATAAGCTCATTACTCCAGCTGCTTTTTCTAGCCAAAGGGAAGAATAATAGAAAAATCACATTTTCCCAACAAATAATACACAGTGAAAAATATGTCCTTGGGTTCACATGCAGAAGTAACAGAACCTAGCTTCAATTATCTGAATGCTAACAATTTTCCAACCGTTGCAAAAAAAAATTAACTTAACTCTGCTGATTCTTTAACTCCATCCTTATACAGGCTTTTAAAGAAAAAAAAATATATATATATATGTATAATTACTGAATAATAACTATGTACCAGGTACTACACTAAACATTTTATGTTCATTATCTCATTTCATTCCCAAAATACCCATAAGGAGTAGGTACTATTTTATTTCCCTATTACATGTAAGACAACTATAGCTCAATGAAATTACCACATATGCCTGCCTGAATATAATTCAACCCAGAATATCAGAAGATAAGACAATCTTTCATTATCCAAATTAGAATACAAACACAATAAAAAGGAGAATAAAAGCCTGATTGAATATATGTATACTAATAAGAATATAAACTTTAAAAGTAAATATGTGCATATTTGATTTATTTGGTTACATATTTATTTTAAATCACATGCCCTGTAAATTAACACATTATATTTAAAATATTACTTTTTTCCACCTTCAGATTTCATGAAATAAGTTTATTTAACCTCTTCACATGCCTCTTAACATCGAATTCTTATTGACCACTGGAACCACTTTTCTGAGACAGATAACATTTTTCCAAGAATAGCATTTGTATTAAAGTTCTCCAGAGAACCAACAGGAGATTGATAAATAGATGATAACTAGATAGACAGACAGACAGACAGATAGAGATTTACTATAAGGAATTGGCTCATATGATTATGAAGGCTGATAAATCCAAAATCTTCAGGGCAGGTCTATGGTATGGGAGACCTAGTGAGAGCAGATGATCCAGTTGCAAGGCCATCAGGCAGGAAGAGGCGATGTCGCAGATGAAGTCAGGGCAGTTGGCTGTAGAATTCTCTCTTACCTAGAGAAAGATCAGCCTTTTTGTTCTAGTCAGCCTTTCAACTGATTGGATGAGGCCACCCACATTATGAGGGGTAATCTGCCTTACTCTACTGATTAAAATGTTAATGTAATAGAATGTTAAAGTCTACTAAATTAAATGTTCATCTCACCCAAAAACACCCTTGCAGAAACACCCAAAAAATTGTTTAACCAAATATCTGGGAAGCCTATGGCCCAGTCAAGTTGGCAGACAAAATTAACCATCCCACCATTTTAACGTCTAATTTTTCTCTTTCTGACTGGTTTTAAGCAACTTGATTATGATTATCCGTGGAGTACTTTTCTTCATGTTCTTTGTGATTTAGTTTCGTTGCGCTTCTTGGACCAGTAGGAATTTGGAAATAATTACAACCATTATTTTTTAAAATACTTTTTGTGCTACACCCCCCACTGCCTATCAGTTCTAAGATTCCAAATATTACATGCATGTCAGATGGTTTAGTATTATCCTCTAGGCAGTAAAAGCTAAATAATTTGCAGGGACCAGTGCAAAATTAAAATGAGGGATCCCTCATTCAAAAATTGTTTAAAAATTTCAAGAGGCAACAGCAGAACATTAAACCAAGTGATAACCCCTTCTTAATGTAGAATCTATGTGTCAGGAAAGGTTGCACACCTGTGAAGCCTGCCCCGCTCATTGGTAATTGAGATGTTTTTCATGTTATTTCAGTCTTTTTTGTCATCCTTCATCTTTGATAATTTCTGTTGCTATGTTTTTTAAAAATCACATATCTTTTCTTCTGCAATGTCTAATCTGCTCTTAATCCCATCCAATGAATTTTTCATTTGGGGTATTGTATTCTTAGCTCTGTGAGTACCATTCAGTTCTTTGGTATTTCTAGCATTTCTCATTATGTTCATGTAGTCCTTAGTCAGGGATTTATAAGAATACATGAACATAATAAGGAAATATATATATATATATATGTGTGTATACATATATACTGTTTTTAAATCCTTGTCTAATAATTTTATTACCTCTATCATTTCTTGCCCTGTTTTTATTAAGCGATTTTTCTATTTGTCACAGGTCACATTTCCCTGCTTCTTTACATGTTAATGATTATTTTAGTGGATGCTGGACACTGTGAATGTTATGTTGTTCAGTGACTGGATTATATTGTCTTCCTATAAAGGATGTTGAGTTTTGCTTTGGAAACCAGTCAATTTACTGCCAAGTTCACTTGACCCTGTTGGGCTTTGTTAGAGCAGATCTAGATTAACCCTCATTCTAGGTTACAGTAAACCTACTCCTAAAGTATGGCCATTCTGAAGTTTCAACTAAATGTTTAGGGTATTCTAGCTGGTCAGAAAAACAATATCTCTCAACACTGTGCAAGCTCCAGAATCTCTGTTCATCTCAGAAAGCCTTGCATATGTTCTTTGTAAGACCTCATAGTCATCCTGCACATGTATAGCTTAGCATTCAGCCAAAACTCAAGGAAACCCTATGAAGATTCTCAGAGCTCCTTCTCTGTACAGAGAAACACCCTTCCCTGGGACACTTCTCTACAAATTCTAAACACATCAGCCTTCCCATACTGGGATCTCTGTTTCCTGTGCCCAACAAGATCTTTGCTTTTTAGGCTCCACTCCTTTGTTCCATGCCTTGGAAAGGCAAAAAGGCAGAAAACCTGGATGAATGCCAAGTTCACCTCCAGTGTTTCCCTTCTCTCAAGGACAGCTACTCTGCTCTGCAGGTTGCTCAACACCTGAAAACAATCACTTTGTATGTTTTGTCAATTTTATAGTTATTTGTTATAGGACAGTAAATCCCCTCCCATTACTCCCCCTAAGTCAGACTATTCCATCTTTTATGTGCCGTCCTCCAGCCTGAGATCACCTTCCCAGTCCTTTCCTCTTCAACTGCATAGCCCAACTCTACTCCTTTCTGTTCCTTGACATAAATGTGTCCTTGCTCCCCAGCTCATTTTGCTCTCTCCATGAACGCCTGTAGATTTATTATCCCACTGACATTTATTATATGTGCTGGAGACAGGAATCTGGGAGAAGGTACAATGGTTTATAGTACTACAGTTTTTTAGAATAGCTTTCTCCAAAACTTTTCCTCAAATTATCTGCATCTTATTTATAATAAATATCATTTCCTGGCAAAGAGAACACATGCTATAATACTTATGAAAATTGTCATTCAAATAAGATGCAATGTATATAATAATTTCCATCTTCAGAGAGTATATAAATGTTTGATTAGATTTCATTTTTCATATACAGTATATGCATGTATTTTTAAGCTATATTACGCACTAAAATAAACTCCAACATACTTACTCAAACGTGTTTTGCAACAAATTTCCAACATATTGGAGGATACCACTTAATAAGGGCTGCCAAACTAACGTGCCTTTGTTTAGTGTCAGAATACAGATCTTCTTGCCAATTCTAAGCACATACTTAACCTTCTTTTAAGTGTGCAATTGATTAGTCTTTGTCCTGTTCTTTTTACGAATTGCATATGTTTGCTTCTATAAAGCTTTACAAGCATGTCACTTTTTCACTGGGATCAGTCAGAAGTTTCTTCATATACTACAGCCAAAATAAAGCTAAAGAAATAAAATGGAAGCTGAGACTAACAGAAGATGGCAACTGTCATCCATAAAACCCAATGTCAGGTTGTTGAATCCATCAAAACTGTCTCAATGATCTCATTAACTGACTTATTTTAAGTACAATAAGTGCTAAAAATTTGAATTTTTCAAATCAAATCATTATTAATAAAATATTGATTTCATATATTTATAAGTTTTATATATTGTATGTCCACAGACAATACCATTTTTATTAAAGATATTTCCCTTCCAAAAATTATTTTTGAAAACCACTATTTAAGATGAGCAAAAAGCTTCAATGTTCAGGAAAACCTTAGACTGATTCTGGCTTAAATACTTTGCTTTTTCCTGGGTCTTCTTGTCTTTTTCTTGCCCCTCTGTAGTCTCCTCCCCCCATTTCTACCTCCTGTGACAGGCAGAAAGGTTACTCTTCATGCCATTTTCATAACCATTATTTCTAATAATAGCATAAGTATAACCAAATCTAACTAACATTTCCTCTATTAGTAAATATTTACTTTGTCTTCAATATTTCATTACAGTGAACACTATACTAAAGATATTCAAGACTATAAATTATTTTTCTTTTTTTAGACTCATTTTTTTAATTAATTTATTTATTTTTGTCTGCATTGGGTCTTTGTTGCTGCACGTGGGCTTTCTTTAGTTGTGGCGAGCAGGGGCTACTCTTCGTTGCAGTGTGCGGGCTTCTATGGTTGTGGAAGCATGGGCACACGGGCTTTAGTAGTTGTGGCACACAGGCTCAGTAGTTGTGACTCGCAGGCTCTAGAGCGCAGGCTCAGTAGTTGTGGCGCACAGCCTTAGCTGCTCCGCGGCGTGTGGGATCTTCCCGGACCAGAGCTCGAACCCGTGTCCCCGGCATTGGCAGGCGGATTCTTTTTTTTTTTTTTTTCTTCCAGTACACAGGCCTCTCACTGTTGTGGCCTCTCCCGTTGCGGAGCACAGGCTCCAGACGCGCAGGCTCAGCGGCCACGGCTCACGGGCCCAGCCGCTCCACGGCATGTGGGATCCTCCCGGACCGGGGCACGAACCTGTGTCCCCTGCATCAGCAGGCGGACTCTCAACCACTGCGCCACCAGGGAAGCCCGGCAGGCGGATTCTTAACCACTGCACCGACCAGGGAAGCCCTTTAGATTATTTTCTTATGACAGACTCAAAGTAGTGGAGTATTAGATTAAAACTACTATTTTCCATTTCTTAAAAGACTTTTAGCAAATCATTTCAGTAGACAGTGAGAACCACTTCAAACTGGAAAGCAAATACTATCCTATGTCATCTGCTCAAATTTAATTTCACAGAAAAACCTCTGCCTTTTAAGACATAGATATTAACCTGTTAGACATTTGTTTTGCATTCCTTGCTCCAGGGAACTTCCCTTACCTCCCCACCACTCCAAAGCTGGGGTTATGTTCCTTTTGGGGGGCCCTCAGGGGCCTCTTTGCTTTATCCTTTTACAGCACTAACTGTTTCATAATTGCTCATTCATTTTTGCTTCATCCCCAGATTTTATGTACCTGCCACCAGAGGCTTTACCTTGTTCACAGGTATACTCCCCAGAACCTAGAACAGTGTCTGGCACACAGCAAGGATGCTATAATTTTTGCTGAATTAATTAGTTATCTTTATTAAGGAAGTGACTACATATCCTTTTCCATGCCCTTAAAATTCACAGTTTGGGGGTTTGTTTTGATTTTGTCCTACCAAGTACAGCAATGCTTAGCATACCTCATGGCACACAGACATACAAAAAAATAAGTTTTGAATGCATCAATAAACTAGTTCATTTACTTAAAAAAAGGACATGATATTCCAGAACAAACCAAATCTGATAGGTATACTGTTTTAGGATTTGGGGATTACAAAGAGATCTAGCAGTCAGAGTAAATATTTGCTTACTTGATGTGTCATTCACATTTCAGACCTGAACCTACCATTGTCTGTGTGACCTTAAGTAAGTCCTTTATGCTTCTTAGCTTCAGTTTCTTCATGTATAAAATTATGTGGTTAGACCAGATCATCAGTATGTGTTCTTCCAGTTCATTTTAACTTTACTTTGGAAGGGAATTTATTGAGTTATAATAAGACAATGTGACACACAGAGCTCAGTAACCCTGTGTTTTTGGTTTTTAAATTTGTTTTGTTTTACTGTAATTTCTTAATTACAAAATTTCTTTGAAAAAACATAAAGTACTTGTGAAAGCCTGATAAAGTTAGATGATTGTCCACTGGTAAGAGAGTAAATTTGTATGCCTCTAATGGTCATCAGAGGAGTTATTTGGGGCCATGAATATTTCTTTGTTCGGTTGGGCAGGTTGTTACTGTGGTTGTATAATAACTGATACTAAAGCTCAGTGTAGCTCTTTCAAGACTCTGGTATCCTTTTCAGAGATACGGCACATAGTATTGTATGTTAACTAACTTTAACAAAAGAATAAAGTAGGGTAATCCCCATACCCATCTCCTTTTGAAAGGCCTATGTCTAAATACCTTTTAAGACTCCAGGGGTAAACCAAATTATCTAGGAATCTAATAGTTTTGTTCCTACATTTTAGTTCCCATTTGAAATGGCACTGGTCCCTCAGTAGACCGATAATCATATATTCACACCATTGAATATGCTAGTTTTGGGAGTGGTAAAGGAATAACTGTATTCCTCCATCTGCCCCTGATTTCTCATAAAGATAAAGCACAAATATATCACTTGGAGTGCAAGTCAGTGATCAGTGGTGCAAGAAGGAAGCCCACAGCAAAGTCAGAAGTGATGGCACAAGCTTATGTGCTATAGGAATGTTCTGGAGAGGGCACAGGGAGGAAAGGAAGACTAGACATTGTGCCTAACATAGGTTAGAGGACATCGCCCTCTGAAAGGGGAAAAGAGGGTGATCTAACAAACTACATAATTGCACATTTTTATTGTTATCATTGTATTACTACAATTATGTGCTTCTGGTTCAATGGCTTGAGGCTATATATATTTTATGAGGCTATATATATTTTATGACTAAAATATATATAGTCTGATTATCCAACAAGATATCTCTGCCTTCTTCCTTTTCTCTCCTCCTTTACCTCCTCTGTATCATCATGTTTTTTTTTTCTTTGCCTCCCTGGTACCGTCAGATTTATGAAGCTCAGTCTATTGATTCATTTATGACTTTTGGACATTTAGTATTCAGATTAATAGCCTTGTTCAGTGTGTCCTGTCTTACTTTCTTGTATGTAATTGTTTTTATAATTGTAGAAAATTTTTAAATATTTTAACTTATTTTTATTTCAAGTAGTTTGTTTAAAGTTGTAATCAGGAATTGCTATAATAAAGGGAAAATTGTTTAAACTTGCTCATGTTTCAAATATGTAATAAATCTTAAATGTTTTATTTCCTCCAAGGTAACTCTTCAGAGACATATCTAGCATCTCAAATCATCTCTAAGTCTGGACTTAGATGGCATAAAGAAGAGCCCTCTGGGGGAGGCTGATGACTTCATACTTAAAATCTATTCTCCTGGCAACGTTGGAAACTCAGATATGTTCCAGGCAAAATTTCACCCCTAAGAAGTCATAATTCCAATCTTAAATTCTCAGAATTTCTAAAGCAGAATAATTTTATACAAATCTCCTCTCTGCAGAATCTCTATTTTTGGTTTCTTCACCATACTGACTTCTTAATCAAAGCCTTTCTCCTGTCATACAAATTTGCCTAGGAAGTGCTCAGTTCTAAAGGAAACCTTTTCAGTATATATTGGTCAGGATGAGCTAGTCTATGCTACAGCAACAAATTACCCCTCAATCTCATTTTATAACACACTGAAAGTTTGTTTATAGCTTACATCAGTGTGGGTTGGTCAACTCTCTTCTAAAAGGTAGTTCAGGGACTCTCATTAGGTACTCCATTAGGAAGATATGAACCCTGTAGTTGCCATGAGGAGAGAGTTAGAATTAATTGAATAAAAGGTCAGATCTACAAGTGATATAAATCATTTCTGCCTATATTCCATAGCCGCAGCTTAACTGCAGGGGAGACTGAAAAATATAGCTCTCAAGTGAGTCCAGAAAGAGAAAATTATGTGGTATTGTCACTGCTACACACTATAATCCTTAGTCCCAAGAAGCAAACATGGAATTTCATAACCACAAACTCTATGAGACATATAATTGAATTTTTTCTAACTCTGAAAAGGTTTGGAAATTGATTTCCCAATGATTTTCCTGTAGCCTAGCAAGATAGGAAAAGCAATGTATTGATTCATACATATATACCTACCTACCCTTATTCATCCACCCATATATTCATTCAACAATATTTCTTTTATACAAGCAAAAAACATATCTGATTTTTTCCATGTAATAGTGCATCTTAAAGATTGTTCCATATCTATATTTATATAGATAGATACATACATAGTACAGAACTATCTCAATCATTTTAATAGTTATAGCTATTCACTATACTTCCCTATTAAAAGACAGGTTGTTTCCAGAGAACACACTTAATACATCTTTGAATATATATGCAATTATGTATAGATAATTCAGATTCCTAGAGGCAAAGAGAACTGTTGGGTTCACAAGCCAAAAATTAATGTTAGTACATAGTTGTGACCATTAACTCAGCCAAGATGACTGGTATATATTTTCTAACTGGTTTTGTTCTGTCCTAATTGTTTAACTTTAATCATCTTTTTGTATATGTGTTTTATTATTATAATAAGAACCTATTATGTAGCTTAGCAGCTCATAGCAATTGTCAGGTTTAGAAGTAGAAATAAAAACAAAAGCTGTAAGGAAAAAGAGAATGATAGAGAAGGGAAAAAAAATCAGTTTAAAAAGTGAAAAAGAAAGGAAGGGAAGGATGAAATAAGGGGAGGAAAAGAAAAAAAATACAGATGGACGGGCAGACATTCAGAGAGGAAGGCAGGAAGGAGCCTTTGGAAAATTAAATGATGCTTTCAAATTATGTTTCCAAAGCCAGATTAACATTGAAACGAAGAGCCAAGAAAACACAAAAATAGAAAACTATGGACCACTCTCATTTGGGAAATTACCCCTAAAGTCCTAAATGAAACACTAGCAAATAAAATACAGAAATATATTAAAGTATAATATTTCATAACCTAGTGGGATTCATGCCACAATAAATCCAATATCTAGATTTTCTAAATACCTCAGTCTCCCCAATACCTAGAACAGAGCTTTGCACTTTGAGTAAATATGTACTAAGTTGATGAATAAATGTATGAATAGTGAAAATCTTTTAATATAATTCATCATATTAATAGATTCAAGGAGAAAAATTATGTGATCATCTCTAGAGATGCCAAAGAGGCACTAATAAAATTCAGCATATATTCCTGATTAAAAAAATATCGATAAAATAAGATTGAGATCCTGCCTTAATATTGTTTTAGAGAGACAGATTGAGAAGCAACTAAAAATTCGTAAGTAGCAATAACAAAATTCATCAAGGTGGTCCTGCCACATTACTGTATAAATCAATGGTTTTGAAATATACAAATAATAACTACTTGAAAATATAATAGAAGAGAATATCCAATTTATAATAGTAATAAAAAGATACGATAGTTAAGAATACCCTTAACAGATAATGTGAAAGATTTATAAAATTGAAAATTTTTAATTTTACTAAAGGACATTTTAAAATGTTTACAAATAGAAATATATATCCTGTTTTTCAATAGAAAAGCCTTCAATAATATTCTATCATTTTTAAGCCACCTAAAAAATTATATATATATATATTATATTTATATACTTATATATATCAATACTTAGTGGCAATGGTGGTAGAAAAGGGGCTTTGTGGGAGACTACAGTGTTTCTAACATGCATTGAAAAGGTAACAAGACTAACCCAAGATACTGAAAAAGAATAACAAGTAAATTATAGCTGTATCAGATATTGAAACATACTATCCAATTCCTACTGCATCATAACAACTCCAATACTTAGCAGTGTAAGACAACCATTTCATGATATTCCTGAAATCCGTGGGTCAGGAATGCAGGGCACAATGATGGTGTGTTGCTTCTAGAAACATTAGAATAACTGGGAGTGACTCAGCATTTGGGGGTTGGAATCATAACAGCTTTACTCACATGTCTGCTGCCTGGGCTAAGATAACTTGTAGATACAGCTCGGCTAGAGCACCTACACATGTTCTCTTCATGAAGCCAGGCCAGAACATTCCTAGAAAAAGCCACCTAAAACACTGGTTTGATGATTTGCCTCTGAGAGGAACAAGTTAGTTGGCAGAGGTGGGAACAGTAGGAGAAAAGGGAGGAAATGAAGAAAGGGAGAGTCCAAAGTACGAAGGAGACTCACCATGTTTACATATTAACTTTTATTTTTTTTAACTAGTTAATATATCAAAAAAAAAAATTAGCCTAAGTAAAATTTTACATCTATTTATGATATACTTGATAAATTAACTGAAACTTCAAATTTCTTTATGTTCTGCTAGAATTTTTTCAGGATACAATGGTAAAAAAAATATTTTTTCAAGATTAGAAGCTCTGTTGTTTTTTTAATGGGAAAATAATTATTTGGTTTTTTGAAGGATGAATGTAAGTTCTAACGCACAGAGCAAAAAGTTGTATGCATATTATTTGGGTGAAGTCAAAGGAAGTTCGTACCATCACTTCAAAATATTCATGCTTATAACAAAATACACGCCATGCTTTTTTCTTAATTTAATAAAAATGAAAGCAGGGGCTTCCCTGGTGGCGCAGTGGTTGAGTCCGCCTGCCAATGCAAGGGACACGGGTTTGTGCCCCGGTCCGGGAAGATCCCACATGCCGCGGAGCAGCTGGGCCCATGAGCCATGGCCGCTGAGCCTGCGCGTCCAGAGCCTGTGCTCCGCAACAGGAGAGGCCACAGCAGTGAGACGCCCGCGTACAGCAAAAAAAAAAAAAAAAAAAAAAAAAAATGAAAGCAGTATTTCCCTCATATTTGTTTCATGTTTGACACTACTGCTTCTTGTTTGGCCCAAGTCAGGACCTGAGCTTTGCGATAACCCCAATTACTGGCAACCTACTGACAGTAGGTATAAGTAGAATGCCCCGGGGAAGACTGCTATATGAGCCTCAGGAAGGCAGCCTGTGAGATCAAAAAAAATCTAAACAGAAAATGTGTCACCACAAATTCAGCTTTGGAGTCAAACTCATAAGATCAAGAATTTCGTGCCTTGGAGTTCCCTAGTTTTCTATATGAATGGCATAGTCTTATTAAATATTAATTAAATTTATTAATATCATTCTATACTAAGGTTCAGTCTGTATTTCAAATTTCCATAGTGATCCAAAGGAGACTATCACCGTAGTGTCAACTTGCTACAAATGATTACCTAGAAATTCTAAGTAAGCCCTGATACATTAACTATACAAGCTGGGAAATAAATTTCATAACATTGAGTTAGATATCAAAGCATGATTGAATTTCAATAATAACTTTGTTACAAGGATATCAAACCCAACCTTAGTCTGGGCATATACAATTACTTCAGCCATGAGGTCAATAAAGCCATTTCTATGAAGCTCTTCTCGAAATGAGGAAGAGAGTGAGCCCTTCAGGAATTGTCAGAATTAGGACACCTCTCATAGCAGCCTTCCTTAAGTCTTTACCATTGTTGCCTTATGGTCCAAGAGCTCTCTTCTCTATATTGTCCCTGTTGTATCTTGAGGCTGAATACAGTGCTGGCACTTAATAGGCAAAAAAACAAATATTTGTCCATTGAAACTAGTTGGAATATATTGATAAAACTTAGTTTCCTCAAGGGCAAGTCCAGTAAATCCATGATTTGCTATTACCAGAAGTTATGCTAAGCACTTTATATTTATTATTCACATATTATTCTCAAAACAACACTGAAAGGTAGTTATTATTATTTCAATTAGACAACTAAAAAAAAAAAAAAAATGAGGCTTAAAGAGGTTGAGTAACTTGCCCAAACATATACAATGAAAGAGACAAAATTTGAATTCCTGCTCAAACCCCTAGGCTGCCTCTCAACTCAGGTCTGTACAGGACTAATTGCTATCTATAATCTCACAGCTAGCCTTCCCCACTCCAAGTACATACATTAAAGAGAACAGGTAAGGTGACAAACAAAAACTACTAGGTAAACAAATTCATATAAAAGAACTATTTTGAATATATATCAGCCCATTTAGAAATGCTGACTTTCCCATCCTAAGAATGCCTCTGTTAATTCTCTGGCACCATTGCATTAATGATTAACTTTTGCTCTTTAATTCCTACAGCAAGAAAATAAACATGATGTCTCTACAGCACTAGCATGAATATCATTCTCTGAAATTGTGCCGTAGAGGAAGAGGTTGGCAAGGGAAAATTGTCTTCCAAAGGCTTATATGCTTGCTAGTCACTTCTTACTTTATGGTTGCTATCATGTCCTAAATGAGGTTATGTAAGTAAAACAAAGATAGACTTAAAAAAATTATTATTAAGTAACTCTAATATTCCATTTTGCATCATTGAAGGTCAAGGGCTAAATAGCTACCTCTGGCTTGTAAATTTATTTTACTTCTTTAAAGAAGAAAGTCACAGAAAGAGATTTCTATGTCATTTCCTGGAGAGAATGCTAATAAAGTCCAGGGAGGACCATGGTCAAAAAGATATGCTCTCAGGTCTCACTGAAAGACAACTTCCAATGGTTAGATCCATTCTTCTGCTAAGTTGTAATTTCACTTGTGTACTGTCTTCAAGTATGTGGAAGAGAGACAAGGACAACAGAAAAATGAGAATCTAGGGGTTGGTGCTTGACAAGTTTTCTGTAATTTGATTTAGTCTGTAACACCAATTAATCTTTTGCAAAAGACCTTTTTGATGCCTTCAATTCATTTCCAGTGACAATATATTTGCACGCACAGGTCTTTTCGTGCAACATTTACTAATGTTGTGGTAATGGGGCTTTAGAAAGGAAATGCTTATTGTTTCATTGTATCTTTTTTAAAAATTTATTTATTTTTGGCTGTGTTGGGTCTTCGTTGCTGTGCACAGGCTTTCTCTAGCTGCAGTGAGTGGGTGCTACTCTTCGTTGCGGTGGCTTCTCTTGCTGCAGAGCATGGGCTCTAGGCACACAGGCTTCAGTAGTTGTGGCACATGGGCTCAGTAGTTGTGGCTTACAGGCTCTAGAGCACAGGCTCAGTAGTTGTGGCGCACAGGCTTAGTTCTCTGCAGCATGTGGGATCTTCCCGGGCCAGGGCTCGAACCCGTGTCCCTTGCATTGACAGACAGATTCTTAACCACTGTGCCACCAGGGAAGCTCTCACTGTATCTTAATAAAGGTTAATGCATATCTCAACTTTTTCTGACTTTTAGGACTAAAAGTGAACTTAAGTAGCAGTAAAGTTAAATCATCTGCTGCCTTCAAGGGACATAAACATCAATTTTCTGGCACCTCATATTTACCAATGAAATTACATTAAACAGTGAAATAGTAGCTCTTTTAGCTTTCACTTGCTTCCTATAATGTAATGAGGAAGCACTGTATCACTTAGTGTGCTCCTTCCTTCTGTCAAATCCATCTCTGAGTTTCTGGCAGGACTAAAAGAATGTACCTGAGGTGATTACCAATATGTTAGATTATTAAAAATTAAGTACCCCAGCATTCTCTTTTACATTCATTTTCCAGGACAATTGTCCAGAATACCTGAATTAAAGGCTACTCCTTCACCGCCTTAACCTTGAATTGCTTCATTCTGAAGACAGAAGGCCTATCTCACAATCTGGGCATTTTAATGGTGATGTAAATTACTGACTCTAAAGAAATAACCAACTTTTAACAAGAGGCAGCCAACTACATCGTGGAAAAACTTAGGCTCAGTGTTAATCAGATAGGATACAACCAATATGACTCAGAATTCACTCTCTGCATCACATATATCATCAACAAAGGTGGTTTTTATCATGGTAATTGGCCTGGGCTGGGTGAACCGATTTTAGAACAGATGGACAAAAACCTTAACAAAAATAACCACAAATGGCAAAGTCACCTGAAACATAAACATCTGATATTTAACCTTTTTGTTATGCCTTAGGAAAGGAAGGAGATCCCAAGATACATATACAAAGATGTTTAGTTTCTTCTCCTATGTTCATGGCAAGAACTGATGATCAGATGATGTAGTAGAAATCATCAAACAACTTTTAGTTCCTGTTCTGACATTAATTGAGTGGCCTTGTGGGAAGTTACTTAAGCTCTCTGGCATAAGTCTATTCGGTTGTAAAATTATTATATTTTGCTATACCTTCTACATCCCCTTACAGCTATAAAACTTCAAAATTCTATCAATACAATAATTTATTATGAAGCATGTAATACAAGTATCTTTGTTTTGTTCACTGCTGAATTTGAGCACTTAGAATTGTGCCCAACACATAGTAAATTCTCCATAACTATTTCTTGAATGAATATAGCATACTTAAGTGTTTGTTGAATGAATTCATATATAAAGTATGTAACCTTTCAGTTTATTACTGGCTATATTATTATTTACATACAGAGAATATGTTGTGAAGAATTTTTCTGAAAACTCCCAAAGTACCACGAGTTAAAGTTCATGGTATAAAAAAAGAAGTTAAAAAATAAGGACAGTATTTTCTAATTTTTTCACTCCATAAAATACCCAGAGATTAATAAATGAGCAGCCACATGCAGTATAACAGATCAAGATCAATTATACTGTAAGACCAGATGCCATAAAACTCCTAGAGGAAAACATAAGCACAACACTTTTTGACATAAATCACAGCAATATTTTTTTGTTTCTGTCTCCTAAAGCAAAGCAAATAAAAGCAAAAATAAACAAATGGGACCTGACTAAAAAAAACTTTTGCACAGCAAAGGAAACCATCAACAAAATGAAAAGACAACGTACTGAATGGGAGAAAATATATGCAAAGGATATGACTGATAAAGGATTAATAACCAACATATATAAGCAGCTCATACAACTCAACATCAAAAAAAAAAAAAACCTGATTAAAAAATGGACAGAATAGACATTTTTCCAAAGAGGAAATGCAGATAGCTGACAGGTACATGAAAAGACGCTCAACATTGCTAATCATCAGGGAAATGCAAATCAAAACCACAATGAGATATCATCTCACACCTGCCAGAGTGGCTATCATCAAAAAGAACACAAATGACAAATGTTGGCAAGGATGTGGAGAGAAAGAAAGCCTTGTACACTGTTGGTCGGAATGTAAGTTGGTGCAGCCACTGTGGAAAACAGTATGGAGGTTTCTCAAAAAGCTAAAAATAGAACTACCATATGACCCAGCAATTCCACTCCTGGGTATATATCCAAAACAAACAAGAACACTAATTCGAAAAGACACATGTACCCCAATGTTCATAGCAGTATTATTTACAATTGTCAAGATATGGAAGCAACCTAAGTGTCCACAGACAGATGAATGGATAAAGAAGATGTGGTAAATACATATATATACACACATATATACATACAATGGAATACTACTCAGCCATAAAAAGGGATGAAATTTTGCCACTAGCAGCAACAATGGAGAGAATTGGAGGGCATTATGATAAGTGAAATAAGTTAGACAGAGAAAGACAAATACTGTACGATATCACTTACATATGGAATCTTAAAAATAAAACAAATTAGTATATATAACAGAAACATGCAGATTCACAGATGCAGAGAACAATCAGTTGTTACCAGTAGGGAGAGGGAAGAGGGAGAGGCATTATAGGGGCAGGAGAGTAAGAGGTACAAACTATTAGGTATAAAGCAAGCTACAAGGATATATTGTACAACACGGGGAATATAGCCAATATTTTATAATAACTATAAGTGGAGTATGACCTTTAAAAATTGTGATTCACTATGTTGTACACCTATAACATAATATTGTACGCAACTATACTTCATTTTTTTAAAAAATCAGTGAAAATTGACTTGGGGAAAAGAAAAAAGTAAAGACTTTTTAAAAAATCTTTGGATCTTTGGACAAATATTTCCTGGACTTCTGAGTTACAAAACATGAAATTCTAAAATTTTAAGACTAGATATTCAGACACCTAAACTGCAAAAGAATCTGACCATGGTCTTGGGCATGTCTGTTTGACTCCTATTATCCACATGCCTCAAATATGTATTTCAGTTTGAAACTAGGAATATATGGTGACTGTAAGAGAAATACACCTTGTTCAAGCTGAATGAGTTAGTTGCTGGCTAAATGAGCTGATCTTTTGAGTAAAATCATTTATATTTGTCTACTTAAATGCTGGAATATATACCCCAAAGGTTGGTTTAAGTAGAATTAATGCCAAGCTTTTGTTGTTGGCAATATATAATCATACGTTCATTTTCTATTTAGAGCCATTTCTTGTTTATGATTACAAAATTATTTCATCTGTATAAAAGAGAGACTATAAGCAAGAGAATGATAGAAATAATGCAAGGAAAAACAAAAGAGGGGAAAATTTGTATGTGAATACCTCATAGAGATTAGAAAGGCAAATGAGGAGATAGAAAATAATAATTGCTATTATTTGTTGAGCATCCACTCTATGCTTTAATAACGCATACTTTAATAAATTAAATAATCTTCATAACAATCATAACAAATATATATTATCATCATCTTCTTTTTCAGGTTAACATGTAAATATGCATTAGAATGCCTGGTGGTGGCAAGTTCTCTGGAGAAAAAATAAGCCAGGGCAGGGGCAGGGGTGGGTGTGGCGGGTTAGAGAATACAGCATCATCTTATAGATGAGAAAGTTGAGGCTCAGAGCAATAAAGTAACTTGTCAAAGGGCAGACAGAAAGTCAAAATCTAAACTAAGTTCTATCTGACTCCATTATCCACACTATTGACATCAAACTTCCAAAAGAGAATTTTTGAGATATCAGTGATAAATTCACAGTGCCTGATGCTGAGAAACACTAAATTTGATTTACACTTTGGTTGTCAAGGCTGATCATATGGCTATTTTATTACGTATACTACATTATGAAGCCTCAGGTTGAAATGTGTTTATATTTCCATATATTTCAGTATATCAGGGCAGGTAAAACTTTAAAGAATGAATTCCACTTTTTAGAGCTGAGTTAAAAAGAGTTCCTTCCTCTGCCTTTTTAATTGCATTAATCATAATACTAAATCCATTTTCTGTATCCCACATTCCAGAAATAAAAATTAGCTACATTCTTTTTTTTTTTCTTAATTGATTTATTTCTGTTTTTGGCTGCATTGGGTCTTTGTTGCTGCATGCGGGCTTCTCTCTAGTTGTAGCAAGCAGGGGCTACTCCTCGCCGCCGGGCGCGGGCTTCTCACTGCAGTGGCCTCCCCCGCTGCAGAGCACGGGCTCTAGGCATGTGGGCCTCAGTAGTTGTAGCTTGCTGGTTCTACAGCACAGGCTCAGTAGTTGTGGCTCACGGGCTTAGTTGCTCCGCGGCATGTGGGATCTTCCTGGACCAGAGCTTGAACCCTCTGCATTGGCAGGCGGATTCTCAACCACTGCGTCACCAGAGAAACCCAAAATTAGCTACATTCTTTTGACAACCTATAGTTTTTATTTCTAATTCGTCTTCTTTAATCTTATTTCCTTCCTTCCAACCAAGTTGAGGCCTGTGGACTTTTCAAATGGTTTTCTCGGTGTGTCTTGCACCTCCCATCTCTTCACTGTGGCTGCTCTCCTTCTCTCTGCATTCCCCACACCCCTTCACCTTCCTCAATCAACTGCAGCACCCTGCCCTCCATGCTGTTCCTCAAACATGCCAGGGTGCTCGTGCCTGACAGTTTTTCAATTTTGTTTGGCTTCTGCTTTTTCCTGGAATATTCTTCTCGCTCTAACCAGATATCCACATGACTAACTTCCTTACCACCTTTAAAACTTTCCTCCAATGAAAACTGCTCAATGGGACTTTGCTAAAAACTATTTATTTTTGCAAACTGCTCCCTATACCCCACACTTACCCTGCTCTACTTTTTTAAAGCATCACCTTCTAACAAACTAAATACTTTATTTTTTATTTTGTTTGCTGTTTATTTTCTTTCTGCTCCTCTACAATGAAAGCTCCATGAGGGCAGGGAACTTTGTCTTATTTTCTGATACATCCCCAAAGCCTAAAACAGTGCCAGACACATAGTAGACTCTCAATAAATGTTAGCTAAATAAATAAGCATCTCATTAATATAAATTCTTAGAGTGAAACTTCTTAGTCAAACAGTGGGCAGATTTCAAAATTCAGAGGCTTATTAGTAAATTAATAAGTAAATTAAAACACTGATTACAAAGTTTACCTAAAGCAACAAAAATGTATGGTCTGAAAATAGAAGTGCCTCGCACTCTGCAGAGGACTCACCTCCTCACTTCCTCTCAACTGTTACTCCTCTTATGACCACAAGCCACAATAATGTACAAAACCCTATCTCTGAGGAGCAGCAAACACCTTCCAACTTTGATCTACTCACCCAACAAAGGTGCTTAAAGCTAAATTTAAGGACAGACCACCACTGATCTAGATGCAAAAGTCATACTCCAGGTGCTTTATTCACTGGACCTTCTCATATGTGCAAAACCCAGGGATACTGTCCTGACTTGCCCTTTCCAGACTGTATTCTTTGCCAGTTTAAACATACCTGGTTCCAACCTAGGATCCTAGTTCTTATCCGTCCTGGAGCCACCCCTCTGTTAAGCCATCTGCCTGGTCTGACTTGGAGTCCTCTTCTTGCCTATTTCCTACATTTTGCTCCAATACCCAGGAGGCGGGCTTCTAAATTCATAACACCCATGCTCTCCCTTTCTGTAGAATCCATGCTCCATAATCCACCACCTTAGCTGACCTGCCCTCAACAATTCTACCCCATAGTCAAACAACTGTAAATAAAATATAAATGGAAAAATTTTTATATATGTAACATATAATTTATATGTACCCCCTAAACTGTTTGTGTTCCTACTGTTCTTCCCAGTCAGGGTTATTAATGCATATATCTACATCTCCTTCTCCCTGTTCTTCCTAAGCCTGGTTCCCATTTGACATTCATTGCATATTGCAGAGGGTACTTCCTCTCCTTTAGCATCTGTCTTATTACTGAGAAAAGTTAAGCCTGTTCTAAATTGTTGTTCATTTGTTTTGACCCTTTGAAGCAATGAAACTAAAACTCTGCTCTCTTTTTTATTTGCCCCATGGCTTTCTACTGTACACTACTGAGTGGTATTCCAGCTCTGCAAGCCGCCATATATTTTGTGTTCCATTGTACAAGGGTGAGCTCAAAGTGAAATGAATATTCTTCTCTCAAACTTTCTAGTGACTCCATCAGCATAACTGATAATTATGTCAGCATAATTGATAATTTATCCAACCAGATGCAAATACATTCAGGTTTACCATTAACTCCACTGTGTGCTACAATCCAGCACCCACATTATTCTTCTCAAGGCATATCTGCACATTAAGTATTCCCCCTTCACGGTCTTATACTAACTCCATCACTGCAAATTCCATCCCAGTTTCCCTTTTCTCCAACAGGAGGCACAGATTGACACTGATTTAGTGGATCCTTTTAGATTTCCTTGCTGTTTTCATTTCTAAGTCTCCCTGAACTTAAATTCACTTGTTTTTGTCTTATACATGTGGTGTCTCCGTTTCCTGTTAATTCCTGATCACCTTTTCACAAAGGACCTACAGCCAGACCTAAAGGGTGATAGAGTTGGTTTTTATTGTTCCCCTTTCGCTTATCTCCCCTGGCTTCCAGCTGGACCCAGCTGCCTCTGGCAGCCCACCATTCCAGATCCCCACTTACCCCTCCCACATCCATTTTAGGTGGCACTATTTTCTACCTTAAAACATAATGCAGCTACAATAAAAGCCTTAGGTCAAAGACCTCTGTCTACTACCACCATCAATCTGTGACCTATATCTCTTTTAGTTAACTAAAGATTAGGAACCTCAGACCAGGAAAAAAGTAAAGATCACACATTACCAAAGAAGCAGAGACCCATTTGGAATAGGTAGATAAGGCTGTGGTCTGTAAATCATATTAGAAACAGACCCTCTGACTTGATAATATTCAAATTTGGCTGGGTTTTTTTTCTTTTTAGATATATCCCAAGTCTCCCCACTCTCATCATTATATCTGAAACCTGAGATTTTGAATGCCAATAAGTTATGTTTTCAAACTTTTCTCCTGGCTAACAATATGTGTTGCAGTAATCATGATTTGATATCATCTACTTAGCACTGGCTTGGAGTCACCAGATACAGGTCCTAGTTCCACAATTACTTAGTTCCACAGCTCACTAGCTGTGAGAACTTATGCAAGTTACCTAGGCTTTCTTAGACTTAGTTGCCTAAAGTAAAATGGAAATAATAATTGTAGCCTTTGGAGGTCCAGCAAAGTTTAATAAAAGAACTATTTATAAATGTGTAGGCAGAGTTTAGAGAACACAACAAGGAAATATGCAGTGCCCAGGGCTATTAATATCCCTGGGCCTGAGAGGCGAAAGACAGAGCAGCTACCAGAACCAGGGAACTCAGGGAGACCTTGGTTAGAGGGAAGCAGCCAACCCAGTATAATGCAGCAGGCAGAGAGCTGGGCAGTAAATACACTAACACGACCTTATCCCTTTTCCCAGATCCCACCAGTATCTCTCATTGGCTGACACCCACCTGGAAGCCAGAGGGCAAAGGAACCTAGTAGGAACTGTCCATAAAAGTCAGCCTCCTGGAACACCTGAGCAAGAGGTAAAGGGTGAGGATGGATCTGGAGGGGCAGCAGAAGATATCCATCGCAGTCTACACAGTTGGCTCCTCAGTAGACATTCTGACCAGTTAATCTGGGTGAAAAAAATCCAAATCCCTAACACAGATGACAAACAAACCATTAGCTACTGCATTATTGCAGAATGATGCCATACTCCTACCCATAAAACATGAGCTATCACCGGCACTCTAAATATAAAGGAGCAGAGGGAGGCAGGAAAAGCAAAAATTAACTTGAAATTTAGGCGCAATGTTCACTGCCTTTATAAATAGCCATGAAGCTGATTATCACCACTTCCTTTTCCACCGCCACCAATTCTGTTTAACTTACCTTCTGCAACACCCGGGGATGGAAGGTGTGACTCAACCTTCATTTATGAGTCCTTATTGGTCCACACTTTATTGAGTTGCCAGAGTTTTCCACTGACCATGAAGAATAGCACTAAAGGATGTCCTAGCAAACCCCCTAGGTTACAGAAACAGCCCTCTTTGCCCTGATCGTGGAGGAGCAGCCCACTTCTTCCTTGATATTTGGGCTTATTCACTCTGGCAGATACAGTGATCCCTTTCTCTGCCTGTCGCTTTAATCCCAGAGTATCCAGGGAGCAGTCTGAGCTTTCAGTTCTTCAAAACTACGACTGGGCTCTCTGATGGAAGCACTTCTCTCCGAGGCATTTCTCTCCTGAGCCTCCAAATCCACCAAGCCCAAGAATACTGGTACAGGAAGCAAAAACAACTTTAGCATGTTATTTGGTATAAAAGTGAGCAGTGCCACTCTAGCCTCCAACTCTTGCATTCCAGAGCCCCATATTCTGACTAATGGGAAGACTAACATACGTGGACTGATGGTTTAAGTCATACACCACTATCTGTATGACAGCACCAAATCTTACTGGGTGTTGTATCAGGGCTGTACTGTGACCGCTCCTGCGTCATGGGAGTAAGTGGTAAAATTGGTGAATACTCTGGGCACAAACCCACTGCAGCCCTTTCTTTGCTGTAATGTATGCCCCAACAGTGGAGGAAATGTTTTGTGGAACAGCGTGGTCATGGATACAGCACTCTAAGTCTATAACTGGTGGTGCAGGCAGAAGCACTGTGTTTAAGGAGGCAAATCTGTCCTAGAATACATGTCTACTCTGATGAAATCAAAACACTGCCTCTTCAATGTTGAAAGAGGATTGACATAATCGATGTATCACCACATGGCTGTAAAGTACACCTGGGGAGTAATACCAAGTCACGGATCAGACCTGGTGAGGGAAAGGCCATATTTTTGAGCTCATGCAGAGCTTCCCACACTGCTGCCATTGCCGTAGTTGTGCACAGATCTAACACAAGCTGGAGAAAGAGGCGGATGGACAGCCATCTTGCCAAGCTTGTTATTGAGGGCCTCCTCCACTGTGGATGCCGTCTGATGACACAGAGGTGGGGCACAAATGTCTCGCCACTCAGTGCCCACTGTGAGAGAAGCATCACATACCTCTGTCCCACACCTCCTATCAGACTCCAGCCCTGACCCAGAACCATATCTGCCCCATGACTACAGGAGAGGAGGAAGTCTTCAAAGAGGCCACTGAATCTTTCTGATTTTCCACTCTTTTCAAAGTTAAACATTCAAGTACTTCATTTTTCCCTTTTCTCATTCTCTTGACAAAAAGTTTATCTGTGAATATCCAATCTCAGAATCTCACTTTATTTTTTTTTAATTTTATTTATTTATTTTTGGCTGTGTTGGGTCTTCCTTGCCCAGGCAAGGAAACACTGACACCTCAATTCTAATCCTTTCTGCTAGTATTCTGCTTTGGCCTAGGTTTTGAAGAACACACAGAAAATAAGGTCTCAGATGGAGGCTTTGCTCATGAACATCTAAAAATCTTACTAATACAACATTTAACTGTTGCATTAAAGGCCACACACACACATACGCACATGCACACATATTTACTTTGTCATTCATTGAACCAATATTTCTCTTTTTTTAAGATTTATTTTTATTTACTTATTTTGGCTGCACCGTGTCTTAGTTGCAGCACGTGGGATATTCGTTGAGGCATGCGGGCTTCTTAGTTGCAGCATGTGGACTCTTAGTTGTGGCATGTGAACTCTCAGTTGCAACATGCGTGAGGGATCTAGCTCCCCGACCAGGGATTGAACCCAGGCCCCCTGCACTGGGAGCACAGGGTCCTACCCACTGGACCACCAGGGAAGTCCCTGAACCAATGTTTCTTGAGGTCATATTTTTGCCACGTATGTTTTGGGTAAAGGAGGATAAATTAGTGAATAAAATATATTAAAGTCCCTGCCCTCCTAGAGTTTATATTCTTTTAGGTGAAAAAGATGTTAAAGAGGAAGCAGACAATAAATAAAATAAACACAAATAAATACACAGTGTGTTAGATGGTGATAAGAGGGAAAGGCAATGGGTGGGGGGTGAGGAGAGGGACAGTTGTGACTTCAAATAGAATGGTCAGGGGAGACCTCATTGAGGTGACGTTTCAACAAAGACTGGAAGGAAAGAGGGAGTCTTTATATGTTTAGGTGGGAAGAGCATTTCAAGTAGATGGAATAGCAAGTGCAAAAGCCCTGTGTGGGGGAGCACACCAGGCATCTATGAGAAACAGCAAGGAAGCCAGTGTGGCTAGAGAAGAGTGACTCAAGAAAGGGTCTTGTGAGATAAAATCAAAGAGGTAATAAAGGCCAGATTGTGCAATGTTTTATAGCTTTATGAGTTTGGCTTTCACTTTGAGTGTGATGGGCAGCCATAAAGGGTTGAAAGCAAAGACGAAGATGATCTGACTTCTTTTTAAGAGAATCACTCTGGCTGCTTATTTAGAATGGATTGTAAGGGATTAAAGGCCAGTTAAGAAGCCACTGAAAATACACACACACGCACACACACACACACTCCAATCTACTCTTCGGAGTTTCATCATTTGTTCCTTTTCTCATTTAATAAACATTCATTGGGATGTGCAAAAAACTACAGCTGATATTATATAAACCCTCTAGCCCACTGCCTACCCCTAACCAAGAACTTGAAAAGGAGACGGCTATAGACTGAATGCTTGCATTCTCCCAAATTCATATGTTGGAACCTAATCCCCAACATGATGGTATTTGGATGGGGCCTTTGGGAGATGATTGGGTCATGAGGACAAAGCTCTCATGAATAGGATTAGTGCCCTCATAAAAGAAGTGGCAAAGAGGTCCCTTGTCTCTTCCACCATGTGAAGACACAGCAAAAAAACAGCTCACCAGGAAGCAAGCCCTCACCAGACACCAAATCTGCCAGAGTCTTGATCTTGGACTTCCCAGCCTTCTGAACTGTGAGAAATAAATTTCTGTTGTTTATAAGCCACCCAGTCTTTGGTGTCTGTTACGGTAGCACAAAGGAACTACTCTTTACAAGTATTATACTGCTGTGCATCTTGCCTGCTAGGAAGACCTGACAAAGCCCTGAAATAATTTTTGCATCCTTAATGCTTGTCAAAGTAAAGAAACACAACAAAAGAGACCAAGTTTCTGGATTGCCACACAATCAGCTTATGACATTTGATATTGTTAAGACTGCTGCATATTTTCAAAGAAAAACTGTAGTGTTCATAGAAATATGACCGCAGCCCTTAAAAAAGACACAGATAATAATAGCAATTACTTTTACCGAAAGAGGAGATTTCCATGGAATTCAAGAGAGAACTGCAGTCATTTCTGCTATTAGAAAACATACATAAACATTATTCAAACTTTTTATATCCTAAGATTCCAGGAAAGGATTTTGTTTTTAAATACCACTAAGATGATCTGAAGGCCCAAAACTCCACAGTAATCCTGATGCTGCCCAAGATGGAGGGTATGTAACAAGAATTTCTAATCAGAAAGCAAGCCGATCAGACAAGCATGAGGCAGAGTCACCGGGTTTTTAGCTTTAGCAGGTTTCTTGTATTGAAGCATCATCCTAGAAAAGTGTTGACTTTAGAAATTGCATATATGCTCACTGCTCCTGGGATCCTAAGAAAATGAAACAGATCATCATTTCTATCGTGGTATCCTCTGGCTTAAGGTAAGAGGCTGGTTTTGGAAAGAAGTGTGATGTTGTAGGTTGAACACCATCTGTTTCATACCTTGATGAATGTTTAACGCAGTTTCTTTTCCCATCGTTCAATTGGCTCACACTTATTTATATACCTCAAGACTCCTCTTGTGCTCAGCAGCAGAAGTCTTCAGTGAACACTGAACTGCCTGAACCTCTCCAGCATCTGGCTCATGTCTATCTTATCACTTACCATAAATTGTATTTATCTTTTCCATTAGAGTATAAGCCCCTTGATGAAAGGCATCCTGTCTTACTCATCTTTGTACTTACAGAACACAGTATAGTACTTAACAAATAATGTGTTCAATAAATGTTTTGAATAGGATTAAAGACAAACATAAGGCCTGATACCATAAAACTCCTAGAAGAAAACATAGGGAAGAATCTCCTTGACACTGATGTTGGCAATGATTTTTTTTAGATGTGACACTGAAAGCACAAGCAATAAATGAAAAATCAACAAATGGAACTACATCAAACTAAAAAGCTTTTGCACAGCAAAAGAAACAGTCAGGGGACTTCCCTGGTGGCGCAGTGCTTAAGAATCTGCCTGCCGACATTCACAGAAAGATAGACAAGATGAAAAGGCAGAGGGCTATGTACCTACCAGATGAAGGAACAAGATAAAACCCCAGAAAAACAACTAAATGAAATGGAGATAGGCAATTTTCCAGAAAAAGATTTCAGAATAATGACAGTGAAGATGATCCAGGACCTCAGAAAAAGAATGGAGGCAAAGATCAAGAAGATTCAAGAAATGTTTAACAAAGATCTAGAAGAATTAGAGAGCAAACAAACAGAGATGAACAATACAATAACTGAAATAAAAAATACACTAGAAGGAATCAATAGCAGAATAACGGAGGCAGAAGAACAGATTAGTGACCCAGAAGAGAGAATGGTGGAATTCGCTGCTGCGGAACAGAATAAAGAAAAAACAATGAAAAGAAATGAAGACAGCCTAAGAGACCTCTGGGACAACATTAAATGCAACAACATTCGCATTATAGGGGTAACAGAAGGAGAAGAAAGAGACAAAGGACTAGAGAAAATATTTGAAGAGATTATATTAAAAAACTTCCCTAACATGGGAAAGGAAATAGACACCCAAGTCCAGGAAGTGCAGAGAGTCCCATACAGGATAAACCCAAGGAGAAAGATGCAGAGACACATAATAATTAAATTGGCCAAAATTAAACACAAAGTAAAATTACTGAAAGCAGCAACAGAAAAACGCCAAATAACATACAAGGGAATTTCCATAAGATTAACAGCTGATTTCTCAGCAGAAACTCTACAAGCCAGAAGGGAGTGGCATGATATACTTAAAGTGATGAAAAGGAAGAACCTACAACCAAGATTACTCTACCCAGCAAGAATCTCATTCAGATTTGATGGAGAAATCAAAAGCTTTACAGACAAGCAAAAGCTAAGAGAATTAAGCACCACCAAACCAGCTCTACAACAAAACGCTAAACAAACTTCTCTAAGTGGGAAACAAAAGAGAAGAGAAGGACCTACAAAAACAAACCCAAAACAAATAAGAAAAAGGTAATAGGAACATACATATCGATAATTATCTTAAACGTGAATGGATTAAATGCTCCAACCAAAAGACACAGGCTTGCTGAATGGATACAAAAATAAGACCCATATATATGCTGTCTACAAGAAATGCACTTCAGACCTAAGGACACATACAGACTGAAAGTGAGGGGATGGAAAAAGTTATTCCACACAAATGGAAATCAAAAGAAAGCGAGAGGGGCTACCCTGGTGGCGCAGTGGTTGAGAGTCTGCCTGCCGATGCAGGGGACACGGGTTCGTGCCCCAGTGCGGGAAGATCCCACATGCCGTGGAATGGCTAGGCCCGTGAGCCATGGCCGCTGAGCCTGCGCGTCAGGAGCCTGTGCTCCGCAACGGGAGAGGCCACAACAGTGAGAGGACCGTGTAATGCAAAAAAAAAAAAAAAGGGGAGTAGCATATTCATATCAAATAAAATAGACTTTAAAATAAAGAGTGTTACAAGAGACAAGGAAGGACACTACGTAATGATCAAAGGATCAATCAGGAAGAGGATATAATAATTATAAACATATATGTACCCAACATAGTGGCACGTCAATTAATAAGGCAACTGCTAACAGCTCTAAAAGAGGAATTTGACAATAATTGTAGGGGACTTTAACAACTCACTTACACCAATGGACAGATCATCCAAACAGAAAATTAATAAGGAAACAGAAGCTTTAAATGACACAATGGACCAGGTAGATTTAACTGATATTTACAGGACATTCCATCCAAAAACAGCAGATTACACTTTCTTGTCAAGTGTGCACAGGACATTCTCCAGGATAGATCACGTCTTGGGTCACAAATCAAGCCTCAATAAATTTAAGAAAATTGAAATCATATCAAGCATCTTTTCAGACCACAACACTATGAGATTAGAGATCAATTACAGGGAAAAAAACATAAAAAACACAAAAACATGGAGGCTAAACAATACGTTACTAAATAACCAAGAGATCACTGAAGAGATCAAAGAGGAAATCAAAAAATACCTAGGGACAAATGACAATGAAAACACGATGATCCAAAACCTATGGGATACAACAAAATCAGTTCTAAGAGGGAAGTTTATAACTATACAAGCCAACTTAAAAAGCAAGAAAAATCTCAAATAAAAAATCTAACGTTACACCTAAAGGAACTAGAGAAAGAAGAACAAACAAAACCCAAAGTTAGCAGAAGGAAAGAAACCATAAATATCAGAGCAGAAATAAACGAAATAGAAACAAAGAAAACAGTAGCAAAGATCAATAAAACTAAAAGATGGTTCTTTGAGAAGATAAACAAAATTGATAAACCATTAGCCAGACTCATCAAGAAAAAGGGGGAGAGGACTCAAATCAATAAAATAAGAAATGAAAAAGGAGAAGTTACAACAGACACCGCAGAAATACAAAGCATTCTAAGAGACTACTACAAGCAACTCTATGCCAAAGAAATGGACAACCAGGAAGAAATGGGCAAATTTTTAGAAAAGTATAACTCTCTAAGACTGAACCAGGAAGAAATAGAAAATATGAACAGACCAATCACAAGTAATGAAATTGAAACTGTGATTAAAAATATTCCAACAAACAAAAGTACAGGACCAGATGGCTTCACAGGTGAATTCTGTCAAACATTTAGAGAAGAGCTAACACCCATCCTTCTCAAACTCTACCAAAAAATTGCAGAGGAAGGAATACTCCCAAACTCATTCTACGAGACCACCATTACCCTGATACCAAAACCAGACAAAGATGCTGCAATAAAAGAAAAATACAGATCAATATCACTGATGAGTATAGATGCAAAACTCCTCAACAAAATACTAGCAAACAGAATCCAACAACACATTAAAAGGATCATACACCATTATCAAGTGGGTTTTATCCCAGAGATGCTACAGTTCTTCAATATATGAAAATCAATCAATGTGATACACCATATTAACAAATTGAAGAAGGAAAACCATATGATCATCTCAGTAGATGCAGAAAAAGGTTTTCACAAAATTCAACACCGATTTATGATAAAAACTCTCCAAAAAGTGGGCATAGAGGGAACCTACTTCAACATAATAAAGGCCATATACGACAAACCCACAGCAAACATCGTCAATGGTGAAAAACTGAAAGCATTTCCTCTAAGTTCAGCAACAAGACAAGGATGTCCACTCTCACTACTATCATTCAACATAGTTTTGGAATTCCTAGCCACGGCAATCAGAGAAGAAAAAGAAATAAAAGGAATACAAATTGGGAAAGAAGTAAAACTGTGACTGTTTGCAGATGACATGAGACTATACAGAGAGAATCCTAAAGATGCCACCAGAAAACTACTAGAGCTAATCAATGAATTTGGTAAAGTTGCAGGATACAAAGTTAATGCACAGAAATCTCTTGTATTCCTATACACTAGTGATGAAAAATCTGAAAGAGAAATTAAGGAAACACTCCCATTTACCATTGCAACAAAAAGAATAAAATATCTAGGAATAAACCTACCTAAGGAGACAAAAGACCTGTATGCAGAAAATTATAAGACACTGATGAATGAAATTAAAGGTGATACCAACAGATGGAGAGATATGCCATGTTCTTGGATGGGAAGAATCAATAATGTGCAAATGACTATACTATCCAAAGCAATCTACAGATTCAATGCAATCCCTATCAAATTACCAATGGCATTTTTTTCAGAACTAGAACAAAAAAATCTTAAAATTTGTATAGAGACACAAAAGACCCCGAATAGCCTAAGCAGTCTTGAGGGGAAAAAATGGAGCTGGAGCAATCAGACTCCCTGACTTCAGACTATACTACAAAGCTACAGTAATCAAGACAATATGGTACTGCCACAAAAACAGTAATATAGATCAATGGAACAGGATAGAAAGCCTAGAGATAAACCCACGCACCTATGGTCAACTAATCTATGACAAAGGTGACAAGGATATACAATGGAGAAAAGACAGTCTCTTCAATAAGTGGTGCTGGGAAAACTGGACAGCTACATGTAAAAGAATGAAATTAGAACACTCCCTAACACCATACACAAAAATAAGCTCAAAATTGATTAGATACCTAAATGTAAGACCAGACACTATAAAACTCTTAGAGGAAAACATAGGAAGAACACTCTTTGACATAAATCACAGCAAGATCTTTTCTGATCCACCTCCTAGAGTAATGGAAATAAAAACAAAAATAAACAAATGGGACCTAATGAAATTTAAAAGCTTTTGCACAGCAAAGGAAACCATAAACAAGAAGAAAAGACAACCCTCAGAATGGGAGAAAATATTTGCAAATGAATCATCAGACAAAGGATTAATCTCCAAAATATATAAACAGCTCATGCAGCTCAATATTAAAAAAAACAACCCAATCCAAATATGGGCAGATGACCTGAATAGGCATTTCTCCAAAGAAGACATACAGATGGCCAAGAAGCACATGAAAAGTTGCTCAACATCACTAATTATTAGAGAAATGCAAATCAAAACTACAATGAGGTATCACCTCACACCATTTAGAATGGGCATTCAGAAAATCTACAAACAAATGCTGGAGAGGGTGTGGAGAAAAGAGAACCCTCTTGTACTGTTGGTGGGAATGTAAATTGATACAGCCACTATGGAGAACAGTATGGAGGTTCCTTAAAGAACTAAAAACAGAATTACCATATGACCCAGCAATCCCACTATTGGGCATATACCCAAAGAAAACCATAATTCAAAAAGACACATGCACCCCAATGTTCATTGCAGCACTATTTACAATAGCCAATTCATGGAAGCAACCTAAATGCCCATCTACAGACGAATGGATAAAGAAGATGTGGTACATATATATAATGGAATATTACTCAGCCATAGAAAGGAACTAAATTGGGTCATTTGTAGAGACGTGGATGCATCTAGAGACTGTCATACAGAGTGAAGTAAGTCAGAAAGAGAAAAACAAATATCGTATATTAACGCATATATGTGGAACCTAGAAAATGGCACAGATGAACCTGTTTTCAGAGCATAAATTGAGACACAGAAGTAGAGAAAAAGCGTATGGAGACCAAGGGGGGAAAGTGGCAAGGGGTGGGGGTGGGTGTGTGATGATTTGGGAGCTTGGGATTGACATGTATACACTGATGTGTATAAAATGGATGACTAATAAGAAAATAAATAAATAAAAGAATCTGCCTGGCAATGCAGGGGACACGGGTTCGATACCTGGTCCAGGAAGATCCCACATGCCGTGGAACAACTAAGCCCATGCTCCGTAACTACTGAGCCTGCACTCTAGAGCTTGCAAAAACAGAACCTGTAAAAACAGAGAGTAGCATGGTGGATGGGGGAATTAGGAGTGGGGGTTGGGGGAATTGGGAAGATGTTGTTTAAGGATACAAACTTACAACCACTAGATACTTAAGTCCTGGAGATCTAATGAACTGCATAGTGATTTTAGATGACAATACTGTATTATAAGTTTCAAAGTTGCTAAGAAACTAGATCTCAATTGTTCCTGTCACACATACACACACACACACAAATGATAGAGGTGTTATCTAGAGCTACAGTTATAACCATATTGCAGTATATAAATGTATGTAATCAACATGTTGTATACTTAAGCTTATGCAATGATATATGTCAATTATATCTCCAAAAAATTAAATAAAATAAATGCATTGATTAAAATAACCAAACTGATATGACACTGGATTCCCCAAGCAATACCCAGAGATGTTCTAGGATCTCCTCATATGTATCTTAAAGATATTTATAATATTTTGCTCTTGGACTCTCTTTCCAATTATCCTCTCATTCGTCTTAGCAATAAACAAAATGTTTACCTCAATTTACCTTCCAAGCTGGCTGAATTATGTTGTTTGCATTGTGCTTTCCATCAACTTCATTTTCTACTACCAACACAGTTGTAGAAAAGTAACAGAAACTGAAAATTCTGTCAGTCTCAAGAAAGAACATTCAAACTCTCTTTTTTTTGGTGTCTCTTTACTTTTATTTTAATATATGGTCATCAAATAAAAAATTTTAAAGCAATGAGAAAAGAGAAAGCTACGATTACATTCAACATTGTTGTTTTATTGTGACTTCTTATGTGCCGTATTTCATAATAATACCTTTCTCTTTCCTCGACTCCTCCTCAAGATTTCCAGTTTGTTACACTTTCTAGTCCCCCAAGTCCTAAATCTAGAAGCTGCCATTGACTTTTCCCTCCTCTTTACCCTACCCACAGAATATTCAATAAGCCTCCATATCCTCCAATCCTCCCTTCACAGACTCCCTCATTACTGTCCTTTCCTTTCCACTATAACTGCTGAACTCAGCTGTTACAGTAGCCTCCTAAAAGGTCTTCCTGATTCTGGCCTATTCCCCTTCTGGGTAACAACAAGCTCAACCTTCCTAAATCATCATCAAGATCATGTCACATCCACATCTAAAAGACATTTTTAGTTCCTTTATCTGATATCCAAGGCCATATATGATCTGTGTTGGTTCGCAAACTGGGGAGTTCCCCAGATGAAATCTGAAACTGGTCCCTGCACACACGGAGGGCAAGAGAGACAGAAGAAAGAAGTACTCTACTCTAGATTGGTAGATGGCTAATTTAATAAGCAAGGGAACTTACATACAATACTTCTCTTGGGTGGCCACAATATGAATAGATCTCTGCGCCCATGTACCAGAATCTGCAAAGTTTACAGAGATGCCTTAACTGGATTCAGCCATATGTACCATCCAGATGAGCTCAACAGTACACTGCTTTCTCAAGTCTTTGCCCTTGAAAACGTCTCCCACAATAGGAAGAGTGGGCAGGATATACATTCCAAGGACGAGGGAGGGGATAAATAGCCTCTGATTGCCCAGGTCCAGCTTGTAGGTCAACCGGTGGTCACACCCCTCAACGACCTCCTCCAACCTGCCTACTTCCCCAACTTCTCCTCACTCACTGTCTGCCTTACTCATGGCCCTCCAGCAAATTAGGTCCTTTTAAGTTCCTCACACTCACCCATCTCTTTCCCACAGCAGGACCTGGGTACTTTCTGTTCCTTTCGACTAACATCCTCCCTGGGATCTTCAGGGACCTGGTTCTTTCTCATTCCCCAACTTTTAGATCAGATATCACCTGTTGAGACAAGCCTTCCCTGAACATCCTTTATAAAATGGCTCTCATTCACCAGTCACTCTCCTCCATCCCATTACCCTGCACTTTGTCTTCACAGCAATTATGGCAATCTATAATTTTTTTGCTTGTTTATTTCTTTACTGTTTATTGTCTAGTTCCCTTCACCAGAAGATAATCTCCACAAAAGTAAGAATTTATATCTCTCATTTATTGCTGTATATATATTTCATTGAATAATTCCAGCCACGGAGAATGTGTTCAATAAACATGATTGAATAAATTAATGAATTAATTCATATGTGAATAAGTGAACTATAGAGTCAAGGTCAATCACACTGAGGTCAAATTCCAGATATACCTTTACCAACTGTGTGATCCAATAAAGCTACTTAGCATCTCTGAGCCTTCATTTCCTAACCTGTAGAATAAGTCTAAGAAAACTTCTTCATACGTCAACTATGAATATTCAGTCAGATAATATTTGTAAAATTCCTACACAGAGACTAGCTCATAGTAGTTGCTCAGTAAATGCTGCTTCCTTTCTCCATCTGATATCTGAGTTCCTCTTCTGGTAAGCTGCCTAATACCCCGGGACTCTGCTAGAACTGGAGCCCCCTTCAACCCTTCCACTTTTTCTCTGGATTAGTCATATCCTCTGTTGAATGGATAAAATAGTATTTACCTTACAGGGCTGTTCTGGAAAAGTGATAACAGTGGTTAAAACATTTAATTATTACTCTTACTGCAACTTAGAATTGTCCAGAAGAAAATGCAAGGTATGATAGGCAATACTAGTGACACCGATATCCAGTATTCCTCCCCTTCCCAACTGTTTTAAGAACACACCTCTTGGGACTTCCCTGGTGGTGCAGTGGTTAAGAATCCACCTGCCAGTGCAGAGCACACGGGTTCGAGCCCTGGTCCGGGAAGATCCCACATGCTGTGGAGCAACTAAGCCCGTGCGCCACAACTACTGAGCCTGCACACTAGAGCCAGCAAGCCACAACTACTGAGCCCTCGTGCCACAGCTACTGAAGCCCATGCGCCTAGAGCCTGTTCTCTGCAACAAGAGAAGCCACCGCAATGAGAAGCCCACGCACCACAAGGAAGAGTAGCCCCCGCTCACCACAACTAGAGACAGTCCACACACAGCAACGAAGACCCAACGCAGCCAAAAATAAATAAATAAATTTATTTATAAAAGAAAACTCTAGTTTATATGTCAACTGGATAATATTTTCTTAGTCCATTTCCCAACTTTCCTTTAAAATCCATTTGAGTACTTTAAATTACACAATTTTTATTAAAAACTAAAAATTTTTTTAAAATCTCCTGAGCAAAAAAGCCAGGTGTTGGAAAGGATATGGAGCAACTGGAGTTCTCACACACTGTTAGTAGTCCTGTAAACCAGTACACTTTGTAAAATGATTTGGCAGTATTTACAAAGCTGAATATATGACAGTCCAATGACTCGATAATTACACACATGGATATATAGCAAAAATGTGTGCATATTTATATTTGCAAAAAGATATGTTCTAGAATGCTCATAGCAACACTTCATAAGAGTCAAACACTGGAAACTATCCAAATGCCCATCAAGAACGGATAATGAATAAATTATGGTATATTCACACAAAGGAACACAGACAGCAAGAGAATAAAATCTGCACCCACACACAATATAGATGAAACTCACAAACAATATTGAGCAAGAGAATTCATACACAAAAGAACATACTATAATGTTGCTTTTAGATACAGTACAAAAATGGGGAAATATGCTGATAAAAGTCAACATAGACTTCTAGGATAATGACTAGGAGAAAGCACAACGGAGACTTTTCAGATACCTGTAGAATTCTGTTTCTTGATCTGAATGTTAATTATATGGATGTGTTTGATGTGTGAAAATTCACTGATTATTTATGATTCACTTATTTTCAATTTTCTGTATAAAATTATTTTTAAGTCACACAATTAACAAAAGTTAAAAGAGCTCTAAAGACAAAAATAATGGGCAAAAATATTACAAAAGTCTGGGAGAAATTTCATTTTGGATAACATTGGATTAAGAAGTTAATCCATTAGACCATGTACACTTTAACCTCTGAAACAGAGCTCTACCACCCAGGAAGTAGGTACAAAATCAGCTCTGCTGTTTCCCACTTCCACCAGCTTCCCACCAACTCAGAAACACAGATTCTGTTCTAACCAGAAAACTGGGAATTCAGAAACCTGATAGCTGTGAGTCATAGTCAGCTTTCTCCCTCTCTATCAATAGTCTTTCTGCATCTATTCTGAGACTATTGTCCTGGCAACCTCTTCTCCCAACAAGACGCTTGGGGTATTATAGAATGTGTTTTTCATAAAATGTGATGAGCAGGATTGGATACAGAAGGCCATGTATGCACGGAATCCTAGCTGCCATGGTAGAGATATCCTAAGATTCCTTAGAATATAACCTCTCTCGGGCTGTCCCTTGTGGTCCAGTGGTAAAGAATCCGCCTTCCAATGCAGGGGACGTGGGTTCAATCCCTGGTCGGGGAACTAAGATCCCACATGGCAGGGCAACTAAGCCCACGTGTCTCAACTAGAGAGCCTGCGTGCTGCAAACTACAGAGCCCACATGCTCTGGAGCCTGCACACAACTAGAGAGAAGCCCACATAAAGCAACAAAGAGCCAGAGCACCGCATTGAAAGATCCCACATGCCTCAACGAAGCCTGCGTGCTGCAACTAAGACCTGACGCAGCCAAAAAAAAAAGAAAAGAATATAACCTCTCTCAACTGATGAAAAACCAAGGAGTCAAGACAGAAGATCTCTCCTGTCAGTTCCTTCTATATTTCAATTGAGAGAAACCCAACTCAAGTAAGATTGGTAAAAAGGTGGAGTTTGTTGGAAGAATTCTAGGTTGTCCCATTCAATTGAAATATATTTTGAATAACTTCAGCAAAAATGGGCAGAGATCCTGTTGGGCTCCAGGATCAGTTGGGGAGGCAATATCAGGATGACTTTCTAAGTGCAAATTCTGGATCTAGACTGCTTGAGTTTTGCACCTGACTCTTCTACATAATCCCTGTGCCTTTAGGACCAACCATATAATACGTTATGTAAAATACAATAATGCATGTAACATACATGAAACAGTGCCTAAAGTAGCACAAAGTAAGCATTCCATAAACAAATTTTAGCTGCTATTATTAATACAGGGATTTGTTGGGAATTATGTTTTCCAGAATCCCCTTCCCTATAGTTGGAATTGGCCAAAAAAGGAACTTACATGAGTGAGATTTGGCAGGTGGAAATGAACAGTGACTATTATGCTTAAGAGTTTTTTCAAAATCAGATGGAAAGACACAAAAGCCAACTAGGTACCAGTTCATCTTTTCCTCTGTTCCACGTCCATCCAGCTCTTCTTTGCAACTGATGCACCTGACGACCATCAAAAGCCCCAGAGCTAAGGCCAGACACTTGGCTACTGACACACAGAGGTGAAAGCTACAAAGAGAAGGAGCTACAAAGCTTCTCCTAAACATCTCTACTCACTCCATCCTCACAGTCCGACGTCAGCAACTGTGCATGCTGTACATTTCAGATTCCCCTGCAAGCTCTGTCTTCTCCATCTACACCACTACTTCAAGAAGACTGATTAGTGATTTGTTTTCTGATCCACCAACTTCTCATTCTGGAATTTTACTTCCCTAAGGCCTCCCAAAATTGTATAAAGTCTTATTCCTATAATAAATCCCTTATCCCATGACATTCACAGTGGCTTTGCTTCCTTTATTGTACTCCGACTGATACGATTATTGGTACTGGGTGTGGTTCCAGGGAAAGAGAACCTATAATTTATTTTTAAATTAAAATTTCTATTTTGAGATAAAGATACATTCACATGCAGTTGTAAGAAATAATACAGAGAGATCCTATGTACCCTTTACCCAGTTTCCCCCAATGGTAATATCTTACAAAACTATAACTCAATATCGTAACTAGGATATGGGCACTGGTATAGTCAATATACAGAACATTTTCATCACGACAAGGACCCATCACAATGCCCTTCTATAGCCATACCCATTGTCAAAAATCATGTAGGCATATTTGTATGTTTATTTCTAGGTTTTCTGTTCTGTTACATTTATCTATACCTATTCTGCTGCCATGCAGTCTTGATTACTGTACCTATATAATAAGTTGAAATGGGTGGATTGACTCCTATCATTATATATTTTTAATAAAAATTGTTTTAGCTATTCTAGTTCTTTTACCTTTCAAATAAATTTTAAAGTAGCTTTATCTATAGCTACAAAAAATCTTGCTGGGATTTTAATAATAACTGTGTTAAACCTATATATCAATTAAAGAAGAATTGATATCTTTATTATGTTGATTTTTCCTATCCATGAACATCGTGCACCACTCCATTTAAGTAGATCATGTTTGATTTCTTTCATCAGAATTGTATAATTTTCAGCATATAGTTTCTGTACATACTTTGTTATATTTATCTCTAAATACTTAATTTTTTGAGTGATTGTAAATGGTATTGTATTTTTAATTTTGGTGTCCATTCTTAGTATAAAAGAATACAATTAAATTTTATATATGTTCATCTTGTATCCTGCTACCTTGCTGATCCCACTTTTTAGTTCTTGAAGACTTCTTGTTGATTTGGGGGGCTATTCTATGAAGACAATCATGTCACCCGCAAGCAGGGACAGTTTTATTTCTTCTTTCCAATCTATTTGCCTTTGATTTCCTTTTCTTGCCTTGCTGCACTGGTTAGAACCAGTGCCATGGGGCTGATTAGGGACATTTTCTCTGATCCTCCAATTCCTTCCAAACTTCCTAAGCTCCTCCCATAAATGTGTAAGGTTTAATCATCAACTTTCTCATTCCAACCAGTCTGGAGTCAGCCTGTAGTCACCATCCTCCACCTGGGTGGGGGCCTTAGTTCCTGCAGAACTCAAAAACTGTATCAGATTGTTATGTATATCCCTTGAGGAGGAACTAGGACTCTGTTTTATTGCTAAACTATTGTTTCTCGACTGCTTTTCCTTTGTTCCTGCATTCCCTTACTTCCCTTAAGATCATTGATTACTGAGACTTGTTCAAGGGCAAGCACTGTGGCCAGGCTTAGATCACAAAATGGCTTAGGCCAAAATGGCTTCTCTTATGTCAAGAAAGCCATTCCTGATTCTCTTTCTCCAGGGACACCCTAACCTATCTGCTTACACTTTTATCTACTTAGAGAATACATAAAGAATCATGAGCAGAAATATGGACAGTAAGGGCCATTCTGGCAAGGTCTCAGATAAAAATAAGTAACGTGTTATTGGAAACTGGAGGAAAGGCAAACCTTGTTGTAAAGTGGCAAAGAACTTGGCTGAATTGTGTTCTCATTCTAGCGTTTTGTGGAAGGAGAACTTGCAAGTAATGAAACGGGATATCTAGTTGAGGAGATTTCAAAGCAAAGTATTGAAGGAGTGGCTTGGTTCCTCCTGACTGTTTATAGTAAAATGTGAAAGGAGAGAAGATGAATTGAAAAAGAAAATGTTAAGCAAGAAAGAACCAGAACTTAAGGATTTGGAAAATCCTCAGCCTGCCCATATTGCAAAAAATGAGAAAATGTATTCAGAAAAGAGCCACTAAGGGTGTGGCCAAACAGCCATTTGATAAAGAGATTAGTATGAGTATGAGTCACTGCCTTAATCAGGCACCCCAGCAGAAACACTGCCAGTTTGAACTGAAGAAGACAGAGACAGGATGAAATGAAGGAAGGCTATCAGGCTTCTTAGATTCTACAAGACCAGATCATAGAGTTATCCAGCTGCCACTGTGTGGTATACTTCGAAACCACAAGAAAAAATAACCCTGAAGGCAATTCAGAGATCATCAAGGCTGCCTCCTTGGTTTCAAAGGAAAGAGGTTGGTATGGGCAGGGGTGTGGGTGGGGGTGGTGGGGGGAAGGGGGTGAATTGCCTCAGTTTCACCAGGCCAGACAGCAATCTCTCAGAGCCATGAAGGTAAGGTGCCTGGAGCCCTGGGGGCAGGGTCACCTACAGCCTTGTTGACCCTTGTGACCCTCAACTGGCAGAGTCTTAGGGGTGAGACCCATGCCAAAGAGAGACAGATGGAAGAAAGGAAATAAGAAAAGAAAAAGAAAAAAATCTTGGTATCCATATAAGTCCTAGACCCATCATCCCCCTGCCTCATTCTCAAGTAATTCAAAATTACTCATTTAAGATTCATCATTTAAAGTCACCTCCTCTACCACTTCTAAGAGGTATTCTCTGACACCCAACTCCACCACGAGACTGAATTAAGTGTTCTTCCTTCATGCTTCTATAACACTTGGTGCATACCTGCTTTAATAAACTTACCACACTGATTTTTCATCATATATTTATATATCTATTATCTCCATTAGATTACAAACATCTTGAAAGCAGACACCATGTTTTATTCATTTTTGTAATCTTAGGGTCTAAAAATATTAGAAATTATTCCAACATATTAAAATGCTATCAATGATTATTTGGGGGTTGTGTAATAGTAAGTGATATTTATTCTCTATATTTGACATATTTGTAAGTGTTTTACAAGAGTTATTATCTTTATTATTAAAAAAAAAACACCTTATGACCCGAATTTGCTGCATTTCCCTCATTGAATATTGTATCACTGAGGATAGAAGGACAATCTTAACTGTGGCAGACCCTTGTCTATGTGAAAATAGTATATCTCATCAATAGTTTTCCTTTTGGTTATCTTCTAAAATAGAAAAGAACTACTGAGATAGTCAATACTCTCTGCTTAATTTTTTTCACTTGATATTCCTTTCTCCCTTTTCAAATAAAGGAAACTTTCTCACCTTAAAGAATGATGCAGGCATAAGAAGGCCTACAACCTTTACCACAGAGAGTAGTCAATAAAATCTCCTAATAAAAATGCTATTGAGTGGGGCTTCCCCAGTGGCGCAGTGGTTGAGAGTCTGCCTGTCAATGCATGGGACACGGGTTTGTACCCCAGTCCGGGAAGATCCCACATGCCGCGGAGCGGCTGGGCCCGCGAGCCATGGCCACTGAGCCTGCGCATCTGAAGCCTGTGCTCCGCAACGGGAAAGGCCAAAACAGTGAGAGGCCCGCATACCGCAAATAAATAAATAAATAGATAAAATAATAAAAATAAATCAAATTTTAAAACTCACATGTCATAAAAATAGATACCAAATGTGTATACCTGTGTAAAGATATTATTATTACTCCTTCATTTTATCATGCCATTATATTATTTCCTAGATATATCTGAGATACTGATTTTAGTAATCTTTTTTAAGAAAAAGAAGAAACCGGTGTGGGGAAAAGGGAACCCTCCTGCACTGTTGGTGGGAATGTAAACTGACACAATCACTATGGAGAACAGTATGGAGGTTCCTTAGAAAACTAAAAATAGAGCCACCATATGACCCAGCAATCCCACTCCTGGGCATATATCTGGAGTAAACCTTACTTCGAAAGGATGCATGCACCCTGATGTTCATTGCAGCACTGTTTACAATAGCCAGGACACGGAAGCAACCTAAATGTCTATCAACAGAGGAATGGGTAAAGAAGATGTGGTACATATACAATGGAATATTACTCAGCCATAAAAAGGAACGAAATAATGCCATTTGCAGTGACACAGATGGACCTAGAGATTGTCATACACACTGAAGTAAGTCAGAAAGAGAAAGACAAATATCATATAATATCACTTGTACATGGAATTTAGAAAAATGGTACAGATGAACTTATTTGCAAAGCAGAAGTAAGAGTTACAGATGTAGAAAACAAACTTATGGTTACCAAGGGGGGAAAGAGGGATGGGAAGAATCGGGAGGTTGGGATTGACATACATACATTCATATATATAAAATAGATTACTAATGAGAACCTACTGTATAGCACAGGGAACTCTACTCAATGCTCTGTGGTAACCCAAATGAGAAGGAAATATAAAAAAGAGTGGATATATGTATATGTATAACTGATTCACTTTGCTGTACAGCAGAAACTAACATAACATTGTAAAGCTACTAGACTCCATTAAAAAAATAAAATATTTTCAGTAAAAGAATAAGAAGAAAACTTTCAAAATATCTTTATCAGTATCCTCATTTTAGAGCTAAGGTAACTAAGACCCATGGAATTTAAGTAGACTCCTCAATTAGTAGCAGAAGTCAAGTGAGAACCCCCAAGTCTCTAGTCTGGCAGTCAAAGGTTCTTTCAATATATTAAAATACTTTGCAAACTTTCCTTTATTGTTATATTTTTATAAGCAAATCCATAAATGTATATGTGATAGGGCTGCTTCTAAAATGGTCCCCAGTGATCTCCTGGCTCCTGAGAATGACTCCCTTGTGTAATCCTCTCCTCATGTGTGTGGGCTGGAACCCAGTGACTTCCTTCTAGTGAATACAGTGCAGTTAAAGTGATGGGATATTACCTCCAAGATTAGATTATGAAAGACTGTGCCTTCTGGCTCTGACACACAGTCTCTTGCTGGTGCTCTTTTGTTTTCTTTGCTGGCTCACTCTGATGAACCAGGCTGCCATGTGGAAAGGCCCATGTGCCAAGGAACGGAAGACAGCCTCAGTCCAACCTATGAAGAACTTAATCCTACCAATAACCACTGCATAAGCTTGGACACAGATCATTCCCCAGTTAAGTTTCAGATAAGACTGCAATCTCAGCTGACATCTTTACTGTAATCATGTGAGAGTCCCTATGCTAACCTGTGCCCAGATTGCTGACTCACAGACACTGTGAAATAATAAACTCTGTTGTTTTAAGCTATCAAGTTTGGGGGTAAGTTGTTGTAAACAGTAGAAATCTAATGCCAATTTTGTACCTGTAAATGTAAGGTTACCATACAAATACCTAGAAATGTAGTAGTTGCTTTGGAACTGGGCTGAAAGGATTTTGAGGAGGATTACTGAGAAAGTCTAAGATGCCTTGAATAGGTTGTTAATACAAATCTGTATTTTGAGAATGTTGCCAGTAAGAGAGCTCAAAATGAAGTGCAAAAACTGGAAGGAGAAAAAAAAAAAAAAACTAGAAGGAGAATCCCTATTATGGAGAATCAGAAAACTTAGTGACATTGTCACCTGCAATTATGTGAAAAACAGAATGTATACCACCAGCCACCATGCTATGAGGAACCCCAAGCAGCCACACAAGAGGATATTTAGAAGTGTTGTCTGACAGCCCCAATTGAAGTCCCAGCAAGAACTATTTTATTCCAGGCATGAAAGTGAATGAGAAAGGCTTCTTATGATTACAGACCCATTTTCAAGTTACTCCCAAACAGAGTCTTCCCATAGATCTCTGACATCATGGAGCAGAGATAATTCATTCCTATTGTGTCCTTTCCAAATTCTTGATTCATGGAATTTGTGAGTATAATAATATTTTGTCATTTTATTCCACTAAGTTGGCGGTGGCAAGTTATGCAGCAATAGTAACTGGAACAGAGCACATCAACAAAAGTTGCAAGGGAATCAGAAGGTGATACTCAAGGACCAAGGAGAACAAGACATGTCAGTGAAGGTCAGCCAGGAAATAGGACAGCATATGGACCAGACACTTCTCCCCTGGTGCTGTGATGTCATTTGCATAAGCTATAACCAGATGACATCCCTAGGAAATAAAAGGAAAAGTTCTTGAAAGGTGAAAACAGTCTTGATATAAATGTGAATTTTGAACTGAGTATAAATCTTTAAATTAACTAAATATTTATTTAAAATACTCTATGTTCTAGACTGGGAGTGACTGTGTTACCTGCAAGTGGCAAGACTGGGAATTTCCCACTGTTTGTAAAAATGGGGATTCCAGAGCAAAATTGCTTTCAGTTTTAAAAAAGTAAAATTACATTTATGAATTCTTGAGTTGTGCCTGTAAATTTTAAACACCTCACACTTACAATTATTTATTTGTTTTAGTATCTGTATTCTTTATTGACAGTAAGCTTTCAGAGAACTGAGATCATGATTGTACTGCCCACTGTTATATTCCTAGCTCCTAGCACATGATTTGTCACATAATAGAAGCTCAATAAATATTTGTTGAATGAATGAATAAACAGAAATACATGCTAATTGACAATCACAGGGATCACCATGGTAAAATGCTATCATTGACCAATAAGTAATTTTAGCAAGCATAAATCTTCTGTTCACAATCATAAGCACTTTATTTTCTCCAAATTAATCTCAGTTCTGAACTCCCTAGCTATTGGACTTCAAGAATATTATCCCTGGTCATAACCAGGGCTCTCCCTCTCTTCCAGTGTCACACTAGTATTCAGGAGGCTTATTTTGTGCCCTGAAAGCAGGAGCAGGGCCTCTAGTCCTTAACTATCATGATGGCCACTGCCTTCTTCAGAGTCCAAGCTCTTGAAATCTAACAGCTCTTTGCTGCTTCTGTACCTCATTGTAGGCATGAGAATCTTAAGTAAAGCTGGATTGTGATTCCATTTCCCTGGATGCATTGTGCAAACATTCCTGTCTGGATGCTGTTATTGTGATGAAACTAAATAAACTATTGGTCCTTTGCAAAGGATCCTCAAGGGTCTCCTCAGAGGCATGAGTTATAGAGGATGAAATGTAAGTAGCAGAAAGCATTCATGCTGGTACCTTGGAGGGATTTACAATGAGGGTCCAGACTACTTTTCCAAGATGCCTCAGTACTAATTACCACAATACTTCTCAGTTGAGGACAAAATATCCAGCACTTTTGCAATAAAGACAAAATTATCCTAATGACTACATAAATCCTCCCACAGCAGCCACATTACCTCTTAGGTCAATTTTCTAGAGATAATAAGTACACTCTGCAAAAACACTGTACTATCTCCACACAGCAAAGATCACTCATCCTTTATAAGCTGCCCTGGTATGCAAAGGGATACACTACCAAGCATGCGTGCCACAGTGGCTAGGATGGCTTGTCTGAGGTCCTCATTTTTAGTGCTGCTGCATCAAGTACGGTCTACAGTTTAGCAGGTGTCAGGGAACACAGACTTCATGTCCTGCTGATTAGGAAGAAAGCTATCAGGTATATCAGTTAGCTGAGTTCACTCCAGATGCCATACACTGAGACCTAATTTAATTAGTTGAAAAATATAATCTTTATCACTCTAATGGTAAGCAGTTTAAATGGAATGGCTATCACTTTTATTATGAAAAATATTATAAATGTAAAACAATATTACCAGCTTCCATAAATATTTCATATAGATTCTCCTTTGTGGTTGTTTAACTATAGTAAATATAATTAGCACACTTTAATTTGCTCCATCATCACCAGTAACTAAATAGTACAGATACCAGAAACTAATTTTTTTGATAAAAATCAAAGAGGAATCAAAAGAATTTCCTTCCAGAAAGCAGAACTGTCCCCAGGTTTATTATCCTGGATTTATCTGCATAAGAATAAACATCCCTAGGGAAAGAGGAAAATTCAGTTGCTTTTACATATAAAATTGACTACATTTTTTTTCACTGTTATCCATTTATTTGCCTCATGCATTTACTCTAGAAGCTGTCCTTTGAATACATAAAAACTGGATTTAAACAAAAAATTCATTTTAGTTTAAGGAAGAGTTAACATATCTTCCCTCTAACATCTTCCTATTCTCAGTAGGTCTCAGTAGGGTGTTTTAAATGTATTTCAAAACAGATCACATTCATCCTAGTAAAAATCCTTAAAACTGATTTTTTAAGTTGACTAATAAATAAATGAATAAATGAGGGTGCCCAATAGCCAATATCCATTAGAATGAACAAGTATGGGGCAGTGTTAAGGACCTGGGACCCGAGGGGGAGGTGGAATATCTCATTAAATAAACATTAATTACTACTCAACACTACTACTATTGTCACGTGTGTCAGGGTACTGGGTCTTTGCCTTATCACTTTGTGATAAGGTTAAAATCATAATCTAAGGGGGCAATGGACAACTAAGAGACTTCAAACTTTTGCTTGGTGATCCAAGGGTTTTTGTTATTAAAGCAAATTTCTCTGAATGCTAACGGGAATAAGGAGACACATTCATGATTCTTTTGCATTCCTGTATATCTTGCAAGTAAGGCACTAATAGACCTTAGCTACATACTATCTTTCCAAAAATATCTGCAAACAGCTATACAGATAATGTCTCTCTGAAGCAAAAGGCAGGTATGCTTACCGCCTATTATAAAATGCTCAAATTCCCTAAGCTGAAAGTTCCTCTCCTGTAACATAACCCGCTGCATACACAGGCGGCATCTGTCACTCTTGTCATCATCATGTGGGAATTGGGGCTCCAAAACTGCTGATTGGTACTCTGGCTACTGCTATTTATATTAGTAATAAATTGTCCTTTGTCTCTGACTCATGAGTCTCATGTCTTCTACCATCATCCATGAGACTGTGTAGCAGGCTAACTTGTTAGCTATAAGTAGGGTAAAACCAGACTCTTTGCAGTTCCTGAAAATAAGATGTTCAAGAATAAAAGGAAATGTTCTTTGTACATCTCCATAAAGTATGGCTAAAAACACAAGTGTGGCAGTATATGGCTTAATATATTAACTCTATTACTAAGACAGCATAATGATGCCTTGTATCAGGGAGGGTGATAAATTAGTAGAAAGGCAGTTAAAGGCAGTTACAGCTTTTGAGTTTCAAAACCTGACACTTCATTTTCAGGGTGTGAGTTTCTGAGGTCCCAAAATCTGAGCCCTTAAAAACATAAAATGTATGCTTTAAATAACAGATTGGAAAGAATGAAGGAAGTCACATCACATCACCTGCAGGCTAGACGAAGACTCCCTTTTACAGTGGGGATGTGTGGCAAGGGGAGGAAAAAGAAGGGACAGGGAAAACAAGAAGGCTGTATGCTGTTGGTTCCCTAAGAAAGCGCCCTTAGAGGCTGGGGATTGGGAGGCAGAGAAACCCTGGAATCTGAGAGGAGTGAGGATCTGTGTCCTTCATTTGCACATAAAACAGAGAGGAACTTGACAGCTGCAGCATAGTAGGAGAAATAGTAGATAGAATGCCTCTGGGGCTTGTCTACATGGAGAGATTTCCTCTTCTTCATTGGGGTCCAGGAGCAGAGCCAAAGGTGTTTCATACACAAAGTGGGGTACAGAAGCCATGTGATTGAGACAGCAGAATACAGTAGTAACACACATAGACCAATTACTGAAAGTGGAAAAAATAATATACATCTCAGCTGGTGCCATAGCAGATAGATGACAACAGCCAAGAATGAGTCCCAGAGCTTCCATAAGTCCTCTGGAACTTACATACAATATGGGGGAAATGTGTAGGAGGACAGGTACCCCTGAAGTGATTGAACTGACTAATATTTAATCTTTACCAGCAGGCAGAATAAGGGTTTAAAATAAAAATTGCTAGGAAAAAAATGAGTGTTTTTTATTTGTGTGTTTGTTTTGTACATTGTTTGTGGCCTAAAATCTGCACTTGCTAGACCTGTATTCCTAAAACAATCCATTTTAAAAACACATTTACTGTGTTCATCATTTTTTTAAAAAAAGGAAAACTATGTCTTCTTTTATGTTCTTGGCCAGAGTCTCCTGAATTGTCCATCTCTTGTTATTTGTGGATTCCCAGAACTGCAGTGAGACTGAAACCATGATGCAGTCCACCTGACATTATTTCTACAGAAAGGGATTTTTTAAATCTTCCTCTAGTTAAACAACTAGGAGTCATATAAATAATGGAAACTATTCCCAACCTCAACCTACCCTCCTCTATTACTGCTTTGCAGACACAGAGAACTGGCAATTTCAACTCAATACACATTTCCTCTGTATAAGTAAGAAGGTAAATGAAATTTTATTTACAAGAGTCTCAATTCCACATGTAAAATTTATACCTATATAGTATTCCTCAGAGCCTGGACAACCTTAAGATCATATATTTTCTGAATCTCTCTGCATTCTTTCAAAATTATACCTTAAGGGGTCCATTTTTATCTCAATATATTTTGAAAACAGGAATGTTAAATGAAATTGGAAAACTAGATAAATTTGCAATCTTCTGTGAAGCTTTTTATCCTAGAAAATTTTAATCAGTTTTTATAACAATAAAGCAGCAATTCCAAAGGTTAAATTATTTTCAAAGTTTCTACCAAGCCAAGCCATGCTAAAGGGGCTACCTATTTAGCTATGTCCATAAAGGAACTCAAGGTGACAAGAGCAAAGGAGAGAAAAGTTATATGATTTAACAAGGGCACTTGATAGAAAGAAGTCACCAATCCCAGGTAGAGGTTATGTTTGAGAGACAAAAATAGAGAATAAAATTGTACCTCCCCAAAATAAATCTTCCAAAAACCTGCCTTGTACATGAACTTCTTAACCCAGTGTCTATGATATTCCTGCATCATATTGATGTTATAACTCTCTATGAAATGTTCCCTAACTTGTGACCCCCCCCCACCCTAGCCTTCTTTTCATGCACATATAAGTCTTAAAAACCTCTTAAGGTCTAACCCAAATCTCTCCCTCCCTCCCTCTCTCCCTCTCTCTCTTTCTCTCTCTCTCTCTCTCTCTCTCTCTCTCTCTCTCTCTCTCATATACACACACACATACACACTTAAGCCTTAATTTATATCTCCCCACTGATAAACCCAAAAGACCTCTATAGCTCTCATTGCCAGACCAGTAACACCTTTTTGATCTTTCAATCTGTTACTTATGTCTGACCTATCCAATGGACCTTGATGTTATTTGAGGGTTGGAAATGTGACTAATATAAATTTCTTATTCCCAAAAGAGCCTAGACCTCTGCTGGTACTCAATAAACCATTGGTTGAATCGAAGCAACTCTGAAAAAGCTTCTTTGACTCTGCCAGGAAAGTATCTTGCAATATTCCACAAAGAGGAATGTACCAGAAGAATGACCCTAGTTTAAGTTGTTGACTATGGGAACTTTATATAGCAGCTAACTTGAAGAAATATCCATAGATACCAATTACAACTTTCTGTTTAGGGCTTTTGTACTCTGATCTCCATGTTTTTCATTATGAGAGATAATGGAAAACTAAATTTAGCTTTTCCCAAAGCCCTCTGTTTCAGAGATTTATGTTACAAATAAATGAGTAAAGGGGAAATGAACCAGAAACAAATGGATGCTATTTCCCTCAAATCAGACATGATTTTAAAAATTTAAGACAAAGATGATTGGATAAAAAAGAAAAAAAGCATCACCCTGAGTATAACACTTTTCAGAAACTTGTACCAGATATCTTGATAGCACAAAATCATTTAGATTCATCCATCCATCCCTGACAAACAATACATAAATGTAGCCTGTAATATCTTCTTTATTAGGCTTCAAGATATGTTCCTCCTTCACTAAATACACATCCCTCCCTTCTAATCTAATCTCACCAACTTTTTTCCCAATTGTACATTTCTTGTACTTAGCATCATGACATCTTGGTAAGCAGTATTACAGAGAAAATAAAAGATTTTTAAAAGCCAGAGATTTTTTTCTTGCTTCATAATTTTATTTCAACAGGAGTTCTGCACAAAAAACTATGCATGAAGGTTAAATCAATATACCTAACCTTATTCTGACTCCAGCTTTCAGGTAAGAAAATGTATTTGTTACCTAACATTTTTAAAAAATAACAATTAAAATAAAAACAACTATTTATATTCACTGAAAATTACGTTAAAAATTATTCTCATCTTGGGAAAACACTTTTAGTGCAAACATGTTAATGAAACAAAAAAATGCTAACCCTACAATGATGGTGATGATTACATAGGATGTCAAAGACCAAGTTTCATATCCAAGTTCCTCTATACACTAGCTGTGTAACCCTACACTAGTTACTTAAATTCTGAGTCTCAGTGTCTTCATCTTTAAAATGCTGCTAGGAGGATTAAATAAGAATAGTATATGTGGGGCTTCCCTGGTGGCACAGTGGTTCGGAGTCCGTCTGCCGATGCAGGGGACACGGGTTCGTGCCCCGGTCCGGGGGGATCCCACGTGCCGCAGAGCGGCTGGGCCCGTGAGCCATGGCCGCTGGGCCTGCGCGTCCGGAGCCTGTGCTCCGCGGCGGGAGAGGCCACAGCAGTGAGAGGCCCACATACCGCAAAAAAAAATATATATATATATATATATATATATATATATATATATATAGTATATGTGGAGCTCCTAATACAGAATCATCAATAAATGCTAGTCTCCTTTAGTATCATTTAGAGATTTCTTGCAGTCATATGTAACAATTATCATGGTTTACCCAAGTAGGGGTTTATTTTTATCACACAACAAGAAGACTGGAGGCATAAAGTCCAGGGCTGGTGCAGCGCTTAAGAAAAGCATCCAAGACCCAGGCTCCCTGTGGATCTACCCACTTTAGCAAATGGCTTAATCCTTATGGACACAAGATGGCTGCTCTACTTCCAGACAACAGTTTGGATTCATGTTAGCATAATATATCTTTTCCCATCCCTTTGCTTTTAATCTTTCTGTGTCATAATATTTAAAGTGGGTTTCTTGTAGCCAGTATGGTTGGATCGATTCTTTTGAATTTATACCCAGAGGTAGGATGGTTGGATCCTATGATAATTCTATTTTTAGTTCTTTAAGAAACCTTCATACTGTTTTCCATACTGGCTGCACCAACTTATATTCACATCAATTGTGTACAAGCATTCCAATTTCTTCAAGTCCTTGCCAGCATTTATCTTTGTTTTTTTGGTTTTTTTATATAACAGCCCTTCAGGCAGGTGTGAGGAGACATTCCAGTGTGGTTTTGTTTTGCATTTCCCTCATGATTAGTGATGTTGACCACCATTTCATATACCTGTTGGCCAGTTCTATATCTTCTTTGGAAAAATGGCTATTCAATTTCCTTGCCCATTTTTTAATCAGGTTATTTGTGGGGGTTTTATTTTGGGTTTGTTTGGTTTTTTTTTGCTATTGAGTTGTAGGAGTTCCTTGTATATTTGAGTATTAACTTATCAGATACTTTCTCCCCTTCCATAGTTTGCCTTTTTACTTTGTTGATTGTTCCCTTTGCTATGAAGAAGCATTTTAGTTTGATGTAGTCTCACTTTATTTTTGCTTTTGTTTCCTGTGGTTTTGATGTCTATCCAAGAAATCTTTGCCAAGATCAATGTTCCAAACTTGTCTCATATGTTTTCTTCTAAGAACTTTATAATTTCAGGTCTTACATTTAAATCTTTAATCAATTCTGAGTTGATTTTTGTGTATAGTGTAAGAGAAGGGTCCAACTTTATTCTTTTAGATGTGGATATACAGTTCTCTCAGCACCATTTGTTAATGATACTATCATTGTATATTCTTGACACTCTTGTCGAAGGTCAGTTGACCATAAATGCATGGATTTATTTCTGGGTTCTCTATTCTGTTCCTTTGGTCTATATGTTGTCTTTATGCCAGTACCATACTATTTTAGTTACTGTAGCTTTGTGATATATTTTGAAATGAGGACTGTGATGTCTCCAGCTTTGATCTTCTTAAGATTGCTTTGGCTATTTGAAGTTATTTGTGATTCCATATGAGTTTTAGGATTGTTTTTTCTATTTCTATAAAAAAATACCATTGGGATTTTGATAGGAATTACACTGAATCTGTAGATCACTTTGGGTAGTACAGACATTTTAACAATATTAAGCCTTTCAATTTGTGAACACAGAATGCCTTTCCATTTATTTGTCTTTAATTTTACTCAGCAGTGTTTTGTAGTTTTCAGTGTACAAGTCTTTCACCTCCTTGGTTAAGTTAATTTCTATGTATTTTATTCTTTTTGATGTTATTATAAATGGATTGTTTCCTAATTTTCTTTTTTGATAGTTTGTTGCTGGTGTATAAAAATTAAACTTCTTTTTAATTGAAATATATAGTTGATTTACAATATTGTGTTAGTTTCAGGTGTACAGCAAAGTGATTCAGTTATACATATATATGTATATATCTATATTCTTTTTTTTAATTTTCCATTATATAGTTCATTGCAAGATATTGAATATAGTTCCCTGTGCTATACAGTAAATCCTTGTTGTTTATCTATTTTAGAAACAAAACATTTTGTTATGTTGATTTTTTACCCCACACTTTTACTGAATTCATTTATTTGTTAGCATCTTTTATTGTGGAGTCTTCAGGGTTTTCTACATATAAGATCATGTTATCTGCAAACAAAGATAATTTTACTTCTTCCCTTCTGATTTGGGTGCTTTTCATATCTTTTTCTGCCGAATAGCTCTGGCTAGTACTTCCAGTACTATACTGAATAGAAGTGGTGAGAGTGGACATCCTTGTCTCTTTCTGATTTTAGAGGAAAAGCTTTCAGTTCTGCACTGTTGCATATGATGTGGGCTTTCCATATATGAGCTTTACTAAATTGAAGTAAAATCCTTCCATGACAAGATTTTTGAGAGTTTTTATAATGAAAGGGTGTTGAATTATGTCAAATGATTTTTCTGCATCTATTGAGATGACCATGAGATATTTATCCTTCATTCTGTTAATATGGTGTACGAAATTAATTCATTTTCTTATTTTTTAAAATTTATTTATTTGGCTGCACCGGGTCTTAGTTGTGGCATGCAGGATCTTCGTTGCTACATTTGGGATCTTTTTTTTTTTTGATTTTGGTATTATTTATTTATGATTAATTCACATGCACTATTTTTCATTTTATTTATTTTTTTAACATCTTTATTGGAGTATAATTGCTTTACAATGGTGTGTTAGTTTCTGCTTATGTGGGATCTTTGTTGCAGCACGCAGGTTCTTTAGTTGTGGCATGTGGAATCTTTTGTTGTGGCATGCAAACTCTTAATTGAAGCATGTGAGATTTAGTTCCCTGACCAGGGATCAAACCCAGGCCCCCTGCATTGGAAGTATGGAGTCTTAGACACTGGACCACCAGGGAAGTCTCTCATTTTCCTTTGTTGAACCATTCTTTTATCCCAGGAATAAATCCCACTTGAGCATGGCATATGATCCTTTTAATGTGTTGCTGAATTCATTTTTCTAGTGTTTTGTTGAGAATTTTTGCATCTATGTTCATCAGGGATATTGGCCCATAGTTTCCTTTTCTTGTGGTGTCCTTATCTGTCTTGGTATCAGGATAATGATAGCCTCATAAAATGAGTTTGGAAGTGTATTCTTTTCTTCCATTTTTTTGGAAGAGTAAGAAGAAGTGGTGTTTATTCTTTAAATGTTTAGTGTAATTCAACAGTTAAGACATCTGGCCCTGGACTTTTCTCTGTAGGATGTTTTTGATTACTGATTTCTATAAACCTCCTTATTTGTTATAACTCTGTTCAGGTTTTCTATCTCTTCACAATTCAGTCTTGGTAGGTCGTCTACCTAGGTTGACAACTTCTAGGTTGGTTGTCTGCTTCTAGGAATTTACTCATTTCTTCTAGGTTATTCAATTTGTTGGTATATAATTGTGCATAATAGCCTCTTATGATCCTTTTTATATCTGTGACGTCAATCGTAATGTCTTCTCTTTCTTTTCTGACTTTACTTATTTGAATCTTCTCTTTTTTTTCTTAATTAGTGTGGCTAAGGGTTTGCCAATTTTGTTTATCTTTTCCAAAAATCAACTCCTAGTTTCATCAATTTTCTATTTTTCCATTCTCTACTTCATTTATTTCTACTCTAATCTCTATTATTTCCTTCCTTCTGATAACTTTAGGCTTAGTTTATTACTTTTCTACTTCTTTGAAGTGTAAGGTTGTATTGTTTATTTGAGATATTTCTTCACATTAATGTAAGAATTTATCACTATAAACCTCCCTCAGTACTGCTTTTGCTGCATCCCATAAGTTTTGGTATATTTTGTTTTCATTTTCATTTGCCTTAAGCTATTTTCCAATATCTAATTTCCTTTTTGATTTCTTCTTTGATCCAATGGATATTCAAAAGTGTATTATTTAATTTCAACCTATTTGTGAATTTTCCAATTTTCATTCTTAGTTGATTTTTATTTTCATTCAATTGTAGCCAGAAAAGATACTTGGTAAAATTTCAATCTTCTTGAATTTGTTAAGACTTGTTTTGTGACCCAACATGTGATCTATCCTGGAATAAGTTCTGTGTGTGCTGGAAAAGAATGATTCTGCTGTTGGTTGGAATGTTCTATATATGTCTGTTAGGTTTACTTGGTCTATAGTGTTGTTCAAGTCTACTGTTTCCTTATTGATTTTCTGTCTGGATGTTTTACCCACTATTGAAAGTAGAATATTGGCATCTACTATTATTGTACTGCTGTCTTTTCTCCCTTCAGATCTGTCAATGTTTGTTTTGTATATTTAGGTGATCTGATGTTGGGTCCATATAAGTTTATAATTGTCATATCTTCCTGATGAATTGACCCTTCTATCAGTCTATAATAACTTTTTCTGTGATAGCTTTTTACTTAAAGTCTATTTTCTCTAATATAATTATAGCCACCTCTGCTTTATTTTGGTTACCATTTGCATGGTATATCTTTGTCCGTCTTTTTACTTTCAGCCTATATGTGTCCTTAAATCTAAAGTGAGTCTCTTATAGACAGCATATAATTGGATCGTGGGTTTTTTAATCCATTTTTTTAATCCACTCTATGCCTTTTGAATGAGGAGCATTTGCATCCCCCCAAAAAAAGTATGTATGTTGAAATCCTAACCTCTAAAGGTATCAGTAACTGGGGATTAGGGGAGGTTGTCAGGCCATGAGGGTGGAACCCTCATGAATAGAATTAGTCCTCTTATAAAAGAGATTCCACAGAGCTCCCTAGCCTCTTGCATTATGTCATGACACAGTGAGAAGTCTGCACTCCAGAAAAAAGCTCTCACCCAAACATGCACCATGATCTTGGACTTCCAGCATGTAAAACTGTAAAAAACAAATTTCTGTTGTAAGCTACCCAGTCTGTGTTATTTTGTTATAGCAGCCCAGAAAGTCTAAGCTTCTTTACAATGATTCTTTTGAATTCTGGTCTGGTAATTCATATATTTCCATTTCTTTAGGGTTAGTAACTGGAAATTTATTTTATTCCTTTGATTGTGTCATGTTTTCCTGATTCTTCATGTTCTGTAGTTTTGTGTTAAGGTCTATGCATTTAAAGAAACAGCCACTTCTTCCAGACGTTATGGATTGGCTTTGACTGCAAAGATCTGCAACCTGGCTAGATTCTGGAGCTTTGTACCTACGTGCCCCAACCTCTCTCTCAGGATCCTGTAGTCTCTTACTCCCTTTGGTGTCCAATTGTACTGGGTTCTTTGGCATTCGATGTGAGGTGGGATGGACTGGTCTCTCAGGGAGTGCACTGAAAACTTATGATGTTGGAGACATGTTCCACTCCTCTGCCTCCTTATTAGGCGAGAGGCGTCAGTGCTGTTTTCTCAATCTTGCAGATCTGTGCTGGCTTCAGGGACCCTCCTTCCTCTTTTCCTTTGCTCTTGTCTGTTCAAGGCTTCCAAACAATGCTGATTCCTTCAGCACTTGGTGTGAGGCAGGACGGAAACCAGCCCTGTGGGATGCCCAGTGAAAGACAGGGAGGCCAGGCATGTGCTCCATCCCCCCGACCCGCCACACACAACTGTAGAAGTCACAGGCTCAGCTGATCTCCCTTGGCACTAAAATTGTGCCAGTCTGGGGGAGGAGTTGAGGCAGATCAAGTTAAATCCCTCTTTTTACCCATTTCAATGCAGCTGGGTTCAGTTCTGTGTCTGGTGTGCTGCAACTTCTTAATTGGATTCTGGATTTCTCATAAAGATAAGATGGGACTGCCTATTCCACCATTTTTCTGACATAGCTCGGAATACTCAGGTGAAATTCATTTTAATGATACATTTATTCTTAACCCAATATATCCAAAACCTTATTTCAACTTATAATGCATACATATAAGTTGAATGCATACATCCTAAACCTGAGTACAGAAGCATAACTAAATAGAGGAATATCCTTCTCAATAACTAGAAGTATGAAAGTACATCGCCCAAGTCTGGTATGGTAACTCCATAAAAGCATAAAGAACTCAGGTTCCATCTAACGTTCTTCTACCCAAATTGAGCATTTGGCTTTTGTCCTTATGGTCACAAAATGACTTCCATCTTCAGGAACTGCATATGCATTTTAGGCAGGAAAAAAGTTTAGGGTAAAGTACACACAAAAAAAGTATGCCAACTGAGGCTGTAATCAATATTAACAAAAAAACTGGCTTTCTCATTAGCTCCATCCAGTAGAATTCCACATACATCTCACTGTCTGGGTCATATAGCTACTCCAAGTTGCAAAGGAGTCTAGAAGATGAGTGTTTTTCATGGTTTCACTGATGCCTCAAAAGCATAAGGCTTCAGGACTTCCCTGGTGGTGCAGTGGTTGAGAATCCGCCTGCCAATGCAGCGGACACAGGTTCAATCCCTGGTCTGGGAAGAGCCCACATGCTGCAGAGCACCTAAGCCCATGTGCCACAACTACTGAGGCTGTGCTCTAGAGCCCACGAGCTGCAACTACTGAGCTTGTGTGCTGAAACTACTGAAGCCCACGTGCCTAGAGCCCGTGCTCTGTAACAAGAGAAGCCACCGCGATGAGAAGCCTGCCCACTGCAATGAAGAGTAGCCCCCGGGGCCACCACTAGAAAAAGCCCACGTGCAGCAACGAAGACCCAACACAGCCAAAAAAGAAAAAAAATCCATAAAAAAAAAAAAATAAGGCTTCTGTTAGTAAAGGAGAAGGGAGGGAGGGATATTGATTAGGTAACTAACTAATTTATAACTGAATGCTATGTAACACAGGTAAAATTTCTTTCATTGAATTTAATTATATATAAACATTTTACAAATAAAGTAACAATGGAAGGACCTACTTTTACACATAGTTCTTCACAAATGAATTTACTCAGTGATTCAATTAAATTTATGACTTATACAGTTAAACTTCAAAGAAATGTCAGTGACCCTAAAGGAATTAGACTGAATCAAAGAGAATTTTGGTAACTCTAGTCCTTGTTCCTTTTTGTTAAGTCTTCAGTGTCTGTAACTATTTACCAGATAAACAGTATCTTGTTCTAAATCCAAAGTCATAAACCCTGTCACTTGAGAGATAACATAAATTAGTAAAAAAAAAATGGGTAAAAATATTTTGATTACATATTAAGGATTACTGAATATTCTTCCAATCTAGAGAGAAATATGCTTTTTTCCATTTTTCTTGAACTACACTAACCTTTGGATATATTTTTCATTTTCCCACTTTTAAGACATGGTATAGAGAAATAGTTCTCTACTGTGAGAAAACTAACAGTGCAAGCACAATTGATACATTGATAATGCCGACGCTATTGGCATTGGCAATTAGAATTGGAAAGCCAACTGTGAGTGCTTGTGTCTGTGGTATATAGGAGAAAACCACCCTATGTAAAAGGGCTCTTACTACCCAGAGCTAAGCATTTATTACCATGTAGAAGCTCAGATCCAGTGTTGCCAGATTATGTTTAGGATCCAGATATTTTATATGAAATTTCCTGAGTTTTAACTGTTGGCTCAAAAAAAACCTTAAGAACAATGTATGAAATAGACATATCAGATTTGGATTATGACCTATGAATTGGATGCTTCTGCTCTAGAGAAAAACCCAGAAATTTTGCAAAATGCCAGGTCATTGAAAAGCAGTTCAAGAACATCAGATTTTGGACCTGGTGCAGAGAGAAAATAAAACCAGTAGGCCAGATTTGAGGGAGAAGGAAAATAGAGATCACGCACGATATGCCTTGAGTCATAAAGGTATAATAGGTGCTTTAATTATATTTTGCAAAGACTCTTTGTATAGACTTCGGACCCATTTTAAATACTTTTCAAATAATGATAGTAACCAATGCATTTCAATAAAAACAGGACTGGATAGAGTGGTTGTTACCAGTAAATGCTAATGAGGGTCAATAACTGTTTGGCAGACAAGGTACTAGGTCTTAACTTTTGATCTACAAAAGTCCCCAAGGCTATATATTAAATAGGAGCAAAAATCTTTGGAGGGATAAAAAAAGAAAACTACAAGTTGGATAAATAAAATTTTAAACCAAATAGCAGGATGGTTTAAAAGATAGTCTTTGGAATTAAGCAGATCTTGTTTAAAAGCCAGGACTTGCCACTTAATAGTTCCGTGAAATTTAATAAGATTTAAATTTTTTTTAATTTACTTCTTTAAGCATCAATTTTCTCATCTGCAAAATCTCGCTAATGATAGTTCCTATTGTAAGGATTACTGTAATGCTTAGACTATATATGTAAAGCACTTAGCAAAGTACCTGGCACATATTAAAATCTTCAATACCTGATATATAGATTCTCTGAGGATATGCATATATTTTTATGTATATTTAAATATACAGTATTCAAGAAAGCCACTACATGCAAGGCAATTCCACCAGTTTTACCAGTTCAAATTATTTCCTTGAAGATTTGAAATATTTATACTATACTCATTCTGTAGCACTTAGGTTAACCGCAGGGTATTAGTTTAAGTTTTCCCTGGTTACATCAGCATTTTTTTAACTTAAAAAGAAAAACATGTGCCCTAAAGAACAGCTTAAGTTTTACTGTATTTTAACCACAATCTCATTTTTGCATGGATTTAGCAAATCAGGGGTGTTTTTCTTTCAAGGAAAAGGTGAGAATTTGAGTGGCTGCATTTGACAAATGTGTTGTCAAATGCCCCCTGAAGCTTGGAAATCAATCGACCATGTTTCTCTCATGGAGCAATAGGAACAAGACAGAACATGCCTGTGATCACAGGTCTCCCCTTAGGGTTCTCTTGAGCATGGGAGAAGAGTACCACATTTGTCATCACTTTTTGAAATCCCAGAAATTGCCTTTCAGTAGAAGACTCTGTTCCTTATAAAACTATTTTCTACATTTTTCCCAGCATCATGCAGGCAGGGACTACCTCTGTGTTGTACGCAATTATTGTATTCTATCTTATACAGTAAGTGCTCACCAAGTGTTTGTTGCGTGAATGAAGCAGAGTCCCATCTTTTTATGTTGATAGTTCCCCTGGTAGACAAAATTTGAAATGTTCAAAACAGCACTTAAAGTTTGCTCCATTCGTTTGAACAATTAATTACTCATATTAGTTTTGAGTGAAATAAGCAAGTCATTTCTTATGGTTTTTTTTTTCCCCAAAACAATGAGCATATAATAGATGTTCAATAAATATCTATTAAACTAAGCTTAACTTCTAATCTTTTCCATTTCCTTTTACAACAACCTAGCAAAGCCAAAGGATACACAGGTTGTTCCTGAAAATAAAATGGCAATGTGATGAATTCATAAGACTGGAAATCCACAAACCATGACAGGAGAGCTAATTTTAATAAAAGAGGCAGCATATGTGTTTTGAGTTGAGAAAGAATAAAACATTCTTATTCTAGATTAACACTAATTTTTCCTTAACTATGAGGCATGTTGAAGAGAGACGATAATGAGCCTATCTGGTTTAAAGTCCAAAATGATTGCATTAAATAAGGGCATCAGGATATTCTGTGACTGCAAAACTCATCGGGTTACCTATTACAGCATTCAGTGGTGACCTAGTTTGAGCAATTTGAACAAGGGAATTAAGGTTTCATAGAGGAGAAATAACAGCAATTCCAGTTACATAAATGTAACTAATTCAATAAAATACCATTTTTCCCCTAGAATTTACTAGCAATCAACTAGATTAAATAAGTCTATATACAGACAGTTCCCATTAGTAACCTCTCTAATAATAAAACAGATGGTATCATTCTGGATAATGTAAAAGGCTTTACTCTAAAAAGAGCAGATGTGACTACAAAATTAAAGTACAACAAAACAAAACCTGAACACTGAAATTTTAGGAAAAACATTTTGTTAATTTATTAAGTACATCTCACCAATTCTTGTATATATGTCTGAAACATTCCATATATGCTTCAACTCACACTGAGTAGGAATTTAGTTTTTGCCACATATATTTTCTACTTCACTTCTCTGTGAGGAATGTGTAACTATATTTGCCTAAAATATGTAAATTTAAATTTGTATTTAAATTGTCTTAAATATTTTGCTTTGAATTTGTAGTGGGACTAACACACTTGAGAAAATGCATTAGGAAATTTATTCACTTCCTAAACCAGGTGAATTCCAAAGGGAAAGTATTTTCTTATTTCTCAGAAGGTAAAGCAACATTAGAAACTAAAGAAAGGGGGCTTCCCTGGTGGCACAGTGGTTAAGAATCTGCCTGACAAATGCAGGTAACACGGGTTCAAGCCCTGGTCCGGGAAGATCCCACATGCCATGGAGCAACTAAGCCCGTGTGCCGCAACTGCTGAGCCTGAGCTCTAGAGCCCACGAGCCACAACTACTGAGCCCACTTGCCACAACTACTGAAGCCCGCACACCTAGAGCCCATGCTCCACAACAAGAGAAGCCACCGCAATCAGAAGCCTTCACACCACAGTGAAGAGTAGTCCCCGCTCTTCACAACTAGAGAAAGCCTGCACGTAGCAATGAAGACCCAAAGCATCACAAATAAATAAATAAATAAATTTATTTTTTAAAAAAGGAAGGAAGACGTCTGTGTGATTAGAAAACATGATAACAGAGACCAAAAGTTCACTGCAAAATTCTGAAATCCTCCTCTCTCCCTTCCTTGTCTCTATGCACATCTCTCCTTTTCCTGTCTCTATGACAGAGCAATCATGAGACAATATTTCACGTATACCAAATGTTATAAATACTGCCTAAATCCTAATAAAGAAACAGCTTTTGCTTCTGTTGATCTATGTTTCTGTTTCCTAGTTCATTCATTTCTCTTTTTTTGCTTCCTTTCATCAATTTTTTTTCAACTTTTTGCGCAGATACTTCAATAATTTGAACTATTTTCAAACTGAGCTATAAAAGAAACTCCATGTACTTTTTCTTTTTTTAGCAACTTCAATGAGCAGAAATTTCAATGACACTCAATTCTAAAAATTTATTGTAATTTTCATTGTGATTTCGCCTTTGTCTCATGTAGTAGTCCTTTTTTAGTTTACAAATCTATGGAGCCTTCCTAAATAATTGTCTGTTCTTCACAGATGTAGAGAACAAACGTATGAACACCAAGGCAGGGAAGTGGTGGGGGTGTGGGTGGTGTGGGATGAATTGGGAGATTGGGATTTAATATATATACTAATATGTATAAAAAAGATAACTAAATAAGAACCTGCTGTATAAAAAATTAAATAAAATTCAAAATAATAGTAATTGTTTATTCTTGACTTCTAATTTAATGTACTGTGTTCAGAGGACTTGCTCTGACCTTCACTGAGACTTCTTTTGAGAACTACTACCTGTACCTAATGCCACTGTTTATAACTGTTTTATGTACCCTTAAAAAGAATGTATATTTTCTACTTTAGGGTACAGATCAAGCTATTATTTTTTTTCAAGATCACTACATTTTTATCTACTTGATCAATTTCTGATAATGGTTTGCTAAAAATCTCCCAGTATCTTTGTGAATTTATCAAATTTACCTTATAATTGTGTCAGTTTTATATTTTGAGACAATGCTGGGTACACAGAAGTTCATAATTTTTATATCTTCTTAGTTAATTCTTCCTTTATTATTATGTAATAATCTTTATCTCTGCTTATGCTTTTTGCCTTAGTTTCTACTTTGTATAATTTTGTTTTGCCAACTATTTTAAATTATAATTTTCCTGATATATATTTTAATTATCTCTTTATTTTCTATCTTTCTATGTGGTTTTGTTTCAGATTTGGCTCTTGGATACATCATATATTAATAAATGGATTTTGTAATGTTTATCCAATCTAATTATGTCCTCAGTAGTGAAGATTAATCAATACACACTTATTGAATCTTCATATGTACTATCACACTGGTCATATTTCTAACATTTTCTTTTTTGTTTTCATTTTTTCTCTTTTGCTGCATTCTGTTGGATTGTTTTACATATAACAACAATAATGATGATGATGATGATAATAAATAAAATTTAGCATTTAGTGTAGGGTATATATTATAAGGGCTTTACATGTACAAATTCATTAAACCTTCACAACAACTCTATAAGAGAAAGACTATTAAGATCCCCATCTTGCATTTGAGGAACTTGAGGCACTGAGAGGCTAAGTAACTTGCTCTAGGTCACACAGCCAGTAAGAGATGGAGCTAGATCTGAACTTAACAAGTCAAGTTCCAAAAATTACACTCTTAACCACCACACTGTCCTCTTCTTAAGGTACCTTTTACAATGATTTTTAAATGACTTTGGTTTCAGAAAAAGATTTACACTTACATCTGTAAGAACTTCCAAACTATGAACAATTTTAGAGAGTCTGACATCAACAATGGAAAATAGGCACAAACTTTCTGAAAAACTACTATTATCTTACTCTTCTATTCATTGCCTAAAATTGAGAAAGAGTGGAGGAGAATCACCACACGGCCTCATGATTCTTTTAAGTTGCATTTTCGAAGTCCAAACCATTTACAAATTAAATTCATTCTAAGAAAAACTATTTTGACTTGTAGAATATAGAGCAAATGATGATCCAGGACTCTTTAGCCTAGGTTTTAAGAAGGTCTGGCAGCTTCTGCTTTATGCTCTTTGGACCCTAAGCTGGTATGAAAGAAGTTAAGTAACTAGAGAGAGAGGACCTGTGGAGTGGCCCTGAAGGATGCAATGCAATGTGGAACACAGGCCACATGAAGAAGCACAAGTGCCAGAGATGTGAGTGAAGAAGCCCTTCTCAATCTTCCAGTCCCCAGCCAGTCTAGGCATTGCAGCTGAGGGACTTCATGGAGCTGAAACAAACCATCCCCATTCTGCCCTCTCCAACATGAGAAATATTTAAATGGTTGCTGTTTTGAAGCTACTCCACCTCTTTCACTTCCACATCAAAGTCTCACACTGGTACATATAATTGCTGAAGCCTATGTCACATGCCTGTGGTAGCTGTAAGGATGTCCACTGATCTCCATCCTGACTCCTCCATTAGGGGGCTGGGAAATAACATGAAAGTTTCTCTCGTATATGAAAAGATAATGGCACCCATGAATAAGACAGATGGATACTACACATACCTAACAGTCATGATGTGGAAATGTGACCAACTAACCCTGGATCATGGAGAGCAGGGACTTTAACTGCTGAATTAAGAAAGAACTGCAAAGAATCTAGCAGATGCATAGCAGTCACAATGTGTTAAATAAATGACAGAATTATGAAATGCTGATCACATTTTGCATATCTCTCATTTCAACAGATATTAATATCTGTTTCATGGTGGGAAAAGAGTTTCGTATATAGTTTTTCTTTTTGATGACTATCATAATGTGGGGATGGGGGAAGCAGAAGTAGTAACAGCTTCTGAGGACTAGTAATGAAATTGTTTAAGTGTAAATGGACATAGAATAGTTAAAATAGCCTAATTAAAGACTCACAGACATAAAGAACAGACTTGTGGCTGCCAAGGGGGAAGGGGGTTTGGGAAGGAATAGACTGGGAGTTTGGGATTAGCAGACGCAAACTATTATATAGAGAATGGATAAACAACAAGGTCCTACTGTATAGCAGAGGGAACTATATTCAATATCCTGTAACAAACCACAATGGAAAAGAATATGAAAAAGAATATATACATATATATACACATATATGTCACTTTGTTGTACACCAGAAAGTAACACAACATTGTAAATCAACTATACTTCAATAAAAAATAAATTAAAATATATATATAACCTAGTTAAGTTATTGAATTTCAAGGACAAAGAAATAATACTTCAGTCACTCAAGAAGAAAACATATGTGATAGTTAATTTTATATGTCATATTGACTGGGCTACAAGGTACCCAGCCATTTGGTCAAATATTATTCTGGGTGTGGCTGTGAGAGTATTTCTGCGTGAGATTAACATTTGAATTGGTAGACTGAGTAAAGCAGACTGTCCTCTCTAATGTCGCTTAGACCTCATCTAATCAACTGAAGACTTGAACAGAACAAAAAAACTGAGTAAAAAGGAAATTTACCTGCCTAACTGATTGAGCTGGGACATCAATCTTTCACCCTCAGACTAGAACTTGCACCAATTGGCTCTCCTGGTTTTCAGGCCTTTGGACTCAGACTGAAACTACACTGCCAGCTCTCTTCGGTTGCCAGTTTGCCAACTGCAGACCTTGGGACCTCTCAGCCTCCATAAGCACAATATATATATATATATATATATATATATATATCTCCTATTGGTTGTTTCTCTGGAGATCCCTGGCTAATACAAGTCACCTACAAGGAAAAATAAATCAAGCTAACCTCAGACAGCTCCACGATATTCAGTGCTAAAAAATAATAGAGCAAGTTTCTGAAGGAAAGAAACCCAATGTCTACAGAATCTTGACGAAGGTAACTCAAGAAGTTCATACATTGCCAAATTGTACTTCAAACATAAAAGTAATAAATGTCTTCACATATGCAAGATCTCAGGAACACATATCTATAAGCCTTTTTCAGACAGAAAAATCTACTTGACAGTGAAATCCAACCAATCAAGAGATGAATCAACATAAAGATTTTCTTAAATAGAGAAGCTGTGGTGAAACAAGTGATAGCAAGACTTGTGGTTACAGAACAGCGCTTAAATGTCATAAACTTGAAAACATGAAAATGACAACTTACCTAAAAAATTAGCAGGAGGAAGAAGGGGTGGGAGTAAACATAAAAGCACAAACTATTTTCATTTATCATAATAGCAAAATAATAGATAACATTAAAAAAATACATCATGAAAAAAATGGCTCCAAAGACTTCACTTTTTTCATAATCTTTTGTTGTTAACCTTAAAAGGATACTTTACAAAGTAATATCTCTTTTCATGGATAAACAGTCACTTAAATTTAGCAGTTCTTTCCATTTCACCCATTTCTTTTTCTTCCTTTAAAATTATGTGAATTTAATGTCAACTTAAATTTAAAATGTTTAATATAAAAAGCAGTAGATGTAATCTTATTATTAAAAATTATTTCTCTCTAATGTCTATATGGAAATGTACATTGGAAAATACTAGAAAACTTTTTTTATATTTCTGAGAAAAACTAAGAACATTACATTCCACCAAAATGTTTTTCACATTTAAATAGCAACAAACATTCTCAAGCATGAAAGAACCCAGGGAATATAACAAACTTGAGACTTTTCTGGGGAAAAAATGTATGCTTTAAATTGTGCCAATAAAATTAAACCAATAAAGAAATGAATGGATAATTCAAATTATTTGTATTTTTTTATTTTATTTTATTTTATTTTTTTGCAGTACGTAGGCCTCTCACTGTTGTGGCCTCTCCCATTGCAGAGCATAGGCTCAGCGAGCCCGCTCCGCGGCATGTGGGATCTTCCCTGACTGGGGCACAAACCCATGTCCCCTGCATCGGCAGGCAGACTCTCAACCACTGCGCCACCAGGGAAGCCCAATTATTTGTATTTTAATATAGTGAGAGCTGAAACCATCTTCATCCACACAGCTTACTGTCTATGTTCACACGACTTTATTATTCCACTGTCCTCATCAATATAACTTTACTATTCCAGGAAACTCTTGCCCAGGAAGATAAAAATAACATTTTTGTTCATTCCAAGAATTCTACAAAAGATTCATAAACTCTTCAATAAAAAACAGAAATAACAGTTTACGCCCCCAGACTCTGGACCCATCACCTCAAAATCCACAAATTTTAAACTATTAGACTATGATTCTTACCCAATTCTAATCAAGCCACTACACTGGAAGTCCAGGCTTAAACAGGACTCCAAGACTCTCATAAACATCCCAACTTTGTCCTTCTCCCTCTAAGATGCTAAGACACTGTCAATTCAGTGTTTCTCCTTACTGTGGTAAGAATAAATGCAGCTTTGTCTTCTCAGTGAGTTGTTTGGGTGGTATTCTAGGGTAGCCAGCGTTCAACAAAAATCATGACTAGAAAAGAAAAAACAACACAAATCAAGGCAAGAAAGTAACGATAAGAAAATCCAAGCATACCTTAGAAACTAAGGATAGGAAGGAGGAGAGATGGGGTGCATAAAAGCTGGAGACGAATAAGACCAAAATTCCTTAACAAAGGTCTGAGGTGGGTTCCACTTCCTTAAAAACAGGGTCTTGAAGAGAGCTGTTGCATTCCTTCCTGGGAGGCCGAGTGAACAAAGCCCAATCTAACACCTTTGCTTCCGTCTTAAGCAGTGTTCGTCAAGTGTGGCTCACGGACTGCCCACCTCAGAATCATCTGGAGTGTGTAACAGCAATGCTTTCCCCCAGACCCTACTAGCATCTCTACAAGGAGGCCTTGGAACTGGCATATTTAGTACGCTCTGCGCATTAATAAACCTCACACCGAATTAGAGAATCCCTGAGCTAAAGGGTGCAACTCTCATATCTAAATTACCCTTTCCAGGGGCCCCAGTGGCGGCTGCGGTCTGTGCAGCGGCGGCAGGGAGGGGTGTGGGGAGGGGCGGTGGCGTTGGGATCGAGGTCGGGAGCGGCGGGGACGAAGCTGGGCAGGACAGCGGGAAGGCCAAGGCTAAGGCAGTGTCTACTCACAGAGAGCTGGGCTACAGTTTCCCGTGGGCTGCATCCACAGACATTTTAAGACTCGCACCACGAGCCACAAGGAAGAGCGGCTGCCACTGTGGTAGTGCCCGGGCCGTACTTCTCCAGTAGCTGGAGCCAGCAGGGGACGCTTCCGAGGATCTCAAAGTTACGCGGATCACTCTGTGCCACGTGCAGCGTGCGATCCGCGGTGACGAGAGGTTGGACTCCCTTATCAAGGCTACCATAGCTGGGGATGGTGTGATCCCTCACATCCGCAACTCTCTGATTAAGGGACAGCAGAGAACTGCTTAGATAGTTATTTTAACTGACATTCTTCCTCCACCGTCATTGTACTGTAACTGGGGCAGAAGAAAAATAATGGGGCTATGTGGAATTTTTAAAACAGTTAAGTGGAAAAGCATAGAAAGTTGCTTCAGACTTGCTAAAAGAAGCATTTGTAGGTTCCTAGACTCGAAGTTTGATAAAAGTAGCTTTTGGGGGACTTCCCTGGTGGTCCAGTGGTTGAGACTTGGCCTTCAAGGCAGGGGGTGCAGGTTCCATCCCTGTTGGGGGAGCTAAGATCCCACACGCCTTGTGGCCAAAAAAAAAAAAAAAAAAAAAGACATAAAACAGAAGCAATATTATAACAAATTCAATAAAGATTTTAAAAATGTCCACATCCAAAAAATCTTTTTTAAAAAAGTACCTTTTCATGTGACAACAGTTGTGTGCCACTGTATCTCCAGATCCTAGCACAGTGCTTTGTACATGGTAGATGTTTAATAAATATTTGTTAAATTAATTAGTACCATATTGGAAAATGTTGGTCAAATGCAATGATTTCAGTTTTAGTGGAATTAATGGTTAGATAGTCTTTCTAACAGTAATTGGTCAACAAGTTACATTGTTATTTAATATCATTCCTCATTTGTGATAATAAAATAAAGTTGTCCACATAAAAGATCAGGTCTTAGAAGGAACTAGTACAGTGTTAAAGGTTAAAGTTAAAGTGTTTAGAATCTTACAAGAACTTTTAAAAATCCAAGGTAGTACACTGGACCTCAGGCAGATTATTAAACCTTTCTGAGATTCCAGTTATCTGTAAACTGGGGGTTATATTAGCTGCTTCACTTACCTGTGGGCTAGAAGGGTTGACAAACTACGATCCATGGGCCAGATCTGGCCTTACAGTCTATTTTTGTACAGCCTGGGAGCAAAGAATTGTTTTCACAGTTTTACATAGTTGAAAAGAAGAAGGGCATGGGTGACTATGTGTGGCACATGAAGTCTAAAATATTTACTATCTGGCCCTTTACAGAAACAATCTGCTAATCCTTGTGTGATGGTTAAATTTATGTGTCAACTTGACTAGGCCAAGGAGCACCCAGATTAAACATTATTTGTGGGTGTGTCTGTGGGCGTGTTTCCAGATGAGACTAGCATTTTGAATCTGGACTCAATAAGATAGATTGCCCTCCCCAATATGAATGGGACTCATCCAATCTTTCACAGCCTTCCAAAAGAACAATATAGGACAAAAAGTTGAAGGAAGGAGGAATTTGCTCCTTTTTGCTTCCTGCCCATCAGAGCTAGGACCTTAGTCTTCCTCTGCCCTTGGACTGGAACTTACACCATCAGCTACGTTGGTTCTCTATCCTTGAGACTCAGACTAGGATTTTATCACCAGCTTTCCTCCATCCAGCTTGCAAACAGCATATTGTGGGATTTTTCAGCCTTCATAATTATGTATGCCAATTCCTCATAATAAATATATACATATATAGAGAGACATATATACACTAATATGTATAAAATGGATAACTAATAAGAACCTGATATATTAAAAAATAAATAAAATAAAATTCAAAAAAAAAAGTTGTGGGGGAAAATAATTAATTTGCATGTCCTAAAGAAAAAAACTCACAGTATAACAAAAATTAAAGCTCCCTTTTCTTATACAACTAAGTCACATCTCATAATGGTAATTTGATATTCAAACACTGTGAGAAATCAAATTCTCAAATTTTGTTAAAGAGCTAAGCATTTAAAATATAACCGAACCATTTTGATTCAATTAAGGTAGAAAGTTCTACTGCTTTATTTTGTTTATCAAATATATCATATATTAAACCTTATTTGGGAATTACTTCCCAAGTTAAGCAAACACAAAACTTCTAACACAAACACAGAAGAACTCTCACGAAAAAGATTCCAGCAGAGGCAGGCAGACATTGGTACCGTTACTTAACTGAAATGAAGAAAAAACTGCAAGGTTTAAAACAACCAAATAATGTTTGTGGCGCTGAATGTTTGAAGTTAATGTAAACTATTTCTTCTTTGTCTACCAGAGTTAACCATTCACCTCACTCCCAAAGACTCAAGTGAATCAGAGCACAGATGTCTCAGCGACACCCTTCAGGGAGATAAAAGGAATAAAAGAAAGCAAGTACTAAACTTATATCACTGTTTTCAAAGGAAAAATGTTTAAAGAATCTTTTCCAACTGTTTTTCTGTTTTGTTGATAGGTTTTGTTTTAGGGAGTGGAAATGCAATCTCACCTTTGGGATCTAGTTTTCTTCAAGTGCACAGCAATGTATCTTGTGTTCTGAATTTGCAAAATTCTTATAGAAAAATGAAGAATCTTAGAGATAGGAATTCATCTGAAATATCCAATGATTTTTGTTATTTGCATTTTGTATAATCAGAAAAAAATAGTAAAGTTTATCATTCCATAAAACTACTAGATTAGAGATAATCAGTCACAGAATATCACAAAATTAACTTTCTCTGAAGTGGATCATTAATTTTTATATCAATCAGTTAAAAAGTGGTGGTGAAATTTATACGACATTTGGGAGGATTCAGATCAAGCCTGAAACAGCCATTCAGGACCCAAGAACTCAGAAGTTTGCAAACCTGAAATGAGAGTGAGCAACAAATTTCACAATTATGTTGTCCTGAATCTTTGTGCTATTCTGGTCATCTGTATTCCCCACACTTGAAATTTAACTCATTAAAGGTCCCGAGCATAAGAACCTGAAAAATGTAATTGTGTGCTTTTATCAATATTCAATAAATACTCATTTCATCATTTTGAGATTTTTGTGACCAAATAAGGATGCTTATCCTGCAACAAGTCTGTTTGGTCTACCCTTTTCTTTCTGAAGAGCACAATACCATAATTTGCTCTAAAAAAAAAGGCAACATCACAGAGTGGAAACACGAAAAGGAAATACTTTTGGAGGATATGGTGTAACAGAAGAGAAATTCTCTAAATAGGTAGTCTCAATTTACTATTTTTCTCTTCTTATTCACTGGAAAAGATCCTTACTCTCCCAAGAATCAGTTTTTGTTTATCAAGCAGACAAACAAAAGAATCCACAATTTATAATATAAGAATGATAATAAATTAAAGGGCCTTCGTGTATATTCCCTGTCGCGCTTTTTAACAAGCAGCTGGCTCCTTTGTCTCTGCTAACACTCAAAAGCAAAACTAAATCTAGACAGTCCTTTTATAAATTATGATATATTTCTAGAAACATGGGAAAATCTTCAGTTATACTGCAATTGGTGTCCCACTATATAGAGTGAGAAAATTACTGTATTTTTGTTAACTTTCTGGTAACTGCAAGAATTAAGTCAAGTCTTTATGGAAATTGCCCCCCCCAAAAATGTAATTATAAAATTACTAATTGAGTAACTGATTGTAAATTCTAATTTTTTCTAATATTCTACGAATTAAAAAAAATTTTAATACTATGTTGCTGGGCATCAAAAGAGGCATTTTGTAGTGCTTGATTAACTATCTGATACACAGTAGACATTCAATAAATGTATTTTTTTAAATGAAAGATAAAGAAGATATTCCTGACTTTTCTTTATTATCTACCTCCATGTAAGACAAAGTTGTGTTTTCCCCTGTTACCATAATATAATACCTGAAATTTAAAATATTCTATCTGATTTTAACCACTAACCCCACCTTAAAATAATCTGAATCTTTAAATTTAAATCAGTACAATTTAAATGAGTACAATTTACCCAGATCCACTATATTTTTATTGAACACCGAACATGCAGAAAATACCGCAGGTCTGTAACAGTGGCCCCAGAGAGCTTATAAAATAAAAGGGACAGCACATACATTAATAGTTATAAGACAAGGGAAAACATAAGCATCATAAGCATCGGAAGACAGGGGGAATATACAATTGTGAAGCAGGGTGTCAAGGAAGAGGTAACGTTTGAGATAAACTGTGGAAAAAAAGTAACAAGTCTTTGACAGATGACATTAGAGAAATAGGGTATCCCAAGCAAAGTAAACACGGTGTACTTTTTTAGGTCTTTCAGGGAGTTACCACTAACCCAGTTTTACTGGATCAACGGGTCAATGTAAAAATAAAGTACAAGAGCGTCCTGAAAGTTTATGCTCAGCGTGGAGTGGAGGCGCTATACTTATTTTAATAGGTAATGGAATGGCATTTAAGGTTTGTACCTGTCAGTGTCTGAAGCAAATAGCACATTCAAATAGGATCAGTGGGTGGATGAAGACACGATTTACAAAAGGTGTGGGCTGTGTAAGGGACATCAATAAGAGATGGTGGACCACATCCTGCCAGCAACAGTGGGAAGGGTTGCCACCACCAGTCCTAAAAGTCGAAGTAGAAGGAGATTTTATTGGAACCTGCAGAAAGAAGCAACAAATTGTAAGAGCGCATCTCCTGACATGAGGCAAGACCTTTTGTGGAGGAGGACAGGCAACCTACGGCTGAGCAAGGAGAACCAGGGGAATAAGTACCCAAACTAACTCTCTGCTTGCTCCTTCCAGCCTCCTGCAAGCGCCCCCTGTTGGCTAAACTCAGTTGGAAGCCGGAAGGCAAGGGAGACCATTGATACAGTCCATATAGACCTTCTTCCCAGGGCACAGAACAGGACAGAGAAAGGAATGGAATAGATTTGGAGGGGCAAAAGGAAAATATAAAACACAAGGCTTTTGAGCAAAAGAGAGATACCTCCTAGAAAAATTGATCCAACGGGTATAGAGAGAATCAAGAGACGTATAGATGAAGAAACTAAGAATACAGTAGAGAAGACTGTAAAGGTCAGAAACAGGGTCATGGCAGTGGAAAAAGAAGTAAAAATTTGCCTGTGAGAGCTTTTGAAGGTACAAGTCGGTTCTTGGAATAGTGCCAGGCATGAATGCAATGTGGCTTTTGATGGCTTCTGTTGGACAGTTGTGTAACAAAGGGATGAGAACTGCTGCTGGGGTCCTAAAGCACAAACTTAACGCTGTATCCATGGGCAAGTAGGCGCTAAGCAGAATTAGCTGGAAGTTGAAGGGATCCCAGGTATGTTTTTTTCCATGGATGGCTTGCTTGAGGTACAAATTCTGGAGACTTTTTATATAAAGTTGTGAAGAGAGGTGTTGGCTACAAGGCAATGAACAAGGAGTTTTAAGCAAAGGCAGATGTTCTGTTATCCTGAAGATTTCAAGGACATTTATGACAGCAGTCATGCATCTTAACAGTTGACAGACAGCTGGATGGATCCTCATGGAATAGAAAACCAAACAACTTTCAATTTTATTAAATATTTATAAACCAAAAAAAATTTTTTTTTGCCTGTGAGAAACATGACAGTGATAAATCGTGGGGCTTCTAACAGATTAGAAGGAGGGGAAAAGGAAAATTAGAAGTCCAAAATTTTGAACCTTGGTTCCTGGGAGAACAAGGCCGTTATTAGAAACATAAAAATTAAGTGCTGGATTTTAGAGTAAAATGCATAAAGTTCCTAATTGCTGCTCACAGGAATGGGGAGGCCTGGAGAATGTGAGCTATGAGGGGTGTCCTAGAGGTCAGCACAATCCAGAACAGGGTTCTACCCTAGGTCACAGCAAAAAGCACAGCAAGAGAAAGAGTCCAGATCAATTTGGGGCCCCAAACTGATCTGGACTTTATTTAATGCACCCTATACCCTTCCTGAAAAATCTGCTTTAAAAAATAATACTGCTGAACCATCTCCCCACAAAATATCATCCAAAATAACATGCAAATGGGTAAGTCATAGGGGAGGACAGATGGGAAGTGTTGAGCATAGACTGCAAACCAAACAACTGTAGTAACTGTGGTTCCAAAACAGACTGCAGAGTCGTAATTCTTGAAAGAAAGACTGCATGAAGTAAAAATAGTCATTTGGCAATAAAACATATAAAAATCCAATCAAAGCATGGGGTAGGAGAAGGAAGTGGGAAGAAGTGTCAGTGTCAGCAACTGAAACAGTGTGGTAGTGTGGTAGCACTAAAGGACAGATGAAGAGAAAAGAATGATGCACCTGGACCAGATACAGGTGCATATAGGAATTAATACGCGATACACATGTATTTAAAACTAGAGGAGAAGTAAAATTAGGAATTAGCATGTGATACGCACATATTTAAAATTAAAGGGGGATAAATATGTATTTTAAATTCCCAATTTAATTTGCTTGGGGACAATTAACTAATCTTTTGGAAAATATTAACACGATTTGGTATCATTTAGGAATGACTTCATCTGCAAATAGCAGAAGCCCCAACTTACAGCTGCTTAAATAAATTCTGGCTTGCCCTAAAGAACTCTGGGGATAACAGTTCAGGACTGACGACAGCTCAGTGGTGTCATTAAAGACCCAGGTTGTTTCTCTTTTCATGCCACCATCATTACTCAGCAGGCTATTGTTCTCATCCTTATCACCTCAGGATAAAGATGGCTGGGCACCCCATGACCTCGGGCCTGTGTTCTAGGCATGAAGAAAGGAAAAAGGCAGAGGGCATAATGGGCAAACCAGTCACACATTCACCAAACTATAACAATGGTGGCATCTGTAACCAGATTATTTTTATCTCTAGCTTTTTGTGTGATCTGAATTTTTCCAAAGATTGTATATTGAATTTTGTCAGAAATAAAATTATGAACCTATTTCCATTTTGCAGAAAGACTAGTCAAGGAAATCATAAGTCTCTTTCAAAATCAGTAAGCCTCCATTTCTCTGTGATTCTCAGTATCATCTTAAGTTTTATTTTTAGCACAGACCACTTACTAGATTCCTTCTTCTGGAAAATGAGCTGTTCAGAAAACTAACGTTTATGTTCCAAACCCCTGGGAACACAAAAATTATGGGTTATCTTAGTAATAATGCTGAGTCTCTAAGAACTTTATTTAATGCATTTAGGTAAGCTGTGTATTTTCAAGCATCTAATTACAACTACTAAAGATAATTCCCAGCATGATCTTCACAGAAGGAGAATACGGGGGGCCAGAAGAGAAAAATCAACCTACAATAAAAAAAATCAACCTACTATTTTCAGATTTTGCTTAAATATTCTGTTCTACCCTAGAATATTTTCATTTTTTACCATACAGATGAATATAATTTTTAAGAATTCAGTACAATTATAGAGTACCAAAAAGGTTACAGGATTCTGGGAAAAAAAGAAATGTCTGTGCTTGAGTTAGAAATAAATCTTCACTCTCCCCTAAACTTTAAAATAGTTCTTATGATTAAATTATACGATATACTGAAGATATTAAGCAAGTTAATTATTTCGTAATGTGTAGGCTAGACATACTAACATTGGTGGTAGAAAAGCACTTAAAGTGCAAAACAAGAAAATGTTATTTAATTTTGGGTGACAGATTTTTTTTCATTCCTGGTTTTCAAAGAACCCAGAAAAGCAATTTTCCACATGCCATTTTCCAAAGAGGTAATACATAGTCCTTTAATAACCATTCTGGACATCCTCTCAGTTCCTAGGAATGATGAAGAGAACAGGCATCCAACCAGGACAACCTCCAGCCCCTAGTGTGCAGCTCAAAGTCATTCCTTGTAATAGAAAGGGATTGAAAACTGCCATTTTGTTTTCCCTTCATTCTTTTCTCCACTGTGGGATTGTGTCTGATTCATGAAAAAGTGCAATTTGCTACATTAACCAAAGCCAGTTCTGTTATCACTCTAATAATAGTCTGAATCCTAGCCCTCTACTCAAGAGGTCTGTGATATTTAAAAAATTATTTAGCATACTTGGCCCTCAGTTTCCTCACCAGTAAAATAGGTGCCGTTGTGAAAATTAAGAAAGATCATGTTTCATTAGCTCTCTGCATATAATAACCAGTTAATATATTATAGCTGTAATGTATATTATATAATATGTTATATAATTAAAATCCTATCCATTTTTCAAGATTCCTACATTCTTGTTCAGCTTTCACAATGAAATCCTCACCCCCATAATGTAGTCTAAGCAATCTGTCCTTGCTATAAGACATTACCTGTATTATTTGAGAATTTAATTTGAGAATTTAATTAGATCCTGTTTTACAAGTCACTCCCTAGTTTTCCCATGTTCTCTCAGGAGGAGACCTTGTCCTACAGGGTCTGATGGCTTGCCTTGATCCTGACCAAAGTAGAATAAGTAAATGCTGCAATCCAACACCCCCTGTGGTCTGGAGTCATTCTGTGCTCTATACTTTGTATAAATGGATGAGCTGCATCCATACAGCTTGCTTCTCCACTAAGCAGGTTTCCTTCTGGTTTAGGCCTCAGTTTCTTTGCATGTAAACCCAAGTGTCCAGATACCAGCATCTTTCCCGGAACCCAGCCTCCTTGGTTTGCATCTCTCATGATCTCCTGCCAGTATTGTCCACCAAAAGGGATGAAGTTATTCCTGCTTCCTATCACCACCCCTCTGTCAGAGGTAAGGATTATGTCAAAAATGTACTGATCGGGCTTCCCTGGGGGTGCAGTGGTTGAGAGTCCACCTGCCGATGCAGGGGACACGGGTTCGTGCCCTGGTCCGGGAAGATCCCACATGCCGCGGAGCGGCTAGGCCCGTGAGCTATGGCCACTGAACCTGTGCGTCCGGAGCCTGTGCTCCGCAACGGGAGAGGCCACAACAGTGAGAGGTCCGCGTACTGCAAAAAAAAAAAAAAAGTACTGATCACTTATGATCGCAATATATATCCAGCAATACCTATTCAAACTTTCCTTGGTTTCTAAATTCTCTTTGTCATATTCCATCCTCCAAATTGGACCTCCCTTGCTATAGATGCCCTGCGATTTCATCATCATAACCTTTGGGTACTACCTATTTAACTTGCCTGCAAGCACACGTGAGGCCAAGCCCCCAGCCTGACAAGAGATTGTGACCAAAAGTTTTGAGGTTATACAGACCCTTAAGGAGAAGTAACACAGTTTATACTTTATCATAATAAGAAGGCTTTGAGAGTTTTAAAAAAGGAAGTAATGTGATAAGATTTATCTTTTAGGAAGATCGCTCTGAGTGCAGTGTGAAGACATCTGGATGATATCTTTTTATTATGAACATCAAACCAGTTATGAAAGGAAGGAAAAACCTTAAGGGCAGGAAATGTTACAGAGGTAGAATCAACAGAATTTGATTATTTGAATATGTTATAGGGTAAGAAAAACAGAAAAAGTTAAATAAGTTGCTAAGGTCAAACATCACAGGCATGTTTCTTGCCTCATCAACTTGATTGTATATTTTTTGATGGAAGGAACTAGTTCAAATGTTTTTATGCACATTTTGGTGCCTAGTAAATATGTGTTCAATTAACCAGCAAAGGATCAATAAATCTGAATGTTATCTGTCATAAGCCTTGTCTATAAGGAATTCTCTTATCAAAATCTAGAACCTAGGGGCTTCCCTGGTGGTGCAGTGGTTAAGAATCCGCCTGCCAATGCAGGGGACACGGGTTCAAGCCCTGGTCTCGGAAGATCACACATGCCGCAGAGCAATTAATCCCATGAGCCACAACTACTGAGCCTGCTCTCTAGAGCCCGTGAGCCACAACTACTGAGCCCGTGTGCTACAACTACTGAAACCCACGTGCCTACAGCCCGTGCTCTGCAACAAGAGAAGCCACCGCAATGAGAAGCCTGTGCACCGCAATGAAAGAGTAGCCCCGCTCGCCAAAACTAGAGCACAACAACAAAGACCCAAAGCAGCCAAAAATAAATAAATTTATTTAAAAAAAAATCTAGAACCTAAGCTATTTTAGCCAGTTTTTCCAAGTTTGCATGTAAAGAAACACTGACAAGAATTGCACAGATGCCTAGAAACTAGAATACCAATTCACTCATAGTTTGGAAGGTAAGATGCTGACTTGATCCTTCTCTATGTTATTAATAATCATTAGTTAATTTGGATAGGTACTAATTAAGCTTATCTAATTTAAACCAAACAAATTATCTAAGACATCACAGTCCTCAAAATTTAGTGAGTATCCAAATCACTTGGAAGATTTTTTTAAAATAAGATTGCTAGGCTCAGAGTTTCTGATTCAGTTGGTTAGAGTGGAATCCAAGAAATCACTTTGAGAAACACTGCCTTACAATATTTCCAAAACTTTGATTATAAAAATCACCTATAGTACTTATTAAAAATAAAGATTCCCAAGCCCCACCTCCAATCACCTCTGAATCAGAGGGTTCAGGGAAGGTGTGCAGGGATCTATTTTTTTTTTTAAGTGCTTCATGGGATTCTTATAATCAGCCAAGTTTGGGAAACGCTGCCTGAGAGCATCCTATAAGGTAGGTACTATTATTATTCTTATTTTACAGAGGGAACAACAGGATTAGCAAGATTTAGTACTAATAAATGACAAAGCTATTAACCCTTCCACTAGAATACTTAAACCATCGTTCATGCTGAAATGTAAAACATTGCTTAAATGGGGGTACTATGAGTACCTTGGTGACAGGGACTTTAATCTTATTTATCTCAGTATCTAAAACCTGGCAAGAAGCACACTGAATGGATGGTGAGAAGCAAACCCTGTAAAATAATTCTATGCCTACATAAAATTTAAAAAACAGAGCAGCTAACAACAAACAGGCAAAAACCCAATCTGTCAAACAACCAATGAAATGAAGGAAGGAAGAATCATATGACCATTTAAATGAATTGACTGGTTGGACGGAGAAAGACAAATACCATATGATAGCACTTATATGTGGAATCTGAAATATGATACAAATGAACTTATTTACAAAACAGAAACAGACTCACAGACACAGAAAACAAACTTATGTTTACCAAAGAGGGAAGGGGGTAGAGCAGGGATAAATTAGGAGTTTGGGATTAGCAGATACAAACTATATAAAATAGATAAACAACAAGGTCTTACTGTATAGCACAGGGAACTATATTCAATATCCTATAATAAACCATAATGGAAAAGAATATTAAAAAGAATATATATATATTCATATATATTCATATATATATTCATATATATATTCACATATATTCATATATATATATATCACTGAACCACTTTGCTGGACACCAGAAACTAACACAACATTGTAAATCAACTATACTTCAATTTTAAAAATTGTAAAAATAAAATAAATAAACCAACTAGAAGATTAAATCAAAGTTCTCAACCCAGTAACTCTTGGTAGCAGGAAAAAGAAAAAAAGATATTGACTTTGATGCCAGAAAAGATATTTTACTAAATATTCTATAACTGGTTTGATATTTACAATAAAAAATATTATCCCAATGTTAAAAGCTTAAAAGTGTCTTATAAATTGTTTTACTAGATTATTCCAGGATTTTCAGAAAATGAAATATCATTGTTTGCAGAAGAGTTATTACACATGCAAACTGTTCTTAAAAATGTTTTCTCTAAATGTTCCACAATTAGATTGAATGACTTTTTAAGTATACAGTATTTAAAATTTATGATTGTAAACATATGTATATAATAATAGCTAACATTTACAAGTGCTCTGAACCTTTTAACACATTTGATCCTCACAACAAACGTTTGAGGTAGGTACTATTATTTTCATCATTTACAGATAAGGAATTTAGGCCCAGCGTTCCCTTAGCCAGCAGGTGGAGGAGCTAGGCAATCAACCCAGGTGTCTTAACCACAATGTTACGCCGTCTCCCATATTTTGAATAAAAAAGAGACATCCTCATTTCACTTACTTATTTGAATCAGCTTCTGCAGTTGTTATTATTTGCAATAACAGAAGCAAATTCTAGATGGAATGGGGACAATAAGGAAGAAATAATAAATTGAAGAATGATCTCCCAAAGGAAGAGGTGCTTAATTGGGGCCATGCCTAAGCAGACAAAGAAGGTATAGGTAGTCATTACAGTTACAGGGGAGAGAAAAACGGCTGCTCATTACTTTTCAAAGAGCAATTCTACAGGAACAAACAAATTCTGCCAAACCATTTTGAAAATTTTCTTAATACAAAGCTTTCTACACTGCTTTCCTTGAGGATCTACTCCAAGGATCATATTACAGGTAGCCCGATGGATTCTGTTTTGTGGTATTCTGTCCCACATTCACCCTTTGGGTTACAGAATTGCAATGTGTCAATAAGTTGAAATCACTGCCTCTCAGAATTGGAGTGGAAATTTGAATGATTCAGATGAATCTGAGAAACTTAAATCTCCAAAACCACTATGCTTCTCTTGCCCGTGAAAGCAGACCTTCCTCCCATCTCCCTTCTCCTGCTTGAAGATCCTGAAATGACCCCATTCAGAGGATGTCAGTTCTCCTCAGTTTCTGATTTCCTGACTGAAAACACATGACATAGGCAGAATAACACTTTAATAATAACAACAGTAGTAATAAATTCTGTTAGTTTTACAAGGCTAGGTACACAACACATTCATAATCAATATTTGTTGGATGAAGAATTAGAAGAAGTCTTAGATGAGCCCACTTTGTATCAAACTCCAGATTCTGGTGATGCTTATCATAGCGAGAATCTAATAGGCTCCAAGATTATCTTCCTAAACTTATTTTTCTAAGTCTAATCTGATTAAAGAGAAGATAGTTAAACTAAATTTGTAAATGTAAAATGTCCTTCTTTCTGAACAAAAGTATTCTCCACTTCCTATTAATAAAAATAAGAATGAAAGACAGATTTTCCTAACACAAGAAAAGCCCTAAAGTAAAATTTATTAATTCTACCCCCAAGAGCTTTTTATTTTTTCAAAAAATTTTTTTATTTTTGTCTAAGTAATACATAAATATAATTCAAAAATAAAATGGGATGAAAAGACTCATAAAGAAAAGCAATAATCTTCTGTCTTATCTCTCCTCACATATCCATCTCATTCTCTAAGGGGAAACACTTGCCAAGTCCTTGCACTATTTATTTTGGCGGTTCACATCAAATCTGGAAATAATATCTGCAGGCTGCTATTATTTAATTAGCTATTTTTAATTTTATTTATTCACTACTATAATGTATGGGTATTTAGCTCTCTTGCCATCTCTTCTTCATCTTTCCATCTTTTCTTCACCTTTCTTCCAACACAGTTGTATAAAGTCTCATTTAAATCGTTAACATCTGTTTACACGTTTAGGAATTTGCGAAGCCAAGAAGTTTACAGTGATTATATTTCCTTTCCTGTACAGATTTCCTGAGTTTTTCTTTCCTTCATAAAATTTATTTTTAATAATAATTTTCCTTTTTGTAAGATTCAATAGAGTAGATCCTCTATGAAATTTTTCCAGAGACCTCCTCTTGGAGTCTTCTATTTTCCTAGTGCAAACCAGGCTGTTTCTCAGACTTATTTCATGATTATCATCCTAAGAATTTTCTCAGACTGTACTTCTGGATCCCATTCTTCCTCCTATTAGTTTATTTCTTCATTTTACTAGAGTATATCAAATTTCATTGAGAAATAAAAATTTTGTGGGCAAATAACACTTTTGCATACATAAAAATGCTTTTGATCCACACCTCCGCTTGAATTACAGGATGACTGACCATAGAATACTTAGTTGAAAGTCATCTTTTTCTCAAACTTCTGAAGATTATATCACTGCTATGTCCCTACCATCTCTTAGAACAATTCCTGGCATCTACTTGGCATTCAATAGATATTTGTTGAAAACACGAATGGATGAATGTAATGCTTTTTCAAAACTTTTTAATTCTCTTCTGTTTCCCGCCATATTTCTGTCTTTACTTTTCTCTTTCATTGCTGAAGTCCCCCCACCCCAAATATATAACAATCCTCTTTTGCTTATTCACATGTAAGAAAGAGGCTCTGAAAAGCTGATTGAGGTACTATCCACATGAGTAGTTCTCAAAATATGGTTCTCAGCATCATCTGGGAACCTGTTAAAAAGGCAAGTTACCTGGCTTCATCCCAAACTTAGTGAATCAGAAATTCAAAACATGAGACCTCTGTGTTTTAAGGAAACCTCCAAGTGATCCTACAAGTTTGAGAATCACATAGGTAGGGCCAAGGCTGGCAGCCACTGATTTTGAGTTACTTGGAGGGGAGCGAGCATTTACGTAGGGAGATCATTTCTATGGGACTGTTTAATTTCTTCAGGGAAGAAATCTTGGGTCTCCTGCCCAGAGGATAAATATCTAACAGCTAGTGTTCTGCTGGATAGTTGAGAGTGGGACAAGATGACCAAAACTTCTCATATGATAAGATGAAAAAAGTGATTCTTAGATCACTAGAACTGCTGTAATTTTTGAACAAAGAGCCCTGGTTCCAATTCTCAAAGAGATCTGGCTGTTTTGACCACTAATTAAGTTTTCTGTATCTCCTTTCTTAGACATGTGTACTTACCATAAACTCTCATCACCTGAGGTCACCTGAGTGTGTCTCTGCTCTAGCCAATCTGCAAGAAGCGGACAAACACAGTTTGAAATTACCAATACTTTGCATGATATGCACTCTTTGAATTACTTGCAACTCAAAAAACCAAGCAAGTGTGGTGCAAAAGCTTGGAAAACAGCAAAATTATTCCAGCTCTTCACTTTATAAAGTACATTTCCTATATTTCCCTCCAAGACCACTAGGTGGCACTTTCTGCTCTGTATATAATAACTATTGACGCCTTTCCTTTGGGACACCATTAATGGAGTTCCTTTTGGCATCTCCTCAAGATCTTGCCAGAGAAAGGTTGAACTTTGGTGATTCAGTTAGCCTTTGGGGCACTTAGTTTTGCTGTATTAGTAAAGAGTTGAATAACGCCTTGTAATTGTCCACCACTCAAGTTGCATTTATTTTCACTTTGCCCAGAGGGAAATCTGAATACTAAATTCCAAATTCAACAAAATACAACACAATTTTCTAATCTAGAGTTACAGTAAAATATTACTAACCCGATCACTCTGAGGATATTTTCCCCCTTGCAGTAGGGTCCAATAAAATGAAGTTTAAAAGTTACAGATGGTTCGTGCAAATAAATACTTCAAGACCCCTACAGAGAGCAGTAACAATGATCCTCTGGGTTTTATAGAAATTTTATTCGTACAAGTTTAAATAATATGCACATCAATACCTCATTGATCATCAGAAGATTTCTTATTTGAGAGGATCTCCTAAAGATTTGTCTTCAAATTTTTCCTATGTATCGAAATTTTACTCATTCTTTAAGAACATCTCCTGGTTCATTGCCTCTGATAAACCTTTACCACAACCTCTCTCTATCCTAAGCTGAATCAGGAGCCCCTCCTCAGTGCTCTGCATTCCACTCACATGGCACTTACCACACTGTCTTAGAATTATCTTTCTGTGAGTTATATCCTCCTTAAAGAGTGAAGCTGTGTCATAATCATTTCTATATCCTATTTTTATGCAGCACATTTCCATAGTGCACAATGGAGGTCTAGTTAGATTTTCATTTGGAAAACAATACAGGTTCTTAATTATTTAATCAGAATCTTTTAAAGTTACTCTTTTTTTTTTTTTGCGGTACGTGGCCTCTCACTGTTGTGGCCTCTCCCGTTGCGGAGCACAGGCTCCGGACGCGCAGGCTCAGTGGCCATGGCTCACGGGTCTAGCCGCTCCGCGGCATGTGGGATCCTCCCAGACCGGGGCACGAACCCGTGTCCCCTGCATCGGCAGGCGGACTCTCAACCACTAGCGCCACCAGGGAAGCCCAATCAGAATCTTTTAATGTTCATTCTTTTTCTTAAGAAGTCAGCAATCCAATTAATTTATGAAGTATATTACAAAGTAACACTAGTTAATATAAGGTGGGACTGGGCAAGAAAAGACAAACTTCCTGGAATGGTGGCGATGGCCAGAAACCGACTTGGATTTGCATAAGTGGTGGTTATTTTGTTGCTTCCTGTCCTCTAAGATGTCATGGGGTCTCTTAAAATATATGAGTTTGGTCACTTGAGCTTTTTCCTTAAAACCTCACCTTATGTCACTAATTCATATTTCACTTAAATGACATGTATTTTCATAAGATGAAGCAGGGCAAAACTGTCATGCAGTTGCTACAGTTTTCCAAAAAATTCAACAACAGTTGAAATGTCAGGTGTACAAATTATAGTCACTGGCATACAAATTATCACACAATGGCAGCTTCACAAGGTAAATATTAATGTGCTTCCTTTGAATTTCAGCAGGTTGTCTATGATTGGATTTGAGTATTTTCGGTATTTTTATGGAAATGTATAGAGACATTCTAAGCAGAGGTAATAAAACCTGATCTCAATAGTAAAGAGAAATTTTACAATGAATGATTTTTTTAACATCTCAGAGAATGAACTGTAAACAAAACTGACCAGGTGGTCAAATATGAAGAGAAAATATGATTAATGACCCTATCTATGTCTTGTCAGATGAAAAATGCTGGGCCTGTCTGAAGAGATACTAAAGGAACACAAGACAGTAAACAGCGTTCTTGCTCGGCCAGAAAAATCCCAGCTTTCAGTGTATAAAAATGTGTGAAAGTGACCCAGAAAAGATTCTCTCGCTGGAAAGTAGCCCAGCTTTCTGCTTCTTGCGCCAGCTTCCAGGCAGTCTGACAGCAAGACTAGACAAGAACCAGAACCGAACTGGGGAGGAAAGAGAATGAAGAATGTGAGTGATCAGGACTTTACTTCTGTTTATATGAAACCTCCCTTCATCAAGTGCTTCTCAGAAAAAGTAAAACTGCATAAAATAAACTCCTTATTTGGTTTCAATCATATCTTCACTAAGAGGCATAAACAGGCAGATTTAAATGTCATTTTATTTCATTTCCCTGCCTTGTGTTGTTTGGAGGGGATGCAATGGACCATATAATCCTCATTCTGGGATGGATCTCGGTCTCCTAAATGACAGGGACCTCTGTGTCTTTCCATTGTAAGAGTCAGAAAGCCCATAAGCCATAGGTTCAAGTTCAGGTGCTGACATGATTTTGAGACTTGGGCAAGTCATTCTATGAGCTTTGATATCTCCTAAAATAGTAATAATGGGGGAAACTATTCACAGGACTACCACATGAGTCAGAAAAAGTAATAATAATAACAGCCAAAATTTGTAATCTTAGAATAAATATCCAAAGAGTCATTGTTCACTGAGAGTTGGAATTACAGGCTGCACCAACTGCCTTAGTCCAAGAAACTCTTTGACAACAACTTTTCAGAGAACTGGAAAAAATAGGAGAAAAGAAATAAGTTTAATTGGATTCAGTTCTAAGTCTAATTAATGTGCCCAAGAAAAGATAGGCATATTCTGGCAACAAAAGTCACAGAAATCCAGGGTCTTGTCAGGGGGGAATAAGATAAACTGAAGATCTGGACTTTATATTCAAATTATATGCCATCAGGTGTGCATTCCTAAAACCTGGCTCATAAATTTTCTTCAAAATACCTTAAGCCTCTCCCTCTAGTCACATCCATCTCTCAGGGTGGAAAAAAATTTGTCTTTTGCTTTGGATGTGTCAAAAATAGAACATGTATACCTATTCCTTCAAACTGCAGTGCACTAACACATGTATTGTAATCATGTGGAAAGGCATTTAAATTGTTTTGCTGTTTGTAACATTTTATTTAGTAAACATTTTATTTTGGAAATGTATGTATGTAGACTTTCTCACGTATACCGTTTTGACAATGACAGGAAACATCCCTTCCAGGTCCTCTGTTTTGGAACTAAGCCAATGAAGCAGACAGGAGTAAATCTATTTTCTCCCTCAATATCATCTCACATTTTAATGTAAAATAAACAAGTCTGACACTTCAACAGCCAATACAATAAATTCAGACAGTGTGTGTTATTGGTGTGAAAATTCGAGAACTAAAGGGTTAAGCTCTGAAAACTGTCTCTTACCTATTCAGTTTATTTAACCTCTTGCAATGAGCAGAAATAATTCAGTTATTCCTAGTGTCATCTGTCTAAGGATTAATTCAGAGTAGAGCTAAGGACCTTTGCGGCTTGAGCAATTTCTCTCCTCAGTGTGACCTGAGGATACCTCTTTTCCACCATAAGAAATTTCAGGGCTTCCCTGGTGGTGCAGTGGTTGAGAGTCTGCCTGCTGATTCAGGGGACACAGGTTCGTGCCTCTGTCCGGGAAGATCCTACATGCCGCGGAGCGGCTGGTCCCGTGAACCATGGCCGCTGAGCCTGCGCATCCAGAGCCTGTGCTCCGCAACGGGAGAAGTCACAACAATGAGAGGCCCGCGTACCGCAAAAAAGAAGAAAAAAAGAAATTGCAATGCGAGCCACATGAAATATACTAATAACTCCCATCATTTTCAAATGTCCCAAATTTATACCAGCATTCAAAGAACAATTTTATTTTATTTATTTTTTTAAAAATATTTATTTATTTAGGCTGCACCAGGTCTTAGTTGAAGCATGCAGATTCTTAGTCGTGGCATGTATGTGGGATCTAGTTCCCTGACCAGGGATCTAACCAGGGCCCCCTGCATTGGGAGCGCAGAGTCTTACCCACTGGACCACCAGGGACGTCCTGAAAGAGCAATTTTAAATAACAGTTATCCCTTTGCAGAAGGCTATCCTCAAGCACTAGTTCAATTTACTATTGATAGACTTTATGGAAATAGAAATGTCACAAGAAACCTCCTTTCTAACATTAATTTTCATTATTGATGAAAAGCGAGGCATAAAGTACACAATGTTCATTAAAAAACAGCTTGAGTCACACAGAACAGTGCATCACATATTCAGGAAAAATATATTCTTTAACAGATTCCATTAGATGCAATGATCCGAGTTACGTACTGCAATTCTGATAAAGTTATTTGACATTTCAGAATAGAGAATTTCTATAATAGCATGATATTATAGAAATATATTTGGTCTTTGTCCCTGGTTCTTGTCACACAGCCCCTAAAACCCTTGGAACTTTCTAAGTGATAAGAGTGATAGGTATGGCTCTTGTTCTAATGAAATGACTCTTGGCCCCTAAATAGCTGCAGAAGGGAGGCTGATTGCCAGAAAGACCAAGCCTTGCTTAGAAGCTGAGAACTTTCAGCCTTACCTCCCAACTTCCTGGAAAAGGGGAGGGACTGGAAATTGAGTTATCAGTCTGCAGTGATTTAATCGTGCCTGTGTAATGAAATCTCCATAAAAATCCCGGGACAACAGGGTTCAGAGAGCATCCAGGTTGATGAACACATGGAGGTGCTGAGAGAGTGGCCTGTCCAGAGCGGGCAGCCATCCGCCCTCTCCACACCCTGCCCTGTGCATCTCTTCCATTTGACTGTTCTGTGTTGTATCCTTTTATAATAAACTCGTAATAGTATGTGCCCTCCTGAGTTCTACGAGCACTTCTAGAAAATTATCAAATCTGAGGAGAGGGTCATGGGAACCCACAATTGATAGCTCGTCAAGTCAGAAGTACAGGTAGCTCAGGACTAGTAAATGGTGTCTAAAGTGGGAACAGTCTTGTGAGATTGAGCCCTTACCTTGTGGGATCTGATATTAACTCCAGTTAGACAGTGTCAGAATTGAATTGTTGGACACCCAGTTGGTGTCCAGAGAGTTGGAGAATTGATTGGTGTGAGAAGAAATACCCCCACACATTTGGTGTCAGAAATGTTATGAGTAAAAGTAACAAGTGGTTAAAAAAATAAATAAGTAAAAGGGAAAATAAATTTTTAATATTTTATAACTTAAAAATAAAGTTAGAAATGAAAATTTATGTTCACATGAAACCTATACCCAAATGTTCATAAGAACTTTATTTGTAGTAACAAAATACTAGAAACCCCAATATCCTTCAAAGGACAAATGGTTGAGTAGACTTTGGTACATACAATGGAATACTACTCAGCAATAAAAAAGAATGAACTACATATAGATAATTGTGACAACCTAGAAAGTCCTCAAGGGTATTGTGCTGGAAAAAAAAAAATATTCAACTTCAAAAGTTGTATTCTGGGACTTCCATGGTGGTCCAGTGGCTAAGACTCCATGCTCCCAATGCCAGGGGCCCGGGTTGGATCCCTGCAGGGAACTAGATCCCACACGCTGTGTGGCATGGCCAAAAAAAAAAAAAGTTGTATTCTGTATAACAGCATTTATCTACATTCTCAAAATAACAAAACTACAGCAATGGAGAGCAGATTAGCAGTTTCTCCGGGGCAGGCATTTGGATAGGGGCTGCAAATCCAAAGATGTAGCATGATTGAGTTCTTTTGTGGTGATGGAACAGTTCTGTATCTTAACTGTGGGGTGGTTTCATGAATCTATACTTGGGATTAAATTGCACAGAACTGCACACACACACAAGAATGCAGGTTAAAAATTGGTGATAGCTAAATAAAGTCTGTACTCTGGTTAACAGAAATGTACCAGTGTCCTGTTTTTGATATTGTACCATAGCAATATATGATGACATCACCGGGGTAAGCTAAGGGGAGGGTACATGAGGCTCTGTACCATTTTGTAACGTCCCATGAGTCTACAATTATATCAAAATACAAAGTTGAAAAAAGTTTTTAAAATAGTTAAAATATTAATATTATTCACATCAACAGAGATTTAAATTTTTATCTTTAATTTCTTGCTAACATTCTCTTTTAATTTTATTATTTTTTAAGAAAAGAGGGTATTTTTTCCCATGTTACCCCAAGATAGCATATGTAGTTATTTTTCCATGAACTATCTCCAATTTCACTTCATTCTGACATGAAAATAGGATTCAGCATTTCACTGACTCCCCCATTTAAAAAAAATAGTCCGTTTCACAAGGCACTGGTGAGCCATACAGATTTTACTAACATTTTCATATGTGAAACATTGCATAATACACAGCAGTTTTACTAATACACATACACACACATCTCCTCTCAAATCAGTGTTCTCTGCTGTCCTTACTTGCTTACAGCCTCTTTTGTACCATGTGTCTCTTATTACTCTTGCACCCATGGCTGTGGCCTAGGCTTGGTTCAGTATTAAGTCAATACATACAGATAATTTTTGGGGTTTTTTTTCCACAAGAAGTCCAATCATGTGAAATTTATAATTTTGCTAATGCTTAAAAGTTTGTTCAATTTTATTAAAAATTGAACTGCTGGAAGGATAATTTTACATGTTACACAATTTTTAGCCAAATCACTAGTTCTGCTACTTACATTTTTCTGCCTTCCAAAAGCCAGGATTCCCAACACGTGCCCTTGCTTGTAATTTGTGATAACCTGAGAAATGTAAGCCAATCATCTCTCTTGACCAAGTTCTACTTACTTCTCTTTTGCGGAACAGCTCTGCCATATTATGTGCTATCTCAGCCACTTCTGGAATTAAGGTAACCACATTTCCTCTGTCTTATTTCACACATAAAGCAGTTATAACTTGTTGATTTATCCATTTAATTTGACAGGAAATATCAAAGTCATAATCATCACACTTAGCATTATATATCTTGCTGAATGTGTATATTCAGAAAGCTAAAATGATAGAATGTTATTTGTTATGTTACTACCTTAACTTTAAAAAGTGAGTAAAAAGAAATCATGTATTAGAGAAAATAACAACAGTATTTGCTGTACAATGTGGGCTGTGTTAGACACATTGATTTGTTTGTCAAAAATCTCCTGCTTTCTTGAGAAATGTTCTCTCACCTAGGCGGTTACTATAGGAACAGTCATTTTCAGAGCTACTTCATGTTATCTTGTGAAAGCTGATTGTTAGCATCTCTTCCAAATTCACATTCCGTGCTATCACATTGGGAAAATGGCCGTGGTGAGAGTATTTATACCTCAGAGATGGCAATCACTACAGATTGGTCCCTCCAGGCCCCCAAAATCCTCCTTTCGCACCCCTCTGCCCACCTCCCTCACCCCTGCCCTGCTCCAAATCAACACACCACTACATTTGGTACACTGCGGCTCTGGTTTGGGCTATAGTTTATACAGAGGTGGATACCTGACTCCAGCTGAAATCAATCAGTTCTTTTCCTATAACTTGTGAAACTGGAATTGAAAATAAAAGCCAATTTCTCTTCAGTGGCTGAAATAGTAATAAGCAAATCAGGAGATATTGGAGAGAAAGGAAGAATGCTTATTACTATTTAGATCAGAAAACCAAAGACAAAGGGCCTACAAAGAGAGAGAGAATTATAAAATAGATGTACAGAGGTGAGGAGAAATGAGAGATGGTGAGATGATTTAGGGATATATAAGCCCTTCTACTTATTCCTTGAAAACATCTGCATTTCTATCCACAGGTTCCATTAAATACTTCATTTTCATTATAACAAATTATTCTTTGTGCTAATTTAATTTAGATAAGATTTCTGACCTTGGCAATCTAGAAGCTTCCTAATATGTGGAACCTCAAATATTTGCTGATTTAATCTGAAGACTTCTCAAATCCTCTCATTTAGTATGTATATATTTCAAAAGCATGATTTTCACAATAAGAGTTAAACCTCAAAGTAGCTTTTGAAATTAACTTAAAACATACACACACATAACTTGAGAGGAAGAGAACAAATGAATTAAATGCTCAGCAGAATTAAATTTGTGTGCCTGCCTTATACCAGGTGATCAATAAATATGAGAATTTCTTCAATTAAGTCCATGTGTAGTGTTAAATGGTGTCATATGGACCAAGCTCTTCACTTAAAAACCAAGGAACAAAAATGTTAGAAAACAAAATAAGAATTTGGGTAGCTGGCTTGGTCATTACAACTTGCACAAATATTCTACTAGCCCACTGAAAATGAATCTGATTAAAGAAATTCAGTAAATAAAAGAAAAGTTCATGTTTTGTCCCAGGATCACCATGCTGGTTTGGATCCTGAAGAGCAAGGAGACGAGCTGAGAGCTGAGTTCTGGTCCCAGCCCTACCTTTTGTCAATTGTATAATCATGAAAAATTGCCTCACCTTTCTAAGCTTCCACTTCCTCATCTGTAAAATGAAGATAATAACAGCATTTATCCACTGGGCTATAAGGAAACGTCAGACAGTTCATGGAAAGCTCTTGGCACAGATTGTAAACAGGCAATAAATACAATCTATCATAATAATGATATCATTACATTATTGTTTCTATTATTATTATTATCATAATGGAGGTTATTATTATTATAATAATAAGGTTTCTTGTAAGAACCTTTAACTAGTCTCCTTAGATCCAGCCTCACCCACTTCAACTACCCAAACCCTCTTAAACACCATTTCCAGGTTAATATTCTCATGATTTTCCTTCAGCCTTTCCTTCACTGTCCAATTCTGAAATCTGTAATGAGTCAAAATTATTCATTGAATAAACTATAATCCCCTAGCCTGGCATCCAACGTCTTCAATGTGTAGTCTTAAACTGCCATTCTGGAATTGTTACTATCAGTCTGTGTACCTTATGTATAGTCCTTCTCTATTTGCCCTTAGTGTCTGTCTGCCTCCATATTTTGCTCATTCTCACCTTTTCATCAGACATGCAACCATCCTCACAACCCCTGATTTACCTGTTGAAATGTTGCCTGTATTAGTTTTCTATTGCTGCCGAAACAAACTATCACAAATGTCGTGGTTTAAACACAAATTTATTATCTTATAGTTCTGTAGGTTAGAAGTCTGATACAGTCTCAACTGGGCTAAAATCACAGTGTCGACACAACTGTGTTCTCTTTTGGAGGCTCTAAAGGAAAGTCCACTTTCTTGCCTATTCCATTCTAGAAACCTCCTGCATTCCTTGGCTTGTGGTCCACTTTTTCTGTCTTCAAAGGCAGCAATGTTATATCTCTCTGACTACTTCTATCTCCCATTGTCACATCACTTTCTGACTACACACAGCCTCTTCCCATCTCAAGGTCCCTTAACATTAATCACAACGTCAAATTCCCTTTTGCCAGGTAAGGTAACATATTCACAAGTTCAGGGCATTAAGAAATGGACATCTTTTAGGTGTGTGAAAGTGGGCGCAGCTGGGTGGAGGGGAGCAGAATTATTCTGCCTACCATACTTCCCATTCATTTTTAACCTTGGCATTCTAACATACAGGTAGTGGAATGGTAATTGGCAATTAGGTTTAGAGGGTAATTTCAAACATATTAAATTTATGCATTTTCTTTGATTCCATGTAACTCCACATCTATGAAATCTATGCCACAGAAATACTTACACATTTATTCATTCAAAAATCCTTATCAAAAGTATATGATACCCCAGGTATTTTTCTAGTTTCTAGGAATAAAGAGAGAGCACTCGGTCTCAAGCCACTAGTGGAAGAAAGCAAAAAAATAAATAAATATGCATTATGCTAAATGGTGATAGATGCTGGTTTTGGTTGATCAGACCAAAATCTTTAGAGTTTTTCTTAATTCCTCTCTTTTCCATACATACATATCTAATTCATCAGCAAATCTTCCTGACTCTATCTTCAAAATATGTAAGAATTCAACCACTTTATTGTGCACAAATATGCATCTACAAAAATGTTTCCCAAGATACATCAGGACATTATTACTAGATGAAGAGAGATCAAGTAATGAGTAGGAAACAAAGAAACAAATATCTACTCTGATATCCTATATATCTAACATGTATCTAACACAAACTCTAGCCAAGTAATCAGCAGTTATAACAACACACTGACATATCATGAAGTCTTCACAGCTATCTACCAAATTTTTATTATTGCATAAATATTTTTAAACCCTACCTGAAGATACATTCTACTATGGTGATATCTATTGGATAGAACATTAAGTGGGTAATAAAAAGCAGTATATGGCCATGTACAAACCAATATAAGTAAAAGCTAGAATGATAATGTAGCATTAAGATGGCACCAAAGTAAAATCTCAGATTTCCTGGAACATAGTTGGTGGGCCAGGGGCTATTGTACGCAGATCTATGTCATAACCTCTTCTGTTCAAACAACATAATATTGAAAGTCATAAGAGTGCATAGTCCAGTAAATATGAATTAAATGCAAGTTAATCATATCAAGTGTGCCGTTAAACATATCTGTGTTTGGACTTCCTTTGTGGCACAGTGGTTAAGAATCCACCTGCCAATGGAGGGGACACGGGTTCGAGCCCTGGTCTAGGAAGATCCCACATGCTGCGGAGCAACTAAGCCCATGTGCCACAACTACTGAGCCTGTGCTCTAGAGCCCGAGAGCCACAACTACTCCAGCCCGCGTGCCTAGAGCCCGTGCTCCGCAACAACAGAAGCCACCGCAATGAGAAGCTCGTGCACTGCACGAAGAGTAGCCCCAGCTCGCCACAACTAGAGAAAGCACAGCAACAAAGACCCAACACAGCCAAAAATAAATTTATTTTAAAAAAATCATTTCTGTGTTTAAAATTGTGCTGTGAATACAGGTCAGAACCACAAGCCACCATTTAACCTCTGCTAATATGATTTTCTGCCTAAGTGCTTGCTGCTATGATTCAAAACAGTATGTGTCATGAGGTAAAAGCAGGCTCTAATCTTTGGTCTATATTCCAAACAAAAGTGTGTTGACTTTCCTCAGAAGAACATCTTACTTGAAGACTAATGAGAAGAGTAAAAAAAAAAGAAGCTCTAAAAAAATTTTTTAAAGTCCTTGAATTTGTTTAATGACTAAACTATTATTATTTGGTCTTATTTGACTGTTTTCCTTTGCTTCTGTACTTTCTCACTTCTCTGATTAAACTTATCCTTTGGCTAAAGTTTCTCTGCAGACAAAAGTGGGGGAAGGACCATAGGGTCCTGCTGTGTTTCAGTAGGGTACTTTATTTTAGTATAAGAGCCAGGTAATTAATATCCTTAGTTGACAATTCAAATGGGCTTTAGAGTACAAAATATCTGGAATCTGTATTCTTGATCTTCCTTAATACCCGGATATAATAAGGATTAAGTAGTGGCTGCAAAGCACACCCGGGGCTTATAACAATTACTTGGATAGAAGATGAACTTCCTCTTGACTCAGTAGCTGAGAGTTGTTTACTATAATTTACTTATTTTATTCAAACCCTGTTTTGGCTGCCAATTGTTTGGTGTAAAATTATTTTTCTTTAATGACAATATTGCCAAGTGGATGGATTCAGAAATTTTATTGACCAACACAATTTTAGCTTAAGAGCCAGTTTAAAAAATTGCACAAAGCTAAAGTACAGAATTTAAATGATTAAAGTAGTTGGATGAGGGCCAAAATTTCCAAAGGGATTCCATATTGATTTCATTTTACTTAAAGCACATTTCAGAGCAAACAGGCATTGAAAGCAAATATATCTGCTGGATGGTAATTGCAGTTTTCTGCAGAGGTCATTGCTAGGCCCTCAGAGTCAACTGTTTATTTCGTCCTAGAATGAAATCAAGTAGAGTCCAAGGGCACAGGGAGCACCACCTTTGAAAGAGGCCTCTCTTTTATTACCCTCCTTCAAGCATCTTCTGTCTTCTCCTCAGAAACTCCCATGCCCCTTCCTGAGGCTTTTCTTCTGGGCAAAAGAACTCTTACTCCTTGCTTAACAGAATAAAGCATCTGATAAACTATTTCCAACAAAATACTAGTGACAACTATATTAGCTTCATCCTCCTTTTTGACACAGCCAATTCCAATTTTAACCCACATGTCAGCATACCCAACCTCCAACGTAATCCTGGATCCCTCCTCCTAAAATCTGTGCATTCCTACGGTTAACCCTGTCATGTCTCTAATGGGTCTTGAATTTTTGTTCCCAAGAGTTCTTCAATATCACCTCCCATGACTAAGGTGTTCCTCATGTAGAACTTAAGTTTATTTCCTTGTGTTCTGCAAAAAGAAAACTAGTAAAAGAAAAAAACAGACAAATCATTTGTGTCATAGCCTTTTGTGAAGACCTGGAGACAAGGTTGTATAGCAGCAACACACACAACCAATTCAATATTATGTCCCCCAGGAATTCCCTGGTGGTCCAATGGTTAGAACTCCACACTTTCACTGCTGAGGATGCTGGTTCCATCCCTGGTCCTGGAACTAAGATCCCCGCAAGCAGCTCAGGGGGCCAAAAAAACAAAAAATTAGTCCACCAACTTTAAGAGAAGCATCCTCTACTGTTGCTCAGCTCCCTCTTTCCCTCTATTCAAACACCAGCATTTCAAAAATACCACCTCTGGCTTCCTTTTTTACATCCAAAGACTCATCCATATGCTATGATTAAACGTAGGTCATTTTGTCTGAATCTAATTTTTCTCCTCATCTCCCCAGTCTCTAAAGGCAAGGGAGTCGAATGGAGATTTATTTAGCCAATGAAAAGAACTGTGTCACACCCTCTACGTTGTAGAATGGGCTAGGGTTCATTTTTATTTTAAATAACTATTATTTCATTCTGTAACATTATACAGCCTTTCTTACTGGGTTAAGTGTTTCTCCACGTAATGCATTAAAACAATCTCTTTGGATCTCTCTTTCCAAGAGACTATGAGCTTTTCAAAGTCAGGAATCAAGTCTAATTGTTTCGTTTTTACTGTTTATTACGAAAAATATTCTCATGAACTCCTGGTACTCATTACCCAGCTTCATCAATTATCAATTTATGGCCAGTCTGGCCGTTTATACCTTGCCTCCTTGCTGTCTCCAACATATAATTTTGAAGAAAATCCCAAATACCATAAAATTTTATCTGTAAAAATTTTTGTATGGATCCCTTAAAGATAAAGACTCTTTTAAAAGCACATAACCATAATAGCACTATCACAAAAAAATATTAAAAGCAATTGTTTTATTTTACCATGATTTGTTTTCTAAGCCTCCCTTCTATTACACAACACCTGGCACACGGAATTGCCCAACCACTGTCTCCTGAACTACTAAACTTTCAGGAATCTTCATTTTGAAAAGGCAGTATTCAATCTCTCCTCTCCTTCCAAAAAATTCTTCAAACTGCTCAAAACTCAGTTCAATATTACCTTATTTTTTTCAAAAATTATTTAACCTTTTAAGTAGATAATACATTTATATGATTCAAAATTAAATAAATAAATATATAAATATATATATATAATTACCTTCTCTGTGAAAACTTCCCTAATTCTCCCAAACACAGTTAATCACTTCCTCTTGAAGGCTTTCATAATACACCATCCATCCCTTTAATATGAATCTAAATATTATTTATTATAAATATTCATTTAGTTGTCTGTGTTCCCAAATTTAGTCATCCCTTCAAGGCAGTAATTGAGCCTTGCTTATATCACAGTAACCTCAACGTCCAGAGTACCTGGTCATAAGAGGAATTTTATAAGTATTTGATGAAAAGGAAGAGGAAGAGAGGGAGTACACAAGAAGCTGGGGCTCAGTTATGCTCCCTGTAGTAGGAAGTCTACTGGAGCAATCCCATAGCCCCACATGAGACCCACTCCACTCTGAAGTAAACGTATATGGACAGAGATGCTTGTTTCTTTTAGATATTTTCTATCTCTAGCATCTAGAATAGTGCCTAATAAAAGTTTAATACATATTTGTTGAAATGAATGAAGAAAAGGCCTTTGCCCTACACAAAACACTGATGAGTTGATATGCATTCTTTTTTTTTTTTTTTTGCGGTATGCAGGCCTCTCACTGCTGTGTCCTCTCTCGTTGCGGAGCACAGGCTTCGGACGCACAGGCTCAGCGGCCATGGCTCACAGGCCCAGCCGCTCCGCGGCATGTGGGATCTTCCCGGACCGGGGCACGAACCCGTGTCCCCTGCATCGGCAGGTGGACTCTCAACCACTGCACCACCAGGGAAGCCCTGTTGTGCATTCTTAAGTTAAAATGCTTACTACATCAACATTTTTTAATGACTACCTGCTGTCACAAACGTTTTTGATAAATTAAGCATTTCTACAAGCACGTGTCACTTGTTTTCAAACAAGGATATCTTCCTCTCAGAAGAAGTATATACTATTTATTGCCTTAAAGGAATGCCTAACTAATAACCAGTGGCCTCCTAGGAATTTTATTTCAGTGTAAAAACCACCAATGTAATCAGTGCCTTCAGGTGCCAAATCCAAAGGCATAGATGTTTCTGATCTTTATGCAAATGGCGACTCAACAAACAGATTTTTTTTTTTTTGGTAGCACCCGGGCTCAGGAGTTGTGTCTCGTGGGCTCCAGAGCGCAGGCTCAGCAGTTGTGGTGCACAGGTCTAGCTGCTCCATGGCATGTGGAATCTTCCCGGACCAGGGCTCGAACACGTGTCCCCTGCATTGGCAGACGGATTTTCAACGAGTGCACCACCAGGGAAGTCCCAACAAACAGCATTTTTATTCCCTCCTTCAGGGGAACTGGATCCATTACCCAGATCTGGCAGGGAGGGCAAGCAGGTGGTAGCAAGATCTGGATAATTTAATTTACTGAGAAGGAAATTATATTCTCCTTATCCTTGGTTCAGGAGCTCAGTTTGATTTACTCTGACCTGGAGATGTTATTTGTATACTTGTTTGGTTGGCAATGAGCTTCGGACAATTGAGTCAGAAACCTCTAATAAATGCTATGGGTTTCCTTCATCCTGGAATCAGCTTGAACAGACAGTCAAAGGCAAATCACCCCTTTACCTTTTATATATATATATATATATATATATACACACATTTATTTATTTATTTTTCGCTGCGTTGGGTCTTTGTTGCTGCGTGTGGGCTTTCTCTAGTTGCGGCAAGCGGGAGCTACCCTTCATTGCGGTGCACGGGCTTCTCATTGCGGTGGCTTCTCTTGTTGCGGAGCACGGGCTCTAGGCACGTGAGCTTCAGTAGCTGTGGCCCGTTGGCTCAGTAGTTCTGGCTCACTGGCTCTAGAGCACAGGCTCAGTAGTTGTGGCGCACGGGCTTAGTTGCTTCGTGGCATGTGGGATCTTCCCGGGCCAGGGCTCGAACCTATGTCCCCTGCATTGGCAGGCGGATTCTTCACCACTGTGCCACCAGGGAAGTCCCGAAAGCATTAATTAAAGTTTTATTTATAATAGCCCCAAACTGTAAACAACCCAACAAATAAATAGATAAATTGATGTATTTCTTTACAATTGAATGCTCCTCAGCAATAAAAAAGAATAACCATTGATACACACTAAAATGTGAGTTAGTCTCAAAATAATTATGCCAAGCAAAAGAAGCCAAACAAAAAGTACACCTGTTCACTTATATAAAAGTCTAAAAAATGCAAAGTAAACTGTAGTGACAGAGAACAGACCAGCAGTTATTTGGGGAAGGGGAAAAGAAAAGAGGAAAGGGGAGGAATTACAAAGGAACACAGGAAATTTGAGGGAGTGATAGGTACATTCATTATGTTAATTGCAGTGACAGTTTTATAGGTGTCAAAACAGGTCAAATTATACACTCTAGATATACATGGTTTATTGTTAAGTTCAATTATACCGCAATAGAGCCATTAAAACAATATATCTCTTTAAGGATAGGGGCCAAATATTAATCATATTTGTATCCCTGAGTTCTGGATGCTGTTCTAGTACATCATAAGCACACAACAGCACAACAAGAAGTAGCAGTCAGTAAATGAGATAAGAAGAAGATGGTGTCCAATGACTGCGGTCATGTAGGTTGACTTTGGACAAGTAAATTCATTATATCTTAGTTTCTGCAAGTGATTGCATAATATTTATGCTGAAGCCTGAATCATGGGAATATTTTTGTTTTTTAATAAATATTTATAAAGGACTTAACATCATAAGTATAAATGTAATTTTTTGGGTGAAACTTTAATACATTATTTTCTGTAGTTAGCTTCAAATATCCACTGCCTTTTGACACACTCTTTATTTAGAGCAAAAGGAAAAAAAAAAAAACAATAGTCTGTCATTTGCAAAGTAAGAAAAGAAAGAAGAAAAGTAAAATTATTTTATCTTCAATTAAAGCACAATAGAAAGTAAAGTGTTTAAGCCCCATTAAAAATATTTGGCAATAGATACAATACTGAACAATTCTGTCACTTTACAGCATAAAAAGAAATAACTATGAAATATAATATATCCATTTAATCTGGGTTAAAAATTTATAATAAAAATATAGATTATCAATATGCTGAAATTCACTCTTTGGCACCTCCATCTTAAAAAATCATCTCACTCTATAAGTCTATCTATATCTACGGTTATTGTTGAATCTGAATATAGAATTGGACAGAAAATCTCTGCCAAGGCATTCATCACCCAATAGGAAAACGAAAAAGAGAGAAAGTTGGTAAAAAAAGAAATACAAATGACTCTTAAATATATGAAAGATGTTCACTAAGTGCAAGTTAAAACTATAATGAGATATCATTTTTCATCTATCAGATTGGCAAAGATCAAATATTGATAAATTCCTGTGTTGGCAAGTGTTAGGGAAGGAAGCATTTTTATTCTTTGCTGGTGGGAATGCAAATTGACACACAACATCCATGGAAGACAATTGGGCAATATCTCTCAAAATTAAAAAGTAAATATCATTTAGCCCAGCAAACATATCTCCTGCTGAGTGTAGTACTTCAAAATGGTGTTCACTGGGAATAAATGCCAGTCATGCAAATGTCCTTTTTCTTAATATAATATTTTCTATTAACATAATTATATGAATATAAGAGAGATCATCTAATATAAAATTTGAACTATGGTATAGATTGCTGAGATTACAGTTTCCACATCATATTTTTTCTCATTTAGTCTATAAATTTTCATCAAATGTGTCCAATGCTTTTTTCTTAAATGACCTAGCAGTCCTATCTGAAAAACAGAGACAATACATAGCCATGACTACACGATATTGGACCCAAAATGTCTTATTTATGTTTATTCCTTATCTTATTTATGCACAGGCACAACACATCTGAGGATTTCATTACAGATGTGTTAAATTAATATGGAGGCTAAGAAAGAGTAAAGAACTGATACTAATGGCAAGGAAATTTTAATCTCATGACATCAGTGATTTTACATAGGGGTAAGAGGGGTCTCTTTTTGATTCAGAGTCCAAGCAGTATTTACCAAAGCAAACTTAAAATAACCCCCCCCAAAACACAGCAAATGGAGCAGAAAACTGTAACATCAGGAAGTCATTTTTTATATATAATGCAAATAAATAGTCAGCCAGTGGTTTGCTGAACATCTTAGAAGTAAACATATCCTTTTATAAAATGCTATTAATAAAGGCTTGATACTTAGACTGCACTTTGAGTAGTGCATAATCAAAGAACGGCTTTGTAATGAGAGCCCTAAAAGAGGAAACTGACATATATTATGTGGGACAAGACCCACATGAGACATACAGAACAAAATAAAGATAGGACTGGAATGGAAACTATTTCTCTGCTACAATAGATATGATGTCACTAGATTCTTAGCAAAGGAAATTGGGGATTATTTCTGAAACCATTGGGAATCCTTTAAAATCTGTTATACATAAATACGTGAGGTAAAACATTTCTTATTCCAAAGTTTGGGTTTATTTATTCCCAACAACTCATTTTATTATCCTTATCATGTACCCAGTTGGAGATATCAAAGTAGTGCAAGACTTCTGTCTATGGAGTTGCAGTCTGGGAATAGCCTGCCTTGCAGAATTCTCTTGTAATGAAGCCTATTTCAATCTTGAAAGGCAACACGTTATACTAATTTAGATTTTTCCAAAGTGTATTCTTTGAAAAATTAGACATAACTGATGCTCCTTAGTTTGCAGGGTAAAGGGTGAAGGGTGAAAGGAGAAGATGTAGTGTGATTTCCATGGTTCGAAATGCTTACTATTAGACCTCTCTTGGAAATCAATAAAACACATTTACTTATTAAAGATGAAAAATTGTTGCAGTAAAGAACTCTCTTTAGGACTTCCCTGCTGACGCAGTGGTTAAGAATCCACTTGCCAATGCAGGGGACACGGGTTCAATCTCTGGTCCAGGAAGATCCCACATGCCTCGGAGCAGCTAAGCCCGTGCGCCACAACTACTGAGCCTGCACTCTAGAGCCCGCGAGCCACAACTACTGAAGCCCGCGCGCCTAGAGCCCGTGCTCCTCAACAAGAGAAGCCACCGCAATGAGAAGCCTGCGCACCGCAACGAAGAGTAGCCCCTGCTCGCCGCAACTAGAGAAAGCCCACGCGCAGCAATGAAGACCCAATGCAGCCAAAAATAAATAAATAAGTAATAATTTAAAAAAAAAAAAAAAGAAACCTCTTTAACTTTATTTCTCAAATTAACTTGATCAAGGAAAGCTTTTCAACCATAATATTAAATAACACACTGAAGATGTAATATTTCACAGAACAAGCTTTGGAAGAATACACTACTTGGTGATAGAGATAAGGAGCAAGGTGCCTAGATTGTAACCAGACCCATATACAGAAACTATTTTCTCCCACCCCATATTATAAACCTATTAAAGACATAGACTGATGGTTTAATAACTAAAATCCAAGAACAGGAGTATAATTTGAAACATCTTGGCTAGAATGACTTCTTGGGGAGTCTATCTTCAAAAGTTTAGTCAGGGAGCAACACTGCTGAATTATATTGCTAAACAAATGGAAGGAATATGGAAGAATGTAATGGTCATAAAAAGGGAATGAGTCATGAAACATCTATGTGGTTTAAGAAAACACAATCTCACTAAGAAGGCTTTAGAGGGAAAGAAGTTGTCCAAAACCCCAACAGGAAGTTTCCTGAGATAAGAAAAGGTATAAAAGTCAAGAATTATGGGTAGGGGATCACTGGAGAAATTAATTCCATCTTACCAATATAGATTGAGAAACTGATCTTATGTCCAAATTTACACCTGTTATCTCAGCATAACAGCTGATAGTATCCACTTTTACTCTTAAAAAGTGTTTCAATTTGGATAATAAATTATATGGGACCTCCTATCTATTGAACACCTACCATCTGCCATGTGTACTAAGCAGTAACCAAAATTTCTTTTGATACGGTATGTGCCTTGCCATCAAAAAGTGAACAATCTCATTATAGAGGCAAGAATAGTATGTCTGAAACAATCTGAAAACAATGAAAGGTTTTCTAGTTTAAGGTTAATATCTAGTATAGCAAATAAATTGCAGAAGAAAGCAGCCAGGGGAGAGGGTAGAATGCAGCAGAAGTGCTGGGGAAGATAGATGGATAAGCTTATTACCTAGAACCCAAACTTGAATCACTGTGTCCTTGAGTGGGACAAGGGTGCAGACAGACATGACTGACTGACTCTAGCCGGGGACCTTCAGGCTGCCTCTCCTGCTGCAAGGGAACTAAGACTACATTCCTCGAAGAAGTCTCCATTTTTTAAACCACTTTCTTCAGATTAGAATGTCAGATAGTGCTTCCATATCAAATATACTACCCCAAGTACAAATCAGGACTCTGTTTCCCATCTTTTTCAGACTGCAAATATACCAAATTTTGAATTTTATTACTTTCCAGAAAAGGGCAGGTTTTTGACATCCAGAAACCAAATTATAGGACCATTTTGCCCCCAGAACCCTTTCCATGACTAGGGGAGCCTCTGGATCTTGGCCTTTGCTTCATTTTTCACCATTTTAGCAGTCACTTGCTGAATATCAGCTCCTATGTTCAATTTGCTCCCAATGTTCTCTGGGGTTAAACTATGCTAGTTTTCTAAAAACTAATTCACTTTACCAAGTCTTTCTTCTGAGCGGAGTCAGTTTTGTGCTCATAAAAGCAATCTTTACTTAACATTCTGTGAAATTTGGTGGCCTAGGAAGATGACACATGCCAAGTATGGCACAGAACCCAACAGTCTGTTTTCACAGGGAAAGGAGATGAATGATGCGATGCAATCGTCCCTCTGCGAGCAGCAGACCTAATAAGAAAACAAGCCTTTCATGTGGAGGCTTCATAATGCTTTTCACTGAGTTCACACAGCAACTTCAAAGCCCTTCTCTGTCAAGAGTAATTATCTCCAATTTGCAAAGCAGCACACAGTCTTTTCACAGATCACACAGTCCCCCTCAGATCTGAAGCTGTCTGGATGTGGACTCTGGATAGCACGTCATTTCTTGTACAGGAAGCAAGAGCCTCCTGATTCAGCCAAGAGGCTGAGAGAAGAAGGGGAACACCTCTAATTAAAGACTTCCCAAAGAGCTATGTCCTTTGTGCTGGCAGGCTGCTCACAGGGGTCCAAGAGCCCAAGTCAGCACAACCTGAAATTAAAAGACAGCCCTAATACTCGGATCACTCAAATAGGATCCTAGTGTATGGGGCACCTCTCATGAGCAAGTCAATCCCAGTGCTATATAAGACAGAGTAAACTAATAAAATGGACAAAACAGTGACTTGTGCAACCTTCGCTTAGTCCCTACAGCACTACTGTGAAACAAACCACATGGCTCTTCACACAATCAACTTCTGGCTGTAAAACAGAATAAAATTCACATTTTATTCAGAGCAGTTGATATTTCTTCAACATAAGATTTTTTTTAAAGAATGAATGATAAAATATAAAAGGATTTCTAGGATCCTGTCTCATTCTAATATGCAATCTTTTACATAAGAATTTTTATCTTTTTGTGCATCTTGCTAAAAGGTATGAAAAGTGCGTGGTGGCTCTTAACAATTGTAAATCAACTTTCCTAGGATTTCTAGCTTTCATTTTTAATTAACTTTACAGCTAAATTCTAGGAATAATTGCTAAATTTCTACCACCATTTCTTTTAGATAGGACTGATTTGAAACCAGCAAGAATTGACTTTACACAGACCCTTTTCCCCAATAGATTGTTTTAATTAATTTTAATTTTTAATCGAAGTATTACATTTACAATTGTTTGGGGGGTGTATACAAGACTAAAAGATTTGTAACAACAAAAGACTCATAATAACAGCAACCAAAAAAAATAAATAAATAACAGTTCCACGTTCTCCTTGCCTGCCACTTTTCTTGTCCTGTTTACAGTTTTAACAGCTTCTTTAATATTTATTTTCAAGACCCTAAAAAGTGGGTATGTACAAATGTCTCTCAACTCATCATAATTTATTTACTAACTTTTCTAATACCATAAGTTATTTCACTCACCCTCTTCTCCTCCTTCTATTTCTGTCAATATAATTATAATATTTTTTCTCTCTCTCCACCATATAAACCCAAATGCACAGTTTTCATTATTATAATTATTTAAATATTCATTACTGCTGTGTTTCCAGGAATTGATAATAGCCTCATTTTTAAAATTTCTTTTATCTCTAACACACTCCAGCAGCTCTACAAAATACCTTACAATACACTTTTCAGTTCAATCAAACCTGCCAGATAAGTTCTCGATAAACTCACTCCAGCTGTCCCCTGACCTCCTGCTCCAATCTGGACTGACTGCTCTTTAGGCCATGCATTATCCTGGAAATTCCCTTTGCTGGCATCTTGAAAATTTTCTTCGCCTTTCTTGTTTTGGACATGACGTTTCCTAAGTCCAAAATATTTTTTTTCTTAGTTTACTCACTTATTTTGTTGAAGATATACTTTTCAGTATCTTTCTGAGGAGAAAAAGGTTTGGGAGTTTACATGTCTGACAATATCACTGCTCCACTATAATACCTGATCAATATGCTGTTATATATAAAATATGTCTTTCAGCTTTTAAATTCCCATTGAGATGTCTGATGTTCCATTTTCTGTTGCTCTTCTTTGTAACTAAATTTTTCTCTCTAGAAAATTTTGGAAGGTTTTTTTTTTTTTTTTCTGGTATTTTAATGCGTTGGAAAGAGTTTGTCATTTTTTGTGCTGGAAATTTAGTTGGCTTTTTCAATGTAGAATCACAAGTGTTTCAACTCTGGGTAATTTTCCAGTAATATTGAATTGATAATTTTTCCCTTTCTGTTTATTCTCTCCCTGCTGGAATTTATGTTAGTAGGATGTTGGACTTTCAGAAATAAGGTTATCTTTATTTTCTTATCTTTCTCTTCTATTATCTATTTCTTTGTCTTTTCATTTTTCTAGGGATTTTCTTAACTTTATCTGTTGACCCTTCTTTTGAATTTGTTTTTATTTGGCTATCATAGTTTTAATTTCGTGAAGTTCTTTCATAATGTGATTATTCCTTTTAATTGTATCCTGTTCTTGACTGATGGATGTCATACTTTTATTATCTCTGGAAAAATAATGACTTTAATTTCTTTGTTTTCTTCTACTCTCTGAATCATCTCCCCTTCCCCTTCTTTTCTCTGTTTGTTTGTTTGTTTTGATGTCTCATGCTAAAGGCTTTATTCACATATCTAGTGCTCCTTAGCTATCATTTTAGGATCAGCAAACTATGACCCTAGGGCTAAATCCACTCACTACCTGTTTTTGTGAAACCTTGGTTTCACTTTCTCCAGAGGTTAATCTCCAGGCTCCAGTAGGAGTGAAGAGGGGTAGTAACCTAAATAGCCAGAATGGGGGTGGAGACAAGGTAAACTAACGGCTTCTTTTACAGACTGTTAAATAACCCCCCAGTTTGGGGTCCCTTTACATACCATTTTATGCCTTCATTATGGATCACCTGATATCTCCAATTTCTGATATTTTCCAAGGTTCTATCAATACAAGGCAAATTAACTTGCTTGTCCAAAAGGAAATTTCTGTCCACTGTGGAAGTGAGACATTCACCCAATACACAAACTCTTGGTTTTTGGAGAGCCTGAGGAAATGTCACCTATACAACCAAAAGCTGGCTTATGTGCTAAGATCACTATCTTGAGGAACGCAACTCAGGATCAATACATTCCATGATGCAAAGATTTCCTAGAGGCATAATTGTATGCTGCAGAAGAGCCCTATAAAGAAGAGTTAAGGACAGAGAAATAAAAATCGAAAGGTAGGATTTCCCTGGTGGTGCAGTGGTTGAGAGTCCGCCTGCCGATGCAGGGGACACGTGTTCGCGCCCCGGTCCGGGAAGATACCACATGCCCGCGGAGCGGCTGGGCCCGTGAGCCATGGCCGCTGAGCCTGCGCGTCCGGAGCCTGTGCTCTGCAACGGGAGAGGCCACAGCAGTGAGAGGCCCGCATACCGCAAAAAAAAAAAAAAAAAAAATTGAAAGGTAACCAGAATGAAGCCATTTGGTAGTGATGTTGCCAAATATAATCTAGAGTCTAATCGGATATCTGCTTAATGACCTTTGAGATTTCAAGGGAACGTTTTTCTGCCACTGACTCAAGGATGTCATTAACCACATTTCAAGTAGCCCAGAGTATGACCAGAGGAATGATTTTCTAGTTAAGCAGAGACCTCTTGAGCTTTCACACTAAATTAGACTGATACTAGAGAGGCTATGGTAATGGAAATCTTTGAAAATAGAACATCTAATCCAATTCTTCAAAGACTGACTTACACTTAAATCTCATGTTCTAATCTGAAAACTACTCTGAGCTCTGAAATGTTGGCTTCACAGCATATAAAGTATTTTGCCGTAATTTTAATTCCAGCTAATCCTGAGATAGAGGATAAAGAGACACAGAGACAGAGAATAATATAATTTAATAAAAGATGCCTCATGAAATGGAGCAATCATAGACCTCCATTCAAAGACGATTTATTTTTTTTAATTTCTAAGTACATAATAAAAGAAAGAGACAAGGCCCTTGTTCACATGCAGCCTACAGCCTGGTATAAAGATATACGATGCTGGGGCTTCCCTGGTGGCACAGTGGTTGAGAGTCCGCCTGCCGATGCGGGGGACACGGGTTCGCGCCCCGGTCCGGGAAGATCCCACGTGCCGCGGAGTGGCTGCGTCCGTGAGCCATGGCCACTGGGCCTGCGCGTCCAGAGCCTGTGCTCCGCAGCGGGAGAGGCCGCAACGGTGAGAGGCCCGTGTACCGCAAAAAAAAAAAAAAAAAAGATATACGATGCCTAGATCAAAAATATGGGCTCACAGAGGAGAGAAATTATTTCCAGCTAAAAAGAACAGGGATGGCTTTATGAGGAGATGATTTGAGCTGGCTTGTAAAGGATGGGTTAGATTTTGACAGATGGTAGTAAAAACAAGGGACAGAAATTCTGATTCAAAGAAAAGCAATGCTTCTCGCAGCTCAGGAGACGTTTCAATTTTAAGGCTGTCAATGTACTAAAAAGTAAAGAAATGAAAAAATATAAGGTTATAAAAACATGGCATATTTTAAACATTCAATCCCGTGTATGTGTTTCTGTTTCATTTTGAGGTAATATTATAAAGTCTAAATTTAAGACCATTTTTTTAATGAAATCCGCAGGACAAATGGTCTTTTGGGGCTTCCCACCATCAATTACCCCAGATAAACTCTGGGATATAAAAGCAAAGGGAGGGAATTCCTTGGCAGTCCAGTGGTTGGGACTCCGCACTTTCACTGCCAAAGGCTTGGTTTCCATATCTGGTTGGGGAGCTAGGATTCCTGCAAGCCACGTGGCGCGGCAAAAAAACAAACAAACAAAAAAACCAAAAAACCCCCACAAAACTCAAAGGGAGACAAAACTACAAAGTATATTCTGAGGAAATAAATGTGATCCTGATTACATAAATATACAAGACAGGTTAGGTGGGTTTTTCCTCCTACATCTTTAAGAAATATTTAACGACATTTTTTCAGGATAAAGAAAGCACAAGAAATATGATTTCTTTTAATGGCTTAAAAGCATTTATCTATCTCCTTCAAGTATCATTCCCCTTGTCAGCTGCAGTAATAATGTACTTTTTTTTTTTTTTTTTTTTTTTTTGTGGTACGCGGGCCCGTTGCAGAGCACAGGCTCCGGACGCACAGGCCCAGCAGCCATGGCTCACGGGCCTAGCCGCTCCGCGGCATGTGGGATCTTCCCGGACCAGGGCACGAACCCGTGTCCCCTGCATCAGCAGGCGGACCCTCAATCACTGCGCCACCAGGGAAGTCCCAATAATGTACCTTTTTAGTGAACTGTCTTATAGATTTTCTTCCACATCAGTTTTGATTCTCCAGCAAAAGGAAATATCATCAAAGTATAACATGACTTTTGTTGAAGTGGCAGCCAACTTTCATGGCATAAACACCAGGTGATCTCTTCACCAAGGGTCAGATCAACAAAAGAAGAAATTGTCCTCTGAGGAAAAGAAGCTCATCTTCAACAACAAAAACATCCAATAAAAATCAACGTCAATGCCAAAACTCACAAGCTCATAAAATCACTATTTCATGTTTTATAAATGCCTTTGTTTTATGCGCTACTTTTCACACAAAGCTCACTCACTTCCCCCGGCTTTTTTCCTATAAGTATTTTCTCAGGATTAATCATAACATTGTAGATAGAGTTGTTGAACAAATCAAAGTTTATCAGGCAGAGAAATTAGCACATCTATAATTATTTCTCTAGAACTTAGAAGAGAATGGGTTAAAAACACCAGGCAAGAAACTGTCAAAGGAACTGGAAGTGGGAAAGGGCCTGCAAAGTCACAACAAATAAGCTCTGAAATATATCAGATGAAGATTTTCCAGGAGAAAAACAAATAAAAATTGAGAGCCATGAGGCCTACCTGAATGTAACCAGGGCATCATTTGAAAGTAGAGGTGAAGAAATTACAAATAGTCTTTATTTTTTTAGCTTAAATATTTATTTAAGTATTATCTTTTTAAGTAGTGCAAAATGGATTTGTTATTTATTAGGTTTATAGACAATGCACAGTTAGTGGTTGATTTTTCACAATATTTTTCTCCATTGATGGAGTGAATGTAGAAAGATGGTACTAGAGTCATTGCTGATGATCCTTAATCCAAGTAAGTGTTTTTTCATAAATAGAATTTAAATTACATATTTACTTTATATTAGTCTCTTTTTGGGAGCTTACCTGTTAGGCCTGCCTCTGTCGGAAAGAAACATTTATTCACTGTACCTCTTCAGTGTATCTAAGAAGCCCTACCATGGCCAGAGATGGCACCTGATAGTTTCCAGAGGAAGATATGTATGACTCAGAGGATGCCCTAGACAACTCCCTTCATGATTGTGATATATTAATTGCAAAAAGGTCTCCAATGATTTACCTCTTTCTAGTATCCATACTCTTTGCAATGTGACTTTTAACTCCTCCCATAAAGAGGTGGGGTCTATTTCCCCACTCCTTGAATCTGGGCTAGCGTTGTGACTTGCTTTGGCCAATAGAATGCAGTGGAAGCAATGCCATGCAAGTTCAAGGCCAAGATCTCAAGAGATATTGCACGTTTCCATTCTCATCTAGAATTCTGCCACTGCCATGTTAGCAAGCCTGAGCTAGCCTTTTGAAGGATAAGAGTCATTTGGGGAAGATAGAACTAATGCTGGATAGAAAATAAAACAGAAATATCTACAATATTGATAAAATTTGGGTTTGAGGAATCAAAATCAAGAATTAAAGAAAAATAAAGAGAATATAACATATGTATCTTTTCTTGCAGTTACAAATCATCCTCTTTGACATTTTTATTTTGAGAGAATTTTTACAAAGGATATTAATATTTGCAATAATTATTTTTTTAATCAATTTAGTAGACTTTGTAAATATTATACTTTATGGATTGTTTTTCCCCTTTTATATATCAAATATTATTCCCTAAAGTCAATTGTCTGGGAGAAAAATTAAAAGAAGGAAGAAGGCAGAAAGAAAAAAAGTTTCCTAAAATAATCTCTCCTGGCAACTGAGGATATACTTATCTAGAAACAAATTTACTGACCATAAAATCTTGTTGTATGTATTTGCTGAGAACTTTAGTGAAACACATCTCATCAGTGGATTGCTCTGTCTGAAGTTGGGGGCTTTTTGGTTGGCGAGTGCCCTCAACCTTCTATGAGCCAACTGTAGTTTGCTATTTCTAGTACTACTAAGACTACCTACACCAGACTAGATGTTCTTAAAGATTTACCAAAGATTATTGATATAAGTTTTTTGGAAAACAAAGAATGAGGAAAACACATTATCACAATTTCTGGCAACTCTAAAACATTACCAGTTTAAAAAAGTGAGAAATCAGAAGAGAGAGGGATTTTGAAGTGTCTTTTGCAATAGCAAAGCAAAAAAGCAGCCAAATTTGGTTATAACTGATTTGGGGCATGGAGAGACAAGATAAATACTTCTCTCCTATAGATTTTCTCTGAGACTGGGAGTAAAAAAAATCACCTGACATCACTGCATACATGGGCTATGTGGAGATTCAGAAACAAGAGTGTGGATTAGGCTGGAGCCAGGAAATGGGTTCTGGGCTTGGATCCACTGTAATTGGCTATGTGACCTCTTTCAAGTTCCTTCTCAATACCACAGAGACAATAAAAGTGTTCTTTCAATAATGAGTTCTTATTTCCATTTTTTAAAACAACAGTATAAGTCCAGTAATGACTGTTACTATTTAGGGAGTGCTTAATATGTCTCACACGGTGCTAAGCACTTTACAAGTACCCTACCTGTTACTGTTCAAAATAATCCAGAGAAGTAGGTGCCATTATTATCCCTGCTTTAGAGATGAGAAGACAAAGAGGAGATTAAGTAATTTGTCTAAAGTCACAGGAGAAGTAAAACCAGGATTCAAATTCAGGCCTTGTGGCTCCAGAGTCCATACTTGTAAACTATTCTATATTTGAAAAAAAGTATGATGTATTCTAGAGATAGTATGTGACTTCTAATATGAATTATATTTCACAGTATTACAAAACATGTGGTCTTGCAAGTTAAAATAATTATAGTTCATAATAATTGTATTGGAATTGTGCTAATTGGAATTAGCACAATTCTCCTGTTTTATATTTCAGATAATGCATTTTCCAGCAGATTGGTGAATGTGACAGTGGAGAGATGTCTGGATCTCAAGGTTCTAATTTTTCCTCTCCATATGTACCTGTTTCTTCCATGAATTTAGGAAATCTGGTCTCTGGCATCCAGGTTAGAGATTTAAGCTTATTTTTTCAGACTAGTTTTCTCCCACCAAAATGGGAATGCTTGTCTAAACCACATTGTTCCTTCCTGTCACCAGGTTAGATCCAGCTCAGTATAGGTCCTGGTTATTGTAGGTTTGAGGTATACGGAGGAATCCACCAAGGTCTGAGGAAGATCTAAAGACCCAGTCAACCTAGGCCATGACCTGGGAGTGGGAAGGAAGCAGTGTTATAGATCATCACCCCAACTTTAGAGAGGGATAACCAATCTGAGAGTTAATGCACTTGATTCAGCAACCTGAAGACCAGAAGCCAAACTAGCGAGTACATAAACAGGCCATAAATCTTTCCAGAAAAACCTGAAGATACAACACTGATCTCACGCATTAGTCAGAACCTTCAACCCTCTCCCAGCTGTTTCTTGACTTCTAGAATATTCCTATAAAGAGGAGGACCTTCCAAGTGTGTAGAAGTATCTAGGGTTACTCTAGATGATGACCTCTCCCTCCTGCTCAGGGAAGAACTTTTACCTACAGGTGTAGGCTATTTTAAAAATTAGAAACCAAGGTGCTACATCTACAAACTTTCTCTGTCTTATTTTTATTATTAATTCTCACAAAATAAGAAAATATTAAAATTGGAAGGTTGTGGTGAGTAGAATAATGGTCCCCCAAAGATATCCCTGTCTTAATCCTCAGAACCCATGAATATGTGACCTTACATGGCAAACAGAACTTTGCTGACATGATTAAGGTCAAGGCTTGAGACAGGAGATTATCTTGGATTATCCAAGTGAGCTCAGTCTAATCATATGAGTTCTTAAAAGTAGAGAATCTCCACCAACTGGGTCAGAGAGATGAGATGGAAAAGGAAGGAGAGATTCAAAGCATGAGGGAAACTCAACCCACTGTCTCTGACTTTGCAGATGGAGAAAACGGGCCATGAGCCAAGGAATTTGAAGAAGCTAATAGCCCTCAGAGGACAGCCAGCAAAGAAATGGGGATCTGTGTTATAACTGCAAGGAACTGAATTCTCCAGTTGAGGAAGAAAATGAATTCTCCTCTAGCTCCTCCAGAGAGGAACACAGTCTGGCTGATACTACTTTAATTTTAGTCCAGTGAGACCCATATAAGACTTCCAACCCTCAGAACTGTAAAATAATGAATTTGTATTGTGCAAGCTGCTAAATTTGTGGAAATTTGTTATGATACCAATAGAAAACTAATACAAAAGGAATCTTAAAGATGTTTTGAAATCTATCCCTAATTTTGACCAGTGATAAAACTGAATTCTATCTATGCCGTAGAATGTTCTTCCAGCCCTATCCATCTGGCTAACACCTACTTTGCCCTCTGGACTTAACTTGGATGACTTTACTTCCAGGAAGTTTTCCCTGGCCCTCCAGGACTGGATTAGGTGTCCTTGCCCTATGGATTCATAGCACCCCATGCATAATTTAGCACACTGTCTACCTCTCTGAACTCTCACTAAATTTTTGAGGTCCAGGACTTTGTTTTACTAGAGTATTCTGCTGAAAATGACCAAAGGGCAGCAAACAAATTGGTAACCTTGAAAGGCAGTATGGCTTGGCTATTAAGAGCATGGGCTTTAGAATCATACAAGCTAGGTTCATGTCCTGGCTCTAACATCTATTAGCTGTATGGCCTTAGACAGTTTCTTTAAAGTTTAATTTCCTTTACTGTTATTTCCTCGTAAAAAGAAAGACAGTAATAGCACCTGCTCAAACAATTGTATGAGAATTCATTTAAATGATGCTTGTAAAAAGCCTGGCCATGTTCCTACTACATAAGAATAGCTAAAAAATTATTTCTCATTATTATTATTAGGTATCTGTGATGGTTAATGTTGTGTTAATTTGGCTGGGCCATGATGTCCAGATATTTGATCAAACATTATTCTGAATGTTTCTTTGAGGGTGTTTTGGATGAGATTAACATTTAAAGTGGTGTACTTTGTAAAACAGATTGCTTTTTATGATGTGGGTGGGGTAGGCCTCATCCAATCAGTTGAAGGCCTGACTAGAACAAAAGACTGACCTCCTCCGAAAAAAAAGGAATTATCCAGATAATTTTGAAGGCAGATGGCCTTCAGAGTTGAACAGCAACATCAGCTTTCCCTGAGTCACATACACACACATACCCTATTGGTTTCTTTGGAGAACACTGAATAATGCAATATCAAACCTGTAACCTGTAAATATGGTAATATTACATACAACATGTAAAAACAAAAATGTGAAGATGGGTAAGATTCCCATTACTCATCTTAAGTAAATTTTCCTCCATTTCAATATCATATGGGACTCTTTCAGTTGAGAGGAGTACCAGCAAGAAGACAACAAAAGAAAAGCTGGCTTAAAAAAAAAAAGAAAAAGAAAGAAAGGAAGGTAAAGAAGAAGGAGGAGGGGAGGGGGAGAAGGAGGGAGCGGAGGAAAAGAAATGTCTTAGCTCCTGTGACTGATATGTACAAGCATAGGTCTAGCCTCTGGGATAACTGGATCCACGTTTCAAGAATATCACTGAGGCCCGGTTTCTGTCCATCTCTCAGAGATGCCTTCTCCATGGGGTTTCATTCTCAGATAGGTGTTCTCCTCGGAGTGGCGAAATGGCTATAGCAGCTCTACATGACACACTTTCAGGCTCAAGTCACAAGGGAATGAGAATGTATCTTTTCTGGTAATTCCCATAAAGATTCTGAGATTCATTCTAAGTGGTCTAGCTTAGATTGGGTGTTCATCTGGAACCATCAGTGTGGTCAAGAGACCAGATATGTGCATTGGTTTAGGTTAATTAATCTGTGCTCACTGCTAGATCTCCTCACTAAACCACTAATCAATCATAGGGACAGGGAAGCTTTCTACAGGGTATATAGCGCCTGAAGAAGGTTAGATGGATGCCAGGTAGTCAACAACAAGCCGCTCCAATTGCTTAACAAAATCGCTCTTTACAATTTTGGTTATTTTGCCTTTTACAAATACTATTTGATTTCTGAGAATCAAAAACACAAGAGGATGCCTGGCATTAAATATTTTTTAAACATCCATGTTATAAATTCATCCGACATGGAAAATGTATAACAGTGAATTTCCTTTCTTGGCTCCTTTTTTTTTTTTTTTGCAGTATGCGGGCCTCTCACTGTTGTGGCCTCTCCCGTTGCGGAGCACAGGCTCCGGACGCGCAGGCTCAGCAGCCATGGCTCATGGGCCCAGCTGCTCCGCGGCATGTGAGATCCTCCCAGACCAGGGTACGAACCTGTGTCCTCTGCATCGGCAGGCGGACTCTCAACCACTGCGCCACCAGGGAAGCCCTCTTGGCTCCTTTAAAACAAGAACAATTACAAACCTTTCCACCACATTACAATTATCATTGTTTCCTCTTGGTGGTGATTACTTCTAAGCTTGCTTTATATTTTCATAATATTCTGTTACCATTATTATTAGCTATCACATATGGGCCAGCCAGATTCTCTGGCATTTCTTTCTGCAATATTCAATTTAAAAAACAAAGACAAAAACAACAAAATCCTCACACCGGTTGGATGAAGCAGATTGTCGCTGGATTAAAATGAAAACCCTCCTCCCTCCGACCTCCATAACCAGTCTGTTACTTGGGAACAACAGCAGTTTCTAAATCTAAACCACAATAGGAGTTGGATGGACAGTTTTTATCTGCCATGATTCCAATATGCAAAACACCGTCTGTATAACTTAGAGAAAGAACCCAAAGGCATACACACAGAAATTTTACAATGGTTATTATAGAGCCAAAGGGACAGCTAACAATGACTGAGCACCTACTGCATGCGTGCTTCACAAACATTATGTAACTTAATTCTCATAAGAACTCCATGAAGCAAACATTACTACTATCTCCATTTTACTGATGAGGACAGATATTGAATCTTAGAGTATTTAAATAAGTTGCTCAAAACAAAGTCAAATAGCTGGTAAGCACCTGACCTGGGTTTTGAACTCAGAAGGTAACTAATTTTTACTTTTCTGTAATGGAAGCCTGTTTTTAAAAATGTCCAATTCCCTAAATTTGCTAGAAAAAAATCATTTTTCCAAAAAAGAAAAAATAATATAGAAGGAAGGAGGAAGAAAGGAAGGAAAGAAGTCAGGCAACAATTTTGTCATAGTGTAATAATCACATTATAGCCACAATAAATTTTTTAGACTAATTTGGAGGTTGTTAGATATTAATGGAAGAAATTTTCACATGTTGAGGTGTGGGGAAGTCATTCTGGCTTATATATGATTTAACTTGAATTTTATACTAACTAAAACAGCCTGTTTGTGGCCTGTCAAACATACATTTTACATCTGCTTTAATCATTAAAGAAAAGGGTGCATTGACCACAAATAAAGAATGTTCCTGTTAAAAATAAAGATTAAATGACTCCAGTCCTGGGACACCAATGCCAGTAGTCCTTCGATAATAAGACCGCTTTCCCAGGTGTCAAGGCCAGACTGACTCACCCGGTACAGCCTGATCTGTTTGTTTGTTTGTTTTTGGAAACCTGACTCTTTGATGTTCTTTGTTGTGACAAGGTATAAAGCTGTGTGAAAACCATGCTTCTGTGGGGCAGTCCCTCATACTTATCTAAGTGGCTGTCTCCCAGGCTATAGTCCTCAATTTGGTTCAAATAAAACTCTTTCTTATCCCTGTTATAGTTTGGTTATTGATTATCTGCATCAACAATGTAAAAGGACGAGGCATGACATTACTTTGCAGTGGGTGCTGTAATACCCATTGGACCCCCATTGCCAGGCCAGGGCTCCTATCCACCCTTCTCTAGAGAATTGCCTCAGCTGGGTGGAGCCACTTCACCAGGGAGGTTACCCACACACCCCCATCCCCACCACCTTCGCTGCCTCTCCCCCTACCCACTCCACAACTAATGATTGACTGATACAGGACTATAAAAGTCCAGCCCGCTTGACCCACATCTACAGGGCATTTATTTCAGAGACCATCCCTTGAGAAGAGGGCCAAAGCTAGACTTTGCCAAACTTTTATTCAAAATAAAATGAGTTACATGAATAAAATACATGTCCATCCTAGAGAGTCACATCCTATTCCCTTTCCCAACTAAACACTAATAACTAATAACAACCCTTGCAATATCAAGAGAGTAGTTTGCTAATCTGCTTATGAATTCTCTATGCTGGACTACGAATGGTGCACTGGAACAATGAAATGAAAGGTCAGACCAGAGTTCTAGCCCTGGTTCTGCCAATTATTTTTATTAGCCATGTGATATGGAGTAGTCACTTAACCACTCTGAATCTTCCTTTCCTCTCTATAGAAGATGGACTTATACTTGTGCCTTCTAATTCAACAGGTAGGTGTGAGAACAGCTGAGCTAATAAATGAAAGAAAAAAACAAACAAACAAACAAAAATAGGTCTGGACTTTTTTCTATTTGAAGAAACTGAGATATAAAGTATTGTAAAATTAGTAATGAACTCAGAAATCTTTAATTCCCCAGGGCTATGCTATATGTGTTCTGTTAGAGGCACACTACTCAAAAGATCAGGAATATTTGCAGTATCTGACCATTCTCACTGGAACAAATTTAAATTGATTTTGTGAGCAATAAGTCAATATTTAATCAAATGTGGTTATTAAGAAAAAGAAATACATCAATCCTTTCTTCAATGAACCTTCAATTTCTATTCCAAGTCAATTACATTGCATAATTTTTTTTTCTAAGTTTGGGACTTCCTCGGTGGTGCAGTGGTTAAGAATCTGCCTGCCAGTGCAGGGGACACAGGTTCAAGCCCTGGTCCAGGAAGATCCCACATGCTGTGGAGCAACTAAGCCTGTGCACTACAACTACTGAGCCTGCGCTCCAGAGCCCACGAGCCACAACTACTGAACCTGTGAGCCACAGCTACTGAGCCCTTGTGCCACAACTACCGAAGCCCATGCGCCTAGAGCCTGTGCTCCGCAACAAGAGAAGCCACTGTGATGAGAAGCCTGCACACCACAACGAAGAGTAGCCCGCACTCGCCACAACTAGAGAAAGCCTGCATGCAGCAACGAAGACCCAATGCAGCCAAAATTAGATAAATAAATTATTTAAAAAAATTTTTTTTCTAAGTTTGTAGTTCTGTTATGAAGCAAATGGAATCAGGGTTTCTTTTGCTGTGGAGATGAAAATTCTTTTTTTAATACTTACTTGTCTTTGGATAATTACTCAGAGAAGTTTTCTTATTTTTACTAATAAGACTTTTGTTATCCCTTGACGACTTTGGTTTAATCGTGTTTGCCATATTTCTTATTTCTTTTGATATTGGCCTCCTAAGAGAGGTTTCTTATGAAGCACTTGTGTTACCTTTTGCGTTTTTCTAAAGTGCATTACAAGCTTTATTTCCTTTTTCCTGAAACTTTCTTTAGGTCTACTTAAGTAATTAAGTGATCATATTATATTTACAAAAATACAGGGTGTTAGATTTCTGTTTTGTGTAAAATCAGTTTGTAGTTCCCAACTGTTTCCTGGCTCCTCTGTGGAATTCAGGTCATTTAAGGCTATGCTGTTGTTAAAAAGGATGTCAATTTTTTTTTTTTTAATTCCAGATTTCATTGTTACTTTCTTATTTACCCCTCACATCTCAGAGCTAGTAGTCTTTGGCACAATATTCCAAAATAAAGGACCACTTTATGCACCTTACCTATAATAGAACTCACTGTTCTATTCAGTGTTTATTCACTGTTCTATGTTCAGTGTTTAAACACTGAATCATCATCTCGGTGTGAACTATGTTAATGGAGACATACTTGCAGATAACCAAAAGTGTAGATAAGCTTCTTAAACCCTAATAAACAAAACGGTGCCTTCTCAGGCAATAAGGGAAATTGCCTAGAACATGGTTGTGACAGTTAATTTTATCCACAAACTTGGCTGAGCTATAATGCCAACTGTTTGGTCAAATAATACTCGTCCAGATGTTGCTGTGAAGATATTTTTTAGATGTGATTAACATTTAAATCAGTAGCCTTTGAGTAAAGGAGACTAGTCCCTATAAGGTGGGTAGGCCTCACTCAATCAGTTGAAGGCTAAGCAATTCTGTTTCAAAAACAGCAACACAGAAAACTTGTCTGAGATTCCAGTTTGCTGGCCTGCCCTGCAGATTTTGGTCTCAAGACCGCAGTAACTCTTAGGTGAATCTCCAGCCTGCCCCACACATTTCAGACTTACCAGCCCCCCACCATCACATGATCCAATTCCTTGAAATAAATTTCTTTCAGTCTCTCTCTTCACACACACACACACACACACACACACACACACACACACACACACCCTATTGGTTCTGTTTCTCTGGAGAATTCTGACTAATAAAATGGTAGTTACTTGCTGTTCACCAGAAGCTCAGGCAATGGATAGACCATATATAAAAATAGACCTTTGACCTACCATCTGCAGCAAGCTCCCCAGAAAACCAACTCCTTATCTACAATAAATAACCCAGGAAGCCAGCTGCTATAAGTCAGATGTGTAGGAAATTTGATTACTGCCTCTAGTGACAATCCAGGAAGCTAAACAGTAACTTCTGTAATAATCAGCCCCAAATGGTTAGGACTTGATTAATAACTGACAGCTTCCTTAATTTTTGTCCCTGCTTTTGACTGAGGACCAAACCTAGAAAACCAAATATGCTCCCCTACCCAATCACACAGGATCCCCACTTCAAGTCAACCTGCCCACCGCTTCCCTAGGCCAACAGCCTCTAATCGGGGCATACTTGAAGACTTCTCTTTTTACACTACAAAGCTTTTTCATTCTTCTGTCTGCCTTTGTTTTTCTTAGCTTTTTTTTTTTTTTTTTTAACATTTATGACAGTGATTTAATGTTATTCATTTAAAAGTCATCTAACAGTTTTAAATTCGGAAATTTTTGAGTCTGCCAAAAAACAAGTGACAGTAGCTGACTCCCTTGTAAGCTTAGAATAAATAGCCTTTTCTTTTCTTATTCAAATGGTCATTTGTTTATCCCTACAGCCTTAAGGTACAGAAATGGCAAGAAATCAAGTCTTCCAGAAACCACAGTGGGATATAACCAGCCTCAAAATGCTGCTACCGGGCTTCCCTGCTGGCGCAGTGGTTGAGAGTCCGCCTGCCGATGCAGGGGACACGGGTTCGTGCCCCGGTCCGGGAAGATTCCACATGCCGCGGAGCGGCTGGGCCCGTGAGCCATGGCCGCTGAGCCTGCACGTCCGGAGCCTGTGCTCCGCAACGGGAGAGGCCACAACAGTGAGAGGCCCGCGTACGGAAAAAAAAAAAATGCTGCTACCTACAGAGACAGAATTTCCAGGGTCCCTACACATAATTCAGAAATGCACAATACATAAGAATATGTATTTGTATGTATTCTCCTCCTACCCAGCACTATTATTAATCGAGTTCAATGATAGGCTCCCCCGCCCCAGCCATGCCCTTGGGCATGCAGGATCTTAGTTCCCCAAACAGGGATCAAACCATGCCCCCTGAAATGGAAGCATGGAGTCTTAACCACTGGACCACCAGGGAAGTCCCAATGATAGGATTTTTTAAAACTGAAACAAATGGTGATAGCAAATGTGACTGAAAGTCTTTAGTACAAACAATTTAAAAAATCCAATTATTTTGACTTACGACATAGTGACAATAACTTGCTGATTATGCTTCTAGCTATGAAACTATTTCTTCCTTTAGCCTCAACAAATTTACTATTTCAGATGAAAATATAAGAAGTAATATTTCTCTATAAAAGTGGCTTTTGACCTGCCCCGTACAGATTTTATAACTAACGTGCAAACACTAAGATTTGACCATGATAATTACACAATTGAATTTATAAAAATTAAGAAGCTGAGACCTCTAAGAGTTGGGAATTAAAAGGGCCCAGGAATACAATTTAATGCCACATAGTACAGAAATATCACAATGGGATACATTTGATAATTAGATTTATTTTTTAAAAAAATAGTAAGTACAACCTTAAATCAGTAAAATTTCACAGACTTTTCAGATATTTGATTTTTGGCTTATGGTAATTAAGTGTAAACCATTGCTTTGAGTGCAATTTTCAACAATATACAAAATCACCCTTGATTTAAGAACATTCATTTAATAATTTAAATTCCTCAGAAAACATGAAAAATGAAATGCCATTATATTGTAAACATGATCAATATAAATCTTAAGCTTGAAAAAAAGAACACAATCCCCAATAGCAGCACAAATCTCACCTCCTTCAGAGGCAAATGTATATCCAAATTAACAAAAAGATCTTAACAGAATTGACTTGTCAATTACAATATGGGAAAGAGGAAACTTTTTAACAGGAATGATACCAGGAAGATTACAGTTGTGAAAGGTAATAAAGTCCCTTAAAATTTTCACTTGAAAACTCTGCAAAGGCTCATTAATGGTCCATTCAATTATTCAGAAGTTTTGATCTTTTTGCAGGAAGCAACCTCTAATAGCAGTTCTGGAATGCTAGTTGTGACTTGCATTTGGAGAGTGCTGTATTAACAGTGCACAAGAAAAATATGTTATTAAACCTTCAGGCAAAGACTTCACCTCCTCCAAGAATTCTTTTCTGAAGACTACATTCTTTTAAATCTGCATTTCGACTGATTTCCCTATACATTTATACACCCTGTATATTGTAATAAGAAAAGAGAAAACGTTTACAGTCCACTCTATAAACATAGTGAGGCCACTCTATAAACATAGTGACCCGCCGCTCCCAAGATTAAGCATGTGCGCACGCGCGCACACACACACACACACACACACACACACTAAAATAAAACTTACTGCTGCCTTCAAAGCTTGATCTAGATCATCCAGTAGGTCTTGTTTATCCTCTAAGCCCACAGAGAGTCGAATCAGTGTGTCACTAATTCCAAGGACTTCTCTGTCGCTCTTAGGCACTGAAGCATGGGTCATGATTGCCCTGAAAGAAAGAACGAGCAAAATTTTGATCACTATATTGTAGCAGGGGATGCATGTTTCTATCTCATAAATTGCAACTATTTTCAAAATTTTTCTACTCTAAATATCAAATGCTTCATACACCTACAATGTTTCGCAGGCAAAAAATTAAGGAATTGTGCAAATTATCATTTCTAGTCATGATTTTAAATGAACACAAAGATCTTTTATTGTTTTCATACCATCAGTAAGGTATACTCAATCGGACACTGAAGGTGCCAGTCAAACACCCCCATGCAGGAGGGGAAGATATAGCCTCCAGTGTGTGGATTTTAACACCAACCTGAATGAGGCCTTGGCCAGAAGTCATACACCCCATGACCAACCAGCTGCACTTATAAGAGGCCTCTTGGATCAAGAGCTGGTCAGAATTAATTCCATCTGGATCAAAGGATCAATCCAGAACTGGACCTTCTGAGGCAGATCAGGGAAAGACAACCTACGATCACTGGTAGCAATCACTAAGCATTAGGAATTAATTCCAACACATAACTCATGACACAGAGGCCTCAGAGGATGTTCAAGATCACGTAGCAACTCATCGTCATCGTCAGCATGGGTAAGGGTAGAGCACCTACTATGGTTCAGGCTCTATAGTAAGAATTGGGAAACCAAGAAGAATGAGATATTTTCTTTAGGTAACAAAGCAGGAGCTAAAGACTATGACAATTCACAAAACAGAACAGTCTACAGCAAATACCAAACAAGTATGGACAATAAGAACTGCCGGAGATCAGAGGAGGGAGAATCTCTGCGGGCTGAGGCATCACAGAGGGGAGGCTTATATAGTCTTAGGGAGCGCTTAGATGTACACTGCCCCCAACATTCCACCATCCCCTTCCACCACCAGCAGAAGGAATCACTTTCTCCTATCCACTTCAGGCCCATGGAAAGAAAATCTGAGTTGTGTCCAAAGTAAATGAATATCTTCTTTGATCACTCTAATGAAGTTTTACATGCAAACCTCCTCCTTAAAATGTTCTGCCTTTTTAGGCTCTTAATTCCTTAAAAGAGAGTGAATGTGTAGAAATAAGAACTTAGGCTTCTGGGACCAATAGACTTGGGTATGATTCTCAGCCCCTCCACATACTGGCTGTGTTGGGCTTGTAAAAGTTACCTGTCCTCAGTCAATTTCCTTATCTCAGTACACTGTTATCCACATTTTAAAATCGAGAAAACTGAAATTGAGAGTGGATAGTAAGTTTTCTAAGGTCACCAAGTTAACACACGTTGTTAGGCTGGGAGACCAACCCAGTACATGTTGGCTCAGCTTCCTCCCCGCTGACTGCAATGCTGCACTGGTTGCAGCGTTGTTGGGAGACACAGAATGAGGGTGATAAAACAGACAAGCTCTGACCTAAATTTATGCTTCCACTGGCACTGGGGTTAGCGCTTAGCTGGAGCTCCTGAGGGCCAAGCAACTTTAAACCACATCCCTAAATAAATCAAGCGAGGTCTACTTTTAAGAGAGCCTTAAAGTAATATACATTGCATTACTACGAAAAATAAACCAATTTCATATGCTGAGTGTGCCCTCTTGTGCATCCAGACTTATTAGCAAGCATTTTCCTGAAAGACTAACAAAAACCTCTATGGCTTATTTTAATTATTTGAATCATTATTTGGGTTTCATTTTTTTTTTTTTAAAGATTATGAAATTGCCTGACTCTCCGCATGAACTATAAACTACTAAACCAGGGCAGGAAATGTGCCTAAATTTTAGTAATCCCTGACATTCCTCTGCACATAGTTATTTCAGAAATGTTCATGAAGGGCTTCCCTGGTGGCGCAGTGGTTGAGAGTCCGCCTGCCGATGCAGGGGACGCGGGTTCGTGCCCCGGTCCGGGAAGATCCCACATGCCGCGGAGCCTGCGCGTCTGGAGCCTGTGCTCCGCAGCGGGAGAGGCCATAGCGGTGGGAGGCCCGCGTACCGCAAAAAAAAAAAAAAAAAAAAATGTTCATGAAAATTAAAACATAGAAATATACCATGCATTTAATACAGTTGAAAATTAATAGGTAATGATATTGATTTATCCCTGTAATAATTATAATATATGGTCATAGAAACGTAAAAAGAAAAACAGGATGTAGCTCAGGAATGCTTGCTGGGACAGATAATCATTAAATAATAATCATTATTTTAATTATTAATACTATTTTATGGATGAAAAGATTGAAGCACAAAGGTTAAGTGATTGATGTTCTCAAATCCAGATCAAGGCTGCTTTAAACTCTCCGTTCACAGTTTCTGACGCAAAGCCTCAAGAGTGAAGTTGCTAACATATTCCTGTGTGACATTTGATTCATCAGCAAAACTTTCTGAACCGTTGTTTCCTTGTCTGTAATATAAGCTGTTGGACTCCCTGATCTTAGGCTGTTTTGTGTTCTATTATCCTCTGGTGCTTTGATAAAATTAGATGAATTGGTTGGGTCAGTTAATGAAGGGTCAGGAATACAGTTGAATTTTGGGTTTATGTCACAGATGACACAGAGCCATTTACCCCACAGAAAACAGAAAACAAACAGACTTGATGGTAACTAGCAGGGCTCTCCTCTGATAAATAAGAGTATGGAGGATTTTTTTTATCAGAAACACATTCTCAATTTCCCCTGGAGTCTTAAAATCAGCCCTTCTGGTACAAAGTCTCCAACCTCCCTTCCAGAGCAGAGTGGAGTAGAACAAGTGGCCCTGGTTCGGAGGTCAGAGAATTACCGCTGGAATCTCCTTCAGGCAAATAGGAAAAAAGCAAAATTTGGGAGGACGCAGCTTACTGTTTAGTAGCCCCCATTAAATTTTTATCAGGGTCTCCATTCTATGGAGTTAGAGTCCATTCCAACTAGATAGTGCCATGCTGCTCTTATTGCTAAATATCTTGAATGATCCCCGATTTTATCCTACTCCTTTTCCAAACAATCATTACAGCTGAAATCAAAGTTAAAATACTGAGAAAAACAGAAATACTTACGGAAGCTCAGCAAGACTTTCATATCCTCCTAAGCTCTCAGCCAGCGTAAATAGCTGTGGCAAAGAAAATATTAATATAGATCTTCTACTAAAATAAAAATACTAAAATCTAAAAATAAATGTTGTTGATAAAATGGCCTCGGGACGGGGGATGGAAAATGGTGCAATTATGAATAAACTACAAATTGGATAAAAACTTGGAGAAAAAATCAGAATAAAATCCATAACAATGATTTCACCAGACTAAATTAATTAATTAATTTATTTTACTTATTTTGGCTGCATTGGGTTTTTGTTGCTGCGCCCGGGCTTTCTCTAGCTGCGCCGAGCGGGAGCTACTCTTCATTGCAGTGCACAGGCTTCTCATCGTGGTGGCTTCTCTTGCTGTGGAGCACGGGCTCTAGACACATGGGCTTCAGTAGTTGTGGCTCGCGGGCTCTAGAGCACAGGCTTAGTAGTTGTGGCGCACGGCCTTAGTTGCTCCACGGCATGTGGTATCTTCCCAGCCTAGGGCTCGAACCTGTGTCCCCTGCATTGGCAGGCAGATTCTTAACCACTGCGCCACCAGGGACGCCCCAATTAGACATATTATGTGTTAATTTTTAAAACATTAAAAGTTGATCGGTGGGCTTCCCTGGTGGCGCAGTGGTTGAGAGTCCGCCTGCCGATGCAGGGGACACGGGTTCGTGCCCCGGTCCGGGAGGATCCCACATGCCGCGGAGCGACTGGGTCCGTGAGCCATGGCCACAGAGCCTGCGCGTCCAGAGCCTGTGCTCAGCAACGGGAGAGGCCCCAACAGTGAGAGGCCCGCGTACCACAAAAAAAAAAAAAAAAAAAAAAAGTTGATCGGTACTTCCCTGGTGGCACAGTGGTTAAGACTCCACACTCCCAATGCAGGGGGCCCAGGTTCGATCCCTGGCCAGGGAACTAGATCCCACATGCATGCCACAACTAAGAGTTCATGTGCCACAACTAAGGAGATGGTGAGCCGCAACTAAGGAGCCCACATGCTGCAACTAAGGAGCAGACAAAGATCAACTAAGGAGCCCTTGAGCTGCAAAGAAGGAGCCCGCCTGCCACAACTAATAAAAGGAGCCCACATGCCGCAACTAAGGAGCCAATGAGGCACAACTAAGGAGCCCTTCAGCTGCAACTAAGACCCAGCACAATAACATGAGCTCTAAAACCTCAGAATTATTACACTTGAGACATAGCTCTGTGGTTAACCTTTAAATAAAAATCTCTAAATGTCTATCAAGTTATACAAACTTACTCATTAATATGTATCACTCACTAAATTAATACATCTATTTAACCCCTTCCTAGGGAAGAAGGGAAAAAAACTTGGTTGTTGTATTTAGTGTTATAGTGTCATAGAATTTCACAACATGTTAAAAATTCTTCTCACAACTGTGTTAAATCAAATGTGCACTACTATATTTCTGATTTTAGAAGTGGACAAATTTTAGAACCAATAGAACTTTGACTAATCCAGAAGCATCCTTTTCTTTAGATCTGTAGTATTTAAAACTCAGTCTTAAATACATTACTGCATGAGCTCAAAGTAAGCCCAAAGTATGGAGTTACACAGGTCTCTCTCCCAGGGCCCCTGAGAGCCTTCTGCCTCTGTGAACATTAGGCAAAGGCCTCCCTTCCGTCACTCCAGGCAGATGCAACCTGGGTGGTGCAGGGTTTAGAAAGCCATTCCTAGGCTGGATTTCAGAACAGTCTTCCGTCATTGCAGTGACCACACACTACTGCGGTTTCATATAATACTTCATTTGAAAAGACGGTTCACTTTAAATTTAAAAACCAATGGATTAGAACATTCTGTCTCTCTCAAATGGACGGCAGTGTGCAGAGTTAAATAAGTTAAGTAAGCAGATTCATATATCTGCTACTGCATCACTCTTGTTTCAAGTGATTTTCCAACCCAAAGCATTTCATGACAAAGAGGCTTGTGGGTGTGAACTCCACGTACAACAACATTAATATGAGTCAGGTGGAAGTGAGAAATAATGACTATAATAATGTTATAAGAAGGTCTTAACGTCTACAGTTTAAAAAACTAGTTTGAAAGTTTACCTTTAGGTTCTTGAGGAAAGTCTCAGCATGTTGAAGGGAGCCCTTGATATAAAAGGTGATCATCCCTGGGCAACCTGTGCACTGACGCTTTGCCAGCTCATGCTGAGGATGAGAGGGCAGTCCTGTAGTCATAAGGTATAACGAATGTCTTATTTTAGAGTCAAACATGTAATTTCAGAACAACAACAAAATCACCATTTGCTTAAGTCAACTGCAAATAAGCCTAATAATGAGCTTTATGCCATGTTGACATCTGACCTCTTGTTCTGGTCCCTGTCTATCTCTCTAGCTTCATTTTGACCTATCTTTTCTGGTCTCTCCTTGCTCTAGCCATGCCAGCTTTCTTTACACCAGTGGCATCACACTCTTTTTCAACTTGGGACTTTTGCATATGCTCTCCCTTTAACCTGGAACATTCTCTCCACTGACTGCCCCCTTCCCTCTGTTAATTATATCCTCTGTAATTTTTTTGCTTAATGTCTGTCTTACCCACCAGACTAACTCCATGAGGAGAAAGCTATTTCTTTTATTAATAATTGGATCCTAGTTCCGAGTGCAAGGCCTGGTCCATGGTTGGCTTTAATAAACACTTATGGAAAAAATCTGAAATGTATTGTCCATGACCTTTTAACAAATGCTACCCACTCCTCAGGGCACAGCCCAAAACTCTTCTCCCTTCCTCCATTCAAAATGCACACCAGTCAACAGCTCTATACCTAGTGTACATATTAGGGCATTTAATCTCCTATGTATTTCTGCCTTGCCTTATCTAAATTCCTTAAGGGCAGGGATCAAGCCTAATTCTCCTTTACACCCAAGACTACATGGATGCACACCTCAAAAGGGTTTAAAAGAACTATTTACTTAAGACGACCAGACCACAATTAAAAAGTCTGGTAAAATAAATTCAAAGAGTAACATGTAAGTCTGCTAACTCACATGAGCATTTCTAGATGTTGTAAAGGTGAAGAAATTCCAAAAAAAAGTAATAGAATTTCGGGGGAGTTTTGGTACCAAGTATCAAGTCTCAATCTATATCAGATAAAAGTTAGAGCTAATGCAGAATATCAGACTGATAAGATTACCAGCAAATTACTGGAAAGTACAAGGTTGCAATCCTGGAACAGGTATACACAAACCTTCAAGCTAAAGACAGGAACATCAAATATGTAAGATTAATTTTTTAACATCTAAGCAACCACTAGACTATAGACAACGCTAGGCCAGAGATCATGTCCATCTTCTTTACCATCAGACCCACCAAAAAGCCTGACACACAGACACACAAAAAGCTCAATAAGTGAACAACATAAAAATATATGAAAGCACCTAACTTACAAACAAATGTTACATAAACAGGATGCATAGGATGACACTTAAAATCCTAGTGTAAGCATATGTGCTTAGAAAGCAGATTAACATACCGGGATAAATAACCTTTTCTACCCAAGGATTCGACTCCAAAAACTGAGCAACTGCCATTCCATTTTCGAAATGCTTCTCCATGCGGATTTGTAGAGTCTTCAGACCTCGATTGCAGAGGTAACAGTCAATAGGAGATGGAACTGCTCCAAGAGCTGCAAAATGAACATGTCCTGGATTAGTCTGAAGGTGAGGAGGCACCCAGAAAATCCTCTCACTGCTCTTTTTCATTATAGTGACTCTGAGAAGTTAGCTACAAAGCCCAATGTTTGAGTTTTAGTGGGAAAAATTAATATATCAAATTAGAAACATGAGAATGAAGCATAAAACATGCTTAGTGAAATGGGCTTTAAAATGAGAGGGGAGGGCTTCCCTGGTGGCACAGTGGTTAAGAATCCACCTGCCAATGCAGAGGACACGGGTTCGAGCCCTGGTCTGGGAAGATCCCACATGCCGTGGAGCAACGAAGCCCGTGAGCCACAACTACTGAGCCGGAGTGCCACAACTACTGAAGCCCACGTGCCTAGAACCCGTGCTCTGCAACAAGAGAAGCCACTGCAATTAGAAGTCCACGCACCGCTACAAAGCGTAGCCCCTGCTCACCGCAACTAGAGAAAGCCCACGCGCAGCAACTAAGAGCCAACACAGCCAAAAATAAATAAATAAATTTATTTTTTAAAAAATGAGAGGGAAAATGAATTATCCTGAAAATTAAGTACAAATACAATGATATGAACTTTTCAAATATGAGCATCAAGTCTTTTCTATGATTTTAATGAAAGGACATAGTTTAATCTTGTATTTCTTTGACAGAGTATTATAATACACAGAGAAAATAGCAGTTCAGCTCCTATTATTTCTGAGTGTTCTACCAATATTCTATTTAGCTTTTGTCTAAAGCAGCCTGTGATTTCCCATGCCTCCAGGATACGTGCCTCAGTCCTTTTTTTTTTTTTTTATAAATGAAAGGAATTTATCAAGCAATAAATTTTGGTTTCCTTCCTCAGTGCCCCCTTTTGCTACCCAACATGTATTCCCTGGAAGGGGATTTTTATTCCTAATTATGTTTGTATCTTATCTTTCTGTCAAATCACAGTGGTTAAATCAAGTCTCTTTCAATAAACCCTTCTCCATACCTGAGATAAGAAAACAATCTAAACAGAAAACAGACGTTTAGACACCTGTTGAAAAATATAAGTTTATATGTTAAGTGCCATTTAAAAGTTATCATCATTTCAGATATAAAAGGTATAGTATAAGAAAGCCATCATTCTAAATGTTTAAAAAAAGAGACAAAAGAATCCATTAAGTCATAAAACTAAAAATTCACTTGAGGGACTTCCTTGGTGGTCCAGTGGTTAAGACTCCACACTTCCAATGCAAGGAGCGCGGGTTTGATCCCTGGTCGGGGAACTAAGATCCTACGTGATGCTCGGTGGGACAGAAAAAAACAAAAATTTACTTGAGCTTTACCAAATTATGATCAAAAGTAACATGGCTTTGAAAAATAACAAAACATATCTCTTGGTCATGTTGTAAAGCCCTATTATGTTATAACTGTATTTTTATAACCCAATTTTTCTTTCCTCTAAAAAATCAGAATTTTTCCCACTATTTCTCATTTCTTCCTAAATTAGTGGAATGCTATCACTTCACAGCACTTAGTGGAAATACAAATATCGAATGTAGTCACTTTGAGAGCATAAGGGGAAATTTGGGTTTTTTAATACTTACAATTTTGCAAGAATCGGAGCCTATCATGAAGCCTCTCAGAATTAAGTGACACTAAGCCCATCACAACATCACTGTGGCCTAAAAAAAACAAAACAAAAACAAAAAACTTTAAGTTAAAAACAACATATGTTTATTCCTCAGCTTATAATTTCTAAAATGTGACTTTCACTTGAAAAAACTCTGGGAAAAATCCCTGTAGAATCAGTTTAAATAAACTTTAGCAAAAGCGATACCTTAAACAATAAAATTAAAATCATGTAAAAATTAAATGTTTCTTTTTAAGCTATCAGCAGGATAAAAATATAACATTTATAGTACATTTTAATCCTCTGCTGTTAAATCATGAGCATAGTTTTGTCTGCTATAAATGAAGTCCTATATTTAATCAAAGTATTTTCTTACTTTCTACATGAGTCACAGAGAAAACCTGAATAATAGAAGTAAAGGGATAAAAGGATAAAGTCTTATGCTACTTTCATCTATTGATGGAAAAGAACATTCTAAGTGAAGACTGTCTTACCATTCATATATTTTGTTGCTGAATACATACAAATATCAGCTCCCAGAGCCAAAGGCCGCTGAAAAGAATAAAAGGTTTTTATTCCAAATGGGAAATCACTTGAAAATATGCTTCATTGCCTGCCTATTTATTATTGTAAATTCCATTCCTATTCTAACTTTTAAAAATACGCACATCTTAAAATTTCCAGGAACTCTGGTATTATCTTTCCCTTTCCTCCCTCACACCAAATAAAAATACAAAGTATTAGAACCAGTATTAAATCCAAAGGCACAAATTTTCTGGAAATAGCAGATAAACTCAGGTCAACAGGTCTTCTGAACTTGTTTCTTTAGAGCAGTTGCTGACTAGCCCCTAAATTTATTACCTTTAGCAGAGATGTTGGCATTTTATGACTCAGTAAACACAGAATAGTTGACACAAACATTTAGCAATTGTTCTGTCAAGTAAGTATAAAAGTGATGTGCTTAGGTTTTTAATCATTAAAACCTTACAATGTATGCTGTGGTTATTTATTGATTTGCCATGATCTTGACTCTTAATTACTCTTTTATTATACTAGTTTTGTCAAGTGTAAAATCACTTATAAGGAAATTTGTTTAGATTGTTTTCCCTCACTGAACTTTCCTGCAAAGTAATTCTTTAGTCTTAGATGTCTTTGTTTACGGTGAAAATTAAACTAATAAACAACTTATTCACTAAATAATGTAATATCAACATCTTTCCATTTAAATTTCCTTTAAAATAAAGTGTGTGTGTGCGTGGGCATGCGCGTGCGCGCATGTGTGTGTGTGTGTGTGTTTTTAACCTCCCTAGCTGGGGGCTATGGGACTTTTCATTTAGGGTTTCAAAAATAGGACATTTTAAGTGTGGTATTCCTCAAAGCACTCTCTACATATGTGTTTGCTCATCTCTAAAGTGATGAGTCAAACTAGATGTTGTGTGAGGTCTCTTCCAGGGCTAACATTCTGTAAACTCTATGGTCAAAAGGAAAAATAAAAACCAATAACTAACAACTGTTGATGCCATTATGCTCCAAGAATCATGAGTTACTTTACATAACCCAGTGAAGCACTTTACATAACCCAGTGAAGCATTGTTCAAAATACTTTACCTAACTCAATAAAATCAGTATTTTTATGACTAATTGTACAGATGGGGAAAAGGGACTAAGAAAAATAAAATAGATCACTCAGATTTAAAAAATGGTAGAGACAGGACTCAGACTACCGGAATTCAGAGGTTCTACGTGGAAACTTTATGCTTGTATGTCCATTTTGCCTTTTGTGAGACTTATAAAAGATCAAGAAGACAAAAGACAGGAAAGACAGAACATACCCACTTTTCATGAGTGTAAAATAATGAGAGGATCTTTTCAGAAGATTTGCTTTGTGGAACCAAATGTGGTTCCACATTTGGTTTGTGGTTGCCTAGGGACACTGTGATTCTGATTAATTCAACTGGAATGAATCCAGACTGAAATGAAGCAAATTGCAGTCCCTGGCATGAGGAATGTGATGTGGGCTTCAGAAAGGTGGAAAAACTGGACCTATTTTAGTGACAACAATAGGAGAAAAAGGGCCAGGCCTGATGAGTAACCTGGGCAGGCCCAGCTAAAATGATTCATGCAATCTCTTTGGGAATATACAGGACTCATGATGACTCAGCTAGAGCAATCCTATGCTATAATAACTGCCCTACTGTAAGTGGTAGTTGGCGTAAGGAGTTGGGATAAAGACTCCAAGAGTGAAAATCACCTGGGACAAATAGATGATGCCAGGAGATTTTCACTTGGAAACAACTGCCTTACTTGATATAAGAATCAGCTGGGGCTTCCCTGGTGGCGCAGTGGTTGAGAGTCCGCCTGCGATGCAAGGGACACGGGTTCGTGCCCCGGTCCGGGAAGATCCCACATGCCATGGAGCGGCTGGGCCCGTGAGCCATGGCCGCTGAGCCTGCGCGTCCGGAGCCTGTGCTCCGTGACGGGAGAGGCCACAACAGTGAGAGGCCCGCATAGCAAAAAAAAAAAAAAAAAAGAATCAGCTGAAGCTATATCATGAGCCAAAGGTAGATGACACATGAAGCCATCTGAACACATTGTAGCCAGGAAATGTGTTTCAGGAAAGGAAGGTAAAACATGGTAGTGCCTTCCGAATAAAATGGAGTAAGGTGAAGAATAGCTTTGTGCAGACTCCTAGGGAGTCAGCCAACTTCAGGGGCCCAGAACAGAAGCAGGGAATATAAACAATTGAGCTTGTAAACATGTGCCTAATTGAAGAGTTGGAGAAAATGAGCTCGGGTTTCAGGAGCTCTGCAGAATAAAGGTGAACTACAGGAGGTGTAATAAGAATGACCACAGGATACAGACAAAAAGGAAATAGCAGGGAGATGGTAACTCCTAATAAAGAAAGATAACAGAGTTAGGTTACCCAGACGAAAGAAAAGGAGAACGTGTGGGGAAAAGCCAGACAACCAGTCAATTATAGAGAGATCCCAAGATGATCTACCAAAAGGAGCAAAGCAGAAAAGAAGAATCTGGAAAAATGTACAAGAAAAGAAAGAAAGGAATTGCGGGTGAATGGGAGGGTTTGAGTGGGGAAGAGATGTATGTAGAGGACAGGCAGGAAAAGAGAGAGTCTAAAAGGAGCACTGTAAAGGAGCTGTACTCACAGATACAAGGTGAAACATGGAGTAGAAATTCATGATACAAATAAGGTAAAGATATAGAGGGCAGGGCATGGTCTTCGAAGCACTGAGGGAAGACAAACTAGAAAGAGGGAAGACAAATGGAGAAATAATGTGTGATGTACACTGAGATGTCATTGAGTATAGCTTTTCTCTTCCTTTTATTTGAAAAGTTAGCCAGGTTTAAATATATATAAAATAATATAACTGACCTGGAACCAAAACATAAACATTGAAACCCCTACTATGTGTAAGGCACTGACATATACAATCATATAATACGGCCAGGTCTTCAGAGAGTTTACACAGAGAACTTAAAAGCTTTAATTAAGACAACATTTAAAACACACAAAGCCCCACACAACATATTAACGTAGTGTTGAAAAGATATTAACTAATGGTAGGAAAGATCCAATTTTAATTCTTTGTCTAATCAATAATTATAAGCAGATTTCATGTAATTTAATGTAAACAAGTCCTTCCTCTCCTAATTACAGGTACCTGTGTAGTCTACTAATCATTTACCTGGAAATATGCCGACATAAAAGTGTTATCCACGACCAAAATAATGTCTCCATGTTTATGGACAGTATGTGCACAGGCTTCAATGTCAATCATCTTCAAGATAGGGTTTGTGGGAGTTTCAATCCAAACAAGCTAAAACAATTCAGTAAATGACAATAGTTTGTAAAAACACACTGCCAAACATCTATCTCATGTACTGTAACCATCTGGGAGGCTACATTGGAAGACCATAGATAATGAAGTTTAAAGGTTTGAATCTGAATCCCAGCCCCATGAATTTCTAAGAAGTCATCATAGGTAAGTAACTAACCCTCTACGTTCTTCCAATTTTTTATCTATACAATAGGATTGATAATATTTACCTTATACAGTTGTTGTAAGGCTCAAATGAGATAGTGTACATATAAGCAGAAAAGCATTCAAGTTAATTATTGTAATTATTTTCCATTAAAAAGAGGATGAATTCCAAAGAGATAGTTCAATGTCTGGGAATTTTGTTCTCAAAGATAAATAACATAGGTTGTCTAAGTTTACATTCTGGAATTTTCAGTAAAGAGAACAATCTCTATGACGCCAAAAATATCCTGAATAGTAACTTAACGCCAGATGCACTAGAACCTACAAAATAAGTCCCCAGAACTTGAAGAAGAGAATGGGTTTTAGAGTGAGGAAGGAAAGTGACACACACAACAGAAAACCTGGCCACAGCTCACTTAAGAGACAGTATCATATTTATCTGTCTATTCAAAAACCAAGCACAATCCAGGCACATCGTGGATGTTTGATAGTTATAGAAAAGACCAAAGAAAAGAATTCTGTTTGTTAAACAAGCTGCCACTGTATTGATTGACATTATCTACAGCTTTCTTTTTAAAAGGATTAATGGTTCTTTTTTCTATGTAAATGGACAAGTGGTCTGGTTTAACTCTCTTCCTACTCTAGAGTTTTACTGTAGAAAAGACATGGTAGTTAAAATAATGCCTATTCTACAAGAACAGAATTATTTAAGAACATATAAAATTTTATTTCTGGGTAAGAATTTATTATTCTCATTCATAATAAAAATTAATTAAAATAAAAATAAGTAAATAAATACAAAATAGATTTTACGTAGACTTAAAAAATCTACTTCAAATGATGAGGCAGACATTTCAGGGGGAAAAATGTATTATTTCAAGTTGGTAAAGAGGCACTATATAAAGTTCTATTGACAAGAATTAATATACACACAATATGCTTTCCTCCCTTAGAAAGACTCAAACCAGCTATTTTAATAAGAATCTTTTCTCCCAAGCAAGAAAACAAACAAAAAACAACAACAACAACAAAAACAAGTTCCTTTAAAAACAAGCCTTAATCACTCAAGCTCACCCTGGTGTTAATCTTCAAAGTAACTTGTGTGAGAAAAGCTTTTCATTTTTTAGCATTCACTGCAACATAATCTTGAGTACAATTCAAACCTTTTAATCATTAGCAAAAAGTTGGAAAAGGCTGATACTTATAAAAGGCACTGGTCCTTCTTTTCCCCATGCAGAATTTCAATGAAGTCCCAAGAAAGAATATCACATATGCCATTCATTCCAGCACAAAACACCTTCCGGTGGCATACAAGCTTCCCAGGATGGAAGCTAAAGACTGCTTGTGGCTCATTCTCTGTTTCTATCATTTTGCTGAAGTATCCCTTAGAACCCTTAAAACTATGCTTAGGGTTTGGGGGCTTCCTTACAAACTTCCTTTTCTGTAACCCAAACTCTGTGGTGACTTTTGTTACCAATACTAGCTTGGTAATGCAGTTAAGAATTGTCTGCTTTTGCTAACAAATTTTTTAACAGTCATCATGTATTGGGTACTGTAATAAGCATTTCATACGCCTTATCTCATTTAGTTCACACAATCACCTTTCAATAAGGCAGGTACAATTGTCCCCATTTTGCAAATGAAAAAAAATGAGACTTTGGTTAAATAATTTGCCCATGATAATACACCAACCATGATACAGAATTAGAATTTGAATCCCAATACAGAATGCACGCACCTAACCATTATGCTATACTACACAGAAGTCAGACCTATCCTAATCTTGATGGTTTCCAATGGCTTCCAGTAAAATTTGTTATTCAGATTTAAATTATTTCCTCAAGCAAACAGAAATGATGAAAACAAAACATCACAAGGAAAACAAACAAACTGAAAACTGAGTTACCTTGGTTTCTGGAGTAATAGCTGCCTCTAACAATTTGGTTTTTGAACAATCAACAAAAGAAATCTTTAATCCAAATTCAGTTGCCACCTGCCTGAAGTACCTGTTTGTACCTGAGGCAGAAGAGAATCAGATAAAATGAAAAGAAAACTGTATTAGGAAATATTAATTCCTTAAAAGTATAAACACTTAAAAAATATAAGGAAGTGTCAATCACCAATAAAGAAACAACTAAAAGCAATTCTACTTTGTTTGAATAGTTTGACCTTCTCATATACTAAAGAATATAAGGCTTAAATTTTAAACTAAAAATCAGAGTCAAATAAAATACACTTGATACCCACACCAAGTTGTGTGAAGCAGAAAATGTTTCTTAAAATATACAATCTCTACTCTTCAAACATGAAGTGGCATGCTTCCTGAAATATCAATATCTTTCTAAAACAATTCCTTCCTACTACTCAAATCTAAAATAAATGAACTGGGACTTCCCTGGTGGTCCAGTGGTTAAGACCCCAGGCTCCTAATACAGGGGGCCCAGGTTCGATCACTGGTCAAAGAACTAGATCCCACATGCCACAACTAAGACCCAGCGCCACTAAATAAATAAATAAATAAAATTTAAAAAAATAAATGAATCAATGCCAATGAAATATTCAAAATAAAATTTCAAACTGATTATACTTTGGTAAGAGAAAAGAATTGGTTTTTATCCTTTGTTCTTTCTCAATCTTTTTGTTATGCAGTTCTGAAAGCTTTAGTAGACAAATGAGACAATGTAAATCAAACTACTAGAGTTTTACAGTGAAAGAAGATAAATCATTCAACTTAGAATGGCTTCTTTTAAAAATACGGTTCTGGATTTGATGTATATATATGCAAATTTAAAGAAAAATTTGCTGTTATTGATAGTGAACCAAAAAAGAAAAAAAAAATTATCATCAAAGATATACTGGAGGGACTTCCCTGGTGGTGCAATGGTTGAGAGTCCGCCTGCTGATGCAGGGGACACGGGTTCATGCCCCAGTCTGGGAGGATACCATATGCCGCAGAGCGGCTGGGTCCGTGAGCCATGGCTGCTGGGCCTGCGTGTCCGGAGCCTGTGCTCCGCAACGGAAGAGGCCACAACAGTGAGAGGGCTGTGTACCACAAAAAAAAAAAAAAAAGATATACTGGAGGGACTTCCCTGGTGGTGCAGTGGTTAAGAATCTGCCTGCCAATGCAGGGGACAAGGGTTTGATTCCTGGTCCGGGAAGATCCCACATGCTGTGGAGAAACTAAGCCCAGGCGCCGCAACTACTGAGCCTGTGCTCTAGAGCCTGCGTGCTTCAGCTACTGAAGCCTGTGCACCTAGAGCCCGTGCTCCGCAACAAGAAGCCACGGCAGTGAGAAGCCCGCGCACAGCAACAGAGAATAGCCCCTGCTCTCCTCAACTAGAGAAAGCCCATAGGCAGCAACGAAGACCCAATGCAGCCAATAAATAAATAAATACATTTATTTTTTAAAAAAAGATATACTGGACTTTTGGTAGACTGATCCTAGGTAATATAAGATAGAAAAAGACTGTAAAGAATTGTTAAAAAATCAACAGCAATTTTCAAGATTTTGTACCTATGTTTACCAAAAGGTTTTTATAATACATTATAATAGTAATGAAAAATTTGATTTTTCTATAATTTCAATTCATCAGACTATCATAGGGTACTATGATAAAATATAAAGCATTTTGCAAATTTCTGAGAGGGATAAAATGATTACTAAGAGTAAGTCTCTTCCTTCAAAGAACTTACAGATTTAACTTTTTGTTCAAATAGGAGATAGATAAAATGATAATAATATTCCATAAATCACATTTTAATTATTTGGAAGCATTTGGTATATATGTATAATATACTTACAAAATTTTTTGCTGTTGTTTTGAACACAAAAATCAGTCTTACTTAAAGGTAAGGGCAACTTGTCTTCCTTACCTTCCCACTTACCACTTTATATAACTAGCATTTAAACAATTTGGAATGAAAGTTCTTAAATTTGTATCCATGGATAGGTTTCAAGGGGTAAGGGTCCTTGGAGAGGAGCCTTATCATTTTAAAATTAAAATGATAAACGTTGGGTATAGTCTTAAGTGCATTTTTTGGAAAGAGGTCTATAGCTTTCAACAGCTTTTCAGAAGCTTCCCTAAAAAAAAAAACACAGGGGGTGGGGTGGTTAAGGGTTGGGTAGAGTTAAGCCCTTTGAGAATGACTTGGGTTATAGACCATCTTCACTGGAGGTAAAAATTTTTAATTACACTAGAACACTCTCTCTTTAAACACTATCTTCTCTAGAGTAGAATATATCTGGGATAAGCTCATTCCAGCTGCTTAAATAAAATTATTATTAAACAATCTCTCTTATAAGCAAGTTCTGGAGCATAGACCCTAAGTGTTTATGCTCCTCCTTTATCAAGTGTGAACCAGCATAGAGTTGTTCATCATATTTTGAAAAGATAATCAATAGTCAATAATCCTGGTAGCACTGTTAATATAATTCAGGACCCATTTTATTGTCTTTCAAATATCAGCTGAAACAACATGAATGAGAGAGGTCACCTACCTCCATACACATCATCCATACAAATAATTTGGTCTCCTGCTTTTAAGAGATGGGTAACAGTCACAGTGGCTGCTAAACCTGAAGCAAAGGCCAAACCTAAGGTAAAAACCAAGTTAGAGTAAACCAAAATGTCAGAACTATAGGTTAAAAACACCTACAGTATTTAGTTGCATTACTTTATATCCCTCTCTCTGCTGACTGAAAGACAACCGTCACTACTGAGTCACCAGAAATCCCCTGATTAATACCATTACAAAATCCCCCTTTCTATTTCAAAAATAAAATATCTTTAAAATAAAAATACTTAATTCTGCTTTGGTTATAACATTTCTCTGAAAAGCTTCAAAGAAATAATTCTTTACAAAATTCGGAGACAAAAGACCAATTGCCAATTAAATTACACTTTAAAAGTATCAAACTCTAAAGAAATTTCAAACTTGAGGAACAGAGCTAAGATATGATTCATCCATTAACTATATGGATATGCAGTTGAGAAAATATTTTAACAAAACTCACAATCAGACCTGATAAATTTAATAAATTTTATTTTTTTTAATTTTTTAATGTGGATTCTCTTTAAACACATGTGATCCTGAATCTCATATTGAACAAAAATAGTGAAACTGAATAATAAAAAAATAACTGGCATTGTACACATTAAACACTGTAAAGAAAAATATTCTGATAAAATATCAGTGTATCACCTTGATGATAAAAATCACTTGTGACCAGTAGATGGGATATCCAATTAACTTGGAAAATGTAATTTTTGCAAAGTTTTTTCAGAAAAGTTGAGGTTGACATTGCAGTTCTCTACTAAGCAGATCTGTGGTCCAACAATGAATTCATACAGAAAGCTAACCTTTAAATCCCATTCAAAACAACCGTGTTTTCTGGAGCCCACCTGAAAAAAGTGTCTGGCATATGAACCCTCAGCCTTTATAATTTCTGTGGGAAATAATATTCCCCACACATTACTAAATTTAAGAAATTTAGTGTTTAAAAAACTCCCCCTCTCACCCAAAACAAAAGAAACTCCCCCAATCCCAAACAAACACCAAAGCTCATATTAACATTTCTGATTCCTACACTCTTGCTGTGAGAAAACTCCTAAGACTCTCCTTTTTTAAATTCACGATTCTGCCCTCATTTCGTATCATTTGTATAGAAAGTACAGAGATGATTTAACAGCCATCCACTCCCTTCACGGAAGAAATTCAAGTTTTGAGGAGTTAATCCGTAATCTCCCAAAGCACAGTATCAAGGGTACCTGGCTATTGCAAATGTTCCTTGGTGCTACTCTCAGGCACAAAATAGCAGGTGAATGAACCAGAGTATAAGAAAGTTTATATTCTCATAGGTGGTATTATAAAACTTAGTTAATTTGTATCTATTTATACTGACAGCTTCAGACGAAGACTACGTTTACATGAATTCTAAGTGGCAAATTCTGCCATTTTGCCTCTCTTCATATTTATTTTCACCTTATAATTACACATATACATATGAAGTCAGCTGTGGGACCTCAAGCAAATAATTCAATGTCATTAAAAAATAAGAGTTTTGAACTAGCTAATCCTTATTTCTTTCCAATTCTACATTCTGTACCTCTGTAATTTTTTCTATACAAATAAGAATGGATTCTAGATTTTACAAACTTTGAAATGAAAATCACTTACTGTACTTAGCCCCATCCAGTGCTGCCACTGCTTTTTCCAAGCAATTCCTGGTGGGATTTCCAGAACGGCTGTACTCAAAACCCTGAAGGAAAGAAGTTAGAGTTCATCCTAAGAGATTTAAATTTATTATCAGGGTCTTAACATAGACATTTCCTCAACTACAGGTCCATCCTGCCATGTCTTTCTGTTATTTATCTATTACATGTCTTGCCATTAGACAGAAGCATCACTGTTGTGGCCGTAGTGGTATGGAGAGACCCTGAAGTCAGCCAAACTGGGTAAGAATTCTGTGTCTGCCACTTACGAGCTACATGCCAATAGGTTAGTTACTTAATATTTCCCAGAGTCAATCTCCATACCTTTAAAATGGGAATAAAATACAGATATCTACTTCATAAAATTGATGTGAAGATAAAATGAGATAAGTTCTCTGCATGATGCCTGGCATGTGCTAACCACTAGATAAATGGTGGTTTTTATGTTACAGTCACCTCTACCCATTAATCTAGGGATATTAGGAAACAGGAACCACCTGAACCAACAGAGTAAACCTATTTCTAACCTGCACTTCATTTCCTAAAAAATAAGTGTTGTGAGCTCTGTTTAGCATCCAACAGGAAGCTATGAACAGATCTTACAAATGCTCGAAGTTCAGATTTTAGCTCTACAAAAGCAACTCAAAAAAGAGAGTAATTCTCAGCAAAACAGCTCTATACAACCCCTTTTTAAATTTTGCATTATATTCCTTTTACATGTATGACACTATACTACCTGAATTCATCCAGTCATTTTATTTGATTTATTTAGTTTTATTGAGGTATAGTTGATGTACAATATTACATAAGTTTCATGTGTACAGCATAGTGATTCACAATTTTTAGAGGTTATATTCCATTTGTAGTCATTATAAAATATTGGCTATATTCCCTGTGCCATACTATATATTCTTGTAGCTTATTTATTTCATATAGTAGTTTGTACCTCTTAATCCCCTACCTTAACCTCCCTCCCCCCTTCCCTCTCCCCACTAGTAACCACTAGTTTGTTCTCTGTATCTGTGAGTCTGTTTTTTTGTTGTTGTTGTTATATTCACTAGTTACTTTTATTTCTTAGATTCCGCATATAAGTGATATCATACAGTATTTGTCAGTCTCTTTCTGTATCCAGTCATTTTATTTAATCCTCACAATCTGCTCTAAAGAAAGTAAAGCCAAATGTTACAGGGAATGTCAGTGCCAGAATTCAAAGCCAGGACTTAAACACTCACTAAAAATCCTATACATACTTTTCTCCTCCTGCCCCACATAGCACATAACAAAACACAACCACTCTTACACCTGTTTCTGATTCAGGAGCTCCCAGTATTAGAGATAGATATAGATATGGCTATAGATATAGATATTTAAGTTTTGTTGCCTTTTTTGTCTCCTTGTTTTTGACAAACTGGGTAGACATTTTATAGGGCTCCAGGATATCCTCATTACTGGCCACCATCACCTCCTTGATGTGACCTGCAGCTGTACTCCAGACAGAAAAAAAAGTTTAGATTCATGTGGCTATTGCCATGGAAAGGTAGTCCATGTCTCCCTAAATATTCACTGCAGAGATTTAACTTTGTGGTTGGGGAGCGGGGTGGGGGGAGAAGCATATTTCAGTGCCAATTCTCACTCTCATTCATTCAATGACTTTCCAGATGGAAGTGGAGAACTAGATGCTTCTCATTCAGCTCCTCAAATTCTCTTTAGTGCTCTTAACTGACATTTTAAAGATATTAAGAGGAGTTCGTGGATTTTACCACCCCTGCTGCCTCTCTGAAAACATTTAATTGTTAATATCACAGCTAAATTATTAACTTTTGCACTAAATGCTAAAGCTTGGGCAGCTACACGTTCACAAAGCCCTACACGAGGAAGAAACTTGGAAGACAGGTTGTGTACACAATTTGATTACAAAATATAGTAGCTAGAAGTATCCTAAACCAGTTGTAGAAATGCCCTTAGAACTCTACTTCACAAAACAAAGGGCCACGTCTAAAAGAATTTTCCTCAACTTATATAACATAACACACTAAAGAGGTGTTTGAAGTATAATCAAGGTTTTGGATCTACAAAGTGTATTCAATTACAGTTGACACTTGAAGAACTCCCGGGCTAGGGCACTGACCCCCTGCTCAGTGGAAAATCCATGTACAACTTATAGTCAGCCCTCCATATCCGAGGTTCCTCCATATCTGTGGTTTATGTCCCCAGATTCAACCAACTGCAGATTATTCAGCACTGTAGTATTTACTATTGAAAAAAATCAACATATAAGTGGACCTGCACAGTTCAAACCCCTGTTGTTCAAGGGTCAACTGTAATTTCTTCTGGACCTCAGCAACTTTTAAATACTCCAAGATCCATCACGTATGCTACCAAAAAAGGAAAAGCTATGTAATGAACACAGAGGCCTATCTCATCTATGACTCTGGGTAGGTTCCTTTTCTATAAAAAGTACATAATATCTGTCTTGCTCTCTAACCTGGTTGTTGTCCAGATCAAACAGGAAAAGTGCAAATATGAACACCATGAAATAGCAAACTACTGAGCAGTTATAATGTACAATGCAGCTTAACATACATATCAACAACTTATGTGGTAGGTACTATTATTAACCCATTTACACAGGATCAACCTGAGGTTTAAGGTAAGTCAAGTAACTTGCTCAAGACCAACTGGCTAAAAAGAGGTGGTGTCAGAATTCAAACCTAGGTCCTCTGACTACATGATTTAAGCTCTTAATTACTAAACCACAATGATGCAATGGGTTAGACTATTGCTAGCATTACTGTAGTATAGCACAGGATAGACTAATGCCCAACAGTGGGTGGGGTTCCAGAGCAGTACTGCATTGGAATCCCGGCTCTACTGCTTTCTAGCCATGTGGCCTTTGCATTGATACTTATCCCCAAACCTCAGGTTTTTCATGAGGGAAATAAGAACCTAGTTCATACTAGAATTGCTGTAAGGATTATGTGAGGCAATATATGTAATACACATGATAGAATGTAACTATGAATCTGGCTCAATGGCTATTAATAACTACTGGAATAATATTGGGAGTTAATAGCTACTGGGAATAATCTTGATTCCAGGTGAGTTATGAGACAATTTTTTTCTTAGTTGACTCCTTACTATATCTTTACAATTTTTGTTGCTAAAGGTAACTTAAGGAAGTTATGACACTCAGTTTTGAACTGCAAATTTGCCAAAATCACATGAATATCAGTCCAAATCTATGGGGCATGTTGGACAAACTGTTCCTTCCAGTCCTGCTTATCAAAAGAAATGCTTATCAAAAGAAATATGATCATTGAACCATTCAATACAAAGCTTTATTACAAGGAGGTTTACAGGTGTAGCAAACATCATTCCTGATATACACAAATTAAACCTCACAAATTACTTGCGTGCCTTCTTAATTTATAAGCCATCTCTCTTTTACCGCCCAACACTGGACCGCCCCAGACAGACCCAGCTCACCAAGTGCCGGCCAGGAGCCCCTTGCTTGAACGTGGTGGACAGTGAGATGGGAGGCACTACAGCGTGGGAAGTCCATTGCTCTGGTTCCTGGCCCACATGGATGGCCTGCGTAGCGAAATGTTGGAACCTAGGCAGGAAACCGTGTGGGGAGGCGTCTTTTTCCTGCATGCTGATCTGCGAAGGAAGGTGAGAGTTAAAGGGCAAGGAAGATAAAACTGTGAAACTGGTGAGTCGGGGCTTGAAAAAGACACGGAAGAATTAGGCGAAAGAGAGGTAAAGGTATGCCCAGCAGGGTGACCAGCGGCGAGCGCACAAAAGCCGGACTGTAGCTGAGACTCTATTAGCGGGCCGGCAGCTTTGCTTCACCTCGGGGCGGAACCACCGCGACCCAATGAGCGCAGGCCCCTACGCGGTCCCTGCTCCTCATTGGCCGGCAGCGGAGGCGTCGCCCGGAGCGTCGCCGCCAACCCTACGGCACAGGACTTGGAGTGAAGCCGGGGTCCCTGGGCCCCTTGGTTGGTCCCTGCTGGTGAAATTCCTGAGTCCGGGCCCAAGGGAAGCTTCATTGCTGGCTCCTGTGAGCCACTCAGGCGTCTGTGTGACCTCAGACCGGAGGTTCGCCAGAGATGTGCAAATAAACTGCCTTGACACTGAAACCGAGTAACCAGTAAACAGGCCACGCAAATATCCTCCTCTTACCGTAGCCCTTGCCCCAACCCCTCCCACCTCCACCAACCGCCCTTTGTCCTGAGGGCGGTTCTGACAGACGAAGCAACAAAGTGGAGATCGGTGACGAAAACGGTGGCCCAAGCTGCCAAATGTGCAGCTTGGATTCTCATTAACTGAGGGCAGCCTGCCTTTGAAACAACGCTGAACTCTGTAATGACCCAGTAATTATGTTGATTGAAACAGGAGTGAGGGTCATATTTTTCTTAGGTAATAGTAGAGCTACTGTGATAAGGATCTCTAAGCAGGATTCCGGCAGCTTCCTAAGAGCTATTCAAACGACTTTTTTCAAGCATCATTATCTTCTTTTGAAGTACCCAGAGAGACTCTCCCTGATGAATATATATATATATATATATATAGTGTGTGTGTCTTTGAAAAACTTATTGGAGCCTCAAATCCTTACACAAACTGCCTTCATTGTTACGCAGTTGACAGCAACATCCCCGTAGGAAAAAGGAAGCAGTCCTGTGTCACAATTTATTCACCTGTATCCAGAGCCCTACTCTCACAAGGAGCACTCCTTTAAAACAGACAACAAAAATCTCCTTGTTCCCTAAACAATACAGACTTGACCTATTTACTATTGTGACTCTTTTCTAGGACTAGGGTTAGGAATACTTCTGTTCCTGCAGCGTGTTAACTAAATATCTGAAAATTTATTAAACCATTTAAGAAAGAAGAGAATACAGAATAAACGGCTCTTAAAATTACAGGACTGAGGCAACTGGCTTTTCAAATTAACTACCAGGACACAGCCATTAAGCACTAGGACAACAGAGCCTAAGGACCTGCAAACTTTTAGAAACCTAGCAAAATTTTTAGCCCTGTGGGGAAAATGGATGGACTCCAAGACACTAATAGATATTACTGTATATTTAATTAATATTTTCTGTTAAAAAATAACATCGGGCTTCCCTGGTGGCGCAATGGTTGAGAGTCCGCCTGCCGATGCAGGGGACACGGGTTCGTGCCCCGGTCCGGGAAGATGCCACATGCCACGGAGCGGCTAGGCCCGTGAGCCATGGCCGCTGAGCCTGCGCGTCCGGAGCCTGTGCTCCGCAACAGGAGGGGCCACAGCAGCGAGAGGCCTGCGTACCGCGAAAAAAAACAAAAAACAAAAACATATCAACTGCAACTCCTCTCAAGATATATATATATATATAGCTGTACATGGGTATGTTTTTATATGATATGGTGCTTAGGGACCCAGAGGGTCTAAAACAGTCCTAATTAGTTTATCTCCTAATATTTGTGAGCAAACACTGAGTTGCATTAATAGGGATATTTTATTTAGTATCACCATAACAAAGATTCTTTAAAAAATGACACTGGACTTCCCTGGTGGCACAGTGGTTAAGAATCCACCTGCTAATGCAGGGGACATGGGTTCGATCCCTGGCCGGGAAGATCCCACATGCCATGGAGCAACTAAGCCCATGCACCACAACTACTGAGCCTCTGCTCTACAGTCCACGAGCCACAACTACTGAGCCCGGGTGCCACGACTACTGAAGCCCATGCGCCTAGAGCCCGTGCTCTGCAACAAGAGAAGCCACTGCAATGAGAAGCCCACTCACCGCAACGAAGAGTAGTCCCTGCTCTCCGCAACTAGAGAGAAAACCCGCACGCAGCAATGAAGACCCAACGCAGACAAAAATAAATAAATGAATAATAAATAAAAATAACACTAATATAAATGCTCTAAATCGAGTCTTTTTCACGCTCGTAAATTGAGAAAACTCTATTAGGTGGCAGCTCACTATTAGGTATCAAGGATTCCTATGATTTAGTAACTTGTAGGAATTGATCCTTCAAATGTATTCCTGTATGTGTGTGAGGATGAATAAGGGTGTTTTTTGTACCTATTTTTGCTCTTTTTAATAGCAGAAGAATGAAAAACAGCTTAGTTATCCATCCATAGGAGACTGGTCAGTGTGTTATTGATACAGTTCTGTGATGGCTACAGTATAGTTGAGAAGCAGGTGAGATTGATCTGAGTTGGTATGTCATGATTGCTAATTTCTGGGACAGCAAAGCAAGGTGCAAAGCAATGCATATGTTATGCTCCTACTTTTTCAAAAGAGTATATACCATGTTGTGTTATTTTTAGAGGAACACATATGATTTAATGTGTATAAAAATCATTCTGGGGGACTTCCCGGGTGGTCCAGTGGGTGAGACACTGCGCTCCCAATGCAGGGAGCATGGGTTCGATCCCTGGTTGGGTAACTAGATCCCACACGCATGCCACAACTAAAGATCCCGCGTGCTGCAGCTAAGGCGCAGCACAGACAAAATAAATAAATAAATATATATATATATACATATTTTTTACAGCAGGCTCTTATTAGTTATCTATTTTATACATATTAGTGTATACATGTCAATCCCAACCTCCCAATTCATCCCACCACCACCACCACTTTCCCCCCTTGGTGTCCATACGTTTCTTCTCTACATCTGTGTCTCTATTTCTGCCCTGCAAACTGGTTCATCTGTAACATTTCTCTAGGATCCACATATATGCGTTAATATTTTTTCTCTTTCTGACTTACTTCACTCTGTATGACAGTCTCTAGATGCATCCACGTCTCCACAAATGAACCAATTTCGTTCCTTTTTATGGCTGAGTAATATTCAATTGTATATATGTACCACATCTTTATCCATTCGTCTATCGATGGGCATTTCGGTTGCTTCCATGTCCTGGCTCTTGTAAATAGTGCTGCAATGAACATTGGGGTGCATGTGTCTTTTTGAATTATGGTTTTCTCTGGGTATATGCCCAGTAGTGGGATTGCTAGGTCATATGGTAATTCTATTTTTAGTTTTTTAAGGAACCTCCATAGTGGCTGTATCAATTTACATTCCCACCAAGAGTGCAAGAGTGTTCCCCTTTCTCCACACCCTCTCCAGCATTCGTTGTTTGTAGATTTTCTGAATACCCATTCTAACTGGTGTGAGGTGATACCTCATTGTAGTTTTCATTTGCATTTCTCTAATAATTAGTGATGTTGAGCAGCTTTTCATGTGCTTCTTGACCATTTGTATGTCTTCTTTGTAGAAATGTCTATTTAGGTCTTCTGCCCATTTTTGGATTAGGTTGTTTGTTTTTTTAATATTGAGCTGCAAGAGCTGTTTATATATTTTGGAGATTAATCCTTTGTCCATTGATTCATTTGAAAATATTTTCTCCCATTCAGAGGGTTGTCTTTTCATCTTGTTTGTAGTTTCCTTTCATTTCCAAAGCTTTTAAGTTTCAGTAGGTCCATTTGTTTATTTTTACTTCTATTTCCATTACTCTAGGAGGTGGACCAAAAAACATCTTGCTGTGATTTATATCAAAGAGTGTTCTTCCTATGTTTTCCTCTAAAAGTTTTATAGTGTCCGATCTTACATTTAGGTCTCTAATCCATTTTCAGTTTATTTTTGTGTCTGGTGTTAGGGAGTGTTCTAATTTCATTCTTTTACATGTAGCTGTCCAGTTTTCCCAGCACCACTTATTGAAGAGGCTGTTTTTTCTCCATTGTATATCCTTCCTCCTTTGTCATATATTAGTTGACCATAAGTGCATGGGTTTGTCTCTGGGCTTTCCATCCTGTTCCATTGATCTACATTTCTGTTTTTGTGCCAGTACCATATTGTCTTGATTACTGTAGCTTTGTAGTATAGTCTGAGGTCAGGGAGTCTGATTCCTCCAGCTCTGCTTTTTTCCCTCATGACTGCTTTGGCTATTCAGGGTCTTTTTTGTCTCCATATAAATTTTAAGATTTTTTGTTCTCGTTCTGTAAAAAATGCTACTGGTAATTTGATAAAGGTTGCATTGAATCTGTAGATTGCTTTGGGTAATATAGTCATTTTCACAAGACGGATTCTTCCAATCCAAGAACATGGTATATCTCTCCATCTGTTTGTGTCATCTTTGATTTCTTTCAACAGTGTCTTATAGTTGTTTTTTTTTTTTGCAGTACGCGGGCCTCTCACTGCTGCAGCCTCTCCCATTGTGGAGCACAGGCTCCGGACACGCAGGCCCAGCGGCCGTGGCTCACGGGCCCAGTCGCTCCGCAGCATGTGGGATCTTCCCGGACCGGGGCACGAACCCGTGTCCCCTGCATCGGCAGGCGGACTCTCAACCACTGCGCCACCAGGGAAGCCCCTCTTATAGTTTTTTAAACACAAGTCTTTTACCTCCTGAGGTAGGTTTATTCCTAGATATTTTATTCTTTTTGTTGCAATGCTGAATGGGATTGTTTCCTTAAGTTCTCTTTCTGATCTTTCATTGTTAGTGTATAGGAATGCAAGAGATTTCTGTCCATTAATTTTGTATCCTGCAACTTTACCAAATTCATTGATTAACTCTAGTAGTTTTCTGGTGGCATCTTTAGAATTCTCTATGTATAGTATCATGTCATCTGCAAACAGTGACAGTTTTACTTCTTCTTTTCCAATATGTATTCCTTTTATTTCTTTTTCTACTCCAATTGCCATGGCTAGGACTTCCAATACTATGTTGAATAATAGTGGTGAGAGTGGACATCCTTGTCTTGTACCTGATCTTAGAGGAAATGCTTTCAGTTTTTCACCATTGAGAATGATGTTTGCTATGGGTTTGTCATATATGGCCTTTATTATGTTGAAGTAGGTTCTCTCTATGCCCAATTTCTGGAGAGCTTTTATCATAAATGGGTGTTGAATTTTGTCAAAAGCTTTTTCTGTATCTATTGAGATGATCGTATAGTTTTTCTTCTTTAATTTGTTAATATGGTGTATCACATTGATTGATTTGCATATATTGAAGAATCCTTGCATCCCTGGGATAAATCTCACTTCATCATGGTGTATGGTCCTTTTAATGTGTTGTTGGATTCTGTTTACTAGTATTTTGCTGAGGATTTTTACACCTATATTCATCAGTGATATTGGTCTGTAGTTTTTTTTGTTTTTGTTTTTGTTTTTTTTGTAGTATCTTTGTCTGGTTTTTGTATCAGGGTGATGATGGCCTCATAGAATGAGTTTGGGAGTGTTCCTTCCTCCGTAATTTTTTTGGAAGAGTTTGAGAAGTATGAGCGTTAGCTCTTCTCTAAATGTTTGATAGAATTCACCTGTGAAGCCATCTGGTCCTGGACTTTTGTTTGTTGGAAGGTTTTTAATCACAGTTTCAATTTCATCACTTGTGATTGGTTTGTTCATATTTTCTATGTCTTCCTGTTTCAGTCTTGGAATGTTATACCTTTCTAAGAATGTGTCCATTTCTTCCACGTTGTCCATTTTATTGGCATAGAGTTGCTTGTAGTAGTTCTTAGGATGCTTTGTATTTCTGCAGTGTTGTAACGTCTCCTTTTTCATTTCTAATTTTATTGATTTGAGTCCTCTCCCTCCTTTTCTTGATGAGTCTGGCTAAAGGTTTCTCATTTTTGTTTATCTTCTCAAATAACCAGCTTTTAGTTTTATTGATCTGTGCTATTGTTTTCTTTGTTTCTATTTCATTTGTTTCTGCTCTGATTTTATGATTTCTTTCCTTCTACTAACTTTGGGTTTTGTTCATTCTTCTTTCTCTAGTTCCTTTAGGTGTAAAGTTAGATTGTTTATTTGAGATTTTCCTTGTTTCTTGAGGTAGGCTTGTATTGCTATAAACTGCCCTCTTAGAACTGCTTTTGCTGCATCCCATAGGTTTTGGATCGTTGTGTTTCCATTGTAATTTTTCTCTAGGTATTTTTTTTATTTCCTCTTTGATTTCTTCAGTGACCTCTTGCTTATTTAGTAACATATTGTTTAGCCTCCATGTTTTTGTGTTTTTTACATTTTTTTCCCTGTAATTGATTTCTAATCTCATAGCGCTGTGGTCAGAAGAGATGCTTGAAATGATTTCAATTTTCTTAAATTTTCCGAGGCTTGATTTGTGACCCAAGATGTGATCTATCCTGGAGAATGTTTCATGTGCACTTGAGAAGAAAGTGTAATCTGCTGTTTTCAGATGGAATGTCCTATAAATATCAATTAAATGTATCTGGTCTATTGTGTCATCTAAAGCTTGTGTTTCCTTATTAATTTTCTGTCTGGATGATCTGTCCATTTGTGTAAGTGAGTTGTTAAATTCCCCCACTATTTTTGTGCTACTGTCAATTTCCTCTTTTATAGCTCTTTGCTGTTGCCTTATGTATTGAGGTGCTCCTATGTTGGGTGCATATATATTTATAATTGTTATATCTTCTTCTTGGATTGATCCCTTGATCACTGTGTAGTGTCCTTCCTTGTCTCTTGCAACATTCTTTATTTTAAACTCTATTTTATTTGATATGAGTATTGCTACTCCAGCTTTCTTTTGATTTCCGTTTGCATGGAATATCTTTTTCCATCCCCTCACTCTCAGTCTGTATGTGTCCTTAGGTCTGAAGTGGGTCTCTTGTAGACAGCATATATATGGGTCCTGTTTTTGTACTCATTCAGCAAGCCTGTGTCTTTTGGTTGGAGCATTTAATCCATTCATGTTTAAGGTAATTATCAATATGTATGTTACTATTACCATTTTCTTAGCTGTTGTGGGTTTGTTTTTGTAGGTCCTTTTCTTCTCTTGTGTTTCCCACTTAGAGAAGTTCATTTAGCATTTGTTGTAGCGCTGGTTTGGTGGTGCTGAATTCTCTTAGCTTTTGCTTGTCTGTAAAGCTTTTGATTTCTCCATCGAATCTGAATGATCCTTGTTGGGTAGAGTAATCTTGGTTGTATGTTCTTCCCTTTCAACACTTTAAGTATATCCTGCCACTCCTTTCTCGCTTGTAGAGTTTCTGCTGAGAAATCAGCTGTTAATCTTATGGGAGTTCCCTTGTATATTATTTGTCATTTTTCCCTTGTTGCTTTCAATAATTTTTCTTTGTCTTTAATTTTCTCAGTTTGATTATTATATGTCTCAGTGTGTTTCTCCTTGGGTTTACCCTATATGGGACTCTCTGCACTTCCTGGACTTGGGTGGCTCTTTCCTTTCCCATGTTAGGGAATTTTTCAACTATAATCTCTTCAAATAATTTTGCGGGTCCTTTCTCTCTCCTCCTTCTGGGACCCCTATAATGTGAATGTTGTTGCATTTAATGTTGTCCCAGAGGTCTCTTAGGCTGTCTTCGTTTCTTTTCATTCTTTTTTCTTTATTTTGTTCTGCAGCTGTGAATTCCACCATTCTGTCTTCCAGGTCACTTATCCATTCTTCTGCCTCAGTTATTCTGCTATTGATTCCTTCTAGTGTAGTTTTCATTTCAGTTATTGTATTGTTCATCTCTGTTTGTTTGTTCTCTAATTCTTCTAGGTCTTTGTTAAACATTTCTTGCATCTTCTTGATCTTTGCCTCCATTCTTTTTCTGAGGTCCTGGATCATCTTCACTATCATTATTCTGAATTCTTTTTCTGGAAAGTTGCATATCTCCACTTCATTTAGTTGTTTTTCTGGGGTTTTACCTTGTTCCTTCATCTGGTGCAAAGTCCTCTGCCTTTTCATTTTGTCTATCTTTCTGTGAATGTGGTTTTGTTTTCACAGGCTGCAGAATTGCAGTTCTTCTTGCTTCTGCTGTCTGCCCTCCAGTGGATGAGTCTATCTGAGAGCTAAATATATATTTTTTAAAAAAATCATTCTGGTAGTTTGAAGCATGGATCTGCAGTAGAAAGACAAATTTTTTACATTTTATTTGCTTTTGTGTTCAAGTTTTATACCATATGTTACCTTCTAACAATAAAATTAATACCAGCTATCCCAATTTTAAAATGTCAGTTAAGCAAGTTATTTAGAAAGAAACTTTTTTTTTTTTTTTTTTTTTGCAGTACACGGGCCTTTCACTCTTGTGACCTCTCCCGTTGCGGAGCACAGGCTCTGGACGCGCAGGCTCAGGAGCCATGGCTCACGGGCCTAGCCGCTCTGTGGCATGTGGGATCTTCCTGGACTGGGGCACAAACCCGTGTCCCCTGCATTGGCAGGCAGACTCTCAACCACTGCACCACCAGGGAAGCCCTAGAAAGAAACTTTTTAAGTGAATAGAAAACAGCTACTTTAAATATAATAAACGCTATATAGTTTGGAGTGTGTGCTAATTTTTCATGTAAATTAGCTGTAAACAACAAAACAGCATTATCTTAACACTTACTGAAAAAAGATTAATTCCTCTTGGTAATGGGATTCTTCATGGGCATATATTTTAGAGGAAATGGGACACTTCTTAGTTTTTACATTTCTTTCATAACACAAAGTTAATTAATATTTTTATAATAAATACTTTTTACACACTATGTAAACAGCATTGTCATTAAAGTCAAGCTATGGATAGAGATATTGTGACTGAACAGAGAAAACAGTAGGGACCTTGGTGAGATGTTCCTATAATATGTTATTATTATAAAGCATAAATATAGGCAGTGATTAGATCTGCTTTGTTTTACCTCAGAGGGGAAAAAAATTGCTCTTCCTTGGCTTTTGACAATCAAATTTATGAGAAGGCAGGAAATTTGAAGCTCAGGGAGAGGAGAAAGACTTTACAACACAAGTCCTTAATTTGGGTTTTGTAGATCACTACAGTGAGCCAAAGCCCTGAGGATATCACTTATGAACCTACTTTCATTTGCCTGTAAAAATAGTTTTTTAAATAATAAGAAAAAAACCCTGAATCTGGTTTTGTTATGACATAATTGAAAGTGATAAATCTTGAGCATAAAAGTCTAAACACTGTTGATGGAATTATTAAATTTAATATCAAGAGAGACACCAGAGATTGAGTTTCTAGCACAATTGCTTTGTTTTAGTGATGAGATTAAAAAAGTTGTGGCTTGCTCATGCTGGCATATAATCTGATGAGCATATAATCTGATAATAAACAGAGTTCAGATATTTGGGATAATAAAGTATCCCAGAAATCATTAAGATGCATTCCACAGTGATACAAATGTAGCCTAGTATGACTGAAAAATGTAATGAAGTACCAACCGGGGCATTTTTGAGTAACAGTGAAGCTGCTGTGTTTTGGAGTCAGAATGCTTGGGTTCGAAGCTCAACTCTAGCACCTGCAACCTCTGTGACCTTGAGAAGTCAATTTACTGAACCTCTGTAAATCTCAGTATACTCCTCTGTAAAAATGAGAAAAATAATAATACTTGACAGTTTTCAAAAATAGGTCCTTAGAAGCTCATGGCAGGCCAGGGATAAGATACGGGGCAAGGGATAGGATATGGGGCAGGGATAGAATATGGGACAGGGATAGAATACAGGGCAAGTAGACAGAGTGGGCAACACTTAGGTCAGAAAACTACTTTTTGATGTTTTTGATATTTCAGCATCTTTGCAGAGGTATACTCTACATAGGCCACGTGGTGCAATGGAAAAAGCTGTGCCTTTTTGCACAGCCCATAAACCACCACAAAGATAAGATATAAGAGTGGTAGATAACTTGAACTATTCAGATGCGAAGAAGTCTTGTTCAACTGGTAATACAACAATTGAAAAGCTCTTGACTTACTTGCTGACAATTTTATATCATAGGGAAAATGTGTTAATTCTCCAAGTTTCAGGACTGGCTGGCTCACTGCAGAGCAGTTAACTTCCCTGGTGGACAATGACACAGCCCTACATATTTCCACAGATTTCCGAATGTGGAAAGACCAATCCCAGTTGAGAACCATGACTAGAGGAACTAAGGGACTGCTCTGAATTTAATCTTACCAACAGGAGAATGGATAGGTAATGAAGGCACATGGAGAACTTTGGGAGAAAATTACCTTATCTTGAAGATTCTGGTATCTCAGAAAAGGAAAGCAAGACATATAAGACATACTAGACAAAACCTCTCCAAACTGTGTCCCTAGGAATTTCTGTACAAAACAAACAGCCTGCGGTCAAAAAGGTTTAGGAAACACTACACAGTTAATCAGTCATCTTTAGAGTTACAACACCTACTATTACCATGATAAGGGTCAGAGAAGTCTTAGAACAAGAAACCAAGTGTCAAATATTTCAAAAGGGAAGACTCTTCTCCATAGACCTGTGCTCTCTTCTTCTGACTCATCTCCCATTTCTACTGTAACATTTTTCTCTTAACAGCAATTTAAAAAGATAAAAAGCTAAAATTAAAATAAATTAATTAATTAATTAAAAGAGCTTCTCTGGACAGGCTTTAAAATACAGACATACCTCAGAGATATTGTGGGTTCAGTTCTAGACCACCACAACAATAATGTGAATATCACAATAAGGTAAGTCACACAAATTTTTTGGTTTCCTAGTGCATATAAAATTTTACTTACACTATAATATAATCTATTAAGTGTGCAATAGTATTATATCTAAAAACCAATGTAGTACTTTAATTTAAAAATACCTTATTGCTAAAAAATGCTGATCATCATCTGAACCTTCAGTGGGATATAATCTTTTTGGTGGAAGAGGATCTTGACTCAATGTTGATGGCTGCCAGCTAGTCATGGTGGTGATTACTGAAGTTAGGATGGCTGTGGCAATTTCTTAAAATAAGAGAACAATGACGTTTGCTGCATCAATTGACCCTTCCTTTCATGAATGGTTTCTCTGGAGCATGCAATGCTATTTGATAGCATCTTACCCACAGTAGAACTTCCTTCACAATTGGAGCCAATCCTCTCTAACTCTGAACAAACTCAAAGTCAACCATGAGGGTTGGAGTCAACTTCTTTCAAACTCCTGTTACTGTTGGTATTTTGACCGCTTCCCATGAATCATCAATGTTCGTAATGACATTCATTCTATATACAATAGTTTGCATCTGCTAAGCCCAAACTCCCAGTCCATCCCTCCCCCACCCACCCTCCCCCTTGGCAACGACAAGTCTGTTCTCTATGTCTTTGAGTCTGTTTCTGTTTCTTAAATAATAAGACTTGAAAGTCAAAATTACTCCTTGATCCATGGGCTGCAGAACGGATGTTGTGTTAGCAGGCACAAAACAACATTAATCTCACTGTATATCTCCATCACGTTCTTGGATTACCAGGTGCATTGTCTATGAACAGTAATATTTTGAAAGGAGTCTTTTTTTCCTAATCAATAGATCTCAAAAGTGGGCTTAAAATATCCAGTAAACTATGTCATAAACAGATGTGCTATCAATCCAGGCTTTGTTGTTCCATTTATAGAGCACTGGCAGAGAAGATTTAGCATAATTCTTATGGGCCTAGGATTTTTGGTAAACAAACATTGGCTTCAACTTACTGTCACTGGCTGCATTAGCCCCTAACAGGAAAGTCAGTCTGTCCTATGAAGCTTTGAAGCCAGGCACTGACTTCTCCTCTCTAGCTATGAAAAGGTCCAGATGGCAACTTCTTTCAATATAGGCTGTTTCAATCTACATTGAAATATAAGACTGTTTCATTTACATTGAAAATCTGTTGTTTAGTGTAACCAACTTTATTAATTATTTTAGCTAGGTCTTCCGGATAACTTGCTGCAGCTTCTACATCAGCACTTGCTGCTTCCCTTTGCACTTCAAAAAAAATTTTTTTAATTAATTAATTTATTTATTTGGTTGCACTGGGTCTTAGTTACAACAACCAGGCTCCTGAGTTGTGGTAGGCAAACTCTTAGTTGCAACATGCATGTGGGATCGAACCTGGGCCCCCTGCATTGGGAGCACAGAGTCTTATCCACTTCACCACCAGGGAAGTCCCCTGCTTTTATGTTATGGAGGTGGCTTCTTTCCTTAAATCTAATGAACCAACCTCTGCAAGCTCAAACTTTTCCTCTGCAGCTTCCTCACCTCTCTCAGCATTCATAGAATTGAAGAGAGTTAGGACCTTTCTCTGGATTAGGCTTTGGTTTAAGGGAATGTTTTAGCTGGTTTGATCTTCTATCCAGACCACTGAAACTTTCTGTATATCAGCAATAAGGCTGCTTCACTTTCTTATTATTCATTTGTTCACTGGAAAGTAGCACTTTTAGTTTCCTACTTTTCCTTTGCATTCACAGCTTGGCTAACTGCTGCAAGAAGCCCAGCTATCTGCCTGTCTCAGCTTTCAACTTGCTCTCCTAACTAAGCTTAATTTCTAGCTTTTGATTTAAAGTGACTCTTCCTTTCACTTGAACCATTAGGGACCATTTGTAGAGTTATTAATCAGCCTAATTTCAATATTGTTTCATCTGAGGGAATAGGGAGGCCGAAGGAGAGGGAGAGAGAAGGGGGACAGCTTGTTGGTGGAGCAGTCAGACCAAACACAAAATTTATCAGTTAAGTTCACTGTCCTATATGGGTGTGGTTTGTGGCACCCCAAAACAATGACAATAGTAACATCAAATATCACTGATGACAGATCACCATAATACATATAATAATAATGAAAAAGTTTGAAATATTGTGAGAATTACCAAAATGTGACACATAAAAATGAAGTGAGCAAATGCTGTTGGAAAATTCCCACCAATAGACTTGCTCGACACAGGGTGGCCACTAACCTTTAATTTGTCAAAAACCCAATATTTGCAAAGTGCAATTAAAGTGAACCACAATAAAATGAGGTAGGCCTGTATTTAAGAAAAAAATATAAAATAATTCTAGCATCAGAGAAGATGTCATTAAATAGTAAAGAGTAATTCCAACTCTTCCACTAATGCTTTTATATGTGAAAGAAATGGGCAGTACTTTAAGGTTCTCTCCTCTGATCCTTCAACCAATCAGAAATTCCTTTGAATGTCCACACCTGGTTAATTTCTTCTCTGAATGGCCACTATAGCTACTGTAAGCTTTCATCACTCTCTTCCATCACCCTCCTTCTCTTTTAACACTTTCACAGAAAAATAGGTGTGAATTCACTAAAATTTCCCTTCTGCTCCCCCCTAACTTTACTCCACCTCTTTATTGTCTTTTCTCTGAAAGTCACACCCTTACAACAATAATAATAGCTATAACAACTACCTTTTGTTGAGTGCCTACTTATTCTAAGGTATCTACATAATTATTTTCTAATTCTTAGAACAATTCCAAAGGATAGAAATTATCTGAATTTTATAAATGAGTAAACTAAAATTCAAAGAGTTTATGTAACTTGTTCCAGTCACAGGGCCAGTGAATGGAGACTCTAAATTCCTGATCCCATCCTGTGCCTTTCCTACATTTTTATTATGTTCTCCCACACAACTCCCTCCTCTCAGGCTACAACCATGCTCAAGCCTCTCCTGTAAATAAAAAAAACAGGGCTTCCCTGGTGGTGCAGTCGTTAAGAATCCGCCTGCCAATGCAGGGGACACGGGTTCAAGCCCTGGTCCGGGAAGATTCCACATGCTGCGGAGCAACTAAGCCTGTGCGCCACAATTACTCAGCCTGCTTTCTAGAGCCTACGAGCCACAACTACTGAGCTCGCATGCTGCAACTACTAAAGCCCACGTGCCTAGAGCCTGTGCTCCGCAACAAGAGAAGCCACGACAATGAGAAGCCCGCGCACTGCAACGAAGAGTAGTCCCTGCTCACCACAACGAGAGAAAGCCCTCATGCAGCAACGAAGACCCAATGCAGCCAAAAATAAATAAATTTATAAAACAAAACAAAAAAATTCCCTCAACACTTCATCATTCTCTAGCAATGACTCTAATTATCTTCTTCTTTTTAAAAATTCTTATTTTATTGAAGTATAGTTGATTTACAATGTTGTGTTAATTTCTGCTGTACAGCAAAGTGATTCAGTTATACATACATACATATACATTCTTTTTCACATTCTTTTCCATTATGGTTTACCAGAGGATATTGAATATAGTTCCGTGTGCTATACAGTAATATGTTCTTCTTTCTATAATCCATGTATCTTTTAAATATATCCTCTCTTCTTCATGCCCATTGCAGCATCCTTGATCAGGTACTACCATGTGCTCCTGCCTGTTCCCTTTTCAGTTCACCTTGTACTTTACAGGCAGAATAATTCCTCTAAAGTGCAGAGTTTTTGTTTGTTTGTTTGTTTGTTTTGGCTGTGCCGGGTCTTAGTTGCGGCATGCTGGATCTTTAGTTGCTGCATACGGACTTCTTAGTTGCAGCAAGTGGACTCTTAGTTGAGGTATGCATGCAGGATCTAGCTCCCCGACCAGGGAGTGAACCCAGGCCCCCTGCACTAGAAGCACAGAGTCTTACTCACTGGACCACCAAGGAAGTCCTTAAAGTGCAGTTTTGATCACGTTGGCCCCCTCAAGTCCCTCTTCTCAAGAAAGGACTCCTATTTGTACTTTGTTCCTAAAGCTGTACATGCGTGTGTGACAATGACCAACACTGAGCTATATTCATTATTAATTTATTCATTCAACAAACAACCACTCATTGCCAATTATGTGTAAGCATAATGGTTTGTCTTGGCTCAAGTCTCTTATTATATGTTACCTGGACTATCTATTCTATCCATTCTAGCTGGAAGAACTTTGAAAATGAAGGTGCAAAACTGATTACAGTATGCCCTGCCCAGAAAACGTTTAAATTCCTTCACCTGGCATCCAAAACCCTTGGTTATCTTGCTGGTCCCTACCCCTCTCCAGCCATACGAAGCTACATCCAGTTCCTTGGATGTGCCAATATCCTTTCATGATTATGGGTCTTTATACATATTGTTGTGCTGGAATTCTCTTCCCCCTTTTTCACCAGATGAGCTAACTGCTATAGGTTCTGTATATCTCAGATCAAGCTTTTCCTCTTCTGGCAAGATTTATCTGAAGTTACTATCTCCAGAGTTGCTTTCCCTCCCACAGATATGAGTTCCATACAATCTTTATTTTTTTTATTTGAAACTGTTTGTTTAAATGTCTTTTGCTAGGTTATATGTTCCTGGAAGGAAGGCAGCAGTATCTTCGTGTCACCAGCACCTAGGTTTGTAGTTGGCATACAGAAAACACTCAATAAATATTTGTTAAATGACTGAATAAATGTTAGGCAGTCGAGGGAATAGCAAGACTTCATTCTTCTCCTCAAGAAGTCTAAAAAGTAAGCAGTGGAAACACATCAGTATTGTCATACTATTTACTGCGCTGTGTATTTGCTTTAAATGAAGCTAACTTCTTTATAAAAGAAATTTTTTCCCAGATGAATTATTAACCAGTGTATTATAAGAAATCTATAGGGGCTTCCCTGGTGGCACAGTGGTTGAGAGTCCGCCTGCCGATGCAGGGGACACAGGTTCGTGCCCCAGTCTGGGAAGATCCCACATGCCATGGAGCGGCTAGGCCCATGAGCCATGGCCGCTGAGCCTGCGCATCCGGAGCCTGTGCTCCACAACGGGAGAGGCCACAACAGTGAGAGGCCCGCGTACCACAAAAAAAAAAAAAAGAAAGAAATCTATAGATATATACACAAACCTCTTGATGCCTATTGGAGTGGTTTTTCTGAAGTACAAATCGGACCATAGAAAGAAATGAATATGAAAATGGAGGGGTAGTTGTTAAGAAGGGAAAATGGCAGAGTAGGAAAAGTAAGTTAGCAGGTTAAACTGTTCTTCCTATGGTTGCAGTTCAAGAAAAGGAGGAGAAAAGCATAATAGTTGCTGCTGCTCCTAAGTCTTCTATATTCAGATTTTTACTCATGAACAAGAAATACTTTGTCTTCTACATGACTACCTTATCTAATCATCAAAAAACCAAATTATTCAAGCTTCAAGATGATTGGATAAATATATCCAATTATACATTATACTTAGGCACTGCTGAGCTCCTAGCATAATAGTTTTTATTAGAAACAAGCCTGAAAGTCATGTTCTCTCACTTATAGTTTCATGGTTATTTATTTAAAAGTCCTTCAATCTTTACAAAAAATGTTCAACACTAGATACATCCTTTGAGATATTTCTTCCATAAGCAGAAATTACAAGTCCATTTATTTGTCTCTTGCTAAATTTTCACTTATTAACAGAGCCTCAAGCAAAAGTTTTGAGTCACAACCATTAGGATGAATAATATCACCATCTAGTCATTCATTGAATATTATTTATTGAATGCCAGCTGTGTTAAGCACTGTGCTAGATGCTGGTTACATTAATAGATACAGTAACAAACAAGACACACACATTTTCAAATAAGAGAATTGGTCTCCACTTGTAGCAAAGACAGAGTAACTGCTACCTGACTTCCTCTCTCGACACACACAACTAAAAAACTGAACAAAATATGATTTTTAAAAAACTATTATCAGACAACAGGCAATGCAGAAGTATTTTATCTTAGAGAAGGAAACAAACAAGGTGAGCTGTATTGTCATCCCAACAGGAAAACTGGAGTAACTTTCTGGATCAGAGAGAGAGGGATCTCAAGCAGAACATGTTGGCCCAATGCAGGGGGCCCAGGTTCGATTCCTGGTCAGGGAACTAGATCCCACTTGCCGCAACCAAGGATTCGCCTGCTGCAACTAAGAGTTAGCATGCTGCAACTAAAGATCCCACATGCTGCAACTAAAGAGCCCACATGCTGCTACGAAGATCCCATGTGCCACAACTAAGACCTGGGACGGCCAAATAAATATATATATATATATTTTTTAAAAAAGGACATGATGGCCTCATTTAGCTGAGAAGACAGAGATCAGAGTTCAGAGGATTGAGGTAAAATGTCAGAGAGGGAAATTATCTAGGGAAAAGCTCTAGGAATCTGTATAAGGCATTTCCTTGTGTCTTTGGATGAAAATTAAGCTACAAGTGCATAAGTGAAATTCCACAAGCCTGGGAAAAGAACAACTACTGGGTAGCTGAAAGCTGAACAATTCCCAGAGCTCACCCAAGGCAGGGAGACATATGAGTTAGAACCACAGGGTAAGACCTCAGACTTCTGAGACATTCAATAGTGACTCTGTAAGTGCAGCATCTCAGTTGTAGGCTAAACCAGCCACAAAGTAAAGGATACTTTATGACCAAACTAACAAAGCTTAAAAATAAGCCTTTAAAGGGGCAAGCTGATAGAGGTAATTTCACCACTTCCACAATAAACTTCAACATTCTTTAAAGGAAACAAAATCCAGACACTCAGCCACATCAAAGTCCACAATACTCAGAATCCAAGCCAACACCTCTAGACAGGCAGAGAAGATAATTGTACAAGGAATTGGAAGGACAATAGTTACTACAATAACTGTTTAAAATAACTTTTTTACTATAGATTTCCTGGAAGCCAGAGAAAATAAAAATCAATATAAAAGCGCCCTGTAGCTCTTCATATCAGTTGAAATGAAATGTGTATTCCTTTCAATAGAAAAGCTTTATTCTAGGCATGAATTCTGGGAGGTATTTATCCTATAGATTGTTTCATGTGAGCTACTAAGTATCACGTTAAAAGTATACAGCTTCAGAACATAAGATTTTGAGAATTTAAAACTTTCATTTTAAGTTTAAAATAGTTATTATTAGTTTCATAGTCGACTCCTAATTTCTCCACAGCTCCTTAGGGAGATGTCCTAGAAATCTGTGGCAAGATATGGTAAGAATCAATGTGCTACAACAGCAGTTGTAATAATAACAAAACAAAAACTACAGTAACATGTACATCCATGTATTTAAAAAATCAACTCTTCAGGGGCTTCCCTGGTGGTGCAGTGGTTAAGAATCCGCCTGCCAACACAGGGGACACAGGTTTGAGCCCTGGTCTGGGAAGATCCTACATGCCACAGAGCAGCTAAGCCTGTGCACCACAACTACTGAGCCTGTGCTCTACAGCCTGTGAGCCACAACTACTGAGCCCACGTGCCACAACTACTGAAGCCTGCGTGCTTAGAGTCTGTGCTCCACAACAAGAGAAGCCATGACAATGAGGAACTCAAGCACCACAATGAAGAGCAGCCCCTGCTCACTGCAACTAGAGAAAGCTTGTGCACAGCAACAAAGACCCAATGCAGCCAAAAATAAAAACAAATTAATTAATTAATTTTTAAAAAATCAACTCTTCAATCTCCCCCTCCCCTCTTCCTGTGCATCATTTTCCTTTCTCTTCCAAATTTCAGAGAACTTCCATATGAACATTTTATAATAAACATTAAAGGACATAATTTAATTAAAATATCTGACATCTGAAAAGTTTTTGATTACTTGTGTTGAAAGAATTTAAAAAATTAAACTGAGTAGGATCTTGGAAATCTGTTGACCTGAATGAGATTTCTTGACCTCCACTTCTGAGTCCCATTCATGTGCCTCTCCCGAGCCAAATGGTGACATGGGGCTTATGGGAAGCTAGAAGTAAGACAGGAGTCAACATCAGCCCCAGGTGGGAAGTCCTGGTCCTCCAGACCTCCCTGTCCTGTGATAGGGAAAGTATGGAGAGATTGGGGACCATGGAGGAAGTAAGGCCTCACAGTTACCCAAAAATCTGGGTTTACCTCTTGGTGGGTGTTGAGCCAAAATGAGACAGGGCAGGGGGAGGGGCAGGACACGACCTTTAAAAGAATGACACAGCTATTGAGGAGACAACAAAAACTAGTTAGAACCAACTAGCCCCAAGATGGTGGAAGATTTGACTTCCCATAGACCTTGAGCCTCATTGTAATACTCAGCATGGCAAATGACACACCCAAAGGCACCATGACTGTTCCAAGGCTGACCATAAAAAGTCAAAACTTTGGTGGTGGCCCAATTCCTGGAAATCTCCACCCTTTCCCCAAAATAATTAGAATAATCCTCCCATTTGTTAGCCTGTGAAATTACCCCGCCCCATACTCTGGGGTGACTCGCACCTTCTGAGACGGTCCCCATTCTGCCTCTGGAATGTGTATCTTTCTAAATAAACTTGCTTTCACTTTACTATGGCACACTCTTGGATTCTTTCCTGCGTGAAACCAAGGACCCAAACTTGGCAGCCCACCCCAGGGACTAACCCGAGACCTGGGATGTGACCATGTTCTCACTTCCCCATTCTCCTGCAACAAAAAGATACAACCAAGGCAAAAAGCAGGGGAAGGAAGGATTTATTACTTGCAGCAAGTAGGGAGAACATGGGAATCTTTCCTAAAACAGTCTCCCCAAACAGCAAAAGTGGGGAAGTTTTAGAAGTGGGGTACACACATATTCGTGAAGGGGCTTGAACAGAGAAGAATTCAGCATGGAATTGGGGCAAAGGTTGACAGAGTCCTATCTTTAGTTGATTAAAGTCAGGAGGGTCAACATCATTCTTCCATCCTACACCTGGGTGAGGGCCTCAGGTCCTGCAGAACTCAAAGAAACATATCAGATTGTTACATATATCCCTTCAGGAAGAACCAGGACTATTTTATCACTGAACTATTGTTTGTTTGTTTTTTTGAATTTTTACTTTATTTTATTTTATTATTTTTGACTGTGTTGGGTCTTCATTGCTGCGCGTGGGCTTTCTCTACTTGCAGCAAACCGGGGCTACTCTTCGTTGTGGTGCGTGGGCTTCTTATTGTAGTGGCCTCTCTTGCTGTGGAGCACGGACTCTAGGCATGTGCGCTTCAGTAGTTGTGGCACGGGGGCTCAGTAGTTGTGGCTCGTGGACTCTAGAGCACAGGCTCAGTAGTTGTGGTGCACGGGGTTAGTTGCTTTGTGGCATGTGGGATCTTCCTGGACCAGAGCTTGAAACCCTCTCCCCTGCGTTGGCAGGAGGATTCTTAACCACTGTGTCACCAGGGAAGCCCTGAACTATTGTTTCTTTTTTTTTAAATAATTAATTTATTTATTTATTTATTTTGGGCTGTGTTGGGTCTTCGTTTCTGTGCGAGGGCTGTCTCTAGTTGTGGCAAGCAGGGGCCACTCTTCATCGCGGTGCGTGGGCCTCTCACTATCGCGGCCTCTCTTGTTGCGGAGCACAGGCTCCAGACGCGCAGGCTCAGTAGTTGTGTCTCATGGGCCTAGTTGCTCTGCGGCATGTGGGATCCTCCCAGACCAGGGCTCAAACCCGTGTCCCCTGCATTAGCAGGCAGATTCTCAACCACTGCGCCACCAGGGACCCCGATAAAGTTAATTTTACATAATGAAAATTAATTTAAATAGCCACATGTGGCTAGCAGCTATTGTATTGGAGAGTACAATTTTAGAATTGTCAGTGAAACCATGTTCCACAATTATTTAAAACTTCAGAATTTGGAATCAATCCTGGTTACCAATTTGGTCTTGCTATTGATTATCTGAGTGAAATTAAGCAAGTTATTTTATTGAGCCAAGCCTCAGTTTTTGTTTTCAGCAGAAAAGTAGAAATAATAATCCATATTTTGTATAGGATAGTGCTACTACTCAAAGTGTGGTCTTCGTGTCAGTGTCCATCAATAGTCTCTTTGCTGCAGGTTAGAAATGAAGAGTGAGTGACTTCCCTGGTGGTCCAGTGGGTAAGAATCCATGCTCCCAATGCAGGGGGCCCGGGTTCCATCCCTGGTCTGGGAACTAGATCCCACATTCATGCCACAACTAAGAGTCCGCATGTAGGTTTCTAAGAGTCCGCAGGCTGCAACTAAGAAGCCCACATGCTGCAACAAAGATTCCTCGTGCTGTAACTAAGACCCAGCACAGCCAAAATAAATATAAATAAATAAATATTTTTTTAAAAAAATGAAGAGTGAGCAATAGAAAATTTTATAAAAATTTGACAGAGTAATTTTATATCTTTTGACTATAATAAAATTTTTATGACATTTAAATTTTTCTAACTATTTGTTTTTGTTGTATTTTACAAAATATTAGTCTGCAATAGACTGTGAATAAAACAGAGCTGGTACTTTATCACAGGTGGCTTGAGAGAAACTGTCAGAGATTCACTGCAAAGATGGGAGTAAAGGTTGTAGAATGGTACCTGTTATGTAGCAAGTAATTGATGAATGGCTATTATTATGAATGTCAGTCTTGTAATTTCTCAGTCTCTAAGGTAATAAAAACAATTTCTCTCCTTTGGACTGCTCAGAATAGAATCCCATTGGTTTATTCTGTGTCTGGCTAACTATGTCCAGGCCTATAAGTCTTTATTTCTTTGAACAGCCGTAAGGTACAATAGAGTCACTATGAGTTAATAGCAATATACTCATTCTAATGATTGATTGTGCTTTGATTGAAAAATGTGTAAAAAATGTATGTAAGGAATAAAGTTTGTTACTCCAAGTGTTTAATGAAAATTTGTATTTGGGTGAATAAAAAGAGTATTGCAATTGAAGTGAAGTACAGAGGAGTTTTAGAGCAGTGAAAACAGTCTGTACGGTACTATATTGATGCCATGCATTTGTCCAAACCCGTAGAATGTACAACACCAAGAGTGAATCCTGGGGAAAGCAGGGGTGGGGAGGGTGGGGGAGGTGTGGGGTGGTGGTGGGATGAACTGGGAGACTGGGACTGACATAATACACTAATATGTATAAAATAGATAACTAATATGAAACTGCTGTTTAAAAAATAAATAAAGTAAAATAAACTTCAAAATAAAATAAAATGGTAAAAGCAGCTGTACTTACTCAAATCTTATTTGACTGGTAATCATCTTGAGAGTTTAAAAAAATTTTTTTTTTAAAAAAAGAGTGAATCATAATGTAAAACATGGGCTTCGAGTGAGTATGATGTGTCAATGCAAGTTCACTAATCATAACAAATGCACACCCCTGGTGAGGGATTTTGATAATGCCGTGCGTGTATAGGGCAGGAGGTAAGTGGGATATCTCTGCATCTTCCTCTTAATTTTGTGGTGGCTTTACTGCATTTGGAATTTATATGGTTATTTGGTAATATTGTTTAAGAACTACTAGGTCTTCATGCAATCCTGCGTATTGCATAAGAATATAATTTATGCTATGATTTTTTTAAAAGACAGATTTATTACTAGGAACCACAAAGACCAATCATCATTAATTTTTTACTGTGTTTTATTTGATAAATGTGTGCAGCTGTTATACTGAAAAGACTGTGACAGTTTAAAATATAGCAAATAAACAATATTAAAATTTTTTTTGTCCACACTTGTATACTGTGTATGCAAAATGCCTTAATTACTAATAAGCCAATGTGTTATGATACCAATAAAAATATTATTGTAATTGTATAAATGAAACATACCCAATCAAAAGGTTTTAATTACAAAATGGTCACTCAGAGAACATATATGCTGGATAAAATGCTTGAAGAAAGAATCTTGGAAAATAAGGAGTTGCTGAAGTAACATAAATTAGACAATTAAAAAAATAGGTGTAGGGCTTCCCTGGTGGCGCAGTGATTAAGAATCCATCTGCCAATGCAGGGGACACGGGTTCAAGCCCTGGTCCAGGAAGATCCCACAGGCCGTGGAGGAACTAAGCCCGTGCACCACAACTACTGAGCCTGTGCTCTAGAGCCTGTAAGCCACAACTACTGAACTCACGTGCCACAACTACTGAAGCCCATGTGCCTAGAGCCCGTGCTCCGCAACGAGAGAAGCCACCACAATGAGAAGCCTGCGCACCTCAACAAAGAGTAGCCCCTGCTAGCCACAACTAGAGAAAGCTCACGCGCAGCAACAAAGACACAACACAGCCAAAAATAAAAAAATAAATTAAAAAAAAATAGGTGTAGCAAAAGAACACAAATATTGAATAGCCATAGCATTGAGCAAATTGAAATTGCATTCAAAAGGAAATAATATTTTTACAATGAACAATAGAGTATCGAAGGAAACAAGAGCATATATCTAGGACTCATTGAAAATTCAGGAACACAGAGTAATAGTAAATGCCTGTAGTACGAAAGAGCATTTGGAAAAGTTGGTGTTTTAAAATTTAGATGGTGTTTAAAAATTAGAGACTGATCAAAATGAAGCTGTACATATGTTATAATGTCTTGTTTAAAATTAATCTGGATGAGTTTCGTTTTCTCCTTCCACTTCCCTTCCTCTTCTTTTCTTATCTGTCCTCCTCCTCCACCTCCAGTTCCTCCTCCTTTTAAAATTTATCTATGGTTATTTAAAAACAAATTAGAAAAGCTTTAAGAACTAAGAATAATTGTCCTATATTGTGTGTGTATGCACACACATGCAGAAGGGTAGTTTAAAAAGTCTAACAAATATTTCAATTGGTAGATCACATCCATTAGTAATATCCCTAATCCTTACTTCCTGAGATGCAACATTCAAAATATTTTGCTTTTATTTTATGTGTTAACTGTATATAGACACCACAGTGAGGAGCCTTCCCCCAGAAGAAAAATAACGGTTACAAGTAAGCAGACTTATTTGAAAGTAAAAATTTGAAATGATCACATAGTGAATTTGAGTAGAGATGTACAAAGTCATCTAAAACAACATAATGGCTTCCTGGGTCATACTTGACAATGACCACACAGAATGTTTTAATATATCTAAAGAAAAAAGTAACAAGTAGATGTATATGAGATAAGGGGATAGGAGTGTAAGTCATCCAGGAATTCAAAGAAAAAGGAATCACAGAGGCACAAGTTGGCACTGGCCATCCGAGCACGGTGTGCTGGTGAGGCGTGGGCTGGTGCTCCTCAGGTCTTGTAAATCTCCATCTGCCTCACAGACAGAAATTTCACTCCTGTGGAACAGGGCACATCAGGCTCACAAAACACAATGCTGTTAAACATTAGAATCAAAAAACTGGCTCCTCTTATTCTGATTCCATGCTCACCAAGCAGCATTCTGCTTATTTGGCTTTGTATGTAGTTTGTCTACAGGGGGATGTGCTAATGTGTAATTCTAGTCCACTTGGTCATTAATTTTAGATTGAAATTCACATATATCAGTCTTTTATCCTTGGCTATGTTAAGTTCGTCCCTGGAAAATAGACTCACTCTCAATAAGCTGACAGTTATATTTCTTCACGTGTCATACTGGGGACCAACTCACGGACTATGGTGAATCCATCACAGCAAGTTCCACTATAGAAGGCTCTTGACTGTCAGCCAACATTCTCCAAATGGTAGCTCTTTGCATTCCCTGGGCCAAATGTTCATAACAGTCAGGGAACCATGGTAGGTTACATTTTAGCAATAGGGGGTCCTCAATAATTATATGATCGCTTGACTTATTTTTCTTCTCTTGATATTGCCTCAAAATGATCCAGATGATATTATTTTAGAAATTGCAGAAGTAGAATGTGAGGATAAGACTAAACTGAGAGCTGAAATTACAAAGTTTGAGAAGTGGAAATAAATAAAGAGAGTGCATTTGGAGTAAAGATGGCATCCTGTTGATACCTGTCTTACATACTGTTTTTCCCTATGCAAACTGCTCCAGCCTCAACGCTTTCCCAATATCCGCCTTTATTTTTCTATTAATGAGAATGGGGAAATCCTGAGGAGCAAAGACTCTATGAAGGATCTTAAAATCATAATTGAAGGAAGAGTGCTGGTAAAATTTATAGTGGTATCAAGAAAACAAATAACAGGAGAGAGAAAACTCAAGAAGGCAAATCTGCATAGTAAAGGAAAGTTGTATTATTTCATTAAGGTAATAATTTATTGATTTTTTACATATGGGGTTAGGAGCTGTTAGTAAATCACAATTTTAGTTAGCACATGGACTTTAAAGGAAATGAAGGAAAAAGGCAGACTGAGCAGAAAACATAGGCAACAACAAAATTTGTATTAGATTCAATAAATGCAAGTGGTGAGTAACGATACCTAATACCTGCTGTATAATAAAATAATACCTACTATATTCATCAAATTTGAATGCAGAAATATAAAAAGCAATTTTCAGAAACATCACCTATGCTTAAGTGTTGTTTGTAGAAGCTGATGAGTGCTTAGGATGTGCTAATCCTAAACAGCAAAAGAAGACCTAGTTTAGGTGACAGTTGATATTGAAACCAAACTTTGCAATATGAATGATAGAAGAGAACTTTATTCCAGGTAATGATTCCAATCTTCACACTACGAAGTGGTAAAATTTTATGATTCCGTCTAAATACTGATTATAAATCAGGATTCATATTCAAAGTAAATTTATAGCATGCCTTAAGAATGTTAAATAAACCAGCTCATCATTAATTAATTCTTACCACAAATATTTATTGAGGACCCATTAATGGGGCAGGGGCTATGGATATTAGGGTAAATACAACATAGTCTATACTTTTAGAGTTTATGTTCTAATGGTATACTGATACAGAGAAGTAAGTCAGCAGTTACACTATTGTGCAAATAGATGGTAAGTAATGGTGAAAGTACTCAGTGCTCTGGAAGTCCATAGAATGACCTAACCCAGACATGGATAAGGTGCCAGAGAAGTTTTCCTGAAGATATTGACAATTAATTTGAGACTTAATGGCAAGAAGAGGAGGGTGGGGCTGAGTTCTTGAGAGAGGAAATAGTGTGGACAAAGGCTTGGACATCTTTTGAGAAAAATTGTTCAGCATGACCAGACTGTTGTGTACAAGCTGGACATGGTACAATTAGAGAGGTAAACAGGATCAGTGAACCCATGAAAGTGTTTGGAATCCATGTTCTGTTCTTTGGACTTCATCTAGAGGGTTGTTAAGCTTTTAAAAATAGTTATTATAAATATTTGAGACACACAAAACAGCATAGGAATATAAAAAAATCTATTTGTGCCACTAAGCTTAAGAAATGAAACATAAATCCCCTTAGAGAAAACTCCAAAAAGCAAAAATTAAAAAAAAGTACTTAATAGGGCTTCCCTCATGGCACAGTGGTTAAGAATCCGCCTGTCAATGCAGAGGACTTGGGCTCGAGCCCTGGTTCGGGAAGATCCCACATGCCGTAGTGCAACTAAGCCTGTGTGCCACAACTACTGAGTCTGCGCTCTAGAGCCCGCGAGCCACAACTACTGAGCCCACGTGCTTAGAGAAGCCACCTCAGTGAGAAGCCTGCGCACCGCAATGAAGAGTAGCCCCCGCTCACCGCAAGCAGAGAAAGCCCTCGCGCAGCAAGGAAGACCCAACGCAGCCAGAAATAAATAAATTAAATAAATAAATTTAATAAATAAATAAATTAAATTAAATTAAATTTTAAAAAACATACTTAATACAAGCACATATATGTTGGAATTTCCTTCTCTATCCCTAACTGATGACATTTCCCCGTTCATATTCCATAGAAATCACTCTCTTGAATTTGGTGTTACTATTCCTGTACATTTGGTTTTGTACTTTAACTACATATGTAACTCTAAATAATACAAACAAATGGTTGAGAGGTTAGTAAGATAAAATACAAGTTGACCAGTTAAGTTTGAATTTCAGATTAAAAAAATAATGTTTTAGTATAATTATGTCCCACATATTGAATGAATATTTGTAATACTTGCAATATTGTCCCATGCAATATGTGGGACATACTTATACTAAAAATTATTTTTTTATCTGAAATCCAAATTTAACTGGGTATCTTGTAATTTTTTTCTATAAATCTGGCAATCCAAGTGGTGAGAGTATGTGGAGTTCTGTGTATGTGTGCATGCAGGAGTGGGAACTGGGAGCCAGAGACAAAAGAGTTTGTGGACAGTTTCAAGTGCCAGTGGCCTGAAGCCAAGTTGGCCAGTGTAAAGTTGAGAGAAATAGTTCAATTTTAGAGCTATATGGGAGATAGAAAAGTCAAGATTTAGTGACTGGTTGACTGTGTGAGTAAAGGAGAGGGAGGAGTTGAGAATAATAAAAGTGATGTACAGGTCTGGCTAGTGGGATTGCTGACAGAGATAAGTTCTATTTTGAACATGTTGAATTAGATGTTCTCTTGAGGAATATTTAGTCTAATCAATACAGCACGTAATTGGATGTACCTTGGGGCAATTAAGTAATTTAAAATAAAGCAGAACTAGGAAGCCATGGACACTAGTACACTCACCCTGATCCATCTGCTCCATTTAATTTCTTACATATATACCTATCGTGTCTTAACCTCTTCTTTTACTAAAATTCCTATTCATATCTTTGTATCTCTTGCTCCAAGCCTCTGTTGGTGATCTAAAAATAATCTCATTTACATATGTTGCAATTTATCTTTTCCTTTTCATTTCATATTGACTTGCCCTCTCATTAAGGTCCTGGCATATTTCCTCCCCCACCAAAGAAAAAAAAGTCTTTGTGTGTTTTATCTTTCTCAGAGGAATTGCTTCCTTCAGGAACTTCCACAGCTATCTGCTCTGGTTTCCTTGGCAACCCCTGCCTCTCTTATTCTTTCTGATTACTTAAGAGAAATCTGACTAAATCACTAATAATCACTGATCATAAATAGTAGAAGGAATTAAAAGTGCTCAGCATACCTTCTGAGAAAAGGAGTAGGCAAATTTGGAGGAAATAAAAATACGGAGACCTAAGGAGATGGATGTAAAACGTGTGAAGGTATTGATTTACAAAGTTTGTTATTTTCATTTGTCAGTGCACTGTTTGGAGTGTTGTCAGGGTTGATGAAGACAATACCTCATTAGCTAGGCAGCTGTATCATCTATCCAAGCAAAATTCTCCTAGGCCTATCTCAACAAATATGGAGTGTAGGAAATCATATTCTAGATTATTGTGAAAGTATGAAATACAAACCTTGAGAGAAGGAGAATAAAGGATGTAGACTAAACTTGCTCTAATGTTTACATTAGAAACATATTGGTATACAACATAAAAAGGACTGCATAAGATTAATAACTACCGATCTTCTATTAATTAATTAATTAATTAATTAGGCTGCGTTGGGTCTTTGTTGCTGCACGCAGGCTTTCTCTAGTTGTGAGAGCGGGGGCTATTCTTGTTGCGGTGCGCGGGCTTCTCATTGCGGTGGCTTCTCTTGTTGCGGAGCGAGGGCTCTAGGCCTGCTGGCTTTACTAGCTGCAGCACGTGGGCTCAGTAGTTGCGGTGCATGATCTCTAGGGCATGTGGGCTTCAGTAGTTGTGGCATGTGGGCTCAGTATTTGTGGCACATGGGCTTAGTTGCTCCGCGGCATGTGGGATCTTCCCAGACCAGGGATCGAACCCATGTCCCCTGCATTGGCAGGCAGATTCTTAACATTTGTATCACCAGGGAAGTCCATAACTACCAATCTTAGTCTGTTGAAGCATTTATAAATTATAACAGTGGGATTTTATTATTTTATACAGTGCATTCCATATTTCATATTGTGATACTACTGCTTTTATTAAATAAAGACACCAGTATGGGGATTAGGTGTTTGTCTAAATCTAATACAGGTACATACATTTCACCTAAAATTCAGAAATATTCATTCTTAGAACCATGCTTAATCCTCCAGTTATTGTTGGGTGATAGTGAACAGTAAGGCATCTAACAAAATTTTCATTAGAAAAAGTTGGGACTCCACTTATCAGAAAGTACTTCCTCCTGCTATTGAAGGCAAATTGACCATTATTTGGATTCTTAGCCATACCAAGAGGGGAATTAAGAAGTGCTAGTCTGTAAGACCAGAGTAAATATAGTATATTGAAAAGTTGTTATATAGTTGAGTTGTTGGATTGAATTCTATCTCTGTAACATTTGAATAAAATGTAAATATGTTGTTTGATGGTGAAGTTATTCACTCATTACTTATTGATATAATTGATAACCAACATATTTCATCATATTTAGTCTTGACACTGTGATAACAGGCCAGTTCTTCCCGCACCAACCCCCACAAGGAAAATCCTACTTTAAGTCATTGGATGTAGTTCTTTTCATGGCTGCTCTTGCGTTTGTCTCCCTGTCGTCTTTTCCACCTCATTCTTATTATGAAATAGTTTTGCAGTTTTGGAGTGCTTGGCCCCACCCCACCCTGCTAAGAGATGAGTTGTGATTGGGCAAACCTGATAAGGGTAATCTCTTCTGCCACAGGGATTTGTTCAGGTAGCCCAGGCCTGAGCCAATCAACACTCTCCCAGACGCAGATATTGGACAGGATCATCTTATGAATGTCGAGCAGCAGACTTGTGGGGTCTTGGGCCCTCCTTCTGGACCTGAAGGAGGAAGCTCCAGGCCCCTGTTACTGCTGGCAGCCATCTTGTATCCTTGAGAGAAGTTGGGCTTCGGAGAATGTTCTGAACAGGGAGAAGGTGCTCTGAGTCACAGAGAACCTGATATGTGGTTTGGAGGGGCCCCTCTTGAAGACGTATCTCTGTACTGTTCTGTATGTGAGTCAATAAATCCCTTTAATATAAGACCGTTTCAGTTGAATTTACTGTTATTTGTTAAAAAAAAAAAATCCAAAGTGATATATATTTACTCTTGGGCCTCACTTAAGAATCCAAGAAACTAGTAGTCAGCTAAAGTATAGTCAGATTGGGATTATTTAGTAAGTTTACTTAACATCTCATCACTTAGTTTACAGTTCTCTTGGTACATTTTAGATACTTTGGGGTCTTATGTTATAGGTGATCGATTCAACAACTGTTTATTATTAATATTAAGCATTCACTATTTCACTCTGTAAGGCACTGTGCATACAACAGGGATAAACATAGTTCAGTACTGAGAAATCTCAAAGATCTAGTTGAAGAGGTGGACAAGAATATCAAAGAGGCACGCAAAAGTTAAAATCAGAAAAGGCAAATCAGAAAGATTTGGGAAAGAAAGGGAAATCAGAAGAAGGCAAAGAAGGGACGCATATTCAGAATGGTGGGGTGTTGGAGAGGAGACAAGGAGAGGAAGGGCAGGTGTCATTAGAGACTCCTAAGAAGGGGTTACTAACTTCTGTTTTTGTGCCACGGACCTCTTTGGCAGTATGGTGAAGTCTAGGAACCCATTTTCAGAACAATGTTTTTAAGTGTGTAAAATACTTTGGATTATGAAGGAAATTTAGAGTATTGAAAGAGCTATCAAAATACTTGAAAAAACAAATTTGTGATATAGCAGTATATGTGCTTCTTTATTAACTCATAGAAGAACAAGATTTATCAGTGAGCATAATTATTAACATAATTTTGAGGTAGTGATGAATTTAAATGATATTTTGAGTTATCTGCAGCAACTGTAATGTGATATGAAAACATCTGTGGTTTCTTTTGGTTGCAGAGGCACAGGTACCTCTAATATTATTGTGGTTTGTGGTCTACATTCATAATAGAAGGATGTGCTAAATTTTATTTAGTGGTTTCATTCAATGTAATTTTCTGGACCCCTGAATTGTATGCCAAGTTAAAAAAAAAAAACCCTGTGTGAAGAAGAGATAAAATTTGAACTAATTCTTGATAGATTGAATGAGATATCTAGGTAAGTGAAATAGAAATGAATTCAGGATGTATGGAATCACATGTACAAAGGCATGGTGGCATGAGAGCGGATAAGGGACTGTCAGCAGATTGCTTTGGTTAGAGTGAAGAATGAATCTGGCATTGTGCGAGGAGGTTAAGCTGGAAAGATTGGCAAAATCTCATATCCTTGGGGTATTGGTTGCTTGTACATTATAGTATTAAATGTGATTCTGTCTTTAATGTGTTTGGAATCCTTTGCAGACTCTCTACTGCCTAGCCTATATAGCCCAAGTTTCATACAGTTGCTCCTGTAATCAAGTCCCACCTTTCCTTTCTAGTCTCATTTACCACCACTTTTCCTGCCACATACCATGCTCTGATAATTCTCAACTATCATGCTATATTTATACATACTATTCTTCTTATCCCTATTCATCATTTGGATGATCACTTCCTGTGCCTCAGTTGCCTCATCTGTAAAATAGGGACAGAAAGTACCTCATAGAATTGTTGTGGGGATTAAATCAAATAGTTATTGAAACTTGCTTGGAACAATGCCTAATATGGGTAAGCTCTCAATAAATTATAGCTATTATCATTATTGTAATTTTTATTCTTACCTATAATATCTTTTTCCCCTTGCCCAATTGGCTAACTCCTATACATTCTTTAAAACCCAGTCTGGACATTACCTCCTCCAGAAAGATTTTCTGATCACCCAACTTTCATCTCCTCCAGATAGAATTAATAACCTCCTCTTCTGTAGTATATCAGGATCTCATATAATTTCAATTCATGTATTTTCCACAATGTACTATAAACTTATATTTCTATATCATTTTTCCCTATTATACTGTGGAGCTCCTAAAAGTAAGGGCTGAATATTATTTTTGATGTTTGTAGTGTTTGATTTTACTGAGGGGACGCTTAGGAGTTTCCATATCTGTCCATGGGTGGCAGCCACTAATAAGGTACTTTTAAATTCTAAATCCAGTGGTAACACAGATATAATGGTAGACAATTTGGTATAAGTTTTAAAAAAAATTTTTTTTTATTAATAGGATTCTGGCCACTCTTCCTGTACACATCCCTTATATATTGGTGTTTTCAAGGTTTTGTTCTAGACTGGACCTTAATTTCTCACTCTACACAATCTTCCTTGGGGAACTCAATGACTTCTGTGGCATCAATTACTGTGTAATGATAACTTCTGAATCTTAACCCAGATTTCTGTTTCCTAAGGTTCATTTCCAAATACCAAAATATTTGCCATCTAACTCCTTATGGTGAGCAACACGAACATTCAATTCAATATGCCAAAACTGAACTCAGTTTTTTCTAAACTCTTAAACCGTCTCCAGCCTAACTCTTACTAACTTGGTTTATACTCTCATAATCTCTCACCTCCTGAATCGCATACTTCTTCTAAAAATTAATTTATTATTTTTTCTGATTAATAAAAAGGAATACTTTCTCTTTGTAAAAAGAAATTCAAGCAATGAAGGGAATATGTGATTTAGCAATCTTATCTTCCAGAGTGAACTACTGTTCCCCCTGTGTGACATATATTCTACCAGACTTTTACGTGCATATTTTTACACACATTTTTATTTGATTTATGCAGGAGTCTCTCCGTTTCCTTGTCTCTATAGTAGCCCCCTTGTAATCTATTCTGGATACATACTTTTCTAAGGTATGGGTGACTGGGTGACTTTTCTAAAAGGCAAATCGCATCATGCTATTCCCCTGTTTTGATTTTGTTCTTTTTTGCTTTGTGTGTGTGTGTGTGTGTGTGTGTGTGTGTGTGTGTTTACTATTCTCCTGTTTAACATCCCTAAAAGGCTATCCATTTCTTGTAGGATAATGTCTAAACTTTTGAGATAACATACAAAATCCTACACGATCTGGCCCCTTCCTATTTCTCTAGCCCTGGAGTTACACTTGACTGTGCTACATTCCACCTTTGATGCATTGGGAAGTTTTTCCAACTGTCAAATGAAGATTGAAAATAATACTTATCACAAGGAAATAGCATATAAAGTGCTGAGCCTACCACCTGTTTCAGAGGCTATTGTGGAAGAAGAAAATGTTTTTGTACATAGGTGTCCAGCCCCTCTTGCTTTCTGAGTAGGAGGACCCTTTGAGGTGCAGATTGCCCATGCAATGCTTGAACAGAATTGGAACACCTCCCCACCCCCAGCCCCCGGCCTCCCCCACCTCCCAGACACACACACAAGAAAGAAAAGGAAGAAGGGAAGAATGACATTAATTTGAATAGATTTGAAAGACGATGGAAGGTGAAACCTGAGTAGCAGGGAAGGATGAAGAGAGGACAGTTCCCACAGGAGTTTTTATTTGGAGGGGTGGTGTTATGGAGGTAGGGATAAAGTTGGTTTAAGAAAGAAGAGTTTTGAGAGAAGCAGCTGTCAGAGTAAATGGGATTTAGGAGAGATAAACAGGTTAGTATCTTTCGGACATTGCTAACTCCTCTGCCCTCCAGTTCCCAACAGCTTTAGTTATTTTGTCAAGGTCAGATTTATGTTCTTCAGAATTTGACGCTAGGTCGAGGCTGGCCATGAACTAGTCCAGCGATATTCCGGTTACACAATTATTGTTTGCCATCCTTCAGGGTCCACTCCCCATGCTTTAACTCTGACGCCTGCCCGAAATTCATTCATCCGACAAATATTTGAGTGACCTCCCCTCTCCCAGTCTGCTGAATAGCCTGTTATCCAGGATCAGTCCCTAAACTTCGGTGGTGGCTTTTCTGACACTCCAACACTAAAATTTGCCTTCCCCCCCCCCCTTTTTTTTTCGTGCAACCCAGCACTCCTCATCCACTTCATTCGCAGTTACATTTTGTACTCAATTGCTTGACTATCTTTCCTCCTCTAACGAGCACCTTGGAGCCAGGAGTGGTGTTTTATAAATCTACTAGCAGAGTGTACGGCACGAAGTAGATGCTTAGCGAAAGTTTATTGAATGAGCGTCCTGTGCATTTCAGTGACATCATATCCTGTGTGCCTTGGCGTCAGTCAGCACTCCTGAGGGAGGACCAGAGGTCGCAGGGTTTGTCATTGTTTATAACGTGCATCGAATATCTCAAACGCAGGCTAAGGTTTCAGACGGCCCACAAGAAGTGCGGCCATCCGGACGCTGGATCCCGGTCTTTTAGTTCAGAGACTGCAGCTTGGGGCGGGAACTCACTGCCTGGGAAGCGCCGGCATTCTGCAACCCTGGGAACAGAACCTGCGAGGGAGGGAGCAGGCAGCTCACTTATCGCGGTGTTTCCTCCCTCCTCCCTCCCAGGGGAGTTATCGCGAGAGAAGCCAGGGGAAGATGGCCGTCCCCTGTTTTTCGGTGTGAAGCAGTGGCGGCGGCTGCGGCGGTGGAGACGGGGATTCTGGTGTCGTGGGCACCTGAACTCTAGCTCCCCCCAGCGAGCGCGCGTCCCTTCGTGCCTAGGCGAGAGCCGGCTCTTCTTCCTCCGGGAGATGCGTTTGTCCCGGGCTCAGGGGCGCTCTGGGAGTTCATGCTGCGCTGGAGTATCCTGGCCACCGCTCTAATCGCCTTGTGCGGCCGCAGCGCAAGCTTCGTCGCCAGGGGTGAACCTCCTGGATCCCCTCTCTGCCCCTGGCGGCGATGACCGGGGAGAAGATCCGCTCATTGCGGAGGGACCACAAGCCCAGCAAAGAAGAGGGGGACCTGCTGGAGCCCGGGGATGAGGAAGCGGCGGCTGCCCTCGGCGGCACCTTTACCGGAGGCAGGATTGGCACAGGCAGCAGCAGCAAGGGCGGTAGAGCCTGTCATAAGATCTTCAGTAACCATCACCACCGGCTACAACTGAAGACAGCTCCGGCCTCCTCCAATCCCCCCGGCGCCCCGGCCCTGCCGCTGCACAATTCCTCCGTGACTACCACCTCCCAGTCCCCGGCTCTTTTAGCGGGCACCAACCCCGTTGCTGTCGTCGCAGGTGGAGGCAGTTGCCCCGCACACTACCCGGTGCACGAGTGCGTCTTCAAGGGGGATGTGAGGAGACTGTCCTCTCTCATCCGCACGCACAATATCGGGCAGAAAGATAATCACGGTGAGGAGTGCTCGCCCCTGTCCACCTCTCCTTCCCAAAGCCTAGGTTGTGCCTCCCCAGGCCTCTGAAATCCTAACAGACCCTTCTTTCCTCTCTTTTGCCCACCATTCCAAGCCAAATGCCCGTAAATCTTGTAATAGCATGCCAGTGGTTTCGGGATTGGTTCTTGTGGGTGCGAAGGAATGTTTCTTCCCTGGCTGCTTCAAACTCTTAGAAGCTGTTTGGTTTATGTTTGAGACAGGGCTTCAGTGTGTTGATTCTTGACCATAAGAAATTTTAGATTGCCTCTCATCCAACCTGGTTATCATCCATTGTTTACTGAACTGTATCTTTTCTTCTTCAACCCCCCTGCCCCCTTGGGATCTTGAATTTTGAACATATAAATTACCCAACTCCCTTCATTGCCCAGGTACAAATCCCAACCTGACTGCAACTGGTTGTGATTTCTACGTGCCATCAGGTTGTCTGTTTCTTTTCTTTCTTTTTTCTTCTACTTTTAGGAAGCTTAGTTTGGTACAAAGTGTTTACACTTTGCAAATGCTTTGATTTCTGAAAGCCACAGTACAAATTTGTTGGCATTTGATACCTGGAGCATGTAAAGTGACTTCTGAGTGGCTAAGATTTTGTTGAAGTAGAGCTTAGAGTTTTTTGCTTGTTTTAGATAGATAATTGCTAATAGTAATGTTTTATCTTGATGATCTGTGACTAAAAATAGTACTATGATTTTTCATAGTAACCTCATCATATCCTACATGACAACATATAGTGTCATTTGTTATTCAAGGACTGTATTTCTACTTTTTGCTTTAATTTATTAGCTGAATTTTTTTCTGTTTCTTCTAAAAACATAATGTGACTGAGCTGACATTTAAGCCACAGTAAATTAATGAAAACTATTGTCAACACTGATATTTTCAACATTTGATAGGCCGTTTTAAACTGGGTAGTTGGCAAATATTTTTAATAGCTCGGCTTTTAACTGAACGTGAGTATTGTATACATTCAGTTAGAACACACTCAACTCTGCTCAAAATAGTGCAACACATTAATGAAATACTTGCCTGTGGAATAACCTCCCTTAATTCTGTTGGACTCTAGGCTTCTTATGTACAATTAGGGCAAAAATTGACATTAAGAAAAAAAAGTAAGATTTCTGTTGGTTGTATAATTCTCTAACAACTGCATTTGTATTCTGAATTTACAATATTGTAAGAATTACTACCTCTCATTTATCAAAAATCAAATCCTCCAGAGTGTTCCTAAAAGCTGCACCCAGTTTTTCATTCCTACATTTAATTTACTTAATTACTTTACTGTTGTTGCAACGACATAATATTGTTCGTTCATGGTAATTATTTTCTAACCCTTTGGGAAACAGTTTTTAGTGGGAGATCTGTTGTAGCTTCGGGTTGTTTAGTTATTAGGACATTTTTCAGATTTGGTCTTCATAGTAGCTATATATATATATATATATATATATATATATATATATAGTTTATCTTATGGCCATTGCCTTTAAATTGTAGAGTTCCATTACATTGAAATGTACCTGAAAACAGATAAAACTTTGTTTTTGAGAGTTGATTCCCTTTGAAAGAAGAAAGAGGTGACTATGACTGACAAAGTATGATAGTATAGTATGTTAGAACTGATTTTCTTGACTGATCACAGAAGGTACTGAATTGCAGGATTATTGGGCTTGCATATGTCATCTAGCATTTACGAGTTGGTTTGTTAAAGTACAAATTCTGTTCAAAGTAATTAGAATCCTGAATATCCTTGAACTCTTCCTTAGCCCACTGAAATTCTCTTTCTAAGTCGTCTTGATATACTAAATTCTTGCATTGTACTTAGCTGCCCTTACATTGTTGATTTTATTTTTTTTTTATTGACGTATAGTTGACTTACAATGTTTCAGGTGTACAGCAAAGCGATTCAGTTTTATATATATATGTATTTTAGATTTTTTCAGATTCTTTTCCATTATAGGTTATTGCAAGATATTGAGTATAGTTCCCTGTACTATACAGTAGGTCCTTGTTGTTTATCTGTTTTATATATAGTAGTGTGTATCTGTTAATCCCAAATTCCCAATTTATCACCCCCCTCCCTTTCCCCTTTGGTAATCATAAATTTGTTTTTTATGTCTGTGAGTCTATTTCTGTTTTGAAAATAAGTTCATTTGTATCATTTTTTTAGATTTCACATATAAGTGATATAAGATATTTGTCTTTCTCCGATTTACTTAGTCTGATAATCTAGGTCAATCTATATTGCTGCAAATGGCAATTATTTCATTCTTTTTTATGGCTGAGTAGTATTCCATTGTCTATATATACCACATCTTCTTTATCCATTCATCTATCCGTGGACATTTAGATTACTTCCATGTCTTGGCTATTGTAAATTGTGCTGCTATGTACATTGGTGTGCATGTATCTTTTCGAATTAGAGTTTTCATCTTTTCTAGATATATGCCCAGGAGTAGGATTGATGGATCATATGGTAACTCTATCTTTAGTTTTTTAAGGAACCTCCATACTGTTCTTAAAGGCTGCACCAGATTACATTCTGTTACATTGTTGATATTTTTGATGAATGTAACCAATGGTTCACATACCTGTGGAAAATGTAATTGTTTTGCCTGCAATTTACATTCTCATCTCCTGCAGTGAAGACTCCTAAGGAAGAGTGGCTTCTATTTAATGTGCTACTTCTTTAATCTCCTTTTCCCCTGTAGCTGCATAATTTCCCTGCTATATTACATTACTTTTACTCATGAAATTTTACTAACCTGGATACTTTAGTCTTTTTAGATTATTTTTCCTTTCAAATTGCAAAAGATAAATGTGTTTTGAGTCACCCAACAAAAACAAGCTCTTTGTTATGTTTGGATTGTTATAGCATGATGAGTACATAGCAGAATCATACACTCATACAGGTGCATAGCAGAGCCATACAATTATATCACATCATATGACATAGTTTTATATTCACTAGATGTTCCTTCCATAATGTAATGATGATGATGATCATCATCAAAGATAATAGTTTATTAAATACATCAGCGCTATGCTAAGTGTTTACATACATTATTACATTTAATTCTCACAATAACCCTGCTATAAAGGGTAGCTTTATCCTTGTTTTAAAGGTGAGGAAAGTGAAGCCTGGAGAGGCAAGGAAACTTTGCCAAAGTTGCATACTTAGTAAATAAGCTCCAAAGCTGGGAACTGAACTGACAGTAGGAACTCCAAAGCACATGATCAGCCTGTTTGTAAATATTTCTGTTGATCGGGATGCACTATTTTGCAAAGAAGTCAATTTTAATAATGTGTATGTGGCAATTTATGGCAAAGTTTTTTAATATATATTTCTCATTTAGTACTTGTAGAGAGAGAATGCCACTGAACAGCTCACAGAGATTTTCTGTAGAGTCCAAATCTCTCACTGTTGTTATTTTTCTTTTTATGTAATGGCACGGATAAATAGGCTACTTTGTCCACATGATAGCCCTTTAGGTATTTGACAAGCAAGAGCTATCATGTTCTCCTTATCTTTAGGTTAAACATTCCTAACTTCCGTATCCATTCTTCATATGACATGGTTTATAAAATTTTAAGAATGGTCCCTGAAACACAGTAAATGCTATAGAGGTGTATTAAAAAAGTAAATGAAAATCTTAGTCATCTTCTTTTAGTGAAACTCTGGTTTGTTAGTTCTTTCCTTTGAGGATGGTGCCCAGAACTAGCCTTAGTGTTGAAGCTATAGTAGCCTCATCAGCAAAGACAGAGACTATATTTATTGCTCTAAGGAATACACATTTAGTAATATATATTAGTAAAGAACATACATTAAATAATATAGTACAAGAGTATGTAGATTTTTTAATACTGTTTATTCTCAAGTAAGTGGCTGTCTTTCTGTTCTGTCCTTTCTTGTCCTTATTTTTTTTTTTTTAACCTCAAAACAGGGCTTTACATTTATTAGTTTTTATTTTGTTAATCTTGATCCTTTATTCTACCTACCTGGAAAGCTTATTGAATCCTAATTTGATCACTATTTAGCTCCCTGTTCATTAGCTCTTTCAGTTTGCAGTGATCTCTGAATTGAAAAACTTTTTTTTGGTGTGTGTGTATGTATGTGTATTTACAAATTATTGTCAAATTGAGTAGGAGCAAGGATAGAGCTTTTTCTTTTATGGAAAAATGTTAGTTGAGTTTGAATTGCTTTTTCTAAGCCATCAATTATATTAAGGAATATTGTATTTGGATCCAAACATATCTCTTGAAATATAAGTTAAATACAGTAACAGCCATAATATCATATATATACTGTGTTCAAATATGCCAGTGATTTTGACACATGGTATATTTAATAACAGCTCTTCTCGGGTGGGGAAAAAGATACATTAAGTGTACAAAAATTACTTAAACCTTATATCATTAGTATATCTTTAGTTATACCCCCCCCTTTTTTTTTTAGTATAGGATTAAAGTTTAAGTCTAGGCTTTTTTTCACATTGAGTGTGAAGATTTTTCTGAATCCTTTTTTGCCATTGGTAGTTAAACAAAGCATCATGATAACATGCTATTTTTTTATAGTTGATGCTAATGATTTTTACTTCTTCCCCTTTAGAACTGAGAATGCTTATGAAGTTTATAGAAGACTTTCTTGATTTTGACTGCATCCTATTTGTTAAACTTGTAATTTTGTTTTTTCCCTTAATTGAGTCAAATATCTTTGGAAGTTAAGCACCTTATCTTGGACATTAGTCAGAAGCTTTTAGGGGCCAGAGTGACAAAAGTCCTTGATATATGAATTGCTCAAACCAGCGTTTCCTAGATGTGAAAAATTTCTGATCTATTCTGAGAGGTTTGGCAGTTTCTACGGCCTTTAATTACATCATCTGGCATGTGACAAGCCATCTTCTCTATACACAGTTAATTTTCATTTTTACTGAATTGTAGTGTAATCTTCTTGAAGCTATTTTACATAGTGATTAGAGATTTCAAATTTAAAATAAAAGTCAGTTTGAGAATATTCCTGCCAATGCAGGTAACTCAATGAAGTGATACAGAAATGGTTAACTTGTGTCTGGTGGCTGACAGATTTCTTCAGACAGAGATTTTAAAACATTTTACGTTCAGAAAATTTAAAAATGTACATTTGAGAATGGAGGCGATAGGAAATCTTTTTGGTGCCCATACAATATGTTTATTTTGGCTTTTTCTATATGAATTGATCTTTCTTTTGATATCATTTTCTCTGCTTCGTTTTTGTCCCTAACCTTCATGATGGGTGATACAAGAGAATAAAGCACAATATGTCTGTTTGAGAAAAGGCGACTATAAAGGTAAACTTTGCATGGAAAAAAAAATCTTGAAGTCTCAGGTGAACAATTTTAGTCAAGAGGCACATCTTTAAAAGAACACTAGTAGTTTTGTTTCTGTCCTCCTCGTGTTTTGTAGTCTTTTCTGAATTTTGTTTTTGGAAGGCATACTTCATTTTCCCTTAGGAAAAAAAGTGGTTTCTGGAGGCCCAAGATAATCCATTAAAGTTTTATGTACTGTCACGGGTATGAGGGTGATTTGTCTGTGAAATCTGTCACTCCACTGATCCTGTGGGGTTGATTCAGTTGATATCCATGACTGTATGAATAGAACCTTCTTCCTTTCACCTTTTCCTGCATGTGCATCTCCAACAGAATAGGACTGTCCTGGTGTTAAATGAGTTTCCTGATGCCATCATCATTAGCACTATAGAACATGAACTGCTACTTGAAATTGTGATATGAACACATCTGCAGAGCTACCTCTGAAGAGCTGCCTTCACTGAACCACAGTAGAAGTAGGAAGTCTGACCTTCAAACTTTGGCAAAAAAGGAAGCAGAAATGAGCAATTACTGATGATATTGTGTCCTGGGCATCGGCAATGAGGCAGGAGAATTCTGGAGGACTTATTGGAGAACTGAATATGTCTGTCCCAAGTTAATGGCATTCATAAGTCATAGAAATCTAAATGAAGAGTACAAGGTAATTGTCAGGATGCTTTGTGTTCTAGGAAAGGAGTGTAGATTCTCAAAAATTGGATAGGGGCTGGAAAGACAAACAGTATATTCCTGTTCATATACCATTTATTTCACTGGGGAGCGGTAGAAGATCAGTTTTAGAGCAAGACAGAAGCATGTCAAATGAGGGTAGGAAAAAGGGAAAAGGTCTCTTTTCTAACTGTTTAAAGATTATGAATGGTGTTAGTTATCAGGATATGTGAGGTTTAACTGTGTGGTTGCATTTCATCTGTTCTTAAGCCTGTTAGTCTTGTTGGTATCCCAAAGATCATCTGTAAAACTAGAAGGCTTTTTCTATATATGGAATCAGATCTGAGTTGGAGACCATGCTTCTCTACAAACTGGTTTTTATGTAATTATACTATTTATTTAACTGCTGAAATAAGTCGATATAATAATATCTATCTCTTGGGGCATTATAGTCTTAAATGGGAGACCACACTTGAAAATATTTTAATGATGAAGGCTCATATCATAGTAATATCCATTAATATCAATATCTTGCTCTACTTTTGCTGTGACGTGCCTTTCAGTAGAGGACATTCTAGTTTTTGAGGTTTAGTTAGGACTTCATTCAGTTGAGGTTTTATCTGCTTCTTGAATTTATACTGCCTATCAGTTTGCTAAAAGGTTTATTTGACTCTCCTGTCAGTCATCTTTCGTCTACTACTGGTGCAACTTGATTCAGAACATTTGGATTCTTGGCTGTAGATATCTGTCAGGTGTGTTAATTTATCCTCTCTTAATCAGCATTGCGCTGATTTCTATAAAGCCACCTGTGCTGTGTTGCATATTCTCTTGGATATTGGTTGGCTTTCATAGAGAATTGTGTGGACACCTGCATTGTCCTGAGGTAAAATGCTTTTTGGAGAGCAAAAATAGATTTTAACACTATTCTAATGGTTCTTCATAGTTTTTTTCCCCCTTTTTTTGTTCATTCATTCCTTCACTTAACAGATATATACTGAACTCCTGATATGTGATAAACAGTGTTTTAGGTGCTGGGGTTACAGCAGTGAACAAAATGAACAAAGTCGTCCCTGCTGTCAGGGAGCTTACATTCTAATGGGGGAAGATAAATAATAAACAAACTAATAAAAATATAGTAAAGAGAATATGGCAGAAAAGAGTTTTAGGCAGAGAATTGCAAACACAAAGGTACCATGTTTAAAGAATAGTGTGGCTGGAACAGGCAGAGAGTGGTAGGATATGGGAGATTTTGAGACCGGGGTATAAACATGTAGAACTTTTGTAGGTCATTGTTAAGGGTTTTGACTTTTACTTTGAATAACATAGGAAGCTATTTGAGGGTTTTGAATAGCCAGGTAACATGATCTGATTTTAAAAGGCTCTTTCTGGCTACTATATGAGGCAGAAAAGAAACTTTGGTGGGGGGCATGGGTCAATTTAACATGCTATTATTATAAGTGGGGGTAACTGGAAATAATGAGAAGGTAGAGCTGGTTAGGAGTCAATGATAGATTGAAAGTAATGTGTGTGTGTGTGTGAGTTTTAGTACTATAGTACCATTTATGAGAGAAAGCACAAAAATTCTCCCTTTTTATTGCTTGCTTGGATGAGACTTGAAGATGTCTGTGGAAGCTGGAGCTGTGTTGGTTCTAGGACCTGTAATTTCCTGCTTTGCTCCCTCGTTAGGGGGCACATGAAGTCAAAACTATTTTTGTAATAACCCAAAGTCATTGTTTGCCTTTTTCACAGCGCTGACATTTTCACTGATGGTACAAAAGCAGTGGTGGGTAAAATTGTTGGAACATTAGCATGAATCAAGGCACCAAACTGCTAGTAGTCATTGTATTATTCACTGCCGTGTACTTGAAGTAGGAAAAAAAAAAAAAGCCAGTTTCACAATGTCTTTGACGAAGGTGTAGAAATTGTTAATTTTTAAAGTCTTAATCTTGAGTACATACTTTTTTATTCTTTGTGACATAATGTGAATTATGCATAATACTTTTCTGCTGCATACTGAAGAAAAAAAAGGGAGAACATTTGTGCAATTGAGTTGTAAGCCAAACTAGCTGCTTTTGTCATGGAACACCATTTTTATTTGAAAGAACAGCTTACACACAAACTATGGTTATCACAATTTGGATATTTGGCATACATTTTCTGGAAATTGGATGAAGTGAACCTGTGACCTCAAGGAAAACAGTTGACAATATTTGTTGCCAATTAAAAAATTCAAGCTTTGAAATGAAATTTACAATTTGGAAAACTTGTCTCTGTCACTGTAAGCTTGACAGCTTCCTAGTATTTAAAGACTGTTCTGGTCAGATTGGTGATATTACTAAATGTGATTTAAAAATTTTTGTATACTGAAATGTGTTGACATTTGGAAGATCTGCATAACTCAGTAAATCAGTATTTTTTAGACTGATCAACGCCTGATGTTACAAAACCATGCATCAGTAAAAGATCCATTCAAAGTGTAAGAGAAACCAATGAATTTCAGTGTACCACAGTACAAAAAATTTATTGATACGGTTTGAGATCTCACATGGCAACAAACCTTAAAGAAATAACCACTTACTAAGTTTTGGTGTAGTATCAAAGGATACCGCCAATTATTTGGAAAGGCTGCACTTTTTTTTCAAGTGCATATCGTCTGAATCTGGATTTTCTTCATATACTTCACAACAGCATTTACACCTGACTGAATGCAGAACCAGTTATAAAAACCCAGCTGTCTTCTATTAGGCCAGACATTAAATTTGTTTTTATTTTTAATTAAAGAATTTAAAATAGTACCACTCTTGTCATTCTTTTTGTTTTGTTTTGGAAAATTGCAATTTTTTTCATAAAAAAATTATATTAACATGTAACGGTTTTAACAATTTTAATTTCTAATGTAAATAGCAATAGATTTATTCATATAAGAGATTTTTGGGATCTTCAATAATTCTTAAGAGTCTAATGGGGTCTTGAAACCAGAAAGTTTGAAATCTGTTGGTATAGTAAAAAGAATACTGATTTTAGAGTCATGACTCCCACAATTTCTGGATATGTAATTTTAGGAAATTACTTAACCATTTTTAGATGTATTTTTCTTATGACATGTGAAATAGGAATAATCTTTGTCTCACAGGGTTAGGGAGCAAATTAAATAAGATATCTAAAGTATACAGCATAGTGCTGGGCACATAGTATATAATATATGCCCTGTAAATGCCAGCCATTTGGTTGATAATTTGCATACTTTGACTATAGTGGTCTTAATATTACTGGAATGTTTTTTACTCATTTAACGAAACAGAGTTCAGTTTTGTTTACCAAGTTAAAACCAAGGCATCCAATTTCAGATTTAAAAGTATATTTTGAAAAGTTAATGGAGAAAGTTATTTTAAGTTTTTAGTGTCCTTTGTGTAACAAATTAGTTTAAGCAGTAGGTTGAGGACTTAGAAAACTGAGGGGATAGTAGGTGATGGGTCAAACTAGGATACTTGAGCACTTAGTTTCATGATACATTTAGTCAGTAAAGTAAATGTGGTATTGGGTAGATAATGATGTTGATAAAGATTATTTTGCATTTAAAATATTGAAATCATAGCATGACATTTGGCATCCTTGATTGTAAGTAGTATGTATTTCTGATTATGTTCTTACCTTAAAGTGAGAGGGACTGGATCGTTGAGCTCAAAGTCATTTCTAGTTCATAAATCTTTTGAAATCGTGATTAATTTGGACTTGTAATGGGAAGTTTCATTTGTAACTTAAGTAGGTGCTGAGGCTTTTACCTTTTCATCTATATGTTCTTGGAGGGTTTAAGAAAACAAAGAGTACTTATCTAGGTGCATAAATGCCTTGATTTCTTCACCTGTATGCTCTAGAGTGTAAGTTTTTGAATAGTTACTATGTTCACATGCTACAAAAGTATAAAAAGATATAAAAGGATATGATGTAAAAATAAAATTTCTCTCCCACCTGTCTTTATCCACCTAGTTATCCTCTTTGACAGCAGCTAGTGTTATCAGTTCCTTGTTTTCTTTTTCTGCTACCATTTAGAACATGGTACTTTTTTTTTTCTCCTGAAAGATAGGGAAGTGAAGAAAGAACTATTACAACCTTTCCTACTATTAGGACAAAAATGGATATTCAGAAATTTATATGTTTGATTTTAAATGTCTTTCTCTTTTCTTATTTTTAAATTTATATCTCCAGCCTCGACTTCTCCTTGGAGTTCCAGATTTTATAATTATCTCCACTTGGGAATCTCAGAGATATTTCAAAATTTATTTGTCCAAAATGGAGTTATCATTTTCCACTTCCCACCTGGCCATCTAGTAAATCACATCATTTAGTTATCCAGTTCTCAAGTGTCAATCACTGGGATCATTCTTTGTCTTACCCCCTCTTTTTACCCATACATGTCTAATTAACAAGTTATTTTGAATCAGTCTACTTTCTGTCTCCACTGCTACCACTTTGAGACCAACCAATTTTTATTATCTTTTCCCTGGAATACTGCACCAGACTCATAACTAGTCTCCCTATGTCCCCTTCCATTCCATTCTCTGTATGTTAAGAATAGTGATCTTAAAATGTAATTTGTATCATGCCATGTCCCTACTCAAGGTCCTTTAATGCCTTCTCCACTTAAAAGTAAGTTCATATTTTTTACCATATATTATAGAACCCTGCATGATCTAGCCCTTTCTTACTTCTCTGATATAATCTTTTACCAATCCCTCCTTTTTTTCTATGTCTGGCCATACTTATTTTCTTTCAGTTCCTTGAACATGCCAGGTTATTTCTGGCCTCTTGTCTGGAAAGCATTTCTTCTTATTCTTTGATTTCATAGTTCTTACTTAGCGTTTAGATCTCATTTTAGAGAGATTTTCCTGACTTAAATATCAAAAAGTATGTCTGTCCTTACTATTTTCAGCCTTAGCCTTTTAGTTTTTCTCAACACTTATAATCTATTTTGTTTTATTTTATATTTCTCTTTCTTTATGAATATAAACTCCACGAGGGCAAGAATTATTTCTAGATTATTAATGGTTGAATCTCTAGTGTCTAGCACTATGCCTAGCACATAGTGATCCTCAGTAAATATTTATTGAATGGAAATGAATGGATTTTCCTTCTGGGTAAAATGTTGGAGAAATAACAGAACCTATGAACTCCTTCTGACTTTGTATTAAAATACAATGATAACTCTAGAATCAAGTAAACTAGATAATGAGAGAAATTTTTAATAATAGTAATGTAGTATGATTAAATATAGAAATTATATTGATGAATGACAGGTGTTCTTTCCTGTCACCTGTAATGTGACATGAAACCCTTAGTGATTAGAGCATTGGTCTACAAACATTTCATTAAAGGGCAAGATAGTGAATATTATAGGCTTGCAGGCCATACCATTTGTTGCATGAAAGTAGCCATAGACAATTCATAAACAATCAGCATGTGGCTGTGTTCCAGTAATACTTTACATCATGTCCCTGAATTAGAGGATGAAGAAGTTTCTAATATGGAAAACAGATGGCAGGAGCAAGTATGTGCTCGACAGCAAGCTTACCCTTTCTTCTTGCCTTCATTTATTGTTATAATTAAGACTTATAACAGTAGAAAAAAAATAAAACTTTTTCTGGTACCTTATTTTGAATAGAGAAATTCACAGTAAAGAAGCAAGTGGGCAAGAGAGCTTATTTTAGTTGAGAGCTAGACTAACCTTGGTGATGGTTGTTAAGGAACAATGAATCCAGTGAAAAGGCCTTTTTAAGGAAGACTTTTTCTTTTAAAATTATTAGGAGAGTGAATAAGTTTTTACTTATCGGCCACCTATCTCTTATTTATCTTTAAACAGCTTTATTCTGATATAATTCCTATAGCATGCAGTTGGACCATTTAAAGTGTACAATGAAATGGTTTTTGGTATATTTAGAGTTGTGCAACCATTACCACAATCACTTTGAGAACATTTTTATCAACTTAAAAAGAAATCATGTATTTTTTTTTACCTTTCACTGGCCCCCACTCCATTTCCTCCAGCCCTAGACAATCTCTAATCTACTTTCTGTCTCTTTAGATTTTATTATTCTAGGCACTTCACGTAAATGGAAATCACACAATCTGTGGTCTTTCACTTAGCACACTGGTTTTTAAGGTTCATTCGTGTTGTAGCATGTATCACTATTTCATTCCTTTTTATTGCCGATTAAGATTACATTGTATGGATGTACCTCATTTTGTTTGCACATTCATCAATTAATGGACATCTGAGTTGTTTCTACTTTTTGGCTATTATGAGTAATGCTGCTATGAACACTTGTATATAAGTTTTTGTGTGGGCATGTTTTCATTTTCTTGGGTATATATCTTTTGCTGGGTCATGTGATAAGTCTGTGTTTACCATTTTCAGGAACTACCAAACTGTTTTGCAAAGTGGTTGCACTATTTTACTGGCCCAACAGCAGTGTTTGAGGATTTCAGTTTTTCCTCCTTTCCAACACTTGTTATAGCCATCCTAGTGAGCATAAAGTTGTGTCTCCTTATGGTTTTGATTTGTATTTTCTTAATGGCTAATGATTTTGAGCATCTTTTCATGTGATTTTTGGCCATTTGTATATCTTCTTTGGAGAAATGGCTATTCATATATTCCCATTTTTAAATTGGGTTGTCTTTTTTTTTTGTGGTACGCGGGCCTCTCACCGCTGCGGCTTCTTCCGTTGCGGAGCACAGGCTCCGGACGCACAGGCTTAGCGGCCATGGCTCACGGGCCCAGCCACTCCGCGGCACGTGGGATCCTCCCGGACCGGGGCACGAACCCGTGTCCCCTGCATCGGCAGGTGGACTCTCAACCACTGCGCCACCAGGGAAGCCCGGGTTGTCTTTTTATTATTTAGTTTTAAGAGTTTATTTAGAGTATTAGAGTCTCATAGGAAAGTGCTTAAATATCAGCTTGTTCTTTTAGCTTCAGAGTGTAGAGGAGTTTCTGCTATTTATTCTCTTGAATGTTGAGAGGATAATGAGGGCAATATGCTTGTCCTTTCCCATATTAGATCTGAATAAATCATTTCAGGATGGATGAGCAGAAAAAGAAAATCCATTTGAGAGTCTTTGGAAAACAGTTATTATAAAAGAAGCATCATTATAAGTATCCTGAAGATACTGTTAGGAATACTATAAGAAATAGAAGAAAAGTTTAGAAAATAATTGCCTTGTTTTTCAGTAACACATAAAACAGTTTGTTTCTTTAAAACTGTTAAATAGTGATGTGAAGAAAACAGTCCAAATTATGAAGATACTATGGAAATTTTAAAAAATATAATCACTGCATTAAAATGATCTAAATTGAGTATAGAAAGTAAAGTTTTGACAGTAAAGAAAATTGAATGAGTGATGTACAAAAATAATTTGAAAACAAAGACTGTAGAGGAAAAGGAGACAGATTAAAAGAATGAAGGACAAGTTATAAATATGGACTTTACATGTGTAGATTGTATTCTATGAATAATATGAATTTCCAGAGAATAAAACAGAAGAAGTGGATCAGAGGCAACACCCAAAGCTATAAATAAAGAAGAAAACATTTTTTTATCTAAACTTTGTTCTGATTCCAAAGTTAGAGCTCATAATTTGTTCCAGGGAAAATTAATGAAAAGAGATCTGCATATCTTCACACTATTTTTTTTTTTTTTTAATTGCCCAAGCAGCGTGGCTTGTGGGATCTTAGTTCCCCCGACCAGGGATTAGACCCGGGCCCTCGGCAGTGAAAGTGCAGAGTCCTAACCACTGGACTGCCAGGGAATTCCCTCTTGGTGCTATTTTAAAATTGAATGAATCCTACATATATACAAGTAAAAAGCACAGATTACTATAATATTGAACTAAAATGTATATCAATTTGGCCTCAGACCTCGCCAATGTTAGAACATACTTGATACACCATCTGCCAACTGTAGAATTCTTTCTAGCCAAATATTCATTTGTGAAAGCAATAGTAACATTCTAGAAAATAGACCAACCATCATGATATCATTCCTGAAAAATATTATTCAAAGAAGTATCTCAGATTGGAAGGGTTAAATGACTAACCCAAGAAAGGAGACATGTGTCCAAAAAGGACTGATAATGAATTTTAAACCAGTTGAATATACCATAGATCAGTCTAATAATTAAAGCAAATATGATTATAATCCTGAGAGCAAATTTCCAACCCCCTCCCAAATAAAACCCCAAAAAAACACTTTTGCTTCAAATTTTGAAAGACATGTAATCTATAATGGGTAAGGAAATGGTTTATAACCACTGATTAAATTAGTGAAACAAAAATGGAGCTAGAGGAGACATAAAAGTACTGAACTCTTTATAATTGCATCAAAAAGAATAAAATACCTAGGAATAAACATACTTAAAGAGGTTAAAGACCTGTACTAGGAAAGCTATAAAACACTGATGAAAGAAATGGAAGACGACACAGATGGAAAGATATACCATGTTCATGGATTGGAAGAATTAATATTGCTGAAATGGCTATACCACCCAAAGCAGTCTACAGACTCAGTGCAATCCCTATCAAAATACTAAGGGCATTTTTCACAGGGCTAGAATGAATAATTCTAAAATTTGTATGGAAACACAAAAGACCCTGATTAGCAAAGGCAATCTTGAGAAAGAAGAACAGAGCTGGAGGGATCATGCTCCCTGACTTCAGACTGTACTACAAAGCTACAGTAACCAAAACAGTATGGTACCGGCACAAAAACAGACACGTAGATCAATGGAAGAGAATAGAGGGCCCAGAAATAAACCCACGAACATATGGTCAATTAATCTATGACTTTGTCATAGGAGGCAAGAATATACAATGGAGAAAAGAGAGTCTCTTTAATAATTGCTGCTGGGAAAACTGGACAGCTACATGTCAAAGAATGAAATTAGAACATTCTCTAATACCATATACAAAAATAAACTCAAAATGGATTAAAGACATAAATGTAAGACCAGAAATCATAAAGCTTCTCAGAAGAAAACATAGGCAAACACTCTTTGACATAAATAGTAGCAAAATTTTTTTGGATCTGTCTCCTAAAGCAAAGGAAAAAAAAGCAAAAATAAACAAACAGGACCCAATTAAACCTGAAAGCATTTGCATAGCAAAGGAAACCACCGACAAAAATGAAACGGCAACCTATAGAATGGGAGAAAATATTTGCAAATGATCTGATCAACAAGGGGTTAATATCCAAAATATATAAACAACTCATATAACTCAACGTCAAAAAAAAAAACCCAGTTGAAAAATGAGACAGAAGATCTGAATAGACAGTTTTCCAAAGAAGACATACAGATTATTAACAGGCACATGAAAAGATGTTCAACATTGTTTAATCATCAGAGAAATGCAAATTAAAATCACAATGAGATATCACCTCACACAGAGTCAGAATGGCTGTCATCAAAAGGAACACAAATAATAAAACAATTATACTCCAATAAAAATTAATTAAAAAAAACACAAATAACAAATGTTGACGAGGATATGGAGAAAAGGGAACCCTAGTACCCAGTTGGTAGGAATGCAAATTGGTGCAGCCACCATGGAAAACAGTATGGAGTTTTCTCAAAAAACTAAAAATACAACTACCATATGACCCAGCAATTCCTCTCTTGGGTATTTATCTGTAAAAAGCTGAAAACACTAATTCAAAAAGATACGTGCACCCCAATGTTCATAGCAACATTCTTTACAATTGCCAAGATATGGAAGCGACCTAAGTGTCCATCAGCAGATGAATGGATAAAGAAGATGTGGTTTACATACAATGGAGTATTACTCAGCCATAAAAAGATGGAATTTTGCCATTTGTAACAACATTGATGAACTTGGAGGGTATTGTGCTAAGTGAAATAAGTCAGACAGAGAAAGACAAATACTATATGGTATTACTTATATGTGGACTATAAAAAGTAAAATAGACTAGTGAATATAACAAAAAAGAAACAGTCACAGATATACAGAAGAGTTGCAGATACAGATATGGAGAGAGGGAAAGGGAGACAAGAAGAGGGTAGTGGATTAAGAGGTACAGACTACCATGTATAAAATAAATAGGCTACAAGGATAATAATACAGGGAATATAGCCAATATTTTTTAATAACTATAAATGGAATATAACCTTTAAAATTGTGAATCATTGTGTTATACACCAACTATACCTCAGTAAAAAAGAAAAAGTCCAGACCTCTTCATTTGTTGTAATGGGAATCAAAAGTATAGTTTACTTTTTTACTTTGAGTGTTAGATAAGCATGAGTTTAAAAATGTGTTCTAGGACTTCCCTGGTGGCACAGTGGTTAAGAATCCGCCTGCCAATGCAGGGGACACGGGTTCCGGCCCTGGTCTGGGAAGATCCCACATGCCGCGGAGCAACTAAGCCCGTGCGCCACATCTACTGAGCCTGCGCTCTAGAGCCCGTGAGCCACAACTGCTGAGCCCACGTGCCACAACTACTGAAGTCCGCACGCCTAGAGCCCGTGCTCCAAAACAAAGAGAAATCACCACAATGAGAAGCCCGTGCACCACAACGAAGAGTAGCCCCTGCTCACTGAAAATATAGAAAGTCCGCACGCATCAACGAAGACCCAGTGCAGCCAAAAATAAATAAATAAATTTATTTAAAAATAAAAGGTGGTTCTAAAAAGTGTTAGTTTGCTATAAATAGAATTTAAAATCTATCTATAATCTGTTATTGTGGAAGATGAATTTTAAAAGTCCAAATTAAAAAAAAAAAGTAGAAAAGCAAAGCCACAGGACTTAAAAAACAGAAATCTCCAAAAGTATGATTGTGTCAAATAAAGCTTTATATTCCCATATTGTGTTAGTAATGATTCTTGGATTTACAAGTGATAGAAACTCATTGCAAACTAGCTTAAGCCCCAAAGTATTTATTGATTCATATAACTGAAGATGATAGTGTAGGAGACAATAGTGACATGATTGTATCCAGATTTTCTGCAGTATCATCAGGACTTTTGTTGGCGGCGGGGCGGGTATTGTACAATTTGTTAGATCTGGTGTTATGTAGAATTTAATTCTTCCCTCTTGTAGTTGGGCTTTCTTCTATGTCAGAGTTCTTCAACCTCTACACTTGACATTTTGTGCTGGATGATTCTGTGTGGTGGAAACCTATCCTGTGCACTATAGGTATTTAGTAGCATCCCTGGCCTCTACCTTCTAGATGCCATTAGCACCCCCCACTCCCCAGTTTTGACAACCAAAAATGTGCCAGACATTGCCACATATCCTCTGGGGGATAAAATTGTCCCTGATTCAGACCCGCTAATCTATATGGTAGAGAATATGCAGTCTCATACTCAGAACCTTAAAGTACTAAAGTTCCAATGGCAAGAGACAGTTTTCCTCACTGGCTCAAGTACAAAAAAAAAAAAAATGCAGAAAAGAACCTTGACCCAGGTGGGAATTGTGCCCTTCCCTGAAACTATTTTCTAATTAGGTATCAGACTAGTTGGGTTTGTGTCATGTGTCTTCCCTGGTTCATGTACTTAAGGTATGGCATTTGTTACTAAGAGAAAGGAGTAGTGAAGAAATTCCAGAAGTAACAACGATGACATCTACTAACTAAAAGGGAAGAAAAGGACTTTCACACATACTTGAAGGAGAATAGTGAAAAATGGAGATTTTATTGTTGAGTCAATGGTAAAGAAAAGAAAGCTATGAATCCTCAAGATTAATTGCTGATAAAATTGAATTTGAGGTAAAAATGATTTAAAAGTGCTAAGAGAGTAATTATATTTTGATAGAAGTTATGATCATTAGCACTCATAAAAGTATTGCATCTTTATGCACTAATCAAAAGAGTATAAAAAAATAGAAAGCAAATTATTAACGAAGATGGAGAAAAATTAACACATAAAATCAAAGTAGAACTTCTGCCTCTAGTAATGATGAACTAGATAATGAGGACAACTCTTCTTTAGAAGGCAATAAGAATAAAATATTCTACTTTAAGGACATTGGAGAGCTAATGAGGTAGGAAGGGATACTGGGCCAAGATCTGGCAGAAGATGGAAATCCAAAGATGCAAACCTAACATTTGAGGTTACTTTTCCCCAGCAGCTTTTGTGAATCCAGAAGAAGCAGTTAAGAGGCTGAGCAGTACTTTAGACAGCCTTGGTGAGCTAAGAGGACAAAAGATGGAGGTCAGGGCCCACCAGGTGTGGGGTATCTCTTAAACATGCTGCTTTTGGGGATGGAAACTTGAAGAGCTGCTTAGGAATAAGGTTGAACTGCAGGTAAATCAGCTCTGATATAGGTTGAAGCATAGCTTTGAGTCATTTGTGAGGGCCGGAAAAAAAATGTCAATCCCTGGATTAGTCTAGTACCCCCAGCCACATGTCAGAAGCAAATAAAAGTCTCTGTAGAATTTGTTTCTTAGGCTTCAAGATTTTTGCAGAAGGAGTTAATTAAATATGTTCAGCATACAATTCAAGATGACCAGCATTATAGGGAAACTAGACAACATGAATGAGAACCAGAGAGAAGCAATAAGAGAAACAGAGCCATCAGAGCTTCATTTATTGTAATTATTACTAGACAGACTTTATTTTTTATTTATTTACTTACTTAATAGACGTATAGTTGATTTACAATGTTGTGTTAGTTTCTGGTGTACAGCAAAGTGATTCAGTTATACATATATATATTCCTTTTCAGATTTTTTTCCATTGTAGTTTATTACAAGATATTGAGTATAGCTCTCTGTGCTATACAGTAGGACCTTGTTGTTTATCTATTTTATATATAGTAGTTTGTATGGACAGAGACTTTAAATAACAATGTTTATTATGTTCTTGGGGGATGAGAGACAAGTTTGAATATTTTAGTGGAGAACTGGAAATTATGAAAATTGAAGTAACATATTTGGAAAATAATTCAATAGAAATTCTCAAATGGAAATATGTAATAACTGAATTAAAAACTAAATAAATGGGCTTAATACAGTTTAGATCCTGAAGAAGACAGAACTCATGATCTTGGAAATATGTCAGGAGAAAATATCTACAATGAAAAAGGGAAAGAAATTTTTTAAAAATTAAAAATGGTAAGAGTAGTTCTATGTTAATTGAACCCCAGGAGAGAAGAGAGAGAATATGGGGCTAAAGCAATATTTGAGGAGACAGTTGCTGAGAATTTTCCAAAATTGATGAAAGACACCAATTCAGAGATTTAACAAGTCCAACCCAAGTAAAATAAAAAAAGGATTCCACATTGGAGTGAAATGGCTGAAAAAACAATCTTAAATGCAGCCAGAGAAGTCACATTACTTTAAAAGGATCAGTAGAAATTCCTACAGCTGACTTCTCAACAAAAAAGAAAACCATAAGACTACATAGAATACTGAAGAAAATAACAGCCAATCAAGAATTATATACCCTGTACAATATCCTCCGAAGTTGAATAAACATTTACAATCAAAAACCTAAGAGAATTCACTTATCAGACCACCACTAAAAGAAATACTGAAGGATGTGTTTCAGATAGAAGAAAAATGATTCTAATGGAAGGCTAGAGAGGTAGGAAGGAATGAAGAGCAACAAAAGTGGTAAGAAATCTTAAATGAATATTGATTCTATAAGGTACAAATAAAGACTCATGGCACTAGATAACAGCATATAAATCTGGATGGAGGGAATGAAGTTAGTGTTCTAAGGTCAATGACTTGCTCTCAAGAAGGGAATGTGCCATTTAACATTAGACTTTGATAAATCAAGGATGCATATTGTAAACTCTAGAGCTGTGCTGTCTAATAGAAAGCCAATGCAAGCCACATTTATAACTAAGTTTTTTAATAGCCACATAAAATAGAAGTAGGTGAAATTAATTTTAATACTACATTTTATTTAACCCAAAATATCCAAAACATTATTTTAACATGATGATCAATATAAAACATTATTGAGATATTTTACATTCTTGTTTTTCATACTAAGTCTTCAAAATCCCACTTATGGCACATCTCAGTTCAGACTAGCCACATTTCAAATACTCGGTAACCACATGTAGCTACCATATGGGACAGTGCATCTCTAGGATAACTACTAAAAGAATAGTAAAATAAAAAAAATATATACCTTCCATCCACAGATAAAAAACCAAAATGGAATAATGAAAATAATCAATTTAGAAGAAGGTAAGAAAGATGAGAAAAAGGAACATGGAACCAGCAGGACAAATAGAAAGCACAAAGCTGGATGGTAGATTTAAACTCCAATAATATCAGTAAGTATAACATATGAGGCTGGATTAAATGCTCTGGTTAAAAGACAAATATTAGCTTACTGTATGAAAAAACACCCAACTACATACAGTTGGAAACACATCTGAAATATAACAATATTGAAAGTGAGAGGAGTGAAAAATGTATTCCATGTAAATATCAATCAAAAAATTTGGAATAGTTATATTAACATCATAGTAGGTTTTAAAGCAGAAAACATCTGAGATAAAGAGAGGTGCTTCAAGATGAAAATCATTTGTTGAACTAGGAAAGTATGAGGATTTGATTTGTACTTAGTAACATAGCTGAAAATATATCAAGCAAAGTTGCTAGAAGTACAAGAAGACGTAGAAACCCCCAATTACAGTGGGATATTTTTAACATTCCTCTTTCTTTAACATGCTGACAAAAAACCAGTAAGGATATAAAAGATATGAACAACACAAACTGGATCTAGTAGGTTTATATGAAATGCTGTACCCAAAACCCTTAAGATACATGTTCTTTTCAAGGTTACAGAAAACATTTACAAAAATTGACCAAACTTGACCATAAAGCAACTCTCAACATGTTTCATTGAGATTATACTGAGTCTGTTCTCTGATCACAGTGTAAGTAAACTAGAAATTATTAATAAAAAGGTAAATATACTAGGAAATGGTAAAAAAATCAAACATTTAAGAATCTATTTCAAGAAATTAGAAAAAGAACAACTTAACTTGCTTTATTTCCCAAGTTGAGTCTGTTTTACCCAAATAACATAGAAGAAAAGAAGTAATAAAAGAGCAAGAATTATTGAATTAAAACAGACATTAAGTAGCAACATGCCAAAACTTTGTTCTTTAAAAAAGTGCATAAAATTAATAAACCTCAGACTGATCAAAGAAAAAACACAAGTAACAAATATGAAAAGTGGGGCATCTGCATAAATTTTAATGTCATTAAAAAATCATGGATATTGTGAACAAAATGTATGACAATAGGTGGCAATTTATATGACATGGACAGAATCCCTGAAAAATTTAATTTGTCAAAATGCACACAAAAAGGAATTAGAAAACATAAGTACTCTTGTTATTATTAAAGACAATGAATCCGTAATAAAAATGTTCACTCAAAGGAAACTCCAAGGCTAGATGGTTTTACAAGTGTATTCGTGTAAACATTTAGGAAAAATAACACCAAAAGTTTTACAATTACATTACTTAATTATGGAAACATTTGAGTTTGCAACCCTTGCCTAAGGTAATACCTGTCGCGTTTTAGTGATCAGGTTTCTGTAACTATTTGATATTTTTAAGGTTTGTTTCTATAGTCAGAACTTTTTCTTATGCCTTCATTCACGAATGCTTATTGACTATTTTGAATGTTAGATGTGTATAGGAAGCATTTCATATACATAAATGAACAAAATATGTATCTAGTTATCCTGAGGTTAATGTCTAATGAAGGAGACAGATGTTTACACAAAAAATTTAAAGTACAGTTTAGTGTGAAAAGTGCTGCAATAAAAAGATGGGTATAGAGAGCTTTGGGAGCAGTGCAGAGGAACATCTGATTGTCTAGAGAAGACTTCAGTGAATAGGTGATGTTTGAGCTAAGCCCTAAAAGGTGAGTATTAACTTGCCAGGCAGATCGGGAAGGAATATTTAGGAAGGATTAATAAAATGTGTGAATATCGAGAACCTGGCTTATTGGAGAATTTATTGTATGCAGTTCAGGTGAAATACAGGGTAAAGAAGAAAATAGGAGAAGAAAGGAAGGTAAGGACATATCTCAAGAACCTTTTATGCCATGTTAAGGATAAAATATGGACCACTTCCAGCCTTTTAAGTGTAACATGGTCAAGTTTTTGTTTTAAAATTATTATTCCAATATAGAGAGGAGATTGAAATGGGGCAAAACTTGAGGCAGGGAGACTTGAAGGTTGTTGCAGTAGATATTCAGGTAAGGTGATGAGAACTTAAACTAGAAAAGAGGTGGGAATTAGGAATGATAATCCGAAGTAAAGGTTTTGGTTTTGGCATAGTGTTGAGCTTTTGTTTCTGGCATCAATTTGTCAACAAGTTTGTTTACTTTTTATGACTGCTTTTTGGTTTTGATAAATTGTCACAGAATGTGAATGCAAACTTATGAAAATAGTTCAATATTTAGAAAAGGTGGAAGATGATCTTATTCTAGACCAATAAAATTGGAAATTGATACTTATACATGTGGATTTCTTTTCTTTTTTTCTGGAGCTGATCAGAAACAAAATAAATGTTTAGATTAACAAGGTACTGTTTTTAGTAAAACAGAAAATGTGTATCTTCTACAGACCCACCTAGGATTTAGCATTTTGAGACAGAAGAAATTGTTTACCTTTGCAATATACTTTTTTTTTTAAGTTGAAGTATAATTGTCATACAACACTTTATTACTTTCAAGTGTATAACAATGATTTCATGTTTGTATATAGTGAAATGATTACCACAAGAAGTCTGGTTAATATCCATCAACATACATAATTCAAAATATTTTTTTTTCTTGTGATGAGAACTTCTAAGATCTACTCTTAGCAACTTTCTAACATGCAGTATAATAATAGTCATGCTGTATATTACATCCCTGTGGCATTTTTTTGACTGAAAGTTTGTACCTTTTGATTCTCTTCACCCATTTCGCCTACCCTCCCATTCTCCACCTTTGGCAACCACCAGTTCATTCTCAGTATATATATATATATATATATATATATATATATATATATATATATATATTCATATATATTTAAAAGATTCCACATATAAATGAGATAATACAATATTTGTCTTTATCTGACTTATTTCACTGAGCATAATGCCCTCAGGGTCCATCTCTGTTGTTACAGATGGCAAGATGTTATTCTTTTTTTAATGACTGAATAATATTCCACTGTGTGTGTGTGTGTGTGTGTACACACACACACTGATTTTCTTTATCCATTCATCTGTTGATGGACACTTTGGTTGTTTCCATATCTTGGCTGTTGTAAATAACGCTGCAATGAACATGGGGGGTGCATATATTTTTTCTAGTTAGTGTTTTCATTTTATTTATTAAAACTTGAGGACTGGGATTGGGACTTATTGATATTTATGAGCAAGGATGAGTATATATATAGTAAGGTACTTAAATTGTGTGATGAATGAACAAAGATTGATATAACAGAGAAATTAGCAGCAAAGGAATCTGACATCTGTTTGGAGAAGAAATCCCAAAAGCAAAATGGAAACCTTTTACGGGAGGTGGGGGGGAAGAGGAGTAAGATACCTTGTGTTTAGAAAGCATGGCATCCTCTGACCCTCACTTTGCCACATAAGCAGGATCATTTTGTGGTCACATTATTTTGCTTAAAATTTGTCAGTGAAATTTCTGAAGGAGCTGAAACCACCTTAAAATAATTTTTCTGATGTTTCTACACTAATTTAATTTATTTTTGCTTTTGTTTTAGGAAACACTCCTTTACATCTTGCTGTGATGTTAGGAAATAAAGGTTAGTAAATATGTTCTTTTTTTGTTTAACTTCACTCATGTATAGTCAGTTTAAATATTTTAAGATGAGTTTTACGTTTTGAGTTTTAAAAAATTTGCCTGATTATTTGATGTGCTAATTGAGTTTAGGATTCAGTATATTAAAAAACACAAATACTTTCTCATTTTTCATAGCACTTTTTTCAAAGAATTAGTGGAAGTCTTATACTAATCTTTATGCCTTTTGAAGCTTTTTTTTTTTTCTTGTTTGGTTATTTTATCAAGGAAGTATAATTTCAGGAGACTCTTGTTTCCAAATATTAAGTTTTATTAATTATTGTAATACTTTTAATATTCAAAGAGTTTTATAAGATTCTTTAATATGGACTATTTTATATATCTAAACTCATAAGTCTAGATTTTTTATGGTAGATGATAATAAAAAGTTAGTACTTATTTATTCTCCAAAAAGAAAAAAGGAAAGCAACAACTCATAGACAGGTGATTTAAAAGATCTACTTTTTAAGGCTATTCCTAGATGCAATAAGTCTTAGTTATCTGGATTCCCAGTAACCCTGGAAAGTGAGGATTCCAGATAGCTGATTGGCAACCTTTTGAGTGCTAGATTTTTAAATTTTGGATGTGTTTGATAAAAATCTTTGGAAAACATATACTCTTGAATTTTTAAACAGGCTAATTAATTTTTGTTAACACTTTTCTGATGATCTAGCTGTATCATTATGAACATCTATTATTGTTATATAGTGTGATGTGGCTGTTGCTGTAAACATTTGATCTGAATGTATGATGATCTGAAGGATGTTACTAGAACTTGCTTTGTTGAAAAAAAATCTTTTGTTGGTTTGGTTTTATTAAGTTCTTGTGCTTAGGTGAAGCATATGATTTGTAGGAAATTTAATACTACATAAATTGGGGGCTCAAATCTTTATTTCTTTATTTAGTTATGTTATTTTTTTTCTCCTTCTTACAAGGAAGAGACTCAGTCAAGTAACCTTTTTTTTTTTTTGCGGTACGCGGGCCTCTCCCGCTGCGGAGCACAGGCCCCGGACACGCAGGCCCAGCGGCCACAGCTCACGGGCCCAGCCGCTCCGCGGCACGCGGGACCCCCCCGGACCGGGGCACGAACCCGCGCCCCCTGCAGCAGCAGGCGGACTCCCAACCACTGCGCCACCAGGGAAGCCCAGTCAAGTAACTTTTAAGTAAAGAGAGATTCATTAAGGTGCTACATATTATAGAAATTCAAGCTATGGGGACTAGCTATGTCTCAGGAAGAGTAGTAACCAAGACAGTCTGGGAGATCAGCGATCCTTTCTCCCTTCCTCCCTCTCTGTCTCCCTCCTTCCCTCCTTCCCCCGCCCCCACCCCCACCCCCGCAACCTTCCTCCTTCCTTCCCTTCGGATATGTATATCCATCTATTTGTCCAACTATCAATCATCTATCATCTGTCTCTTATGGTGCATCTGCTGTTCTTTCTTTATATATGTGTGTGTGTGTGTGTGTGTGTGTGTGTGTGTGTGTGTGTATACATATATATATATATATATATATATATATATATATAATATTCTCTCTTTTCTTGATTGACTTTTCTGTTTAGTGAAATTGACCACGACCCAAAATAACTGTTCTAGGTTCCTAAACCTTCAAGGCTTTGATTTCAGTGTTCTCCACCAAGTAGTTCAGTTTCTTAGGTTCCTGAATTTCTGAACAAAAAGTTTGATTGGTCTAGTTCATGTCGAGCCAAGTCACAGTGATGAGTGACTGGCAATCTCATGAATTGACTTTGGGATATATATTTACTCCTGTGAAGTTAGCTTTAGCTTGGCTGGCTTTGGGTGAGAGTTGGGAGTAGAAGAGGAAATCAGGAATACAGAGGAAGAATGTTTATCAGGAATATTGGCAGGGCAGACAATGATAGTCATCTTTAGTATAGATACCTTGGTGAAAAGATATCAGATATAGTTAGCTAAATTTGAGCAGTTGAAACTTATGCTTTCTTTCAAAGAACATTCGATCAGAACTTTAGAAAATAACTGGAATGTATTCATTTACAATATGCTAGATGCTTTTTTTAGGGCTTTATGTATGTTTACTCATTTAACACAACAACCATGTGAGGAAGATACTATTATTATCCCTATTTTACAGATGAAAAAGTTAGCTCTGAGAAGTTAAGCAACTTTCCCAGGGTAAAGTAGCAGAGTTTTGACTTGAACTTGGAGTATCTTGTTCCAGAGCCTGGATTCCTGATTATTATGGTGAATTGCCTTGCTCTCTTTTCACTGTGAACCATTCAAAAAGGAAATGGTCTAAATCAAAGTTAGCTAACATGCATCGTGCTTCCCTCCTGTTTTTGTGGAAAATATAGTTAATTTGATGCCAAGTCTGATTGCTATTCTAAATTTAGCACTTTAATAGTAAATATGGATTTGCCAGGATTCGAATATGAAATTAAACATATCTACCATCCTAGGTCTAAGTGTTCTAATTTTCAGTAGCGGTATTGTTAGGTTTCATCATAGGATTGTATCAGCCTATCCAAAATGTGTTTCACAGAATTAGTTTCATTGGATATTGATAAGTTTTTAGAGGAAAATAGTGCTTCCAGGTCAAATTGATTCTGAAAATAGTGAGTTAAGTTTTAAGCAGTTTTGTTTATTGTGGACCTTCTTAGAACTTTTGATATGCTAATATTCATTGTGACCTTCTGAATTGGAGCCTTCTGTTGGATATAGAGTCATTGTTCCAATAGTTATTTGGTATTTTCTCTTTTTCACAAGTATCTTGAGAAACTAGAGTTCTGTGGAACATATTTTGGGAAAAACTTGGTTAGATGATTCAGGATCTGCAAATAATGTCAGTATTTGCTCTTCCTGAGTCTTTTTCATGTAGAGTAGGTACAGCCATTAATATACTGATCAATTTATAATTTTCCATTTACATTTTTCCAGTTGAATACTCTTTTTTGCTTTTTTTTTTGACCTTTTAATATTTTTGATATTTGGTTGCATAGGAGTGAGATTGAAATATGTAGTGGAAGATAAAACATCTACCTTATACTTAATTCTGTAAAGCAATTTTACATTATACCATTGTTCAATCTGTGCCACTTTTATCTTCTCCTTTAGAGATATACTATGCCTTTAGTGACTTCACTGTTGAAGGGCACTTTCTGTTTGTATACTTGTTTGTAAACATAGTAAAAATTCCCAAGGTATTCAAATATTTGTTGACTGAATTAAAGAGAGATACCCTATGACCTATACACCTTTATTTACTTCTCTCAGTCATCTTAACCTACTGAATAACCTTATTTTTCACCATTGAAGTCTGATTTTTTCTGAATTTCTGAGTCTATTGACCATGTTTGCCATGTTGGCTGGCAAGTTTTTCAACTATGGATTTGAATTGAAATGGAGAAAAACATTATACTTAAAAGATTTCAGGAATCTTTAGGAGGTGAACTAGAAAACTAACCTTTAATTCTTATTCTTTTGGTTAGACATCAGAAAAAATTCTTCAAACCAGTTGCTGCAACTTTTAATTTATTATCAGTATTTTTTGGAACTGCAGTTTTCCATTTTTTTTCTGAAATAAGTCTAGAGTTAGTTTGATTTTTCATCTTCATAAGGGTCTCTCTGAATATTCTGTTTTGTTCCCAGTTGTCCTATTTATCCCATTCACTCTCTTTATATTTTGTCACCTGTATAGCTCTGGTATATTTATATGTGATTTCTGTTTATCATAATTTCATTTTGTTTAGACTCCTCAAGTCATAACTTCTTTGTGGCGCATTTGTGCATTTTTAAGCCTTACTGCCTGATTGTTAACTACCTTTTTTTCTTATTATTCATTGTTACAGTTGCTGAGAGAAGGCATTTGATTGTTCCAGTTTTTTTTTTTTTTTTTTTTTTAATGTATGAGACTAGGTCAGAGATCATGGCATATCTATGATTTTCTGGCTTTTCGTTAGTTGCTCATTTCTACATCAGTTGAGTTGTGATGTGAGCAAAAGGCCTGTGGCAAGGTCTGTGGCGTATGAGAAAACGGTTGACATCTTTAACGTATATATAAATCATACCAGTTCTATACCTTAGTTTATGCAATTGGTATATTGCTTTAGATACTGTTGTGCATCTTCCTTTTCAATATTTTTAAACTAATATTTTTTCTTTAATGATTTTTAGGTTGTTAATACATGCTTGATGAAACAATTGAAATAATACAGTATAAAGATGTATATAAAAAGCATCATCTCTCCTACATTTTTTCTGATGTAATTAACATTAATAGCCTAGTGGGCATCCTTGCACACCTTCCTCCTTGTAATACAGGGGCTTAGTTTGTTTTTACTTAAGTTGAATCACTGCATCTAGTACTTTGCCATGTTTTTCCTTTCACTCAAAAGTTTATCATGAAATACAAAGTCTGTAGATATCTATCCATGTTCATGTTCCCCTACTTCTTTATTTATGCACACAAACACATATTTACATAAAACCCCCTGGTAGGTTTCTTTAGGAGAGTGTCCATTTTATTTATGTATGTATTTATTTATTTATTTATTTTTGATTCTTTTCTTTGGGGGGGAGTATAATTGCCTTACAGTGTTGTGTTAGTTCCTGCTGTACAACAAAGTGAATCAGCTATACGTATACATATATCCCCATATCTCCTCCCTCTTGAGCCTCCCTCCCACCCCGCACCCCCCCAACCCCCACCGTCACACCCCTCTAGGTCATCACAGAGCACTGAGCTGAGCTCCCTGTGCTGTACAGCAGCTTCCTACTAGCTGTTTTACACATGGTAGTGTATATATGCCAATGCTACTCTCTCAATTCGTTCCACCCTCCCTTTCTCCCTCTGTGTCCACAAGTCTGTTCTCTACTTCTGCACCTCTTTTCCTGTTCTGCAAATAGGTTCATCAGTACCATTTTTCTAGATTCCATATATATGCGCTAATATACGATATTTGTTTCTCTCTTTCTGACTTACTTCACTCTGTATGACAGACTCTAGGTTTATCCACATCACTACAAATGACCCAATTCCATTCCTTTTTATGGCTGAGTAATATTCCATTGTATATATGTGCCACATCTTCTTTATCCATTCATCTGTCGATGGACATTTAGGTTGCTGCCATGTCCTGGCTATTGTAGATAGTGCTGCAGTGAACATTGGGGTGCATGTGTCTTTTTGAATTATGGTTTTCTCAGGGTATATGCCCAGTAGTGGGTTTGCTGGGTCATATGGTAGTTCTATTTTTAGTTTTTTAAGGAACCTCCATACTGTTCTCCATAGTGGCTGTATCAATTTACATTCCCACCAACAGTGCAAAAGGGCTCCCTTTTCTCCACACCCTCTCCAGCATTTATGGTTTGTAGATTTTTTGATGATGGCCATTCTGACCGGTGTGAGGTGATACCTCATTGTGGTTTTGATTTGCATTTCTCTAATAATTACTGATGTTAATTTTTTCATGTGTTTTTTGGCCATCTGTATGTCTTCTTTGGAGAAATGTCTATTTAGGTCTTCTAGAGGGTCCATTTTATTTATTTATATATTAAAAAAATTCTTTTTAGCTGGTCTCTCTATCATCTTCTCTCCTTATTAACCCCCTTCTCCCATTAAACATGGTAATCCGTGTTAACAGCCTGCTAGGTATTCTTCCATACTGTTCTCCATGCTTATTATTATATACAAATATGTGTGTATGTATCTAAACACACATTCATATGTGTAGTTTTTATTTATTCCTTTATAAAAACGTGATCATAATATACTTCTCCATTGAGCAGATATATGATTTAGCAGTGCAATGTAGACATTTCTTTCAGTCTATTGGGATGACTTAAATTCATTCTTGTTTTTAATATTTGTCTTTTTTATTCATTTTTTTCTTTCAATGCTTTATTATGAATAATTTCAGATATACAGATAAACTGAATGATTATCACTATGAGCATTCAAATACTCTCTACCTAGCTTCAATAATTGTTCACATTTTATCATTTGCTGTATTTTTCTCTTTATCTTAGTGTTTTATATGTGTGTATATATATATATATATTTTTTTTTTTTTTTACTATTTTTGCTGTAACATTTGAAAACTAGATGTAAGCATCATGACATTTTACCACCAAATACTTCAGCATGCATCTCTAAGAATAAGGACATTGTCTATCATGACCAAAATATCATTATCACACCTAAGAAAGATAATAATATTGTTATAATATCTGATATCCAATCCATATTTAAATTTCTCCAGTTGTTCGAAAAATGTCTTTTATCAGTGTTTTATATTGAATCAAGATCTGATTGGGATTCATTCATTACATTTGGTTGTTTGTTTCAGATAATCTAGAAAAGTTTGCCCACCTTTTTTCCCCCTTCCTTTGTACCTGACTTTTTGAAGTGTCTTCCCCAGTTAATTTGTAGAATGTCTCCCATCTCAGTTTTGCCTGATTATTTTCTCATAATGTTATTTAACTTGTTCCTTATACTCTGTTTTTTCTATGAATCAAAAATTAAGTATCGATGCTTTATTAGATTCAGATTAAACATTTCTGGAAAGAATACTGCAGAGGCATATGAACTTTATATTGTATCACATTAGGAAACATAATTTTAAGTTATCCCACTATTACTGCCACTAAGTTTTTTGGGTTTTTTTTGCGGTATGCGGGCCTCTCACTGTTGTGGCCTCTCCCATTGCAGAGCGCAGGCTCAGCGGGCATGGCTCATGGGCCCAGCCGCTCTGCGGCATGTGGGATCCTCCCGGACCGGCACACGAACCCGTGTCCCCTGCATCAGCAGGCGGACTCTCAACCACTGCGCCACCAGGGAAGCCCTGCCACTAAGTTTTGATCACTTGTTTGAGATGATGATCTTCAGCTATCTCTACTGTAAAGGAACACTTTTCATTTTATTAAGTAATCTTGGGATGATACTTTAAGTAAATATCCTATTTCCCAGCACATAGCCTTTTACCTAGTGACTTTAGCATTCATTGGGGTCCTTTGCCTGTATCAGTTATTACATTGTTGTTATTGCTGATTTTCTAGTTTTATCATTTCTTCTACATTTATTAGCAGTCATTCTTCTATAAAGGAGAACTCATTGTCCTCTCATTTTTTGATGTCATTATGGGCCTATCAGTTTTTTTTTTGTTTAATGTGTTGTAACTAGTCATTATTCTTTTTGATGCTCAGTTTCTCAAATTTGGCCAATGGCTGACCATTCAGGTGGCTCCTTTGTCCTTTTGACTCTATTCTTTAAAAATGCCTGCATGTTATTAGTCCAGGGATATAGAAGCATCATGCTTTAGTCAGTCATTCTCCCATGATGGATATTCATATTTGCATTATAAATAATCCTAAAATAAATGTTCATGTACATATATTCTTATATATTACTAGCAGACTTTCTTAAACACCTTTGTGAAATTTCTGTATTTATTTTACTTTATTCTGATATAATTTCCTGCTAATGTAGATGTTCCTTCTATTACTAGGAATAGTGCTAAAACAGTGCCATTCTTCCTCCACCTCAGCTCACTTGTATTACATTACAACTGTCATAACACCTTTATTTCCTTCAGAGCACTTATCATTAGCTTTTTTTATTTATTAGTTTACTTAATTATATTTTAATATTGGAGCTCTCTGATAGCAAGATCTTATCTTTCTTCTCACTAATCTTTCTTCTCACTACTTATATCCAGGACCTAGTACTTAGAATTGGCATATAATAGGCACTTGGTAAATATTTGCTAAAAGACTGATTGAATGAATGAATCATTCATTTAGGGAATTTAGGTTGGATAGCCATCCTAAATTTCCCATGAGCCTTGGTTTCAAATGTTTTTCTGCCTGTTAATATGCTTTTTATTTTGAATTAAAAACAAATTTCCTCAATGTATACAAGTGTCTATACCTTAGACTTTTTTTCTTCTGTAGGAAACTTTTATTCATGTTGTCATATATTATGTTCTTATTTTAAGACTCAGTTCAGATTACCTGTGTTAAATGTTGGATATGCCCCAGCCACTGGAGTTGGGAACAGTAAATACTATATAAACAAAACAATTGAAACCACACAATCCATTGATGAAGTACTATGTACATTAATTTTCCCATGAATAACTGGAAACGTTGAGAGCAATGATTTATACCCACCACCCCTGAACTTATCAGCCAAGATCCAAGAGGCCAGAGATCCCTCGGTGCTTCCTAAAATATCCAGTGTTGGGAATTCCCTGGCAGTCCAGTGGTTAGGACTCCATGCTTCCACTGCAGGGGGCATGGGTTCGATCCCTGATCCCTGGTCCGGGAACTAATATCCTGCATGCCTCAGGACACGGCCCCCCACCCCCCAAAAAAAGGAAGAGATAAAAGAAAAATCCAGTGGTTTGGGAACTGTGTCCTGAGCATAGATTTTTCTTTTATGTAATTATTCTGTCACTTGTGGCACAGTCTTCAGTGTTCCCCTTAAGTTTCAGTGGGTGACTGTGCCTGGGCTGGATGGTGAGCTTAGTATACCTTAGACTTTGTTTGATTACTAGAAGGACTGTCTGGATTTGTCCTTGTAGTCATAAACAAGTTTTTGTCCCTTTTGGGTGTTTTTCTGAAATAAACGAATTGTAAAATTTGAAAAATAAGGGTTTGTGGAAACGTTAGTGATTCTTTTTGAAAATACTTTTTTTCCCCCTGAAATAAATAATGAGCTTTCCATTTGACCTTGCAGATGTAAGTTCTTATTAGATAGTGAAATTTTTAGGTAAATTACTCTTGAGTTTCTTGGGCTGTCTTTTATAGTATGGAAACATTCTCAAAATACCCTTGGGAACAATTATTAGGGAATATAATAGTTTCTTTGCAGAGAGATCCAATTTATTTTTAGGTAATAGAATAGATACTTCTTGAATCTAAGGATCTGAAATAACCTGGTTTAGATACAGAGGAATTTTAAAAATTATTTAATTCTCTATAGTATAGTGCTTATATCATAGATCTATTATATTAACTTGATTTCTTGAATTTTTACATGAGTTTTTAATTTAGAGATTCTGAAAATTGCATGATGTTTGACGTTATCACCATTTTATGTTTCAGAATGTGCCCATTTACTTTTGGCTCACAATGCTCCAGTAAAGGTGAAAAATGCTCAGGGATGGAGCCCGCTGGCGGAAGCCATCAGTTATGGAGATAGACAGATGAGTAAGCAATATAAATTACTATTGTTGATATGTATTCTAAAACTATGAAGTGATGCATTTGAGATATTTGTCATTCAGCATAACTTTCCATACTATGAGAAGTTTGCAGTTACTTACAAACTTATATATGAATTATTCATGACTTTATATATATATAATTACTATATATATTATATATAAATGTACCTAAGTAAAAATATATATAGACATACAATATTATATTCGTTTCAGTAGTACAACATATTGATTATTTGTATGTATTGTGAAATGATCACCACAATACATCTAGTTAACATCTATCACCATACATAGTTACAGTACTTCTGTTTTTCTTGTGATGAGAACTTTTAAGATATACTCTTTTACAACTTTCATATATGCAGTACAGTGTTGTTAACTATAGTCAACACGCTGTACGTTGCATCCACATGACTTATTTCTTTTATAACTAGAAGTTGGTACCTTTTGACTCCCTTTATCTGTCTGTTCCCTGCACCCCATCCCTGACCGTTGGTGGCTCCAGTTCTTATCTATACTGAGACCTAGCTGTCTTTTGTCTCTCCAGGACTTACTCATAGTTTATACAGATTTTCATTGTGGTATATTTATGTTAGGGTAGTTTTAGGAATTCTATCAGACTCGGTCTTATTTTTGTAGCACATCAAAAGTTAGTTTGGAGGGAAAGAGACAGCAGTCTTTGTTGGTTTGCAGTCTTACCAGGAACTGGCAGTCTTCTTCATTTGGGTCTCAACTTTATATTTCTTTTCCCAACTCGTTAAGTAGATTAACTTCTCTTATATGTTTTCAAAGTGGTCCATTATTTTCCTTTGCAGCACTCAGCACACTTCTAAATAACTGTTCAATGTCTTTTCCCTACACTGTATCCTGATGGTATAATCTTTGTGAGGACTCAAGTCATGAATATGTTTTCTTATTCATCCTTTCATTTCTGGCTCCTAGAACAAAGAAAATTAAAACTGCAAAGAAAATTTGAGATTAATCGAGAATTAACATTTTTCTGAAAAGTATTATATTAAGATTTTTATTTACTATATAACTCTATAGTAACTCTTTTAAACTATAAAGTTTAAAAAACTTTAAAATATTTTTTTCTTTTAAGAAAGTAATAACATTTGTTGTAGAAAATTAGGAAATTATTGAAGAACAAAAGGAAATAATTTCACCCAGAGAGTTATTATATTTTCTTCTAGTTTCTTTTTCTAGTCATGTTACTTTCCTATTTAAAACCCTTTAAAAATTCTTATTCTTAAGATGAAGACGAATATCTCTAACTTGGTTTATAAGATCTAGTATGATAATGTCAGTTTTTAATCTCCATCCTTATCTTGTTCTTTCCACATGGTTTCTGTATGTCAGCTCTGCTGGCTTTTCAGTTTCTTATGTTCACACATCCTTCCCCTTCTGCCCCAGCTCCTCATAATTCTTCAGATCTCAGTTCAAGTACAAGGAAGCTTTCTCTGCCCGTATACTATGCCAGAATTCTACCTGTCACTTTCATTAGGCAGTAAGCTTCATTTAGAGTAGGGATTGTCTGTTTGTCTCTTAAGTACATATCAGGTGCATTGGAAACATAGTAGGAATGTGCAATTAGCTTTGACATTGAGGAACTCATCTTAGTTGGGGGAGAGAAACCAATGAATATTCTGCAGTATTCTGAAGTATTCACAAAGTATAGAGGAAAAAAGATGAGGGAGAAAGTAATTTCAGTTTTGGCAAGGTGTTTGGTTTATTTAAGCTGAGTCTCAAAGGATTTTAGGAGTTAATAATTAGGTGGGTAAGGACATTCTAGCCTATGACAGCAGAATATATATAAAGCATGGAAATGTAAAGAACAAGGCACGTTTTAGGGAACAATGTATATTTCAGTGTGGCTCCCTAAATTAGGCTACACGGCAACCATGGGTGAAGGGGTGAAGTGTAGTTTTGAGAGATGAAGTTTGATGGTAAAGGAGCCACACTGACTGAGATGTGCTTTTCAAGGTTTTAATCTCAACCTCCAGTCACTGTAAAACCTCAGAAGACTTTAAAGCAGGAATTGACATTATTAGATAAGCCTGAAGACTGTTTAATTGAGTAGGGAGGCAAGAGATTTTTAGAAAAATAATCTTTAGAACAACTATGGTAAACTTGACTTAAAGAAGAGACAGTGTGTTTAGAAAAGTAAGGGATAGATTAGAAAGATAAATGAAGGAATCTACAGTGGTTGATTATCTCTTGGATACTGGTAGTAATGGAAGGATTCAGAGTAATTCCAAAGCCTTTATCATGGATTAATGGCTATCTCATTAATTAATTGATATACAGAAAATAGGAAAAAGAACAGTATGGATTTTAATTGATTTGGTGTTAGGTTTGTTGAGTTTGAGTTTTCTGTAGTATATGCAGGTGGAACTGTACAAGTAAGAAGTAGGAGATAATTAGACTGGAGCACAGAAGGAAGTGGAAGGCAGAAGATACACATTTAAGTAATACTTGGAGCAGTAGGGCATAGCTCCAAAAACTTTAGACACAAAAAACTGAAAACTTTACAAGTACTCTATATGGGAGAAGAAGGAAAGAGAAAGTTAAGTTAGTTGTGTTTTTTTGGAGCTCTTCATTTGAGTCTTTGTATGAATTCTGCCTAATATCATCCAAATCCTCTAAAGCTGATTTTATTTTCATTATCAATCACTGTTAATAAGATCCTTACAGTATGGGAGTACAAATATTGACCCTCCCCCCAAATATGATGGTAATTTTGTCTGATTGTGTTTTTTTATATAAATTTATTTATTTTATTTTATTTATTTTTGCCTGCTTTGGGTCTTAGTTGCTGCGGGCAGGCTTTTTCTAGTCGCGGTGACCAGGGGCGACTCTTCGTTGCGGTACACGGGCTTATTATTGCGGTGGCTTCTCTTGTTGCGGAGCATGGGCTCGAGGCGCGTGGGTTCAGTAGTTGTGGCACACAGGCTCAGTAGTTGTGGCTCGCGGACTCTAGAGTGCAGGCTCAGTAGTTGTGGCGCATGGGCTTAGTTGCTCTGCGGCATGTGGGATCTTCCCGGACCAGCGATCGAACCCATGTCCCCTGCATTGGCAGGTGGATTCTTTTTTTTTTTTTTACGGTACGCGGGCCTCTCACTGTTGTGACCTCTCCTGTTGCGGAGCACAGGCTCCGAATGCGCAGGCTCAGCGGCCATGGCTCATGGGCCTAGTCACTCTGCGGCATGTGGGATCTTCCCGGACCGGGGCACGAACCCGTGTCCCTTGCATCGGCAGGTGGACTTTCAACCACTGCGCCACCAGGCAAGCCTGGCAGGCGGATTCTTAACCACTGCACTACCAGGGAAGTCCCTGTCTAATTGTGTTCTGAGTGTTCGTTTCTGCTTCCACAAGTGACGTTATTTTTAATGTGAAGTCTCATAGAACAGGAATTTCTTTGCATACATTACTATGCTATATACAGTTGTTGTCACTACGTTTTTAATAATGTTTGGTCATTTTAACATAATTTTCTATTTACTAAATGTCTTCAGTCAATTACAGTATATTTAGTTAATGGAAACTATGTGACTTCTGCTTTTCATTGATATCTTTTCTATTTAGGAAATTAATTCTTTTTGTTCTTTATGTCAACAGGGGTCTGTTTGAATTTGAAGGCAAGGTAGATTGAATAAACATTTATTAAAGTATTTGCCTTTATAGTGGAGAAGAATTATAAAAAGAATTCTACTACATTTAGGTAATATCGCTTTGATATTAAAGTTAAATTATAATGAACATGAAGGTTAACCAGATTCATATAAATTTGAATCTGTAAAGAACCCTAATGTTTATATAGGTCATTGGTTCTCACACTATTTGGATTTTATAGACCAGAAAAGAATTTTATTAAAGGATTGTTGTAGAGTAGCCGACTTTTTCACTTTAGCATATAAGAACTTTAAAAGTACTTTCTTCTGCGATCACAATTTCATTAAAAAAATAAAAGACACTTTGAAACCAAAAATGAAAGAATAGTCCTTAAATTTTAAAAAAGTGTATAATGTATAAAGAAAAAGAAATCCACCCTGGTACCCAGTTTTTTCATTTGGCTGCATATCACTGGAAACTTGAACAGTTGGCCACTGAAATGTAGACTTGTGTTTGGGAACTGCTGACCGAGATCACAGGTAGTGTGTAACTGAAACTAGGTCCCGTGTTCCCTGACTTTTAGGTCTCATCCTCTTCTGTCCCAAAAGACCTTTAGTAATTTAAACATTGCTCTTTGATTTTTGGCTTTTAAAAATACATTGGGATTAAAGTTAGACCTGTGGTTAAAAATAAGTGTAGATTCTACTATTTCTCATATTCTTCCCTGAGCTTTTCCTTTTGGCCTTTGTGGACAAAACAAATCTGATTTAATAAGCTTTTATTACTGTCTTCTTTCCACATTATTTTTCCCCCAACCTTATACTTCCCTTATACTTCTGTATTCCATATAAGACGTTAAGTAGTTTATAAGAGTGCATACTGTAAAATAGTAAAAATAATAGTATTTTTATTTGTTTGTATGTATACATATGTATATGAAAACAGGACCAGGAGGAAATCAGCATGTATTGATGTATACATTTTACCCCCCTCTGTACATTTTTTCATCTTATTTCATTCAAGGCTAATATTTTCCCTTATTTCAATAAATGTTAGGGATTGATTGATTTTGCTAGTTAATTTTAGACCTTTATTCTAATAAACAAAACTTATACTTACCTACTTGCAGGCACAGTAGTAAGCAATTTATATAGAGCCTCTATAGTAACTCCATGTAGCAGATTTCACTTTATTCTTAATTGACATATGAAAAAAAGAAACTGAAGTTTAGGGAAATTAAGTAAGTGTTCCATGCTTATACAGCTAATAAGTAGTAATGCTGTGGTTTGCGCTTAGGCAGTTTGTCTAAATCTCCATCTCTTAACTGTTGAGAAGACGCTCTGGGGGGTTTCAGGTTTTATTAGAGTCAAAAGTTCTTTTCACAGATAGAGTAGGATTCATTTTAGTATTTTTTATGCTATGTTGGTGGTATGTGAGAGTACAGCCTCAAGTGAAAGAAGAACAGATGCATCTGGTAACAATTGCAGATAATTACATTTTTAGAAAAATAATGTCCAGTGGGATTTTTGAGATCTATCTTTGAGATCATCTTTTAGATCAGTGTTGACAACAGGACACTGCATCATCTGACTGAGATTGGTAATCTTGACTCAGTCAGATAAAGCCTACTGATGATTAAAAACTAGCAAAACTAGTATGAATAAGTTGATGTCGAGGTATCTGTTTTCAATTTTCCTTGAGGATCTTAACAGTTTTGCTAAAGGTGTTTTCTAACTTATTCACAATATCTATATTATATATCTGTGTAATAAGCCAGTGGTGTTTCCTAGCATGGTGAAATTGTTTTTCATAAATTTTTTATTGAGGTGTAATTGGCAAACTAGCATGGTGAAATTTATTTTAAATTAAAAAATTTTTTTAAATTTAAATTTTAGTTACAGCTCTTTTAAGGAAGCTTAAGCAGCAATCCAGGGAAAGTGTTGAAGAAAAACGACCTCGATTATTAAAAGCCCTGAAAGAGGTAGGCTAAATTTCTTTGCTGATTTTGCCCTAAAGGGTAATTGCAAGTATACTTTTAAGCATTTTAAAAATACAGTTTAATTTCTCACTAATTATTAAGGGTCAAGAAATGGTAAAAATCCTGCTTCAATTAAGCAATAATGACATTACAAAATACTCTGATTATGATATGTAATCTTATGGGAAGCATTATTTGCTTTGATCTTAGAAGGCAGATAAAGAATTATTGCGTTCAGTAAATTAGGTAAGAGCTCTAAGAAAAATGGAGGTAAGTCATAATTAATGGCAGTAGTTTTCCTTTGTCCTTTGGATTGAAAGATTTTCTATGAGCTGAAGTGCTACTGCCTTAGGAGCAGTTTGCATTTTCTTTATGTAACAAAACTCTTTTTGTCTGTTCTACTTCATGATGGTAAGAGCTGGGTGTGCTGGCACAGAAAGGGAGAGAGTTTTGTTTTCTGTTGTTTTTTCCTCTGTATTTTGGATGCGTGAAAGAACTGTGGGAGAAAGATATATCATCATGACTATGTCTTCTTTTAGGTATGCTTTGTTTTTGAAATCTCAAGGGATAAATTTTTTTGACAATATTTGATTAATAGTTCCTTGAACAGTTATAGTCTTTGATGTTTAGCTTCTAATTTGTGAAATAAAAACGTTCTCTATAGATCTCATATGATGACATATTATTTCAAATTTAGTAAACCTATCACTTTATAGAAAAAAAGTTTGTATTGCAGTGGGTGATTTTATTAGACCATTATGAGCCTACACAATAATCATTTTGGAAGTTACTGTTTTTTTTTATAACACTTCTAAAGTTATTAAGTATTTTTACAATACTACTTATTATTATGCGAAATGGAATTATTGATGCAAATTTAAATGCCTGTCAGTTTCAGATATGTTCTTATGTGATTAAAACGTTCTTGTAAAATCTAGAGTGGTGTGAGTTTTCCTTTGTAGATATGTGTAGTAATGTCTGCTATTGTAATGTAATTTTAAGTAATAACCATATATATTTTTTGGTTCTTTCTCCAACTCCATACATTGAAATTATTTCCTATTCCTGTCTATAGACCTTTAATGATAACAGATTTTTTTAAAGCAAAATATTAAGTAGGTATAAGAGCTGTTAATGAAGGTGTGCATTCAATAATTATTCATATTTCATTTCTCAGCTAGGTGACTTTTATTTAGAACTTCACTGGGATTTTCAAAGCTGGGGTAAGAGTGTGCTATATTTTACTATAAAATATGTACGTATGCAGAAATGCAAGTGCAAAAATAACTATTATATAGAAATGTTAACATAACAAATATTACCCTAAGGAAATTAAAATATTTTTCATCATGTTGAATGTAATGGTTATAAAGCCCTATAGTAATACTTAATTATCCTAACCTGATTAGTAACTTTCATAATTATTATTTTTAAGATTAAAAATTCTCTTTTTTTTAAATAAAATGCCGGTTCAAATATTATAATAATTTAATATAAGGAATTTTCAGAGGGAAGAGAAGAATAATTATGGGATTATTAGATTACTGAATTTAGGGAAGTTTGACATATAGTATTTAGATCCCTGAATGTGAAGAATTTGGTTAACATTAATTGATTTTGTATGTTTTGTCATCTTTCAATCACATTTGCTGCTTTTATTGCATACTTTATAGCCACTGTTTTAACATACTATTTGGTTGCACACTCTTCCACTTATTTATGAAAGACGTTAATTCCTAGATATTTTACAGTCATTTATTGATTTACCTTGGCAAGGTAAGTTTTCTCTCCTCCCCATTTTAAACATGAGTCTACTTAGGGAGAAAACTTTGGTGTCCAAATAGGAAGTTTGATCCTAGTGACCTTTACTTTACTAAGTAAACAACTATCCAAACCACTAACTTTTGGGTTAAATATTTTTTTAATGTAATCTATATATAGGTTTGAATATAGTATGCTTATGTGTGTTTTTTAAAGCATCTGAATTAATCTTTATGATATTAAGGATATTTGAATGCTTATTATCACCAAAATAATCATAAAAATAGATCATAATCATAAAAATAAATCAGATATTGATAACTCTAGAAACCACTGTTAATGTTTCATATGAATATTTCAAACTCTTTTCAATGCTTACAAACGTGTGTGTATGTACATATATATAAATATAAATGTATATGTGTATATGTATCCTCAGCATTAGTTTTTTTTAATGGGATCATACTATTATATCATTATGCATTTTGTCACGTTTACTTAATATATCATAGGTATCTCACATTTTAGTTCATGAGGAAGTACTTCATTTTTTTTTTAACAGCTGCATAATACTGTACAGCATGGGTGATTAAGGTTTTTCTAGTGTTTAATCTCTAAATGTAAAATTTTAATCCCTAAATATAATCAGTTTTTTCTAACATTGTTAACAACTGTAGTTCATCAGGCTAGTTTTGGCTCCATCAAAATCACACATGAGCGAGTTCCCTGGTGGCCTAGTGGTTAGGACTCTGGACTTTCACTGCTGTGTCCCGGGTTCAATCCCTGACTGGGGAACTGAGATCCTACAAGCCTCATGTCACAGCCAAAAAAAAAAGATCACACATGATTTTGTTTTGTTAACTCTCGTAGTCCTTTATGCTCTATAAATTATTCAGAAGTCCCAGTGTTCTAGAATACTGAGAGAAAAAAAGGTTTGTAATAGCACTGTATAATAAAAGAGGTCTAAGTTAGATTGGTCTAAAGCCTGAGTACTGTTTTTTCACACGGTTTTTTTCTGTCTGTAAAGACCCCAGTCATTCTTGGAGATCCTAAACTGAGGTTGTCCCTTGAGTGTACTGGCTCTTTAATTGATTGTCTTAGTAGTTGTTAGTGGTTTGAATTCTAAGATAGTCACTTTATGTTGCTGAGCAAAATGTTCTAAAATATTTTAAAAGTGACATTTCAGTTACATGAAGAAATAGAAATGGATGTAATTACTCCAGAAATTGTGCATATGATCTGTAGTTATAAACACATTATAAATGTTGCATAATCAAGTTCATTATGCAACCACTGAGGTACTTGTTTAAAGTATTGCTTCTTTGAGAACTTGACTTTGATGCAAAAAAGTCAGCCCATCTGTTTCATTGTTGATAAAGGTTTTTACTGATTTCATGTCAAATTATTAGCACCTGATGGTTAGATGTCATCTATAATTTTAAAAACTAAACTCATTGGCTAGATTTAGCTTAGACACTTTGGATTAAAAAAATTGGATAATCTCTATTATTAGATTTGATTATCAAGCTTTTTTCCAGAGTTTAGGCATGGTTCCTCCCCTTGTTAAAGCCCCTAATATTTAAAAAAAAAAAAAAAAAAAGGCAACCTAGAAATAAGAGGAAGTTAAGAAATATTGAGGTCCGGCGTTAAGTTTAATTTAGAGGTTGTGGAGCTCACAAACTCTACTCTTTCTCCTTCAGTATTTGGCTGAAAATAGCCTCAGACTTGGTTAATAGCAAGTCTGGAGGTGACTGAATTATTCCAGCTTGAGTTTTTAGGTATGGAAAAGCTTTAAATTGGAATCAGAAGTACTGGCTCCTAACTGTTTGACATGGCAAATCACATAACTTTCCTGAGTTTCAGTTTCTTCATTTTAAAAATGGGGATAATAATAACTGCCCCACCTATTTCAAGCCTTTGTTTTGGTGTAGATGAAATGAAATCATGTTTTTGAAGGAAGCCCTTCAGATACTGTAAAGTGTTAAATAATTTTATAATCACTACAAATTTAACATTATGTGTATATAGCATGTTTCAACAGAAAAACTAATAGTTTTTTTTTCTTTATCTCATAATCTACAGAATATCCATCTTGTATTTGGGACTGTTTTTTGCATATTATAGATGGAAAACATTCAACCTAGGAACTCTTCTTAAAATCAGGGAGTAAGTGATAGCAAAACCAAAATTAAAATTTTGAGACTTTCCATTTTTCAGTTCAGAGGATTATGCTGCCTTTGGAGTACTGTGTTAGACTCTCAGATTATGCTGAGGTAACTTAAGATACAGACAGCCTAATTGTTCAGTTTACATTGGGGAAGAAAAAGTCATCACAGAATTGGGAAAATGAAAATTGCTTTATTTTTGGAATGCATTAAAATCTTTTTTTCTCAATGATATCTTTTTTTTTTTTAACTTTTGCTTTTCAAACCCTAAGCTTCTTAATTTTTTTCTACATTCCCCTCTTCCTCCTTTTCTGATTTTTGATAAATGGGTATTGGTATGTGATTCTAAGTTTTGTTTTTATAGGTTACCGTACTACTTCAAAAGATGTAATAAGTTAAATTTAAATTGTTAGGATGCTGTCTTCTTGTAATCGTCTTTTTCATGCTACACCAAATATTTAAGGACAGAAAAACTGGATCTCAATAAGCATGAAAGAGGAGCTTTGATCATTTACGTAGATTTATGCCATTATTAATCTTCTTAACTTCTATTGTTTCATATAAGGAAAAGTTTTATTGGAAAATGATTTCTTATGTTCTTTGACCAGGGTAACTCTTAGTTGATATTCCCTCTGGGCAGTAAAATTTTCTTGCTTTTATAAAATAAGTCTAGAAAACTGTCTTCAATGCTGGAAATCATTTTGGATTAAATGACCTCTAAGGATTTAAAAAAGACATTTTTATATTTGGTATACCTTTAATGTTAGTGAGCAAATATTGATGCTTTTGAAAAAGTTAACTAAAAAACTAGCCCTTAATTTTCTCCAAAGTCTTTGTTTCTTTCTAACCCAGGTTGATTTATCACCCATTTTTAAAACACAGAGTTTTGTAAAATATACATATAATATATCTTACATAGATACACACACCCACGTACATACACATGTACATGTGATGTAATCTTTAATTTCAAGAATTTTGAGTTTCACATTTTTTTCTTTTTTTGGTATGTGGTAGTTTAATTATATAGCCTGTTATGTAGATTTATTTATCCATAGAATAACTTATATTTCCTCAAAATATAGCCGATAATAAATAATAAAAAAACTATGAGAATATAGCTTGTGATATGAATGTAAGCAACACTGGAATGTAGAAATCTATAAGTCAATAGTATGATTGCATTTTATGGATTTTGAAACTGAGCTACAGTGAGCTTAAGTAACCAACATATTTGGGATTCAGACTCAAATTCGACTATCTAGCTCTAAAAGTGTCTTTTTCTATTACACATATTACTTTTCTGGTATTTAATCCAATTATATTTAGAGGATCAGATGGAATCCAGGCTTATCTGGTTACCCATTCAGGAGGGTTTAGTTACCACAGGGCATCGTTTTCTAACTTACAGTAATATCCTACAATATATACCCAAGAGTGGCATTATATCAACTCTGCTACACTTACATGTGTTTGGTGGGTGGTGGTGGTGAACTATACAGCAATTACAATTAAATAGTAGGTATTTGAAGTTCCTCAAAATTGCTTTGTATATTATTTTTAAGTGGAAAATACTATTTTAAAGGAAATTATTACAATTTTGGTGAAATAGTAAAATGTTTACATTACTCTTCTTCTAATTAAAAAAATTTGTAATCTCTCTGAACTTCAGGTGGTTATTTTTTGCCTTTTCTTTTTACAAATACAGTGCCTTTACTTTCCCGAATTCTGCCTTCTGATGCATGTAAAATATACAAACAAGGTATCAATATCAGGTAAGGTGATTTGATTTTTTTCTGAGTAACAGATAATTGAGATTTAGAGATAGCTTTTCTTTTTGTAGTAATAGCTTATACTTGGATGTAGTATTTTATAACATGTTGTAATATATTCACAATATTTTATCTCCTTTGAGATACTACAGATAAGGAACCAAAGGCATAAAATCTTGACTAAAACAAAGGTATTATTATTTAACTACAGACTATCTGGAAGGCAAGTAGAGTGAAGATCATGATATAACACTAAGAAGATTTAAGATGGTTATTTCCCTCTTCCTAGCTTTGTAGGGAATAAGGGACACATAAGGAGGACATAACTATTGTCCTGTTTTTCCTCCATCCCTCTCCAACCCTTCCCTCCCCTGTCTACCCATCCATGCTTCTAGCCATTCATCTGTTCAGTCATCTATCAATTCTAGTGAACACTTTAAGGCTAATTTTAGTTTTCTTCTGTTTCCTTTTAAAACTAAGATTGATGTTTGGATCTCACAGGGAATCTATTTATTTTATTTATTTCAGGATTTTATCATTATCTCTTTAGCTTTCTGTTAATATAGGTATATTTACAAGTTATATATATCTAAGCTATATATAATGCTGGTGAATATGCCAACTTTTTAGTATATTCATACCTATTAGTATATTTATATATACATAAAATTTTACATGTCTGTATCTTATAAAAATCCAGAATATTTTAATTTGAATATGTAAGGGTCTAGAACTAGAGATGTCTTAAAAGGTTATCTCATATAAACTCTTCATTTTATAGATTAGAACATTCTGACAAGTGAAGTGATTTTTATGAGCATATTGCAAATTAATCACTGAGCCAGGACCTCTCTGACTTCCTGTCAGATCATATCATGTCACAAGGCAGAAATTTTAAAAAATCAACTCTTTATGAGATTTATTGTTCAATATGTTGAATTATAATGAAGAGATAACCTTTAGATGGAAGTAAGTTCTAGGGTCATTATTCTCCAGCAAAATTCTATTAAGGTAGAAGTTTCTGTGATTTTGTTTTTAAAAATAACCTCCTCAGATGTTTCTGATGATGAAAGTGTTCATGCACATTAAATTCATGGTCATTATAGAAACCTTGGAAAATACAGAAAAGTATAGATTAGAAAACTAGGAAAGGATTTGATAATGATGTAGATTTAATTCAGTAGCCTATTGTTAGCAATATATTATGGTTATTAAAAAATTATCAGTTTAAAAATGCTTAATATAGGTGCTTGCCAAAGTTAGTACATAACTTGGGAGAATAGTATTATCTTCCATGTGCTACTTTAACTAAAGGTTAGTTTTAGTTCTGTTTGATTCTTAAACTTAGGAGAGAAGGAGCTTCTTTCTTTTAAAAAATTGTTTCACATTTATATATGACTTTTAAAAGTAAATGACATGATGCATATTACCTAATAAATATAGATGATAAAAAAACCACAACATGGTTAAGATAGAGACATGAGAATAAGAGGCTGAGAGAGAATAATTGTGTCAAAGAATGTAGTTTAAGGGAAGCTACTGCAGTTTAGCAAGACTGAAACCTGGGACTTACTAGCAGCCGAGGTTGAGGGAGAAATGTGACAGGTTCAAAGTGCTAGTTATCAAACAAAGTTTACTAGATTAATGGAGAAGCTGCATTTTAGGATGTATGACAAAGGTTTTTTGCATAGATGAAGAATTATTTTAAAGAAAAAGAAGTTTGTTAACATTAAATAAAAACTTTCAAATTTAAACATCAGGAGATGATTAGTTCTTTTAAACATCACTTCAAATGAATTTTACTTGTATCTCCTGACAGTTGTGATAATTTAAAATATCTTCTTTGGGAATTCCTTGGTGTTCCAGTGGTTAGGACTCCACGCATTCACTGCCAAGGGCACGGGTTCCATCCCTGGTCGGGAAACTAAGATTCTGCAGGCCGTGTGGCCAAAAAAAAAAAAAGTATCTTCTTTGTTGTCAAAGAGAAATTAATACTTTAGTAGAAATAGGAAAGTGTGGGCAACTTTATTGTTGAGAATACTAACAAATATTTTCACTGTTAATAATTTTGAGGTTACATATAACCACTGACTAAAATAATCATTGCAAACTTTCCAGTCAGGCTCTTCCTATTTCGAGTAGGCCCTATTTCCTTTTCACTGTTACTTGGGCATTTTTCAAGTTTTTATCTGAAACAGAACGTGTTCTACTCAAATCTTTGCATTTGTATAAAGAATTTTTTGTTCTTCATGGTGAATTACATGGCAAAATTAAAAGTATTTAGGCTTATAAGCTGAAAGCCAAGGACTAGTTAATACATTAAAATATCATTGTGATAAATTATATAAAAAATTATATTATAAATTATATCATTATGATAAATTAGATTTAAGGGCTCAAATGTTGCCAGTGTCAGTCTGTCTTTGTCTCTCTGTACATCTCTTCTCTCACATTTCCTATCCCCACCCCTTGCAACCCACTACTACTCTCACCCAGGATGGGCAAGAAGGGAATGGAGGCAAAAGACTGTTCTGGCCCTTTTCTTCTTTTTTTGGTGGGGTATAGAGTTCCCTGGTAGCTGAAGCTTGGAGTCCAAATAGGCCATGCATGTAAAATGATCTGTTCCTTTTTTGCGACTTCAGTAGCCTGCATCTTATAGAGGTGGAGGATAAGCCCCTTTTACTGGCATTATTTTCTCTTACGCCACATGTACAAGCAATAACAGGATATGTTTAGTAGTACAGGCACCAGTAGTACAGTAGCAGGCTACTGGAAGTGGACCAGGGGCTAGAATTCAACTGTAAAGCAGCAGGTAGTGTTCAGTCATATAGGAGTTGGTGACTTGGTTTTCTTTTTAGGACTTCTTATTCGGTTCTGAGGGGTGTGTATATTTTATATGGCTCAGAAAAGAGCCTCTTATACATAGGATAACCATATTTCCCTGTTCACCTCTGTTGTCCTGGTAAAATTATTAACAGTATCACCTTCACCTTTAAAAACTACTAGTTTTGGTGATAAATTATATGTAACCCTAGTTATTCTTTTGCATGCGAAATATGCTCCATTTTTCAGCTTCTCCTACAAAGCCTTGTGCAAGATTGAAGCACTTCAGGGTACTTGTGAACTTTTCCATTCCATTATTCTCCCAAATTTCAGCAAGTAGTGATTTGTAGATTTTATTTGAGACCAACCCACTGGGTCGACCATGCCAGGTCTTGGTTATAATGAGCACAACAAACATACAAGTGTGTGAGTCCATGAATATTTGCCATAGGAACGATCCATAATGTTTTCAGGCTGTGGAGATGTTGGAAAATAAAATGCTGGGAAAAAGAATGCTAATCTGAATCTGGGAAGTCAAGCAGAAAGGCCAAGAATTTAGAGTAAGTTAAATGGTTTATCGAGTTGAAGGATGAAGCAAGGTTTGGTACCAAGCATAAGCATAGATGCAGATCATAAGGACAAGACTGTGGACACACAGTCCTTAGTCTAAGAATGTGGTCTGTCCATGGCTATACCTCTCTTATATACAGTTGACCTTTGAACAATACCGTTTTGAACTACTTGGGCCCACTTATACGTAGATCTTTTTCAAGAAATACGTACTACAGTACTACATGATCCAAGGTTGGTTGAATCTGAGGATGTGGAAATGTGCATATGGAGGGCCGACTAAAGTAAAGTTACATGTGGAGGGGATGTGGGTCAGCTCCCCAAACCCTGGTGTTCAAGGGTCAGCTGTACTCTGCTGAGCTAGCAACTTGGTCTTGAAAGTATCAGAGAATGTTAGACAGGTCTGCTTTCCTTTTCTGCCCTTCCCCCTTGAAGTAACTTTTATGGAGTAGCTACAGTATAGGAAATGGTAGAGAATAAGGGTACAGTTAGAGAAATGCATCAACAATGGGGAAACAACCTTTTTCTTGCTGGATTAATGAAGTATATATTCAGAAAAATGAAATATAGATAAAATTGAATATATATTTAAATATTCTTTTGGTGTTTTTTAATGAGATATTTTAAATTTAGCTTTTATCTATAAATTTGATTTTGAAATATGGTATTAGCATCTTGGTTTGAGTTTAGAAGGAGCAAAACTTGTTTAATTAATATGAAGTTTTATTGAAATTTTATTTGTCAGAATTTCTCATCTATCCATCTTTCACAGGCTTGACACTACTCTCATAGACTTTACTGACATGAAGTGCCAACGAGGGGATTTAAGCTTCATTTTCAACGGGGATGCGGCACCCTCTGAATCTTTTGTAGTATTAGACAATGAACAAAAAGTTTATCAGCGAATACACCATGAGGTGAGCATGTTGTCTTATCAGTATTCCTGTAAATGGTTTAAAAATGTCTGTGTAGGGATTTCCCCTGTGGTCCAGTGGTTAAGACTCCGCCTTCCAATGCAAGGGGTGAGGGTTCGATCCCTAGTTGGGGAACTAAGATCCCACATGCCACGGGGTGCGGCTAAAAAAATAAAAGAAGTCTGTGTATGCAACCAAGCCTCGGTGTAATTGTTTTAAAAGGCGTAAGGCATAATTGAGATGGTTCATTCCTAAAGCTTTGATTTTCTTACCTCTTGCTTTTTAAAAAAGTTTTATCATCTGTTCTCTATCCTGACTAATCCACTGAGTCTGTTTGCTCTTAATTCACTGATGATCTCCTAGTTAAATAAACCCTAACTTCTCATAGTTCTCATTTGTTGAACCTGTTCTGGCCCTGTCCCCATTTATCTTCCTATCTTAGTTTCTTTTATTGTTGTGAACCATCTCTACCTCTTTAATATGAACACCTCTCTTGGCTTTCTGTCTGTACCGTTTTACTTTTCCCAACTCTTTGGCCACCTTTCTTTTCTCCGTCTTTTCACTCTTAAAGTACAAAATTATACCCCTTCTAAACACCATATCTAAACACCATGTGAATTGCCTTCACAACGACCTTTGAGAGACCATATTCACCATGATCTTATATCTGTTGTTCCCTGAATGCTTATAAACCAAAGAAAAAGCTTTTCTAGTATCTATATATATATATCACTGATAGCCTTACAAATGTTTTTAGGTCAATATTTTGTTTTGTCACTGTGGCTTTTATTTTTCACCATTTCCTTTCCTTACGTTTACCATATCTTGTGACCCCTTCCTCAACATCTCTTAGATTAGACCCTCCTACTGTCATATCTGTTGATATTTAGTTACCTTGTATGTGTACTATTGAAATAAATAGTTTCCTAACTGGCACTGAGCAAGGAAGAGTTGGATTCGAAGAGAAGAAAAAAAGACATTCCTTGTGGGGGAAACAGGATGAGTAAAGTCAGGAAAGTAGGACTAAGAATGGTTTATTTGGGAAACAGAAAAGCAATCTATCTGACTGCAGTGAAGGTTTCTCTTACTGAGCATAGGAACATGATTTATGGAAGGCCTTAACAGCCAGATAAAATAATTTAGGATCTGTTATAGTTGGCAATAGAGAGTCATAGATTCTTAAACAAGGGATTGATTTGATCAAAAAGTAATTTAAATGAATTAATCTTATATATAATAGTTTTTTGACTTTTCCTCCTTCCCTCTCTTCCTCAAACATTTTATCAAGGACCTAATAAATGCTAGACACTGCTAGGTGCTATGGATAGTGGCATTGTATTAATAGTATACAGTTTGTCTCCTGGTATCTGCGGGGATTGATTCTAGGAATCCCCAAGGATACCAAAATCCACAGATGCTCAAGTCCCTTATATAAAATGGTGTAGTATTTGCATATAAGCTACACACATCCTCCAATATACTTTAATTCATCTCTAGATTACTTATAATACTTAATACAATGTAAAGCCTAGGTAAATAGTTGTAAATACAGTGTAAATACCTTGTAACTAGTTGCCTGTGTGGCAAATTTAAGTTTTGCTTTCTGGAACTTTCTGGAATTTTTTTTTCTCCAAATATTTTTGATCCCTGGTTGGTTGAATCTGCAGATGCGGAACCTGCAGTTATGGAGGGCAAACTGTATATCAATTACTATCATATATTAAGCATTAAATGCCAGCATACTGGAACTATAAATACTTTAAAGCTCTTTTATTAAATCCTTAAAATAACCTGTCTAAATAGTACCATCTCTATTTTATAGATGAAAATATTGAGGCTTATAAATGTTAAAAGATATCGCTAAGATCACACAGCTAGTATGCAAGATGGATTGGAAAAGGGAGAGAATGGAAGGGGGGAAAATATGTGTTTTTATGGTTATAGGCATACTTCGCTTCATTGCACGTCACAGATATTGCATTTTTTACAAATTGAAGATCTGTGGCAACCCTGTGTTGAGCAAGTCTATTGGTGCCATTTTTCCAACAGCATTTGCTTACTTTGTGTCTCTGTGTCACATTTTGGTAATTCTCGAAATATTTTGACTCCTCTACCAGCAAACAGATTATGACTTGCTGAAGGTTCAGATGATGATTAGCATTTTTTAGCAATAAAGTTTTGTGTTTTTTTTTTAGTTTATTTTTTGGCTGCTTTGGGTCTTCGTTGCTGTGTGTGGGCTTTCTCTAGTTGCGGCAAGCCAGGGCTACTCTTTGTTGCCAGTGCATGGGCTTCTCATTGCAGTGACTTCTCTTGTTGCGGAGTGCGGTCTCTAGGCACACGAGCTTCAGTAGTTGTGGCACACGGGCTCAGTAGTTGTGGCTCAACGGGTCTAGAGCACAGGCTCAGTAGTTGTGGCGCACGGGCTTGGTTGCTCTGCAGCATGTGGCATCTTCCTGGACCAGGGATCAAACCTGTGTCCCCTGCATTGGCAGGCAGATCTTAACCACTGTGCCACCAGGGAAGTCCCAGCAATAAAGTATTTTTAAATTAAGGTACGTACCTTGTTTTTTTAAGCATGATGCTATTGCACACTGAACAGACTACAATACAGAGTAAATGATGGTGGTGCCACAGATAGAATTGGGGCATTTGGAAAAGGAAACAGGTTTGGGGTTTTAGATGACCTTCATATTGGATCTGTTGCTAAAATCAGTGTATTTGTTTCAACCTTCTCTTTATATAGACTTCTCTGAAGTATTTGCTATTATCGGTAACTCAGTTCTTAAAATTTGCATTTCCTTGTGACTTGACCTTGATCATTAGATGTTCTTTTCCCATATCTCCTTCTTACTCTCTTTTGCCTGTTTCCTTTTCTCTGCTCACTTCTTGAATATTGATATGCGCTTGATGTTCTCATTTTTACAAATTGCCAGAATAATCTCTTCCATTCCCACAGCTCTCACTACTTCTTATCAGTTGATAGTTCACAAGTATATATTTGTAACTCAGATCTTCTGAGCGGGGACCTATCTATTTAAATGCCTAATGGATAGCCTGTGTGTCTCCTAGGTACCTCAAAACTTAGCTTATTTAAGACTTAACTCATTATTTTCCCTTTAAGGTGCCCGTTCTCCCATTTTCTTTCCTTTGGTGATTGATATCATTGAGAAAAATTGGAGGTTTTTTTTGACATCTTTTCTTGTATTCTCACGTTTCCTAATTAGAGAACATGTGTGGTTATTCTTGTCTCCCTCATGTCTTATAATTATCCCTTTTTTATTCATACTGTTATTGCCATAATTTAGGTATTCATTATGTCAACTGGACTGTCACAAAAGTCTCATAAATGATCTTCCTGGCCCCCTTCTTGTCTGCTTTTAAATTATTTCACATATTGGAGATAGGTTGAACATTGAAAACAAATTCATGACATTTGTCTTCCTTAAAGACACTTTAAAAGTTCCCTATTGCCTGAAGAATGAAATCCAAGTTCCTTAGCATGCCATGGTTCCTTCTGTGACCTGGCTTTTGTTCATTTTTCCAGCCTTTTTCTTACCCTGTTATCATAGATACCTTCATGCTGAACTCTTTGCAATTTTTTCCAGGCTATTTAGTGTTTCATTCCTTTGTTCATATTGTTTCCAATTCTGGGGATACCCTTCTTCTTGTACCCTCACCCTGGTGGGGCACCTACTTAGTGTTACTTCCTCATCTGCCAAGTGACCATTGTTTTGATGTTCTCACTAATGTGGTACCATAGAGCTTCTAATGCTGTTTTTGTCTATATGGCTTTCTTCTTTCTTCTAAGCTTCTCAGAGGTTTGGGGTTCTTTTAGTTGTAGTCTCTGGTACCTAATACAGCATCAGTACATTCTAGTTAGAGTTTGGCAGAATCTTTCTGTAAAGGGAGAGAGTCAGTATTTTAGATATTTAAATATATTTGCAGGTCATATGGTCTCTGTCACAACTGCTCACCTCTGCTGTTATTAACATAAAAGCCACCAGAGACAATATATAAATGAATGAGTATGGCTGTATTCTAATAAAATTTTACTTGAAAAACAGATGGTGGACTGGATTTGACTGCTGGCCACAGTCTGCTGACCCTTATTCTAGACTCTCATATATGTACTAAATAATTCGAATTCTTATGTTTTAAATAACAACAGGATAGCTAACTGGGCAATAGATGAGTTGGAAAGATAGTACTAAAAGAGAAGCCAGAGATTAAGGCTAGTAGTGTAAGTATTAGCTGATGTTATAGTATCAATGAGATCACCAGTGGTCTGGTATTTAGGGTATATGTGTGTGTATTTTATGTCTAAAAGAATACAGAAATGCTAGATTTTGAGCAATAATCCTCAGGGCCGGGAATACTTGTTTTTTATCCTAATATGTATACATAAGTAATAATTGTTCATTAAATGTTTGTTGAATGAATGTAATTAACAACAGGTCTTTTTCAATGATGTGGTTAGGAGATAGTCTATGATTTACAGAAGAGTTATGTTTCAAAAGTTTATTTGAAATTGGGATGTTTGAAACTTAAGGCAAATTTCTTCATAGGTAGTGTTGTATATAGTGTTGTTCCCAAGCTAGTACATAAAATCCTAATTGATTTGTAATATATTTACATCATGATGGTTAACAGTTCTGTACAATCTATGCCAGTCAAAATTTCTCTTTAGGAAATTGTGTTCAGAATTAGTTTGGGTTACCAGGAATACATTTTCACCTGTTACAGCCTTAGCATTAATGTCAAGATTTTCTATCCCTCACTTGTAAGGGTGAAGGAAATGGGCTATATCTGGGTGAAAGTTTGTGGTGATGAATAGAAAATGGGCCTCCTGGGAATCTAGAAATCAGGAGGTAGGGAAAATAGAGCCTCTACTTATTGGAAACCTTATGGATGGTTCTCATTCTCCAGTCAACTCTCTAGGTTCTGCCTTTTTTCTCCCTCTTTTCTTCGGATTCTGGGGTCCTAAATATCAGAGAATCTCTCTTGGCCTATTATATTTAGAATAGAGCCTCATCTAATGCCTACTCATTTACTCTTCTGTACCTGGTCTCTTAGTTTTCTGTCCCTGAAACAAGCACAAAGCTTTCTCTTTTAAAAAATAATTATCGATCAATTATTTTATGCCAGCACTGGGGAATATGTTGAAGCAAGGCTGCTAATTGAGTTTGGAAATTATGAGTTGATATTTATGGATTTCTTTTCTTTCTATAAGGTGTATAGAGAAGATCCCATGTGGCCTCCTTTCCTTTTTTCCTTCCTTATCACCTCTCTCCTTTCCTCCTTCCCTTCCTTCCTTCCACTTAAAACTATTGGGAAAGAAAGGCTCATAGTGGTGGGTCTTTAGATTAAAAAGAACTAAAGTAAGATTCATCTATACTTAAAGAAAACAAAACCTTCTTACAGGCATTTTGTCTCAGACGTGTCTACTTAATTCTTAAAGTAATCTTTTACAATTACTCTGCATACTTTGTACTTCTGTAATGGGTAATCTAGTATTGTTTCCATTACATATCTGGAAGAGTGTGAGTACCCTTTTTATGTGTCCTGTATTTTTAGATTCATAATTAGTTATAATTCTAACTTATTTAGTTATATGAAGTTTACACTTCTGTAATTGTTTTTAGAGTAACTAGCACTTCACATTTTTTTAGAATTGGTCCTTTTTGTTTTTTGAAATCTGTAACGTTTTAATTGTTGACATTTTCATATGTGGCGCTAAAAACCTCTGAAAACCTAGATTCTTATATTTACCTTTTGCCCCCACCCCAGGAATCAGAGATGGAAACAGAAGAAGAGGTTGACATTTTAATGAGTAGTGATATTTACTCTGCAACTTTATCAACCAAATCAATTTCTTTCACGCGTGCCCAAACAGGATGGCTTTTTCGGGAAGATAAAACAGTATGTGCAAATCGAGATTTTTACACTTTAAAAATTGTTTAGTATTTAATGTTGTCAAAATAATGTGATGGAAATACAGGTAGAAAGAAATATCTTTCTTACTTGTTTTCAAGTAGTTTATTCTCTTCTCTTTGAACCCAAATAGGGAATTATATTGGTTGGTTACAGAGTTGGAAGATAGGAGAAGCCAGGAGAGAAAGTTTAGTTCATTTGAATTTTATGTTGAAAAATATTCTTGTTGTTTGTTGCCTTGTTATTATACAGGGAACAATGTCTTCACATGGTTCCATTATATTTCTAATGCTTTTTTTCTTAGGAAGACCACAAAGAAGCATATACTTTTAAATTCATTTCTCTGGACCTTTTTTCTTTCTTCTTTTAGAATTTTAAACTATTTACTTACCCAGTATCTGTCCCTCAGTATTCCATATATTTGACTAAAATTAAATAAGCTTACATTTCTACAACACTGTAATTAAATTAAATCTCAGTGGCGGTTTCCCCATTAGTGAATTGTAAATTCTTTCCATAATTCCCATTTCATCTGTCAGCAAGAGGTTATATAATATATAATATTTCAAATATAATATGTTCAAAATATATTCAAACAGTTTTTAGTTGCATGTATGAAGAAGCATCTTATAAAATTTTAAAGTCAAGAATAAGTAACACATTAGGTAAGGGACAAGATTTTAAGAATTCTATTTATCTTTTATTACACACAGTAGAAATGAATATATCCTCATTAGAAAGACAAAAATAGCCTGTAATAGTCAGGGTTCTTTGAGAAACAAAATCAGTAGGAGTTCTGTATCTCTCTGTGTATGTGTATATATCTGCATATAGATGTATATATACCTATAGACAGAAGGAGAGAAGGGTGAGGGAGAGATTGATTTATTTTAAGGAATTAGCTTGTGTGAATGTAGAGGCTGGTAAGTCTGAAATTTTTAGAGCAGTCTAGCAGCTGGAAATTCAGGGGAGAGTTGATATGGTCTTGAGTTTGAAATCTGCAGGCTAGAATCTCAGGCAGGGTTTCTGTGTTGCAGTCTTGAGGCAAAATTGCTTTTCCTTTGGGAAACCTTAGTCTTTGCTCTTAAGGCCTACATTTGATTGGATATGGCATTTCCATATTATGGAGGGTAATCTGCTTTACTTCAAGTCTGCTGATGTAAATTTTAATTAATCTAAAAAATGCCTTCATGGAATTCCCTGGTGGTCCAGTGGTTAGGACTCAGTGCTTTCACCACTGTGGCCTGGGTTCAATCCCTCGTTGGGGAACTAAGATCCTGCAAGCTGTACAGCACAGCCAAAAAAAAGAAAAAGCCTTTGTAGCAACATCTAGACTGGTGTTTGATTGAACAGTTGGACATCATAGTCTAGGCAAACTGACATAAAATTAACCACCACACAGTCTTACACATAAAGCTGAAAAATCTCCCTTGACCACTACTCACAATCCCAGAGTCCTTTGCAGAAGGTTATCCAGCTGTATACCCCCCAGACCTTTCTTTATGCTTTATGTACATAAATATCTATTTATGATTGATAGGTTTATTTTTCATAAAGTGTCATTTTATCTATTGTTTTGCAACTTTTTTTCCCCCAATGTCTTAGAAGTGTTTTCAGTAGTATTACTTCATTCTTTTTAGCAACTGCATAGTATTCCATAGTATGGATATGTTGTAATTTATTTATCCAGTCTCTTATTTTTGGACATTTAGATGGACACACATTTGTGTCCAGTTTTCTCCCACTATAAATGATGTTATGTTTACTATCCTTTTACATGCCTTTGCATTGTCTTTTATAGATAGTAAGAAATGGAATGGCTGGATTATGGGGAATATACATTTAAATTTTTTTATTGATATGATTTATTTTTAATAAATGCTTTTTCATTATAAGATTTCAAAAAATTGATCATTATCACTTGAGTGTTTCCCAACCACAGAAAAATTCTCACTGTGAGATCTAGGTTCATCAATTTTCCTCTCTAAGCCTATTTGGCAACAAGTACCATTATAGGATTCCCAGTTGTGAGATCCTACATTGCAATCCATTTGTTGGCTTGAAGTCTTATTTGTTTGTACTCTGTTCTTCTGGACAGCATTAGAAGGATCACTTCAAGAGAAGATAAAAATTGAAGCTGCTGTTCATCTAGTGCTACTGCTAAGCAGCTCAAAGCTCTTGAAGAGTGTCTAGGTGATCTTCTTAAGTCTTTGACAGGTAAGGAGGGAGTCAGTAATGCTTATGGTTCCCATTTTGTAGGTAGAAACAGGTACAGAATGCCTTGCTTTCTAATGACTGGTAAGGAAGCCACCAAAAGCAAGGTGGAAATGGAAGCAACACTAAACACTTAGTTTTGGAATGCCAGAAAACAGCAGCAAGAGGAGAGCAAGTGATCTGCATGCAGGTAGAAATGGGAAGCTTATTTTCAGTAGTTACTGATCATGTTTTCTGAGGTAAGTTATTTCAAACTCTGACCACCTGTGGGTCTGGAAAAAGGTGAAGGTTAATGTTGAAGGAGCCCTCTTTTCTTGATGTCCTTTTAATCCATTTGAGTTTCCCTATCCCCAATCCATAATATAAGTACATAATTATATTGATGAGCAAAACTACTTGGTTGTTCTCCCACTGTTGAAAGAAGCAAGCAACTGTAATTTGAAGTTTGGGCCTGTTAGAGAATACTGGAACAGGTAATTAATTTTAGTTGTACTAGAAATTTTTATTTCTTTTTATTCCATTTTTTTCTATCTATAAAATGGGAACATTAATTATCCCTGACCCCTCCTTGTAACTCATGATATTTGACTATTAGCTAAATTAAGTTGTCAGATAGTTTTGTGCTACTTGGGAGTAGATTCTAAAGGAATACTATGTGTTGTTTTTACTTACACTTAATTCATTTGCAGATTAACTACCATACATCTTGTGTGTTTTAAATTTTCCTTTACAAATTTGAAATGTGTAATTTTATGTATTTTTTAGCTTAATAGAATGTATAAGATAATTTGATAATTTCAAGTACCAGAGGAATATTTTATTTACATCTAAATGTTATATGTTTATGAAGAAACTGTGTATTACTTCAAAATTTTAAAAAAATCTAAGATAAACTTTATTATTTTGAAATATTTGATTTTGCTTTAGGAAAGGGTAGGAAACTTTTTGGCCGACTTTTATCTGGTGAATGGACTTGTTTTAGAATCAAGAAAAAGAAGAGAACATCTCAGTGAAGAAGATATTCTTCGAAATAAAGCCATTATGGAGAGTTTGAGTAAAGGTGGAAACATAATGGAGCAGAATTTTGAGGTATAACTTTTACTTTTCTTAATTTATAATGTTCTAAAGAGAGAGGGGGTAGACTTCATTCCTGGCATTCAGTGAGTTTATATAAGTATGCTCATAGGTTTTGTTTACCATGTATCACCTTTTATTTTTCTGTGATACAGTCTTTGGTGATTTTTTGTGAACCTGTTCTTGATCTTTGAGTCTTCACTAATAAATAGATTAAAATCGTTTTGTAAGCATAAAACCTGGTGTTAATTTTTAATCCATGTCCCTTTGCATATATATATATATTTTTTTTTTCCTACTTCACCAACTGAAATCTGCTGCTGCTGTGAAGACCTGGCTAAAAATCTACCTACTTTATGAAGTCATTTCTAGCCTATACCTTCCCATAATTTTTTTATTCAGCATGTATTTATTGAAAACATGGTACATGCAAAGAATTGTGTGACAGTAGGAAAAGGGGAGGGAAATCATGGAACTACATAGCTATATGAGACAAGGTAACTTGGCTCTATAATCTTATTTCCCTAGTAAGATGAATTGGAGGGTTTCTTAAATTTTTTTTTATTTTAACAATTTTAGACTTTAAAACCAGAAAAAAAATGATTCCCAAATGTTAACATTTTACTACATTTTTTATAGCAGTGTTTTCTAGGATTGGGACCCTTTAGTGGATTATGAATTCAATTTGTGGGCTGTGACCCCCACTTTTTTTTTTTTTTGAAGTAGAATCTAAATTCAGATAATAAGGAAAAACTAGAGCACATAGTATGGGTCCTTATTACTTTATGAAACAATAGTGTCAGGGGTGTATGTTGTGTCTACTTGCATATGTGTGACTGCTGGGTTATAGTGTAAAATGTGAGTCACAGTCAGAAAAAGATGAAAGGCTACTATGTGGAGACTTGAATTCCTTGAATGTTTAGCCTCTCCCCTATGGTATTGTGCCAGATTGCATTTTCAGGATAGACAAACTTTTCAGAATAGTATGCCAGGTCTCAACTAATTCATGGTGATACCGTGTGTGCCAGCAAATTTATCTTAATGTTTAGAAAGTTTATGTGTTGAGTGAATCAACCATAGTTTAGTTAAGTGAGTATAGGATGTAAAGTGCTTAAGAAGCCACATTAAATGTTTAAGTTAAAATTGTGATCCAGTTTAGTGTGATCGTGTCCCCTTCCTGCCAGATCCTCTTTGCAGTCCTCATTTTTCTTTTGTCCTTGGGTTAGAGCCTCACTAGACTTTATTTTCCAGAAGCCTCCTGGTATTTGCTGATCTCTCCATCAGTAGGAGGTAATAGGATGTGATATGCTCAGGAAATAGAAATGGAGATGGATTGAAGAGAGGGAATGATGAGCCTAATCTTTTGACAAAGCTGTTACCCTTTCCCATTGTTAACCAGACATAAAGAACATTTCTTTGGACTATAATGTGATTTAAATTTTATAACAGTTCTTTTTTAAAAAATGATTTTGTTGTGGTGGGGCTTATTGCTACCTTTGTTTAATTTTGGCAGCAAACCATTTTGGGATGAGTACACAAATTTATTTTCTTTAGGGCAGAGGTTGTAACTTGATGCACTTGAATTGGTAAAGGGGTCTTTAAATGACATTTTAATCACGTATAGTTTGGCATGTTGAAATTAAAACATAGTTTAATCCCAGATGTCTATATAATAAAACAAAATAATATGAATTAAATAATTAAGCTTCTGACTTCTGATCAGATCAAAGGAAATAGTTCCTGGGCATTGTGTGAAGTATTTTTTCATATATCATCTCATTTAATTTTTAATTATCACAATGACCTAATGAGATAACTATCATTGCCCAATTGTATAGAAAGGAAAATGAGGTTTAAAGAAATTAATATATCTGAAGTCACAAAGCTATAAGTAGCAAAGATGGGTTTTGATTCTTGGACCCTTACCCCAAGTTCTTCTTGTTCTTGGGCTAAGTATATTGCTTCCCAGATTGCCTTTGTTAAAGTCTCATCTTTGTGTGTAACCAGATTTTCAACACGTCTTAGCAATTCTTACAAAATATTGTGAAGTTGAAGTTGTAAAAGGAATGAGAGAACGTTGCTATTGGTAAAAGTAGTCAAAATCAGTATTGTGGTGTTTTTTTTAATGATGTATAGAGAACACATTAGTAAAAAGCATGTTTTTGGCGTTGGAACATTATTGAAAATTTCAAGAACTTAGAAAATATGTATGACTATTATGATTGTTTTCAAAAGACATGAAAATATTATATATATATACATATATATATATATATATGTACATATATATATATATTTTTGGCCATGTTGTGTGGCTTGTGGGATCTTAGTTCCCCAACCAGGGATTGAACCTGCACCCTTGGCAGTGAAAGCGTGGAATCCTAACTACTGGACCGCCAGGGAATTCCTGAAAATATTATATTTTAAAGCCACATTTTAATAGAATTTCAGTTCTTAAAAATGTATGTCCTTTTCAGGATGCATTTATGTTCTTTATTCTAAATGAATAGCTTTTGAGTTTCTTTTTTTTTTCAGACAAATATTTGTTTTAATTTCTATAAGAAATAGCTTATAGGTAACACTTGGAAGTAATTATTTGCCTTTTAACTAGTTTTGCCATTTCTACTCCTTCTTTTCCCTCTCCTTTCCAGACAGTTCTAATATTTAGTATATATTTTTGACAATATTTTTTATAGTAAAATTTAAGTGCTCAGAAATTCTTAAGTTATGGACACTTGCTCCTCCACTTTTGTTGCTTTTTTCCACTTTGTTCTAACCACTTATTGTTGGAGGGGGGAGTAATGCCCCATTTATACCTTAGACAGTCATTGATAAAAGCATTAATTGTATGCAAGCTATACATACAGAATATTGAGTTAAACTCTATTAGTGATTATGTACTTTTTTAATATATAAAATCAAAATAAGAATATATAGATATAAAATACATGAATGTGTTAAACTTCCAGAAAATTTTGCCATATAAAATATTAGAATTCAGCAAATCTAGCAATAAATCAAAACTATTTCTTATATGCTTCAAGAAAAACAGGCATTAAAAGTTTGCATTTAATTATGTAGGAAAGGTTTGATTTCATTTTAGTTACAGAGCCTACTGACTTAGGGAAATAAACTTAGAAAGCCATCTGGTGTCCTGTGGCAGCCTTCATGTCTTCCTGTTTCATTAGATAGTTATGGGAACAGTATAGTGGGAACACTGATGGGTTCAGCTGTGAGTATCAGTATATAACAAAGGATCAATTAGAATAAACATAAACTAAGAAAGACCTTATTAAAATATAATAACTGATATTCATAATGATGAAGTAAAGTGCTCAGTGGAAGGTTAAATTAGATTCATTACAGTCTCTACTAAGATGGGGAATGTGTAATGTATAGTTTAGAAAGAATTCTATTGGCAATAGTAGAAACTGCTTAGAGAATTTTATTACCTGGAAAAATATATGACATGCCGCATTATCTAATCATGCCAGGAAAATGAGTCTTTACTATGATAATATATATATTATATATATATATGTATGATAATATATATGTGATTTAATATATATATAATTTAATATATATTATATATATATATAAACACTCAGTTATAGCCAAATGTATATACAGGTATTAAATATATATAGGTATTAAATAGACTGGAAGCAAGAGTAGACAAAAGAGTAGACAATTTTAAGCAGTGCTCTGAAAGAGAAATTGACCATGATCTGCTTAGTTAGATAGAGATTTGGGTGGAGGTGTGATTAACCTTTCTGGGTTGGAGCATCAGTGGTAAATTTTTTCAGTCATTTCTTCTGTTTGTTACAGCTTCTATTAGCTTGTCTGCCTTCTGCAGGATCACAAGACACTGTTATACCTAATGTTTTGCCACAATATTTATGACAGTCACTACCTATTAAGCCCATTTGTCATTCTGTTAATAGCCATTGCCACATGCCATACTATTGTGTGTAGTATCACATTTTATATATCGTATTTGGTATTGGTTATGATATAATTTTGGCTGATTATAACAGTAACTTAAACAAGACAGGAGTTTATTTTTGTCTCATGGAAAAATCTGAGTTTATATGGTTTCTTTGTTCTGTGAGTTAATCTCAGACCTAGCCTTTTTTTTTTTTTTTGGTCTTATTTCTCTACCATTTCTAGGATCTGGCCCTCATTCACATGGTATACGATGTTTTATTACCTGTTTAGCATTCCAACCATTAGGAATGATAATTGCTAATAGTAATTAGGAAAGAGAGGACATGCCTGTTCTGTTTGAGTACCCAGTCAGAAGTTGCATACATCACTGCTCAAATCCCATTGGTTAGAACTTAGGTGTAACTAATTTAGCTAGCTGTAAAGATATCTAGAAGTCTTTACTCTAGGAAGTCATGTGTCCAGCCAAAAATTGGTAGGGAGGTTCTTTTACAACAAAGAACAGGAGATAGATTATTGATTGAGTAGACAATTAGTATTCTCTAATGTCTCATTGTTAGATACATACCTGATGCTTCAGTTACCACATAAACTAGTAACTGTCACCCAATATATACCTTCAATTCTGACCTGTCTCTTAATCACCAGATCTATAGTATTTTGCCTACCTCCACTTGGATAAACATAGGTATCTAAGATTTAGTATGTTTAAATCTGATCAGTTTTTTCATTCTTCTTCTTTTCTCTGTCTTGAGTGGTAACACCATTATCTACTACCATTACCCAAACCAGCAATCTGAAATTTGTCCTTGGACTTCTTAGCTTTCTTTAACCTCTGTGTCTAATCGATTACAAAATCCTAAAGATCTCATGAATCTATTTCTCTTCTTCCATTTTGAAATAGCTTATCATTTCTCATTTGGATTACTGAGATAGCTTCCTAACTTACTCACTGCTACCAGAATGACCTCTCTGAAATAGATTGAACTATGTAAAGCCTCAATAACTAAAATGTATAGAATATTTACTATGTGTCAGGCACTATTTTAAGTATTTTATGTTAACAAGCCAGTTTTATCCTTACAACGACCCTCTGAGGTTATGTAGTTGACTAAACTGAGACAAAAGAGGTTAAATAATTTGTCCAAAGTCAGCTAGTAATTGGCAAAGCCAGGATTTGGTCAGTCTGGCTCCAACGTTTGTGTTCTAAAACATTATATTGCTCAAAATATTCGTCCATTGCTTTCTGAGTAAAATACAATCTACTTAGTGCACAAAACGCTTTCAAACTACTTTTTCTCTTCTGTGTCTTGCCCTCTTACCTTGTATCTTGCTATTTTTCCTTCATGTATGCTACACATGAAGGGAAAAATAGCACCACACTTGTAGTTTCCCAGTACAACATGCTTTTTCTCACCATTGTACTTTTCTCAATGTCCTTCATTTGGTTATTTTGTTCTCTTTCTCTTAGACTTCTCCACCAGGAACCACCATTGCTGGCACATCTTTTTGGCTACCCCAGTCTGGGTCAGAGAAACCTCTTCTCAGTGCTTTTATGCCATCCTCTTGATCCCTCTATCATAGCACACCCATCCTGGATTATAATTATCTACTTCCTGTGTGTCTCTTTGTAAACTTCTCAAGGGCAGAACGTCATCTTTCATATTGCCTGATGCTCAAAAACTGTTAGTTTCCCTTCTTCCCCTATTCTTCTGTTGCTACTCAGAGATCATCAATGATTTCTAACCAACAAAATCTGTGGCCTTTTTTTCAGGCTTCTTTCCCTTTAAAGTCTTTGTCATGATATTGAAACAGCCTTTTCACTTCCATGATACTTGTCTTGCATCTTGTCATGATACTTGATACTTGTCTTGTATCTTGTCATGATACTTGATGCTATGTTTTTTTCTTTTCCCTTATTGATTAATATCTGGCTCCCTTCTGTCCTCTCCGCCCTCCCCCCTGGCAAATCTGTGTAGTTTTTAGGACTCAGTCATTAGTCCTGTTTTATTACTTTTCATTTAGTTAGTCAGAGAATTCTTAAACCATTATCTCTAAATATGATTTCTCTCCTTTTCTTTTTGTAACTGCCCTCTAGGAACTTCCAAGTATAAAATAGTTACTATTATTTACTGAATCCTTTATACTGTGCTAGGCACTAAGATTTTCCATACACTGTCTCCTTGAATTCTTAACTATGAGTTGGGTGGTCATATTCCCATTTTGAAGGTGAATTAAATGGACAATAATATAAATAACATGCCCCAATTCACACAACTACCAGGTAGTGGAGCTGGGTGGGATTCCAGTTCATTTTTGTGTCTTCAAAATCCTTGATTTTAACAACTCTAATATGCTGCCTATTAACATCTTAAACTCATTATATCCAAAACTATACTTCTCTGAATGGAATCCTCTCCCAGTGTTACTGTTCATTTTGTTATTTATGTGTCTTTCACTTATTGCCCTTTTGCTCTACAGTTTGTGGTTTTTCCTTAGCAATTTTCGATTTCTACTGCCACTCCCTTAGTTCTTTATTGCCAATTCATCCTATTGTGATCCAAGCTCTTAGTTAACAAAGATGAGGTGTAAGTTTTAAATCTGATATGACCTTTACCACTGTTGTTGATCTCCCTTTTGAACTTTCCTCCCTAGTTCAAATCAATGTAGTGTTTTCACTGTTAATTCTCTCTGTCCAAAATATTCTTTTTATTTTCTTTTCATTTAAATTTGAGCCTCAATCCCCTAGTCTCGATTTATTGTCTATAGAAAACTGCTCTCTTTTCTGAACCCCTGTATTACTCAGTTTTTTGTAAGCTCATTTGATCTTTAATCATTTAATACTTTGTATTCCTGATTAGCTATTCATGTTTGTATGTGTTTTTTCTTTCCAACTTTGAATTGTAAACTCTGTGAAGTCAGGATTAGTTTTTATACTTCTCTGTAGTTCCCACGTTCAGCATCTAGCATAATGCCAAGGACATTTTAGATGATTAAAACATCGAATGGGGCTTCCCTGGTGGTGCAGTGGTTAAGAATCCGCCTGACAATGCAGGGGACACAGGCCATGCTCCACAACAAGAGAAGCCACCGTGCTGAGAGCCCGCGCACCGCAATGAAGAGTGGCCCCTGCTCGCTGCAACTAGAGAAAGCCCATGCACAGCAATGAAGACCCAACACAGCCAAAAATAAATAAATTAAAAACAAAACAAAACAAAAACAAAAAAATAGACATTGAATGAATGGATTTTACTACTTTGACACTTTTCTTTTTATTTGAGGTTTAAAAAATGATAATAAATATTATTGGACCTTACATCACCATGGAAGTATCTCAGAATAACCTCTTAAAGCATTATATTGAAGAGATTAAGTAGATTATAGTTTATTGTATGTTCTAATTTTATATTTTAAAAAATATAATTTTCTTTTCTCCTTCCCTCTTTGTCTCTGTCTCTGTATCTCTCTTTCTTTCTCTCTCTCTCCCCCTCTCTGTTTGTTATTTTTTGGCAGCCAATTCGAAGACAGTCCCTTACCCCTCCTCCTCAGAACACTATTACATGGGAAGAATATATATCTTCTGAAAATGGAAAGTAAGTGTTGTTTTGTTTGTTTATATATTCTTTGGTTTTTAGAAAAATTTGTAAAAACATGAATATTTAGGCATAAAATTTTTTTTACAGAGAATCACTAGTATAGTTTCATCTGAAGCAGTTCTTTTTCCTTTTAAAAATGTGGATGAAGGGGCTTCCCTGGTGGCACAGTGGTTGAGAGTCTGCCTGCTGATGCAGGGGACACAGGTTTGTGCCCCAGTCTGGAAAGATCCCACATGCTGCGGAGCGGCTGGGCCCGTGAGCCACGGCCGCTGAGCCTGCGCGTCCGGAGCCTGTGCTCTGCAACGGGAGAGGCCACAACAGTGAGAGGCCCGCGTACCACAAAAAAAAAAAAAAATATATATATATATATATATGGATGAAGCATGATGAGGGAGAAGCATCCCCAGTTACATTCTCTTTTTGAATAAGTTGTAGAGCCTTCTTTTTACATCCCTCTTGCCAATTTATATACACCAAAAAACCTATAGGACATTGTTCTAAGGAAATATGAGGACTTGCCCAATACAGTTGCTTATTTGAGTTTTTGCACTGTATGATGAACTTTATATTCTGTTATTATCCAGAGTCTTTTGCAAGGTATGTAAGGCTACTCATTGTTTATCTACTTTTTGCCTTTCCAAGCTCATCTCCTGTCATGATCTCTTTGTTTCAGCCTGTGCCAGACTACTTACTATGCTTACCCAAGATGTTTGCTTAATGTTATATTGCTAATACTTAGTAGAGTACCTATTACATAGTTTTTGTATCCAGTAAGTACTTATTGAATAAAAGAATGATGAATGAATGGTTTATTTTGAATGAATAAATAAATAAGAATTTTTTTCTGGCTGCCCATGTCAAAGAAAATACAGTCCTTTGTAGAAAATATTCTTTTGGTGGAGAATAAAATATTACCTACCCTCATGCTTAGTAAGAAGTTGTCTTTTTTTTTTTTTATGTTGAAAGGTTTATTGTTATACTTTTTCTAACTTCTCTAAAATGTTTCCATCTTATAATATTCTACAAGTAATGTAAAATTCTGTATTCTTTATATCACTTCTTATTGATCAGTGCTGAGAACCATAGACAGTAAGAGGTTGAATTGAATAAGTGATTTAAAAGATACAAAATATTTTTAAAGGTTGTTTTTTTCTATGGATTTGCTTTGTTATTAAAAATAGTGATTATTAAAATTCAATATGAAATTTTCTGGGTTTTGATCATATTCTTCTGAACTTTTATGCTTTGCTATTTTCTTTTTCTTGTTACCCTTGCCTCATTTATTATACGTTTCATTCCCTTTTAGCATAATTTTATTTCTATCAGAGTAAGAAAAGTTGAAATACTAATGAATGTCATTGGAAGATGACAGATTCTTCTTGGGAAGATGACAGCATGTGGAAAAAATTTCCTAATATTTTCTTTCTTTCTTTCTTTTTTCCTTTTTCATTTTAGAGCTCCTCATCTGGGTAGAGAACTGGTGTGCAAAGAGAGTAAGAAAACGTTTAAAGCCACAATAGCCATGAGCCAGGAATTTCCCTTGGGAATTGAGTCGTAAGTTTGTTATTAACTGCACAAGTTTATGAAAGAAGCTATTGAACTCTAAATGCTATAATAATGTTGGCATCTGAGTGGTGCATTTGAGGCCTTTGAAATGTAAAAGCAAACAGCCATTGCTTTGACAGTGTGTCGTGCTCCCTTCTAGAAATTTTCCAGCTCACAAAATATTAACATTTTAATTATTTTAACCAGATAAATTTTTGAATAATTATTTTTTAATTATAAAAGTAATACATGAATACATGCTTATTGTAAAAAGTAACAGTTGGGAAGTTTATAGAATAAAAATGGCAGTTTTCTTTCACCTCAGGTAAATAACTGCTGTATTTTTGTCTAGATTTTTTCTGTGTTTTTTTAGAATTTTTTATAAAAATGGGGGAACAGTCTACAATTTGGTCTGTTAGTTCCTTTTTTTCTTTTAAAAGTGAGTTATCATGGAGTTCTTACAATAAGTACATTATTATCTATCTTTTTCTTCTTTCCTTGATATATTGTAGTATTGATATACTGCCATTTATTTTATCATCCCCCTACTGATAAACATTTTAATTATTTGTAGTTTGTCACCCTTATAAACAGTACTCCTGGAGTACTTGAATATATCCTTCCAAACCTGTATTCATCAGATGCTCATTAAAAAAAATTGATTTGGAGAGATGGATGGAATGTGAGGTGGGTAGCTAGAGCCGATTCTGACAGAATTGTACCTTTAGGCTTCTCACTAAAGTAGGGGATGAATTGAAGTCCTAGGCTTTCCTTTGTAGATCCTTCCACTTTCAGTCTGGGCTATTACATTAAAAAAAAAAATTCTCACGGAAGAGAGCAGGACCCTTCTTTTCTACAAATTCTGTGCACATCTCATACTCCTCAATAGCCAGGCTTTGGAAGAGTAGATAGAATTTGGTATACAGTCCTCAAGTTATTGATCAAAGAGGGAAATAAATAGTTGTCAGAAGATGCGGGAAGGGAATTAGCCATACATACAAATCTGCATAATTTATCATATCTTGGACCCAAATGACTCCAAGATGCACCAGATATATACTCTAATGAAGAAGAATAATGTGGCAAATTATAAGATGCTCTCAATTTTAGGAGTTATCCCAATTTCAGAGATGTTAATATGTGAAAAAAAATGGGTATTTTAGAATTTATAAAATGTGGAATTATAGCCATTCCCCCTGCAAAAAGTAAAATAAGGAATATAGATAGTATGTAAAAGCCAGAAAAAGAACTCATTCTAGAATAAAATATAAGTCAAAGAACAGAAGAAAATTTCTTGTAAGTACTATAGGAAAACATAAAAAGAACATGAAATTGGTAAACTAGATCACTCTAAGATGAGATGATAAGACAACAGAATGAAATGAAAAGGAGATTGTAAAGCTAAGGAAATAAATTAAGCACTGAATAGCACTATTGCAAAACAAATACAGTAGAAACAACAATGAACAGGATAGATGTGACCAAAAATTAAATTTTTATAGCTTATAGTGAATCCAGTGAAAGAAGAGGTTAAAGAAATTTGAGAAGTAATATTTATGGAGGAGAGTGGTTCAATATAAGGATCATTGCTGTTCCATTTAAATAGAAAGCCTCCAAAATGTAAACAAAATAGTATTCAAAATATGATAGAAGAAAATTTCTCTGTATGGAAGAACTAATTCTGTAGCCTAACATTAGGCTCCAAGAAAAATTGATAGAGAAGGATTAGTAACAATTATTATATTGGTTAAACTATTGTATTTCAATTGTTAATAGAGAGTTCTAAAGGCATTCAGGTGAAAGGGTAAAAAACAGCCTGGCCTTACGTTTTTTTTACATCTTGATATTGCTGAGGCAAAGAAAGTGTGATCTGATAGTATATCTAGGTAAGATGTCATTTACATATCAAGGCAATTGAAAAGGACACAGAAGAATTCAATAAATATAGCAGCCATGGGCCTTTTTTGAAAGAAAAATACTACTACTTGAAAATGAAATTCATCCAACCAAAGGATAAAAGAAGTTAAGAGACCTCATGAAATTGTAGTTAAGAGGGAAGGATTATAAACTGAAATTTTATGCCAGTTGGATTTCTCTTTAGTATGTAAAAAAGAAACACTCAGTTATCAAATCTATAAGAAATCAAGGAATAATAAGTACGTAAGAGCCCTTCACACACACAAAATTGACAGTGAAATTCAGGCGTCCAAACAGTGAGGCTAATTAAAGAACTTGGGAATTTGTAGACTTCAGGAAGAAGACTAGTGTAAGCCTTGAATATGCTGAAATATAGATCTGAAATCAACAACTGTGGGAATTATGGCTGCCCAATAAAATGTGAAAATTATAAACTTTGACACAGTGAAAAGAATAATAAAACAAAAAAACAGGAGGTGGAAGGAGGTGTCATTTTCTCATCTTTAATATCTGGAAGTCAGTAATACTGTGTAAGTTTGAAGCATGTAGTTATAAAACAACATAAAGACACAATGAAATCAATTTGAAAAATGTTTTACTCCTTCCATTTTTCAGATTATTGAATGTTTTGGAAGTAATAGCTCCCTTCAAGCACTTTAATAAGCTTAGAGAATTTGTTCAGATGAAGCTTCCTCCAGGCTTTCCTGTAAAACTAGGTAAGAGAAAAATTTTCATGTAAGTTCAGTGTCTGTTAGAAATATGGAGCTGTTTACTAACATTTAAGAAGAAGAAATATGCTTTGAAGGAAAATGGATTTCCTAGTTTAAATTTTTATATGGTTTTTCTGTAATTACATGCATTGATATTCATGTTTTGTCAAATATATAAAGTTCCTGATGAAAACTCTAATTCTACTTAAGTCAAATGTAAGGGATATGCAAATATTTCATTCAAGAGGGTGTGGGTGAACTTATGATGCACTGTGATAATGTTTTAATATGAAATATAGGGAGACTGGATTTTAGCCCAAATTTTCAGCAGACTTTGAGTTTCTGAATAGTGGGAATGTTTCTGTTGTCAACAGTCATTATTCAGGGATACAGTAATACTCCTTACATTTTATTTTTCAGTCTTAAATGTGTAAACTTAATTTTATTTTAAACAATGATCTTTCAAAACAGTAAACTTTCATTTTCGTATATATTTATCTTCTTAACTGTATTAGAAAACTGGGAGCAAGACACTATTTACAGGTTCTTTAGGAGTTGAGGTTTAGATTTAGCATTGATTTAATCTCCAGGAGGGCCTTCAATACCATCCACTGATCCAGCCTCCAAATATTTAATCAGTGCCTGCTGTGTACTGGACCCTTTTCTATGGGGGGGATGAGAGACAGCAAAAAGCCCCTGCCCTTTTGGTGTTTACATTATGTATGGGGTAGGGGGATATTATATAATAATATAATTTTTATATAATTCCTCTGATATATTTTATCTTGTTTTACTCAATATTACTGAAACCACATCTCAGAATAATTAGGCCAAAATGCTTTAATCCCAGAAGTAATGCTTTTATTGCTAAAATTAAACTCGACCTTCTCAACTTTCCAAATTTGGGAATACATTTTGTGAATTAAAATTGATTTTAAAACATGTTCTAACTATGTCATTCTAGATTCCCTTTGTGATGTAAAAGCACTGGGAACCCAGTGTCTACTTGAGTAAACCAGTGATAAGATTCTAGGCAGAAACTGTTAGAAAACTAAAGCTGAGAGTTTGAGCTGTGGATCATTACATGAGTATTTCTGCAGAAGCTTCAAATCCCACTGTAATTGTCTGTAGCCAGAAAATAGTTCAAGCATTGGACTCTCTTCTATATACTGTATTTAAGGGGCACAGTGACAAACTAGAATAGAGGGTAGGGATTAAATATATGAAACTGTTACTGTATTCACATTTTTTAAAGTCCCAAGCACAAATCAAACCTCACAATACAAGTTTTTTTTATGAAAAAGAAATACTTTATATAGAAAGGAAAAAAATCTACAATACTTTTTTGCAGGCATTTCTCTGATATAGAGCCATATTAACAAGGGATTTATAATTTTTTGCTTGTATACTTATTGGGAATTTGCTTACCTCTGTCTCTCTTGTCTCTTTGTCCTTCTTTCAAAATGACCATATAAAACTCCAGTCCTACGTCAGTTTAATCTTCAGTCATTTCTGTTTCTATATTTAGGCTAGAAGGTACAATTGAGGGGAAAAATTTGGGTATTGTTAACACAATTACATGTTTTCAAAAGCAGCCAGAGCTTTAAATGCGGATTTTGAATGATCTTTTCTCTGATTTGCTGCTTCCCTCATTCTGCTTTCAAAGGTTAAATTTGAACCTCCTTCAACAGTCCCCATCCCCACCCCCCACTACTTCCTCCCACAGTCTAAGCAGATGAATTTTGTTTTCTTAGTTACAAAAAAAGACCATCAGAAATGAGACCTCCCTCATTACTCCCAACTTCTCACACAGACTTTTCTGCCCCAAGCCCTATCTTTTCCTCCATCTTTTCTATCTCAGTAGAAGTGGTGTCCCTTTTCTTAGCTTGATTATTCTCTTCATTTGTACTGTGGATCTGTTCTCCTCCCTGCTTTTTTAAAAAGCTTGCTCTATCAGTTTCCCCATATTTCTCCTTTATCTTCCAACTCCTGTACAGCCTTTTTCTTCTTAGCCGTTAGGCTTTGTTCAGGTCTTTCTCCTTTTAAAGTTAAACCAATTAAAGGTCTTTCTCTTTTTAAAATTCAGCCGATCTAGGGAGTTCCTTGGTGGCCTAGTGGTTAGGATTGTGGGCTTTCACTGCCGTGGCCCGGGTTCAGTCCCTGGTTGGGGAACTGAGATCCTTCAAGCTGCACGGTATGGCCCAAAAAAAGAAAAGTCAGGCACAGGGAGGTGAGGGGAAGATGGCCAAACTTCAGAAATAAAATTCAACCAATCTAATGAAACAATCCCTTTAGCTCCACCCTACCCAGCACTTGCCTTTAATCTTTGCTTTTCATAGCCAAGTTGCTTGAAAGTCTACTTTTATCTCTCCATTCTTTCTTTCTATTTATAGTTATATTATAAATGGGGGAAGGTGAAAGGAGATAAAGAGAGGTAAAATTTTTCTACTTCACTTGAATTGCTAAAGTGATGACACCAGGGGCCTATGATAAATTAGTTATATATAATGTATACCTAGAGCAACCACTAAAGAAGGTGTACAAAGAGATATACTCAAAAACACTATAGATAAATAAAAATAAAATTCTAAAAAGTAGTCATGTTGGGACTTCCCCGAGTGGTCCGGTGGTTAACACTCTGCGCTTCCACTGCAGGGGGCACAGGTTTGATCCCTGGTTAGGGACGTTCCACATGCTGTGTGGTGCAGCCAAATAAATAAATAAATAAATAAATAGTAGTCATGTAACCTACAGGAAGGCAAGAAAAAGAAAAATATATGAAAAAAGACAACAAGCAAAAAAACAAAAAATGAAACAGCAGACTTAAGTCTTAAGTATATAAATAATTCCATTAAGTATAAATAGTCTAAATAAAACATTTAAAAGATATAGATTGGAAAAGCAGATTAAAGAAACATGACTCTACTACATGCTATCTTCAAGAAACCCTTCAAATATGATATTGGCAAGTTGAAAGTGAAAGGATGGAAAAAGATATATCATGCAAACATTAATCAAATGATAACAGGACTAGCTATATTAATATTAGATAAAGTAGATTTCAGAGCAAAGAAAACTACCGGGGTGCGGGGGGGCATTATATAATGATAAAGGAGTCAATCCATGAAGAAGAATAGCAATCTTAAATGTGTATACCAAACAACAGAGCTGCAGGATAAGTGAAGCAAAATCTGAAAGAAATGAAAGGAAAAATAGATTTTCAATTATAGTGAGAGTCTTCAGCACCCTTCTCTCAACAGATGATACAACAACTTGAACGAAAATCAGCAAGGATATTATAGAACATCTCTACAACACCATAAACCAAAGCACCTAATTGGCATTTATAGAACAGTTTACCCAACATCAGCAGAATACACATATTTTTCAAGTACTCATGGAACATATACCAAGATAGGCCATATCCTGGGCTATAAAACAAACCTTAATAATTGAAAAACAATCACAGTAGAATCCAACTAGAAATTAATAATAGAAAGATAACGAGACTCTCCAGTTTGTGATATTTTGTTATGCACTCTTCTAAATAATTTATAGGTCAATGGTGAAATCTCAAGGGAAAATAATATATTGAGCTGGATGAAAGTAAAATTACAAATATCAAAATTTGTATAATATAGCTAAAGTCATGCTGAGAGGGAAATTCATAGCACTAAATGCATACATTACGAAAAGAGAAGTCTTAAATCAATAATCTAAGCTCCTACTTCAAGAAGTTAGAAGAACATATAAACCCAAAGCAAGCAGAAGGAAGGAAATAATAAAGAGTAGAAATAAATGAAAGAGAAAACAGAATAAATAGAGAAAGTCAGTGATGCAAAGAGCTGGTCCTTTGAAAAGAGTGATAAAATCAACACATCTGTAGCAAGACAGATAAAAAACAGAGAATGAAACAGGATAGCATGACAGATCCTGCAGAAATCAAAAGGGGATAGTAAGTGTAATAATGAATGAAAGGGAAAAAAAAGGCATTCAGAGTAGAAAAAGGAAGAAATAAAATCTTCTCTATTTGCAAATGACACGATTCTATGAGTTGAATCCCAAAGGTTCTAGAAACAAACTAGAGTTAATGCATTCTGCAAGATGGCAGGATAAAAGTTAAACATACAAGAATCAGTAATATTTCTGTATATTAGCATTGAACACACTGACACCAAAACTAAATATTTTTTATGATTGCAAAAAAAAGGAAATAGATGTAAATTTAACAAAACATTTACAGTACTTGTATGCAGAAAATTATACAACACTGATGAAAGAAATAAAAGAAGATCTAAACAAAAGTAGAGACATACGATGCGCATGGATTGGAAGATTCAACATAGGAAAGATGTTAATTCTTCCCAAAGAGATACATGGGTTTAACACAATTCTTATCACAATCCCAGCCATATTTTTTTTGTAGATTGAGAAAAGATTATTTTAAAATTTACATGGGATGGCAAAGAAACTAGAATATCTATATTTTCGAGGGCTGCATAACAGAATACCACAAACTGTGAGTGGCTTAAACAATAGAAATTTATTGTCTCAGTTCTGGAGATTAGAAATCTGAGATCAGGGTGTCAGCTGGGTTAGCTCCTTCTGCAGGCTATGAGAGGAAATCTGTTTCATGGCCCTCCTCTAACTTCTGGTGATGTTTTTTGGCTTGTAGAAGCATCACTCCACAATCTTTGCCTTCATCTTCACATGGTGTCCTTTTCCTGTACGTGTGTCTTCGAATTTCCCCTTTTTGTAAGGACACTAGCCATTGGGTTAGGGACCACTCTAATGATTCTTAATTTGATTACTTCTGCAAAGACCCTGTCTCAAAAAACAGTCACATTCTTAGGTTCTGGGGGTTAGGACTGGAATAGATCTTTTTGGAGGGGAAAGAATTTGACTCAGAACAAGAGCCAAAACAACTTTGAAAAAGAATGAGTGTGAGTAATCAGTCTACTCCATTTCAATATTTACTGTATAGCTATAGTAATCAAGACTGTATGGTATTGGTTGAGATATAAACATATAAGTCAACATAAGAAAAGAGAATTCAAACATAGATCCTTATAAATATGCTCAACTTATTTTTGATAAAGGTACAAAAGTAGTTCAGTGGAGGAAAGATAGCCTTTTCAACAAATGATGCTGGAGCAATTAGACATGCAAAGGTAAAAAAATGAAACTCCACCTTAATCCTACAGCTTATACAAGAATTAACTGAAAATGAATCATAGACTTAAATTTAAAAGTAAAATAAAACAATAAAACTTAGGAAATAAATGTAGAAGAAATTCTTAGGGATCTAGGTTTAAGCAAAGAGTTCTTAGACTTCACACCACAGCATGACCCATAAGAGAAAAAAAATCAATGAATTGGACTTCTTCAAAAGTAAAAAAGCTCTGCTCTGTGAAAGACCCAGTTAAGAGTAAAAAAACCACAAGAATGCTTAAAACTCATCAGTAACAAAATAAACAAGCCAGTTAGAAAAGAGCAAAAGACACAAAAAGACATTTCACATAAGAGGATATATAAATGGAAAATAAGCACAAAAACAGTGTTGAGAATCATTAGCCATTAGGGAAGTGCAAATTAAAACCACAGTGAGATATCATTATATACACCTAACAGAATGGCTAAAATAAAACATGGTGACAACTCCAAATGTTTGTGCAGATGTGGAAAAACTGGATTGCTCATACATTGCTGGTGGTTATGTAACATGGTACAGCCACCCTGGAAAACGTTTTAGCCATTTCTTAAAAAACAAACAAACAACTAACCACCCAGCTTCCATGGGATCAGTCAGTTGCACTCCTAGGCATTTATCCCAGAAAAATAAAGATATGTTCACACAAAAACCTGTATACAAAAATAAGTTTGTAATAGCCTCAAGCTAGAAATAACCCAGCTGCTCGGTGCAGATTCTCTTCATCTCTTCCACTCTGTTTGTTATTGATGTTCATACCGTTAAGTCTGCTGGACACTTTTCTGTTATCTGACTTAACCTCTCAAGATTTCATTCTTTTTGTGGAGTCCTTGTCCCAGTGAAAGCTGGTAGTTTCTCTTCAGATTTCCTCCCACTTTTTGGATAGAGTTCTCTCTTGATCTTCTTCCTGCCTCTCTGACTGCTCCTTCTGGAGCACATCCCTCCTATTACTTTTGTCACCCTACATTATATTCTCATTACATCTGCCTAAACTTAAGCCAGAACATGTTACTGCTATGCTCACAACCATCCACTGGCTTTCCATCTCATCCAGAGTAGAAGCCGCAGACTTTTTCTTGACCTAAACCCCGCTTGATCTGGCTGCCTATATCTTCTCAAACCTCATCTTCTGCTAATCTTTCCCGTACTCATTTGGCTGTAGCCACACTGATCTCCTAGCTGTTCCCAGAATAAACCATACACTTTCATTTTAGGGCTTTTTTACTTATTCCCTCTACTTGGAATTTCCTTCCTCTAGGCAACTGTGTAGTTATCTCAGGTGTTTGCTGAAAGGCCACTTTATTGAGGTTTTCCTTTGAACCCTAATCAAGAACTCTTACCCTCAACACTGAAACTCCCTATCCCCCTACTTGCTTTATTTTTGCCTACATACTTAGTCACAATTATTTTTTACCTATTTGTGGTTTGTATCTCCCAACCAGAATGTAATCTCCATAAATGCATGATTTGTTTTCTACTGTTTCCTGGTGTATATTCCAATGCCTAGAACAGGGGTCATCAAGGTCATCAAACTTCTTCTGAAAGATAGTAAATATTTTAGACTTTACAGGCCATATGGTTTCTGTCACAACTATTCAACTCTTGTTGGAGAATGAAAACAGCCATAGAGAATAAGTAAACCACATATTCCAATAAAACTTTACTCTGGACAGTGAAGTTTGAATTTCATGTAATTTTATCTGCGTGAAACATTATTCTTTGTGTTTTTTAAAAAACTACTAAATTATGTAAAATGTTTTCTTAGCCCACAGGCCTTACAAAAAAAGGCCAGGCAACAGGCCTTACTTAGTTCGCTGACCTCTGAATTAGAACAGCATCTTTACTTAATAAGCACAAATGAATGATCTTTTCCACCAGAAATAACTGGAAACTCTGTAATCCTTATGTTGATTTCTTTAAGTTTTTTTTTTTTTTTTTAAATGAGAATATTACTTTCTGCAATAGAATACTAGGCTTGTAACAGTCAGCCTTAGTTTATGGCATGCCTTTATCCTAGGCATTCAACTTAGCTTTCACAGAATCATTTCAGAGTTTTAAGTAACCTTTAGAGTTTATTTTGTAGATGAAATCCTTGAGCCTCATAAATTAAATGATTTGTAGGAATCAGAATCTAGGTTTTATAATTTGTGTTCTTTCCAGTAAATCGTATTAGGAATAAAACTGCAGAGTGATTAAAGTATTTGGCCATTTTTGATGTCACATTTCACTCATAATTTCAGCTAGAAATGTATTTTATTTAGAAGAATATTAGGCTGTGGTGGTATGATATTACTCCAATTCTGATGAGATTATTTTTATACCATATATTAAAGTGATGGATTGTTTTTTAGTGTTTTAAAACAAAAAAGGATGAATGTATTTCATTTGTATTAAATGAAAAAAAAATCAGCTCAGATTCAGAGTATATACACTACAATCTGAAGAAAAGATATCAGAATGCAAAAAGTACAAATGTAGCCATCCCTTTGCCCCAAGAAAAAATAGTCTAGTGGAATCTGCCATCATAGTGCTAAGACTGGGAAGCAGTGGGACCTTGAGTTTTTGATGTAATTCTTGATGCTTTGGTGTCTGTCTCTCCTCACAAGTAGCCAAACTCTTCCTGCAGACACCCATACTCAATATTAGATGTATATTAGGATTTGTCTGGTCCTTGAATAACACTTTTTTACATTTTAAGGAGTATAGATATCTCTAATAGTATTTCATAGTCTATAAATAGGTTACCATTTCATTTTACAGTGTTATCATTGATTGTCCTCTCTAGATATACCCGTGTTTCCTACGATCACAGCCACTGTGACTTTTCAGGAGTTTCGATATGATGAATTTGATGGCTCCATTTTTACCATACCTGAAGACTACAAGGAAGACCCAAGCCGTTTTCCTGATCTTTAACTGACACAGAAAATGATGCCATTCAACCAAGGAAAGCTAGAGAATGCAGAGACCCCAGAAGTGAATTCAAATAGAAGGGACAAATGTTTTCATTGAAGAAAAGGGAATTATGTTGGATCGACACATCAGTGATATGATATAATGAAATGGGCCTCTAATAAGAATTCCAGCAAGTTTCCTGATGTGCCATTTTCAGTCTTTTTAAAAATATACATATTATAAGTGTAATAGTTTGACAGCTTAATGACCCCAAGTCCTTCTTATGTAAAACAGCTATGAGTGCTGTGATTTGTTTTTAAAAATTTTTACACTTCTTGTTGAAATATATATGCATATAAATATATCTATATCTATATCTAAAACACTCCTGGACCATTAACATAAATTAAATGTCTTAAGAGATATGAAGCCCTTTTAAACTTGTCATCTTATATTCAAGGTGACCTTTATAAATATTCCTTCAAGCTTTGTTTTCATAAAATGTAAAGTATGTAACATTATGTATAGTTCAGTAATTTGAATGTTTGTTCAATATAATGAACTAGAAGGAATGCAGTTTTCTGTACCTGAATGAACCAAATGGTAACCATTAAACAATTGCATTTATATGTTGCAATACACTTCAGAAGGAGCATTCTCTCTGCAGGGAATAAGGTACCTCCTTTAGCACCTTAGTGCAATTCATTGTGGTGCTATTTGTTTTTACCTGAATTCTTTCTTCAATGGAAAATGTTTGTTAATAATCTTCCTTTCATAGAAACTTTTTTTTTTCTAAACTTGAGTTTAAAAGTCCTTTTTGTGTTCATGATGAGCATGCTTAAAGATATTCTTCTTCCAAATCTGAGCACTTTAAAAAAATTCCAAATTTTTAAACTTGCTTCCTAATAAGTGCACATCATTCTGATTATTTTGTTTTTAGTGGAATATGGATGCATTTGTGTCAGTTTTAAAAACAATCCACATATTCTGGGCATCCCTACATATTTAATGCTTTCAAAATAAGGTAAAAACATTTTATATGCTAATAGAATATATTTGTTACAAGTTAAATTCCAGAAACGTAAACAAGATTGATAATTCCTACTGTTTATTTTTTTAAGTAAGTCACAAGAAAATATTTATTGATTTTAATTATCTCCAAAGTGTTAAAATCATGCATTATTCATTTTTGCACATAAAAATTTTTCATACTTATTCCAAGATGGTTTGAAGGTCCAACAATGACAATAAATTAGGGAGAATAATGTATAACAGTCATAAAATGTTATGTTGTATTAAAGAGCTTAGCTAAGGAAATGTTTTTTAAATGTATCTTGAAAAATGTGTCAGAATGCATCTGTCAAGTTTTTTAGAGTGACCAGTAACTTTTTTCAGGATTTTAAATAATTTGAATGAGTTTAGAGACCTTTATTGAAGAGATGGCTTAAAAATCCGAAGCATCAACCATAAGAAAAATTTTGTAATAAACATCTTTAAAGCTGCATCTTCCATGCTGGTACATACTACATTGCATATGTTGACATTTTATTAAATACATTTTATAATGGAGAAAAATAATCATAGTTAAAAATTCAAAGACCAGTTTCTACCTTACGTGGGTCTGTTGAATTTTGTGGAAAGGGTGGGTAAACCCAGACTAGTTTTGTTAAATAGAAGTTGATCCCTATTATTTTGGGAATGTTTGTTGGACTTAGAGATTCTATTATCCTGTCACTGATTATATGAGGTTTGAGATACTGAAAGGCAATGATCACTGTTGCTTTTAGGCTCCCTTGCTTTGTGGGAATATGGTATACTTTCAAGAATATACTGCAGACTTTTTTTGTAATTCATTGGGGAAAAAACATGGTAAATTGCAGCTTGGGATTTATCAATTTCCTAAAAGCTGTGACTGTTTTGCTGGGATACACTGGAGGTAGGAAGACTACTGAAAACTTTTGCACTTGAATTTTGTTTTTAACTTTTTCTTTCATAAAGAATAGTACAGATTATCCATTCCAAAATGTCTTTTATCTGATCACAAAGGACAAGCAAATGTCAGTATCTCTTATGATGGTAAAAATAGGAGTTATTTAATGCAAATAAACTTTTCACAGTATTAGACTTTTCAAAATGTGCCTTTTAATCCAGCTAATGAATGAAGCTATATGCCGTGTTTCAAGTAAGTAGATAAAAACGCTATATATTTTGATACTCTTACGTGGTAATCTAGATTTTGTAATGTAGGTTCATAAAATTCTCTTTGCCTTCCATTTGTGACTGAAAAAATTGTTTAAAATTGGGGGGCTATAAAATGGTTACCTTAAATGGCCGTTTAGAAATGTTCAGTATATCCTGCCACCAGTATGGTTTCAAAAGAATATAGGATTCTTTAAGAAAATTCCCTAGAGACAGTTTGCCTGTCTAGACATTCATGTACAGAAAATTATCAAGCTTCATAAAAAGGGAGGCATAAAGCTGATGCTCTGATTATTGTGAGTATAGCTACATACAATTGTCTAGACACAAACACATTTCAGAGAAGCTGATAGCCAACAGAAGCTGAAAAAACTATTCAGTTTTTCTCCTGTTTAGAACTGGTATTGAGCCCCACTCACACTAATAAAAATGTGTTTTCATAGTGTTATTCATGCACAGCTTATCATTCACATCTTGGGGAAGGGTGGTGAATAATGAGTGCTTAAGTGAAATTTCTCCCTAGTTTTCACTAAGCCTAAAGCAGACAAAGAGCTTGTTTCGAGGCCACAAAAGGACTAAAGAAAATACTGAGTTGCTTTTGCTCTTAACTTTTATTTGTCACAATATGGTTGAGAAAAAGTTGTAGAAAACGGGGTGAGTTCAAAGTCCTACTTGTAGTATGCTAGCCTCTGAAACTGAGCAAATTACTTAGTATGGACACACTATGCCTGTGCTTAACTCCAGCAAAAGGTATCTTAACTGTGTTTTCCAAAATTAACAAAATGAATCCTTACCAAAGTTGCTATACTTGGGAACTTTCAAAGACAACTGACAGTGAAACCTAGATAAATGGACAGGAGGTATTAAATCACTTGTAAAGACATTAAAACTAAACTCAGTAAAAGCCCATCCTTTGTATATTATGAATGAGCAAAAACTGCTTTTGTAAAGCATTTTATATCAGAAATCTGGGCCAATAGTATCTTAGAATGCCATCTAAAAATGTCATAGAATGCCATCTAAAAATGTCATCTCAGTAGCGTGCACACACACACACACACACATATATTTTTTTGTGGTACACGGGCCTCTCACTGTTGTGGCCTCTCCTGTTGTGGAGCACAGGCTCCGGACGCGCAGGCTCAGCGGCCATGGCTCACAGGCCCAGCCGCTCTGCGGTATGTGGGATCTTCCTGGACCGGGGCACGAACCCGTGTCCCCTGCATCGGCAGGCAGACTCCCAACCACTGCGCCACCAGGGAAGCCCAGTAGCACACTTTTCAGATCATGTGATTATCCTTGTAGTACTACCTGGTGATGAACTTTAAAAAAACTGTTACAGCTCATTTTAGGAATAGTACTTCTGGCCATAATGGCACATGTGGTACATGGAATTAGAATTTTCCTTTTGCCACAGCACCTAAAAAAACTGAAGGAAATTTCCTGTGTTTTAAAGAAAGGTATTTGGCAATCATTCCTGAATTTGCTCATGTTTTGCAGGTGAAAATAATTAGCCTAAAGCAGAAACTGTGTAGTATAAAAACACAAAAATAAGACGCACCTGTACCTCCCATAGAATTCTTGGTCACTGAAGAAGGCTGACAGTGACTGGTGGGGATATTTAAGTAATGAACATGGGTAGCGTAGGAATTCTGAAGAAGTGAAGCAGAAATTATGTAGTTCATACACGTTGTGGCTTATCTGCTTGGTCCTGCAGTTTCAGCCCATTCTTGTGGGTTCCAGCTTATGGTTCCAACTTATTCTTACCCCTCTCAACTATCCTTCTTTTCTTGACTGCCTGTGGGCTTTAGTCTTCAGCATCAGATGCACAGCATAGACAACTTTGAGACTATTAAACCAACTCCCACAATTAAGGTCAAATCTCTGTCAACAAATCTTTTTGGGTCATTTGGCTCCCTGGATTGAATGCTGACTGATTGATTGATAAGAACAAAATTACATGATGCTAACCTACAGGATGCTTGTCTTCCTTAACTTGATATTTAACGCCTACTATAACCTTTAAGTATATTCTTAAGAATATTCCCACTAGCAAAGAATTAGCATGGTTCACACGTTATTTTGCTGAAGAATGTCTTTATGAATTTTACATATACTTTGATATTATAAAGTGAAAATGGGAAAATAAAACTAAGTAAAACAGACTCAAAATCAACAACTCCAGAATTAGTCTCATTTAAAAACTACCTCTGCTAATAAACACTTAGTAACATATTCTGATGCTCTTTGAAAGTATCAGTAGAGTTTCCATATTTAAACACAACTACATGTATTTGATTAGAGAAAATATTTTAGATAGGAGTGAAATGCACTAGCTAGATTTGAGACAAAAGGAACAGAAATCACAATTCCAGTTTAAAAGATGTCTGTCGATCTTCAAACAGCACAGACCACTTAATCTGGTGCCCAAGTGAAGAAAGTGGTATTGTTTTGCCAGAGGAAAAGTAGGCTTGTACAGGCTATATGACACTAAGAGCAGAACATCAGTTTTAAGATGCAACTCCAAGGTGAATGTAAAATTAGTTTTCACTGTTCTAGTAGAAGCCCAGTTTGTCTTTCTTCCCTAAATAACTAATATTCTTCTACCTTCCACATAGAATCACTACCAGGGAGCTTATTATCCAAAACCTATATTCACAAAAATGTAAAGGGAAATATAGCCATATCTGCACGCAATTTATCTTAGTGCTTTTGCTAAAACGTTACCCCAAACTGAATTTTCATATAGTTTTGAAAAGCTCCATAATTAAATAGCAGGTACCATTTACTGACCCAGGCACACAGGGCTACATTTTTTTCTACCAACTACTTTACAAGGTAGATATCACTCCCATTTTACAGACAGGAAAATGAAGGTAGGAAACACAGGTCTCCCCAGCTGTAAATGAAGCTGAAATTCATGACTGGGCTCTTAAATAGCTACTACCTCATTCACTCATGAAGAATTTAAGCAAATAAATAGCACAAACATTTTTCTAACAAAACCACTTTTATTTTTTAATCATTTTCACTACCAAATACAGAACAAAATTCAGTGTGGAGGCAGTGTTCACTTGATTTTGACTGGTTATGTGTTAAAGGCTTCTGTCCCGTGCAACCCTACCTTTGTGCATAAATGTTCACTGAAAAATAACCTAAGTATAGACTCCCTTCACGACAGCATCTTAAGTCAGTGGTACTATTTTAAAGCCCAAAATTTCTTAATCCCTTTTTAGAAATCAGCATACTATATATTCAAAGACAAGTGAGGGAATAAAATTTGAGTAATATTAGGCTTAACCAAGTGAAACCGCCAATATCTTACTTGTTTTTGACTTACAAAACCGACAATATCATATGGTTCAATCTTTAAATGTTTTTCTACTAAATTTTTTTGTAAGTTTAAAGAATGTCATTTGCGTTCAACTTCGTGTTTAAAAATGCAGTGATTTTTAGGACCATTACTAGAATGTCTTACTACAGACAAAATTCCCTTCCATAAAATCTTTAAAAAGTTACTACAAACTGTAAAAACAATGCTGGCTTATCTATACGGCATTTCAATTCTAAAAGTTAAAAAAAAAAAATTATACTCCAATTTGGATAAAAGCTACAATTCCGGCTCATTTCCCCCTTAATCCCAGCCACTCAAACACTACTCATTTCATAAATGAATAAATATACTATTTAGTATTGTACAGTAGATACATACCATTGAGTTTCTATACTATTCCAGAAAAGTATGTTTATATTCACCAAAAATATAAATTTACTAGATATAGGTGGGATCATTTATCCTAAAGTTCATTGCTTTACTCAACCCAAGTCCTACACCCAAAATATAAGAAAGAAAATTACACTTAGAAAAAGACTGTTTTAGATAGAAATTAAACTAATTCTGACAATTCTAATGGCAACTAATCACTACAGTGATGGATTCCATCTTACTACTATATTAAAATATGTGGACTGAAAGGAAAAAGAACTTGATATGTAAAATGAATGAGGTAAATGCCATACATTCAACAACGTAAATAAATACAAATACAGTTTTACAGGAACATAAACATAAGTTTAAGGGTTTTATTATCAAAGTCTTGTAAAACAATTTCAGAAACTGTACATCAACATGGCACAGACTGTAGCCTACTTTTGTTTTTACTGCACAAAAGTGAAGCTTGGAAACTCCTGTAAGAAAACAGTTGCCTAACTACTTTGCATTTAACATGGAATCACTGTGTGCATAAGATTACTACTGCAGTAACAGTAACACAAAATTTATTGGTTTTATACAACTTGAGATCAAATAAAAAGTACATTATCAAGTAGATCTGTCTTATTTTTAAAAGCATATGAAGGTCAATTTAAAATGCACTATCCCCCTTTTCCAACAACGAGATTAAAACAAATTAATAAAAGAGTGGACAATTGAAAATCAGGACAAGAGATAACTTTCTTTTACAGATGGACTTCAGGATAGGCAGATAACTTTCACTGATGCAGATGTTCAATAAATTATTTTAGGAAAAAAAATTCCCAAACACCTTATGAAAAAGTATACAACTCTACTCCAAAATATGCTATTTACTTACTGCCAAAGACAGTTTCATTGAAATCTTGTTTCTGTAATTAAAGCCTAATTATAGCCATCAAAAAAGGTTAGTGCATATATAACCCTTCAAAGTTAAACAAAAGCCACAAAAATTTAGCCACAAGGCTTAAAGGATTATCTATTTCAAATGCTCATTTCCAGATGTAACTATAAGAATGTTAATTTGTCATGTCAACAAACAAGACCATAAGTAGATCCATCATGTTGGAGGATTTGAATGACATTTAGGATATTCCTGCCACAATTAACATGCAATCAGTGCATTCCCTACATGGCTCTATTACGGCAATGAATCAAATTCTAGAAATACTATAAGTGAACTTAATAAAGGAGATCATACAACATAAACAATCCATGCCTGCTGTAGATGCATGCAGCTTTTCATTTTTATGAAGCAGCACCAGAATAGTAAAACTGCTTGTTTACTCAATCAGATTTCAACCTGTCAATAACTGGTTACCCATGTATCATTTTTCTAAAAGCTTTTGGATGTAAATAACAAATATCAACATCAAGAGCTTTATAACCATTTATGACTCAGAGCTGTATACATCTAGATTTGAGATGAACAAATACAGCATTAAGGAATCACACAGAGGAATGACACTGATGCACGTATACAGTTGGATTCCCACAGAGGCAATATTCAGTCACTCATATCCATGTCTTCTTCATGATGATCATCGCCATTCACTTTGGATTCTCTTAGTGAGTCACCAGTTCCCTTTTCCACAGAACACTCTTTTGCTTTAGGAGAAGCTGGCTCTGTCAGTTTCTTCTCCTCTTTCTTCTCTTTCTCGCTGTCATACCCCTGCTCCTCTTCATCATAGTCCCGTGTAACCTGCTTTGCCAAGGAAAATAATAAAAGTAAACGTCTTCACAGGAAAATCACTTCTTTAAAGTACCAGCATCACCCAAAACACCAAAATAAATTAGTTTGTAAACATACTTTTACATCTTTATCACTCTCTGATTTTCTTTCCCGTTCCTTTTCCTTATCTTTACTTTTCTTCTTCTTGCTTGTGGATCGTTCTCTTTCATCTCTGCTTCTTTCCTTGTCTTTATCTTTCTTCTTCTCCTTTTTATGTCTAGGATGACAGTAAAATGCTGACAAGATGCTTGAAACGAACTGCTCAAGAACTTTCACCATTAATTAAATAGGAGTAAGTTTAAACTTGTTTTAGATGGCAAACTTGACAACCCAAGTTCACTTGCTATAAAGAGGACAGCAAAGATCCAATTTCAAGTCACTGGATACAAGCTGTATATAAGTAATATAGGGAAGAAGACTATAACTTGATTACAGATCGAAAATGCCCAATCCTAAACAGTGTTTATTATAACACAGCCTCAAGTCATGAAGAGAGTGTATCAGCACATTCTTAAGCATTTTAATTCCTGAAAAGGAAGAAAAACTCTAGTACAGTTCCTGAAAAACAGGATAGATTTAATAAAAGATTAATATTCTTACCTCCTAGGGGATGGTGAGCGAGACAATTTTCTTTTGGGAGACCTAGGCTTTTTAGGAGATCTTGTGCCACTTCTGCTTCTTCGTCGTCGTCTCTCTCTAGAACCACAAATGTGCAAACTAGACTTTAAAATACAGTATTATCCAAAAAATGCAGACACATCATAGCAGATGTGTCTATGATGGAGCTCCACTAGAAAGAGGATTCTGACAACGAAAGACCTATTTTCAAATACTGTTCTGAGCCTAAGAAACAAATGAATACTAAAAAACTGCAATTCTTTTTTTTGTAAACTATGTGCCTTTCCTTTAATGTCCTCAAGAAAACCCTAATTTTAGCAATACTTCTTAAAGACATTATGTCATCAAAACACTAGAAATGTTAAACTTGGGGAAAAACTGATTAACAAAAGTTCTAACTCAAGGAAAAACAGTCTGAAGTAAATTATTATTTATGGAATCAGTTTTAGATTCATTCAGTGGCCAAAACGTGTATAGGATAATATGCTGTGTTACGGAAGGCAGTTGCTAATAAAATCCAAAATTACTTCTAAATCACTAGGTAAAAACCAGAAAACCAGAGTTAGTGGTAACACAGATCAAACTGACTTCCTGTTGTCTAGCAAACCATGCCCAATTCACGCCCTGCTTTGAGCAATTAGCTTTTTAAGGTGTACCTCTCCTCTCTCTTTCAATTTTGACTTAAAAAAAATTCTGTGTCTACAACACAAACAGATGGGAAGGAAAGTCCTACCCTATTCTTGGACTGGAAGAATCAATATTGTTAAAATGACCATACTACCCAAGGCAATCTAGATATTCAATGCAATCTTTATCAAAATACCAATGGCATTTTCGTAGAACTAGAATAATTTTAAAATTTGTATGGAAACACAAAAGACCCTGAATAGTCAAAACAATCTTGATAAAGAAAAACAGAGATGGAGGAATCATACTCTATGTCTTCAGACTGTACTACCAAGCTACAGCAATCAAAACTATGGTACTGGCACAAAAACAGACACACAGATCAATGGAACAGCATAGAGAGTCCAGAAATAAACCCACACACTTATGGTCAATTAATCTATGACAAAGGAGGCAAGAATATACAATGGAGTAAAGACAGTCCCTTTAGTAAGTGGTGCTGGGAAAACTGGACAGCTACATGCAAAAGAGGGGCAGAACATTCTCTAACACCCTATCCAAAAATAAACTCGAAATGGGTTAAAGACCTAAATGTAAGACCAGATACTATAAAACTAGGGGAAAAGTAGAAAGTGCTTTGACATAAATCACAGCAATATTTTTTTGGATCCATCTCCTAAAGTAAAGGAAATAAAAGCAAAAATGAACTAATGAGACCTAATTAAACTTACAAGCTTTTGCATAGCAAAGGAAACCATAAACAAAACAAAAAGACAACCTACAGAATAGGAGAAAATACTTCCAAACAATGAGACTGACAAGGGGTTAATCTCCAAATTATACAAACAGCTCAATATCAAAAAAACAACCCAATCAAAAAAATGGGCAGAAGACCTACACAAACATTTCTCCAAAGAATACACACAGATGGCCAACAAACACATGAAAGGATGCTCAACATCACTAGTCATTGGAGAAATGCAAATCAAAACAACTGAGGTATCTGTCACCTCACACTGGTCAGAATGGCCATCATCAAAAGGTCTAAAAATAATAAATGCTGGAGAGCATGTGGAGAAAAGGGAACCCTCCTATACTGTTGATGGAAATGTAAATTGGTGTAGCCACTGTGGAAAACAGTAAGGACGTTTCAAAAACAACTAAAAATGGAACTACCATATGACCCAAATTCCACTCCTGGGTACACATCCAAAAAAAAACCCCACAAAAAAACAAAAGATAAAAACAAACCCACAAACAAACCAAACCCCACACAATTTTGAAAAGGTACATGCACCCCAACGTTCACAGAAGCATTTTTAACAACTGCCAAGATATGGAAGCTATGTTAAGTGTTCATCAACAGAAGAATGGATAAAGAAAATGTGCTGTATCTATACAACAGGATACTAGTAAGCTATAAAAGAATGAAATTTTGCCATTTGCAGCAACATGGATGGACATGAGGGCATTTAAGCTAAGTGCAATAAGTCAGACAGACAAAGGATTAATCTCCAAAACATACAAGCAACTCATGCAGCTCAATATCAAAAAACACAAACAACTCAATCCAAAAACGGGCAGAAGACCTAAAGAGACATTTCTCCAAAGAAGATATACAGATTGCCCAACAAACACATGAAAGAATGCTCAACATCGTTAATCATTAGAGAAATGCAAATCAAAACTATGAGATATCATCTCACACCGGTCAGAATAACCATCATCAAAAAATCTACGAACAATAAATGCTGGAGAGGGTGTGGAGAAAAGGGAACCCTCTTGCACTGTTGGTGGGAATTTAAATTGATACAGCCACTATGGAGAACAGTATAGAGGTACCTTAAAAACCTAAAGAGAATTTTTTTTTTTTTTAGAACCATACGACCCAGCAGTCCCACTACTGGGCACATACCCTGAGAAAACCATAATTCAAAAAGAGTCATGTACCATAATGTTCACTGCAGCTCTGTTTACAATAGCCAGGTCATGGAAGCAACCTACATGTCCATCAACAGATGAATGGATAAAGAAGATGTGGCACATATATACAATGGAATATTACTCAGCCATAAAAAGGAACGAAACTGAATTATTTGTAGTGAGGTGGATGGACCTAGAGACTGTCATACAGAGTGAAGTAAGTTAGAAAGAGAAAAACAAATACCATATACTAACACATATATATGGACTCTAAAAAAAAAAAACGGTCAGGGCTTTCCTGGTGGCACAGTGGTTGAGAGTCCGCCAGCTGATTTAGGAGACACGGGTTCGTGCCCTGGTCCCGGAAGATCCCACATGCTGCGGAGCGGCTGGGCCCATAAGCCATGGCCACTGGGCCTGCGCGTCCGAAGCCTGTGCTCCGCAACGGGAGAGGTCACAACAGTGAGGAGGCCCGCGTACCGCCAAAAAAAAAAAAGGTCAGAAGAACCTAGGGGCAAGATGGGAATAAAGATGCAGACCTACTAGAGAATGGATTTGAGGATATGGGAAGGGGGAAGGGTAAGCTGGGACAAAGTGAGAGAGTGGCATGGACATATATGCACTACCAAACGTAAAATAGCTAGCTAGTGGGAAGCAGCCGCATAGCACAGGGAGATCAGCTCGGTGCTTTGTGACCACCTAGAGGGGTGGGATAGGGAGGGTGGGAGGAAGGGAGATGCAAGAGGGAAGAGATATGGGGACATATGTATAACTGATTCACTTTGTTATAAAGCAGAAACTAACACACCGTTGTAAAGCAATTATACTCCAATAAAGTAGTTAAGAAAGAAATAGGTCAGACAGAGAAAGACAAATACTGTTATGACATAACTTATACATGGATCTAACAAATACAACAAACTAGTGAATATAACAAAAAAGAAGCAGACTCACAGATATAGAGAACAAACTAGAGGTTACCAGTGGGAAGAGGGAAGGCAGGGGGTAATATATGTGTAGAGGATTAAGAGGCACAAACTATTAGGTATAAAATAAGCTATAAGAATACATTGTACAACACAGGGAATATAGCCAATGTTTTATAATAAGTATAAACGGAGCATAATGTTTAAAAATTGTGAATCGCTATACTGTACAGCAACTAAATTAAAAACAAAAAAACAACAAACAAATCCCACCTAACGACAGCAAACTATTGGGTGTAAGACAGGCTCAAGTATGTACTGTACAACATGGGGAATACAGTCAATATTCTGTAGTAACTGTAAGGGGATAGTAACCTTTAAAAATTGTATAAAAATTTTAAAAAAATAATTAAATGAGAAAAGTTATAGGACTTTGAAGATGACCATTATATGATTCAGGCACAAACAAAATAATCAAAAAAATAATAAAGCCCTATACCTTCAGTTGTCTTCATTTCAGCTTCCAAATTAAGCTTTAAATAACAAAAACCACCTTACAAGTCATCTGTGACCCCTGTCCTGGAAGCATTACACAGAACTTTCCCTTCATCAAATATTTAAGTTTGTCACGGTTGTATACCTTACACTTTCTTGTACTGCTTTGTGTAACTAATATTCCAAATTCCTTAGAAGGAAAAGATGTTTTTTATATTGTATTTCTGTGCCCTATGATAGACTGTAGTACGGCTGCAAACAATAAAAATGTATAGAATATGCCATAATTTAAGAATGATTCAATAGTTAAATAGGATAAGATGCTTATGAATAAATCCATTAAATAAAGAAACAGGCAAACGATATGCCTCCAGTTTTTAAGGTAAGAAAATACATATTGCACATCCCATCTTTTATGCCCCTTTGCCACCTCAGACCTACTATGGCATTTCCTTGAGCACTTATATCTGGTTTAACTTTCTGTTTTAATATATTTATATGTGTCTTTTTAAAGAAAATATTCAGCACCTTGAAAAGAAACCCCATATCCTTTAGCTATCACACTCTAACCACTAATCTACTTCGTTGTTATAGATTTATCCGTTCTGGACATTTCATATGAATGAAATCATACAACATGTGGTCTTTTGTGTCTAGCTTCTTTCACCTGGCATGTTTTCAAGGCTCATGCATATTATAACATGTAACAGTACTTTGGTTCCTTTTTACTGCTGAATAATAATCTATTGTATGGAATGTACAACTGTTTACCCATGTTAGTGGATATTTGGGTTGACTTTTTGGTTTTGAATAATGCTGCCAAGAATATCCAATCCATGTACAAGTTTTTGTGCAGACATGTTTTTGTTTCTCTTGGGCATATCACTGGGAGCAAAACTGCTGTCAAAAAACTCTCCCTGTTTAATTTCTTTAGGAATTGCCAAACTGTTTTCCAATGCAGTTGCACAAGTCTACATTCTTTCTAAGACTGAGCTGTAACAGTTTTTTATATACTCTAGATACAAGTCCATTATTGGAAACATTATTTTTCTAGCACTCTGACAGTTGTCTTTATATTCTGAGTGTTCTTTGAAACAAAGTGTTTTTCTTTTTTTAATTTATTTTACTTAGTTATTTATGGCTGTGTTGGGTCTTCGTTGCTGCGTGCAGGCTTTCTCTGGTTGCGGGGAGCGGGGCCTACTCTTCGTTGCAGTGTGTGGGCTTCTCATTGCGGTGGCTTCTCTTGTTGCGGAGCATAGGCTCTAGGCACGCAGGCTTTGGTAGCCGTGGCACGTGGGCTCAGTAGTTGTGGCGCACAGGCTTAGTTGCTCCGTGGCATGTGGAATCTTCCCGGACCAGGGCTCGAACCCGTGTCCCCTGCACTAGCAGGCGGATTCTCAACCACTGCGCCACCAGGGAAGTCCTCCAAAAAAGTTTTTAGTTTTCATTATCCGCAACTTATCTATTTCTCTTTTGGTGCTTATGCTTTTTGTCATATCTAAGGAATCACTGCCAAATACAAGGTCATGAAAGTTAACTTACATATTTTCTTCTAATAGGATTTTACTTTTGGCTTGTAAGTCTTTTATCCATTTTGAGTTAATATTTATATACAATGTGAGCCTCCTAAGTGAATTTAATCAAGATTAAGAAAACAAACACTGTAGTAAAATGTGTAAACAAGATTGGAAGAAAATGATTTGCTGAGAAATTCAACAGCTTTAAATTTTGAGAGAACTAAGCCTCATCTGTGTCTGTGGTAAAAGATTTAAGGATTCTTAGCAATGCTAGGAGTCCTAACATTTGAAGGAGAATTATTTCCTTACTGTTTTAAAAAAGTACAATGACCCTTTACTTTTGCTTAATAGAAAATGAACAATGTCAACAAAATGTTACTGGGACTGACAGATACACACTACCATATATAAAATAGGTAAGTAATAAGAACCTACTGTACAGCACAAGGAACTCTAGTCACTACTCTGTAATGGCCTATATGGGGAAAGAATCTAAAAAAAGAGTGGATATGTGTATATGTATAACTGATTCACTTTGCTGTACACCCTGAAACTAACACAACATTGTAAATCAACTATACTCCAATAAAATTTTTAAAATAAAAGTAAAAAACAAAAAATTGGAAGAAAATGGAATTAAGCCCTTACTACTATCATATGAATTCCATGTTAAATGTGAAAAATATATTTTCTGAGGAGAAAGTTTCCAACACTGAATTTTCACTACAGCAGGTTAAAGACAGAATTACTACTCTAAGAATGACACAAATCAGAACTTGCATTGCCTCCAATTATTTTAACAATGAACCACTATGTATGGGGAAAAAATTATTTTCAGCACTAACATGTAGATATTTTAAATATAACTTACTATGATAAAATGAATTTAACGTGATAATGCAGTATACATTAGCCATTAAAACTTAGACGTTTACGGGGAAAAAACCCACACAAACAATTCAAATTATGATGTGAAATGCATATAGCAAACATAAAAACTGACCTCTGCTGAATTCCCACACTATTTTAAATACACTCTACACCATAAAACATTAAGTGAAAAGAAAAATGAACTTTAGGTTATTCTTCACAAATTGCCTTTAAAAAAACTTCACCACGGGTTTCCCTGGTGGCGCAGTGGTTGAGAGTCCACCTGCCAATGCAGGGGACACGGGTTCGTGCCCCGGTCCAGGAAGATCCCATATGCCGTGGAACGGCTGGGCCCGTGAGCCATGGCCGCTGAGCCTGCACATCCGGAGCCTGTGCTACGCAACCGGAGAGGCCCACGTACCGCAAAAAAAAAACCAGAAGACTTCACCACTGAAGTATGTAGCTATGTACTCGAAAACATTTCATGTTCACCGTCTATTGACAGTCTTGCAAACAAAGCTTAAAAAAATGAAAGCTTAGGAGAGGAGGAAGATAAGATGGCGGAAGAGTAAGATGCGGAGCCATCACCTTCCTCCCCACAGATACATCGGAAATACATCTAAACATGGAACAACTCCTACAGAACACCTACTGAACACCGGCGGAAGACCTCAGACCTCCCAAAAGGCAAGAAACTCCCCCACGTACCTGGGTAGGGAAAAAGAAAAAATAATAAACAGAGACAAAAGAATAGGGACAGGACTTGCACCAGTGGAGGGAGCTGTGAAGGTGGAAAGGTTTCCACACACCAGAAACCCCTTTGTGGGCGGAAACTGCGGGTGGCGGTGGGGGGGAGCTTCGGAGCCACGGAAAGCGCAGCAACAGGGGTGCAGAGGGCAAAGCAGAGAGATTCCTGCACAGAGGATCGGTGCCCACCAGCACTCACCAGCCCGAGAGGCTTCTCTGCTCACCGGCCAGGGCGGGAAGGGCTGGGAGCTGAGACTCAGGCTTCCATGGAGCTCAGGGAGAGTACTGGCAGTAAGAAAACAGCCTGAAGAGGTTAGTGCACCACTACCTGGGAGGGACTCAGGGAAAAAGTCTGGACCTGCCAAGAGACTTTTTCTTCCCTCTTTGTTTCCTGGTGCAAGAGGAGAGGGGAGGGGATTAAGAGCACTGCTTAAAGGAGCTCCAGAGACTAGCGCGAGCCGTGGCTAACAGCGCAGACCCCAGAGACGGGCATGAGACGCTAAGGCTGCTGCTGCCGCCACCAAGAAGCCTGTGTGAGAGCACAGGTCACTGTCCACAACCCCCTTCCCGGGAGCCTGTGCAGCCCGCCACTGCCAGGGTCCGGGGATCGAGGGACAACTTCCCTGGGAGAACGCACGGTGCGCCTCAAGCTGGTGCAACGTCACGCCGGCCTCTGGCACGCCCACACTCCGTACCCCTCACTCCCCCAGGCCCGAGTGAGCCAGAGCCCCCAAATCAGCGGATCCTTTAACCCTGTCCTGTCTGAGCGAAGAAGAGACGCCCTCCGGTAACCTACACGCGGAGGTGGGCCCAAATCCAAAGCTGAACTACGGGAGCTGTGCAAACAAAGAAGAGAAAGGGAAATCTCTCCCAGCAGCCTCAGGAACAGCGGATTAAAGCTCCACAATCAACTTGATGTACCCTGCATCTGTGGAATACATGAATAGACAACGAATCATCCCAAATTGAGGAGGTGGACTTTGAAAGCAAAATTTATTTTTTTTCCCCCTTTTCCTCTTTTTGTGAGTGTGTATGTGTATGCTTCTGTGTGAGGTTTTCTCTGTATAGCTTTGCTTTCACCATTTGTCCTAGGGGTCTATCTGTCTGTTTTTTTTTACTTAAAAAATTTTTTTCTTATTATTTTTTAATTTTAATGACTTTTTAATTTTACCTTATTTTATTTTAATTTCTTTTATCCTCTTTCTTTCTTTCTCCTTTTTCTCCCTTTTATTCAGAGCCGGGTGGATGAAAGGCTCTTGGTGCTGCAGCCAGGAGTCAGTGCTGTGCCTCTGAGGTAAGAGAGCCAACTTCAGGACACTGGTCCACAAGACACCTCCCAGCTCCACGTAAAATCAAACGGCAAAAATCTCCAAGAGATCTCCATCTCAACACCAACATCAGCTTCACTCAATGACCAGCAAGCTACAGTGCTGGACACCCTATGCCAAACAACTAGCAAGGCAGGAACACAGCCCCATCCATTAGCAGAGAGGTTGCCTAAAATCACAGTAAGTCCACAGACACCCCAAAACACACCACCAGACGTGGACCTGCCCACCAGAAAGACAAGATCCAGCCTCATCCACCAGAACACAGGCACTAGTCCCCTCCCCCAGGAAGCCTACACAACCCACTGAACCAACCTTAGCCACTGGAGACAGACACCAAAAACAACGGGAGCTACGAACCTGCAGCCTGCAAAAAGGAGACCCCAAACACAGTAAGATAAGCAAAATGAGAAGACAGAAAAACACATAGCAGATGAAGGAGCAAGATAAAACCCCATCAGACCTAACAAATGAAGAGGAAATAGGCAGTCTACCTGAAAAAGAATTCAGAATGATAGTAAAGATGATCCAAAATCTTGGAAACAGAATAGACAAAATGCAAGAAACATTTAACAAGGACCTAGAAGAACTAAAGATGAAACAAGCAACGATGAACAACACAATAAATGAAATTAAAAATACTCTAGAAGGGATCAACAGAAGAATAACTGAGGCAGAGGAATGGATAAGTGACCTGGAAGATAGAATAGTGGAAATAACTACTGCAGAGCAGAATAAAGAAAAAAGAATAACAAGAACTGCGGACAGTCTCAGAGACCTCTGGGACAACATTAAACACACCAACATTCGAATTATAGCGGTTCCAGAAGAAGAGAAAATGAAAGGGCCTGATAAAATATTTGAAGAGATTATAGTTGAAAACTTCCCTAATTTGGGAAAGGAAATAGTTAATCAAGTCCAGGAAGCAGAGTCCCATACAGGATAAATCCAAGGAGAAACAGGCCAAGATACATATTAATCAAACTGTCAAAAATTAAATACAAAGAAAACATATTAAAAGCACCAAGTGAAAACCAACAAATAACACACAAGGGAATCCCCATAAGGTTAACAGCTGATCTTTCAGCAGAAACTCTGCAAGCCAGAAGGGACTGGCAGGACATATTTAAAGTGATGAAGGAGAAAAACCTACAACCAAGATTACCCAGCAAGGATCTCATTCAGATTTGATGGAGAAATTAAAACCTTTACAGACAAGCAACAGCTGAGAGAGTTCAGCACCACCAAACCAGCTTTACAACAACTGCTAAAGGATCTTCTCTAGGCAAGAAACAAAACAGAAGGAAGACACCTACAATAACAAACCCAAAACAATTAAGAAAATGGGAACAGGAACATAAATATTGATAATTACCTTAAATGTAAATGGATTAAATGCTCTCACCAAAAGACACAGACTGGCTGAATGGATATAAAAACAAGACCCATACATATGCTGTCTACAAGAAACCCACTTCAGACCTAGAGACACAAACAGATGGAAAGTAAGGGGATGGAAAAAGATATTCCATGCAAATGGAAACCAAAAGAAAGCTGGAGTAGCAATTCTCATATCATTCAAAATAGACTTTAAAATAAAGAATGTTACAAGAGACAAGGAAGGACACTATATAATGATCAAGGGATCAATCCAAGAAGAAGATATAACAATTGTAAATATTTATGCACCCAACATAGGAGCACCTCAATATATAAGGCAAATACTAACAGCCATAAAAGGGGAAATCAACAGTAACACATTCATAGTAGGGGACTTTAACACCCCACTTTCACCAATGGACAGATCATCCAAAATGAAAATAAATAAGGAAACACAAGCTTTAAATGATACATTAAACAAGATGGACTTAATTGATATTTATAGGACATTCCATCCAAAAACAACAGAATACACATTCTTCTCAAGTGCTCATGGAACACTCTCCAGGACAGATCATATCTTGGGTCACAAATCAAGCCTTGGTAAATTTAAGAAAACTGAAATTGTATCAAGTATCTTTTCCGACCACAATGCTATGAAGCTAGATATCAATTACAGGAAAAGATCTGTAAAAAATACAAACACATGGAGGCTACACAATACACTACTTAATAATGAAGTGATCACTGAAGAAATAAAAGAGGAACCCAAAAAATACCTAAAAACAAATGACAATGGGGACACGATGACCCAAAACCTATGGGATGCAGCAAAAGCAGTTCTAAGAGGGAAGTTTATAGCAATACAATCCTACCTTAAGAAACAGGAAACATCTCGAATAAACAACCTAACCTTGCACCTAAAGCAATTAGAGAAAGAAGAACAAGAAAACCCCAAATTTAGCAGAAAGAGAGAAATCATAAAGATCAGATCAGAAATAAATGAAAAAGAAATGAAGGAAACAATAGCCAAAGATCAACAAAACTAAAAGATGGTTCTTTGAGAAGATAAACAAAATTGATAAACCATTAGCCACACTAATCAAGAAAAAAGGGAGAAGACTCAAATCAATAGAATTAGAAATGAAAAAGGAGAAGTAACAACTGACACTGCAGAAATACAAAAGATCATGAGAGACTACTACAAGCAACTCTATGCCAAAAAAAATGGACAACCTGGAAGAAATGGACAAATTCTTAGAAATGCACAACCTGCCAAGACTGAATCAGGAAGAAACAGAAAATATGAACAGACCATTCACAAGCACTGAAATTGAAACTGTGATTAAAAATCTTCCAACAAACAAAAGCCCAGGACCAGATGGCTTCACAGGCGAATTCTATCAAACATTTAGAGAAGAGCTAACACCTATCCTTCTCAAACTCTTCCAAAATATAGCAGAGAGAGAAACACGCCCAAACTCATTATACACGGCCACCATCACCCTGATACCAAAACCAGACAAAGATGTCACAAAGAAAGAAAACTACAAGACAGTATCACTGATGAACACAGATGCAAAAATCCTCAACAAAATACCAGCAAACAGAATCCAACAGCACATTAAGAGGATCATACACCCTGATCAAGTGGGGTTAATTCCAGGAATGCAAGGATTCTTCAATATAAGCAAATCAGTCAATGTGATACACCATATTAACAAATTGAAGGAGAAAAACCACATGGTCATCTCAACAGATGCAAATGAAAGCTTTTGACAAAATTCAACACCCATTTATGATAAAGACCCTCCAGGAAGTAGGTATAGAGGGAACTTTCCTCAACATAATAAAGGCCATATATGACAAACCCACAGCCAACATCATCCTCAATGGTGAAAAACTGAAACCATTTCTACTAAGATCAGGAACAAGACAAGGTTGCCCACTCTCACCACTCTTCTTCAACATAGTTTTGGATGTTTTAGCCACAGCAATCAGAGAAGAAAAAGAAGTAAAAGGAATCCAAATTAGAAAAGAAGAAGCAAAGCTGTCACTGTTAGTAGATGACATGATACTATACATAGAGAATCCTAAAGATGCTACCAGAAAACTACTAGAGCTAATCAATGAATTTGGTAAAGTAGCAGGATACAAAAGTAATGCACAGAAATCTCTGGCATTCCTATACACTAATGATGAAAAATCTGAAAGTGAAATCAAGAAAACACTCCCATTTACTATTGCAACAAAAAGAATAAAATATCTCGGAATAAACCTACCTAAGGAAACAAAAGACCTGTATGCAGAAAATTATAAGACACTGATGAAAGAAATTAAAGATGATACGAAGAGATGGAGAGATATACCATGTTCTTGGATTGGAAGAATCAACATTGTGAAAATGACTCTACTACCCAAAGCAATCTACAAATTCTATGCAGTCCCTATCAGACTACCACTGGCATTTTTCACAGAATAGAACAAAAAATTTCACAATTTGTATGGAAACACAAAAGACCCCGAGTAGCCAAAGCAATCTTGAGAACAAAAAAACGGAGCTGGAGGAATCAGGCTCCCTGACTTCAGACTATACTACAAAGCTACAGTAATCAAGGCAGTATGGTATGCGCACATAAACAGAAATATAGATCAATGGAACAGGGTAGAAAGCCCAGAGATAAACCCAGGCACATATGGTCACCTTATCTTTGATAAAGGAAGCAGGAATGTACAGTGGAGAAAGGACAGCCTCTTCAATAAGTGGTGCTGGGAAAACTGGACAGCTACATGTAAAAGTACGAGCTTAGATCACTCCCTAACACCATACACAAAAATAAGCTCAAAATGGATTAAAGACCTAAATGTAAGGCCAGAAACTATCAAACTCTTAGAGGAAAACATAGGCAGAACACTGTATGACATAAATCACAGCAAGATCCTTTCTGACCCACCTCCTAGAGAAATGGAAATAAAAACAAAAATAAACAAATGGGACCTAATGAAACTTCAAAGCTTTTGCACAGCAAAGGAAACCATAAACAAGACAAAAAGACAACCCTCAGAATGGGAGAAAATATTTGCAAATGAAGCAACTGACAAAGGATTAATCTCCAAAATTTACAAGCTGCTCAATAACAAAAAAATCAAACAACCCAATCCAAAAATAGGCAGAGGACCTAAATAGACATTTCTCCAAAGAAGATATACAGAGTGCCAACAAACACATGAAAGAATGCTCAACATCATTAATCATTAGAGAAATGCAAATCAAAACTACAATGAGATATCATCTCACACCAGTCAGAATGGCCATCATCAAAAAATCTAGAAACAATAAATTCTGGAGAGGGTGTGGAGAAAAGGGAACACTCTTGCACTGCTGGTGGGAATGTGAATTGCTTCAGCCACTATGGAGAACAGTATGGAGGTTCCTTAAAAAACTACAAACAGAACTACCACATGACCCAGAAATCCCACTACTGGGCATATACCCTGAGAAAACCAAAATTCAAAAAGAGTCATGTACCAAAATGTTCATTGTAGCTCTATTTACAATAGCCCGGAGATGGAAACAACCTAAGTGCCCATCATCGGATGAATGGATAAAGAAGATGTGGCACATATATACAATGGAATATTACTCAGCCATAAAAGAAACGAAGTTGAACTATTTGTAATGAGGTGGATGGACCTAGAGTCCGTCATACAGAGTGAAGTTAAGTCAGAAAGAGAAAGACAAATACCGTATGCTAATACATATATATGGAATTTAAGAAAAAAAAATGTCATGAAGAACCTAGGGGTAAGACAGGAATAAAGACACAGACCTACTAGAGAATGGACTTGAGGATATGCGGAGGGGGAAGGGTAAGCTGTGACAAAGTGAGAGAGTGGCATGGACATATATACACCACCAAACGTAAGGTAGATAGCTAGTGGGAAGCAGCCGCATAGCACAGGGAGATCAGCTCGGTGCTTTGTGACCACCTAGAGGGGTGGGATAGGGAGGGTGGGAGGGAAGAGATATGGGGACATATGTATATGTATAACTGATTCACTTTGTTATAAAGCAGAAACTAACACACCATTGTAAAGCAATTATACTCCAATAAAGATGTAAAAAAATAAAAATAAAAAATGAACGCTTAAAAAAATGCCGAGAATTCATAATGCCACCCTACCTGCTTGCACTTCTGGAACGTCTGGCTGTGCTGTAACTTTTTGGTGGTGTTTTGGAACGCTTCTTTTCTTTGTCTTCTTTCTTTTTGTCTCTAATAAATGAAAACAATTTATGAATGTATTGGAAGGTTCAACTAATATATATTTCTATCAAACTACAAATAAAAACAGATGTACAGTGAAATCTAATGTTATTCTTTAATGTTATTATACAAACTTACAAACTTTTATTATACAAACTTAATGTTATTATACAAACTTACAAACTTAAAAATAATAGTAACTCAAGCGGCGTATTTGTGGTAAACAAATTTTAAAAATCCTATTTTCCTGGTATTCCACATAAAACGTCTCTCCAAGAGCAAAGCAGAGTATGTGGCAAGAAAACAAGGATGTTTCTCTACCTGAAACCATGGCCCCCGAGTCCAGTCAAATCTATCAGAATTCAATACTCAAGAGTCACCTCTCAATAAATCTCTTCCGACATCCCTAACAATGTCCCTTCCTTTGTAATTACATTCACCTCTCTCCTAGTATAAAGAAAGTTCCTTGAGGGAAGGAATGCCTAATTGCTTTGTATAAGAGATGTTTCATTAAGTAAGCTTGTTTGTTTGACTGACTGAACTAAAAGATGACTAACTGTAAAACATGAGTAAAAGCCTCGTTAGAGGCTGAACACTCAGTAAAGCTATCCCAGAACCTCTGTCCCCACTTGAGTTATATGCTTACCAAGAATAAATTTTGTTGCCCCCTCCCTGTGATCCTTACTATTTTAATTACATAATTAAATATATAAATGGGTAAAGTAGTATAAAATATAGGGCTGCTTCTAGAAAATTAAGGCAAATATTTTAGAAAGAGATAAAGGACATTTGTTAAAAATTAAGTGTTGTGAAATTGTATTGTGTGACAACTAAAAATGGGGGGAAAAATCAAGATATTTCCAAGTAACAGAGTTCTCAACACTTTTAAAGGTGGTTTAAATGAAAAGAAAGTGATTTGGTATGTATTATTCAAGACTAGGCCTAATTTCAAACAGTGTGGCCCTATATGAAAAAACAAATTATTGAATGCATGTTTAAGTTGAAATACAATGTTAAGGTGGGGATGTCTGTTTTTTAATGAATCCTCACTTTAATTCTCTACTGGTCCCCAAACCATGGGATAAGCCTGTTAAGTATGGTTCAGTCTCTGGAATATAGCAATACTGAATTCATATTTACAAAGGTGCTCACAATGAGGTATATAAAGATGAATTAGGAAGGCATGATTGTCTGCCATAAACTCTTTGGCATACCAAGAGATGTGGCTGGTAACACTACATCCTTAGTAATGGTTGAATAGAAAAGAGGAAATGAAAAAAGGCAGTAGAAACAGCTAAGAATTTTTACTACAAAGAAATTTTATCTAGGCCTTCAGCTGTAAATAGAAATCTCAAGTTTATGAAGGAGCACAAGAAAACAATGTCAGCCTCCTCCAACAGTTTCTTCCCATCTCCTATCATAACCTCTTGTCATTAAAGCAGCAATATTTGGGGGTGTTGGGAACTCTAAAATTTGTCTTCCCACTCAGTGTTTGTTAATAGTTTTTTACTGTACCTGTTTTTTGATGTGCTCCTTGACCTTCTACCCCTCTCTCTGGAATGAGATCTTCTCCGTCTTGGACTTTTGGATCGTCGTCTACTCCTTGACTTAGAATGTGATCGCCTTCTTGATCTGCTTCTTGACCGCCTTATAATGTAAAAGGAAGCAAACACATGTATGTAAATGGAAAAAGACTAGCTCTGTTTCTGACTATTTCATATAAGCATCAGACAAAAGATTCAGACATGTGGACTAGCCATCAGTGAGGGTAATTTCCTGCCATTATTTATTTACTCTACACAACAACATCTTTGATATCCTAGAAATTAGTAAATACCTTTTAACCCCTGGAATTCCTCACCTTTTAATCTTTTGCTCAACCTGTCAAACCAATCCTACTTTGCCCATTGAAACTACAACTCCAAACTTAAAAGTACTGCTAGAGAATGAAGAAAAACAAAAAATATCTGACTCATTTGCATCATTTCACAATTACATAGCATTTTTGCAAGTACACCTTATTTGATTCCTCACTATTGCAAGTTAAACCCATTTACTACTTATTGAATACTTATTTATGCCCACTACATGCTTTACAAATACTAAGTCACTTACCCTCATAATAAACCTAATAAAGTATGTACCATTATTATTCCCATTTTAAAAATGGAAACCATATAGGGTGTTGCCTTCTATGATTTCCAGTTGTTGTTCTCTGAAATATATTCCACTTCTTCGATTTGCAGTTTAAGAGAAATCCAAGTAATGCAAGCATGATACAGATATATACAACTCAGTACAAACTGCCTTTTCTACTCTTAAGTGTCCTCAACATTACATCATCATCTCTTTCCTGCCACGTAAGAGATGTTTCTCCCTGTGCCTACTGCATACCACCCTGCTCCCCATACTTTCTCTAAAAGGTTAAGTGCAATTAACCTTTTGATGTTCTTTGATCCTCCTTCCTATTTTATTCCTTTCTATTTTAAGAATAATTGAAAATAAATTGCAGTTCTTTGCTTAGACTTGGTCATTTAATTTCTAGTGGACCATTCAACCTCTTTTCATGGAAAACTTCAAATACAATTTAAACTTTTTGCTTTTACTTTTTCAAAGTGCCAAAGGACGGACATTTTCGTAATGTAGAAGATATGTGTTCAAATCTCATTTATAAGCCAGTTAACTGAGAGCATTCATTATTTAACCTCTTTGAGCCTATTATTTCAGCAAAGAAAAACAGCACCTCCATCACAGAATAGTTGAAATTATAAAGCCCAGCTCAGTGCCTTACTGTAGACACATATATTATATACTGACTCCCTCTTCTCTTACTAATGTGCTAACATAGTACTGCCATCATTCTCTAGAGCAGCTGTTTCAAAACCCATCAGTAGCAGTGTCTCATCGAATTCAATAACTTTATATTTTGCTCATTTCTTACTTTTGACCATATTTGAAACTATCTACTAAAGCAATCCCTCTCAATAACATGTCTATATCCTAGGAAATTTTCATGTAATGCTTACCTACCTTTTTCTAAGCTCCATAAGGACAAGTGGTATATTATGTCTATACCACTGTACCCTTGAGCAACGACTACAGTGTCTGACTAGTAAACGGTACTACTAATATATTTTGAGTGAAATATTGACCCTATAAAATATCAGAACCATCACTTTCTTATTAAGAATTTTTTAAAATTCTGGAAAACCAAAATTGATGCTATTAGAATTAAGTATTATTCATATTTTGAGAATTCTGGCTTTAATAAAAATTTAAGTCAACAATCATCTTAGCAAAACCGTTACACATTTATCCTACCTCTAATGTATATAGAAAAAAACATAGTTGCAGGAAAAAATCGTAAGTACATTGTTGTAGGTTTCCTTCTAAACAAAGTGATTAATAATATAAAATAGTGCTCGCTTCGGCAGCACATATACTAAAATTGGAACGATAAAGATTAGCATGGCCCCTGCGCAAGGATGACACGCAAATTCGTGAAGCGTTCCTTATTTTTTCTTACTTTTCATGGAAAAAAGAAGTCACTTACAAAAGAAAAAAAATTGTTGTATTATTAGTTGAAACTTAACTAAGTCTGTGTAAAGGTAGAACTGAGTTGTTCAATACAGTAGCCACTAGTCACATATGACTATTTAAATCTAACTTTTAATAATTAAAAAATATATATAAAATAGTTTAAAAAGTCTAATAAGCAGAGGTATTACATCAATCAATTTATTATAAGGTGCTGAAGCAGTTATTTTTCAACAGCATTGCACTGCAGAGCCACTTCAACACAGTTTACATAAGCTTTTAAAAATTAGAAAAATAAAAATTATCGTATTATGTATCTAAATACGTAAAAAGCTTATTGAACGTAATGGTCATTTTATATACCAAGATGCTAAAAATACAACAACTCATAATCTTTATCTTTCTGTTATGAGGCATTACTACAAGTGTTCAAAAGCACTTTGTTCAGGGAAATAAATGTTTCACTGTTATTTCCCATTGGTCATGATTAAAATTAGTATTTGAAAGCCTTAGCATGTCCCTGTTATGTACAAAGGAAAAAGATATAGGTTCTCCTTTTTAAGTCTTTTTAAGTGTTAAACTAAGCTATGAGAGCACCAGTTCTGGAAGGTTAGGATTCTAAGTACAGGCACAGCTCAGAGATACTATGAGTTTGTTCCCAGATCACTGCAATAAACTTAGTATCACAAAAAAGTGAGTCACAATGAATTTCTGGTTTCCCAGTGCATATGAAAGTTATGTTTATACTATACTGTAGTCTGTGAAGTGTGCAATAGCATTATGTCTAAAAAACAGTGTACGTAATTTAATTAAAAACATGGCTAAAGACTGCTAAACATTACCTGAGCTTTCAGTGAGCCGTAATCTTTTTGCAATAGTAACAACATCAAAGATCACTAATCACAGATCACCATAACAAATATAATAATGAGGTTAGCTATTCTGGAGTGGCAATTGACAAGTGTAGAAAGATTAAACCAAGATGAATAGTAAAGATCCTTGAACACCATTCTAAGGTTTTATGTGTCAACTTATTAAGACAATAAGGAGCTTCTAAAGGTTTCATAGAGCTGTGACATGTTCTAGATTTGGTTTTTGAAAGACATCTTTAAGAATGAGATGGGCTGGGTGACAGACACACCAGACAAAACTACCCTGTAACATTCTGCTACAGACTGAATGTTTGTGTCCTCCCAAAATTCTTATGCAAAACCGAATACCCAATGTTATGACATTATGAGGTAGCGGCCTTTGGGAGGTGACTACGTTATGAAGGTGCAGCTTTCATCAGTAGGATTAATGCCCATATGAAAGAAGTCTCAGAAGACCCCTTGGTCCATTCCCCTATGTGAGGACACAGTGAAGAGACAGCAAACTATAAATGAGGAAGCAGGTCCTCACCAGACACCAAATTTGCTGACACCTTGATCTTGAACTTCCCAGCTTCCAACACTGTGAGAAGTAAATTTCTATTGTTTATAAGCCACCCAGTCTATGGTATTGTTATAGCAGCCGAATGGACTAAGACACAGTCTAAGAAATGACTGAACAATGTTATGGGGTCCATCAATTTTTTTTTCCCCAAAATAATAACAAGATATTTTTTGCCTTTTCCACTGTGACATTTGCACTAATAGTGCAAAAGCAATGGTGGTGTACAAGTGCTGGCATCTCCTTATTACAAATCAAGGTAGTGGCAACTGAACCTCCCTATTATCTACTGTATTCTTCACTGGCATTTGTAGTATGCACTTGCAGTAAAAAGAAAGAAAAAAAAAGAAACCCTGCCTAAGGATGTCTTTGATAAAGCCAGTAAAAACTACTAAATTTATTAAATCTAGTCCCTTGAGTAATATTAGAGTAATATTATTGACTAGTAATATTAAATCTAGTCCCTTCAGCAATATTCTGTGCAACAAAATGGGCAGTATGCATAAATCACTTCTGATACTTTATAGTTCAATGACTGTGTCAAGGAAGACACCTGTGTGATTGAGTGTGAGCTCACCTAATTGCTTTTGCCATGAAACATCATCTTTACCTGAAAGAACAAGTGACAAACCATGGTTGTTCAGACTTGGGTATTTGGTAGAACACTTTCATGGAAAATGAGTAAGGTTTATCATTTCAAGGAAAACAAATTTGTTGCCAATAATAAAATTTGAGCTTTCAAGAGAAAATTAAATTTTGGAAAACCTGAACACACCATTGTGAACCTGACAGCTTCCTAACACTTTAAAAGGGTTTACCGATGAGATGTGTGGCGATACTACCAAGTCATTTTTTGATCTTGTGTAACAAAATGTGTCAACATTTGAAAACTTGCATAATGCAATAAATCAATCATTTTCCAAACCACCAATGCATAACTGTACAAAAGCATGCCTGGGAAAAAGATCCATCAAGGTGTAAGAAAGATCAACAGATTTTAAAGTAGCAAAATATAAAAGGTTCACTATTATGGTTTCAGATTCCATATTACTACTACCTTTTAAGAAAGTACTCTTGTTAAGTCTGGTATTATATCAAAGAATACTATTCCCAATTACCTGAAAAGACTATAAAATTACTTTTCCCTCTTCTCACTATATATTTGTGTAAGATTTTCTACATATATTAACTAAAATATATTGCAATAAGTTGAATGCAGAATCCTGTACACGTCTTCTAGTAAGCCAAAGGTTAAAGAGATTTGCAAAGGTTTAAAACAAAGCGATTCTTTTAATTTTTCTGGAAAAGTTTTGTTTCAAAGCTAAGTTAATATAAATGGCTTTACTACTGTTATTTCAGATGATGGTTTCAAATTTTATTACGGCCAACACTGATAGATATAACCCACATAAACAAAAGCTCATCGGAGTACTCAAATTTTCTACAAGTATAGAGATCTTAATACCAGCAAGTTTGAGAGCCACTGGGCTAGAGAGACCCTTACAAACTTATACAGGAATGTCATGTGAAAAAAAAAATACACTGGTCCTTTTAAATTGCCTAGTCTTACTCTAGGTAGGATAAAGAATAATTGGTACTATCATGTGGTTTGTCCAATAGTACAAAGAACAATCTCATAAAAGGTAACAAGTTGTCATCTGCAAATATTCAAGCTTTAGATGGTAATCTGCAGGCTGCAATGATGACATTCCATGTTCAAACTCTCAGGAGTCCAGTGAAAAGTCAGAACTAGAATTCAAGTTAAAAGTTTCAAGTCCAGTGTTCTTTCCATAGTACTAATTCATTTCAGTGCTCAAATCCCAGTGGCTTCCTCCTAAGCCTGGATTTTTGGGGGTTTTAAAGTATCAATCATCCATGTCTTTTCTCCATTTATATATGTGTGAACACTTATTCTCATACTCTGCTAATAGCAGTAGTTACCAAAACCACTTTAAGCAGGAGCTAATTAGGTTAAGAGATAAGCAGATGTGATAGAGAAATTATCTTTGTCTAAGCTACAACTTACTACCAAAAAGCAATCAATCTAATAACCTGTGCCTAGAAGATGAGGGAGTCCTCCTCCTCCTAGAACGTGATCTTGATCTCGAGTGCCTTCGTTTTTCTTCCTTCTTATCTGGATTTAAAAGAAAAGGAATTTGGCTTTAGACATCGTCAAGCAGGAAGATTATTCCCATTCAGGAGTTATTCTTAGAATTTATTACCTTAATTTTCAGCTTTAATACAAAATTCTTAAATTCAGGCAGCTAAAGGTTCCTTTGACTATTTCATTTGCCAGACTTAGGAGGCTGTCAAGTGTCATCCATAAAACAATCTATGAAAATCATTACCTTTCTCATTCTTTACCCTTTAGAGATTTCTAAATCATGAGTCCCTTTTTCCATTCCTAGGTTCTACTTCCCCAAATATAGCTACCATTCACCCAGATTAAAACTCTAATCTTTACATGTTTATGTATTAATAGCATCTCCCCAACCAGTACTTAAGTGTAAAATATGTTTAAAAAATACGTTTACAATAAAAATATAAACATTTAAAATTGTTGGTCCAGCAAAATGTTCCTTCTTTCATTCATCACTTAGCTCCATGCTCCTTTCCTAAGAAGTGTCTCATTCATTAACTCTCTTCACTATACTGCTGGGACAGAACTGGATTTTACTAATCTAGCTCTTTTTTTAATCTGTCTGTCCTTCTTCTTCCTCACTCATTTTCAACTGTGTAAGTGCAGAGAGCAGAGCTAGAAACATCTGTCATCATTTCCTAGTTTTAAAATAACACATAAACTCCTTAACTTACTCCTTTAACTTAGGACATAATGAAAGAGAAATCCAGCCATTGCATTCTTCGTATATGGACTATCAAAGTGAGACTGAGTTCCTCTTTTACGTTTAGATCATTTCATTAATAGGATTCAATTTATTGTGAATGTCATTATTAATAAATTAACAAAAATCTTGGGGCAAAAAAAAATTCATAAAGAAACCAATTTTAGTCATTTCAGTTATGAGTTTTCAATGAAAACAGAAATGGTGTTCTGGCTTTGGAGTCGTACAGGTCCAGTTGTCTATCAAAATTTCCTACTGCTTGCCATGTGACCTTGGGCTAATTGTTTAATAATTTGTTGATTAAATGAGATAATACACATAAAGCATCTGGTATTAATTTATCCATTATACTTAACAATTATTTGCCTAATACTATATATAATAAAAACCATCCCATTTATTAAGAAATAGTGAAAAAATAAATAAAACATTGTTTTTAATGGGGAAAAAAAAATCAGGACCAAAGATCAAAATACATGCAGGAAGCCGGGCTTCCCTGGTGGCGCAGTGGTTGAGAGTCCGCCTGCCGATGCAGGGGACACAGGTTCGTGCCCCGGTCCGGGAAGATCCCACATGCCGCGGAGCGGCTGGGCCCGTGAGCCATGGCCGCTGAGCCTGCGCGTCCGGAGCCTGTGCTCCGCAACGGGAGAGGCCACAACAGTGAGAGGCCCGCGTACCGCAAAAAAAAAAAAAAAAAAAAAAAAAAAAAAAAAAAAATACATGCAGGAAAACAATGGGACAACCATTCATTTCATCTCAAAAAGACAATCTGCAAAGAATAATACATTTGCTTTTCTTTAAACAAATGGCATAAACAGAAGATCTTTAGTAGGTTTTCTTGGTCAAATAAAAGACTGAAATCAATTAGGCTACCCCAACTTATGCAAACATAAATGATTAAAAAACCACCAAAAAAAAAAACTCATAAATTAAAAACCACCAAAATATCACACGAAGCATTAGGTAATCCTAGGCACTAATGTTTCCGAATGAGGAATTCTTTGTTTAGCGAGTGGGAGGTGCTTGCACACTGTAGGATGTTTAGTATACCCCTGGCCCTCTGCCTACCGGATGCAGCTGGTACCAGCATGACAACTAAGTGTCTCCAGGTATTTCCAAATATGCCTGGGTAACAACTCTTACCCATACCACCCACCCACTCCCAAATGAGAATCACTGCACTAAATGATCTTTTATCAAAATATGAGAAATAAAATTTAAAAAATGACTGAAGTATTATTCAACTAATTTCCAAACATAATTGCATAAACCTATTTTACCTGGTTCTATAGCAGCAGAAATTAGGGACTGTGCTTCTCGTACTCTCTTCATGGCTTCCTCTATTTCTTTACTAGAGGTATCTGATTTCAGACTTGGTGAAACAAGACCAGCAGCTACATGATTCAACCTGGAACAGAACCAAGAATTGCATCTGAAATATTTAAAAATGTACAACAGCATTTCAAATAAACACATGTTCCTATCTTCATTTTAGTAAGATACTCCTTGAAAAAAAGGGGGGGGAACTCCACAATTTTGATAAAATTATATGTAATATATATATATAGTATAGTAAGCTTTGGATATTTACAATGGCACCTGCATTTTAAAAGACTCAGAGATATGTGGAATAAGAAAAAAAATCTATTTAATTTTGCTCAACATCCATGAACTTTCTATACACATTTTGGCAAATGTTAGTACATGGGAATATGCTGATGCTAAAGATTTTTGATTAACAGAATCTTCCTTAATATGATTTAAAAACTTTCTAAATCATGATTTAAAAACTTTCTAAATCATAATTTTGTTGGGGAAGATAATTACTTTTAAGCTTGCAGATGGGGAGAAACTGAGGCAGAAGCCAATGGCACACCAAAATTACTTACGAAATTCCTGAATAGAAAGGCTAAAGATACACCTTAAGGGTTTATAAAAGTAAAAAAATACTGTAGACACCAAGTTGAGGCTGGTAGTTATTTGTGGGTAGAGTGGGAAATGTAAACAAGAATGAGTACACAGGGAGTTTTTAGAAACTGTATTAGTGTTTGGTTTTTTTTGCAGTAGGCGGGCCTCTCACTGTTGTGGCCTCTCCCATTGCGGAGCACAGGCTCCGGACACGCAGGCTCAGCGGCCATGGCTCATGGGCCCAGCCGCTCCGCGGCATGTGGGATCCTCCCAGACCGGGGCACGAACCAGTGTCCCCTGCATTGGCAGGCAGACTCTCAACCACTGCACCACCAGGGAAGCCCCTAAAAACTGTGTTAGTGATATTTTTATAAGCAGGGTGGTAGACACTTGGATTTTATCTGGTAATTTTTAAGAAAAAAATGCCACTAACTACTATAATCAAATGAGTCTGTCCTGCCTCCCCCACATGCTCTCCCACTTACTGACAGTGACTTTCACCAAGTTAAGAAGAAGAAGCATTAAGCTCAGATTTGATATACTAAGAAATTACCAATGAAAATATCTCATGAATTTGTGATATATCAAGTAGGAAATGTAAGTTACAGCATGAAGAAAACTTTTCAAAGTCCCTAAAAAGATGTTGACTATTATTATGTGACATGTATTACTCCTTTACTCTGGGCTAGTGTTTCCCTCACTTCTGTCTTCCTCTTATTCATCCCCTAGGGCAGTGGTCCCCAACCTTCCTGGCCCCAGGGACCAGTTCTGTGGAAGACAATTTTTCCATGGACGGACAGGGGTATGTGTGTGTGGGGGGATGGTCCAGGCGAGTGATGGGGAGCAGCAGATGAAGCTTCACTCGCTCACCTGCCACTCACCTCCTGCTGTGCGGCCCGGTTCCTAACAGGCTGCTGTGGACCGGTATGGGCCGCAGCCTGGGGGTTGGGGACCCTTGCCCTAGGGCTTAGCCTCTCTGATCTTTGAACTAAGTTCTCCTCCTTGTAATAAGTTCCCATAGCACCTCTGTACTTCCTTTAGTTGGATGCACATGCTTTACTATAGTTAAATAGTGTCTCCCTTTCTGAGTATAGTAGTAGTCAGTGTAATTTTTTAAATGAATCAACTAAAGACAACACTCAGCTCTTTACTTGTCATCCTGGTTTAACCTATTTACAATGATTTTCAAAGACCAATAATTATTCCAAAACAAAACCCTTTATAGATGGGCTTACCTCTGGATTTTTTCTCCTTGTTTCTAGAAAACAGGATTACATATTGCATGCTTTGAGAAAACTTTCTTTTAGCTATCAAAAATAAAATACCTCTTCTCTAGATATTAGTATATCTCTATCACCAATGGAAACAGAAGAAAAAAATCCTTACTTGGGATCAACAGTACTCATAAGTTTCAGCAACTGATCTGCTGCAAGAGACTGGAAAAACAAAAAAATAGCAATGAGAACACACAGAACAATAAATGATTACTATTTTAATTTTTTTAGTATGTTGAAATGTCCTAGAACAATCTGGCAAACCTACAGAAACTAACATATCCCAAGCACAACAATGACCAATAGAAATATAATGCCAGCCAAATATGTCATATTAAGTTTTCTAGTCACAACATTAAAAAAGTAAACAGGTGACATTAGTGACTGTAGTACTGGATACCCAGAGCTGCTTTATCAGGTAAATAATGAAATTATGAAGCTGAACAGTCCAGATTTTACAGAATAATGACCTCCTCCTTATTTTAAGACTTTCTAAGGGAAAGTAACATTTTAAGGAAACATGTAAAACAAAACTCAATGTGCTTAGTCAGTATAATAATCAAAAGAATTCCATAAAGGACTTCAGGAAAAAGTTTAGCCAAATCGCAATGAGGGAAAACAAAAATTTCCAAGTGAGTAGATGACAAGAGAATAAATTATGAACACACATTCCTATCATTTCATGACTTTATTTTGACTTCATAACATATTGATGTGGTGTTGGCTTCCTGTGAAACTCATCTACTTTGAACTTTATCAAATGAGAAATTCTTTGATGGGCAAGGGGCCAATAATGCAGTGACCTTTTAAATCTCTCATTAACAAGTTTACATAAGAAAAAATTACTACAATATATAAGTCAGTTAACTCCTGTTCTTGAAATGCAAAGTAACATTTAATGAAGTAATTTTTTTAATTACAAAAATGAGTTCAGAGTTGAAGGGTATTAAGTTATACCTGAGAGTTCAAGTTTGCTCCAGGAAGCCCAAGTGCAGCAAGGGCAGGATCAAGAGTAGGAGCTCCCAAAGCAGCCAATGGAACAGCGCCAATCTGTGAAATTTCAAATTTTATTTATTTAAAATCTTGTTTCTGTTTCTTATACTGTGGGGGTTGGGGGAGTGCGTCAATTTTTATTTCCTCTAAAGGCCAGATAATAACTAGTTTAAGTCTGTAGGCTGTGCGGACTCCAGTGCAACTACTTAACTATGCCGTTGTAGATCAAAAACAGTCAGAGACAATACATAAATAAGTGGCCATAATTGTGTTCCAATAAAAATTAACAGATAATGGGGGTCTGGCCCAAGAGCTATAGCTTGCCTACCCCTGCTATAACATGATGGCCTCATTTTTCACTCATCACAGCACATTTATCTCTAAAATCAGAATTTAGAAAAAATGCAAAGATTTTCACACATTCTTGTGCCATTTATAAATATTTACTGCTTCTTAGCTCCAAATCCATTGTTTGTTGTCCTACTGCGTGATACTGAAGGCAGCACCCTTATAAGCATTTCTCCTTTGACAGCTGGCACGATGTTAAGCTTTACTTTTAGGGGGAGCTGGAAATACCTTTAGGGGGAGCTGGAAGGGCACTGACTGTGGAAGGGATTCTTTATAGTTCTTTTGTCTCCTTTCTGATTCTTACTGCAGTGCCACATGGGACACTCAGTGGCCTTCACCTCAGTGAGTTTCAGTGCCATCCTCTTAGGCAGCTTCCTAGCAAGTTCCGTGGTACTCCAGAGAACTTTCTACTGTATCTAACTTTTTGAAGGAGGTCTGAATCTTAGCCTTGAGGGGGAAGATGCGCCCCCTCACCTACATGTGTTTCTTTCTTGTGTTTTCTTCCTTAGCTTAGAAGTAGAGGTTGCTTCCTATACCTGCGATTCTGGTACTCATTAGAGTTCCCTTAGTAATCTCCTGTTACTAATTAGTAATTCCTTATACTAAAACTTTTCTCCTTCGAATTACGGTATGGTTCTGTCTCCTGCCTGACATAATTCTGATTAGTCAGTTTAATGCACACAAACCAAGCAAAATCTTATAACTTTGGAGGCCGTTGACCTTCTCTACAAGCACTGTGCTGAAATTTCTCCTAGTTTCATTATTATTTAGTAAAAATAAGTTACCAAACTTCCTGCACTGTAACTGTTTACTGAGTTAAAACACTGTTAATACAGTTGATCCTTGAACAACATGGGGGCTAGGGGTGCTGACTCCTCATGCAGTCGAAAATACACCTGTAACTTTACAGTGAGCCCTCCATATCTGCTGGTCCACATACTTGGATCATGCAATACTATAATATGTATTAGTAGAAAAAAATCCTTATATTTATATATATATATATATATATATATATATATAAATGGACCAAACAGTTCAAACTCATGTTGTTCGAGGTTCAACTGTACTATTATAAAAATGGTTTAGTTAATACACAATTTTGTACATCAAAGGCATCTACAAATTACCCAGATCTTTGAATTCATCTTTATTTTAAGCCACCTACTTAACTTAAAGCCCAAGAGCAAGATAACAGCGCATGAAGAAAAAAAAAAAAGTCTGAACTTCACCTTAATTTTCTTTTGTAGTTCAAATGAACATACTATTTTAAACAACATGTGTAACAGAAATCTTATGCCTCCTGACTTACGGGCTATTTTGAGAGCCAGTGACAAAACGATACAAGATATTTACAATTCTCAGAATGTTCTTAAAACGCAAACTACCACTTTAATATTTTTGATTACAATACAATACTACAGCCTTCTACAATGCTCTGACCACGTGATAACAGTATACGAACCAGAATCACAACAGCACTCAAAAAGCACAAATATATTTCCATTCTTTAAGAATTCAACAGAACTAATACCTGGGTAAGTGGGTTAGGAGTAGGCAGGAGTCCACCACCAGGCAGAAGACCTGCCACTGCGTTAGCTGGTGCCAACAGAGACAAAGCCTTAGTCTCATCAGGAATAACTCCTGCAGAGAAACATCCATGCATTAGAACACACTCTTTTGCAAGACAGAAAACACACAAAAACACCCAGAAAATGTCTCCCTGATACACCACCTGAGTTTGTTGAAAGTATTTATGTTCGCTAAAATATAAAGCTTGATTTCTATGATTATTTATCATTAATTTTATGTCAGAATGAAACTTCAATGTGTGAAAATCTGTATCCTTTTTCTCTACAAATGGTTAAGTTTCTAGAGTAAAAAAAAAATAGCACAATACACACTACTTTTTTGTTAACACTGCCAAGATTTCATCACCTGTACTCGATTTTTAAGTCATGAACCAAACGTAAGCAAGCACAGTCGGTTCTCCAGGGGTGTGCTCTCAACTTTCAAAAGCTGTTTTATGAACAACGACTCGTGTCGGCTGCTTCACTATAAAGCACACAGAAAAATCAAGATACACAAGACAAAAAAAGTTTGATTTAGGGGTTAATAATATGGTACAGTTACTATGATTTTCTTTTACACCTACCATACAAATTTTGTAAAAATTAAGAGAAGAAAAGTATGTAAAGGAAATATTCTGTTGGAATCAAGCGTAGGGCTTTTGCTGACTCATGAAAATGAATGTTTCTGAAGGTCTCTGAATACACACAGGATGTGTGTGTGGGAGTGAGTGAGAGAGAAAGAGAGAGAGAATAAGTAAAACAACATGGCACATTCCTTACCTGTATAGTAAAATGCCTTATGTTCCAACATGTGCCATGCTAACCATACCAAAAATGCTGCTACATAGTGTCAGTTGAAAAGCTAGCTTAGCCAAACTCCTAAAGCCAAAAACAACATGTATGTCTGTTTTTAAAGCCTAATCTGTGTATTCAGATAAAATCTAAGGGCCCTAAGACAAATATTTATGTAGACAATTTAAATTCTATCCAACAGCAAAAGCCCTATACAGATGGATTAATCTGTTAATGTGCCCAAGCCCCCAAAATGAGAGTTCAATAATACAATTAAACTACATATTTGCAAATACCAGTAGTATTTCTGTAATACATATTAAGAAACTGCATCTCATCATAAAACATACAATATGTACAGGGCACTTAAGAGAAACTGGATAAGCTGCAGAAGAAAACTGTTGGGTGGTATTTTCAGCAGGGCCTGGTATATAGTTCAGGCTGAACCAGGGAAAAGAACTGTAAAACACAACAACAAAAAAGAAAAACCACTGTTAAATAAAGGTAATGGTTCCTTCCACCTAAACTGAGAAGTGCCGATAATATAAACAAATGTATACTACACAGCACTGTTATCTTGCTTGTGTCAGAGCTGTCATCAATTTAGATACCAAGAGTTATGGAGGGGGGAGGGGGGGAGAAGATCATTTAGATATAGGGCATTAATGCATCATTATTAACAAACCTACAAAGATTATGGGATAATTTTGCATGCAAAATTATGTCTCAAGAGGATAATATTAAGTATCAACATCTTACTAAAATTAGTGCATTTGCAACATTTCTGGCAAACTAAAATCCTCTTGAATTTATTGTGAGACACCTGATAGAAGATCTGCATCCATTAAAAAAAAAGTCATGCATCTGATCCTCTGATTAAAAAAAGACTATTTAAAAATAAAACTACAATTTAAAAATAGCAATGAGGCCCCTCACCAGTTAATTTTCATGCGTCAAGAGTATTTTTTTTTACTGCTGCTTTGATAGAACCATGAAATACTGCATGAATGTGTAGAAACGAAAGAAAAAGAAACAGACAAAAGAAACAAACATTAACCAAGGAACCTAAATAATCCCCAAATCCATTACTATTAAGAGTTCCTTCCAAATCCAGCTATCTCAGTTTTACCAGTTAAGACTATTCCTTACCGTAGACTTTGTGTCTATTGTTCTAAAACACTGACCAAGAACCAACACCAAAGCTTAAGAGCTAAAACCAGGGTGAATGGTGACAAAGGGATTGAGTACATCAGATATTTAGTGGACATAACATTAATACAGCATACCATACCAAAAATTACAGTAATACACTAATAGATTCTGGAACTAAATATTTCTGTAATTCTATATATGTACTCTCTAAATATTTCACTTTCAAAACAGATCCAGAAAAATTATTATGGTCTAAAAATATTTATGAAAGCCAGTTATATGATATACTGTATTATGTTCAGGGCTTGGGAACTATAATACTTAGCCAATAAGAATTCTTTAAATTAAAAGGCTAACTAATGTTTTGTAAATTACTCACATGATTTGACCCTTGTTCCAAAAGCTATGTTCTACATTTTACTTATCCTAAATTTGAATTCTGTAAATTTTCTCTTGGTGATAAGTCTTATCCTACAACAGGCACACTGATATAAAAGAAAATGCTTAATCAAAACATACTAACTCATAAGTTTATCAGCATATATATATTTTAAAACCTTAGAATTGGGCTCATACACTTTAATATCATGGACATAGATTTACTGTTATTATATAGCATGCCTTAACCCAACTATGAATGCAATTTAATTTCTTTAGAAAACCACAGAGGCAATTTTTCTAAGTTTTAAGGACTAGACATTTCACAACTTTTACAAGGAATGGTGTAAATGTTCACATCGGTATTCAAAGATCTAAGATAGCATCTAAAGTTAACAATATCAAGATTCTGCTTCCACTGACCAGTTCACTAAGGAAAGGGGAAAGCATTTATATCCTGGTCAGCATATATGTTAATAAAATCCAGTAGTTGTAACATATTTCAGTGACTTCTTTGACTCAAATTTATAGTTACCAAAAAGCAAATAAAGTAGCAGTACATTGGGAACAAACTAATATATGTCTTAGAAAATTTTACAAAATGGAATTAATAGAGTGCTGTCTTGTCACAGTGGCTTTTTTAGATCCAAAAACCCTGCTCATTATTTTTCTGCCAAATTACTTTAACAGCCTAAAATGTAAAAAGAGAGAAAAATGTAGTTAACAAATGGTTACACCAGGAAAACACCTGGGGGACTTGAGTGCTTGCTGGCCTTTAGTTAATGTCTAGAATCCCCTGTAGCTGCAGAGGACCCACTGTTTTTCAGTCATCTGGAAGAGTTTTGCATTTGCCTTCTCCACTACAAAAATCACACACACAAATAACAGAGAGAAGAATTTATTATTTAGAGATATTCTAGAAAATATAGCAAGAATGAACAAGAAAATCTGGCATAAAAACAAAACACCCAGTGCCCATCTGGCACCTAAGCTATAGGAAATCTTGAACTTTCATAAAAACCAAAATCATTGCGACCCTTGGTATACTGAAATTCAATGTGGGATATATTTTTTAAAGTTATCAGTGAGAAGAATCACTAAGAGGAATCACTAAGGAATAAAACCAACCTGGTCACATTTATTCAAAACAGAAACAACATCATGCATTTATTTGAAGGTTTCTGTGTAAATGTGCATGGCGTGAACTGTTCACCTTCAGGACATTTTCATAAAACAACATTAAATTAACTAAGTAGATATTAGGGATATGGTTTTAATGAACTTAAAAATACTTTAAAATAATGCAAAAGGTTAAATATCTTATAAAAACAGACCTGATTTTGAGTTTTTAAGTTAAAAAGAAAGCCTTCAAGTAAAAATATGGACCACAGTATAACAAGGGTTTCAAAATGTTAATAGCTTAGATTTTTAACATGCTACTAATGCTCACTCTAAAACTACACTGAGGTAGATGGTCATCATAGGATGCCCACATAGGTAGTTAAACAAAGCACAAACCTTCTGCATATGGTACGACTATCAAAGCTCTGTCAACGAATACAGTGTTTGTCAGATGCTGTGCCACAACTGCTGAGTCCGGATCATGGAACTTAACAAAGCAGACTCGGGATGAGACTGGCAAAGGCGAATCACTAAAAAATAAACAGATAACATAAAAGAAGAGAAAAATATCAGCTAAAACAGAAATGAATGATTCACAAATGACACTTGCATTCCAAAAGTAAAAGAGGCAGATAAAAATACATAACTGCACACATATTAGTTAACCAGTTCAAAAATACATGACATTTCCAATAAAGTACTACCCACAGAACTGACCGTAGCAAACTGCACCTAGACAAAAACAATCACTGTTTAAATTTACAATGCATCAAGTTACAAACAGCTTGAAACTATAAAGTCTCAGAGTTTGAACAGGTCACAGAAATGTCAACATTTATTTCATAATAACAATACCAGCCATTTAAAAATACAGGTAACAAATTAGTTTTGGCTTAGAAAACTTTTCATTACAGCTAACTTTTCAGAGTTAAAAACAAAACTTTTTCATTATGGCTAACTTTTCAGAGTTAAAAACAAAACCATTCCATTTTAGGGACATACGAATATTGTGGTAAAGTACACCTATTTGACAATGAGTTTTCTTGATCTGCTACTAAATGCTCTGTCCTCCTGAACCTACAGCATATTAAAACTCCCAGGCATTATAAATAGTTAAGGCTCTCCCACTAGAGCACTTTCACAGAGAAAAAGAAAATTAAGCACACATGGGAATAATACTACACCCCGCCCCCCAATTAGGCAAAATTTCAGTAAGCAAAGTGTCACTCCCCTCGGCAATTGCGTTCTTATATAAAACAAAAACAAGTTGCTACAGTGCAAGCAATGGTAGCTTAAAGATAAGATTAGAAAAAGAGCAGAGTTTTTGCTGTTTTTTAAAAATATAAGATGGTTAAATTTCAGCCACTAAACTCTCTGTGAAAGGGAAAGATTAAATAAACAAAGGCAGGGGTTGCCTTAACACCAAACCAAAAGCTATTTGAAAATCAATACCGTAAGGCAGTAGTAATCATGTCATCCCTGGTTTATATTAGAATCACGGCGGGAGTTGGGGGGGGGGTTGCGGAACTACAATTACATCAAGATCTCTGATGAATGAAGAACTGAGTGCTGCCTTCTTTAATTCTCCCTGACAATTTTAATATGCACCCAGGGTTCAAAGCAAAGCTGTCAATGTATGTATCACAGATATCAAAATGGACTTAAGCCATCTTGTTACAGAAGTTTACTGCAAAATGTTTTTGAAAGGATACAATGTTTTTTCAGTGTAAAGCATCACTGGTCTAAATTAACAATGTTGCACCCAGTATACTGAAAAGAATGCTGTTTCATTAGTTTTAGTACTAAAGCTATATAGCTCTTCGTATTTCTTCCCTGACATCCACATTCTTACCACTAAATTAAAAAGCTCTTTAAACGCTATCATTTTATGTTCTTAACATCTAACACAATGCCTTGGCAGGTAGTGAGCACTTAAATTTCTTAAAAAGTGACCTCTACCATTTCTTTGATACCATCTATTGTCGTTTAACTAAAAGAAAAAGATAATGACTATCAAATATTAGGTTTTTAAAGAATATAAACATAACACTTCTTTTAAAAAAATTAGGGGGCTTCCCTGGTGGCGCAGTGGTTAAAAATCCACCTGCCAATGCAGGGGACACGGGTTCAAGCCCTGATCCAGGGAAGATCCCACATGGCACAGAGCAACTAAGCCTGTGTGCCACAACTGCTGAGCCTGTGCTCTAGAGCCCGTGAGTCATAACTACTGAAGCTTGGGCGCCTAGAGCCCGTGTTCCGCAACAAGAGAAGCCACCGCAATGAGAAGCCTGTGCACTGCAACAAAGAGTAGCCCCCGCTCGCCGCAACTAGAGAAGGCCCGTGCGCAGCAACAGAGACCCAACACAGCCAAAAAATAAAATTTTTTTTTAAAAAATAGGAAAGTATGCCTACATTCTCCCAATGTATTTCTATTTACTTGGCGATCTTAAATAATTCACATTTTTTCTACCCACTCATGTCTGTGCAATATTAGTTGGCTATATCAAACCTGTAAGTGGTGGTGAAGTAAAGATAAAATACAAACAATTTAAATAACACGGAAAAGAGAGTCACAGTAAGACAACTCAGAAGGACAAATAATTAATTTCTCTCCACTTTAAATGGTCTTGTTTAAAACCATTGCTATTTGGTCCCACAAGTATACTGTCATACTTTCTCAGTTAAAATTAATAAAAGAGATGCTAAGATAAAGAATTGATACTGGAAATTAATTTTCATACCCTAGAATTTTGTGCAAGTACCACTGCTACAAATAAGACTGTCTTTACTCCTTATCTTGAAAAATTAATATAGAAGAGGCAGTGCAGCTGAAAAGAACTGAGGAGCAAGACTGGTGGTGATATTGTCTCTACTTTCTTAAGAGTGACCTCTAAGGGTTTTTTCAGAATCTTCTGGGATGCACACATAAAATTCAGATTACTCTTCTCCATCTCAAGCCCACTGAATCTGAGAATCCCTTTTTTTTACGGGAAGGCTCTGATTCTTAACAAGATCCGCAGCTTATACTCGTGCCTGCTAAAGTAGAACTGCTGGTTTGGGTCAGATGTTCTTTCAACCCCCAACTTAATACTGAGCTAACCATTTCTGAGCAGAGAATTTTGAGCTTATAAACAATGCATCTCCTAAACCCTGCAAAACAGCAAGTGTGTGGCAAAGCTAACAACTCTGTTGACCTCATATGCCCTTTCCATCATGTGCTCTTACTCAGTTCTAAAGAAATACAGTAAATTGCTGCATTTATTTAAAAAAATTTTAAAGGTAAACTATGTTCTTTCCCTTACCTAACTATACTAAGTTACTTATATGATCATTAAAGTATCTCTTTTTGGTCGCTGAAAAGTTAGTAATGAATTTATCTGCAGTGTTATAAGTAGCCTTCAGTTACTGCATAACTGGCATATGCATCTCAAGGATCATTACCTGATAAGGACCCCTGTTACATTCTCCACTCTGAAATCCCACTAAAATCAAACATTTGAAGAATACCTACCAGGCGTAAAAGAATGATTCCACTCACAAGTTGTTTGGCTAAATCAAGGAAATTCTGATCAAATGGCAAAAAAGAATCAAAACATTGGGGTTTGAATAATAGTTCTGACACTAGTAGAGGGGCTTGCGTATATAGAACCTATGTGAATTTCAGTTCACTCATTTGTAAAACGGTAAAATACCTTCTTATTCTGAATATGAAAGGACTGAGCAAGATAAAATAGGAAAGCATTTAGCATACAAAAGACAAACCATGTTGAATTTTCAATATGCATTTTAAGAAAAACCAGAATCAAAGTAACCTTTTCTTTTAAAAAGGAAGAATGAGGGAACACTGACATGCTTTCAGATAGCTGTAGGTAGGGCTATCATACTGAAGAGAGGAATAGAATACTATTTCCTGTGAAGACTGTATTATCACTGGGTGAAATTATAAGCCAGCAATTTCTGGCTTAAAGGAACCAAGATATAGATGGTTCAATAATGAAACAAAGGGAGACACCTTCTTGAGGAGGTTGTCAGTGAAATGTCTGGCATAATCCCAGATCCCAGGAATTTTCCCCCCAAACAGGCATGTAGAACTGAAATTAGTTTCAGCAGGTATGTGTTGGGGCTCAGTCATGTAAGTTCTTTAAAAATGCCCCTAGAGGGCTTCCCTGGTGGCGCAGTGGTTGAGAGTCCGCCTGCCGATGCAGGGAACGCGGGTTCATGCCCTGGTCCAGGAAGATCCCACATGCCGGGGAGCGGCTGGGCCCGTGAGCCATGGCCGCTGAGCCTGAGCGTCCGGAGCCTGTGCTCCGCAGCGGGAGAGGCCACAGCAGTGAGAGGCCCGCGTACCGCAAAAAAAAAAAAAAAATTAAAAAAATTAAAAAAATAAATGCCCCAGAGTGATGTTGATGACCCCAAGGGATCTCATTCTAGAAGAAGGGGGGAAGTCAAACTTCTAAGTTGGTGAATGGTGCTACACAGAAAAAGCAGTTAAATGAATAGAGAAGGCAGGGAGCAGGGGTATTGTATTTTTATATAGTGTGATTAGGTGACATTTGAGCAACAAAAGAAAGCATGTCCGTCACGGGCATATCTAGGATAAGAGTTCCAGGTGGATAAGAATACCTTTTGGGAGAAATACACACATACCCATTAAAAGAAAAAAAAAAAAATCAAACACCAAATTTGTTTACAATCAATAGAATTTTAAGTGATCCGAGTTAATTCAATCTTATTCTACAAATAAGAGTAAATTTTTGGAGTATTTTTGGAATGATGAACCCCTTTTAGACTGCTAGGGATTCCATAGCACATTATCCCCAGCAAACTGTTGAAAACTGTAGTGAGCTTTAAAGAAATTGTCAATAAAGTATTTCCAAATTGTGCAGGTCAGATTAGCTACTGAGGCTTAAATTAGTTTAAAAAACAACAAAAACAACAAAGTTAAAATGAACAAAAGCATCTACATTCACACTATTCAAACTGGAAAGGCCACTAGCAGTGTAACATTCACTATATTGTTACCTTATGCATTTTCAGAAGAGAAAATGATCTGTATGTGGGAGCATATATGAAGGAGTCAAAGAGAAAAAGTGTGTCAATATTTATCTATTCCTCCCAATACAGGGGAAAGAATCCTCTTAATGCATAGCACCCCAGATCATGTTACCTGGTGCACAAAACTCTCCTGGTTATAATGGAACCACTCCTTTGACTACAAATCAAAAGCCAGACTCTGTTCCATCATGACTCCCTCTAAGATATGGACCATGTGTTAGGTAAAAGATCCAGTAAACTTCCCACACTTCTTTGTCATCTTTTTATAAAAGTATCATAAAAAGAACACTTTCGAAATAAAAGCATTTTACAGTCAGCACCTATAAAGAAGTTCTTAATGACCTGCTGGACCAGAAATAATTTTTTCATAAATAAATCCAGTATCTCACATACTTTGAGAAACAACATGATTACAATCAAGTCATCGATAATAATCAGATGTGTCACTTTTATTTTCTGCCATTTTACTGTTTATTAATTTCACTAATAATTTAACAAAGGGTATGTTGTGAGAAGATAACAGCAAAACATCTATAAGTTTCTATTATGAAAGCTATTTGTCCTTCATTGTCAAAGCAAATTTCTGTTCAAAATAACTGTAACAAAAACATGTTTGTTCCCAGACTTCTACACTTCATGTAAATTACTCTGAAATCTCCCTCCACATGTATATTCCCTCAAAATTAAAGACAACACAACACTTGCAAACAATAATCATCTGAAAATACTTCAAGTAGAAAGTGATGAAATACAGTAATACTTAAATACCGCAGTATGATCAACTTCCATTAATTATTTGAGAAGTGTACAGAGGTTAACGATTTATTACATCCACAACGGTGGCTTCCTTGAGGATTCCAATTTCCTGTTTAGAACTTAAGTGACATCATAAAACTCTTAAGGTACAGCGGGTACTGAGTACCCACTGACAGTAAAATCTGAATTTTCACTTTTCCCAAAGAGCACTGGACTGTTTTATTATTTCAAATTTTTGCTCTAATATTTATCACATTTTGTCATAGCTTAATTTTTTTCTTTACAATTACTGCACTCATTCAATACTTTTGTGATACAAATAAGAAATGACAGTAGGATAAAAACAAAAACCACATACCCCAAATTAAAAAGTTTAACATTCTACAGAATTCCTTCTGAAGAACAATTCTGAAATATAAATATGTACATTATTTAAACAAAGGAAAACCCAAGGTTTCAGCTATAACTCATTCTCTCATTTTAAAAACTACTCAGGCTCACTGAATTAACTGTCTGTCCAAACGAGTATTAACTCTGAATTATGTTCACTGGGTCAGAATCACTGAACAATATTTAGCATTAAGTGAACAACAGCCTATAAAGTTCAATATCAAATTAACAGAGATGAATATTTTTGTTACTTTCCAAAGAATTCAAACATTTGTTTTTTATAAAGAAATTAACCTATATACAAAATACATCCAGTGGGCAGTTTGTCTTGATTTAAGTGCCCAAAGAACGACCACGCTGGCACAATTTAAGGAAAAAGAAAAAAAAAAGATTAGAAGCGTCTCCTAATCCCCCAAAACCCCGGCCCTGCCTCTCTGCATTATTAATAGGCCTAATGCACAGATTGCTTGCATAAGTAAACGCAATAGCCAACCTCAACTAAAGCAGACCAGCCCAGGGAAGCATGAACAAGGGCCTGCAGGAAATGCTGTGCGTTAGGCCCAGGATGAGGAGGAGTTAGCAAAAACCGTGATGGTGGACGATACTCACTCAGGCGGGAAGAGGCGCAGTTCGTCGATCTTCCCTAGGAAACCGAAGAGGGTCCGCATCTGCTCAGAGCTAGCGCTCGGGGAGACATTAGTCACCTGGATTACCTCGGTGCCGCCGCCTCCGCCGCCGCCGCCGCCGCCCCCCGGCCCGCCGCTGGGGCCCGGGCCCGCAGTGCTGGGGACGATGGTAGTGTTGCTCATGGCGCTACTCGCGTACTCGCTCCTGCTTTAACACATCAAACACACAACAAACAGTGAGAGGGAGGGGGAAGAGGAACCGGTTCGCCGGAGAGGGGACAGGACGGTGTCCGAAGCCGCTGCTGCCGTCGCCGCCGTTTCTCCGCCCCGCCGGTCGCCGCGGGGAACGAAGAGGCCGCGCGAGCTCGACACCACGAGAAAACAAACGGCCTCCCCCACCTCGTTCCAACCACCTTACTCTCGGCCCGAGCTCCCCACAATGCCTTGCGGCGCAAGGGCGCGTCACCCTCGGCTCCGCCCCGTGCCGGCCCAGCAAGCCTCACTCACAGCAGGAGAAACTCGAGGGCCCGCGGTCTCGTGAAAGGAGTCATCTCCATCCCTCTCTGCTCCCTTTTTTTTTTAAAGACAAGAAAAGTGGAAGGCGTTAACTTTTTTTTTTTAAAGCAAGCCTCCACTCCCCGGCAAAAAACTGCATGCACACTTTAGCAACTATTCTTATTAAAAATGCCCACGATATTTATTTCTTTGTACAGAGTATCTTCTACAGATCTGTCCAGTTACTAATGAAATTTACACCCTAGCTATCAAGATTTTCCTCCCTACCACTATAAAATTTTCTAAATCTTTACACACACCTTTGTAACACTGAATTTGTGACGAATTTGCTTTCCCACTAAAATCTTAAAATATATTTTAATGTTACACTCACTAGTGCTTTATAAGCTAATTTCACAAATTCACTCTTTTACACTTGATCTTAGTCAAAAGGCCTAGAAGCGATACAAATTCATTTTAAAGAACATTTTACAGTACCTAAATATGTACAAGTATGTGATCTAAAATTTCTACAGAAAAACCTGCTTTACATGCATATTCTTGCTTAAAATAATTTTGAAGCTTTTGATCATAAAAAGATCCTTGCCTAATTTTTCAACCTCATGTGAATTATTCTCCCACTTTCATCCAGTGTTATCCAATGACTTGCAGTTCCCAAACCTGACAAAATCTTTTATTTCAGTGCCTTTACACAAATTATTAATGACCTCCCTCATTTTATCTAACTGCTATCCCCCATAGGGCCTTCCTTGCCTCACTGACACAACTGCAAGCAGAGTTAGGGTTTCCTTCTCGCCACTCAACAACAGAGGTACATATATTTGTTATACTGACATGTCCCCCACAAAGCTCTGAGTTTTCTGGGTCAGTTTAGGACCTAGCACAATGTCTGTCACATAGTCAATGCCCAATAAATGTGCTGAACACATGCACAAATATGTCTTAATGACTGTCATTTATTCTAAGACAACTGTTAAAAAATTTACTTGATCCTAAATATTTCTGGAGGCCAAAATCTGAGGACGTATACAATATTTTCTTTAGTAAATACTTCTATGGAATAATGCAACTGAGAGTGTAATTTGTTAGAGATTAGAAACTAAAGTTACTGAGAGCCAATTGGCTAGGTTTTCTTACTAGTTACGTCATTTCTGCTAGTTCTCATACAAAGGGATGGGTAGGTTGAATATACACCTAGCAAAATTACAAATTACAATTAACTGCATGTCATTCATAAATGTGTACCTGTGAATATAAAAGATGCCAGATAATTAATTTTCTTATTTTGAATCAGACATATGTCACTGTCAAATACAGATTCTTAACAGTTTGATAAAGTTAATTAGTATATCAGTACCCACAAAATGAAGGCCTCCACAGTAGCCCAGCCCACGTAACAAATCTAAACCTAAGTCAGCCAGCACTTACAGGAAACACCTGTCAAGGAAACCTAACAGCAAATCGCAATCTTCCAACTCAGTTTTAGCTAGATTACCGTGCCCTAGAATATAGGACCTGCTAGCCTTATGAAGAAATTCTCCACCTCTTGGCCAATGCTTCTTCTAATTCTTTATAAAACTCCCTCTTGCCCAAAATCCCTTGTGAAGAGTGCTCCATGCTTGCCAGGCACTGTACTCTCCCAATCCATGGATTGTTTTCCTTTGAATAAATGGCATCAAACATCTTACTAAATTGTTTCAGTTTTGTCACTTGATACGTTTAACTCTTATTAGAAGTGGCTATGATGTTCTATGACAAAAGGGCAAATAATACAGGGGCAGGGTTCATGCCTGTCTTTTTTTTTTTTTAATGTTAACATCTTTTTATTCTCTGTGGTGGATACACAGAAATCTTTTCTATTATTCCACACTTTTCTGTATGTTTGACATATTACATAATTAAAATTACAAATTCAAGCCAAAGAAAAACATAGTTCTGTGATAAGATAAATCTTTTAAGTCCTCAGAAACCAGGTTATACATAAAAACTTACTGAACACACAAATAGATGGTGCTTCCATATGGAGAAACAGTGGCAAAAAAAAAATCGTTCTAATGAGGATTTCTGAATATTTTACTTTCAAATCATCTAGCAGCTAAAAAAAAATACTGGACTTACAGCCAGAAGACTGGCTTAAAATAAAATACTACCTTGTTATTAATTAAGTGTGATTTGAGAAAATTTCACTTCACTTCTAAGAACCTACTTCAGTCAAAAGCTGAGTGAGGAGCTGAATCATAATTTTGAAGATCCTTTTAGGTCTAATAAATAGATTAAATAACTAGGTACCTACCTTGTGTTATTATTGTCTGTTTCCCATAGAAATGAAATAGCTAAAGGCAAATAACTAATATATGAAAGCAAATAAATGTATCCAATCTATACTAGTATTAAATCACTTTAGGTTTATTTAGGCTCCCAATTGAACAAGACTATAAAAAGTACAGAACCTGGACACAAGTATCATGCCTGTCTTATTTACTTTAACCCCAGTATCATGAAAATGTTAAAAAAAAAAAAGCCTCACAAATTCCTTCAAATATTATTATGCCCCTGCTATGTTTCAGGATTTTCCTAGCCCCTAGAAATACAGCAGAGAAAAAAGATAGGCAATGTTCTGATCTCATGAAACGCCAGGTTCGGTATGGCAAACTCTCAATACAAAAACAAAGACGTAAGGGAGTAATGTGCTGTGATGAAAATAAACCAGGATAGGAAATGGGGGAGAAGGTGTTATCTGAGCTGAAACTTTATTAAGAGGAGGAAGCAAAGCAATCCAAGCAGAGGAAATAGCCAATTAGAAAGGTACTCAGGGTGAGAATAAGTTTGAAGCTTTCAAGGAAAGTAGGAAGACCATTTTCTTTGTTGATTAAAAGCTTTACAGTTTATATTTCAGAGAGAGACTTATAAGAAAATCCTGTATCATGTGGAAAGTGAAGTGAAAGAAGCATGCACAGGGAAGAGCCACCTGCTTATTTTTGGGAGTGGGTTTGGGAAGGCTTCCAGTTATATTTGAATGAAAATTATTACCAATCTCACTAATGGTTGATGCTATTTCCAAAGCAAAAAGTAACCTGTCATTTTGGCCTCTTTAGTCATATTATGGCCTATTAGTCATGTTTGGCCTATACATGCATATTATAGTGCATAATTTCTGATAGGCTTTTGAAATATGAAAAATAAGATTCCCGATAGTAGTGCCCTATTGCTCACAGGTGGGGAACTGCTACTACCACCACACTTCTAAGAAAAATTTAAAGAGGTGCTTGATATTGGAAAGAAAGTCTCTCAAAGAATATTAGAGAATACTACTTTATGCAAATCCTCAAAACAGTACCAATCCTATCAGTTATAATGAACAAGCTTTAGTTCTTTCCAGTATCAAGGTTCTAAAAGATCTCACGTATAAAAGAATGAAACTACACCCCTATCTTATACCACTCACAAAAATTAATTTGAAATGGACTAAAGACTTAAATGTAACACCTGAAACAATAAAACTCCTAGAAGAAAACATAGGAAAAACGTTCCCTGATGTAGGACTTGGGAACGATATTTTGAAAGTCGAAAGCATAAGCAACAAAATTAAAAATAAACAAGTGGGACTACATCAAACTAAAAAGCTTCTGTACAGCAAAGAAAACCATCAACAAAATGAAAAGACAACCTATGGAATAGGAGAAAATATGTACAAACCATATATCTGATAAGGGGTTAATAACTAAAATATACAGGGAACTCCAAAACACCTCACATCTGTTTGAATGACTAGCATTAAAAAGGCTAGAGATAACAAAAGTTGAGGAGGACGTGGAGAAAAGGGAACCCTTGGGCACTACTGGTAGGAATGTAAATTGGTGCAGCCACTATGGAAACAGAAACACCATGTTGAGATGTCTGTATCCCCATGTTCATAGCAGCATTATATACAATAGCCAAGACATGGAAAGTGTCCATCGATGGATGAATAAAGAAGTTATATCTAAAAAACAAAGAAACAAACAAAACTAAACTCACAGAAAAAGAGATCAGATATGTGGTTATCAGAGGTGGGGGTGAAGGGAGGGAGAATGAGAAGAAGGTGTTCAAGTGGTACAAACTTCCAGTTATAAGATAAATAAGTACTTGTGATATAATGTATGACATAAGTATACTTAACAATGCTGGATGATATATATGAAAGTTTCTGAGAGAATAAATTCTAAGCATTCTCATCACAAGGAAATAGGTTTTTTTTCTTTTTCTTTTATTTTCTATCTATATGTGATGATGGATATTAACTAATTTTGTTGTAATCATTTCAAGATATAGGTAATTAAAATTGTGATGCTGTACACTTAAAACTTATACAGTGCTGTATGTCAATTATATCTCAATAAAACTGGGAAAAAGAACAATTGCAATAAAGATATTTCTAAGGAAAAGAAAAAGACCTCATGTATTTAAATGGAAATTCTTTAATTAAAAGATAGAATAGCCACAGGTATGTACAATAACTCTACCCACTGGACACCATGTTCCCAGTTGGGTAAGTCAACTTACCTGTTACTGTTAGCCACCTTTGTTCACACTACTGGAAAAGATTGTAGAGTCCTCTACATCAGGGGTTCCCAATCCCCTGGCCACACGGCTACGGGTTCATGGCCTCTTAGGAACCAGGTCGCACAGCAGGAGGTGAGCAGCAGGCAAGGGAGCGAAGCTTCATCTGTATTTACAGCCGCTCCCCGTTGTTTGTTGTTCGCATCACCACCTGAGCCCCGTCTCCTGTCAGATCAGCAACGGCATTAGATTCTCATAGGAGTGCAAACCCTACTGTGAACTGCGCATGCGAAGGATCTAGGTTGCATGTTCCTTATGAGAATCTAATGCCTGATGATCTGAGGTGGAGCTGAGGCAGTGATGCTAGCACTGGGGAGTGGCTGCAAATACAGATTATCATTAGCAGAGAGGTTTGACTGCACAGAGACCATAATAAGTCAATTGCTTGCATACTCATATCAAAACCCTATCAGTCAGTGGCAAGTGACAATTAAGCTGCATCTTACAGAGTAGACTGGACATAAGCAACACACTTCAGGTGTCACTGTCTCCCACTACCCCCAGATGGGACCACCTAGTTGCAGGAAAACAAGCTCAGGGGTCCTGAGCTCAGGGGTCCTGATTCTGCATTATGGTGAGTTGTATAATTATTTCCTTATATATTACAATGTAATAATAATAAAGTGTACAATAAATGTAGTGTGCTTGAATCATCCCGAAACCACCCCTCCCCCCCCACCCCCCAACCCCTGGTGTGTGGAAAAATTGTCTTCCATGAAACCGGTCCCTGATGCCAAAAAGGTTGGGGACCGCTGCCGTAAATTGACATAATTTTGCAAATCTGCACAAGCAACAGGTCTTTTACCAAATTAGTTGTTAAGCAGCTCTTTCCCTCTACCAAATATACTCTTTGAGGACAGGGAAGGCAATGTATTCATCTCTGTGTTTCTGATATCCAACAATATTTTACTGGAACAAAGTAAGCATTTGACAAAAACTTACTTACTGAGTATCATCTGTGTGCTAGAAGCTTTACAAATGCCTTACACAATCTACTCAACAAAGGCTTGGTGAATGAAGGCAGGAATGCATTTGTTAGATTTACAAGGAAGTTTGGTTGAGAAACTCTCAAAGTATTTGGCTATACATTTTCCCCCCATAGCTATAGAAAGCAGTAAGAAAAACATGGGAAATAAATCACTGCTTACAAACCATAACTTAAAAAAAACAAACTTACCTGCAGATCTGTTTTGTTTTTCTACTTCTACAAATTAGGTAATTGTATTTCTCTTCTATTTCTATTAATTGGATGATTCTATAATGATTAGTATCTACTTCAAAATCATAATTATAAATCCCACACTCCCTTTTCTGCTCCATCTAAAACGAAGGGGAGAGACTAAAGGATAAGTCAGCATTAGGGGGCTAATGGACAGAATGATGGACAGACACACACCAGAACAGAAAAAGTCTACTTACTTCCAAATACTTGTTTTGTTAACTTATATTGTCTGTCAATAGCAGAAATTCTATATCTACATTTTAAAATTGACAGCACAGGGTCTGTGAACACCTTGAAACTGTGGGCAAAAATCTGTATTTTTCATTTTATTTTTCAAAGTTTGTTTTTATGATTAACATAGAGAGAAAAGGAGTTAGAGCATTAGGATACTATTGCCTAAAGCCACATGCACAGTACTCTCAGCTGTGGTCCATACAACCACAATCAATTTATTTGTAACAGATTTATTGGCGTTTGGATTGAATAGGGTCAACAGAAATATTTGGAGGGGAAAGCTCCAGGTACTGACTACTCACTACCTATCCTCTATGTTATATGAGAATTTTTTACTCTCAACTGAGAAAAGGCCATTTGAGGGACTGCTTCATAATCTTAAAAAAAAAGTGAAAAAAAAATCCAGTACTTATATGTATCTTTATTCTAAGTAAATAGTTTCAAGCATTTTAATACTAGAGAGTTTTCCCTGATCAAGGAATTAGACATCTGTACAATTTGAGCTCTTTTTCCCCTTACGCTATAAAATTAACTTTCTCATCATGAAGGAAAATTATTTCTAAAGAGTCTTATGAAACTGGTAAAACCGAAAGTGTACTCAACTCAGTAATTTGAGGATCTACATTAACTGAATGCTTTTAAAATGTGCTTTAATCCTCACAACACTTAAAAGGTGCTACAGTGATTAAGAATGCAGGCCTAGAGTCAAACCAAAGGGGCTCTGCCACAATTAAGGTATTTGCAATCTTTGGCTCATTACTTTGTGCTTCAATTTCCTCATTTGAACAATGAGGATAATAATAATTTCCAACTCACTGGGTTCTTTTCTGGATGAAGTGAGAATACAAATGCTTAGAAAACATAAATATCAACTACTATTATTATCCCTAATCTACAATTTAAAAACTTTCAGTTTGAAAAATGTTTACCTCAACTGTGTTCCACTTTATACCATCACTCTATTTTAGGCTAGTATCTTGGACTATTACTACTTCATCATTTACATGAAAGATATGAATCAAGAGTTAATTTATACAGTGAGAGGAGTTTCTTAAGATCCCACATTTTAATATAGGCTTTTGGTGGCATATATTTTTTTAAAAAGATTATAAAATAATAAATGCAAAATGTAAAATATTAAAACTATATGTGTAAAAAAGTAGAAGTCCCTCATTCCCATTCCCCATGCATGTTCTCAACTACTGTTAACAGGCAATGTGAACCTCAATTTCCTTACGTGAAAAATGGAGATAATGATACCACTTAAAGTTTTTAAGATTAGAAACATTATGGATATGAAACACCTAGCACAGTGCCCAAGACATAGGTACTCAACAAATGCTTTATACCATTACAAGAAAGTCTGTGTTCCACTTCCTCTTCTCTTCAACAGGTGAATAATAACAATAATACTTCTGGTCTAACCTTAGAGCATTACCGTCAAATGTGAAAATACTTCGTAAGTGGTAGTAAACATGTGAAGTATACTATTATTAGATGCTCTTTCTCCTTTAAGAGGCTGCTGCAATGGAAACATGATGACAGATTTCAGATTTTCATATTCATTTTGTTCCTAAAGCAGCACTTTACCAATAGCACGTGTAGATAGATGACAGCTAAACAAAACATTCCTTTTTTGATAAAACACAATGCTTCATGGAAAACTCTTGCTAGGAAGGCTTCAATTACTTTTCCATATTTTTAGAGCAAGATTGCTATTCTAATTTTCAAAAGACAAACAACTCCACATATGCTTGATCAATCTTAAAAGTACTGTGAAAAAAAAAAAAGTACTGTGACATGGGTTGGAGCAACAGACTATCAAATAACCAAAGCACCGATTAAAAAAAAAAGCAAAATATTAGTAAATACACAAAACAATCTGAATTTTTGATACACGCTAAAGCGAAAGGCCACAATGCTTTTTTCCTTCAATTTCCATCTCAGCCACTTTTAACTATGAACTGCAGTTAGTTTCAAGCCACAATTAGCTCATGGTGAAGTCTAAAGCACGTGGAGACACTGATCAAATAATTATTTTGAAGGAAGGAAGAGATAGTGGAAAGGTAACTTTTTAGGAAACGAGGAATCAAAAGAGAAGCAAAAAGGTCAGGAGCTCTATAATGGAAAAATATCAAAGCTTTATTAACGGCAGATAAATTTAGTGATGAGTGCAAAACATGTATCTCTACAAAGATGAAGAGCAAAAGCTCTGGGTTCACAGATTTGCACTGTGGAGACCAAGTATTTAAATGTTCACTAGTATTTCAACCCCCCCAATAATAGTACCCAAATCACCTAAGTATATGTAACTGTGATATTTTAAAGGATGGAAAAAAAAAATGATGTAGAAAAAAAGTAGTGGACACTCTTGAAGGTATTTTGAAAGTTAAGCTAATATTTTTCTTAATTGCGAGTATAAATACTCCACCTCCAAATTTAACAAATTTTTAAATAAAAATCTATCAATTGTGAATGTCAACAAACTATCAAATTATTACTATTTCCCCCGTATCAACTTCAGTTGGTACTAAGAATAAAGTCTCAGGGGCCATATCTTGTCTCATTAAAACTGTTGGGGACGTTTGCTTATACAGAACTTTTACCATGTATAATTATTTAATGTCTCTTTTTGAAGTATTGAGCAAATGGAGTTGCAAGCCAAATCCATTTGAATAAAAATGTTGGCAGCGGTGATATAAAGTCAAATTTTAAAATAGTGGATTTTGATTAAAATGATTTTTCTTTAAACAGATTTATTTGGTACTGGTTTTGTATCTGTTAACACAAAGAAAGGATAGTATTATGAAGTACATTCTCAGATTTGGTGCCCTAATTTTATCTCTGTATAACTTTACTACTTTAAACAAATTCATAAAACCTATACAATTGATGTTAAAATTAAGACTTGAAATCACATAACACATTAATCTTGGAAAAACGATCAAGAAAACAGCTATTAAATGTTAGAAGTAAGAATCACTAGGGATAATGGGAAATATTTTCAGCTGATTTTAGAAAAAGAAATAATACCATAAGTGCTTTTTATTTAGTGACATAAGCGACTGCTTTATAACCACCACCTGTGTTTTAGCTTTTTTTAACAGACTATAAACAAACAAAAAAACTAAAAGTAATTAAGATAAAAAAACTTTAAAAAAAACTACTTCTTCCACTTCATGTGAAAAACATTAGCAAAGTAAAAGCCTTTTTGTAAGAGGAAAGTAAAAATATTTTCCTAAAGCTAGTGGACTGTAATCCTTTTACACTGAAAGTAGAGAGAAACAGAAGACAACATTTATATCAAATATTAAACCTCCTAGAGCAAGCTCACTGCTTCCTAATTCAAAAGTAAGAAAGGGAAGCACAGGGAACATACAAAGGATGTACAAATGAATAATCTAAAATAAAATGCACCGTCTCCAGAAAAAATTACCACACAAAGTTCCAATGACAACAAAATACAATTCAAGCCACATTTGAAACTATGAATAAATAGGCAAAATATGTACTACCTTCAAGGAAACAGCATGTTTTCTACTGACTACTTTTAAGTTGGCAGTTATAAGCCTAAATGGAAATCAAATGGGCAAAATGCAATTTTCAAAGGAAACTAATGATGTGTAACAAGCACCATTAAAGTTGAATATTTAAAACACGACGAGTCCATGTGCAATATAATTTTGCTCTCAATTTTGATAATTCAAACCAACTTATTTATAGAGTAAGGACAAACACAGAAAGAAAACTTTGAATAATAAGCATATAAGAATGTAAAAAATTCAACTCAAAGAATACTTAATAAGCAATATATGTTAGGTCCAACAGCTCCAGTCAATAATGACAGTGTTAAAAAGTAGAATGTTCTCTCAATAAATAACGTTAGCATAAAACAGCAGTTCTCACAGATAAGGCAACGTTCTGAAAGGTGAACATTATACTGATTCAGTATAGGCTAAATCTAAATCTCCTATTTTACAGAAAAAGAAAACTTCCTAGAGATGTCTGCAATCAAATTCACTTTGCTCCTGATGACATTAAAAAAAATTGTGCTCAAAAATTTGCACAAATTAATACCATTTTCCTTTGCCACAATTTCTCAATTTGCCTCAATAAATTCATCTTACCAATTGTAGCTTTCAATTTTGAAAATATTTAACATGTAGCAATGTTCATAATAACACAGCCATGTTTTAAAATGTCTTATTAAATTTTAATGGTAGTGATAAGCTGCTCTATCTTACTTTGATAAGTCATACTTTCTGTTATGAAACAGAACAGCATTCTTTGGCCGATACAATTCTTAGGGTCAATGTATTTTTGGTTTCTTCACTTTCTGTTTTCATTTAGCAAATCTAGAAGAGTGAAACCTTCCATACTTTAATAAAATGAATATAATAAACAGTAGCTAGGCAAATTCTGTTACAAATGGCAGCTATGCAGTAGTCTCCAGCCCCTACACAGGAGATATCCGTTTCATATTATTTTAATAATCCATCTTTTTTTTAAAATAAACAAATACTTCAGCTTCAATGCTCATGTTGAAAAAGGTTCGGATCTTTTGTTTTAATGCATTCTTTCGAAAGTAATACAATGAATATACAGTGTTAATTCCCACGAATATAACTATATATAATTACACTTTCTCATAAAGAAGCTCAATTAAGTTGATAAGCTTTCAGTTTGCATGAGTTTGAGATGAAACATGATTTTCCTGATTGCATGAGGTAATAATTTTCACCCTCACTTGTTCAATCTGCACTTGCTACAGAGGTACAATACACAGTGTAATACAGATATATACTTGTAAAATTTTTATACATGTCAGTTTGTTATCTATTGAAGTTTACCACAAGAGTGCAGTCACTTGGATTTTTCAGAATTACTCTGCCATTAATCAGGACATGCTTCTCTTATACAAAATGCAACAATGTTTCAACATAATACTATAATTAAATGTCAATAATGAAATATTTAACTTCAAGTAGAAGCACAATAAATCAAAAAACTGTATCTTCCTTATAATTAAAAAAAATTGAACTAAAGAAGAATCTATTGTAGGGGGAGAGGTGGCTACTGTAAAATTTTACACTTGAGTAAATAATCCTCCAAAGGTAGGCTGCTACATCCTACAAAAGAGAAAAAGGGTTTTCTCTAGTAAATAATTACCTCCTAAAACATAATTGAAGTCTCCCTAAAAATGGTTCGAAGACAAATGTTGAAAATGGTGAAATAAAAGCCACTAGGGAAATCATAATGATTAATAAGAAAGGTTTTAGAGAGAGAGATCCATCTAGGTTCAAAGGCCTGGTCATACCACTTATAGAAACTTACGACTTTTGGCAAGTTTCTTAATCCTTTTTAGCCTTAATTTCTTCACCTGTAAAATTGATCCTTGTGCTAAATAAGAGATAGTAAAAGAGGTATTATCAGCACTGAGCCTGATACTTAGGGCCCAATAAGGTAACTATAATGATTATTGTCAAGACAAACTTGGGTCGGGGGTGTTTATTAGCGACCTTGCAAAAACTGCTATGTTCCTTGCTTTAAAACCCACTCTGTTTGATAGTGTAATTACTGGTAGTTTTCTGCTGTTCACTTTCAATGCAAAGGACTCCATAGAATTAAGAAGAAAAATAATCGAGGGGGTCAGGGTTTAGAAACCTAATTTTACGGCTGGCAAGAACGTGGACTCAGGCAAAACCGTGTGCGCTGCAGAATTTGTTAGCTGGCCGTCATATTACCTTTTAATTACCCTAATGATCCCCAGCCGAGCTGATGGGGAGTTAAAAGGATATCTCCAGGGGAAGGCTTTTTAAAACAAAATTACTTTAGGCAAAACAAAAGTCTAGCACCCAGGACAATACTAAAGAGGATGAGTTATTAATTACTTATTGAATGACTCACTAAAGCTGTATATTTCAGGCAGAAACTAACTGTCTAAGATATACGACTTACTGCACAAAATTTTCATTTTCCATTCTGAACTGGATGGAATCCGTTTCCTCACCAAGCTCTCAATATTTAAAACTTCATCTTTGCTTAATTATTTCAAAAAACCCGAATGAGATAGGAAATGATTAACCCTACATTAATGAAAAAGGAGTGAGCTTTAAAAGCTGTCAAGTAAACTGTCTAAAGTTACACAGTTTGTAAGCTACAGAAGGACCTGGGATTCGAACTCGTAGCTCTCGGGCTCCGAAATCTAAGCTTTTCTCGCTACACTCAAGCTTGCGCTTCCACTTGGCTTCCCTAAACCGTCCGGTAGAGAGAACGTTCATTATGAAGCTTTTTTTTTCTTTTTTCTTTTTTTGTGTTTCCTTCTCTGTTGCCAACCCTTCCATTTCACACTACCTCCTATGTTGGGCTACGAATTCCATACAACAACAATCGAGGTGCACTAAGGCTAGGAGTCGGAGTATAGACCCAAAGAACAGAAATTGGTTTTACTTCCTACGCGGAATGGAGGTCTGGCGCCAGCACCAAAAGCGACAAACAGGCAGGGGTCCAGAGAGGCTGCAGACCGCGCCCAGGTCTCAAGTTTTAGTCAAGGCCCACGTTCCGGCCAGGCGAGGGGAGCAGAGAAGGTTATCCTTTCTTGACACCCTCGCCGCCGCGGGAGCACAGAAGAGTAGGTTGGAGTCTCAGTAATAGTGCCCACAATAAATTCAAACCCGCTCTTCAGCCCGTTAAACGCACTTACTTGAGCGAAGTAATTTCCAAGACACAAGGCCGGCACCGGCAACGGGAAGGGCCCCTCGGTCCTCCTGCCCCAGACGCTGGCGGTGACGACAGCCGAGCCGCGCCGCCGAAAGCGAAGGCCCAGCGCACGGAGCGCGCGCTCCCGACAGGGGCTGGGCGGCTCCGCGGCGCCACCTTTAAGCGTCACTGGTGGGGCTCTGCTTCTGAACACCCGGGTTCGAACATGTCGCGGCTGAAGGGAGTAGCTGGGCGGGATCCCCGAGCGGGGTTCCGAGCTGAGAGGAGAGACCGCGGTGCCTCCGTACCCCAGGGGCTATTAAAGGCGGCGAGGAAGAGCGGGCAGTTAAACCTGTCGGGCCGCAACCTCAGTGAAGGTAAGATCCAGAGGTACGACCCGATTGTGCGACCTCGCAGAAAGCACTTGCCCCACGTAGCCTCCCTTTCCTCTGGCCTGGGTTTGGCCGCCTTTTGCCCAGGCTCCTAGCCAGGATCCCGGTGCTCGAATTCAGGCACTCATAACATTTCCACTGGTTCGGTCAGCTCGTTCGGTTCCTCCTTTCGCTCCAGGAGTGTCTGGTGCAGGGAATGTGCTGGGAATACGGTCAAAATTTAAACGGGTTGCTTTCTGGGATTCCTGCATTCTATGGAATAACAACATAATGTTTGACTAAATTAGCTATCAAGTGATGGGCACATGCTTTGTTTCTTTGGTCCTCTGTTCCTCCTCTTAATTTAATCACTTAGGGCAGTTATCAGCGCTAAAATTCTGTATTTTATCTGCTCCTTTGTGAACTAAGTGAATGTCACTGTTCTCTATCAAGACCATTTTCTGTGTGCAACTGGACAGGAGGAAATACAAGGAATAATGAACATTATCCTAAATTGAAGATCAAGATGGATGCCATACTGAGTGAATTTGGGGCCATCCTGAAAATCTGGTAAAGATAAAAAGCACAAATCTGGACACCATGAACGAATAATAGCCAGATGCTCTTCTGATTTTCTGTTGTATACGGGAGGGAGTGGGAAGTGGGGAGAGAGAGATTATGGCATTCCTCCTGTTTTCCTCTACTTATATTTAGGTTTAAGGCTACCTGGGATTAAAAGCTTCCATTTCCTTGTAATGATTGCTTTTTTTATTGTGCCATGTATAGAGTTGACCATGCAAGCAAATACTTGCTGAATGAATGAAAGGGTATATGACAAAATCTCTGCTCTACCTAGAAAAGCTTTTAATCAATGGGGACATTAGTATTCTAAAACTACAGATGTGCATATACACTTGCTTTTTCCAAAGCCTGGAACTTTCTACATGATACCTGACTAGGGTTCACTCTGCTTCCTGTAGGACTCTGCTCAGATAGGCCCTTCCTAACTACCCTATCTAAATACCATTGCTAACGTGTATTCTCTGTTTTTTAATAGCATTTATTACTATCAGAATTTATATTATATATTTGTTTATTGTCTTCTATCCTCTGCTAGAGTATTAGTTGTATGTGGTCAAGAAGCTTTGTTTTATTAATTGTTGTGTCCCTAACACTCAAAATAGTGCTTAGTACATAGTAGATTCTTATTAAACATTTGTGGAAGGAATAAGTAAATGAATGAGTACTCCCAAATACTAAGTGTGTGCTGGAATGTACTTATTGATTGGATCCAGATGGTTTAGTCTATTAAAGTTTCAGGGAGCAAATGAATTTTGACTCCTAGCTTCATGATGACATGGATCAGGGCTGTTTAGGTCATTATTGTATAAACAGAGCCTAACATAATATCTGGCACATACTAGGTACTCAGCAAATTATGTTGAAGGTACAATATTTCATAGGAGACAAAAGATGTAAATGGGAGAGGCACATGGTATCTATAGCTCATATATAAAAAAGGAATTCTTGTTATCATAATATAAAAGGTTTTTCTTTATCTAGTTGTAGCCTTCAACTTCCTCTCTTGTCTTTCAGCCTTTGATATCCAAACTGCGGTAATTCTGAACTATTTGTAGTCCAGTATGGGGCCATGCTTCTTATTTCCATATCTTTGCTCATGTAACTTTGAGATGCTTAATCTCCCGGTGTTTTATTTTCTCATTTATAATGTGATAGTAGGAATAGGACCTACTAAGGTTTAAATGAGATAATACCCATAAAAGGCCTGGTACATAAAAAGTACATGGTAAAAATTGGCCATTGCTATTATTATTGCAATAGCCTCCTAAATGGTTTCCTGAATTTCTTGTTTTAAATCTCACCCTCTAAATCAGTGCCATTACCAAGAATTATCTTTCCAAAACAAAGATCTTACTATGTCATTCACATTTAATGACTCCCAGTAGCCCACAAGATTCAGCATAAAGTTCTTAGTACAACAAACAAAAAAAGTCTTTTGAAATCTTGCCCCTAAGCGTCTACAATAAAGCCTCCTGTCTCTTTTCGGAATCCTATACTTTAACAACAACGACAATAGCAAATCGTTTTTCACCCGAACAACCATACTTTAAGGTTTTTTTAGAACAGTTTTAGGATTCCAGAAAGTTGAACAGACAGTACAGAGAGTTCTCGTATACCCTCTCTCCCCAGCTCATAGTTTCCCCTATTATTAGCATCTTGCATTATGTAGTACATTTGTCACAATTGGTCAGCCAATATTGATATATCATTATTAAAGTCCATTATTTACATACTGTTCACTCTTAGTCTTATACAGTTCTATGAGTTTTGACAAATGCATGATGTCATGTATCTACCATTCCAGTATCATATAGAATATTTTCACTGCCCTAAAAATCACCTGAGCCCTACCTGTTTATTCCTTACCCTGCTTCTCCAGAAGCCCTGGCAGCCACTCATCTTTTTTTTTTTTTTAATAAATTTATTTATTTATTTATTTTTGAGTGTGTTGGGTCTTCGATGCTGCACGCGGGCTTTCTCTAGTTGTGGAGAGCGGGGGATACTCTTCGTTGTGATGTGAGGGCTTCTGATCGCAGTGGCTTCTCTTGTTGTGGAGCATAGGCTCTAGGTGCGTGGGCTTCAGTAGTTGTGGCTCGCAGGCTCTATAGCTGAGGCTCAGTAGTTGTGGTGCATGGGCTTAGTTGCTCCGCGGCATGTGGGCTCTTCCTGGGCAGGGCTCGAACCCGTATCCCCTGCATTGGCAGGCGGATTCTTAACCACTGCGCCACCAGGGAAGTCCCAGCCCCTCATCTTTTTACTCTTTCTATGGTTTTGCCTTTTCCAACACGTCATATAATTGGAATCATACAGTATGTAGCTTTTTCAGACTGCCCTTTTTCACTAAGTAATGTGCATTTAGGGTTCCTCCATGTCTTTCCATGGCTTGATAGTTCATTTCATTTAACACTGAATGATATTCTATGGTACGGATGTACCATTTTATTTATCCATTCACCTTTCGAAGGACATTTTGGTTGCTTCCAGTTTTTGGCAATTATGACTGAAGCTGCTGTTTGTGTTCAGGTTTTTGCGTGGACATAAATTTTCAATTCATTTGGGTAAAAACCTAGGAGTGCCTTTGTTTTGATTTTTGGAGCTTTCTGGATTTTTTTTTCCTTGAATATTTTTGGTCTGCTGTTGGTTGAATATGCACATGCGGAACCCAAGGATACAGAGGGCGGATTGTATACTCCAGGTCTTTCTTTCGTCCTTTATATTTATATGATTATATAAATGTATTTGTAAAGTGCAGTCATGTCCATTGTTTCTAAATTGGAAAAATAGAACCTAGCCTTTAATTTTGCTGTATATAACAAAAAGCAGTTAAAATTCTGTTGATTCTTTTTTCTTAAGAGCAAATGTGGATTTTTATTTTGAAAGAAATCATAATACATTTTTTAAAAATTTAAAGCTAACAAAAAATTTAAAGCTAACGAATAACAAAAACATTCCAATTTTCAGAAAGAACAATATATATTTTTTACTAACTACCTAACAGCTATATACAGTGAATGATTTCTATAATGCTTTATTTCCTACATTTTTTTACATCTTTATTGGAGTATAATTGCTTTACAATGGTGTATTAGTTTCTGCTTTATAACAAAGTGAATCAGTTATACATATACATATGTTCCGATATCCCTTCCCTCTTGCGTCTCCCTCCCTCCCACCCTCACTATCCCACCCCTCTAGGTGGTCACAAAGCACCGAGCTGATCTCCCTGTGCTATGCGGCTGCTTCCCACTAGCTATCTATTTTATGTTTAGTAGTCTATATACGTCCATGTCACTCTCTCGCTTTGTCACAGCTTACCCTTCTCCTTCCCCATATCCTCAAGTCCATTCTCTACTAGGTCTGTGTCTTTATTCCTGTCTTACCCCTAGGTTCTTCGTGACTTTTTTTTTTCTTAAATTCCATATATATGTGTTAATATACGGTATTTGTCTTTCTCTTTCTGACTTACTTCACTCTGTATGACAGACTGTAGGTCCATCCACCTCATTACAAATAGCTCAATTTCGTTTCTTTTTATGGCTGAGTAATATTCGATTGTATATATGTGCCACATCTTCTTTATCCATTCATCCAATGATGGACACTTAGGTTGTTTCCATCTCCGGCCTATTGTAAATAGAGCTATTGTAAATAGAGCTGCAATGAACATTTTGGTACATGACTCTTTTTGAATTATGGTTTTCTCAGGGTATATGCCCAGTAGTGGGATTGCTGGGTCATATGGTAGTTCTATTTGTAGTTTTTTAAGGAACCTCAATACTGTTCTCCATAGTGGCTGTACCAATTCACATTCCCACCAGCAGTGCAAGAGTGTTCCCTTTTCTCCACACCCTCTCCAGCATTTATTGTTTCTAGATTTTTTGATGATGGCCATTCTGACCGGTGGGAGATGATATCTCATTGTAGTTTTGATTTGCATTTCTCTAATGATTAATGATGTTGAGCATTCTTTCATGTGTTTGTTGGCAATCTGTATATCTTCTTTGGAGAAATGTCTGTTTAGGTCTTCTGCCCATTTTTGGATTGGGTTGTTTGTTTTTTGGTTATTGAGCTGCATGTGCTGCTTATAAATTTTGGAGATTAATCCTTTGTCAGTTGCTTCATTTGCAAATATTTTCTCCCATTCTGAGGGTTGTCTTTTGGTCTTGTTTATGGTTTCCTTTGCTGTGCAAAAGCTTTGAAGTTTCATTAGGTCCCATTTGTTTATTTTTGTTTTTATTTCCATTTCTCTAGGAGGTGGGTCAAAAAGGATCTTGCTGTGATTTATGTCATACAGTGTTCTGCCTATGTTTTCCTCTAAGAGTTTGATAGTTTCTGGCCTTACATTTAGGTCTTTAATCCATTTTGATCTTATTTTTGTGTATGGTGTTAGGGAATGATCTAATCTCATTCTTTTACATGTATCTGTCCAGTTTTCCCAGCACCACTTATTGAAGAGGCTGTCCTTTCTCCACTGTACATTCCTGCCTCCTTAATCAAAGATAAGGTGACCATATGTGTGTGGGTTTATCTCTGGGCTTTCTGTCCTGTTCCATTGATCTATCATTCTGGTTTTATGCCAGTACCATACTGTCTTGATTACTGTAGCTTTGTAGTATAGTCTGAAGTCAGGGAGCCTGATTCCTCCATCTCTGTTTTTCGTTCTCAAGATTGCTTTGGCTATTCGGGGTCTTTTGTGTTTCCATACAAATTGTGAAATTTTTTGTTCTAGTTCTGTGAAAAATGCCAGTGGTAGTTTGATAAGGGAGTGCATTGAATCTGTAGATTGCTTCGGATAGTAGAGTCATTTTCACAATGTTGATTCTTCCAATCCAAGAACATGGTATATCTTTCCATCTGTTCGTATCATCTTTAATTTCCTTCATCAGTGTCTTATAATGTTCTGCATACAGGTCTTTTGTCTCCTTAGGTAGGTTTATTCCTAGATATTTTATTCTTTTTGTTGCAATGGTAAATGGGAGTGTTTTCTTGATTTCACTTTCAGATTTTTCCTCATTAGTATATAGGAATGCCGGAGATTTCTGTGCATTAATTTTGTATCCTGCTACTTTACCAAATTCATTGATTAGCTCTAGTAGTTTTCTGGTAGCATCTTTAGGATTCTCTATGTATAGTATCATGTCATCTTCAAACAGTGACAGCTTTACTTCTACTTTTCCGATTTGGATTCCTTTTATTTCCTTTCCTTCTCTGATTGCTGTGGCTAAAATTTCCAAAACTATGTTGAATAAAAGTGGTGAGAGTGGGCAACCTTGTCTTGTTCCTGATCTTAGTGGAAATGGTTTCAGTTTTTCACCATTGAGGACGATGTTGGCTGTGGGTTTGTCATATATGACCTTTATTATGTTGAGGAGAGTTCCCTCTATGCCTACTTTCTGCAGGGTTTTTATCATAAAAGGGTGTTGAATTTTGTCGAAAGCTTTCTCTGCATCTATTGAGATGATCATATGGTTTTTCTCCTTCAATTTGTTAATATGGTGTATCACGTTGATTGATTTGTGTATATTGAAGAATCCTTGCATTCCTGGAATAAACCCCACTTGATCATGGGGTATGATCCTTTTAGTGTGCTGTTGGATTCTGTTTGCTAGTATTTTGTTGAAGATTTTTGCATCTATGTTCATCAGTGATATTGGCCTGTAGTTTTCTTTCTTTGTGACATCCTTGTCTGGTTTTGGTATCAGGGTGATGGTGGCCTCGTAGAATGAGTTTGGGAGTGTTCCTCCCTCTGCTCTGTTTTGGAAGAGTTTGAGAAGGGTAGGTGTTAGCTCTTTCTAAATGTTTGATAGAATTTGCCTGTGAAGCCATCTGGTCCTGGGCTTTTGTTTGTTGGAAGATTTTTAATCACAGTTTCAATTTCAGTGCTTGTGAATGGTCTGTTCATATTTTCTGTTTCCTCCTGATTCAGTCTTGGCAGGTTGTGCATTTCTAAGCATTTGTCCATTTCTTCTAGGTTGTCCATTTTATGGCATAGAGTTGCTTGTAGTAGTCTCTCATGATCTTTTGTATTTCTGCAGTGTCAGTTGTTACTTCTCCTTTTTCATTTCTAATTCTTTTTATTTGAGACTTCTCCCTTTTTTCTTGATGAGTGTGGCTAATGGTTTATCAATTTTGTTTATCTTCTCAAAGAACCGGGTTTTAGTTTTACTGATTATTGCTATCATTTCCTTCATTTCTTTTTCATTTATTTCTGATCTGATTTTTATGATTTCTTTCCTTCTGCTAACTTTGGGTTTTTGTTGTTCTTCTTTCTGTAATTGCTTTAGGTGCAAGGTTAGGTTGTTTATTCGAGATGTTTCCTGTTTCTTAAGGTAGGATTGTATTGGTATAAACTTCCCTCGTAGAACTGCTTTTGCTGCGTCTCATACGTTTTGGGTCATCATGTCTCCATTGTCATTTGTTTCTAGGTATTTTTTAATTTCCTCTTTGATTTCTTCAGTGATCACTTCATTATTAAGTAGTGTATTGTTTAGCCTCCATGTGTTTGTACTTTTTACGGATCTTTTCCTTAATTGATACTAGTCTCATAGCGTTGTGGTCGGAAAACATACTTGATACAATTTCAATTTTCTTAAATTTACCAAGGCTTGGTTTGTGACCCAAGATATGATCTATCTTGGAGAATGTTCCATGAGCACTTGAGAAAAATGTGTATTCTGTTGTTTTTGGATGGAATGTCCTATAAATATCAATTAAGTCCATCTTGTTTAATGTATCATTTAAAGCTTGTGTTTCCTTATTTATTTTCATTTTGGATGATCTGTCCATGGGTGCAAGTGGGGTGTTTAAGTCCCCTACTATGAACATGTTACTGTCGATTTCCCCTTTTATGGCTGTTAGTATTTCCCTTATGTATTGAGGTGCTCCTATGTTGGGTGCATAAGTGTTTACAATTGTTATATCTTCTTCTTGGATGAATCCCTTGATCATTATGTAGTGTCCTTCTTTGTCTCTTCTAATAGTCTTTATTTTAAAGTGTATTTTGTCTGATATGAGAATTGCTACTCCAGCTTTCTTTTGATTTCCATTTGCATGGAATATCTTTTTCCGTCCCCTTACTTTCAGTCTGTATGTGTCTCTAGGTCTCAAGTGGGTCTCTTGTAGACAGCATATATATGGGTCTTGTTTTTGTATCCATTCAGCCAATCTGTGTCTTTTGGTGGGAGTATTTAGTCCATTTACATTTAAGGTAATTATCGATATGTATGTTCCTATTACCATTTTCTTAATTGTTTTGGGTTCGTTATTGTAGGTCTTTTCCTTCTCTTGTGTTTCTTTCCTAGAGAAGTTCCTTTAGCATTTGTTGTAAAGCTGGTTTGGTGGTGCTGAACTCTCTCAGCTTTTGCTTGTCTGTAAAGGTTTTAATTTCTCCATCAAATCTGAATGAGATCCTTGCTTGGTAGAGTAATCTTGGTTGCAGGTTTTTCTGCTTCATCATTTTAAATATGTCCTGCCAGTCCCTTCTGGCTTGCAGAGTTTCTGCTGAAAGATCAGCTGTTAACATTATGGGGATTCCCTTCTGTGTTATTTGTTGTTTTTCACTTGCTGCTTTTAATATGTTTTCTTTGTATTTAATTTTTGACAGTTTGATTAGTATGTGTCTTGGTGTATTTCTCCTTGGATTTATCCTGTATGGGACTCTCTGTGCTTCCTGGACTTGATTAACTATTTCCTTTCCCATGTTAGAGAAGTTTTCAACTATAATCTCTTCAAATATTTTTTCAGTCCCTTTCTTTTTCTCTTCTTCTTCTGCAACCCCTATAATTTGAATGTTGGTGCATTTAATGTTGTCCCAGAGGTCTCTGAGACTGTCCTCAGTTCTTGTCATTCTTTTTTCTTTATTCTGACCTGCAGTAGTTATTTCCACTATTCTATCTTCCAGGTCACTTATCCGTTCTTCTGCCTCAGTTATTCTGCTATTGAACCCTTCTAGAGTATTTTTAATTTCATTCATTGTGTTGTTCATCGTTGCTTGTTTCATCTTTAGTTCTTCTAGATCCTTGTTAAATGTTTCTTGCATCTTGTCTATTCTATTTCCAAGATTTTGGATCATCTTTACTATCATTATTCTGAATTCTTTTTCAGGTAGACTGCCTATTTCCTCTTCATTTGTTAGGTCTGGTGGGTTTTTATCTTGCTCCTTCATCTGCTGTGTGTTTTTCTGTCTTCTCATTTTGCTTATCTTACTGTGTTTGGGGTCTCCTTTTTGCAGGCTGCAGGTTCGTAGTTCCGATTGTTTTTGGTGTCTGTCCCCAGTGGCTAAGGTTGGTTCAGTGGGTTGTGTAGGCTTCCTGGTGGAGGGGACTAATGCCTGTGTTCTGGTGGATGAGGCTGGATCGTGTCTTTCTGGTGGGCAGGTACACGTCTGGTGGTGTGTTTTGGGGTGTCTGTGGACTTACTATGATTTTAGGCAACCTCTCTGCTAATGGATGGGGCTGTGTTCCTGCCTTGCTAGTTGTTTGGCATAGGGTGTCCAGTACTGTAGCTTGCTGGTCGTTGAGTGAAGCTGGGTTCTGGTGTTGAGATGGAAATCTCTGGGAAATTTTCGCCGTTTGATTTGGAGCTGGGAGGTATCTTGTGGACCAGTGTCCTGAAGTTGGCTCTCCTACCTCAGAGGCACAGCACTGACTCCTGGCTGCAGCAACAAGAGCCTCAATATCATTTTCTGTTTTAAGAATGGAAAGGTAATTCAGCCCTTCCTGTAGCATGGTTGCTATAATCTGTTTTTCTTCAATCACAGCATTTAATCTGTTTACATTTAATATAATTATTGATACATTTGAGTTTAAATCTATATTATTTTATTTTCATTCTTTCCATTTTGTTACTTTTTTCTTGTTTTATTTTGGTTTAATTTTTTTTTAAATTTTTATTGGAGTATAGTTTATTTACAATGTTGTGTTAGTTTCAGGTGTACAGCAAAGTGAATCTGTTATACATATACATATATCGACTCTTATTTTAGATTTTTATCCCATATAGGCTATTACAGAGTACTGAGTAGAGTTCCCTGTGCTATGCAGTAGGTCCTTATTATTTAGTTATCTATTTTATATATAGTAGTGTGTATATGTCAATCCCAGTCTTCCAATTTATCCCTCCCCCCAAAAATTCTATTGATTCTTATTCTTAAGTGGTGGCCTCCTGAAATGGATTCTTCTTAATGAGGTCACTTGTTAGAGCTGTGAGGCATTTTACTAACTAGATGGGGTTGTTAACTGGTATCTGTACAGTGCAGATAAATATTTACCTGTAACTGAAATCTGTGTACTCTTGAGGGTTTTTAGATACGCTTTCTTTTCTAGTTCCTTTGCGAAAGAACTAGGTCCTAGTTCTTTTGTAAAAATACTATTTATTATTTTCCTCTTTATATAACCAATATGTCTACTATAGAAAAAGTAGAATCTATATACAGCATAAAAAATGAAAATAACCATCTACGGTTATCACTGTTGATATTTTGGAGGTTTTTCTTTTATAATTTTTTTTGTGTGTGTGTGTGAATATATTTAATTTACTTTCTGTTTTTTTTATTTTTAACAAATTTGGAATTGTACTGAGTTCTGCTTTTATGACTTCTATTTGTACATTTTTCAGGAACACTTGAAAAATAGAGTCATTAAAATAATCAGATAATAGTCTGTCTTATGAATATTGTGATTAATTTAAATATCCAAATATTGTTGGCAGTTTTAGAGTCATCATTCTGAGTGTCAGTTCTATAAGTTACTTAGAAAGGTATACCCAAACAAAATAACTAATAACCAACTTCAAAGAAGCACATTAGAAATATCCTGGAAATTTTAAGTGACAGGTCTTTTTATGAGCAGCAGTGTGGGAATATATTATCTTTCAACCAAAATTAATTATCTTTTGTTCAGTATAGATATTGCAGCTCTTTTTCATTGGACCAGATAAAATGAAAGTAGAATTGTAAAGGAGGTATTGATTGTTGCCTTGTGCTTGCATGACCATGGCAGAACAGTAGTATAGGAATGTTTTTGAGTGACTCAAAAACTCAATGAAAGTAAGAGGGGCCAGTGTTTGGAACAAAAGAATGCTGTAAATTCTAAAGGAAACCACACTATTGAACTGACAAGAACATTGGTAAGTGGATAATTTATTAAATAAGCCAATTAAATTAGTTTGGAAACCATATTATTTGAGAGAGAAATATGGGTGTAAGGCTATCATTCCTTATCTTGAAGAGAGCAGTTTGGTTAGTTTCTGTTTGTGGAATTAAGTAAATAGGTCTAGGGCTTCTAGGCCACAAGATGTCATGTTGTCTGTTTTAGGGTAATGAAAATTTGCCATGTTCAGTTTGTACAGTTTGTTGTGACACGACAAAAAGTGTAACACAAACCATATGTTTACTAAGATTTTAAATAACCATCCTTAAATCTGTATTAACCATGTTCTGCTTTACTATTTAGCTTAACTCTGTATTTTGACTCCTGATTGTCTTAATGGAATTTACTGTTATATTCTAAAAAGCTAATGAGAATTAACCAAACTATCCAGATTTTATAACAAATAATTCCAGAAAGAAACTACGCTTCCAGGTGAATAGATCATCAAAACAAGCTAATTCTTAAACAATTCTTAGAAATGAAAACACGATGAAAGTGCCCTTAATCCATATGTAATGGCAAAATCTGAGGTGAACATTTAATTTTTAGTATACTGAAATCCAGGGAAGTCTACTTGTTTAGATTATAAAACAAGGACCTTGATAGTTAATTGAAAATCCCATTCCTATTTCTTGATCTGTTGATATATTTCTAAATGTTAGTATTTTAACCTGTTGGGATGTGTATCCCAAGTTATCGCCAAGGCCAAAGTTTATTTAATAAATTAGTGCAAATTTAAACTTACCCCTATATTAATATCATGTTCACTCACTTGCATTTTAATATGTTTTCTTGAGTAGAAGAGAAAAAATACAGGCTGGGAAGAATGGAATTATAGTTTCAGTGAAGCTTGTCTTCACTATAAAACTGAATGTACCCTCAAGTTAATGTAATAAATTCAAGCATGTTTTTCTCTTAAAGTGATTAGTAAACATGTTTTCCTTTTCATATGTTTAACATTGTTTCACTCTTTTCTTACAGTATCCTGGACTTCAGCAAAGAAGTGTTGTCTTCATGCATTCTAAAATAACAGTGGTTCAGGTGTTCTAAACCACAAAGATATATTCCTTTGAATCAACCTAAAGCTGCAACTGAGTTAATGCCTTCCATATAACTTTTTGAGTTAATGCCTTCCATATAACTTTTTAATTTTACTTTGGGGTGTGTGTGTGTGTGTGTGTGTGTGTGTGTGTGTGTGTGTGTGTGTGTTAAACTTTAAAGATAGCCTCAAAGTGACACTATAATATTATGGTTTATCAATTTGGAATTCTTTGTTTAATGTAATGAGGCCATTGGTGGCCATACATAAACTACTGTGGAGAAAATTGGAATATTTATCAATGAGCTTTCCCGGATTCTTTACAGAGTGACTTGATCTATTGGTTTATTCTTTTAAAGTGCTCATAATTGGGTAGACAGTTTAGTAAATGGCATTTGTAAGATAAACTATTATCCGAATATTACCCTGCATCTAGCAAAAGCCTTTTTGTACTGCTGTTACTGGATTCTAGCATTTAAGTGACAGTAGGGCCCTCTCATTTAATCAACGAGGAAACTGAGGACCAGAAATACTAGGTTACTGGCCAGTTTGATTAGTTATACAGTTTAAACCAGAGCCTTAGGTCCCTGACTCTTTGGTCAGTGTATGTCCATGATGCTATACTGTGTATCATAGTTGAATATATTTACAATCTTTTAGAAGATGGTAATCAATCTAGACTAGATCTAGACTTTAATGGGTATGATTTTCTGCCTTAAGTAAACAGTTATTATTGTATACTATGCATGATCATTATATTTATGAAACTGTCCAAAGGAGTCAAAAAAATTTTTTTAATCTCATGATTTATTGCTCCTATAGTTTACTTGCTACACATTCTTTTATTCATCCATGTAAACACCATTTTAGACATGTTTTTTTATTTCTTCTCTGTTTCTTCACCTACCCACTTGTATCTTCCTCAAATTAGACAGTTCTCTGCTGTCAACCCATTTGTGACTCCCTATTTCTGTAATTAGCTGTTGTCAATGGAAGAAAGAATGAATTGCCCAAAAATACATGTAAAGAAATCTTTTTGCAGTGTTTGTTAAGGATCATGCCATCCCTTGTGGAAGTCTCTAGTCACATATGGCTATTTAAATTTTATTAACCAAAATTAAATAAAATTAAAAATCAAGTTCTTCAGTCACTTTAGCCACATTATAAGTGCTCATTGGCCATACGCAGCTAGTGGCTACCATATGAAATAGGGCAGATACAGGATATTTCCATCATTGCAGAAAGTTCTGTTGGGTAGTGCTGCTTAAGGGTATTATCTACCCTGTGAGAAACATATATATGTGTATATGTATATATATACACACATATACACACTTTATTTTTTTATTCATTCACATATATACATATGTGTACATATGCATTCATAAGATTGTCTTGATATATTACATCATCTCTATTTTAAAAAATTCTCTCTTTATCTTTAGTTATCTTTATTGGGGTATAATTTACAAACAGTATGTACATTCATTTTAAGTGTACAGTTTAATGAGTTTTGACAAATATATACAGTTGTGTAACTTCTACCAAAATCAAGATAAAGAACATTTCCAGTACTTGAAACGTTCCCCTTGCTGTCAGTCTACCCCCACTGCTAGCTCCATGGAACCAGTGGTCTGCTTTTTGTCAATATAAATTAGCCTTTTCTAGAATTTAATTCAAATAGAATTATACATTTACAATTTTTCTGTGTTAGGCTTCTTTTGCTTAGTATAATGTTTTTTGAGGGTCATCCATATTGTTTACAAAAGTAGTTCCTTTTTATTGTTGAACAGTAATAGTCCATTGTATGTATGTATTTCAGTTTGTTTATCCATTTACCTGTTGAGTTGTGTTTAGCTTTTGGCTATTATGAATAAAACTGCTTATGAGTTTTCAAGTACAGTCTTTGTGTAGACATATGTTATCATTTCTGTTGAGTTAAATACCTGAGCGTGGAATCGCTGGACATATAATAATAAGTGCATATTTAACTTTATAAGAATTCACCAAACTGTTTGTCCCTAGTAATATGAGAGATTCAGTTGCCACACATCATTACCAACACTTTGTATTGTCGTTATTTTTAACATTAGCCATTCTTGTGGTTGTGTTACAGTATCTCCTTATGGTTTTATTTACATTTCCTTGATGATTAATGATGTTGAGTATCTTTTCATCTGCTCATTCGTTTTTTGTATATCTTTTGCCAAGTGTTCAGATTTTTTGTCTATTTTTAATTGGGCTGTTTGTCTTCCTGAGTTATAAGACTTTTTATATTCTGGGGATGCAAGTCCTCAGATATATTGTATATCTATATTGGTATCTATCTAATATATTCTCCCAGTCTGTGGCTTGCCTAATTTTCTGAACAATTTCTTTAGAGAAACATAAGAGTTTTTAATTTTGATGAAGTCCAATTTATCAATTTTTTTCTTTTATGATTGTACTTTTTCTATACTGAGAAATTTTATCCATCCCAAGGCTGTGAAGATTTTCTCCCTTGCTTTCTTATAGAATTTTTATAGTTTTATCTTTTACATTTAAGTCTGTGCTCTACTTGGCATTAATTTTAGAGCATGTCACAAGGTAAAAGTTGAGGTTCATTTTTTATCTATACGAACATTTGTTTAAAAGACTATTCCTTTCTTACTAAATTATTTTGGCAACTTTGTTGAATATTAACTGACATTATTTTATTGCCTGGAATATTTTCTGAGCTCATTTTTTTTTTTTTCCCTGTTGGTCTATATGTCTGTCCTTATATAAGCTTTATGGTAAAAATTAAAATCAAGTACTGTTAAGTCCTATCGCTTTCTTCTGTTTCAAAATTGTTTAATATATTTTAGTTCTTTTGCATTTCAGTATACATTTTAGAATTAGCTTGTTAGTTTCTACAGAAATGCCTTCTGGAATTTTGATTAGGATTGTACTGAATCTATAAGTCACTTTGAGAAGTGACATCTTAAAAATATTGAGTCTTCAAGCTGTAACTTGGTATATTTCTCTACTTATCTAGACCTTCTTTAAGTTTTCACAGCAAAAAAACACATGTCTTTCATATATTTTGTATTTTCATACCATAGGTTTTGCATATGTTTGTTAAATTTAACTCTCAGTATTTCATGGTTTTAGATGTTATGTCTTGTAAATCTTTAAGCATTTAAGAATGTTTTCAGTTACTGATTGCTAATATGTAGAAACACAGTCGATTTTTGTATATTAAGCTTGAAGTCTATGACCTTTCTAAACTCATTACATTTAATTTTTTTGGTAGCTTTCTTAGGATTTTCTATATAGATCTTCATGTCTTCTAATAGAGACAGTTTTACTTCTGCCTTTTCAGTCTGAATGGCTTTTATTTATTTTTCTTGCCTTGTTGCATTAGTCAGAACTGCTAGTAAAATATTGACACAGTAAGAATGGGCATCCTCACTTTGTACCCAATTTTAGAGAGTAAGCCCTGAGTTTTTCACCATTAAGTATATTGTTAGCTGTAGATTTTTCAAAGATACCCTTTATCCGGTTGAATGAGTTCCCTTTCATACCTAGTTTTTTGAGAGTTTTTATCTTGAATGATTGTTGAATTTTGTCAGATGCTTTTTTTTTTTTTCATTCCTTGACAGTCATATTGTGTTACTCTTTTTCTGTTAATATGGTCAACTGCATTGATTCATTTTCAAATGTTAAAGTAGCCTTGCATTCCTTATATAAATCACTTGGTCATGGTGTTTAGATTTGGTTTTTGGTTTTTGGCTTTTTTTTCCCCCCCTTTTAATGTCTTTGATTTTGATATCAGAGTAGTGCTGGCTTTATAAAATGAGCTGGGAATTTTTCTTTCCTCTATTTTCTGAAACAGTCTGTAGAATCAGTATCATTTCTACTCTAAATGTCTGTAGAATTCACCAGTGAAGTCATCTGGGCCTGGAGTTTTCTTTGTGGGAATGTTTTAAATAGCAAGTTTAATTTCTTTGGTAGATACTATGTGCTTTATTGTGATTTATAAGAAATATATATATTTGGTCATTCAGATGACCAAAATATATTTCTCAGAGATATTTGGTCCATAGTTCCTGGCTCACAGCTCCCAAAACCCTTGGAATTTCCTGAATAATAAGAGCAATGGGAGCATCCTTTGTTATAATATTTGGTTTCTTGTCCTCAGTTCCCGAAAAACAAAAACAAAACCCCCAAAAAACTGCTTCAGAGCCATAAAAGTTAAATGGTGTCTTGTTAACAAGCCTTTAGTACCACAAGTGAGTTTATGTTAATGAAAGTGACTTGCAAAAAACACCTAAGGGTGGAGGCTGGTTGCCAGGAGAACTAACCACAGATAGAATCAGAACCAGAAACCCTGATTCTGGGGAGGAGAGAGGGGATAGAGGTTGAATCAATCACCAATGGCAAATGAGTTAATCAATCATGCCTATGTAATGAAGCCTCTGTAAAAACCAAAAAAGGAGAGGGTTCTGAGAGCTTCCACATTAGGGAACCAGTATGCTCCCATGTGCCATTGTGCTGGACCACGAGCTCTACAAGGATGGAAGCTCCCTTTTTCAGACCTTGCCCTATGTATCTCTTCATCTGGTTGTTGGTTTGTATCCTTTAATATTGTTCGTAATAAATCTGTCACTAGTGAGTAAATGGGTTTTCCTGAGTTCTGTGGGCCATTCTAGCAAATTAACTGAACCCAAGGAGGGAGTCGTGGGAACCTCTGATTTATAGCCAGTTGATGAGAAGTACTGGTAATAAGCTGGGCTTGTGACTGGCCTCTGAAGTGGAAGGCAGTTTTGTGGGACTGAGCCCTTTACTTGTTGAATCTGATTCTATATCCCCTAGTAGTGTCAGAGTTGAGACACCAGGAGGGTGTCTGAGAATTGATTGTATGGGGAACAATATGCACACTGGAATTGGGTCTAGGAACCCTTTCAAAAGGCTACTCAGATTTCCTATTGCTGTTGTGCTTTTTTTTTCCCCCTTTGAGGGAATTTCTCCATATCCTCTAAGTTGTTGAATGTATGGATATAAAGTTGTTCATCATATTCCCTTATACTTTTTTTAAAAAATAAATTTATTTATTTATTTTTAGGGTCTTTGTTGCTGCACGCGGGCTTTCTCTAGTTGCAGTGAGCGGGGTGGGGGGGATACTCTTCATTGTGCGCGGGCTTCTCACTGTGGTGGCTTCTCTTGTTGCGGAGCATGGATTCTAGGCACGGGCTTCAGTAGTTGTGGAACACAGGCTCATTAGTTGTGGCTCACGGGCTCAGTGTTGTAGCTCACGGGCTCTAGAGCGCAGGCTCAGTAGTTGTGCACAGGCTTAGTTGCTCCATGGCATGTGGGATCTTCCCGGACCAGGGCTCAAATCCATGTACCCTGTACTGGCAGGTGGATTCTTCACCACTGTGCCACCAGGGAAGCACCTTCCCTTATCTTCTTAACATCTGTAAGATTGGTAGTGATATTCCCACTTTCAAAGAACTGGGTATTGGTTTTATTGCTTTTTATCTGTTACCGTATTTGTTTTCGATGTCATTGATTTCTACTCTTTTTTTGTTTACTTTGGGTTTACTTTGTTCTTTTCTATCTTCCTAAGATTGTAGTTTAGATCATTGTGATATGGGATTATATATGAGCAAGATTGGCCATGAGTTGATAACTGTTAAATGTGGGCGGTGGGTACGTGGAGCATTATTTCATTATACTATTTGTTAATTTATGTATATATTTGACATATTATATAACTTTAAAAATTACATAAAGCAAATAAATCTAACTCCATAGTAAATTTTTTTCACATTTATATGCCTATTGACATTTATTTTTTACCTGGTAGTTTCTGTTTTGTGAATTGGTAAGCTACTTTTAGGATGGCTCCACTGAATTCCTCAATAATTAGGACAATATACCTTTCAGTGGTTCTTCATATTTGTGGGGAGGGAAGAAAAGTGACATGAATCTTGGTGCTATAAACTCTTGAAGAAATTGAGATATTTCACAAACAATGGGGAAAAGAATGAGCAGTAAGTCAATGTTTATGGAAAAGCAAATTGATACATATTTAATAACAGCAGTATAGTATCAACAATTATCCATCCCGTGATAGTTCCTACAAAGACAAATTTGGTTAACCAAAATATCTGAAGTAATAATGATAAAATTGTAACATTCATTTAGTGTAGTTCATGGGTAACAGATATTTTTGTTGTATACAAATTTCTTGTGTTCTCCACCTTCCTCCTTACAAAAAAAGATATTTTCCATTACATTGCCTTTTAAGTATAATCATCTTAATGTACCTATGTACGTGTAGGTGTTAAGAGAAAAATATATGCACAATGCTCTACATATTTTCTTTAGGAGTAGACTTGTGCATCTCACATAGCTTCTTCCATACATTTTTTTTTAATGTTTTGTATTGTTTTGTCTTGCCTTGTTTTTTTTTTTTTTTGTCGTTCTTATACTGGAGCTTTTTGTTGGTGACCCAAACTGGTATGGCACATTTGTAACTTGTTTTTGCTTAAGGGTAACATTGATTTTTAGTCAAATACATAAATGTACCCATTTTTATTGACTCATTTGGTGTCAGTAACTTCACATGCTAGTGCTGGGCTGATGTGTGTTTCTCATTCCCACTCAGTCATCCATATCTACCCACCAAAATAATAATAACAACAGTGAAGATACATTTTATGCTGCTTTTGTACTCAAAGAGTTGGAAAGAGTGGCTTTTGTTTCTTTGCTTTGCTTTAAAAATAAACCTCTGTGCATAAGCATGGGTGGATTTTCATTCTGTTTTATTCCCATTTTCTGGGGATTCATTGATAGAAGAGTAGAGAAATGCAGATTGCTTAGGCAGAGAGAAGGGTAGGAAAGGGATCTTATAATTTATTCTAATACAAGTATAGGTACCTCATTTTTTTTGAGTGAATGGATTTCAGGAACTTTGCTTTGCTTCTGTAAAACCATTTTATTGGATTGCTTGATCTGATTGTGTCCTGAACTTGAAACTTTGACCACACCTTTCCATTTAATGTCATTTTAAAATGATAGTCAGTAACTGTAAGGCATAACCAATGGTTGCCTTGATTAATATTAGCTAAAGTTCTAGATCATACCCATATATCGTCCTACTGGTATCAAGGAATGAAGGACTATTTAAAATAGTTCTGCTATAGCACTAGAGCAAGTTAATATTTTCTGGAGCTTCAAGTGTTATAGTGATAAACCTGGACTCTTTCTGTTTAACTTGAACAGTCTTATTTGCAGTGTCAAAGGAATTGCTGTATATGCTGCAACAGAAGTAATACAATGTTGTGTGATGGGATAAGAAATAAAATTGTACGTCAGATAAAATAGAGAGCAGCTACCAGAGTCAGATATACCTTACAAATATTCACTGAGAAGCAAGACAATTTAGTTTTTCCAGGGTTTAAATCCCGTTTAGCTATATAACCCTGGGTAAATGATACATTCTCTGTGCCCCATTTTTCTCATCTGTAAAGTGAGAATAACACCTACCTTACGGAGTTGCTATGAGATATAAATGAGTTAGTTTAAATGTTGATTTCCATACGTTCTCTGTTATGGTTGCCTAATGGTAGAGTCCATTCTTTATTTGTCTTGTATATCTAACCACTATGTGCTGTGCAGGGAATGTATATAGTAAATATAGTTGAATGAAGATAAGAGTGAGATCTAATATGAAAAATACATATCCAATATTCTGTTTTGGAATAAAATCAACTTCCATTGTAATGTAGTTGGAATTCATTGCTATTTGTTTGATTTATTTGAAAGTGTTTTTTTAGTGTTTCAGAAACTTCTTTTCAGTAGATAAGCAGAATAGCTGTTATAAACATGTGTACTTAGTATCTCACCTCTTTCCCTTCTTTTTTTTTATTTTGGTTTGGTGGTGGTGGAAATAGTGCCTCAGTGTGTTTGGAGAATAAATGTGGATATCCCTGAAGAAGCTAATCAGAATCTTTCATTCAGTGCTACTGAGCGATGGTGGGAACAGACAGATTTGACCAAACTAATCATATCAAACAATAAACTTCACTCACTTACTGATGACCTCCGACTCCTTCCTGCACTGACTGTTCTTGATGTAAGTTGACTGATTATAAATATGGATCTTCGTCTGAAGAGACTCTAAAGCTAAATTTAGGCTTTGAGTAATAGAAGACCGATGTTCAATCGGTAGAGTGCAAGGAAGAATAACAAATTACTGTGTTCGGCATAGCATAATGGTTGAGTGCAGAGTCAGAACATCAGGCTTCAAATTTTGACTCTGCCACTTGATAGCTGTGTGATCTCGGGAAGGTTACCTCTTTGTGCTTCAGTTTCCACGTTTATAAACCGAGACTGGTACTACTACCTGTTTTTAAAAATTGTTCTTTGAATTAAATGAGTTAATGCATACAGACAGAATTGGTATTTAACAAGTGGTTGCTGCTGCTCGTCTTTTTTTTAATTGCTATTATTATATATATATATATTTTTTCCTGCGGTAAGCGGGCCTCTCACTGTTGTGGCCTCTCCCGTTGCGGAGGCTCCGGACGCGCAGGCTCAGCGGCCATGGCTCACGGGCCCAGCTGCTCCGTGGCATGTGGGATCTTCCCGGACCGGGGCACTAACCCGTGTCCCCTGCATTGGCAGGTGGACTCCCAACCACTGCGCCACCAGGGAAGCCCTATTGCTATTATTTTTATCATCATTATTATTGTCGGTGTTAAAGCAAGTATTTAATATTGTTTTGTTTTTGGGGTTTTTTTTTGTTACTTTGGGGGGTTTTTTTGGTAACTTATCTCCAATACTGACTTGAATTATTGGGTTTAAATTTTTGTGTGTTTATTCAGGGACTATGTTGTTTTTTTTTTTGTTTTTTGTTTTTGGTTTTTGTGGTACGCGGGCGTCTCACTGATGTGGCCTCTCCCGTTGCGGAGCACAGGCTCCAGACGCGCAGGCTCAGTGGCCACGGCCCACAGGCCCAGCCGCTCCGCGGCACGTGGGATCCTCCCAGACCGGGGCACGAACCCCCGTCCCCTAGCATCGGCAGGCGGACTCTCAACCACTGCGCCACCAGGGAAGCCCAGGGACTATGTTTTTAATCCCTAGTTGCCATGTCATGAGTAGTTTATTTCATAATCTACAGACTTCTGATATACTTTACTTAGGATCATCAAAAATCTTCAATTTCATGTCTGAAAAAGTTAGATGTAGTCAGATTTCTAGAGAAATTTTTATATTCTTCATTTGTTAAATGAATGAATTGGCATAAGTGTTCTCTTAAAGGTTCCTTGTACCTTAAAAGCATATGATTCTGTAAGAACATGAGAGAAGTCTCCCTCATTTATTTTTTGTAAATGTTGACATTAATCATACGATCAGAGGGCTGTTAGTTTCTGACCTTGTCATCTCTCATTTGAGATTGAAGTTCCACTCAGTGAGGGGAAGTTTTTTGTTTTTTTTTTTAACTGTAGTATTTTAAAATTGATCTCTTATCACTTCATGATTTATTAGCAGCAGTTTGGTCAATTTCAAACTCCTTTTTCTTTTCTATTCTCAAAACAAATTACCAATAGCCCAGCTATGCTTTTGAGCTAGAATAACGAGACTGTCATCAGAGAATATTGTACAATAGCAAAGCTCATGGTTAATTGTAAGACTAAGATATTGACTGTGTCTTTTAATAACTTTTAGATACATGATAATCAGCTGACATCCCTTCCTTCTGCTATAAGAGAATTAGAAAATCTTCAGAAACTTAATGTCAGGTAAAATTTAAACTTATTTCAGTATTGCTAGTATAAGGGTGTAAATCTAACATTCTTTAAAAATTTTTTCAAATACTTTTTCTAGCATGTAAAAAATGTTTTGTAGTATCTCAGAAAGTGATTAAGCAGAATAATAATTTTAAGTTTTATTTCTCAGATTATTTTGTTTTAGAATTGCCTGCATGTTTTCTGGTTTTACAAATTTAAGGCCAGTTGATTTTTTTTTAAATACTTTTTATTTTTATGAAATAATTTTTAGTGGTTATAATGAGGAAAATTTCATGTTTTCTATATCAGTAGTTTTTAAACTTTTCTGAGGACTCCTGGAATTCCATGGGTATGCGTCTGGTACTCACTGATAGGTACATGGGAAGCCAGGTGGCTAAGGCCCTAGCTAACTCTGTTTGCCCTTCAGTACACACTCAGACTTTCAAGAAAAATAACTGCCTTTTATGTTATATATACACAGGGGGAAAGGGATTAGGGAAGATTTAATTTAGGAGAAAAAAATGAAAAAGTTTAAGTGTTCAAAACATAGTTTGAAAAACTGGGGCTTATAAAATAGATATAAATCTATCTATCACAGCATGATAAAGTTGCAGTTTTCTGGAGTTAACTGGTTTGAGGGAGAACAACAGTTCCTCAAGTAACAGTCCTTATTTGGTGAAAAATAAGACTGGAGTTGCATATTGCATTCATCTGGACATGCCAGGCCCTCAAACAGAAATAGCTATTTTTGTCTTGAGTGCTACGTTGAAACCTAATCCCCATGTAAAATGTGACTTCATTGTAGTGTATGTATGTGCACATCTTTGTCAAAATTCTAAGCCTCATATGCAGTGTAAAAATTATAGCCCAATGTTTTCATTTATATGTAAAATCAAGTTGATTAAAAGGAACCAATCAAAAGTTCACAAATTATATGTTTGGTTAAAAATCTTTACTTCTTTGAAACTCTCAATTTGATTACTTTAGATTACTGTCATTTTAATGGGTGTGTACTTTTAGGATGTAAAGTTTGTAAGTACTTAAAATTAGTAACCTTACTTCATTTTTTTTAATGAGCCCAGGTAGTCGATTAGCAAAAATGCCTTTATAAATATTTATTGTGTTGTCACGAAATTGTTCAGCATTTGTTTTATCAATCAATAGCCATAACAATCTGAAAATACTCCCTGAAGAAATTACAAATCTAAGAAACCTGAAGGGCCTATATCTCCAGCATAATGAACTAACTTGCATACCAAGGGGATTTGAACAACTTTCCAACTTAGAAGATTTAGTAAGTTTTGATTTTGCAATATTTATATAATTTGGGGCTGGTGGGATTTTTTATTAGGCTGAAAAATTGGATGTATGATTGAAATCATGGTTACATGGGCAGCTGATTGTATGACTAGATTATCAGAAACAGTGAATTACAATTAGAATGCTAACTTAGTAATTATAAATTTGATTTTCTTATGTTTTTCTTATGAAGGAAATCACCTTAGATTTTAATTTAGGAATAGAGTTTGGGAAAGGAGCCATTGAGGATGACCTTGTTATTCAGAGGCTTTTATGGCTTAGCAAAATAGAGGAAAGGTGTTTTTAGCGTATACCAATTCCCTTTTTTATCTCCATTTTCATTTCCTCCTCTGTAGCCCTTATGGCTCTTTTGTCCTCTGAGTGTCCAGATAATGCCTTCAGGGCCTGTTTTTTCTACCTATTTTTCAAAATGGCCATATTTCTTGGTAAAAATTTTTATTCTATCCATTTCACATCTTAAATAGAGATAACCATAAAGCAATGCAAATATTATTTTAGTCATATTGTTAAGAATAATACAAACAATAGGCACTTTGCTATACCTATAGCATATTACTATATTTGCTATACATATAGTAGATTACATATTACTTTGCTATACACATAGCAAAGTAGATAGTTTTATCCCCATTACAGATAAGAAACTAAGACTTGTAAAAAAAAAAAAAAAAGTAACTCATCCAAAGTCATATAACTAATATGTAAGGAATTTAGGAATTTAACATAAAATAATCTGACTTCAGAGTGTATCCTTTTTTTTGTTCCCCCACTTTACCACGGAAGAAGTAAGGCTCTACTGTAAGGTATCCTATCTGAAAGACTTCAGTTGTATTCGATCAGATGTTCTAATATAAATCTCTACTCCACATAGTTATTTCATGTTACATTCTTGTTCTAGTCACAATTACATGTTTTGAAAAACTCATTAGTCATTTTAGCCTTAAAGTTTATTTTTTGTTCAAGGAAAAATTGCTTCTTTTACTTATTTTTTCTTGATATTTCACCCATCTGCACCAGTGTTTGAAATCAAAATACATACTCTCTTCAACCATTTCTTCAGTAGCTCTTTGTTTTTCAATCTGATCAGATTGGAAATAAGGTTTGGAAAGTAAAAGGCATAGGTAGGTGAAATGAGTGGTAAAGGAAGGAGCCATCAGATTTCCTTATAAAATTTGCTGGTAAAAGATAGCAATTGATTTAAAAAGAAAAAAAAACAAAAGCCTAGTAGAAAGCTTAAAGGAAACCTAATAAACTTTCTTCATGGGTTCCCAGATAGTCACTGCATAATGAAAGGATGCTTCAGCTGAGAACTGTGTTCTTAAGGACTCATTAGCAAATAAATCACAAATTGAGCAACAATATATTAAAACATTAAAAGTATAAGATCTATAATAATTTAAGCCAATAATATTTCTTAAAGTTATATAAAAACTGCTTAACACAATGGTACTAAATAAATAATGAAGAAATGACTTAGCATAAATAATGATTAATTTATATGCACTGTACTTATTTTGTATCTAATTTAGTCATTAACTGCAGTAATTAAATATTTATTAGCAATTCTGTTGTTTTGGGTTCTTTAAAACTTATTAAGAATTTGTGAATCTTTTCTTTATCAGAAACTTTTTTTTATTTTTAGCTTTTGATATTGGAATAATTTTAGATTTACAGAAAAGTTGTAAAGATAGTACAGAGAGATCCCATATACCCTTCACCCACCTTAATGGGCGAACATTTTTTTTTTTTTTTTTTTTTTTTTTTTTTTGCGGTACGCGGGCCTCTCACTGCTGTGGCCTCTCCCATTGTGGAGCGCAGGCTCAGCAGCCATGGCCCACGGGCCCAGCCGCTCCGCGGCATGTGGGATCTTCCCGGACCGGGGGACGAACCCGTGTCCCCTGCATCGGCAGGCGGACGGACTCTCAACCACTGCGCCACCAGGGAAGCCCTAATGGGCGAACATTTTACTTAACTATGGGATATTTGTAAAAACTAAGAAATTAACATTTGTACAATATTGCTAACTAAACTACAGATTTTATATTTTCCCAGTTTTTCCACTAATGTCCTTTTTTTTTGTTCCAGGATCCAATCCAGAATACTACATTGCATTTAGTGTCAGTAACTTTTGATATTACTAAATATTTATTAGTAATCTGTTGATTCTTAGACCTTAGAGTATTTGGGTTGTATATTATTATATTGATGTTGTAGATTATGATAATATGTTATTTTATGTTATTATAATAACAGTATGTTTTAAAAAATACACTGATCTAGCGTTTTTCCTTTTTCTATCTTAATTTATTTGGAGTTACAGTTGTTTAACGTTAGACTAAATCATAGTCTTCAGAGAACAGTTCCTCTAAGTCATTTTTTTCTTATTCATTGTTGCCACTTGCCTTACCTAACAGTTTGATGATAGCTGGTGTAGTACTTATATCTGATTTGAATGTTGTAAGAAGAATACCTGATTCATAACATTGTCTTTTAAAGGGAGTTTCAAAAAAATATTCTGTCATAAAAGACAAAACAGAAACAAAGACTTAAAGCAACATCAAGGTATAGAGATTAATTAGGCAAGCTTGAATGAGTGAAAACTAGAGAGTAGAGTAGACTTCTGTACTTAGTTAAAGCAGACTTGCTGAGGTCAGCAGAACCAAGAGGGAATATTTTTTTCCTCCCAAATTAAAATGGCCATTTTTTTTCAGCTTACTTTTTTTTCCTTCCAAGAATTTTTCTTTCTTGCAAAGATGTTTTTCATTTCATATTACAATTTAACCATACAGTTTGCCTGATTTATCATAGGTACTCGACAAATATTGGATGAAAAAATAGATTTTTTTTTTGAAAACATGATAACATGGTACAACATGACTTAATATTAACAGAAACCTTTGTGTAAAATATTTTTGAAGTCAGAATTCATTTTAATTCCTCTCTGCTACATTATTAGGCACATAGTAGGCCCACAGAGTATATTGAGGTAATGAATGATGATCTGTGAAATTGTCAGTGAATGAGAGTTACAAAACATATCATCTGTAAATAGTTTTTTTAATGTTGCAATGCCCTCAAAATTCTGAAACTCCCCTTAGGGATCCTTTCTTTTTTTATTTACTTGTTCATTCATTCACTTTGTCTTTCTCTTTTTAAAGGATCTTTCGAACAATCGTCTTACAACTGTTCCTGCTAGTTTTGCATCTCTGTCCAGCCTGCTGCAACTCAATCTTTCCAGTAATCAACTGAAGAGTTTGCCTGCAGAAATAAGTGGAATGAAAAGTAAATCTTCTCTATTTTAAAAAATAAAAAAATTTGAAGTTGGTGCAACTTACATTTAAAAAAATATTTCTTTTTATAGTTAGTTACAGAGAAGTAAAATAATAGATTTTATGGTGGTAAATGCAAACAATAACAACTAGTCAGATTTTCTCCAGGCCATTGTAGTCTAGCAACTTTGTAAAGAATTACCACCAGGGGACTTCCCTGACGGTTCAGTGGGTAAGACTCTGTGCTCCCAATGCAGGGGGCCCGGGTTCAATCCCTGGTCGGGGACCTAGATCCCGCATGCATGCCGCAACTAAGAGTTCACATGCCGCAACTAAGAAGTCCGCATGCTGCAACTAAGAGTCTGCATGCCACAACTAAGATCCTGTGTGCCACAACTAAGACTCGGTGCAGCCTAAATAAATACATAAATAAATAAATAATAAAACAAAACAATAAAAAAAAAGAATTACTGCCAAAACAATACTTTGGCATATCAAAAGGAGAAAAAGAAAATAAGATTATAAATTGTGGTAATATTGTATACCTGAGAAATTGATTAAAGTTTTGAGCTATTCTATCTCTTCATTCATTTTATTCAACATTTACGAAGAGGTCATTCCCCTTTCCTAGGTGATGCCACCGATGATACATGGTTATATTATTACTGTATCCTCCTTGAGGTCCATAAGTAATAATGTCAAGAGATAGTCTAGTTTTGCCCAAATTGTCAATTCTTTTTTTAAAAAAAGTTAAAATTTAGTGGTTCCATTAAAGTTTACCATTGAACCATTATATTTGGTGTATTGTAGAACTAATATTAAGGGATAAAAAAACTGAAGGTACGTTTCAGTACCTTTTAAGTAAGTATACTTAATCATGTTAGAATTCTTGATTTAGAGTCCAAAATCTTCATTGTGATTTTTTTTTTTTTTTTTGTCTAAAGGCAAACTATTATTATTTCTTAGTTGATGACCACACTGTGTCAGCTATAGACCTTACTACTCTTTTTTGCTAATCATATATGAGCCTTTTCATTTTTTTAAACCTCCCTTTTGTGGAGGAAGTCATAGATGTGATTTCGTACAGTTGATTACAGATTATTTTGCAGTGAACTTGTACAATTGTGCTGTTTGACTTTTTAAAAAATTAATGTATAATTGACTAACAATATTATATTATTTCAGGTGTATAAGATAGTGATATTTTTATACATTACAAAATGATCACTGCTGTTTTACTTTAGATTAATGGTTATTTGTAATTTATAACAGGAATGCATAAATTAAATCTGCCATAAATTGAATTGACATTTCAGGGGAGCCTTTAGTTGTGATACCAGTAGTTGACTCTGCTTGCCTTCGCCATTTTCAATAAAGGTATCAGAAAGTAGAGCTAAACATAAAATATGATATCTGGAGTGCATATGTAAGCATTTTTTTTTCACAAATTGAGTAGAAATATTGAGAGAGAGAAGCAAATATTGAAGTCAATAGAAAAATACTTTGAACTTACAGCAGTTTTTCTAATATACTATATAATTATGCTCAGATGCTTTCTGTCCTTCAGCCATGACAATGCTACTTTTAAGCTATCACCAGTAGGACATTTAGTTATTATTTCACTATTCATGATGAGATTCCAAGAACAGTATCTAACATTTGCATGGTTCTTTGTAACTCAGAATACTTTTAAATATATTATTTTGCTGCCACAATAGTTCTACAAGTTAGTATGGATGCATATTATTTACATTTTAAAGATTCAGAAAAAAAAAGATTCAGAAACCTAGGCTTAGAAATTATGTAGTAAATTGTAGAGCCAGCGTTTGCATCTTCTTACTCCATCCCCATTGCTCTTTTTCACTTTTACTATTCATATTTTTAAATTTTTTATTGAAGTATCATTGATTTACAATGTTGTGTTAATTTCTGCTGTACAGCAAAGTGATTCAGTTATACATATATAAACAATCTATTTTTTTTAAATAGATCTTTACTGGAGTATAATTGCTTCACAATACTGTGTTAGTTTCTGTTGTACACCAAAGTGAATCAGCCATATGCATACATATGTCCCCATATCCCCTCCCTCCCATCCTCCCTATTCCACCCCTCTAGGTCATCGCAGAGCACCAAGCTGATCTCCCTGTGCCATGCTACTGCTTCCCACCAGCTAACTATTTTACATTTGGTAGTGTATATAAGTCGATGCTACTCTCACTTCACCCCAGCTTCCCCCTCCCACCCCGTGTCCTCAAGTCCATTCTCTATGTCTATGTCTTTATTCCTGCCCTGCAACTAGGTTCATCAGAACCAATTTTTTTTTTTTTTTTAGATTCCATATATATGCGTTAGCATACAGTATTTGTTTTTATCTTTCTGACTTACTTCACTCTGTAGGACAGAGTCCATCCACCTCCCTTTCTTCTATGTACTGCTTCTATTCTCAATCACGCTCTTAGATGGAAACACTTGTGAAAGCTAGTTTCTAAATTTAAAACAAACTTGCTTTATAGAATTTATTGGATCTAGGGTAGATCAGATTGTGACATTTTTCTCAGTGATCTAGCCAAATAATACATAAATTATTATAAGTTGAAAGTAGTACTATTAAATTTGTTTTGGAAAGCAGTTAACGTCTTTAAACAATGAAAGAAGTAGTCTAAGGCAGTACATCAATTCAGTCTTGAATTATGTTAAAATTGACAGGCTCAAAGTACAGGGAAAAAAAGTTGTAAAATGCATATTGTCTATTCAAATTATAGGGTTGAGAATATATAGTGGAAAATATATGGTGGCCATTGTAAGTGGAAGAATCTGTAGTATGGATTAGGGAGAAAACTGCTTATTAAAGTCTTAAGAGAAAGAAGACCTTTACTTTTTTTCCATTTTTGTTTTCTGTTCTGCCTTTTAAGAAAGATCCAGGAGGTGAGAGAGATGCTGCAAGTGAGAACATTCTTCTTGAGCTATCTTATACCTTCTTATCAAGAGTGTTAGCTAAGGTGTTAGCAAAAGAATGTAACTTAAAAAAATTAGAAGAAGAAAGGAAGGAAAGAAGACAGGGAGAGAGGCAGTATGAGTAGATGAAAGAATAAGAGGGAATACATAGAAATCCATGGGTTTTTGACAGAACATCAGTTGCCTATTTTAAATACAGATGTGTCTAAGCTACCACTGGCCAGAGTTACTTGACATTCTTTCATACGAGTAGTATGCTTGTATGTTTACCTTAAACTTTTTCTTTTTAAAGATGTATAATTACTGAGGGAAATAATCTCATAGTATATAGTTTATATATTTTAGCATACTTTAAAGGAGTACTAGAGTACTTTGTTTTTTAAATCTTTACAAAGATGACCTGAACTATTATTAAACATTGATTTTAATATCATTGTTTCTCTTTAATTATAACTAAATAAAAACATTTTTAGTTTACATTTATGTAATTCAATGGTATTCTAGGATTCTTGATTATTATAGCAGTATAGAACATCACAGGTTTGTAAGTCCTCATGATTACTTACACATTCTTTGAATGTATATACAATTATAAACCAGTATTTTTTCTCTATTAAAATATCTTTGTGTTTCACTAAATATATATTACAGGATTAAAGCATTTGGATTGTAATTCAAATCTCTTGGAAACTATACCTTCTGAATTGGCTAGCATGGAATCACTAGAATTGCTTTATTTGCGGAGGAATAAATTACGTTTTCTACCGGAATTTTCTTCTTGTAAATTATTAAAGGTACTATTTAGTTGATTATTAAATACCTATACATTTTCTGAAAGTTAATCCTGAAAATGAAATTTTAAATGTATTTTACATTGAGAATATGTATTAGTTATGTGTTATTTTTTCCTGTATTCCTGTTTTTCAGAATTTTAATGACTAAATATATTAATGGTATTGTTAATAATAGATTTTTTTAAAAAAAAGCAGTAATCAATTTTAAGAATAAGAATTTGTCCATTTCATCTGCAGAGTAGTTTATAACTGGAGAAGTAGTAGATGATGAGGCTTACAGAGTAAGTTGGGACCATAGTGCAGGAAACCTGGAATACCAGGAATGAATACGTATCTAATTCTATAAGTTGCCAGCTCATGTTTACCTCATCATAAAGTCTGTTTAAAATTAATTACTTTTTTTGGTATTAAGTATATAGCATTAACATTGTATTTAAATTTGCTATGCTTTGCTTTTCTGCATGTATACTTTTATGCACTAGTGTTGAGTTTGTTTTGTTTTTTGTTTGTTTTTCTGAGTATAGTTGCTTTACAATGTTGTGTTCCTTTCTGCTGTACAGCGAAGTGAGTCAGCTATATGTGTGCATATATCTGCTCCCTCTTGGACCTCTCTCCCAGCCCCCCCACCCCGTCACACCCATCTAGGTCATCACAGAGCACCAAGCTGAGCTCCCTGTGCTATACAGCAGGTTCCCACTAGCTATCAGTTTTACACATGGTACTGTGTATATGTCAATACTAATATCCCAATTTGTCCCCCCATCCCCCTCTGTCCACACGTCCATTTTCTATGTCTGCGTCTCTATTCCTGCCCTGCAAATAGGTTCATCTCTACCATTTTTCTAGATTCCACACACATGCGTTAATATACAATACTTGTTTTTTTCTTCTTGACTTACTTCACTCTGTATGACAGACTCTAGGTCCATCCACCTCACTACAAATAACTCAGTTTCATTCCTTTTTATGGCTGAGTAATATTCCATTGTATATATGTACCACATCTTCTTTATCCATTCATCTGTTGATGGACATTTAGGTTGCTTCCATGTCCTGGCTATTGTAAATAGTGCTGCAGTGAATATTGGGGTACATGTGTCTTTTTGAATTATGGTTTTCTCAGGGTATATGCCCAGTAGTGGGATTGCTGGGTCATATAGTAGTTCAATTTTTAGTTTTTTAAGGAATCTCTCCATACTGTTCTCCATAGTGGCTGTATCAATTTACATTCCCACCAACAGTGCAAGAGGGTTCCCTTTTCACCACACCCTCTCCAGCGTTTATTGTTTGTAGATTTTTTTTGATGATCACCATTCTGACCCGCGTGAGATGATACCTCATTGTAGTTTTGATTTGCATTTCTCTAATAATTAGTGACGTTGAGCATCTTTTCATGTGCCTCTTGGCCATCTATCTGTATGTCTTCTTTGGAGAAGCGTCTATTTAGGTCTTCCGCCCATTCTTTGATTAGGTTGTTTGTTTTTTTAATATTGAGCTGCATGAGTTGTTTGTATATTTTGGAGATTAATCCTTTGTCAGTTGCTTTGTTTGCAAATACTTTCTCCCTTTCTGAGGGTTGTCTTTTCGTCTTATTTATTGTTTCCTTTGCTGTGCAAAAGCTTTTAAGTTTAACATCATACACAAAAATAAACTCAAAATGAATTAAAGACCTAAATGTAAGACTGAACACTATAAAACTCTTGGAGGAAAAAATAGGCAAAACACTCTTTGACATAAATCACAAAAAGATCTTTTTTGACCCACCCTCTAGAGTAATGAAAATAAAACAGCAATAAACATATGAGACCTAATTAAACTTAAAATCTTTCGCACATAAACAAGAGTTACTTTTAAACAGAATGGTGACAATGATATAAATAACTGAAAAAGTTATCATTTAATAAGATTAATTATCTGATAATCTTAGATTCTGCTAGTGAGAAATCAGTATATATAATAATCACTAATAAAAATGTTGAGTAACAAACATTTATTATAATATAAATAACTTTTTAAATTTGTACTGATTTGTTTTAAAACTTTAATTTTTTATCAGTATAGTTCTTGGATTTGTGTTTTTATTAATTCTATAAATGTAACTACTAAATCATTTCTCTGCTTTGGTTTTATAAACTTTGAACTTTCTTCCAGTTTAAACCTTTAATTAATTTTTAAATTACTAGGAAATTTTTGAAAATTTTCCTTTTTGTCATTTTTCTTTAACTGTAAGATTACTTAAATATAATTAAAAATTTAAGCATCTTAGTAATTAGAAAATTTTCCATGTATTTTTCAATGATTTGAAATCAAGATTTCAATTTTATTTTCATTATCTAGTATAAAGTTGAATACAGAAATACACATGATTGATCTTTGCTTTTGTAGGAATTACATGTAGGTGAAAACCAGATTGAAATGTTAGGGGCAGAACACCTTAAGCATCTGAATTCTATCCTTGTGCTAGACCTGCGAGATAACAAGTTAAAATCTGTTCCAGATGAAATTACACTCCTGCAATCTTTGGAAAGGCTTGACCTAAGCAACAATGATATTAGTAGGTAAGTTTAAAGATGGAATGAATAAGAAATCATGTCTGTATTTGGTTGTAATTCATAAGTTACAAAAGCATGTAGAGATCTCTTTTGTAAATCAAATTCAATAACTGTTTATTGAGTAGGTATCATGTGTAGACCTACAAAGATTTTGTTCTTGGCAGCAAGCTTAATATGCTAATGGAATCAGTTACTCCAACTCGCTGGGACACAAACTCTACGAATAACTCCTAGATCAGTGCCTGGGTACATAGAAGCTGCCTGATAAATATTTGTTGAATTTGTTAAATGACGTAAAGCCGTGGGAGAGATACGAAATACTTTGGGGGTTTAAAGGAGATACAGGAATCACAATTTATTGAGAAGAATCAGGGCAGACTTTGTGGAAGAAGTAAAATTTTTAGATGATATTATAGAACTGGGACCAGGGTGAAGCAAGTTAATTGCCTAGAGCACAAAATTTAAATGTACTCACAGGGTCATGCCTCATTATAGTCCTATCATGTGATCTCTGAAGGATGACCACTATTTTCAAGTGCATGCATAAGGTGGTCATTTGGCTGGAGGAAACTGCACAAACAAAGCTCTGAAAGTTTAGAAAATAAATTGTAAGTATGTATAGAAAGAACAGCAAGGAATCGAGTTGAGATGGTAGGGTGCACGAAAGGAGATTGTGAGAATTTAGGTCTTGAAAGATAAGTTGAGGCCATGTGAAAGAGGTCCTTAAAATGCCTGTGAAGAGCCAGTTTTCATTAATTAAGAGGTGGGGAGATTAAGAACAAAACCAACTTGATTGTAATCTCATTAAAAATAAATTGGTGATAGTGGGTCAGATACTTTGGATAGGAGTGGTTTTGTAGATGGGAATTCTAAAAAATTCTATTAATCTAATAATGGTCACTAGGGAGCACTTGATATATCCAATTTACTGAGTTGACAACTTTGTAGATTTCTCTCTTATGTAATAAGGACCTAAACTGTAGTGACAATGGGAATGGAAAGAAGAGGAAAGATGTGAAAGGTGTGATGAGTTAGAATAAGTAGTATTTAGCAATTGATTGTGTTGGAGCTGCAGAGGAAGAGGGTAGTGAGCAAAGAATCATAAGGAGTTATAAAGTCATAATATTTAGAGATGGAATTATTTTACAGATACATTAAAAAAAGACTCAGACTCACCTAGGATTGTATGCCAGTTAGGTGTCTGAAGTTTTATGTTTGGATGTCAGACACATGGTTCGCTCTTCACAGAAGGAGAAAGGTTAAGCAAGGTAGACTTTCTTCTATGTGTATATTTCAATAACTTTTTAAAAATCAAAATTGTTTTCACAATGTACATATGGCATATGGTACATCTTTTTATTTTATTTTATTTATTGTTTCTGGCTGCATTGGGTCTTCGTTTCTGTGTGCGGGCTTTTCTCTAGTTGCGGTGAGTGGGGGCTACTCTTGGTTGCAGTGCGTGGGCTTCTCATTGCGGTGGTGTCTCTTGTTGTGGAGCATGGGCTCTAGGCGTGTGGGCTTCAATAATTGTGGCTCGCAGGTTCTAGAGTGCAGGCTCAGTAGTTGTGGTGCATTGGCTTAGTTGCTCCATGGCATGTGCATGTGGGATCTTCCTGGACCAGGGCTTGAACCCATCTCCCCTGCATTGGCAGGCGGATTCTTAACCACTGCGCCACCAGGGAAGCCCCATATGGTACATCTTGACCATAGATTTGAATGCTTGGACAGTGACCATTCTTTCCACTCACTTCTCTTTATGACAGAATTAATAAGTGACCTGGATATTCCTAAAAGTACTTATAAATAATGAATGAAATAATCGCTTGCCTCATAAGTATTGACACATACATTTTTCCCCATAACGGTCTTATTTTGGCTACTACGTGAAAGCAGCAGAAAGCAAATATTTAAAACCAAAACAATGACAAATAATATTAAATAAATAGAGTAATGGGTACAAATATTTCTGATATATATGTTTCTCTTTCTCCAGAGCTCTGGATATAAAGTGTGTATATATCACAGGGCCTAGAACATAATGAAACTTATAAGTATTTTCCTTCCTTTCATCTGATCTCATACTTCCTAGATATTAGACCATTCTATGCATTTTTTACCCCTCCAAAATCTCCTCTAACTAAAATATTGATTCCTTGCAATGCTACCAGAGTAATTTTTATAAAGTACAAATTATCAGGTTGTTCTTCTACTAAAAAACTTTGATGATTCTCCATTCTTACAGCACTGTTTCCCAAATATGGCTATGTATCAGAACCCCATGAGAAGCTTTAAGAAAAAATGCAGATACTGAGGCAACAATGAATCAGAATTTTTAACAATGGAACCTTAGAATTGTTTTGGGTTTTATTTTTAAAAATTCCTAGGAGATTTTGATGCGTCTGGTTTTCCATCCAGCAGTTGGGAATCACTGTCTTGAAAGATAACGTCCAGAATTTTTAGTGTAACAGCCAAGTACATCTCACAGTCAGACTTCATTCATTCTCTTTGTCATCTTTCACTCCCACAGGTATCCTACTCTGACAACACTGAACTGCAAATGTACTGACTTTTTCTTCATTTTCTTTACCTTAGAATGCCCTTTTCCTGCCTGACTGCCTGATGGAATTCCATTCTTTTTAAGCCCAAATCCAGGCTTTGCTATTCCCTTCTCCCTCTACTCCCCTTGCTAATTTCTACTTCTGTACTCTCAGAGCAACTTCACTTGTTTAGCACTTGCCTTATTACATATATATATATATATATATATAAATATATTCATTTGTTGATGTATAATCTACATACAGTAAAATCTACCAATTAAAATATACAATTTGATGATTTTTGACAAATGTATGTAATTGTATAACCATTGTTACAGTCATGAAGAACATTTCTGTTTCCCTAAATTCTCCTCGTACCCTTTGCAGTCAATCCCCTTTTCATATCCCCAACCCCTAGCAACCAGTGATGTGCTCTGTCACTGTAGTTATGCCTTTTAAAAATATCATATAAATGAAATCATAGCATATAGTTTTTGTGTCTGTCTTTTTTCTTGTAGTATAAAGCTTTTGTGATTCATTCACGTGATTTTGTGTATCAATAGTTTATTCATTTTTATTGCTGAGTGTTATTTCATTATACAGATATACCACAATTTATTCATCTCTTCACTAGTTAGTTGATGGATGTTTGGATTACTTTCAATTTTCTGACTATTGTGAATATTCATGTAAGTCTTTGGTTGGACATTATTTTCATTTTTCCTGGGTAAATATGTAGGAGTGGGATTGCTTAGTTGTATGGTGAGTGTATGTTTAACTTGAAAAAACTCCACTTTCTAGAGTGGCTGTGCTATTTTATATGCTCACCAGCAACATAAGATAATTCCTATATTTTGGTTAGCCATACATGTGTCCTTTTCCTTTGTTCAACTAAAAATTTTTTAAGGGAAAGTTCTTGAAATCCCTATACCAATGCCTAGTATATTATAGATGCTTAATAGATTTTGAGATTTAATATTTACGTGTATAAACTGGTTATCTTTTTGTGTACCAAAGATAAAAATTACTTTCCTTACTGAATGAAAATATGAATTATGCAATTGAAAATTATTCTTTCTCATTTTTTTCAATTAGGAAATATTTTATTTGCTTACATTTACTTTTTGACACTGGATACAATTTAGCAAATGTTTTATAGCTCACATTCTTTTTTTAGTAATCACAATATGATAGTATCGAAACAAATCTCTCTCTTTTTTTTCTTTTTAAACATGTTTGGCGTCTATTTTGAGAGGAAATGTTTTAGGTCTAAATTACTTAGGCTTTCTTTGACACTATTTTATGGTGTATAGTTTGTCATATGTTAGTTTTATAATCTACTTATAATCTGGTTGAATTATACTTACCCTTAATGTCTTCCTTGAAATCAATTTAATCTTTTGTAGTCTGCCCTGTTCATTGGGAGAACTTCATTTGAAATTCCTGGCACTAGAAGGAAATCCTTTGAGAACGATTCGAAGAGAAATTATAAATGTAAGCATATTTAGAATTCAGTGCTGGTTTTTAAATTTTATATTGAAACATACACGTTGATCTATAAAACTGCAATGTATGTCTTGGTGAATATGTCTTTCTCCCCACATTTTCAGAAAGGAACCCAAGAAATCTTAAAATATCTACGAAGCAAGATTAAAGGTACTTTTCTATTTTCTCCCATATTTTGAAGGATAACATGAAAAGTGGTAAAGAGTTAATAGTATATAAATTTATATGTATTTTTGGTATAAATATTTAGAGAAAATGCTCCCTGGCAGGTGTGGCTCTAATTCTGAATCCACTAGGCCATAAATATGCTGAAATTATTTAAAAAATCATTAAATTCACAATAATACTGTTCTATCCTTAATCTCTTTGAGTTGTGTTATACTGTAGCAATTAGAAAATATAAAAAAAGATTCTGTAAGCACCTAATGCTTTACCTTTGAAAAAAGAGCAAAACTTGACTATTATGGTATAATATAAGGGTTCTGTTGACTGGGAAGTATATTAACAGGCATTTGAATATATGCTGCATTCATAGTTTTGGTAAGTTCTGACAAAAATAAAGACAAAACACATTTTTTAGGATATGCTAATTTAGCACAAACATGCACCAAAATAAAAATTACCATATATTTAATTTTTAATGTTTCACTAAAATTGTGATTTATTCCAGTTTTTATTTCATGTATGTTATTGTAGCACACACTACATTTAGAACATTAAGAAAAAAATTTTTTGTGCCAGTGTAATGCTGCATAACAAAGCACTCCAAAACGTAGTGGCTAAATACAGTAGCTATTAATTTAGCTCACAACTCTTGGTTATGCACAGCCTAGTCTAGCACCATATTGTCAGTCAGTAGATGTTAAATAAATAAGATAATTGTATACTTAAGTAATTTATATTTTCCACTTTGCCCTTCAAATAAATTGACATAATTTTCTAAGACTCTCATTTTCTGACAATCAGAGAGTGTCCTTTTTTCTCCAGATATACTTTCTCCTCAAGAAAGATTGATTATTCTGATATAAATCAGTTAGAAGTCATGTCAGAATAATTAGAAAAAATTTTAAAGCCTTTTTTTTAGACTAGTTTAAGGTTTACAACAAAATTGAGAAGAAGGTACAGAGATTTCCCATATGTCCTCTGCCTGCACACATATACCCTCCCCCAGTATCAGCAACACTCACCAGAATAGTACATTTTTTACAAAGGATGAGCCTACATTGACACATCAAAATCACCCCAGGTGCATAGGTACCTTAGGGTTCACTCTTGGTGTTGTACATTCTATGGGTTTGAACAAATGTATAATGCCATGTATTCATCATTGTAATATACAAAGTATTTTCACTGCTGTAAAAATCCTCTGTGATCTGCCTATTAATCCGCCCTCCCCCCGACAATCCCTGCCATCCCTGACAACCACTGATCTTTTTCTTGTCTCTATATTTATGTCTTTTCCAGAATGTCGAATAATTGGAATCATACAGTCTGTAACCTTTTCAGATTGACTTCTTTCACTTAGTATTATGCATTTAAGCTTCCCTCACGTCTTTTTAAGGCTTGATAGCTTATTTCCTTTTAGCACTGAATGATATTTCACTGTCTGTACATACCACAGTTTATCTACTCACCCACCTACTGCAAGACGTCATGGTTGCTTCGAAGTTTTGACAGTTATGAATAAAGCTGCTATTGTTTTTTGGGTTTTGTGGGGTTTTTTTGCAGTACGCGGGCCTCTCACTGTTGTGGCCTCTCCCGTTGCGGAGCACAGGCTCCGGATGCACAGGCTCAGCGGCCATGGTTCACGGGCCCAGCCGCTCCTCGGCATGTGGGATCTTCCCTAACCAGGGCACGAACCCGTGTGCCCTGAATTGGCAGGTGGACTCTCAACCACTGCGCCACCAGGGAAACCCAAAGCTGCTATTTTGCATATGGATGTCCCATTGTTTCAGCATCATTGTGAAAAAGACTATCTTTGCCTTTGTATATTCCATTGTATTACCTTTGCTCCTTTGTCAAAGATCAGCTGACTACATTTATGGCGGTCTCTTTATGGATTGTCTATTCTGTTCATTGATCTCTTTGTTCTTTTACCGTATCACACTGTCTTGATTACTGTCTTTAAGTTGGATAGCATCAGTCTTCCAATTTTGTTCTTCTCTTTCAATACTATGTTTCCTATTCTGGCTCTTTTGCCTCTCCATATAAACCTTAGAATCAATTTGTTGATACTGACAAAATAACTTGCTGGGTTTTTGATTGGAATTACATTGAATATATAGATCAAATAGGGAAGAAATGACATCTTGACAGTATTGGATCTTTCTATCCATGAATATGGGATATCTCTCCATTTATTTAGATCTTCTTTGATTTCATTCATCAAAGTTTTGTAGTTTTCCTCATAGAGTTCTTATTCACATTTATTAGATTTATACCTGAGTGTTTCAGTTTTGGATGCTAATGTGAATGGTACTGTGTTTTTAATTTCAAACTCTACTTGTTTATTGTTGATATAGAGGAAAACAATTTACTTTTATACATTAACCTAATATCCTGCAGCCTTACTATAGTATAATCACTTATTAGTTCCAGGAGGTTATTTTTGGATTTTCTAACAATATGATGGTGCCATCTGTGAACAAAGACAGTTTTATGTCCTCCTTCCCAATCTGTGTACCTTTTATCTCTTTTCTTGTCTTATTGCATTAGCAAGAACTTCTTCCAGTGCAGTGCTGAAGAGGAGTGAGTGGAGAGAGGGAACATCCTTGCCTTGTACCTGATATTAGGGGGAAAGCTTCAAGTTTCTCAACATTAATTATGACAGCTGTAGGGCTGTTACAGTCTTTATTAAATTGAGAAAGTTCTCTTGTTTCTGTTTTACTGAGTTTTTATCATAAATGCCTGTTGGATTTTATCAAACACATTTTATACATCTATTGATATGACCATGTAATTTTTCTTTTTTAGCCTGTTGATATGAAGGATTACATTAGTTGATTTTTTGAATGCTGAACTAGCCTTGCATACCTGGGTTAAATCCCAGTTGGTTATGGTGTATAATTCTTTTTATACTTTTTTTAGATTTGATTTGCAAGTATTTTGTTGTGGATTTTTACATGTATGTTCATGAGAGATTTTGCTTTCTAGTTTTATTTTCTTGCAATTTCTTTGTCTGGTTTTGGTATTAGGGTAGTACTGACCTTATGGAATGAGGAAGTATTCCCTCTGCTTCATTCCTTGGAAAAAGATTGTAGAGTATTGGTATAATTTCTTCCTTAAATGTTTGGTAGAATTCACCAGTCATACTGTCTGGGCCTGGTGCTTTCTGTTTTGGAAGGTTATTAATTATTGATTCGATTTCTTTAATAGGTAATAGGCCTATTCAGATTGTCTGGTTTTTCTTGTGTGAGTTTTGGAAGATTGTGTATTTCTAGGAATTCACCCATTTCATCTAGGTTATCAAAATTGTGGACATAGAATTGTTCTTAGTATTCTTTCATTATCCTTTTTTGTGTGCATGGAACCTGCAGTGATGTCTTCTCTTTCATTTCTGATATTAGTCATTTGTGTCCTCTCTCCTTTTTTCTTAGTTAGCCTGGCATAGAGGCATACTAATGTTATTGATCTTTTCAAATAACTAGCTTTTGGTCTTATTGATTTTTCTCTATTGATCTCCTGTTTTCAATTTCATCAATTTCTACTCTAGTTCTTATTTCTTTTCTTCTTAATTTGGATTTAATTATCTCTTCTTTTTCTAATTTCCTAAGGTAGAAACTTAGATTGGCGATTTTAGATCTTTCTTTTTTTCTAGTATATGCAGTGAATGCTGTGAGTTTCCCTCTAAACACTGCTTTCACTGCATACAACAGATTTTAATAAGTTGTGGTTTTATTTTTATGTAGTTAAAAATATTGTAGAATTTCTCTTTAGATTTCTTTTTTGAGCTATGTGTTATTTAGAAATGTGTTGTTTAATAATCACATATTTTGAGAATTTCCAGTTATCTTTCTGTTGATTTCTAGTTTAATTTCATTGTCCTCTGAGAGTAGACATTGTATGATTTCTATACTTTAAAAAGGTATGTTTTATGGCATTATAAGGTACAAGGTCAATTAAATATATTAGGATATATATTAAGCTGTTGTATTGTACATGACTTCTTCTCATATGCCATTGGTCAGAACTTATATTGCGGCCACTCATGTAAGGGGAGCTGTAAAATACAGCTTTTTTTTTTTTTTTAAATAAGCAGCTTTATTGTCATGTAATTCACATGCCATACAATTCTTCCATTAGAATTGTACAACTACATGTTTTTTTGTTATATTAACAGGTAAGTACAACCATTGCCATAGTCAGTTTTAAACATTTTCATCACCTCAAAAAGAATTGCAGTACCTTTTGGCTATTATGGATAATGCAGTGATAAACATTTATTTACAAGTTTCAGTGTGAACGTGTTTTCATTTCTCTTGCATATATATCTAGGAGTGGAATTGCTGGGTCGTATGGTAATTTTATATTAAGTCATTTGAGAACTGCCAGACTGTTTTTCACAAAGCAGCTACACCAGTTTACATTCTCATTAGTATTGTATTAAGGTTCTGATTCTTCCACATCCTCACTAACACTTGTTTTCTGACTTTCTGATTCTAGCCATTCTAGTGGGTATGAAGTGGTATCTCATTGTAGATATGATTTGCATTTCCCTGATGAATAATAATGTTGAACATCATGTGCTTATTAGCCATTTGTATATCTTTGGAGAAATACATTGCCCAATTGAGATACATTGCCCAATTTTTAATTATTTTTATTATTGAGATGTAATAATTCTTTATGTAGTCTAGATATAAGTCTCTTGTCAGATATATGATTTGCAGATATTTTCTAGGCTTCTGTGGGTTTGTCTTTTCATTTTCTTGATAGGGTCCTTTGAAACAAGTTTTCTTTGAATTTTGATGGAATCATTTTCTTTCTTTTTTTGCTTATGTGTTTGGTTTCATATCTAAAAGTCCTTTGCAAAATCCTGTTTTATAAAGATTTTCTCCTATTTTTCCTTCTATGAGTTTTATACTTTTGCTCTTACATTCATGTCTTTGATCCACTTTGAGTTAATTTTTATATATAGTATGAGATAAGGGTATAATTTCATTCTTTTGCTTGTGACTATCCAGTTTCTGTGTACCATTTGTTGAAAAGAATTCTTTTCTCACTGAATGGTCTTGGCATTTTTTGTTGAATATCACTTAACTATAAATGTAGGATTTATTCTGGACTCTCAATTTTATTCCATTGATCTGTATGTCTATCCTGTGCCAGTACTACACTATCTTGATACCATTGCTTTGTACTAAGTTCTGAAATTGGGAAGTGTAAGTCCTACTTTATTCTTCTTTCTTGGGTTTGTCTTGGCTATTCTGGGTTTCTTGCAATCGCATACAAATTTTAGAATCAGCTTGTTAATTTCTACAAAGAAGTCAGCTGGGTTTCTGATAGGGATTACATTGAATCTAGATCAGTTTATGGAATATCGCCATCTTAGTTTTTTTAATCAAAAAGTCAATAAATGTATATGGTAAAAAAAATTCAAGCAATATATAAGAACATACAATGAAAAATAAATCTATTTGTCACAGTAGTCCCCTCCCAAGAGACATCAGCCTCTCTCTTTACAGTCTCCTTCATGCTGATTATTAAAAGTAGCTCTTTGGAAAGTGTTGAGAATATTCTATTTCAATATGTAATCATGCTAATATACATGTATATTTAAAAAATAATGCTGGGTTTTGTTGCTGGTTTAATATATCTCTCTGCTGATGTAATTTGGCAATATATATTACGTATTTTTTAAAGTGACATAACCAAATCGCTAGGGAACTTCTAAATACCAAAGCATTTCACTTGGTATTAATATTTCTCTCGGTGTCTTTTATTTCTATTTGATATTCTGTCATTTATTCTGTGCTACTTCTGTAAATAAAATATTTATATGATATGTATTTGTGTGGAAAATAATCACTTAATAATTATTGATTAATGAATAACTGATGAGCTTAATGCAAGAGAAATACACTTGGTATTATTCAACAAATGTTCACTAAATGCCTGCTGGGTTGAAGCAAGATCAAGGATACTACTGATTTTTTTTTTTTTTTAATGTTCTTTTGGCAAGCCTCTGCTCTTAACATATGAATACTAGGACCGTTTTATCGTTTTTGCATCGCTGAAAATTAATAGTCTTCTTTTATTTCTGTCTAGATTGCTGAAGTCTCTTTTGCCAAAAAATCACAAAGCTCTCTCTTTTAAATGTGTATGATTTTTGTTTGTTTTGTTTTTTATGCCATATTATGACAGTGTGAAACATTAAACAGTCTCTGGAGATTAGTGAAAGGGTTGATTGTATGTAAATGTGTAAGTAGGTATGCATGTTAGGAAATATCTATTTAAAATAAAGTCTTAATTTGCTAAGAAAGATCTTAATGTGAGTAATGTACCAAAAGCTTACTTGACTCTGCAAATTGCCAGATTTTAAATGATTGGGGATAATCAGCTTCATAGTATCCTAAACTGAAAAGATAGGCAGATGCCTATTTGGTAGAAATTTTTGGGAAATAATACTTTTCCTTTGTTAACAAATTCCTTCATTAGAAGTAATACCATATTATTCTTGCTTAAGAGGAAGGATTGCTTGTCATTGTTTCTTCTGAGACATTGTAGTTATTCTTTATTCTTTCCTACTCCTAAATTTTCTTATGGTAGGATTTATTAAAATATTTTGAACTTTATTTCTATTAAATAAAGATTAAATTCTAGATCTAGATTTGAGATATTGGAAATAAAGCATATGAAAAGATATTTTTACCAGTAATATCTATCAATAGAAATCATATAAACTATTTTTAAATATTTTTAAGAATTTTAAAAATGACTTTGCAGTATAAATATTGGTTTTTATATAACTTTTCTTTTGCCAGATGATGGACTTAGCCAAAGTGATTCTGTTACTGAGACTGCCATGACACTACCAAGTGAATCTAGAGTCAATGTACACGCCATCATCACATTAAAAATATTAGACTATAGGTATGTAATTCATTTTTTTAAATGTTGCAAAACACATAGGAAACTTTTAGAAATAATCCTTCAGAAAAATTGGTGAAGAATTCATCAGAGTGCATTAGTACTTAGAATAATAGCAATTGCAAAAACAGTGATGAGATAAAAGCATATTAAAAGTACAGTGAACTTAAATGCCCATTCCTTAGGTGATTTGTGTTGATTAGGCTTAAGAGATAGATAAACGGTTGTTAATAGTAAAATTTTTATAATAAAGAACATTTTATTATTATAAAAAATAAGAGTGACAGTATTCATTGGTAATAAAATTTTCTGACTCAGTTACCAACATCCAGAGAGAATTTTATATTGGAGGGGCTCCTATATTGGTAACTAAAAAATAAGTATCATTTATTTAATGAACACCTCAAACAGGCAAAGCGTGAGAGGTTGTACTCTGTTTATATATTTGAATACAAGTCAAATAATATGTCATAATAATGTGCTCTGGTAGCACATATGATAAACCTGAAATAATTACAATGTTGGTATATAAACTGAGGCAGAAGTCTAATAATTTTTATATATTATGGGTGTGTGTTCGATTGGAGAAAGAAGATACCTATGCAGAGATTGGAAGTGGTTGTCAAGTATTCTTCAGTACTATCTAAGGCAACAATGATAAAAACCAATACTGTCAAAACTCTTGCAGTGATTAGCTCATGTCTGGGTATTGTAATGAAAATAAAAAAGAATACAGACTCAAGTTAGATAGTGACTGGGTTTGTTCAGTTACCCACACAGCCAGCATTAATTTCTGGCCTCTCTTCCTTAATGTATCAGTAGGTACCACCTGCTGAGTGGTTAAGATTCAGTCTCTGTTTCAGATTTGTTATGTTCCATTCACATAGAAATCACTACCCTAAACCACCTTCCTTCTTTGACACTGTAACACAGGGTAGTACTCTTCCCTACTTGTAGTTGTGTCCTTAGCATAACATAGCAATTTAGCATGTCTTATCTTACGCATAATATATCCATTTATTCAGTAGGTATTTTTGGAGTCTACTAGGTATGTATCAAATTCTATGCTAGGTGTTGTAATACACTGAATGATCAGACAGACTTGATTCCTGCCTTGGAATTTCTTAGCTTAAAATTCCTTTTATCTCTGGGTTCCATTCTCTCCACCCTGCATGGATATGATTTATTGAGTTTCTATTCTGTGCTGGACTTTGTACTAGGTACTTCACATATGCTCTTGCTTTTAATCATTTAAAAAATCTATAAAGTAGTATTGATACAACTTTTTTTTGGTGGGGTGTAATCATTCCCATCCTTTAAAGGTACAGATGTCACAAAAGCATAATGAAGATAGTGCTTAAGACCATACATCTTAAATTGTTTTGATTTGAAATTTATTGTAATTTGTTTTCCTTGGAGTCTTTAATTGGACAGGAGTATTCTATTTAAAATATAAATTATTTCCCAATCTTAAAGCATAAATGCCTTCAACTAAAGTTTTAAACATAGCGTAAATCTTCAAAGTTTAATTTGAATAAATCAGTTTCCCATGACTTGAGCATTTCTGATGGAAAAGATAGAAGTGCTCCATCTGCACAGCAGAAAATGGGTCCTGAAAGCAAAAGTGGAAGGCATAATAACAGTGAAATCTAGGCTTTTTATCATTTTTTTTTACCTTTTATCTTTCTGTATACTGTATGCTTTTCTTATACAGTTCTCCCATAACACACATTATATGTAATATTGTTTTCTTGCTCATACAGTCATTCGACACTCCATTGAAGATTCTTTTAAGTGGATGAGGTTAGGCATTAAAAATTGTAAAAGAATAACATAAGCATAACAGCTAATTATAACATAAAATTGTTAAATCTGCAAATGTCAGAGTTCTACTATACTTTCATTTAAGATTAAATTTATATTTTATTGAAAATATAACTGAAAATTTTAATGAAAAGGAAATGTATTTATGTTTATATTTGCAAAAAATCTGACATAAATAACAATGACTAATTCTTCAGATTCTAATTTCATAGAACTGAGGTTTAAGGAAGGTAAATTACAAAGCTTATTTTATTAATGGAAGAACCAGGAATAGTTTAATCCAAGGCCACTACCCTGTGTACCTTTTCACATGCTAAATGAGAGAGAAATTGTTTTAGGTTATGAGAAAACTAGTTTAGTACAGTGTTGAACTTTTAAAAATGATTGTTGTCTTATAGTTAACTATATACCCAAAGAAAGTTGAGAGCTAACCTGTGTTAGAGATTTTTAAGAAAAGGGGTGAGAACAGTTCTTTAAATTATACATTTAGTTTTACTCTGAGGTAGAGGAATCTATTTACTGTTCCTTTACTGTATGACTTTTGGACATCTTAGGCTCTGAAGATATTTGTTTTTATTCCCATTGAGTATATGACTACACAGAAGGTGTGGCACAAAGCGTTATGACACAATATGTTGTCTGAATTCCTAACAGTTAACATTTTGTGGGTTGGCAGGTTTTTTTAGCATTTTTTACAGAACTTCATAATCAACTACCTTGAAAAATCTCCTTATGAAATCTTTAAAGGCCTTTAAAATGAAAAGCAATAATCATATCTTTCCAGATTGCTAAGAATGATGCATTTTAAACCATTTTTCATTTAGTGATAAACAAACAACTTTGATTCCTGATGAAGTGTTTGATGCAGTAAAAAGTAACATTATCACTTCTGTTAACTTCAGTAAGAATCAGCTATGTGAAATTCCCAAAAGGTAAGAACTGTTCGTGATGCTATTTCTGTTAAGTTGTGAATCATTCTCAGTTGTACTTGCATCTTAGTTGCAAGAATAATTATTTTTCATAGTTTTTTAATTTAAAAGTATATGTAAAATTTCTTACATTGTTAATATTTGAGGGATTTGGTAAAATTTACTTAAGTATTCCCTGAGACACTTTTAACATTGGTTCTGAGAGATAGATAGGTTAAAACTTTCTTTTTCATTTACATTTTAAACTTGGAAAATAGGTATTAGAATTATTAAAAATATTACTTTTTTCCTATATAGTGAAATATCAGAGGAAAGTTTTAAGAGATCATCTAAAGCCAATTTCATGTAGATTAATAGGAATTTGGGGCTTTATGTTAATGAATTGCCAAGCCAGTGAATTTTTCCACTGATAGTAAAAGCAAAATTGACAACTCTGTTAACATTTTTCTCCTAGAAAAGGATTCTTCATTTACAAACATTAGAAATCATTTGCATTATACTTTGTACTGTTTAATACATCTCTCTGGATGTTAATTATAGCACAATCTTTAGGTTTTGAGAGAATATTAGTTTAGTATAGTGTTGAACTTCTAAAAATGATTGTTATCTTGCCATTAACTATATACCCAAAGAAAGTTGACAAATAGCCTTGCAATTAAAACAGCACTATGGGAGACAGGATAGGGTAATCATAAAGAATTTGGGCAATAGAGTCAGTTGCTTGTATCTATATCCCAGATCTATGAGCTTTGTGGCTTTGGGCAGGTTTAACTAGCTTCTCTTAGTTTCCTCAGTTGTGAAGTAGAGATAATAATAGACCTATTTATAAGAGTTAAATTAAATGACATATCCACTTAAAGCATTTAACCAGTGCCTAGCACTTAATAAATACTTAAGTACTTTAAAAAAAAAGAAAAAGAAAGAAAAGATGATGTATTGGGGAAATTTCATCTGACTGCCCAAAATTTTTTTAGATGGCTTAAAATTTTTAAAAAGTCAGACAAACTATTACTTGCATTCTATTTATAGAGAATAGTTTGAGGAATGTAGATCTTGAAAGGTGATAACTTTAAGAGATTCTACTGAGAAAGGGGATCTAGTTCATCTTCTTTTTCTCTCTTGTTTAAAGTGTTCAGAAAGTATTTGATAGAATAGTTGAGCATTTAGATTGGCTGTTAGATATGACAAGTTTGCCTTGGGGATCCTAGATCAAACAAGGTGATTGGGGATGAAGATGGAAGGAGTTAAAAGATATTATGTTATTGCTTACTTTCTCATATTATTCCACAGTCTGATTATTTTTATGCAAAACAGTATGCTATTCTGTTACCACAGTTATTTTGTCATTTTTTTTCACAAGTCACTAAATTGATTGCAAAAATAATACTTATTTATAAAATATTGGACTAAATGAAGAGACAAGTAATTTATCGTCTCATCACTGATTTATTCTATTGACTTCCTGGCATATTTTATTTCAAGCTGCTACCCATTTAGAATTATACATATAATTCGTATCTTGAGTGGTTTATTTGTCATAAACATTTTCCCATGTTGTAAACAATACTTTAAACATGTATTTATCTATATACCATAAGCTTGATTGTAAATAAAACAAAACATTGTATCTCTAAACCAAATTTTCAGAAGAATTACTAAATCAGAGTATGGCTCTTGATACATAAGTCCAAAAGCTTTCCAAAAAAGTTTTATCAGTTACATATCCAGACTCATGGTATCTTTCATGATGGTTTCTTTCACTTTTAATCTTCTTTAGCACAGCATTTGATATTCTTTCTTTCTTTTTTTTTTCTTTGCTAATATGATAGACAAAAATGATTTACAGTTTAACTTTTGTTTTTTGGCAAATCATATGTAACATCTCTTGTTCTTAAATTAATATCATACTTTCAAACTACTAAGTTTGATCAGGTTTACTTAGAAGTATTTAATTCTTCCTCTCTAAGTATTTGGCTTAAGTTGCTTAGTAGTAACACTTAGCAAACCTAGGAATTAACTTACTGTTTTCTTGCAATCATGATTAAATGATAATTTGGATAAGAGATACTATACTTTTAAAATGTTGCCATATCTAAAAAGCATTTTGATGTATCAGATACTTCTGGTACTTAGATGGTTTTATATTATGGAGTCTAAAACAATAACTACGATGTTACAGAATATATGTCTGACAATTTATTTTATGGATTCAAGTCACAGATATAGTATAAACATTGCCTAGATTGAATTTTTTTTGTCCATAATTGGTTTAAATATAAACTGAATGGTTTCTTAAACTTCAATCTACATTTAAGGTCAAATAGAAATTCTTGGACAGATAATATTATGGCTATTTTTCAAAACCTATTTTTATCAGTTACACATCCAAACTGATTGCAATTTTTATGAGAAAAGTAACAGTTACAGAAAATCTTAATTAGCAAAAATAATGTAAGATTTTTTTTCCTCTATAGTCTGCTTGTAGTTTTGAAGTTCTGACAGTGAATTCAAATAGTATTAACATTTAAAAATTATTTTTGTTTCAGGATTGTGGAACTGAAGGAAATGGTTTCTGATGTCAATCTCAGTTTTAATAAGCTTTCCTTTATATCCTTGGAATTATGTATGCTTCAAAAATTAACCTTTATAGATCTCAGGTATTTATTGATACTGTTGCTTCCCTTTTTAAAAAATTATTTATTATTTATTTTTTTTTGGCTGCATTGGGTCTTCATTGCTGTGTGTGGGCTTTCTCTAGTTGTGGCGAGTGGGGGCTACTCTTTGTTATGGTGCGTGGGCTTCTCATTGCGGTGGCTTCTTGTTGTGGAGACAGGCATGTGGGCTTCAATAGTTGTGACTCGTGAGCTCTAGAGTGCAGGCTCAGTAGTGTGACCCACGGGCTTAGTTGCTCTGCGGCATGTGGGATCTTCCCGAACCTGGACTTTACCTGGTTTACCCTGTTAAATCTATTATTAAAGAGTTAACTGCAGTATCAGTTGGTTGCACATTGCCATTAGGATTTGGCAAATTAATCAAATACTTGAAGCAGCTGACCGATTCAGAATTCTCAGGACACAGCCTTAATGAAATCAAGAATTGACAAACTGAGCTGCATAAATTTTTGTCTGGTCAACATTTTAATTATAAACTAAAGTTGTACAGATTTTCAAACTTTGTAAATCATCTTTTTTCTCTCTAATTTAGGAATAATTTTTTAAATTCTTTGCCTGAAGAAATGGAATCATTGATAAGACTACAAACAATCAACCTTTCCTTTAATAGGTAAGAAACAGAACAGACAAATCTGAATAACAATTTTCTGTGGAAAATTTGTAGGTCTTACTAGAGAATACAACTAAAAGAACCAAATAAACAAAAAGGCCCTATATGTTTTCTTTATTTAAATATCCAGGTTTGTTTTCACTTAGTTCTACTTAGAATTAAAAGTGATGTTGCTTTTTTAGAATTTTCACAACTGATGTCTAGTAGATTTTTTGTTTCTTTTAGCCATTTTAAGAAACCTGTAAGCTAGTAGGAAGACAAATATGCAAATAAATAATTCTAATCACTGTAGTGGAAGCACAGTGCATAGACATAAGTGTTTCCAGAGATTACGTGAAGGTAGAGGAGGTAGCTCTGAAACTGAGGCTTGGAAAATAGACATTTGCCAGACACACAGGGATATGGCATCCCATGTAGAGCAAATAGCATATACTAAGGCACAAGGATGTGAGAAAATGATGGGACACGTCAAGAAGTTCAATATGGCTCGGACCACAAAGTGGGAAAGTAGAAGAGTGGAAGTCACAAATGAAGTTGGGTGTGTAAGCAGTAGCCAGCCCTTTAAGAGCTTTTTATACCCAGTGAAATTTAGATTTTATTCTGTAAACACTATGAAGATACTACTAATAATTAAGAATAGCTAGTATTTATTGGGAGCTCATTTATTAATATTTATTATCTGCTGACTCCGGACCAAGTACTTTACATGTATTACCTCATTTAATCCTCACAAAAGCCCTACATGGTAGGTTCTGTTATTATGTCCATTTAGAAATCGAGGATTAGGAATTAAGTAACTCACTTAAGGTTCACATAGATTATAGAGCTGGGGTTTGAGCCCAGGTGTTTTGACTCTAGAAGTTGGGCTCTTAACAACTATGTCATATTGTTTCCTATGGTGAAAGTTGATTCTGGTAAAAGTTAATATAAATATTATTAGCTATCATTTAATATATTACAGATACTATACCAAGGTCTTCAAGTATATAAGTTTAGTACTATTATTATTCCTCATTTACAGATGAGGAATCTAAGGCACAGTGATGTTAAAATATTGCCTATTTAAGTTTTTGTTCCGTCTACTCTATTATTTGTGTTTTCTCATGTGTAGGTTATACCACTGTTGTCATTATTTAAAAATATATGCACTTCTCAGATTTCTTCTAATTTTTATTTTTGAATTGAACTATCGATTCTCTATTGAGCTATCAATTGCATTGTTAATTAATGTCTTTTGGGGAGCTGGCAAAACCTAACCGTAACTTCTGTGTTAACTGGTGAGCTACATCTTTTTTAATTACCTTATTTATGGGTTGTGCGGGAGAAAAAGAGGAGATACTATTTAGGGTGGTTTGGTCCATCTGTACTCCTTGTTATTGATTCTCCGATCCCTCTAATTACAAAGGTGCCTTGAGTTTACTGTTCATTATTGCTTTTTTTTTTTTTCTTAAACATCAAGGCAGCAAAGGAAGGGCAGTATGGGGAAGTGAAAAGGCCAACTGTAAAGCTTTCTTTCAGCTCATCCTTGTCTTTTCTAGTTGAGGCAGCAGTTTGCCTCACACTAAAACCAAACTAGCTTCTGTCCCCCAAAAGATCCTCAGGGATTTTGTGTTAATTACTGAGAATTGCTCTGAGAGCCATAAGCTTTCCCATCTCTCTTGTGGCATCTTCAGGGCTGCTTTGGGTGAGAAAGCCAGCAGCCTATAGTAGTTTTGTCATTTTTTCAAAAACCAAAATGAGTGTATTTTTGGTTGTTGAAAAAATGACAAAACTAGTCAGTTTCGAAGCTTAAGTCAAAGCAAAGTATAAATCTCTAACTTTTACTTAAGATATTGGCAGTGATTCTCTTTCATAAGAAGTAAAAGTGAACTAAGGAAGAATACCTACATGGAGACATTATACTGAGAGCACTTCAGGAAGATTTCCTTGTCTCCTGAATGAGAAAAGAAAAACATAGGAGAATTTACTCCAAACTTTTGTTTGATTTTATACATTAAATAGAAACTGTTACAAGTGTGTCCACTTAATATATATTTCAAGGTTTCCAGAATTAATCCAGTTTTAAAAATTTTTCTGAAAAATTTAAATGCAGAACTTATACCAAATATTAAAAACTTACATTAAGAAAACTTTATCTCTATTTGAGATAAACTTTATCTCTATTTGAAGGAATGATTTTGCTTCTGATTCTAATATATTTAGGTGTTCTCTTCATATTCTTATAGGTTCAAAATACTACCTGAAGTTCTGTATCGAATTCCCACACTTGAAACAATTTTGATTAGTAATAATCAGGTTGGATCTGTGGACCCTCAGAAAATGAAGACAATGGAAAATCTGATTACATTGGACCTTCAAAATAATGACCTCCTACAAATTCCACCAGAGCTCGGTAATTGTGTGAACTTAAGGTAAATGCACCATTCTACTAAGTTTTTCCATTCGATTTGTTGAAGTGTTATTTTTTTGTTTTGTTTTGTTTTTGTTTTTTGAGGTACTCTTGCAGGCAAGTTGAAATAAAAAATTTAATGTCCCATTAAAAATAACAGGTAACAAAACTCCGAATCCCAATTCTGTTTTTCAAATGTTACCAAATATATTTTTTAGTTTTTTTTTATACAGTATGTATATGTGTAAATACAGCAATTTATTGTTTCTAGTGATACTTTTCTCATCACTATGTATGTATATAATCTGAAACTCTACTGCATAAAAATGTCAAGGAAATATAAATTCCTTAGCTGTGCATATAAGTTTTTTCAATATCTGATTACAGACTACTACCATTTTTTCAAGGCCAGCATGGTCTTTCTTACTCTGTGTTTGCTGTTACCTCAGCCTCAAGTGCCTTTACCCTGCTTTTATCAGTAATCAACCTAATAATCACCTTTGAAAACCTTTCCGATATTCCAGGCAGAGTTAGTCCCTTCTCTGATTTCCCATCCTGCTTTATTTGGACTCATTTATACCATTTCTTTGTCCTCCTTTGGAAGAGTTACCCCAGTGCCTAGACCATAGTAAGCACCTAATAAGTGCTTGTTAAGTGAATATAAAGGGAATTTGAGACATGAACAGAAAGCCCAGTAGTTATCAGAATGTGTCAGAAAAATTTAATTATTGAAAACTGCATATGATGGTTTAGCGTATTTTACTTTACTAGAGTGGCACTAGTATCTTTCTCTGGTACCTCACAATACTGAATTATAGAAGACAAGTAAGTTGATTATTGTTATGTGCAATAGTTGTATTCTATAAAGTCTCCATGAACACCAAATTAGTAAATACTTAAACCATTGCTCCCTAGGGGAAATAACAGAGTTAGGCTCTTTCAAGCCTCTGGTCATGTTTTCATCAGCCAGTCAACATATAACCTTGTGTTATGTGTGTTTCTGTATTAAGATGCCTTATTTAATATTGTTAAATCATTAATATTGAGCTATGGCCAAACAGGACTGTGATTTATGCCTGAATGAAGCTTATCTAACATACGTATCTTCTGTGTAAGATACATGACATCCTTCTTGTGCTTACAAAAACTAGACATCACTTCAGCATTACGCTTGCAGGCCATATTAAACAGTGAAATCACCAAGAAAAGGTACAATAATACAAAAAATGTTGCACTAAATAGACCATGGAAGGAACATTTGTTTACAGTATGGGAGCTGAAACAAAAAAGGCAGAGTGTCACCTTGTTTGAGCTCAGTTGGGAATGTGCCTGTCAAGTGACTCAAATTTTTTGCTGCTCGTCCAAAATGACCTTCAAAATGCCACATGTATTGATTTGGGGGTTATGGGTAAATTTTAGTGAATAAGCAAATTTGGAGTCTGAGTAATGAAGATTGACTGTAATTAACTTTTTTTCTATAAATTAAGAAAATCATTCTTTAAAATAATTCCCAAGGTACAGGAATATTTGAAGATATAATTTAGATCTATGGTATAATATGTTGTGAATCCTTTGACTTTTATTTACATAAACACTTAAAGTTATTGAAAATTAATATAAAAGTCTCTATCTTATAATTTAAGATATTTCATTAATTAAATAAAGAAACAAATCAACCAGCACTTAGATCTTAAACTGAACCTCATTTCAGAACATTTAAAATAGATTTTATATATTGTGTCTGGTCAAGGGAAGGAGTATGAAGGCAGACATGTTAATGTTCCCAGTGTGGAAAAGGTTATATCGACTATGTTATAGTCTTTGGTATGAGTATTTGTCAGTTTGCTCATTCTAACACTTGTATAAATATAATTCACCCATTTAGTATATGGTCATTATAGGCTTGAGAAGGTGATGGGTAAAATGATGGTTCATATCGCAGCTCTTCTGTTTAATAGCTGTGTGATCTTGGACAAGACTTTCTTACCTTCCTGAACTTGTGTTTCATTATCTATAAAATAGAAATATTAATGGTGCCTACATCACAGGGTTGTTAAGATAATTAAGAGAGTCAGTGAATGTAAGTTACTTAGAACAATACCTTTCACATAATAAGTATTCATTTAATGTTGTTTCAGTCATTATTGTAGTTACAATTCCAATTGTTTTAATGCTTAGATTTGAAAAGGGACAAATTCTTAAAAACACACAAATTTTGCTTATAAAATAGCAAATGAAATTAGAAGAAAAGCCTCCCTAATAGAAAATGTTTTAAATTCTTAATTTCTCTCCTTTGTTTAGGACATTGCTACTAGATGGAAATCCGTTCCGCGTTCCTCGAGCAGCCATATTAATGAAAGGAACAGCTGCTATTCTGGAATATTTGAGAGACCGAATTCCTACTTAAGTTGGAGTTGTTACATAATCTTGGTCATGTTAATTCTTAGAGTTCTTAGATTGATAACTAACATATTTCTAAGGTATCATGTACATTTATAATGGTGTAACTACATATAGTGTTCATACATTTGCTCTGAATGTTTTGCATAAGATTTATCCTCACTTTCATTCCCTTATAACATAGCAAACAGTTTCTTCAGAAGTGAATTTTTATTTATCACAGTTTAATATTTTTATAATGACAAAGCATTGTTGTAGAGGTGGGGTTTTTTTTCCCATTTCTGTTTGTGTTACGTATATTATGACCAATTGACTTGAATATGACCATCCAGTTTCTACCCTTTTATTGGATATAAAATTGAATTGAATTTTGTTTAATACTGTTCTTTGGCATTTAAAAAAATAAGACTTTTCATTATCCATAATAGGACTTTTATGATGTGGTTGGTGTCAGTATAAGTTTCAAATTAATATTTACTGGCTTGTTTTTGTTTATATAGTTGAAATGTTTTTTCCTAGCCTTTTTTACATGTTTCATGAAATCATTTTGTCGGGGTTTCTAATGTCACAGAAATGCTACATAAGATATGGTTATTGGTGGAGAAAATAGTAAAAGTGTTGTTATAATTGCTCTCACAATTCTGAATTTAAAACTTGACTGGGTTTTGTTTTTTTTTTTAAGATGTCTTAGTGTTAAGTTTCGATACAGTAATCTAGTACTTCTAGATTCAACAAATTTAAAGGAACTGGATCTGCATATTTTTCCCTCAGAGTGTGAGCATTTAAAAAATACCTTTTGTTCTTTTAAAAAAAAGTACTGAAATTTTATTAATTTTTATGGATAACAGCAACAGAAAATAATAGCATATACTACATAGAAATCTTGAAATGTATTTTGTTTAAATACTTACTAAGCAGGTATTTGTATATATAATTACTCTGTTGATGTGTTCTAATCCATCCTTGTGCCTTTTTTTTATTTCCAGGGTCTTAATTTTTAAATTTGCTTGTAGTCATGTGGTAATTTTCTAAAAGGGAATTTGTTATATTTGATAAAAATCAAATATAAACATTTATACCAAAAATATCAGAAGTAAGTAGGCTAGTCAGTCATTATAAAACATACTATGTGATTCTATTAAGTAACTAATCAATAGAATGTATATTAGTTTATATAAATAGTTGGATGGATAGGTACGTAGGTAGGTAGATAGATAGACAGGTGGATGGATGGATAGATAGCTTTTGGATGATTGAGACATGCTCATATTATGAAAAAAAATCATTGCTAATAAAGATAAATACTACGTGTTCATTAAAAAGTTACATTTTTCAAATATTGATTACAATGTTTATGTTTTTGGTTTAAAAGAAACATGCCCTTTTCATACAACAACTCTGTGGCTGCCTAAGAAATCTGCTTCGGTATTAAACAAAAGACATTTTACAATAAGGTGACATTTTATTATTTATACAATAAAGAGACTTTTATGTTATTCAAAACACTTTTTTTAAATACTGAAAAAGTTGAGTACACCAAAGCCGAAAAATGGCTCTGCTATACACTGCACAGCATTATTTTAGTCCCTGTATTTTGTATCTGTACAGAAAGCATCTTCAAAATGCATTCTAATCACATTGTACACCTTTACTGATAAGTGTCAATACGTAAAATAAAACTGGAGAATACAGCTTGCATTTGCAAATTAACTGACAACGTAATTTCACTGATTCAGTAAATTTAAAATATAGATTCATAGGACTTCTTTGCACATAAAATGAAGCAGCTTTCAAGGTTGTCATGGTCTCATACTGCAAAAAAACCATTAACTACATTCACAATCTATGTTAATAAAGTAGTAAATATGTCTTCATTCAGTTTTTATTTACATCAATATGTAATTCAACTAAAAAGTACTGTTAATTGTGATAGAGTAATTTCTTTTTTAACACATACAAAAATGACAATTTTTATATATAATTTGAGCTCAAAATCACGATTATCTCAAAATATTAATTACAATACAGCCATTTCAATTAAACATGTCATGATTTAACTTTTTATAAAATGGTAAAATTTGTTATTAAAGTAAGCAATTTGTTTTGTATTGGCTAGAGTTCACCCACGTAGAAAACCTTAAATGGTAAGAGGTGTTTCCAGCCCCCTCCCACCCGAATTTGTATACAGCCACCTAAGCTAGCAAAGAGACAGAAAAGGCCCCAATTTATAAAGATTAAGCCTCTTTTGCTATACCGCTGTGGCTTGTTGTTTCTTCCATAAAAGCTTTACAAGGGTAGTGTCAATAAACTATGCAGTGAAATGCATGCATTAATATACAGTATGTCTGTAAAATGTTAGTGTTTACTCTAGTGCACATTAAAATGTTCACAAAGACTGCAAAAGAAGTCATAAATAAAGAAGCATTTACAAAGATCTACCAATTGCAAATTGTAAACTTGAAAATTACTTGATAATATAATGGAATTTCTTTGAAAACAGATCCCAATTCAAGTTCTTTCTCTGGCTAAAGGAGCTCTAGTTACTTGGCCTTAAGATGTCACTGTTTAGCTGCACATATGGTAGAGAAGTCAGATGTCATAAAAGAATATGAGTCTAGAGACTGTCTTCATTTTACTGAAATAGTGGCCCAGTGTTGCATCACTGCTTAGGATTTTTTTTTTAAACTTACAGAAGAGTGAAATATTTCACTAACTGAAATTAGTGAAATTATATGACCTCAAATGAAAAATGGAAAATTTGTGTGTGTGTGCATGTGTTTAGCATATGGAAAAATATTAATATAAATAGGTAGAATTAGAGCTTCATTATACAGTAATAAAAGGATTATGCCCCAAAATAACTGAGGTCAAAAGAAATCAATTATCAAATAGTTTAGGAATGAGAGAATTTTCATGGATACTTAAAAATCCTAAAAACATAGTATCTAGTTTCTTTTTAATTCTTAACAAACCAATTAAAATTTAATCAATATCTTTGTTTAGAATTACTGTTGCTAATTTAATATTTCTTCTCTGAATCAAAAGAGGCCATAGTTCATATTTATGGTTTACTTATATACAGCTGGGTGGGGTCATGCCCTTGGCTGGTTATAAGGTGGGAAAAATGAAAATACAGTACCTGCAAACCTTACTTTTTGCAAGGTTGTTTTTGATGGTCTTTGAAATTTACAAACAGAATTCAGTAGATTTTTACCTCTGATGTTTCAACTAGGAAAAAATTCCTCTTTCATATGAAGACAGTGTCATTGTCCTTAAGCTTCCTTTAGTCCCTTCTATACACTGAGTACAGAGAGAAACTTGATTGGCTCTTGACACAAAAATATCTGGTTTATCTATCAATTATCTTTCTCATGAATACTAAGGCTTGCATTTTTGAGGAGGAAAACGTCGTTGAGGATGTTAAAGGGAAATGCCTAAACACCATAAAGCAGTATTAAACATTTATTGCATTCCATTGACACTAGGTGTCATCAAAGCTAAAACCAAATTTTCTAGAGTAAAAATTAACATAAAACATTCCTTTCTGCCCTGAACAGATGCCTTTCCACATTCAAGACCAATAAGAGTCCTCTTGAGTGGAAAGACTGCAAGTATTGAAAATAACATTTATTTTAGCAGTACATTCTGAAAATAAATTACCATAGCAAATATGGGAACTGCTTTATGTTCCATCTGCCTGAGAGTTTCATCTTGGTTTTCCTGTGGGCTATTCAAAAAATTACATAAGATCTCCTGACTAAATAAGGGAAGGGGATTAGGGAGAGAAAGATACAAAGAAATATAATGTGATTTTTTTTTTTCCCATTCATCAAATCCTTTCACTAATGTAGCTATCATAAAGGTCAGTTGACCTGCATACCTGGGCATTATTTAACCTCATTACTTTACATGTGCAAAACAAGTGTGCAAAGAAAAACACCTATGTATGTCTATACAGAGACATAAAACCTGAGTCACAATAAAAAGTTTTTAATATAAGAAAACATTTCTTAATGTAGGAAAATAATTTCTAAAGGGCCAAAAATACCTTTATACAATATAATCTGCTAACTTTAAAACTCAGTGTGCATAAGCATCACATATTTTTTAAGACCCAACAAAAAAAGAAATCATTTACAGTTTTCTTAACTATAGCTTAGATACCTATATTTCAATTTCTAACATCTATTTTCATTCCCCTGAATTCATTAACTTTTCTAAAAGAAAAAAGTTAAAAGCACATTCAAATATGAGGACTGTTTAATTTCTGATGAACAGTTCCTTCTTTTTTCTAAATATTGAGGACATAGGAGATTTGGGGTTGCTAGGCATATAACTTAATGTCAAGCCACAAAGGAATTCTAAAATTCAAAAGAAAATATGTAATAAACATTACTTGGAAAAATATTTTGTGGATAGAGTTGGGCCAAACTCTGCATGAAGCCATTCTTATTTGCAGGCTCCCTTTCTGCAGATGATTCACTCTTAAAAACTCCTTTCCCTACACACCCATTTCCTTAGCTTTCATTTTATTTCATTTCCTTAGATTTCCATACTTAAACCCTGGAATTGTGCCGACTGAAGCTCCATGGTTCACATTCAGCCACAAGGTACAATGTCTTCTTCACTTAACTAAATCTTTATCTCTTCCTCTTCAGGAGCTCAGTTTTCTGGGATGACTCCCTGGCCCGCTCTCACGTACCGCTTTACTTATTAGGAAAAAAAATCTGTTTAAGTGTCCCTACTGTCTTATCACTAGACACTGATTTAAGGATAATTCAAGACATACTTATCTCCTGGGCTGTATACATCTCAGATGCATACTGAGAAAATTTTATAGAAAAATGAGGGCAAGTTGCTTCTCCATCTGCCCCTAGATGACATTGTCATTAATTATGCATTTATGTCAGGTAAGTCACTGACAGAACAGGAAGCCATCTGAACCCAAAGGTTCAATCCTTGCTTGCCTCTGTAGTTGGATATAGGGCCCTGGCCCTTTCAGTACTTGTATGGACAGGTGAAGGGATTCTGGACAGTGTCCTTGAATGCTGACTTTCCTCTCTGGGGTCAGCAGGCCTGGTTTGGGGAATAGGGTGGGAAGTGCATGTGGTAGTGTAAGGGATTAGAGGCATTAACCTAGGGAACTGTACTCTTGCTGCCTTTTTGTATGACACTTGCCTGAGGGTCACTGGAAGGATTTTGTATTGTGCAGAAGGCTAAAAGCAGAGTCACACTTTCTCTGCCAACAGACTTGTTACCATGGGAACCAATGCAGAAAAATGAAAAAATGACAAGAAGCTGAGAATTAAATGTGGAGAAAATTGATAGTTGGTTTCAACATGGCAATTTGAGCACTTGAGATTTAAACAGGATGTTCCTTGTGTGGCCAGACCAATGAAAATGGACAAAATGACGTGCTGGTCTCTGGTCCTGGAGGCTATCTGGGGAATGCAGGAAGAAAGCAGTAAGCGTGCTGTAGTTTGGATAAGGGGGACTCCGTAAAATTCAGATCCATCTCTGGTGATGTTGAGCTCTTCAGCCCAAATGTTAAATTAACCATATGATCAAAGGTGCCCTTCAAAAGACATGTCCATGCTTAGCTTGATAAATGAAAGCAGCCTGCTGTAACAATTCTCACCTTTCCAAAGCGAACACACACTACCTGACAAGAGTATAGCATACCTAATATGTTATTGCTTGAAAATCTTCCCAAATATTAAAAAACAAAAACCAAAAGACACAGCTTTCAAATCTGTGGTCCCTCTCCCCCCTCCCCCCAACAAGGCAGCTAATTAACACAGAATTTAAATTAGTTTTCTTTAGGAAACAATTATTTCACTTTACCTGATACAAGTACTCTTGTGTACCCTCCTTTGTTATTCTGGAGTGGATAATAAACTGATCAAACCAGATGAGGATTCCAAGACAATTTGTAACAAGGACTTGGAGTTTCAGCCTAATCTGAGAAAGCAGACCTACATATTGCACTTTTTGGAGGCTCCAGGGAGACACCTGTCCTGTCCTCTAGCTTCCCAAAAGGCTACTTTCTGAAATCCTATGATTAATGCCTCATTTCCTGTGACCAGCCTTTGGCCCATATTTAAATGTAATTCCCCTGAGGAGATGAGGGAAGGTCACACTATAGAGGACTTGATTTCACCCTTCCTGGAGAGCTAGTTTTCAAGTAGTAGTGAAACCCTTCACCTGATCCACCCTCCTAACAATTAAAAGCTAAAAGCAACATCACCCAGGAAGTAGGAGACAAGCCATTATTGTATAGTTGTCTTTGGGGTATGTCTAACTTCAAATGGTCTGAATAAAATACGCTGTTTGTATGGTTTAAAGTCCACTGGCCATAGATTTCACCAGAGATGCTTTTTTCTTTCTCACTAGTGACTTGCTGTTCTAGTTAGAATTCCTTACTGAATCCTTTGACAGTCTTAACAATGAGTTCTTGAAATGCTAGAAGCCCATTACATTTCTGTTTTTCCAAGAGTGCATACAGAGTTCTGAAATGCAGTAAAACACCTTATTTTCTACTACTTGCAGAGTTTGGAGGCAAACTTGATAGTAAACAGAAATTTGAGTACAGTGTTCTTGCTTATGCTAAAATAACTTCTTATATCAATATTTCAGTGAGTTTCAGGATTTGAGACATCTATGTTTCTGAAGGTAGGAAGCCTTTAGAATAACCTGATGCAGGACTAATCTTTAAAGCTACATGAAGCACTAAGGACAGTTCAGCAGATCTCTTTCTGAAATAGGCAAATAAAATATAATAGGATCTTCACAAGCAGTAATGCCTTTGAATTTGACATATGATAAATAAGAGACTGCTTCTTTTAATTTCTTTTATCTCTAAAATCAGGCAGCAGATGCTTGGAGGAAGACTAAATGGTCTGCCTTAAACTAAAGAATGATTATCTTTTTCTGTGATTTTTTTTTAATACTAATTCTCTCACTGGTAGATCATACTTTGGACAAACTTGAGCTCTCCACCAGGCCAAGAGGCCACCTGACACTAATATATTTAATAGTTCTACAACATCCCTTCATTCTTCAGACAAGAATTTGAAACAGTTATAACACATCACATGATATATTGAGAATTTAAATTTGATTCCTTCATTTTTTTAAACAATTGATTTCCCTTCTCAATTTTTTTGAGGTTGTGTGATTCCCTGCTGTATCATGTACCATAAAGAGTTACAGACATAACTTTTACATAGTTTTCTCTAGTTTATCATACAGTTCAGCATATAGTTCACAAATAGCCAGTCTTGCCAATATTAGGACATTTATTGCTTTCAGCTACCACAAGTATTTGGAAATCAAAAAAGCTTAGTGGAATGATGATCTCTGCATGGAAGGCATATGATGAATAGGTCTAGAGATCTAATATGCATGATGACTATAGTTAACAATATTGTATTGAATACTGGAAATTTGTTAAAAGAGTAGATTTCAGATGCTCTCACCACACACAAAATGGTAACTATGTAAGGGGATGAGATGTTAAATAGATCAACTGTAGTTATCATTTCACTATGTATTTGTATATCAAATCATGTTGTACACCTTAAATATATGTAATTTTTATTAAAAAACTTAAAACAAAAGGGGGAGGCATCACACTCGATAGCTGTCCTTTCTGGATTAAGGTGAGGTGTTGACTAAATAAAAAGTTCAATTTAACAGAGCAGAAAAAGAAAAAAAAAGGCCTGTCAAACTGACCACTGACCATACATATATATGTAGATACTGGGCTTTTTTCAATACCTTTCAAACTTGATCTTAAGAAATATGCCCAAAGTGATATCTGTAGGTCAGAATCCCTCTGGTTAAGAATTTAAGAAGCATGATCTCATTTTCAAATTCAAGCGTGCTACACAGTCCATTGCAAATAGTTTTAATAAACTCCCATTTTCTAAGTTGCTGCACAAAGACACTAAATTGCTTCAAGGTTAAACCCACCGCTTCATCACCAAATGGCAGCTAATTTTCCAGACCATGGTTAAACTCATATACTTTTTGAAACCCCCTTTGTTATACAGTTGCTGTCCCATCTCTAGGCTAATCCTAACCTGAGTTTGACAATCCTTGATTTTAACCTCAAAGAGCAAGTAAAAACTCAGGGGTTTTGTTGCATATAAAACCATATCTGCTATTTCTCTTCAGAATCTCCTTCAGAATAACTTGTGGGAATTTAGATGGCTTCCACTTCTTAGTGCTTAAGAGATGTTGCCAGGGCAGCTGCAACGGTCAACACTTAGAGAAGGGTGCGGGCATTGGCCACATAGGTATTTCAGCTGTCCATCTAAATGGTATGTGTGAGAGTTGGTCTGTATCTGCATAGTTCTAGGCACTCTTTAGTTTTCTACTTTCTAGAAAATTTTATCATAGGTACTGCTCAAGTTGCATTTTTAACTGAACTCTAATGGGTCCTCTTCTGTTCTTAAACACAAAGAAAGCATCTTCCTAACATGAGGGTGTTTATTAATAGTCAAGAGTGTGATTTTTTCCTTATATATAGGTACATAAGTATTTAGAATATGCAAGTCCACTAAAAGTATGTACATTTGTTAAGGTGTTTAAAATACAAATTATTTTAAAGCAAAGATTTCAAGAGATGCTAAAGGTTAACTGTTCTATTCTCTCCTTTCCTGAGATCAGTCTCTTCAAGTGGAGCAGTAGGCCTTTGTTATCAGGCTTTGGTGCCCTCCCTCCAGGAAGGAAGAGATGCCCTTGATTTCTGACTTTGACTCCTAAGGGGCAGCCCCTAGGAAGGACAAAGACAGATGAAAGAGGAAAGCGAGAATTTAGCTAGCTTAGTGACCATCCCTCCCAGATATGATTTGTTCTAGACCATACTGCAGAGATTTACATTCTCACTGTCGCCTGAAACTTTGTCCTTTTTGGAAAAGAACATATATGAGGGATAGAAGCCTGCCTTCCTAAGGGAATAGAAAAAGATTCCTCATCCACATTAGAAGAACTTAATAAAGCTGAAAGGAAGCATTTGCCATTTTATTATGAGACAGAAAGTGATAATACACTGTTCTCCCCTTATATTTTGTACCTACACAGTAGCATTTATTAGACTTTTTATGTGTCTGTCTCTCCATTAGATTGTGTTTCTTGAGGGGAGGGACCATGGCTTATTTATATTTATATTTCCCTCTGTTCTCAAAATCTTTTGCTCATTAAATATGTTTATTAAATTGAATGCACAGGAAGAAAAAGATAAATTGTTTTAATCACTGATAATTTTTCTTAAAGGATAAACACATAGATTGGCTACAGGACAAATCTTAGGATAGTTCAGAGGAAGGCTTAGGAGGGAATTACTTAACCACCTCTCCAAGCTATAGATCTATTCAAACTTACATACAGGTCTGGATGAATATTCTAAATATGAGTGTATATTGTTGTGGGAGTGTAGGTGAATGTGCCGGGAATATTTATGGAAAGTTTAAAAAGAAAAGAAGACGTAGTCCCTTACCCTTCAGTAGTTTATGATGATCTAGGTCCCCAGGTCACCGGGATAGTAACTATCATTTTGGGGAAATATGTGAAAACCTAAAAAAAATAGTACCTGATATTTGTGTGTGTGTGTGTGTGTGTGTGTGTGTGTGTGTATGAGAGAGAGAGAGAGTCTTGAGTTTGAATTTTTCTGAGAAATGGTCACAAACAGATTTGTAACATTTGCTAGCAACATTCATGGTTTTATAAAGAACACAGAGTGATGGCCTGCTAGAGAATCTGTCTTGATCACAACTTAGCAATAAGTATTTTGCACATCAAGTGCAAAATACTTATTGCTAAGTTGAATGACACCACACGTAAGGCTGAAGATTTATGTCCAAAGACTTGCTATAAAAGATGGATAATTTAAAACAAACAGAAGGACAGCAAGTAAAATGTTACAAGTCAGGAACATAATGATAAAATAAAGGAAAAATCAAATTTGGAGATTGAGACTTGCCCACGACTTAACAACCTTTTCTTTTACAGGTGATTTCTGGCTTAATGAACATCACTAGAAGTAAGTGGAGTCTTGAATATGTCCATCATTCACTTACTTTACAGGGAGGTGACACAACTGGATAATCAGCATTCTGTTGGGAGGGGGGAGGCATGCAAGGAGTGTTGCAAAGGAATGCAGGCATTTTAAGCAATGGTTCCTCACAGCTTTCTTCTTCCCTCAGCTGCTTAGGGCTCCACACCCCAACCCAACCTTGGTGGTTTTCTCATTTGTTGTACCTAAAAACAGAGCTTCCCAACCTCTTTACATCATGGCACAGATAGAAAACGATCGTGTTTGTTCTGAATAATGGGGTATAGGTGTGTAAAATAAATAAGGCCGCTCCAAGCCCCAAGTGAAAGCAATAAGTTACAAGCCCCTGTGCTCTGAGGGGATCGATATCTCAGTACTTGTGGGAACTAAGCTGGCTGCTGAATGGAAAGCACTGACCTAGAAATTGCTCCCAGGAATACAAAATTAAGACTCTTCATACAAGATAAAAAATAATACTTTAGGTACTAGTTGATACCAAAAATCTAGAGATAGTCCAGTACCACAAGCATTAATAAACAAAGAAACAAACAAAAAACCACTATTGGAGTATAGAAATAGCTTTCAAGTAACTCTTCTCTCATTCTCAGTACAAATTCTTCCCAATTTACATTCTAATATTTAGTTCCAGATTCTACAACCAAACCTATCATGTAAAGCTTTTGGAAGTCTGAGAAGGGATGAAAAAGATGATGAAATAGAAAATAAGGCAAATAAAGCAAGCCAAAAGCTGTATTCAAAAGAATGAAACCATGGTGGACACCTTCTATATTTGCTTTAGAATGTGTGGCCATGTTTGTTTAGAAAATATTTTTCTCTTCTGAAAAGAGAAGAAGCGTACTTTGTAAGCAAACCCAAGATGGTGCCCTAAAATTGGCACATTTGAGGTCATAGAGAAGTTATAAAGCACCAACCGCCAAAGAAGGTTGACTGAATTTGCTAAGAACATACTGTGTTAGTAGTGGGTGATCATGTGGCCAGAGGAAACTGTTTCCTTTGGAGGAAAACACCAGAGGATTTAAATAGCTTTACATAGTCTTCGGGAAAGAACACTGTGTTTTCTTTCTACTTTTGCTTGGGTTTAAAAGAAGCAAAGATTAAATGATTGGCAGAGAAACACCATGAATAAGTAGGCCTTTGGTGGAATTAGTAAAGGGGAGGCTCAAACAAGGATGATGGCTAAGCTCTGAGAGTGAGGGTATAATTAGCTTAAAGAGGTAAACAGAAAATTTTGGTTTTTTAGAACAATGCTCTAGCCAGTAGAGGCCCTGAAGTTCCAAATGCCTAGGAACCAAAATAGCTTGAGGCCACAGGTCACCAGAGCTGCTCTGGGCTCTGTGCCAATACCCAGACATTCTGACTGAAAGAAGGGAGGTTGGGGGACATTTTAAACTACCCCTTGACTCTGATTATCACTTTATGAGACATAGTTTGAAATACATTCCATATTCACTTTACAATAAAGTAAAATCTGATTATAATATTAAGCTAATTATTTGTGCACATAGATAAAATGAAAAATTAGGAGTTTATGCTAGATAACTTGTTACTGCCTGATGTCAGCTAGAAATAAAGCTGTATACAGATATACACATATTCAGATGTGGACTAGTGTTAGAACTATATAGTCAAGGCTATATGCTAGGCACACTTAATTCCTGATGTTTAAGTTTTGGAGAGCTCATTTAAAAATACATATTTTAAATAATTTGTGGCAAATATCTTCCCACATATTTGGAATGAGCATATTTGAAGGAAACTCATTAAAATAATGGCAGATAAGGCACAAAATATTTGGAAAACTGAAGCTAATTAGACGATTAAACTGGCAGATGTCATAATTAAACTGAACAAATGGAACATCAGAATTTTAAATCACACATTCACCTGAGGCTGAGAGGGAGAGAGCAGTCTCTCTCTGTGATTGGGTACTAGGTGGTTGATACAACTGAGAGGTTTAGTCAAAAATTATAGAAACTGCTTAAAATAAACTCAAAGCTTTTAATTGTTTTTCTAGTATTGTTTAAATTTAGAGCTTTATTTCAAATTAATTCTCTCAAAAGAGTATGGAAAGGGGTGTTAAAAGTTTTATCAACAGTTTATTAATATTTTTTTATGAACAGTTATATCAGTACAACAGGTATAAAAATGGACTGTCCAGAGCGTGTGGTCATCCAAGCTACAGACTTGCTGACTTAGATATATAATATAGATATAAGGGCTCCATCTTGTGGCAGCTCTTCCAAACTGCAGACATGTTCCTAAAAAGTATGGATCGGTCCTTCTACGTACGAGGATACTATTGATATGCTAGACTTGAATCCAGTAATTTAAACAGAGGGTCTTATTGGGATGAAACATATGATTTGTTGCTTTATTAGGGTGGGTTACTGAGGGAAGCGGTAGCCTCTTCTCTGGAGGTTTAATTCCCTGAAGGTTAATAGATGAACCAGATCCTCTCAAGGTCCTTTTCTGTCTTATGATAGAACAATAATTTTCCTCATTTTCTCGCAGAACTTTTACCTATGGCTATATTGTTTGATATTGGCCTTTATTTCAGAAAAGTCCTATGGTAATTTTTTTTTTATGAGCTAAGTTTTCGTGATTTTCGTGATTCCCTTTACTGAGAAGTTACATGACTAAAAAAAATTACCCACTATATTACAAAAATTTTCTGGCATAAATAATGATTAAATGAAAGATATTTCTAATATATGCCTTATTTTTCATTTTGAATTCTTCTTTCTACTTCTGGAAGAGTATCAGGGAGGGCAGCTACCAAGAAGAGCTGAAAGATCACTCTTCCTGCCAGGAGGGGAGGGAGAGGAAGGGAATTCTGGGGCTGGCTGAAGGAGGGGTGTGGTCACCGGGAGACCAGAGGGTGTGTCTGAATTGGGGTCTGATCTCTGCCGTCCAGTTTCTTTCATTCCTCTCTACCAGCCTTTTGTCTCCATTCTTTTCCCTTTCTCATTCTTACCCCCTTAATGACTTAATTTCTCCCCTTCATCCAGCCTGTTCTTACTCTTCCTCACTTTTCTAAAATACTCTTACTGAACATACTTAAAGAACTACTATTCTAAAATACTCTTACCCACTTATTACTCACTTGTTACTCTCTCAATTAATATTAGCCTTTTCATTTTCACTTCATTTTTGTTCAAACAGAAATCGGCATTGTTTTCCTCATGTAAATATATAGACACTGGGCTATAAAACCAAGGTGTAGGCTTCTGGGCAGTTCGAGGCACCCTACTATCAAAGAAAATGAAGGAAGTTTCCATCAAGATATACTTAACGGCTCCTAGATACAAAATTTCATGAAAAGAAGCCCTAATCAGCCTGGTAGCAAGTTCTCCTCATATAAAGAAATTAAAAGGCAGAGGCAGATGGAGTAATTAGTATTTAGTATTATTATTAGTAGTATAAACTAAACAGTAAATGAGAAATGGATTTAATGTTTGAGACGATTTCACTCAATTCTGTATTCAATTTTCTATGAAACCCAAATAGAAAAATATGGAAAATACCATTGAGAGAAAGCTAAGAAAGAAACGCTTTATTTCCAAGGAAAGCAAGATACTGTGAGGTAATAAAGAAACTCTGGTTAGGAGGTTACCAACCTAGTGTTCTTCTCCCTTAGACACTTTGTTTTTTTTTCAGGGACTGAATTATATTATTTTTGCCTCTAATGAAGGCAATGTATCTAATAAAGCCAATACCAATGGCAGTATAAATAGTTTTCTTTCTACTTTGAGATCAATAGGCCAGATTTTGACCTCTATAAAAGTTTGGGAGGGGGCGTGCGGTTTTATCAAGGTAACCAAATTTTCTGTGATCTATGTAAATAGTTCATCATGTTAATTTTAAAGCTTTTGCAGTGGCCTGAGAATTCTGGCTGGAGTGTATGACATTTCACTTTAAGGATGAATATGGTGGAATCTGTCCATGAAATGATCCAAAATGCAGTGTGAAAATATTGTTATGCTGAACTATGGCCAAAGGCCTGTGGACAGACTTTTCTTATTCTAGAACAGGCAGCATGAGGCAGTGGTTTCATTAAATTTTAGAGCTAAAATAGGATTGGGGATTCCCTCTTCTAACTACCTTTCCCTAGCCCCATCCCTATCACAACTTCCTTTACTATTGCCCACATCTCCAAATTTTAAATATAGCCTTGGCAAAGTAATCTACCAAGTCACAGTGTACAGGTGGAAGAACCTTAAGTATGGACCTAAAACCAGATCTAACGATGTACTTTGTCTCCTTAGTTCACAGCATTGCTTCACCTCTCCAGGCCTCGGGCCTCTGGTAAAATGAGGGAACTGGGCTTAATTATCTCTAAGCTGCCTGTAAGACCAAGACCATGGCACTAAAAGTTCAACCTTATGCACTCATTTCTCTGAGTGCATATTTCTGGCATCAATCTGCATGACTCCTTCGAAGAAAAGAAGACCCAAACAAATCAAAAGGATAGATATGATGTACTCCAATTCAGTGAACAAAAGCCATTTCTTAAACTTTTTGGACAGTGTTAAGGTCCTTAGAACACATAAAAGGGAAATTAAATACAGCTGTTGAAACACAGCCCAGTAACCTAAAAGGTCTTAGAAGAAATGCTAAAGAGGAGAGGAGGATTGGGTTAAAAGGGAGAATTGAAGAAAGAAAAATTAGGAATGAACTGAGAAAATGAAAGTTTCATGGTTTAAATTTATTATGTAAATTGAACATCAACTTCCTGTTAATTCAGTATTTATTAAATGTGTTTATGTGCCAGGCCTATCATCCACTTAATCATTGTACAAATATTTATTGAGCATCTACTATGCATCTGACACTATGACAGGCACTAAGGATACATACTAAAGAAAACCAGATGTGCCCTCTCAAAGTTATTCTGTCTAGAATGCCTCTTTTAAGTATTGTCTGGTCCTCTCAAGGAGCACACAGGTGATAGGAGAGGAAAGAGCAAATATATATCAAACCTCTATGATTGTTGATAGAATGTGGTAAGTACTGTAAAGCATACAAAAAATAATATGATGGTATTAATATGAGGGAGAGAAATTTCTTCCAATTAAGATTAGGGAAAGTTTCATGGTGGTAATGTTTGAGCTGGACCCTGAAGGCTGCATATAATTTTGATAATGTAGAAAGAGAATGGGGAGAGGAAGACATTCCAGTAGAGGGATCATTATGGGCAAAGTTTGAGATTAGAAAGTACTCAGTGAAAGGAAGGATTTTTAGGTGTCTAAAACACTGAGTATGTATAGATTGGGTGAAGAAAAACAAGCAATTCCTAGATTCAGGTAATCAGACTTTCCTTGGAAGAATAAATAGATGTCTATGATATGTGAATATGTGTGATCCTACCTCATGCAAACAGTATTTTCATGGGCTGGGCTGAACAGCGCACAGTGAAAATACTCTTCACCACACTGAAGGAACTGAAGTAAATAAACATGAAGTGCAGCCAGATGAATGAATATTCAACTCATTGCATTTCTGAGGGGGTCACTCTAATATCCGACCCTATGGACTCACATGCTTCCTGACAGTCTATAAGAGGCAGTGGTCATAGGGGGGACTCTTTGGGGGCATTCAACATAGAAGAATCTCTTCAATCAAACATGCCAAGCCTTTTAAAATACTGACTTCTATCTCTTTCCTCCATCATGTCAGAGGCATATAGACACAGTGCTGAGTCAGGTTGAGGGACATCATTTTTTCTAATAGTCTCTCTCTTCTTTGGAGAGAAAAATTTGGCAAAATTCTCTTTCACAGATTTGAAGGATTATAGCTGCTCTTTATCTCGTCCAGTAAGGCATCCACTCTTGCCACTTCTAGCCTGTCAAATATTGTCCTAAGTCTTGGAAAACATTCATATGGCCTCCCAAAGGCCATAGGACCCAGTGGGGAGACCTATCTGTAGCTCCAAATGGAGAAACCATGCTCAAACCCAAAAGAGATTTGACTAGATAAAGATGCTGCTTCCTTTTGCAATACATGGGCTGAGGGCAGGGACAAAGGAACTCACCATATGGCCTTGCATTGTCTTTGATCTGGAAGTTCTCTCATCTTTCCACTTAATTGTGAGATTTCTGTGCCGAGGACACCATGTTACAGCCCTTGCAGTGCCTGGTATGTAGTAGATGCTCAACGAATATTTATTAACATTGCATTTAATGTTTTTGTTATATTCTTCAATAAAATGTCCCCAAATGTTTTGAATTTATGAATGACATACCTTAGGCATCTAAGATTCAGCTACAGTAACTGTTTTCCTATGGAGGAATTGTGGAGATTGGTGATGAAAATAAGTCTCTGTACTAAGATATTTTACTCTAGGTACAGAGATACTTGACTCTTTGTAGGCTGCTTACTCATCATGTTATTTTAAAGCAGGAAAAAAACTGGCACAAATAATACAATTTGTGTTTGTGCAACAGTGACAGTTTTAAGAAAAAAATATTTGTATTTTCAAAAGTAGAGAAAGGTTGGATGATTCATTTAACTTTTTTTCTCAACACCCTTTCCTACACACGTTGAAAATTATGCTAGCTTAAAGAATGAAACATTTTAAAATCTCCCTCCCCCCTCCCCAAAAAAAGGGCAAGGCCTACAACCTCAAGAGTCACAGGATTTCAGTGCTTTCTACATAAACACTGCTTGAATTTCACAATCTTCCACTCTGAGGTGCTGCTATTAACAAAAACAAAATTAGGCAAAAAAGTGAGTTTTGCAGCCCAGGCTAATTTGGGGAGATATTTGTGTGGCTGAAGAGATACCCTTCCCATTTGTGCCTGCCTTACATCCAGGTCCACTTCTTATCTTGTTCAGTGCTCAATGGGTTGTTACAAAGCATGAGCTGACTGTTACACAGCAAAATCCAACAGGGGAAACACTACCAGATAAAGTAATGCTTATAAAGTTGGAGCCAGTGAATTATTTTCCTCTCTTTTTACTTCCCATGGAACTGCTCTCAGGGAAGATTATGATAATCACATAGTTAAAAGCCCAAAGGCTTCAATATTCCTAGGTTTTCATTTACTCTTTTTAATCAAAACTTAGAGTGGACTTTTCCCCTCCATTTATCAGAAATCTCGGAATTCTCCAAAGTAAAAGTTGTACAATTTATACCCTCACAGGATAGTGTTTCCAAACCATTCTCTTGCAGACAGTGTCAAAGGTGAAGACGATTGCAACCTGTCCCCATAACAATCAGCTGGGAGCCTCAGAGAGAGTCCTCAATACCGTAAAGTTCAACATTTTAAAAACAGAAGTGGAAACAGTTCTACTAAGGCATTGCCACCTTCACGCTTGTATACAAGCTTTGTTCGATGTTGTCAGACACATAAGTGCTTTCACCTTTGAGTCTTTGTTAATGCTACTATTCCAAGTTCCTTGATCACCCAAGAAAGTTCCTCCCAAACTGGGAGCTGGAACCATTAGCTGATACTCAGGGGTCTCCAAACAGAACTCTAAGGGGGCCTCTTATTCTTGTGTCAGCAGGATAGAAGAAGTCATTTACTGCCTTTGGAACATCATGGGGAGTTGAAGGAATGGATGTACAGCAGCAGCAGCAGTGAGGAAGAGAGGTCAGTTTTGCATACTAGAAACACAAATGCCCCCCAGAACGTTCAGAATATAACTAGAAAATTTGATTGTATCTGCCTTAGTTTTATACAGTGGGGTGTTTCAAAAAATATTCTCTGAATAGTTTAGATCAAATGAAGCTGAAAGATTGCATAGGAGAGCTGATACACAGGATCTCCTATAATATTGCCCTACATGCTTTCTTTGGTGCACATTTATTTTTCCACAGCCCACATTCTATTTTCTTGCTATAATGTACACTTGGGGGATGGTTTTGCTGAGCAATGGGGGAAATACTCTGGGCCAAGTCAGGATGCTTTTCTTAATGGAAGGTGTATTGCTAAGGAAAAAGTTCATGCAAGTGATTTTGAATCTGAAGATTTCCCCCCAATTCCCAGATGATCAGGTAACTACAACCATAAGAGAGGGCACATCACCAACCCAGTGTCTGAACATTTTATTAAGCCTCAGAATGATTTAGCATTTCTGTGAGAGGAACTTTACTGGACACTCAGCCCTACTTTTCTTGATACTACATGAACGACTCATCTTCTTAACTTACTAGGTTTCATTATTTGCATAACTTTTTACTGACCCAGTATTTCAATAAACCTGCTGTTTGGTCAGTATATCAGGAATCAGTTGAATATGTTGTCTGATTGAATTTACCAAAGATTTACAGTGGTGGTCTTATGCCAACGCGGCTTTTTATCTGGTTATGTTGTATTGCCCTTTGATAAGAGGGTATTCGTCAGAATACACCTTCTTGATCTGTGTGCCAGTGAGGGGCAGAAATTTACTGAGGACAGCATTAAAAGCCAATGGAAAGACAAGTTGGCAAACACACTATATTTTCCAAAGCTTTAAATTGTGGTGGAGATATTAAATCAATTTTATGAATAAAAGTAAAATGTTTTTCTGGCTTCATCAATTATTTTGCCAAATTCAGATACTTTTCACCTAATATATGAATATATAAGACTAATTTCTTCAAAGCCTTCCTCCCTTTGAATATTCCCTCTCTTTAGCTCTCCCAGTAAAAGGTATTTCAGTCCTGCTTTTAGAAAGTAATTATATTAGTGATATATGTGTAATCATCTTTAAGATTAAGAACAAATTAATGCTGATTTGTCACCCTCTCTTTAAAACTGCTTTCCATCCCCAAAACACAATCCAACATAAGGCCCCAAAACAACCAGGGCTGTTTGACATCTATGTAATTACAATTCTTATTAACTGGAACACATATATTTTATAGATTTCAATGAACAATAAATTAGCATGATATACATATTTGTATGTTATATTGACTTTCAAAATGCCTTGTCAAAAGTACCCTTTTATTTTAAAATTGTTATGTTTGTTTAGGTAGCTTGTGTTGTCTGGCAGGCTGGAATTATCATAATAGAGCTTTTGTGACAATGTATGATAAGCCATGTAAATAGTTTTAAAAACTGTCCACTAATGCCAATTTGGCTTGCAAAATCTGCAGCAATTCTAATAATAATTTTTAGTGCTTATTCTTTCCACCTCTGATTTTTCTCATTCCCGTCTGTTAGGTACAGGACAGCTTCCTCAGCAGAAAGATTCCAATAAAAATCAAAGACCAAGGTGAGTCTATTGGAGTCATCATGAATTCCACTCCTTTTTTGTGGTTGTTGTTTTTTCTTTTTTTTAAAGGCACACCCTTAACTTTTGTTTGTTTGTTTTTGTTAACGTAAACCAGATTCTAATTTCAGAAAGTAAAGCCAATTATCCGAAAAAGGCAATACTCAGAAATCAGTGTATTATTGGTTTTGGTCACCCATGGAATCAATTAGACTTTTTTCCCCTGTAAGTGATCAGTGATTTTTTTCAGTCCACCTAAAAAAAAAAATACCTCTTTTCAATATTACCTGCCTTTTTTCAGTATGCAGCATGGCAGTACAATTGACAATGAGGTGCTTTGGCACATCAGATTTCTTTTCCAGTTGGTCAGGGATCCCTTTTCTCTTTTCCTCATTTCCTGAGAACAGGAAGGATTAAAGCATGGCCCAAGACAATGTTGTCACATTAGGAGTGTAGAGGTGTTTACTAGGATTATGAGCGTCTCAGCTTGGCCTCAGAAGCATCTCCTGAAGCCCTGGGTTTGATGTGGAAACCTGACATAAGAAAAAAGACTTGGGAGGTCCTTTATCTGGCTCTTCTCCCACCTCTCCCATAAAAGATTAAACAAAACTAATGGGATGATTGGAGGTGCTTCATTGCCACTGAACTACTCCCATGGGTTTGTTTTCCCTTTAAGTGATCTTGTGAGGCCAGTGAGGGCCTCTATCTTGATTTTCCAGTGGCTGGATATGGTGGTTTGGTGTGAGGTTTTGACAAAGAAAAAATTAGGCTCTGAAAGACATTTCTCATCAGAAACTGTCAATATATTAAAATGCATTTAAAAATTACTTCTGGGAAGCATATTAAAGAGGCCAATCATTTAATCATTTGCTAAATGTCAAAGCCTACAAAATCATAGTATAATGTCACTCTGACATAAAGCAACATCAAAATTAGCGCCTCATCTATAAAGTGAAGTATCATTTGCCTTCAAGTGACAAATTCTATTGCCAAAAAAATACCACTGTACTTCTAATAAGTGACACTCATTTTAATAGACCCTACAAAAATACAATATTTTCAATGTCCCCATAAAACAGTAACTTACAAATATTACTCTCAGAGCTTTGGTGACATCAATATGTGACACTTGTGAAAATCCTAACAAAATACTTGGAACACTAGCATGTAAAGTAAATCCATTATATATATTTTAAAAAAGACAGCTATGTGAAAATATGAGAGAGAATGCATATAACCAACTCTGGGAAATTATTCTGGAATTTCAAATTAATATTTTAATCAAATTAATGACTAATATATAAAAGAAATATTTTAAAGGATTATAAAATGAATTTTGATCATTTATAGAGAAAAACATTTCCAATGTAAACATAACTAATTCTATACTAATTATGCTAATCTTTGTTTTCAGTGAGACAATTTAGAACTGTATATACTTTGAAACTTTGGGGGAAAAAAGGTATTTTCTCTATTTCTGCCCTCAAAAGCAGACACAGAAATTAATAATACAGGTAGACCAAGGCTCTGAGAACTTATATTTGAAGTTTCATATTTAATTACCAAAGGTTTTTATCACTCACCATAACTTTCTAACAATAGTCTTTCTTAATGATAAATTTTATCAATACCCCAAACTCATTTTAAATGATTTAAAAGTAGCAAATTGGATAAAGCAACACACAAATAAATTCCACATTTACAAGTAAAGAAATCACAGGGGCTACAGTTTATAATCAACATAAACTTGAAAGAAATAAAGCAACACCTTTCCTGCCACCCATCATTCACTGCTTACATTTGGGGTGAAAAAGATTTATCTACAATGACCTTTAGTCTGTTTCTTAACTCTGCATGTTTTGTAATTAGCTAAAGGCATTGAACAAATTAGTTTGTCCTATTTTTGTTCAGGTCCCAGAGATTAATGGCTAATTTATGAAATATTTCACTCTGTGTTATGAGAATTTAGCAAATGAATATGGAACCAAATATAAACACTTTATACCATATGTACAGTTGCTTTCATAAGGCATTATCTTGTAATTTTTATTGAAAAAGGTTCAATATAGTAAAGTCTTATTTTAAGATATATTTTCTTTCTCAATCCGAGATGTTTAGTTTATGAAAATATTGTTTTTTCTCTATATTCTTTTTGTATATATGCCAACATGTACCTTGTGCTAGAAATATTTTATGGGAATTACAATTCTTTATATTTGTATTTTCTATATAAAGGCATATACAACTTTGAGGCAGTGTTTCTGATGGAGAGCAGAATTCGTAAAGAGCTTGTGTGTGCTTCCGTGCTCCGAAATTATATGAAATCCACTTCAAGAAGAAACTTATTTGATTAAAAAAAACAAAACAAAACCAAAACCAAAACTGCACCAATGCACAGCCAGAGGCTGACAGTTAAAATAATACATAACCACATGAACATCATATTTATATAGTTAACATTTTTAAGGATGACCAGTGCTAACATATAGTATTATACATTTGGCACTAATGTTTGCCATTGGTCCAGCAATTGGCAAAATTTGTTTCTATGTATAAATTTATTTTTGAACATTAGGTCTGGCTAGACGTATCTTCACTATTTATAAAAAATATTTAGACAGTAAGCTCACGTTGAATAACTAGGTCTACTGTGTTCTGGAAACTCTTCAGTAGTAATACAGCTTTTTCATGTTCCATATGTACAAAACTATGTCCATTTGCCTGTAAACACACAAATAAAACAGGGCAATCAATGTAAGATACTTGTTTATCATATATCATTGTTTCTAACAATAAAATTCAAGGGAGTATTGAGCAACCAAGTCATGTGTTTTTAAAATTCACAGCAGAATTGCAATTATGGGAACAACTAATTTCACCCAGCTTCAACTCAATTTATTAATTCAACAAATATTTATCAAGTATCTAGTATATCCTACTTAGGATTGTCCTAGTATAGTCCTAGTCACTGTGCTAATCATAGAGATATACTGGTCAGTAACAGACAGATACATTTGAAATATGATAGTTGTTTTGTTGTTGTTCTGATTTGTTTGCAGGAACTTAGTTGAGATGGTTCGGAAGTGTTCATAGGACCACTGCCTTTTTGTTGCATAATCACTGATATAAACCCATCAACACGGTCAAATGTTTCACTCATGCAAACCATATAGTATAGTTAGATCTTATTTTGATCCACTGAAAAGTCCTTAATTTACATGTTTTTATATTAAAAAGATAATTTGTATTTCCCTCATTGTTGAATGCAAATATATTCATTATTTATAGCAGTGGTTCTCAATCCCATCCAGAAATGAATTAATTTCTGTGTGATCTAGATTCATCTTGTTATTTTATAAATGAAAGAGCTACACCTCAGAGAGGCCAAGCAACATGACTAAGGTCACACAGCTAAGCTAGGGCTGAGTCATCTGATACCATAATATTCTTACTATTTCTCTCAATACTTTACTGACATAATAACACTGCAATTGTTTCTAGTGATTTGAACTGATATTTCCTTGATCATGATAAAATAATCAACATTTTCCCTTTAAAATTGTTGCTATATCACCTCCTACCATAATTTTTTTCGTTACAGTGTTAGCAAAAGCTGTAATTCTCATTCAGATTCCTAACAGGTTTAATTTAACTTATTCTAGTACTGGTAAAAATAACATTTAGTCCTAAATTTGGATCTACCAAAATGCTAAATCTCTCATTCTTATAGTTTTAACTCTGGCTTAATTGTGTTGTTGTAGTTACATGTGAACTATCTCAAAAGTAGAAAGACTAAGTCAGACTATCTGCCTGGGCAATGAGACTTGAGAGGAAATAAAAAGGAGAAAACTTTTAGGGTAGAATCAATAGATTTGGTATCTGATTGGACAAGGGTATGAAAACAAACAAGAATCAAACTGTGATGCCATTAACAGAAAATGGAAACCTTGGAGGAGCAGCAGGCTTAGTTGGGAAGACAACGGAGTTTGTGGTACTGACGACACATGCAAGGAAAATGTTGCACATATATTTAGAAATAAGAGACTGGAGTTCAGGAAGGAGGTCAGGGTGGCAGCATTAGAAACAGAAGTTAGGTTTTTACCACACTCTGGTATTTACCACATGGAATGCTGAGAGAATTATCAGAGAATAAGTTTAAAAGGGAGCATTGTGAAAGAAGGGAAATCTAACTAGGGGAGCAGGATGGAGCCATGGCTTTGGATGTGTAGAATAGAACTTAAAGACAGTGTTTGCTGTTGACCTGGGCATCTAGGTAAATTTGTCTGAAGTGAGGGAGGGAAAGGTGAAACAGGGCCCAATCCTTTTTGCTAGAGGATGGCAGAAAGCAGATGCTAGCCTAATGGCTGAACTAAAGAACGAGGATACCAATGCATTGAGGGGAGCGAACAGGAAAACTGGCAGGAGGAGAACTGGAAAGGGGATCCTGAAGGGGATCAAGGTAGAGGGCTCATAAAGGTAGCAGGAAATCCACGAGGATCAGGTATTTCCTAGAGGCTTCAATTAACCCTAGTTTTCTGAGGCACAGAGGAAAGAGCAGAGAAAGAGCATAGCTTGATTAATTCTGTCCTGGAATCTGGGTCTGTTTCCAAGAAACAAGGCTTCAAGATGTTCAGACCCACAGTCCAGGTTCTGATTCAAGCTAGGGAGACTCCTTGTATAAATTAGCTTTTAATATTGCTTTAAAGCATTGGCTTTTAGTTGTCATGCTTTGTAAGTACAAATGATAGTTATATAGTTGGAAACACAAAGAGTTGATTTCCCAGAAGGAAATAAGCAGGTTGATAAATTAGACCACTGTGTCAAATAAACATTAGGACTCTACCTGTAATTCTAGTCCCCAGAAATGTTTTGGCTCTAAGCCAGAACTTGGGTGAATCTCAAGAGGCTTATTTAAAAGACCACAACTAGGGACTGCCTGGGAATGGCTTCAAATTACCGAAAGGATTCTGGAAGATCAGAAAGCAAATTATTTTAGAAAGTTTATTAAAGATTAAATGAGTTAATATATGTTAACTGCTTAGGACAAGGCCTGGAACACTGTAAACGATCAATAAATGTTAGCTACTACTATTAATATTACTTCACTATTACTTTCTTGAATTTAAGAAATACAATTTTCATTAAGCCATAAGAGTAGAAGGACGAAATGTCAGAGGAAGGAACTGTTTAGTTAACCTTAACTTTTTTTTAAAGATGAAAATGTGAGGATCAGAGAGTTACATGAAGTATCAAAGCTCACACAGCTAGTGGCTAGATGAGAATTTATGTCACAACTCTGTATCTTGACACAATTCGTTTCATTGGTGTTGTGAGGTTGAAACAAATGTTTTAGGTTCATTAAATTAATTCACTTGTTAAGATTAATTGCCCTATTTCTTTTTTTTATTTTGCGGTACGCAGGCCTCTTGCTGTTGTGGCCTCTCCCGTTGCGGAGCACAGGCCTGGGACGCGCAGGCTCAGTGGCCATGGCTCACGGGCCCAGCTGCCGCTCCGCGGCATGTGGGATCTTCCCAGACCGGGGCACGAACCCGTGTCCCTTGCATCGGCAGGCGGACTCTCAAACACTGTGCCACCAGGGAGGCCCAATTGCCCTATTTCTTGATATGGAACATTATGGTAGGCCTGATACCAGGGGAGGTAATGACAGAGGGGTTTGAATGGAAGGAGAAGATAGAATCTCAGTTCTAGAGAACTTTCATTTATATTCTTAGGACAGAAGAGCCAAGAGAATTTACATTGTATTTGTTCAAATGAATATGGCTATCTGGCTTACATCTTAGATGGTTCAGACAGGGAATCAGACAATTATGTTACTACATGTGTGCAGGGCTTTTCCAATTAACATGAAGTTCAGAAAAATCACAATATTTCAACTAGAAAGGTTTCATGGTTGTTTCATGTGTGTGAATAGAAGAGCTTAGGAAATAAAGGAGGATACTATTTAATATTAATTGCAGAGTATAAATCTGATGAAGCTTTGAAACGTAAATGCATATAATCTACATTTATGCATTTGACATTTTGAATATGTATATAACATAAATACAAAAGATGATTTGAAGAACAAATGTTAAATTAATAAAGTTTTAAAATATGTTGCCACATTTGGCTACATATGTTTTATATAAACACACAGACTATCATGGATTATAATAAAATGTGTGCAATTTTGAGGAAATTGCAACTTCAGTGAATGGCTTAAGTCAAAATGAAGTTAATAAGAAAACAATCTATGAAAGAAAAGATATTCTAAAAATTTTATGCTTCAAGAATGTATAATTAATGTATTTCTGGCTTTAGCTGATTTGAAGTATAAGGTTCATTTTACAATAGTTTTTATGTTTTTTCCAGAAGGTATCCTTCCTTGTTTTAATTCCACTTGACATCTGTGCCACAAAAGGTTTTTTAATTGCCCCTTTGCATGATTTAGACATGACAAGATGGAAGGTTAATGAAAATAACATTTGCAATTCTAACAAAAAGTACAGCTTTGTGATTACAGCTCATCAATTTACTGTAAAACGTACTCGGTTTCTGGATTTCATCCTCTTATTCCTTCCTGAATTTATCTTTGATTTTCTTCTGCTAAATATTTTGTTAAGTGGATAAATTATGGATGTTTATATCACAGAAATTCTCCAGAGGATGTTGTAATTCTCCCAGGAATTCTGTTGTATTCTTATTATTCCAAGCTCTAAATTTAAAAACTAGTTTCTGAGAAGGCTTGGCCACAAAATGGTGGGATTATCCAATAAGAAGGACAGCACGATTCTTTTAAGAATCCGAAAGAGAAATGGGATTAGAGACTTGGTGTATGATTTTGAATTGATTTAAACTAACCCTCAAGGGACAAACATTTAAAGGGCCAGTATACATGTATTTTGTATGTTAGATACAAAGGCAGTCCTTTGACTGCCTATAGCTCTTGCGATGAGGGAAAATGAAAATATACAGCAACCATCTTAGAGTTATAGGGCAAGCCTTCATGTTGTCTAATCCTGACAGCCAGAAATTATGAGACCAAACAGTGGGAATCTTAGGTAATTATATTTATGTTTCCCATTAACTACCTGGAATTATTTCCCATTGCAAAATTTTAATCTGCTAGAGTAGTCTCATTAAATATTAGGATATATTTAGGGCTGAGTATACTGTATAAGCAGTACTACAATAACTATATGCCAAGTCATTTGAAAAATTTTCCTATCAAAAAATCTGACCTACAGACCTTAAATTCTTAGAGAGTTCCAATGAAAAATTTACACTGCACTTTTAAATGTGAGGAAGTTTGAAGTCTCAAGTGGCTTTTACAGTAGTATTAAAAAAATTCATGGCAATAGAATTAGAAAAGAAAAAGGAGAAGTAACAACTGACACTGCAGAAATACAAAGGATCATGAGAGATTACTACAAGCAACTATATGCCAATAAAATGGACAACCTGGAAGAAATGGACAAATTCTTAGAAATGCACAACCTTCGGAGACTGAACCAGGAAGAAACAGAAAATATGAACAGACCAATCAAAAGCACTGAAATTGAAACCGTGATTAAAAATCTTCCAACAAACAAAAGCCCAGGACCAGATGGCTTCACAGGCGAATTCTATCAAACATTTAGAGAAGAGCTAACACCTATCCTCTCAAACTCTTCCAAAATATAGCAGAGGGAGGAACACTCCCAAACTCATTCTACAAGGCCACCATCACCCTGATACCAAAACCAGAGAAAGATGTCACAAAGAAAGAAAACTACAGGCAAGTATCACTGATGAACATAGATGCAAAAATCCTCAACAAAATACTAGCAAACAGAATCCAACAGCACATTAAAAGGATCATACACCATGATCAAGTGGGGTTTATCCCAAGAATGCAAGGATTCTTCAATATATGCAAATCAATCAATGTGATACACCATATTAACAAATTGAAGGAGAAAAACCATATGATCATCTCAATAGAGGCAGAGAAAGCTTTCAACAAAATTCAACACCCATTTATGATAAAAACCCTCCAGAAAGTAGGCATAGAGGGAAATTACCTCAACATAACAAAGGCCATATATGACAAACCCACAGCCAACATCATCCTCAATGGTGAAAAACTGAAACCATTTCCACTAAGATCAGGAACAAGACAAGGTTGCCCATACTCACCACTGTTATTCAACATACTTTTGGAAGTTTTAGCCAAAGCAGTCAAAGAAGAAAAAGAAATAAAAGGAATCCAAATCGGAAGAGAAGAAGTAAAGCTGTCACTGTTTGCAGATGACACGATACTATACATAGAGAATCCTAAGGATGCCACCAGAAAACTACTAGAGCTAATCAATGAATTTGGTAAAGTTGCAGGATACAAAATTAATGCACAGAAATCTCTTGCATTTGTATACACTGAAAATGAAAAATCTGAAAGTGAAATTAAGAAAACACTCCCATTTACCACTGCCAACAAAAAAGAATAAAATATCTAGGAATAAACCTATCTAAGGAGACAAAAGACATGTATGCAGAAAACTATAAGACACTGATGAAAGAAATTAAAGATGGTGCAAACAGTTGGAGAGATATACCATGTTCTTGGATTGGAAGAATCAACATTGTGAAATATCTATACTACCCAAAGCAATCTACAGATTCAATGCAATCCCTATCAAACTACCAATGGCATTTTTCACAGAACTAGAGCAAAACATTTCACAATTTGTGTGGAAACACAAAAGACCCTGAATAGACAAAGCAATCTTGGGAAAGAAAAATGGAGCTGGAGGAATCAGGCTCCCTGACTTCAGACCATACTGCAAAGCTACAGTAATCAAGACAGTATGGTACTGGCACAAAAACAGAAATATAGATCAATGGAGCAGGATAGAAAGTCCAGAGATAAACCCACGCACACATGATCACCTTATCTTTGATAAAGGAGGCAAGAATATACAGTGGAGGAAAGACACCCTCTTCAATAAGTGGTGCTGGGAAAACTGGACAGCTACAGGTAAAAGAATGAAATTAGAACACTCCCTAACACCATACACAAAAATAAACTCAAAATGGATTAAAGACCTAAATGTAAGGCCAGACATTATCAAACACTTAGAGGAAAACATAGGCAGAACACTCTATGACATAAATCACAGCAAGATCCTTTTTGACCCACCTCCTAGAGTAATGGAAATAAAAACAAAAATAAACAAATGGGACCTAATGAAATTGCAAAGCTTTTGCACAACAAAGGAAACCATAAACAAGACCAAAAGACAACCCTCAGAATGGGAGAAAATATTTGCAAATGAAGCAACTGACAAAGAATTAATCTCCAAAATTTACAAGCAGCTCATGGAGCTCAATATCAAAAAATCAAACAACCCAATCCAAAAATGGGCAGAAGACCTAAATAAACATTTCTCCAAAGATGACATACAGATTGCCAACAAACACATGAAAGAATGCTCAACATCATTAATCATTAGAGAAATGCAAATCAAAACTACAATGAGATATCATCTCCCACCGGTCAGAATGGCCATCGTCAAAAAATCTACAAACAATAAATGCTGGAGAGGGTGTGGAGAAAAGGGAGCCCTTTTGCACTGTTGGTGAGAATGTAAATTGATACAGCCACTATGGAGAACAGTATGGAGGTTCCTTAAAAACTAAAAATAGAACTACCATACGACCCAGCAATCCCACTACTGGGCATATACCCTGAGGAAACCATAATTCAAAAAGAGTCATGTACCAAAATGTTCATTGCAGCTCTATTTACAATAGCCAGTACATGGAAGCAACCTAAGTGTCCATCAACAGATGAATGGATAAAGAAGATGTGGCACATATATACAAGGGAATATTACCTAGCCATAAAAGAAATGAAATTGAGTTATTTGTAGTGAGGTGGATGGAACTAGAGTCTGTCATACACAGTGAAGTAAGTCAGAAAGAGAAAAACAAATACCGTATGCTAACACATATATATGGAAAATAAAAAAAAAGAAAAGAAAAAAAAATCGTCATGCAGAACCTAGGGGTAAGACAGGAATAAAGACACAGACCTACTAGAGAATGGACTTGAGGATACAGTGAGGGGGAAGGGTAAGCTGGGACAAAGTGAGAGAGTGGCATGGACATATATACACTACCAAATGTAAAACAGATAGCTGGTGGGAAGCAGCTGCATAGCACAGGGAGATCAGCTCGGTGCTTTGTTACCACCTAGAGGGGTGGGATAGGGAGGGTGGGAGGGAGGGAGACGCAAGCGGGATGAGATATGGGGACATATGTATATGTATAACTGATTCACTTTGTTATAAAGCAGAAACTAACACACCATTGTAAAGCAATTATACTTCAATAAAGGTTAAAATAATATTCATGGAATAAAACATAAATAAGAATTTCTCTTCTGTCTTAAATGCACACATGTACTGCAGCTTGAATGTTTCATGAATTCAGGCTCAAAAAAAGACATGGCAAAATAGAAAAGACTCAACTGAAGACTTTGTTCATTATTTGTATAGAAAGTCAGGCATGGAAATGGTAATAAATAGTAATCCTGAGGATATTTACTTGTTTATCTGCTTTGGCTTTAGAATGCCTGTTTTCTTCAAAACCAGCATGTGGAATGAGCATCTCTAAAAAATGACTTCCCTATCTTCGTTTGCAAGCAGTTCCCCAACTAGCTGCACTTTATTTCTGTACTTTACCACAAAAGGAACTGCAAAATCAGCCTCTCATTTTCAGGGAACTCTTTGTAGCCAGGTTGGTCTCTGTTTTGGTGGAGAGCTTGCTGTTAAGAGAAAACAGACTGGGAGTTGATTTTGTTGCGTGTTTGAAGTCAGCTTTTTTCCTGTCTCTCTTCCTCCATTTTCTGCTCTGTGTAATTTTGGGCACGTCTACTTCCTGGGCTAGGTGTGTAAAGGTAGAACTTTAGTTCTATTTCCTTGTTGCAGTGTTCACGTGGCTTGGCATCACACTTTGTACATTGTGGGCATTTAATGTATATTTGCCAAATCAGGGAATGGAAAATGTCATGCTAGCAGTAAAATTTGCTCCAGGAGAATCAGTGTTGTATAATGGAAAAGGCTCAAATGAACTATTTAACCTCTGTCAACAACAGATACCTTGCAGGGTTGTTGTGTGTTCTAAATGACACAAGATGGGTGCTTAATTGATGTTATTTTTATTTCAGCCAAATTATGGAAGTTAGAGCCAGCTTAATGAACTTAATTTGTCTTTATTGTTTTTCATGTTTCACTTAGTACCTAAATATTATTTTTTTTGATTTGCAAAAAGTATTTACTCCGTCTCTAGTTATCTGTGCTGAACTTTATACACTATGAACAAACCAAATGGATAAAGGTGTGCAGTGAAACTGGCATATAAAATCATACACATTTAAAAAACTATTTTTGGTTATCTTCTAACCAAATGCTATTTAAAAATATTTGCACATGTATTTTATCATTATAAGCAATAATTTCTCTGAACATTAAGAGTTACATGATGCTGAACCCACCCAACCCCCTACCCCCCCCACCTACCCCCCAACCCACCTTTCCCCAAACCTCTCCAATGTTTTTGATTTTAAACCACCAAATAAGATCAACAATAGAAAATTGTTAACTTATTTAGCCTTGTTAGGAAATGCTTTAGTGAAATTTCCAAATACTTTATTTCTTTAAGGGTCCCACACTTCATTTTAACCATAACACAAATTTCTCCTCTTTACTTTTTGTAGTCTTTTTTGGGGGGAAATTTTAAAGAATTCAGAGAAATAAATGTACTCTAACCCATTCTTAGTGACTCATGATATTAATTATGAACATGAACACTCTCTGGAATGAAGCCGTGGACCCAGTTAGTTGCTTCTACTAGAGGTATTCCCCTAAGTGTGCTCTGTGGAAGTGGCTAATTGACGTTGTTGGTCAAGAGGGCTGCATGGTTAAATATGTTGGGATATATCATTTTGTACGATTTTTCAGGTTCTTAATATGCTTACAATGTAGAGCCCCTGCTCTGCAACAAGAGAAGCCACCGCAATGAGAAGCCCGCACACCACAACGAAGAGTAGCCCCATTCACCGCAACTAGAGAAGAGTCCATGCCCAGCAACAAAAACCCAACTCAGTCAAAAATAAATAAATAAAATAAATAAATTTATTTAAAAAAAGGCGCAACATATCAGGTTTGTTCGAATTATCATCTCTTTGATTATTCTATTTTGGTATCTTCGAGATATAGCCATAGACCAGGAATATACTTTGGATTACAAATTCCAAACTCTTAAAATTATTGCAAAGTAGAACTGGATGTCATAAACTAATTATAAATAATATAATTTCTCTTTTGTCAAAGTTAGGCTCTTGTCTTGGGAAGGGGTGGGGGCAGGTAAATGAAGAGGATAGGTATTGACTATCATGATAGACTAGAATACAATATACTTACAGGTGAGCTGTAGGCTATAACTGTGAGTCATGTTAACTATCAAGTACAATATATCCTTTTTTTCCAGTCTATTCATCTTTTCAACAGAGTAACTATAATTAATAGATATTCTATATTTAAATATACTTTAAATTGTAAAATGTATAATGAATTAGACTGAATTTTTTAACTGCAAAGAACATTAGAATAAAGAAACTATGATGTTAAATCAACAAAACTGCCACTTCAAAAATGGTCAGATATCGGCAAATTTACACGGCTCAATTGAATAACATTTTTTATGCTCCATGTGATTTCCCTGGTTCTCTCTCACTCTTCTGTAATTCGACTTGACAGAAGGTAAGGCTGTGAGGGGTCAGTTGCCCTAGCACAGTGCTCTTTCCTCATGCCACACTGTCTTAAACCAAAATGACTTGCTAAGCACAGCAAGTCATTTGAATATGCACATGAATTACAGTATCTATTCTAGGAAAATGAATAGTAAAATGACAGAATAATCATGTGAATATGTTTTAATTAACATCACCCTTTAATACACACATCTTCATGTAACTCAAATAACATGCTCATAATACCATAGCAGAATAAGAAGAGAATAGTGGGTAAAAAGGTTTACAGAAAAAAAAAAAAAGAGATAGCTCTTATATAACAAATTCTGGGTTTGGGGGAAATTTGGGAAAGGTATATCTCTTGCTATTTTATATCTCTTTTGCTACTTGCTATTGGGTTAGATCAAACCCAATAACTGCCATCACTTAAAGGGGGAGCTCATTCGTTGTTTTTGTTTTTTCCTTTTACCTTGATTTTCCAGGTAGTATGCTTTCACAAAGGTTTGTAAATAAGTTTGCTCCAGTGAGGAGATATTCTAATGATCTTGTAAGTGACAGATAACTCAATGTGATAAACTCATTTTTTCCAGTGTTCTTTAAACTAAGAGCCACAGTATTATAGACAAATATATAATTTCCTTTCTTAGCATCTGATGTTGGCAATGATTTCAGTTTAGAATTAGCCATTTTTATTTCCTTCAGAAAATATAATTGGCCACTTGTGCTTTTTAACTAGTATGAATGAAACTGTAAATACAGCAATTTATTTGATTAAGGTCTATGGGCATTTTTCTTTTACTGAAAATGGACTTTGATTTTATTATACTAGATACAAAAAACTTCTATAGCAAAAATAAAATGTTACATCCTTGATAGTCATTTGTGGAGAGAAGAGAAAACCCAGGTGCAGCTCTTCTGCAGTTTTTGTGACTTCTAACTGATTTGGCTTATAATTCCTTCCTACTTCTTGCACTGGGAATTCATTTCTCTGTGCACTTTGCTGTTTCTGTATACATCTCAGGGACTAGAAATACTAAACCCTCATTTTCCCACATATAACCCTTCTAGAATTTCACAGCCAGAAGTGTATTCTAACCCTGCAACTAGATATTACCTTAATTCTCATTTCCTTCTGCAGGATGTCTATATCTATATCTGTAGATTTCTATCTATATAACATTTTTATACCATTTAAATATTTCTGAATTTGGAAGGAAAAGTCTTTCTTTTGCTCCCTCTGTCATGGATGAAGGCAACGTCTCCAAACTTGTTTCAAGCTATGGAAGGCTTCTCTACCCAGCTTGGCATTCTAATAGATCAGAGATCTCAGATGAACTGGCTTCATTTTTTACAGACTCTGAGATTCAAAATAATTTCTTTGAAATTCAGTAGAGAAAAAAACTAGCCACTTCCTTTCCTAAACAACAGCATGTACCAAGTGTTAGGGAGTTACGCTGTCAGTTTATTCTTAGCCATTTTCCGTGGAAATTGATAAAATTATTGAACAGTTGAATTTTTGAGCTGGGAGACCTTAGCTGTAGTATAAACTCATTTTACATATAATGAATGTGAGTTCTCTAGACATGATATAAAATGCTTAAGATCAAAGGGCTAGCTAGGCAATTAAAAAATATAGAACTTCAATAATAAAGTGGTTAAAGAAAATATTTAGATTTTATGTGTCTTTTTTTTGTTTCAATGTTTTAACTCAAAAGACCAGCTGCTGGTTTGGTCTTCTGCTTGCATGGAATTGACTTGGACCTTTTGGATGGTACTTCTCCTGTGACATTGCCAAAGGTTGGAGCAACCCGCAGTCTTTTCAGATAATTATCATTTTTGAAAACTTGAGTTTTCATGATCTTGTTAGTTAGTTTAAAATATGTGTGAGAATAAAATGCTAAGACAATTTATCTATATAGGGTTTCTACTTTTCTGGGATCTTTGAGAGAGTTCAATAAATAGAAGGTAGAAGATCTCCTCAGAGCTGAGTTGAGTGGGGCCCTTGCATTCTGGTAACTATCTGCATAGCCAATCTGACCAGAAGGCTCCTGTGTTCTCAGTGTCCCTAAGTCTTCAATTTATTATGTTGAACCATTTTATAATTTCTCTAAATGATCGAATCTCTGCAATGTTAGATAGTTCCATCCAGTTACACAGTGGAAAATTTCTGGGGTCGTAAGTCAAAATATTGAATCTTAAATAAATTGATGATACTTAAGAGCCTTGCCCTGTGATGTAGGAAATGATTAAGTGGAAGTGAATTAAGAGAGAAGGATGAAGAAAGCAAAATGGATGAGGTTATACCAAGCATGTACTTAACTGTTTACTGGAGGGATCCTTTTTTGATATGCAGAGCTTTAAGTTAGGGAAATGTCTTTTTCCATCACACAATACATTTTAAAAAGTCACCTTGTATACAGCTAAACTTTTGTTCAAACATGTCAGCAGGGAGAGTAGAGAGATATAACCAGGTGTTTCATATTATTCAAACAGTAATAAGCTTACTGTTGAGAAATTAAACATGGACAGTCTCTTCTCCCTCATCTAAAGTCACATAGATACCCTATTTGGGTACTTCATATTCTTACTTACACTTGATACTTATGCACAGATTCCTGTATGTATCAATTCTTCTTTCATTCCCAAAATTCATTTAAACAAAAATATTCGGAACACCTGCCATGTGCCAGGTAATGGAGATATAGGATTCTATAGGTCTGAAATGGTTTCTGACCTGCCTCTCAACCCCAGAACAATAAAGGCAAATAAGAAATGTAAGAGGAACTTATGTTCAATCACTTAATTCAAGTCATTCAGCTTAATAACTTGGGTACATATTTGTTTCAGTGTTGGCCTTAGAAAGCATTGCTTTTTATGTCTTACCTGAAGGATCTTATCACCAGGCTGCAGCAGGTTGGATGCTGGTCCATCAGGCTGAACCCTAGTAACAAAGATACCCTATAAGTCAGAAGTAACAGAGGTTAGGATTCTATTTTCAAGAACTAGATCTACTTAAAAACTTTTTCATTCACATAGAAAACAGTGAAAACAGATTAAAAACACTTTACACATGTGAGGTTAAAATATTATTATAGTATTTTAAGCAAGGCACCACCCTCTAAATCAAGTTTAAGAAAAGCAACATTTTTACTTGCACAAAACGCTCATATTGTTTGTTTTGTTTTGTTTTGCGGTACGCGGGCCTCTCACTGTTGTGGCTTCTCCCGTTGCGGAGCACAGGCTCCGGACGCGCAGGCTCAGCGGCCATGGCTCACGGGCCCAGCCACTCCGCGGCATGTGGAATCTTCCCAGACCGGGGCACGAACCCGTGTACCCTGCATCTGCAGGAGGCCTCTCAACCACTGCGCCACCAGGGAAGCACTCATATTGTTTTTAAAGTGCACTTATGATTTATAAATTAATTTCATGGCATAGTCTTAATTTCTTTCTTAAATAATTTGATGTATGGTTCTAAACCATCTTTTGTGTAACTTTTGTATAACTTCTGAAGTTGTCTTAAAGTATTCCTCATTGAAAATGTCTCCTATCTGATAGGTTGTAAATTCAACGTACACTTTAAAAACCTTACTAGAATCACATATAAGACTGGTTTATTTTAATGAGTATTACTTTATATGTTACTGAGAATTTTAAAGTAAAATGAACAAAGAAAACATAAGAAAATTCCAACGTACAAAGTTTGCAGCTATATAGTTACAAAATTCCTAAATTGATTTAGTTTATAAAAATGCCAAATTAATTTTACTGATCATGTACACAAAGCAAACACTTGTTGAATGTCTACCATATGCTAGGCCTTGATTGCTGGTGTTATAGAGATATACAGAATATAATTTTTGCCTTCGATGAGCTCACTATATAGTAGAAGAAAAGTCAAGAAAACCGACTATAAAACAGTGTGAGAAGTGTTATGATAGAGGTAATCAATATAATAGATTATTTAAAATGTTGCATCCAGCTTAACCTTAATGTGTTGGAGCTTCTAAGAAGAGGAGATATCTGGCACGGAATCATAAAGGACAAGTAAAAGTTACCCACACAGATAAGGAAAGATATTCTACGTGGAAGGGATAGCACATACAAAAGTGAGAGTGCCTGTTACATTCAGGAAGCTGCAAGTAGTTCTATTATGACTGCAGTGGTTGTGGAAGGGTTCGAGTGGATGTGGTTGGGAACATGGGAGAAAATCATATCAATCCCCCAAAGTAGGTAAGGACCAGATCAAGATGGGTCTTTAATGGACATCTTTATCAGTTTGGGGAGCTACTGAAGTACTTTAAACATGATGGTGACAAGATTTTGATTAATATACTAAGAATGAACTGATGAGTGGATAAACAAAATGTGTATATCTATTCAGTGGAATATTATTTGGCAATAGAAAAGAATGAAGTACTGACAACACTGATGAACCTTGAAAACATTATGCTAAATGAAAGAAGCTAGTCACAAGAAACCACATATTGTATGATTCCATTTATATGAAATGTCAAGAAGAGGCAAATGCATAAAAATGGAAAGCAGATTAGTGTTTGCTAGGGGCTGGGAAGCAAGGGGAGTGACTGTTAATGTGTATAGATTTCTTTTTAAGGTAATAAAAGGGTTCTGGAATTAGATAGTGGTGACGGTTGCACAACTCTGTGAATATACTAAAAGCCACCTAACTGTACACTTTAAAAGGGTGAATTTTATGGTATGTGAATTATATATCAATTCAGCTCTTATTGTTTTTAATTCTTGAGTATTCATAGAAGATAATATTTTAATGGCTTTGCCTGCTATTTAGAAAATTATCTCATTTACTGATCTGTAAACTTAATAACTCTCACTTAAACCCATAACTTTATGTGTGTATGTCTTTGTAAATGGTTTAACAAACAGACCCTAGTTAAAATATTTCTATGTGTTTTAATTTAGCATTTTAGATCTTTATGAAACATTAATTTAAGGATTTTGAATGATTTTTATCTTTCTGATTTTAACCTGTTATCTTTCCCATTCAAAGATGAAACTACAGTAAGTATTAAAATATTAGAAAACTGCATAACTTTAACCAGTAATTCGACTTCTAGAACTTATGTTAGGGAAATAACTGGATAAGTATGCAACATGTATTTACTAATATGTTCATCACGGTATTATTTGTAATAATAAAAATTACAAATCACATGTAAATGTCTAATAACAGGGGATTGATTAAATAAATAAATTATGGTAAATCTATACAATAGAACGATATGTGGTCATTAAAAATGGAGTCCTAGATGACAGCTACAGAAGGACACTGGTGCTTAGAGAAACAAGCAAGTTATAAAACATTATGTGTGGCATAATACTATTTTTGCTGAAACATATTTAAATGTATATTTGTGTGGGAAAATATCTGGAAGAATATACTCCTAAACATTAGCAGTGGTTGTACTGGGTAATGAGACATAATATATATGTATATTTTTTTCTTTCTTTTTGCTTTTCTGTGTTTTCTAATATTTCTACAATGATTAGGCACTAATAGCATTAAGAAAATAGTAATAAAAACTTAAACAATCTTTTAGGTTAATGGTGTCACAATTTGGTGTGATGTTCAAACAGCTAGTTACTTTGGTCAGTTCAGTTGTACAAATGGTCAGTTCAGAAGGAAAAAGAAAACTGGTTGTTTGAAAGGGACAGTTAAATAAGGCACAATGACTAATCCACCAGACCAGTGAATGGCACTGGTTGTGAGAACACATATAATCCTCACAGTCATTTTCATACTGGGCACATAACTCTCCTACTCCATCAATCCAGGAGACTATATGAGTACTCAGTTCCCCTGGTGGTCCCTCTTTTATGCTGTTGCGGTCTCTGTAAAACAGGCAGAATGACACTGCATCTCTGGATGCTGAAGGCAAAGCTGTTTTGACTATTATTTTATCCCAGCAGTCAAAGTCTGTGCTACCTAGTTAATTTTGATTGCCGTTCTTCAGCTTATTGAACGGGAACAGTTTTAATAATTTTTGTATGAATCCAGACCATAGGAACTGAATTGTGGCCATCATATTGCAATGCTGAGAGGAACTGGCAACACTCCACAGCCTGACTGCTGAAAGAATACCAAAGCCCTGTCTCTAGCAGGTTTAATTTCAATCATCACAAAGCTCTGTGGGGTTCAACCACTGTTCTGGAGACTTGCTTTGAAGTTTTCTCTTATGGTGGCCTGAGTCTTCCTAAGCATTTATTGCTGTTTTCTAAAGCATTAATATTTCTTTTCAATCAATAAGTTTTACCAACTAAGAAATTGCTACTGCCCATTGGCATAGTTTCTCTTTCTCTCTGTCTCTTTCTCTCTCTCTATATATATATCCTATCAGCCAGCATATTGCCACATTAGTCAAAACAGATAGCAATGAGTGTTATGTTTGATAACGGTCTATAGCATTCATTATTTTTGGAGGTGGAATGCTTCCCCAAAGACTGCCTGAAAAGCCCAGTGCCCTGAGTTTTCACTGTATTTATGTATTACATATAAACACTGTCATATGAAAGAGACCAAATAACTCTGAACTCATTTTTGTGGTCTCTGTTATGATGAAATATTGATGAGAAATATGAAAGCTTTGACACTGTTTTCAAAAAGTTCATTGTAGCAGTGTGTGTGGCACTCAGTATAGGGTCTATAAATGTTATTATAATTACTGAAAGTCTGAAGGTTGAGCTACAATCCAGGGTCTTTCTTTCCAGCAAAGCCTGCAATAAGAGATTTCAGAGTCTCCCAACTGTACCAGATTTACTGTCAGAAAATTCTTCATTACTCTTAGTCTTAGAGTACATTGAAAGGCCGACATTTATTATCTTTACCTTGAATTCCCAACAGGTAAGAGGATTTGCATCTTTGATTTAGGGAAGGGGAAGGGAAGAGGGCTGGAAAGTCTCTCCTGTATCATCTGTGGTTTCCTAGTGGTGGCTGTCAGTGATAATGGCTCCAATTACTATTTACTTTCAATAATGAACATGGGTCCCAACAAGAGGGCTTTCTGATGGTTCTTAATAACTTTCAGAGGCTACTTCCTTTGGTAGCTCCAAGCCAACATCAGCTCTGTAACAATGGCTGCTAGAGTCTAGTTACTGGCTTATGGCATTTCTGAGTGTGTTTCTCTAATGTTTTGCACCTCATCACCAGCTCTCATGTTCCTTAGTGGCTTGACAGCACAGTGGTTTTCCCTTAGCACCACCTCTAGAGGGCATCTCACAACAGAGCTAAGTATTGCAGTCCTTTCCAAAGAACGCAAGTCTTTTCTCCTATCAGACACCAGTAACTGGGTGTGCTTGAGACAGACACAGACACAATGGACTCATGTATCACAGAGGGACCCCCATAGGTTTGAACCAAAGCTAATGTGGAGAGCACTGGCCGGATGCTACAAATAGGCCTGACCTTTTGCCATTTCACGTTTCTTCCCCAGTTTTTAAACCAGTCTTCATATAAGTCATAAATGAAGTTTTTCCAAAAGTACCCATAATGGGTTTTTAAAAAGTTTTACTTTTCGCAAGTAATTTTGAAAATGGATGAGTATAGAAGGTTTTTCACAGTGTTAAAATCTGACCTGGTCTTATTGGTTACCTAGTCTCTGCACCTCTGGACATAAACCTTGAAGGACTCAAGATTCCTTGAAAGTTAGTCTACAAGGCCAACATTTCACATTCTAACTTTAGAGGAGAAAGGAACTTTATATGGCTTTTTAATGATGAAGGTGAATGACTGTGACAGTCTCAGCTATTGTAAATGTAGACACCAAAATAGAACTTGTCTTAAGGGAATTACAACTTCAATTTGTGAAATATGCTTTTCTTTAAAATTCTGAAAAAACTTGGCTCTAGCTGATGCTAAGAAATTGGTTTCTAGGAAGGCCATATCTCAGATAAAAATTGCATACAATTACAATTCAGAACACATTGGTTATATATTATAGAATATGGTATCATATGCTTTCATATAATTATAAAAGTTCAAAGAGCGTTTCTGGAGAAAAAAATGACCCATAAAGCTAGCAAACACAGCCATAGATTCAATAGCTTGCAAGGGGAAACTTTTTTTTTTGGTCAAATATTGGCAAATAATTTCTTTTTATGAATTGAGCAAGGTTAATATTAAGCTATGATGCAGCTCACAGAAGCAGCATTACACATACACAGTAGACTGTGTTTACTTAATCCCTGTGATTATTAGAAGACACATCAAGAATAAAGGTGTTTCAATAGCTTTACTCTCTATGAGTCAAAGTGTGAAAACAAAATAATTTAAGGTTAATTGCTGAGAGACAAATCTTGAGCTTTGAACAATTTGCTACCTTAAAAACAGGAATTTATATGCAGCAAGTGAAGAGATTTATCCCATGACCATTAGAAACTAAAGGAGAGGGGAGAGAAAGGAAAGGAGAGAAAGAGAAAAAAAGGAGGGCATTGGCAGCTACATATGATGATTCAGTGTATGACTGAACTTTAGCTGACAAAACAATGAAATGTAAAATCCATAAAAAATGAACAGAAAGAAGAATTGTTTTAGAAACCTGAAAAAGTTGAGCCTCAAAAGACAGAGATACAAATTATACAACTGACCAAAGTTCTCTAAAAATTTCACAAAAATCTTATGCACAGATGTTTAAAGGAATTGAAAATTCTCTTTCATTAATTTTAAAATAAAGAAATATTAAAACAAAAATCACTTGGTTGCATTTGTAAAAAATAGAACTACCATATGACCCAGCAATCCCACTACTGGGCATATACCCTGAGAAAACCATAATTCAAAAAGGGATGTACCACAATGTTCATTGTGGCACTATTTACGACAGCCAGGACATGGAAGCAATCTAAATGTCCATTGACAGATGAATGGATAAAGAAGATGTGGCACATATACACAATGGAATATTACTCAGCCATAAAAAGAAACAAAATTGAGTTATTTGTAGTGAGGTGGATGGACCTAGAGTTTGTCATATGGAGTAAGTCAGAAAGAGAAAAACAAATACCATATGCTAACACATATATATGGAATCTTAAAAAAATAATGGTACTGATGAACCTAGTGGCAGGGCAGGAATAAAGACATAGACATAGAGAATGGACTTGAGGACACAGCGAGGTGGGGAGGGGGAAGCTGGGGTGAAGTGAGCGTAGCATCGACTTATATACACTACCTAATGTAAAATAGTTAGCTAGTGGGAAGCAGCAGCATAGCACAGGGAGATCAGCTCGGGACTTTGCAATGACCTAGAGGGGTGGGATAGGGAGGATGGGAGGGAGACACAAGAGGGAGGGGATATGGGGATATATGTATGCATATGACTGATTCACTTTGTTGTACAACAGAAACACAGTATTGTGAAGCAATTATACTCCAATAAGGATCTATTAAAAAAAATAATGCATTGGAGCAACAGGAGACTATTTAAACCCATAGAAATTGGCTATGTGATTACAAATATCTTAGTAACAACGTAATGGTGTGATTCTAACAGAAAAAATACACTTGCACCATTCTTTTATGTCATTGTAAAGCTTTGTTTAGTAGCCAAAAAGAAAAATGTATATAAACATATAGTTTTCAAGATACTGCCCTTATGACTTGATAAAAACAACCAAGAAGTAAGCAGTTTATTTCCTTTTATCTGAGATTCCTGTTAGAAATGACAAATTGACTACAAAAAATTGATCTTCTTTTTTTTAACAGTTTGGTGCTGATCACCAGGCACTACTCTCTTTTGGGGAATTTGAATATAAGAGTTGAAATTATGTTTGGCTTTGATTACTTTATACAGGCGTACCTTGTTTCACTGTGCTTCACTTTATTGCACTTTGCAGGCAATGTAGTTTTAAAATTGAAGGTTTGTGGCAACTCTCTGTCAAGCAAGTCTATCACCACCATTTTTCCAACAACGTTTGCTCACTTCATGTTTCTGTGTCACATTTTGGTGACTCTTGCAATATTTCAAACTTTTTCATTATTATTCTATTTGTTATGGTGGTCTGTGATCAGTGATCTTTGATGTTATTACTACGACTCGCTGAAGACTTAGATGATGGTTAGCATTTTTAGCAATAAAGTATTTTTGAATTAAGGTATCTACATTTTTTTAGACATAATGCTATTGCACACTTAACAGACTACAATATAGTGTAAACATAAGTTTTAAATGCACTGGGAAACCAAAAATTTCGAGGGACTTGCTTTATTGCAATATTCATCCTATTGCAGTGGCCTGGAAACAAACCCCAATATCTCTGAGGTATTCCTGTTAGGAATTATAATTGTAATTTTCCTTTTATTGATTGCTTCAGTATTGCAATTATTCCTTAACAGTTAAAAATCTCTGGGAGTCTGTGTATTGTTGACTGAACGTACATTTTCTTCCTGTTTATTTCTTGGTAAAATTCTTAAGCTTAAAAAAAGAATTTTCTTTCATTTGATTTTCATATTTTCATTTAAAAGTAAATGATCACACTCTTCCACATAATGTCTTTCCAGATTTCTTGCCTCTTTGGGAAAAATAGGTGAAATATTTTTCATTTCTTTTACTTTATGAATTCTTTAAAGCCTGTATTTAATATAAGACCTCAACTGGTGGTCAATATATGGAATGCTGAACTTCATACAGTTTACTGATTTGATCAGAGTTCCTACTGGCTTTTCGTCTCAGCTTTTTTTTTTCTTCTTTTAAATTAATTTTTGGCTGAGTTGGGTCTTTGTTGCTGTGCGCAAGCTTTTCTCTAGTTGTGGTGCGCAGGCTTCTAATTACGGTGGCTTCTCTTGTTGTGGAGCATGGGCTCTAGGTACGCGGGCTCAGTAGTTACGGCTCGCGGGCTCTAGAGCACAGGCTCAGTAGTTGCACGGGCTTAGTTGCTCCATGGCATGTGGAATCTTCCCAGACCAGGGATTGAACCCGTGTCCCCTGCATTGGCGGGCAGATTCTTAACCACTGCGCCACCAGGGAAGTCCTCTTCTCAGCTTTATACATAGCATAAAATAGTAGACGCCATTAAAAAAAGAGTGGGTAACTGTAGGTGGCTGTGGCGTCTCCTTCCTAGGTACTACTAAAATAGTATCAGTAATCAGCTTTCTGATTATAATCCCTGCAGTCTTCCTCAAAGCCCCTTCAGCTGTCAAATTTTTTGACACTATCTACAACACTTCAAAATAATGGATTGAAAAGTGAAGAATTCAGTCAAAGCTTTTTTGTCACTTATGCTAAAATAAGGTTTTTAAAGTGAAAAATTATTGTATTGTAAACTACATTCAGTCAAACTATGATTCTTTTAGATAAAATATGGTTTTATGTAGAGTAGACCATACTAGAAGTATTGCTTAGGGCTGGCGGTGAAATCAGGAGGTCAAAAAGGCCAGTGACAAATGTCCAGAGGACACTCTAGTTGTGGATTCCTGACACATTGACTGACAAAGTGGCTCTTAGGCCACGGCTGTGCATTGGCAGTGTGGGGTAGAGTGAAAAGGGAGGTTTTCTTCCCTCACTTTTTAGTCTCTGTATTTCTATATTATTTGAATTTTTATAGTGAGAGTGTTTTCATTTCTTACCTGTATAATTTTTTAAGAGATATAAGTTAAAGAAAAAAGACGTTGCAGTTGTACATATGTGAGACTAAGAACATATTATGATTTTAAAGGATGATTATGTCGATTATGTTGAGAATGCCCTAGTTCACAATCAGTAGGAGGTACCTAAGTAAAAGTGGTTCTCGATTCTTTGTCTCTTTCACCACTCTCACATTATGGCTCAGAGATGGACACCTTCAGAGAACTGAAACCGCCCCAGCTGATGTGTGCAAATCATACAAAACCCAACATATTGTAGGGTCTTCTTGCAGTATAGGAATAAGCAAATCTTGTACCTTAGTCTACATATCCTACTAAATTAGTCACAGAGTCAAGGTGGAAACATTTTTTTTGAAGTAGAGAATAGGATGAATGTATGATTTTTCTCTCTCAATAAACACACAGACCTTGGTATACCTCAATAAACAAAGAGAAACACAAATTTAAGATATGATTTTTCTTTAATCACTTTACTGTTTACTCCAACACTTCCTATTTTCTATTAATAAATGTTCTTGGAGGTTAAATGATAGTGCCTTGTTATGGGAATGTGGTTTGTGTATGGTGATGGGGTTTGATCCAGTAGGTTTCAAAAATGGGAAATAATTTCTACTGCATTATACTTAAAAAATAGAATTGGTTACTAAGATCATGTATCGCTATGTTAATTATATTGTAAGGATGATTGCAATTAAACAAATGCATATTTATAATTTTGTACCTTATACAGTAATCGTAAACTGTTACTACTTGTTTACTGCTTAATGTAACTCTGAATTTATTAACAATATATATTTTAAAAATATACACACACACACACACATATATATATATATATATATATATATATATATATATATACATTTTAAAATAACACAGTCTAAATTCTGATCTAGTAGTCCAACTTTCCAGCATAGTTCTAACACCTTCAGGTTAACTTGGTGTCTGGAAATCTATTCTCATCTGTTTATGGTTTTCCTTCAACTCATTCAAAGGATCTTAGGGAGGATTTAAGGATTTAAGTTGGAACTTACAGAAGTTGAGAATAAACTCTTTGAGTTCTCATGATTTCCTTCACACACCCAAAAGAGAAAAATGACACAATAAAAGTGTTTTGCAGTTACTTGGGTTTCCTTCTCAGTTGTCTTTGATTTCTCCGATCTTACCTATTGTTACCTAAAATTTTTTCCCATCTAACTGTGTTGCCTCCAAACTTCCCGCTCCTTCTGATCAACATCATTTTCTAAACCACTTTCTTTCGCTGCCAAAGAACATAGATTTGGCTCAATTAGTGATTACTATCTCTTAGAGAGACTAAGACTATATTTGTAGAATATAGCAGTCTTTTTTTTTAAAGAAAAAACTTAATCAGAAAAATTACAAGTATTTAAAAGCAGATTTAATGGGTCTCATTGAAAAAACTATGACACAGCAAATTTCAGGATCCACACTGAAGTATCAGTTGCTTTGGCAATCCCTCTCAGTTAGATGCCATGGTTGAAAGCACTCAGGCAGTACTTCTCATAGAGGAGCATATCAGAATTGCTGGTACTAAAGTACTTTTAGTTTGAAAGATGAAGAACATCCATTGTTTTCATAGTTGCATAATGGACACTTTTGGGGACCTGCCCAGATTCCCTTCATCAGATTGGTGCTCTCATCCTGCAGGTGCTGCTGACAGCTCACATCTAACCCATCTTTTGAAAATTACCCTGACTGGAGCCTCCTTTCTGGGAAATGCTGGGAAGGTTATGCTCCTTCCCATGTAGTTAATGACTGATACCAGGGTACAAAAAGCTGTTACCCTCCTCAAGGTGAGACAACTCTGTGGTACCATTCATGCTCCAGAGCACCCTGTACCCTGTACCATCCAGTTTCCACTAAGTCCACATCTTTGTGGATTTCCACTTTCTTCACCTGCCCTATCCTGCATCCCTTATTCTCACATAGATTTCACCGGACAGCAATTCTTCAATTAACTACTTGCACAAAAGTCTTCATCTCTGGTTCTGCATTTTGGGGAGCTGGCTTTAGACAAATATAAACTATAAAAATTAAAGCTCTGCAGTATCTTCTTGCCTGGAAGGGATACGTAGATTCTATATTTTGCTTACTAGCGATTCTTTGGAACCCAGTACCAGGAGATAAAATGCACCTCTGCTCCCCAAGCATAGAGCAACTTTGGGGGTAGATTGGAGGAAAAATGGATAATATTGTTATTAAATATGTATTATTGAGATACATCTCAAATGTTATATAGATAAATTTTAAAAAAGCTAAACAATACTGCTACAGGCAGAGACATGGAAGTTATTACTTTTTAATTTATTTTTGTTTTATTTCTATTAATCTGGATTCACAATATTTTCAAGAATTCTAGTTGGTTATAACATTTTCAAGCAGAAACTAGAAATACTACGGAGGTCCCTGCAATACCACTTAAAACTTGTGGTAGTAACTTTATAAATGGAATATGAAAGATTTCACAGGTTTCCCAAAGATCTTTTGGACCCTCAGTAATTAACTTTCTCTCATTGTTGGATCTGTCAATTCTTGTTAGTTATTACCTAAAATATTATTTATGAACTAATTTTAAGTGCTTTCACATTTTGATTGAGAAGTCTCTGACATTTTTCCATCAAATAGCAACAAACTTTAAAAGTCCCAAATCCTTTCCCACACCATTTTCTGTCTCCTTATTTAGCTTATTTTGTTCCATGCTAAATGGCTGAAATGATGCAGCAGAGAGAACATAGATAATATTTAACTCTAGCAACTAATATATCTGGCTATGTACTTGGACTTTAATTTTATTGAAAATTGTTTTACTGATTGTTAAAAATATCACAAAGTGATAGCAATCTCAATTCTAGTGACTTTCTAAATATATTGTTGAATAAAAATGTCCCAATCAATGTTCTTATTTAAAATGGTACTTTTAAATCGCCTTATTTTTTCATATGTATGATGGAATGATATTTTCTTAAAGAACCAAGTCTGTGTTGAGTTATATTTTATTATATCTTTTCACAAGCTGAAATCTTATATGTCTTCTTTATAATATAATGTCTTGATACTGAAATTATCCAATTGGCTAAAGCACACTGCCATGCCTTCTTAAAAGGCCTCATATAGGTGGTCATACCTATAGGAATCCTATTAATAGGAGATTGCAAAGACTGCATTTCTATCAATATTTCTGAAGAGATTCAGGGTTTTTTTCAACATACAAGACAGAACAGAACAGGCAAAAATGCATTTTTCATTAAAAAAATTCTTGCTTTTAAAGTTCTCAAACAACCAAGTGGCATTCTGAACCTCAAACTGCAGTGTGACTAAGATGCAGCTGAAGTAATTGTGTTGTAAAATAATTTATTTATTTTTAAAAATCCAGTTTTATATGTAAATTATATACATTTATATTATATCTATTCCTTGCTCCTGAATGTTACTTTCACATAACTAATAGATTCTCCAAATTACTTTGCATTACATAATCGCTTGAAGTAGAATTAAAGATGGGACAGATATATAAATTATATTATAAAATTAATTTAGAAATATATAAAATAAATCACTTTTGTCTAGGAGTTGTATAAAATGAAGGAAATATTATATGTAGTTTAATGTTTATGTAGTAAATATAAATCATATGCTGTGTGGAGTTCTAGACAAATGTGTTTGCTATTCCTGATTTTTATATCCATGGAGATTACATGATGAGGTATAGACATAGGGTATGCAACTTTTTCATAAGTCAAGAGCATATCTTTTGCAACTTTTTATTTATGAATCACCCAGTGTCATGAGGCTGAACAAATCCAGAAAATTATTCTTGTGCATTTTCGAATTTGCTACTGCCAAGCATGCCTCTGGGTATTGCTATTCCCAGGTAAAGATGTCAAATAAATGCTTTGGATCTGCACATCTAACCTTTCTTCTCTTCGTAATATTAATCATATAAAAACTTTTATTTGATGTAATACTCGTCTCCACACAAATTTTCTTCTAGGGTTGGAAGGTGGGATGTAAATAGGAGGGAGGATGTTTGGCATCTGGAATCAATTTTTTAGAATTTATATAGAATTAGATATAGTAATTTATTCTGAAATTCCAGAACATTTATTGGTGATTATAGTATTTTACATTTGCCATGCCTATAATATTCTTCCTTGGCTTGGAATTTTACCTGTACCATGGGCAAATTAAGGCATTAAAAAAAAAAAGGATTGTTTCTTCTATCATTTATGTGTGTACATGCCAATTGCCCAAATCAGTGGAAATATGGGTAGGCTCTCTGGCCTCTGCTCAGCATGAGTGTTTATGATAAAACTGTGGAGAATAAGTGATTCTTTGGTCCCAATGTCCTAGTATGTATATTTCCTGATCTCAAGTGATTTGAGGATATTCATAATACAGCTTCCATTTTGATCCTGTGACTAGGTGATTGTTCATGGCATTGTTCAGTGCTGTACCTTTACAGTATATAGAGAAAGAGGCTATGAGTTCTTGTTAATATCTTTAAACTCCAGAAGCTTAGTCCTTCCTTCTAAAATGAGGCAAGGAGGGATATCAGTCCCTGAATGATGAACTGTGTGAATACATCATTAAAAATTCATTTATTTTCAGAGTCTCGGGCTGCCTTATGAAGTCACACAACATGATATCAGTCATCCATTAATCCAGTCTCTTCTTCCTAACAACATCTCGTGGAAACTGTATTGGTATATTACTTAAATTTTGTAATCATGAATTATTATTTTATGAACATTTAAATATAGGGAAAGATTATTGTGGTTTGTTCCATTGGCAGGATCTCCACTGTAGTAATACCTTAGTCCAAAAGTTATACAAATGCTTAGCAATCTAAGGTATACAGTATGCTTCTAATTATCTAAGTTCAATAGAGAATACATGCTGACTTCCAAGGACTTGAAGCAAATATCTAGACTATAACTAACTACAGTGTTCTGTAACACTTTCAGTATTAGATTATTATGTTAGTCTCAACTCTACAGGGTATAAATTTGTCATGTGGCTCTTCGGCTAAGTGGTATTTGCAGATAGAGGTATGTATCATAGTGCTTGTTAAGAGAAAAGGATTTGGAATCAGATCAATTTGGGTTCAAATCTTATCTGCCACAGGTCAGCTAAATGACCTTGGGCAAGTTAATTAACCACTCCGGGCCTCAACAAAATGGGGAATAATAATACTCAACTAACACAAGTTGCTAAGGAGAAAATTTCATGTATATAAAGAGCCTAATACAGTGACCAGCACATTACAGATACTCAGTAAAAGTCTATACTTTTATTATTATCATCAGATTTGTTGGATCAAAATCTTTTATCTCTCTGGAGCATCATGCCATCTTGACAGCAATGTTTTTCTATAATAATAAACCAGATAATGGCTCCATCCACTTCACAGGGAGGGCAAAGGCAAGCATTATATGATGGCTTTTTCATCTGGTTTTCTACAGTTTTCTCTTTCCAAGTATGTAAAAGCAGTTTTCACCTGGCAGTGAACCCAAAATAATGAACTCCATGATGAGTGAGTTGGGTTGTTCAACTACTAAACACTGTTCTGACAATGATATGAACTGCAGGACTAATTGTGCTCCATCCATTTAACCTAAGGAGACCATAATCAGACTACCTTGGCGTCTTCGAGAAGAGTTAAATTTGCAAGACCAGATGATGTTCTAAGCTCTCAAAGTCTGGTACAAAACAGTCTTTATATCTTAATCCTCAATTCTCCCTAAAGCCTCAGTTAACTTTTGGGCTGTACCAAGAGTTTTTCTGCAATAGTCTCATACTACCGCAGAACCTAAATTGGAACTTCTGCCAGACTGAACAACACAACTCACTTTTGTCCCAGTTTCATACTCTCAGCCCTTAGGGATGACTGCTTCATGCTTTTCCTATCTGGCTGTAAACCAGGTAATCAGTTTGGATGCTATTTCACTTTAGTCCTTGGCATTTGGCTGAAACAGTGGCTCCTAGCAATCATAATGAAAAGAATGGAACAAATCTACTGACTATTTTAGTACAGAAAGTCTTCAATGACTCTAAGACATTCAGATATCTTGGATACTTAGAATTTTGAGTGTCATTACAAAACACTTAAACATTAATGAACAGTAGGTAAAATAATATAGTATGCTCGAAAGACTGCTTCTAACCCATGACTTGTTTATTGGAAGGGGATATGTATCATATTAAAGTTTAAGATTTTGCATGACTAGAACTCCTTATAAAGAAAGCATCAACCTCTGACCCAGGTTGAATTAAAACATCTGTTTATTTTGGTTCTCCTCACCCCTCCTCACAGCTGTAAATTAGCCAATTTATGATAAAATTGTCCTTCAACATTGGAGAGAAGAGTATTTTTAAAGTTCATTTTCATTTTCTTACTGTTTGATATTTTTAGGTTGATATAGGCACTGGATCCCACTCTAAATTTTATGCAACCTCTACAAGAATGGGGCACTGGGGATAAAAAAATGCAACTGAATTTCCTCGAGATTAATCCCTTTCCTTGTGAGTGGATTAAATTCTTATAGAAATTGTCAAAGCCAATGTCTTTAGATCTCCTCAACACTTTTAACTAAGTATCTACCATATGTTTGGTGTGGTCAATAAATTAAGAGCAGTCTGAGTCTTCTGTAGATTTGGAACTTTTAATTACTCTGATCAATTTTGCTGTAATAGAGATTCACTTTTCAGATTTTAAGTGTTTTAGAAAGTAATCAGGCAAAGAAAAGTGCTTTTGAGGGGAATATTTCAATGGGTAGATTATATAATTCAAGCTCTATATCTGTTGCATTTAACCAAAAGAGAAATTATAAGATCATAGAAATAGTTCAGTCTCACTAGAGTCATCAAAATGTTACAATGAAAAATAAAATGAATAGTTATAAAGTGTTCATATTTCATCACAGTGGAAGAATTACAGGCAATGATTTGAAAGCCTCACACCTGCTATCCCCTTCAGTTGAAAATAAAAGCAGAAAAGTAACAGCATTCAGACATCTTGACTATTTAGCAACTTGTGCATCTTTAATTGAAAAATATCTATTACCCTGTGCCTTCCAAAAATATAGTGAAAAGATATATCTGCTGGTGAGATAGGAGAGGAAAACATGTCTTTTGAATTTCAACTATCTTATGAATGATAAGTTTGTTACCTTTTCATTGAAAGAACTTATGGAAGAGATGTAAAACCAGAGACAAAAAGAGGAGTTAAGATGAATAAGACAATAATTTGAGGCTTTTAAAAATACCATCATATGTTTCTGATAATTTTGACTTTTCATGCTTTTTGTCTTAAGATATATTAATAATTTATTAAAATTCAGTAAACACTTGGTCTTACTAAGCCATGAATATTTAAATTCTACTAAATCAATGATTATCCTCAACATCATTTCAAAAAGGAAATGTAGTAGTTACTTATACACAGACATTTCTAACTGGAATTTCCCTAATTATATAGGGTTGCTTCATATACATTCCTTATATATGAATACCTGCTCCAATCAGTTAACCAAATAAATTCTTATCTATGGCAACTGGGGATTCCTTTCTACTCCTTTCCATCCAAATAGTCCAACCTCTTTCTTTCTTCTTCTTCAGAAAGGAAAGGAAGAAGGCATAACTAATGGTAGGAAACAAAAAGATTGGGAAGAAGTAGAGGAAAATAAGGGATTAAAGGCTATGGAAATCTCCAAAGTAGGGGCATCCAAATTTTTTCAGAAATAGGTCTTTAATCAGAAACTGATGTGTGGGTGATTTTTACAATAGTGGTAAATTGAAAGGATCCGCACCACTTTGTGACTCAAAGGTTAAGTCGAGAGCCTGAGGAGGTTTTATTCATATCTAATTTCTGTCTTTCTTCATCATCCCAAAGTTTTATGATGTCACTTAATGCAATTAAATTTGATGCGGTCAAAAGCAGACAGTTTCAATGATCATCAAATTATAATCACTAATTGTTTAAAAGCTGAGAGTATTAAACCCTGATGGCAGAAGGCAGGTTACATAGCTCAGGGTACATTTTTTTGCTTAAAAAAGTCAAGTGGTCCACAATGGGATCAGACAGGCCAGATGTGAACATATGCAGCATGGTGGATATTCAGCAACGTTTGAGGTTAGAGTTGGGGATGGTGGTGAACCATTACCCATGATTTGACAGACAGGGGTGAGCATAAGAGGAGGACCTGATTCCTCTGCTGTGGCTAACACTGATTTTCTCACAGAATATTTGTTTCCCATGGTCTTTCATTTCTACAATTCTATTAGTGAAATACTTTACAAACATGATGGATTAAAGAGATGGCAATCAGCTGGCCCTGGCGTTGAATCATTATTTATTCATTCTGTTACTATGAGAAAACTTTTTCCCAAATCAGTGATCCACAAATAAAATTTTGGAAAAAACTTGTTAGAAATTGCCTATATAGCTTCCTTTACAAATATATACAACTGTGAACAAAACAAAAAGCAAAAACAAGCCACTTCCTATTCAAAGAGAATGCTTAAATTTATTTTTTCTCATTCATAGGATTTGTCAAGCACTGTAGTGAATTCTTTTTTCCCTTTGCTGAAAAAGTTTCTAATTGGCCTCATAGTTAGCCAGCCTATTAAAGCACAGTAAAACCAAAAAATTGAAAAAAAAATTTTTTGCTGCAGTAGAATATAGTGTTTTTCTAGTTAAAATTGCCAATAAGAAATTCAGTTCTTACCTTGTCAGAAGGTTTAAATGGATTTCCTTGTCCACTAATTCCACCACTGATACTAAATCCAAGGCCAGGATTCTTTTCTATTCTCACACAAAACTATGCAAAAAAGATATAAAAAGGTAATCAAATACATATGAAAGCTAAATATCTTCAAATAACTGTATCCCAATAGAAAATAATCACATTTCACTTAAGTTCTCAGGGTTAGCCTATGTTAACTTGGTATATAAAAGACAGTATAAATTCTGACAAAATAGTGTTTCTATAAGCATCAGTTATAATTGGAACTAACAAAATTACCTGAACAAGCAGACATGAGTAAATATTTATTCGTTACCTGTGCAGGACTAAATTTTGATTAGCAGTTTTTAAAACTTAGAAAACCCCTTAAAAAAAAAGATTGTACATTATTTTAATTATCTACTTTAAACGTACATATAGTCTGACTAATTAGAAAGGACTGTATGAATAAGTGAAAGAAAATTTGCAAATGTAGAGTGAGGGAAAAGATGGCTATTTGATTAATTAGTTGATTAATTATTTACACATCTTTATTGGAGTATAATTGCTTTACATGTTGTGTTAGTTTCTGCTGTATAACAAAGTGAATCAGCTATACGTATACATATATCCCCATATCCCCTCCCTCTTCCGTCTCCCTCCCACTCTCCCTAGCCCACTCCTCTAGGGGGTCACAAAGCACTGAGCTGATCTCCCTGTGCTATGCAGCTGCTTCCCATTAGCTAGCTTCCCATTAGCTAACTATTTTACATATGGTAATGTATATATGTCAATCCTACTCTCACACTTCGCTCCAGCTTACCCTTCCCGCTCCTTGTGTCCTCAAGTCCATTGTCTATGTTTGCATCTTTACTCCTGTCCTGCCCCTAGGTTCGTCAGAACTAATTTTTTTTTTTAGATTCCATATGTATGTGTTAGCATACGGTATTTGTTTTTCTCTTCCTGACTTACTTCACTCTGTATGACAGACTCTAGGTCCATCCACCTCACTACAAATAACTCAATTTCGTTTATTTTTATGGCTGAGTAATATTCCGTTGAATATATGTGCCACATCTTCTTTATCCATTCATTTGTTGATGGACACTTAGGTTTCTTCCATGTCCTGGCTATTGTAAATCGTGCTGCAATGAACATTGTGGTACATATGGTTTTCTCTGGGTATATGTCCAGTAGTGGGATTGCTGGGTCATATGGTAGTTCTATTTTTAGTTTTGTAAGGAACCTCCATACTGTTGTCCATAGTGGCTGTATTGATTTACATTCCCACCAATAAATAGTGCAAGAGTGTTCCCTTTTCTCCACACCCTCTCCAGCATTTATTGTTTGTAGATTTTTTGATGATGGCCATTATGACTGGTGTCAGGTGATACCTCATTGTAGTTTTGATTTGCATTTCCCTAATGATTAATGATGTTGAGCTTCCGTTCATGTGTTTGTTGGCAATCTGTATATTTTCTTTGGAGAAATGTCGATTTAGGTCTTCTGTTCATTTTAGGATTGGGTTGTTTTTTTGAAATTGAGCTGCATGAGCTGCTTGTAAATTTTGGAGATTAATCCTTTGTCAGGTGCTTCATTTGCAAATATTTTCTCCCATTCTGAGGGTTGTCTTTTGGTCATGTTTATGGTTTCCTTTGCTGTGCAAAAGCTTTTAAGTTTCATTAGGTCCCATTGTTTATTTTTGTTTTTATTTCCATTTCTCTAGGAGGTGGTCAAAAAGGATGTTGCTGTGATTTATGTCATAGAGTGTTCTGCCTCTGTTTTCCTCTAAGAGTTTGACAGTGTCTGGCCTTACATTTAGGTCTTTAATCCATTTTGAGTTTATTTTTGTGTATGGTGTTAGGGAGTGTTCTAATTTCATTCTTTTACATGTAGCTGCCAAGTTTTCCCAGCACCACTTATTGAAGAGGCTGTCTTTTCTCCACTGTATATTCTTGCCTCCTTTATCAAAGACAAGGTGACCATATGTGTGTGGGTTTATCTCTGGGCATTCTATCCTTTTCCATTGATCTATATTTCTGTTTTTGTGCCAGTACCATACTGTCTTGATTACTGTGCTTTGTAGTATAGTCTGAAGTCTGGGAGTCTGATTCCTCCAGCTCCATTTTTCTTTCCCAAGATTGCTTCAGCTATTCGGGGTCTTTTTTGTTTCTACACAAATTGTGAAATTTTTTGCTCTAGTTCTGTGAAAAATGACATTGGTAGTTTGATAGGAATTGCATTGAACCTGTAGATTGCTTTGGGTAGTATAGTCATTTTCACAATATTGATTCTTCCAGTCCAAGAACATGGTATATCTCTCCATCTGTTTGTATCATCTTTAATTTCTTTCATCAGTGTCTTATAGTTTTCTGCATACAGGTCTTTTGCCTCCTTAGGTAGGTTTACTCCTAGGTATTTTATTCTTTTTATTTCAGTGGTAAATGGGAGTGTTTCCTTAGTTTCTCTTTCAGATTTTTCATCATTAGTGTAGAGGAATGCAAGAGATTTCTTTTTTTATATATATAAATTTATTTATTTATTTTTAAATTTTTGGCTGTGTTGGGTCTTTGTTGCTGTGTGTGGGCTTTCTCTAGTTGTGGTGAGCAGGGCTACTCTTTGTTGCAGTGTGCAGGCTTCTCATTGTCATGGCTGCTCTTGTTGTGCAGCACGGGCTCTAGGCACACAGGCTTCAATAGCTGTGGCCCATGGGCTCAGTAGTTGTGGCTTGCGGGCCCTAGAGCTCAAGCTCAGTAGTTGTGGCGCACGGGCTTATTTGCTCCATGGCATGTGGGAATTCCTGGGCCAGGGCTCGAATCTGTGTCCTGTGCATTGGTAGGCAGATTCTAAACCACTGCACCACCAGAGAAGCCCAAATGTAAGAGATTTCTGTGCATTAATTTTGTATCCTGCTGCTTTACCAAATTCATTGATTAACTCTGTAGCTTTCTGGTAGCATCTTTAGGATTCTCTATGTATAGTATCATATCTTCTTCAAATAGTGACAGCTTTACTTCTTCTCTTCTGATTTGGATTCCTTTTATTTCTTCTTCTTCTCTGATTGCCATGGCTAAAACCTCTGAAACTATGTTGAATAATAGTGGTGAGAGTGGGCAACCTTGTCTTGTTCCTGATCTTAGTGGAAATGGTTTCAGTTTTTCACCATTCAGAAAGATGTTGGCTGTGGGTTTGTCATATATGGCCTTTATTATGTTCAGGTAATTTCCCTCTATGCCTACTTTCTGGAGAGTTTTTATCATAAATAGGTGTTGAATTTTGTCGAAAGCTTTCTCTGCATCTGTTGAGATTATTCTATGGCTTTTATCCTTCAGTTTGTTAATATGGTGTATCACATTGATTGATTTGCATATATTGAAGAATCCTTGCATTCCTGGGATAAACCCCATTGATCATAGTGTTTGATCCTTTTAATGTGCTGTTGGATTCCGTTTGCCAGTATTTTGTTGAGGAGTTTTGCATCTATGTTCATCAGAGATATTGGCCTGTAGTTTTCTTTTTTTTTTTTTTTTTTGCGGTACGCGGGCCTCTCACCGCTGTGGCCTCTCCCGTTGCGGAGCACAGGCTCTGGACGCACAGGCTCAGCGGCCATGGCTCATGGGCCCAGCCACTCCGCGGCATGTGGGATCTTCCTGGACCAGAGCACGAACCCGTGTCCCCTGCATCGGCAGGCGGACTCTCAACCACTGCGCCACCAGGGAAGCCTATATAGTTTTCTTTTTTTTATGACATATTTTTTTGGTTTTGGCATCAGGGTGACGGTGGCCTTGTAGAATGAGTTTGGCGGTGTTCCCCCCTCTGCTAATATTTTGGAAGAGTTTGAGAAGGATAGGTGTTAGCTCTTCTCTAAATGATAGAATTTGCCTGTGAAGCCATCTGGTCCTAGGGTTTTGTTTGTTGGAAGATTTTTAATCACAGTTTTAATTTCAGTGCTTGTGATTGCTCTGTTTATATTTTCTATTTCTTCTTGGTTCAGTCTTGGAAGGTTGTTTTTTTCTAAGAATTTGTCCATTTCTTCCAGGTTGTCCATTGTATTGGCATAGAGTTGCTTGTAGTAATCTCTCACGATCCTTTGTATTTCTGCAGTGCCAGTTGTTACTTCTCCATTTTTATTTCTAATTCTGTTGATTTGAGTCTTCTCACTTTTTTTCTTGATGAGTCTGGCTAATGGTTCATCAATTTTCTTTATCTTCTCAAAGAACCAGCTATTATTTTTATTGATCTTTGTTATCATTTCCTTCTTTTTCATATATTTCTGACCTGATCTTTATGATTTCTTTCCTTCTGCTAATTTTGGGGGTTTTTTTGTTCTTCGTTCTCTAATTGCTTTAGGTGTAAGTTAGGTTGTTTATTTGAGATGTTTTTTGTTTCTTGAGGTAGGAATGTATTGCTATAAACTTCCCTCTTAGAACTGCTTCTGCTGCACCCCATAGGTTTTGGGTAGTCGTGTTTTCATTGTCATTTTTTTTTAGGTATTTTTTGATTTCCTCTTTGATTTCTTCAGTGATTCTTTGGTTATTTAGTAGCATATTAGTGTTTGTATTTTTTACAGTTTTTTTTTTCCTATAATTAGTATCTAGTCTCCATAGCATTGTGGTCAGAAAAGATACTTTATATGATTTCAATTTTAGTAAATTTACCAAGGCTTGATTTGTGACCCGAGATATCATCTATCCTGGAGAATGCTCCATGAGCACTTGAGATGAAAGTGTATTCTGTTGTTTTTGGATGGAATGTCCTATAAATATCAATTAAGTCCATCTTGTCAATTAAGTCCATCTTGTCATTTAAAGCTTGTGTTTCCTTATTTATTTTCATTTTGGATGATCTGTCCATTGGTGAAAGTGGGATGTTAAAGTCCCCTACTATGATTGTGTTACTGTCGATTTCCCCTTTTATGGCTGTTAGCATTTGACTTATGTATTGAGATGCTTCTATGTTGGGTGCATGTTTACAATTGTTATATCTTCTTCCTGGATTGATCCCTTGATCATTATGTAGTATAGTTCTTTGTCTCTTGTAATAGTCTTTATTTTCAAGTCTATTTTTTCTGATATGAGAATTGCTACTCCAGCTTTCTTTTGATTTCTATTTTCATGGAATATTTTTTCCATCCCCTCATTTTCAGTCTGTATGTGTCCCTAGGTCTGAAGTGGGTCTCTTGTACACAGCATATATATGGGTCTTGTTTTTGTATCCATTCAGCCAGTCTATGTCTTTTGGTTGGAGCATTTAATCCATTTACATTTAAGGTAATTATCAATATGTATGTTCCTATTACCATTTTCTTAATTGTTTTGGGTTTGTTATTGTAGGTCTTTTCCTTCTCTTGTGTTTCCTGCCTAGAGAAGCTCCTTTAGCATTTGTTGTAAAGCTGGTTTGGTGGTGCTGAATTCTCTTAACTTATGCTTGTCTGTAAAGCTTTTAATTTCTCTCTTGAATCTGAATGAGATCCTTGCTGGGTAGAGTAATCTTGGTTGTAGGTTTTTCCCTTTCATCACTTTAAATATGTCCTGCCACTCCCTTCTGGTTTGCAGAGTTTCTGCTGAAAGATCAGCTGTTAACCTTACGGGGATTTCCTTGTATGTTATTTGTTGCTTTTCCCTTGCTGCTTTTAAATTTTTTTCTTTGTATTTAATTTTTTATAGTTTGATTAATGTGTCTTGGCGTGTTTCTCCTTGGATTTATCCTGTATGGGACTCTGCGCTTCCTGGACTTGACTATTTCCTTTCCCATGTTAGGGAAGTTTTCAACTATAATCTCCTCAAATATTTTCTCAGAAACTTTCTTTTCCTCTTCTTCTTCTGGGACCTCTATAATTCGAATGTTGGTGCATTTATGGTAGTTATTTCCACTATTTTTTCTTCCAGGTCACTTATCCTTTCTTCTGCTTCAGTTATTCTGCTATTGATTCCTTCTAGAGAGTTTTTAATTTCATTTATTTTGTTGTTCATCATTGTTTGTTGGCTCTTTAGTTCTTCTAGGTCCTTCTTAATCATTTCTTGTATTTTCTCCATTCTATTTCCAAGACTTTGGATCATCTTTACTATAATTACTCTGATTTTTTTTCAGGTAGACTGTCTATTTCCTCTTCATTTGTTTGGTCTGGTGGGGTTTTACCTTGTTCCTTCATCTGCTGCATGTTTCTCTGTCTTCTCATTTTGTTTAACTTACTGTGTTTGGGACCTCCTTTTTGCAGGCTGCAAGTTCTTATTTCCCATTGTTTTTGGTGTCTGCCCCCAGTGGGTGAGGTTTGGTTCAGTGACTTGTGTAGGATTCCTGGTGGAGGGGACTGGTGCCTGTGTTCAGGTGGGTGGGGCTGGATCATGTCTTTCTGGTGGGTAGGGCTGCATCTGGTGGTGTGTTTTGGGGTGTCTGTGAACTTAGTATCATTTTTTTTGAACTTAGTATCATTTTAGGCAGCCTTTTCTGCTAATGGGTGGGGTTGTGTTCCTGTCTTGCCAGTTGTTTGGCATGGGGCATCCAGCACTGGAGCTTGCTGGCCATTGGGTGGAGCTGGGTCTTAACGTTGAGACAGAGATCTCTGGGAGTGCTCTTGCCGATTGATATTACATGGGGCTGGGAGGTCTCTGGTGGTCCAATGTCCTGAACTTGGCTCTCCCATCTTAGAGGCTCGGGCCTGACATCTGGCCAGAGCACCAAGACCCTGTCAGCCACATGGCTAGGTACATGGGGATTTTCTTGCCTTTTGGGAAGTCTGAGGTCTTCTGCCAGTGGTCAGTAGGTGTTCTGTAGGAGCTGTTCCACATGTAGATGTATTTTTGATGTGTTTGTGGGAAGGAGGGTGATCTCCACCTCTTACTCCTCTGACATCTTGAAGGTCCCCTGATGGCTATTTAATTTAAATCAGTTGTTACTGCTTTCTAGGAAAGTAGAATATTTCATCTTCTCGGTAGATAATTCTATTGTTTAGACATAGCAGGGGTTTTATTGGGTTGGCCAAAAAGTTCATTTGGTTTTTCCGTAAGATCTTAACAGAAAAACCCAAATGAACTTTTTGGACAGCCCAATAGTTTGAGAAAGGGGAGAAGTTTTATCCACAGTTAGAGTGAAGGTGAAACAAAAGAAGAAAGAAATACTCAGTAAAAAGAGTTTTGGGTTTTGGCAGCAGCTCCTCAAGAGGAAGTTAAAAGTGTTAGAGGAAAGAGGAAAACACTGTGAGAAAGAGAGAGGACAAAAATATGGAGAAATTGTGACAGAGAAGAGTCAATAAATATTTAGGACTGTGAAGGCTAATATTCCAGTATTCTGTGCTCTATTACCTCCCCAAACCCCAAATCATCAATGAAATCTGTTAAACGTCAGAGCCTTATGCTTTGCAGTACTGTTGGGAAATGATGGCATTAGGAGTAGGTCCACCTTGGGGTAAGGTTGGAGTAAAGATAACAGCAATTATAAGAATTGATACAGGGACTTCCCTGGTTATCCAGTGGTTGGGACTCTGTGCTTCCACTGCAGGGGGCACAGGTTTGATCCCTGGTTGGGGAACTAGGATCCTGGATGCCACATGGCGTGGCCAAAAAAAAAAAAAAAGAACTGATACAAGGAACGTAGATCAAAAATTCAGCAGAAGGGAAATCAGTGTCAGGAATGACTTAGAGAAACTATAATAAACCTAGGAATTCTTGATGATCCTGAGCTGGGGATGTGAATGTGTGGGCTGTGGGGAAAATGCTAGTTTTCCATGTAAAGTGGGACGGGGTGACCCCAGATAACTGAAAGACTTGGCACCCCAGAGGTAGCATGCACTTTGGTTACACAAAGGGAAAAAAACAACTTTTATAACTTTTAATTAAAGAATGAGTATTGGAACTAGGGTGAACCAAGTATTACCAGAGATTAGCAGGCAAAAGATTATCAATAAAGAGTTAAGAAAAAAGTCTAAAGAAATACATTAGCATATATTTTGTATTTATATAAATATACATTGGAAATGTTCTTAAAGATGATTGGAAACATTTGCTTTTTTAAGTAGCTCAATGTTTTCCCCAGCAACATTGCTTAGCCTATTAATTTGCTTGTGGGAAAATGCAAATGCCCCAAATGTTCTCTACATCTTTATTTTTAAGGTACCTTCAATACTTACCTCTTAGATAGTTCAAGGCAAACTTGAGTCCTATTCCTGACTTAATTAGCATATATTGTGAGTCGATGGGAGCTGGATCAATTAAGTTTGGCCATTTAATAGGACTATCCTTAATTCAGTCATATTCTTTAATAGCAAACATAATGTTTATTACATAGTTCACTTGCAACACAAGGACCAAAAACTATCCACTAATGTGATTTTTATGATAGACTCATTAATGAAGAGTTTCTAAATGATGAGTAACTGCAAATACCATAAATACTTTCCTATATTTTTATTTTAAAGATTGGTTTAATTACAACTTTTCCTTTCATTGATCTAGATTTGTTAAAACTAGTTATCATAGGGTGGTAGAAACTACAGTTTCTAATAGTTTTGTATTTATATGGCTCACAGTCTGTGGATCTGAACATATAATAGCTTGATTAGCTCGAAGGAATACTTTAGCTTTATTCATCACACGAGTTCACCTTGTAGTCCTTTTTTTGTTATTAGTGGTTAATTAGAAAATGAGAAGAAAGGAACTAATACTATTTAAACATTTTACTTTTGTTTTTCCCATATATCTGTGCATTTCCAATTAAATTATTTAAAATTTGGGCTATGCCTTTCTAATGTGAAAATTTTATATTGTATAACATAATATGTGGAAGGTGTACACTTTGGGCTTTCTCCAGGCCACTATAAAAACTGAAAGGAAACATATGCAACAGATTTTATTTACAAAGTAAATTGCTGAGGGTACTTTCTAGTCATTCTCTTTCAAGGTAGTGACTATATCTATTTTATATTATTGTCAATCTGGAAGGCACTAGAAAATCTTAGGAAAACAAATTTCATATGTGCCAAGTATCTGAAGAACTGCTTCAATATATTTTTTAATAATAGAAATAATAAAGATGACACTGTGGTTTTATAAATATGACAAACAACCACAAATTCTGATCTGAAGCTAGGCTCCCCTTGGGCACACTATGGTATGGCTAATAGGTTGTGTTGGGACTGCTATGTTCCATAAAGCATGTCAGACAGAGTATTCATCTCACATAGAAGGAGTTCCACCTGTCTGCTAAGGCCCAAAGGGGCCATAAAATGTGAGAGGAGGGAATGCCTCACAGCCAAGAAACAGTCTGAAACTAAAAGGGTTTAGCAAAGAGGAAATGCAGTGTTCTAGAAAAAGGTCAGATCTAGGAGGCTAATAAATAGCTTATTCAATGAAAATCAGCTTTTCTATTTTTTATTAAGTTATTGATATCAATGAGTGAAATTGCTGGCTGAAGATAACAGCAACAGTTTGGCAGGAAATGGTGCATTTGCTTCTTTCAGAGTCTGCTTCCATCATTTGACTACTTGATATTTCTGGTTTGTGTTAATCTTGCTCTAATTAAAATACTGGGTCATAACTTGGAGAAGCCCATGACAAAATGGACTGTAATGTAGCAGTGAGGCTCTGTGAAGTCGTAATGTATAATCTCTGGAAGGCAGTGATCTCATTTGGTCTTGCAATGCTCTAAAACCTAGTAGCAAGCACAAAGGAAATACGTGTGTGTGGGTGTGTGGGTGGGCACATGTGCGTGAGGTGTAATTCAGGATTAGAGAATTGCATTGCAGAAAGATACCTGGTGATGCTGTAATTAACGTGCTTCCTATGCTTTGTTCTAGTGACCATTCTCTTTCCTAGCAGTATGTATTATGAAGCTTTTAGTGGATACCTGCTGTTTTTGCTGCTCAAGATCCATTCATTCTTTGTCTGGCAGTTATAACCTCAAATTCTCTTTGAAAACCACCCACTTCTTTATTCTCAGCCTGTATGCTTTCAGTGAATCATGTTATCTAGACCTAAAACAAAGCACTGGATCCCCTAAAAATATGATTTATTATAGGATGAGCAGGTCACTTGATCAACTAGGAGTAATGAGATGGCTATTAGGATTTTCAGGAAAGAGAATCTTGCTCTTTCTTGCTTGTTTTACGTCTGAGAGAGTCTGAAGCTCTTGAGCTATCTTTCTATCACGAGGGGAAAGCCTTTTTGGCACAGGAACCAGCCCACAGAGAGAGAAGTCATGATTTCCTCTGAGCCTAGCATTAAGCCTTATCTGAAGCTTCCTCCATCTCTGGAGTTCCAGCTGATATGAGTTTAAACATTCTCCTTTGGCTTAAGTCTTATTAGGTTGAGTCACTCATAATCAAGAGGCATAGTTGACTAAATAAATTGAGAAGAAACTTGCTTATTTGGAGACATAAAAGAATTGATTTATCTTAAAAGAAAAAAATTATACACTTGTTAGAAAATTCTTTTGGGAAATGAAGTGAGCAGAATTTCAAATATTCTGTATTGTAAGAAATTCAAGGTAAATTTTTGATCTATTTAAGGACTGTTAATTGCTGAAGCATCAAGAAAGGACCTTGTAACTAAAAATGTTTCACCTCTGAGGCCATTTCCAGGTTTGAACCCTGAGAGTATTAACATAGAGAAGGTCTGGTGAAGAGACATCCACATTCCGCATGGAGTTTTAATCAAGTAGGACATCTGAATCACCTCTGAATGTCTATTACGTTATCTCTTAATTGACTATCTACAACAGTGGCTGGCACATAGTTAGCACTCAATTAACTTTTGGTTGAATAAATAAATCGGTAATATGCATGTGTGACAAAAGATACTCTCAATTATTCACTGTCAAAAGTATATGATGACTCTTTCTTAAAACATGTGATGAGTTTTTCGAAGATATGCCAGTTATTCAAAGAAGTGCTCCAGTTATATTGTTAACTGCTTGGAAAAACCGCTGTAACTTTGAAAATGAAAATGGTTGTAGAAATCATGATTCATGCCTTTATGCCACAAATATTTATTGATTTTCTACTAAGTGCTAGGCACCTTATCAGACAGACAAAAAATCCTTGCCCTCATGGAACTTACATTCTAATGGGGAAGACAGATAGTAAACATGTGAACAGGAAGTAATTTCAGATAGTGATATGAGCTGTGCAAAAAAATAAAGCAGGAAAGTAAGTACAGTTTGACGGAACAGTAGTGAGGAGCTATTTTAGTTGGAGTAGCTAAGAAAGGCCTCTCTGAGGATGTGACATTTGAGCAGAAATGTGAATGAGATAAAGGATCAAGCAACAGACAATAAGAAAAATGGGAAAACTATTCCAGGCAGGGAAAACAGCAATTTTAAATGCCCTGAAGACAGATGGATCTTTGTAAAGTCAAAGGACAACAAGACGGCATATGGACAGACATATAGATCAGTGAAATAGAACAGAGAATCAAGATATAAACCCTAACATTTGTGGTCATTTGATTTTCAACAAAAGGTCTAAGATAATTCAATGAGGAAAGAATAATTTTTTAAACAAATGGTATAGGGACAACTGGATATCTACATGAAAAATAATGATTTTTACCTGTACCTCATACCATACACAAAAAATAATGCAAAATAAATCAGGGACTGAAGTGCAAGAGCTAAAACTATAAACCTTTAGGAAGAAAATAGAAGTAAATCTCCGTCATCTTGAGTTAAGCAATGATTTCTTAGATATGAAACCAAATGTTATAAAGGAGATGACTGACTTTATCAAAATTAAAAACTTTGGTGCCTTAAAGAGACCATCAAGAAAGTGAAAAGACAACCCACAGAATGGGAGAAAATATTTTGTATCTGGAATATATGAACGACAGTTACAGTTCAAATAACCTAATTAAAAAATGGGCAAAGAATTTTAATAGACATTTACTCAAAGAAGATATATGAATGACTAATAAACACACGAAAAGCTACTCAACATCATTAGTTATTAGAGAAATGTAGATTAAAAACACAATGAGAGGGGCTTCCCTGGTGGTGCAGCGGTTGAGAGTCTGCCTGCCGATGCAGGGGACACGGGTTCGTGCCCCGGTCCGGGAAGATCCCACATGCCGCGGAGCGGCTGGGCCTGTGGGCCATGGCCGCTGAGCCTGCGCGTCCGGAGCCTGTGCTCCACAACGGGAGAGGCCACAACAGTGAGAGGCCCGCGTACCGCAAAAAAAAAACACAAAAAATCCCAAAAAACCCCACAATGAGATACTATCAATACTTCACAAGATGGCTATAATAAAAAAGAAAGACAATAACAAATATTGGTGAGGATATGGAGAAATTAGAACACTCACATTGCTGGTGGGAGTAAAATGTGGCAGACACTTTAGAAAAGAGTTTAGAAGCTCCTTAAAATTGATAAACATAATTACCATATAACCCAGCAAGTTCATTCCTAGGTAACTACCCAAGCACAATAAAAATGTACCTTCACACACAAATTTGTACATGAATGTTCAAAAAGTGGAAAGAACGCAAATGTCTATCACCTGATGAATGCATAAGCAATATATGGTATAGCCATATAATGGAATATTATTTGGCAGTAAAAAGGAATGAATTACTGATATGTGCTACACTAAGCACATTATGCTAATTAAAATTAGCCAGTCACAAAAAACTTCATATGTCCTATGATCGCATTTATATGAAATGTCCAGAATAGACAAATGTATAGAGATACAATGTAGATGAATGATTGTCTAGGGCTGGGGGCAGAATAGAGGGCAGGGAGTATGGAAGATGACCGCTAATGGGTACAAGGTTTCTTTTTGGAATTATGAAAATGTTTAAAAATTAGATTATGGTGATGGTGGTACAACTGTATAAATATACTAAAAACCACTAAATTGTTCAATTTAAACAGGTGAACTTTACCGTGTCTAAACTATATCAATAAGGCTGTTAAAATCAGCAACAACAACATGATCAGCATGACGAGAGAGAAAATGGCTAAGGAGAGAGTAGAAGGAGAGGAGGCAGGGTCCAGGTCTGTAGGGACTTCACGCCATAGTGAGGATTTATAAGGGTTCAGAAGTTTTCAAGCCACTAGGGATTTTTAAGCAGAAGACTGACATGATCTGATTCATGTTTTAAAGAGATCACTCTGGCAGTGGAAAACAGACTGGAGAAAAGCAACCAGCAAAAGAGAAAACAATTAGGGAGCTACTGAAGTAGATAGGAGTGAGGTGATGGCTGATAAGGTGGTAGCAGTGCAGGTGATGAAAAGTGGTGAATTCAGAATATATTTTAATGGAATTGCTGTGACTTGTACGTGGGCTGTGAGAAAGGGAAGTCAAGGATCTTTGGCCATAGCAACAAGATAAATAGAAGAGCCATTAACTGAAATGGGAAATCTAGAAGAGAAGCAGGTTTGGTAGGGGCAGGGCTGGGAAACAAGAGTTTCTTTTGACTATGCTAAGTTTAAGAAATTCATTGGACATCCAGGTTGAGATATCAACAAGTGGGTAATTGAATATAAACATCTGGAGTACAGGGGAGAGGCCAGAGCTGGAGATATATAAATCTTGGACTCATCCATCCTGGAAGTGAATGAAATCATACAGGTGTGAGTATGGATACAAAAGAGAAGGGGGTCAAGGTTTGAGCACTGGATCACTCTATCATTTAAAGGTCAGGAACAGAAAAGGAGTCAATAAAGAAATCAGGAAAGAATGGCTAGTGTGGAAAGAGGGAAAGCGGTAGAATAGTGATAGCCAAGTGAAGAAAATTTAAAGAAAGAGTTCAGTCAAGCCACTTGCTGAGAGATCAAATGAGATGATGATGGAGATTTGATTATGGGACTTGACAGAAGTAGAGAGAATGCTTCATGGTACTGAAATTAAACTGGAAATTAAATTTGCTGCTACTTTCACTTTTAGTTCCTGGTCTTATAGGTTATTATATAACAGTGCTTGTACAATAAAGAGTGCTATGCAATGATAAGGTATTATAACTTTTGTTGTGATTTACACTATGTGTATTGCACAGCCATACAAAATCTACATAAAACTCTGCATTCCCAAAATTTCTAACAAGCCTGTGTCATAGACTAAAAAAGGTAATAATTATAAAAATATATAAATGTTAATATTAAAAATTTTTTTTGATCCTTCTATTTTCATATCTTTTTCTGTTGTGTATCAGAGATGCAAGTCCAACTAAAAGTGCTAATTAAATCTTTTGAAGAAACATACTAATAGGTTGATGAATAAAATCCTTTGAGTAGCATTTTCTAGATCTTTCAGAAAAAAATAGCCAACTCTGTATGTAACTAGAAAGTAGAAACTCAAATGTTCTTTCGTCTGTAAATGCATTTTAAAGGTTATTCACTTCATTTCCTTCATTTTAAACTTGAGGAAACCAAGAAGACCGTACATATATTTAGTGGAACACTGAAAGAGGCCTTCTGATTCCTACTGTAGTGTTTACTGAATCCTACTATTTGACTAAACATAATTCATAAAGTCAATTTGTAGAATTTGTGGTGTTGAGTTAGACATTATTTGTGTCAAAGTATGAATTTAGAGTTGCAGTATTACTTTGGTTACCGGAGAATAAAATTCTATGGGGAAAATATGCATAAATAGCAGTAATTTAAGTAGAGCAGGATGAGGTATGGGATGTCCCTGAAATCATTTGAGTAAATAATATACATTAAAACCATCTTAATATCTATTTTCTAACCATCTTTATTAAATTATTGCCTTTTAATTTTAAAATTCATGATTAAAAAACCCAAATATTTCCAAGTTTTTCTTCTTATATCAAACACTCAGGATAATGTATTTTTCTTCACTTGGTTCCCAGTGAACCTCACCTGGAACCTCACCTGGATGAGGTGAGGTTAGATGAAGCCTCACCTGGAACCCTTGTGAGCCCTTCAGGCAACTGATCAGAGCATCTAAAGAGATGTCTGAAAACATGTCTTAGCCAAAAGCTTCATGTACTCCACATATTATTAAGTATCAAAATGATTTCTTCCAGGGTACACTATAGCATCTCCTTCAAGGAGGGTTTCAGAGCTTTGTTTTTATTTCCCCTTGAATACGATGGGTGTGAGCTGCTTTGTATAACTCACGAGGCTTATTCTAATGTAATTCTAATGTAATGTTACAAGTTCTCTTTTAGGCACAAACTTTAGTTCAAATGTATACTCACAGGAACTGGCAGGAAACAGCTATGGAGCTCTGGCTCTCCTGATATGTTAGGTTCATTAGCGGGTATGTCCTCTTGTCTGGGGCAGACATGGACTTGAGGGTGCACTTTTCTATTTTTATTCTTCCAGTGTGGGCTTACTCTTGACCTCTATGTTTGGCTATAGTGCAGCAGGCTGTAGCATTATGTGGTAGACTCATGAAATTGGATTCTAATTCTAGTTCGACTTCTCTGAATGTTAGATTTTTAGTCAGTGAAACAGGAACTGCTCTATCCACCACAGCATTATTGGTTAGATTAAATCAGTTAATATATGAAAGGATTTTGAGACATTTGAAGCATCATGCTGATGTTTTTCCTTCCTAATTCTGCTTTGGGGTCTATATGTTCCACATATACAGATATGCTTTGCCTTGGATTATACATTTGCAAAACAGAAAAACCAAGTTTATGTTAGTTTCTATAAAAACTATTCAACAAGTTATGGATGACTTGTGTATACTTCTAAATAGTGTTAATAACACTATGCTATTCAGCTGGCAAATTGCTGAGTTATAGAATATCTCGATATCAGTTCTCAGCCTTGGCTACACAATAGAATCACCTGGGGAGTTTCAAAAATTCCCATTACCCAGCTCACATCCAGGCTAATGAAATCAGTTTCTTTGGGGATGAGGCCAGGGCATGAGTATTTTTCAAAGTTCCTGAGCAGCCTCCATCGGGCATCATGGAATTTCCTCAAAAAACTAAAATAGAACTACCATATGATCCAGTAATTTGACTCCTGGGTATATATCCAGAAAAAATGAAAACACTAATTTGAAAAGATATATGCACCCCAATGTTCATAGAAGCACTGTTTACAATATCCAAGACATGGAAATAACCCAAGTGCCCATAAATAGACAAATGGATAAAGAAGACATAGTATATATACACAATAGAATATTACTCAGCCATAAAAAAAGGATGAAATTTTTCCATTTGCAACAACATGGATGAACTTGGAGGGTATTATGCTAAATGAAATAAGTCAGACAGAGAAAGACAAATACTGTATGATATCACTTATAAGTGGAATCTAAAAAATAGTACAAATGAATATATGCAACACAGAAACAGACTCATAGACATAGAAAACAACCTTGTGGTTACCAAAGGGAAAGGGTTGGGGGAGGGACAAATTAGGGATATGGGATTAACAGATACAAACCATTATGTATAAAATAAACAACAAGGATATATTGTATAGCACAGGGAATTATAGCCATTATCTTGTAGTAATTTATAATGGAATATAATCTGCAAAAATACTGAATCACTATGCTGTATACCTAAAATTAATATGATATTGTTAATCAACTATACTTCAATTAAAACAAAAGCTGAGCAGATTCTAATGTACAGCTGAGGTTGAGAATATCTGATATAAAGTATTATTTTATTGTGAAGGGGAGGATAAGCTGAACAGTCATTTGGACTGGGAAACAAAGGGAAGAGCTAAGAGAATGGATATGATGGCTAAGAGTTTTCATGTGGAATGGGAAGGAGTCAAATCTTACTTTCTGGCTTTCTTCAGCTCACTGTTTAGTACAACTCTATTATTCTCTATTATGTTCATCAATAATTAAAATGGTTTATGCATTATAATACCTTTTCTAAGTAAAATTCCCTGATAGTGAACTTCAAGTGACATGCACATGATTTTTTTGTAGATAATTTGTTAAAAAGAATATCCATTATTACACATCAGATTTCTAGTCTATGGAAATTAATACCTTGAATCTGGGTCGCACATTATGGTTTAAAAATCACTTCCATATATTTTATGCCATTTAATCCTAGAGTAGAAAACAGATGATACTTAACGTCTATGAAAAATAGATATGTAAAAGTAAGTGTATTAAATTAGAATTCTTAGATATTTTGCCTTGTTTTATTGTGATGGGTAGTTTGAAAGTTGAGATGGTTTCATCATTCAGGTGGAACATCAAAGTTTACTAAGTACTTCTTTATGGCTAAAAAAGGCTAAGTGTGCTGGTTAGGTAAAATATGACATTCATTTAAATTCATTCAACTTCATTAGTGGTAGCATTTATTATGTATGTTCATTGCTATATGGAACTTATTTTAATCAGATTAGAAATTCATTAGTTCTTTAGGTCACATTAAGAGATACAGAGGTATACTTTTTCTAATAATAAAACTTTCCATTTGTTGAGTATTTTTGCTTTTCAAAGAATTGGAAGTGTTCATGTGAGTTCCAGTCAGCATACCATCTGGATAAGACAGTTCTATAACTCTGAATTGTAGCTGAAACACGTTTAACTAATATTATTTGACAGAAAGGGACACTGAGGCCACAGCAAGCGTCTGGATCATGTGGTTAATTTAATGGTAAGACTGGTACACAGAACTTGGGTTCTGGGTTAGATAGACCTGGATTAAAATTCCAGCTTGACCAATTATACCTCTCACAAGTAGCTTGACCAATTATACCTCTTACAAGTTACTTATTTTCTCTGTGCCTTGGTTTCTTCATTTATAAAAAGGAAATAAGATTATTGTGAGGACTAAATGAAATAGCGTGTGTAAGCAGGACCAACTATGTAATTAGTGGGGCCTGATGCAAAATGAAAATGTGAGGCTCTTTGTTGAATGATTTTTAAGAATTACAAGCTGGTGACAGCAGAGCATTAAACCAAGTGTGGGGCACTTCCAAATGCAGAACTTTGTGCAGCTGCACAGTTCACACACCATGAAGCCAGGCCTGTGTGTAAGATACATGGTATTTATAGCATAAATATACTTTATATAGTATGAATAGCATAGTAGGCACTCAATGTATGGCAACCGTTGTCTTGTCTTTTCCTACTTTCATTCAGACTTCTCCTCCCTGAATTAAAAAAACGTAGATTCGTTGTAATCGGTTGTTTTTCACCTGTAGCATTCCAATAAGTGATTACTTTTTTAAAGTAAAATCTCCAAGCTTTAGTAGAAATTATTGTGCTTTATCATGCTGCACACAGCATGTTTATTTGTACTATGTTTATTTTTTATTTACTTATTTTTTAACATCTTTATTGGAGTATAATTGCTTTACAATGTTGTGTTAGTTTCTGATGTATAACAAAGTGAATCAGCTATACGTATACACATGTCCCCATATCCCCTCCCTATTGCGCTCCCTCCCACCCTCCCTATCCCACCCCTTTAGGTGGTCACAAAGCACAGAGCTGATCTCCCTGAGCTATGCGGCTGCTTCTCACTAGCTATCTGTTTTACATTTGGTAGTGTATATATATCAATGCTACTCTCTCACTTCATCCCAGCTTACCCTTCTGTACTATGTTTATGATGTCTCCTTGCACTTAAAAATTATGAATGACTTAGATTTTTTCCATATTGTACTTGACCAAATTTAACATTGTTTTTGTAGTAATCATTTAAGAAAACTCTGTTTTCTCTTAATGGCCCTTTTAATGCACCACTAGAAATGCCTTATGAAAATAGAGTAACTTGATTTATATGCCTGAAACCCATATTAGAATTTTCAGTTACCTCCTTGGTCTTTGCATTTCAATTGCTACTCTATAATTTTCGTGTGAAACTATACAGTTCTTAAATGTTTTAAATATTTTCCTCCTTTTTTTTTCTTGTTAAATATGGAAAAAGTCTTGCTTTAAAGGGCACACACACATATTAGAGAGGTCTGAGTTTTCAAAAGAAAAATGAGTTAGGAAGGTAAAAAATACATAAAATATTTTTATTATGAGAGTGAATTACATAACCTCCTTCAGCCTCTTTCTGTTTGTTTGTTTGTTTTCTATCTATAGACTAGGGAGGTTGGACTGATATTCATTAAGTGCCCTCCAGTATTTGAATTCTTAAAATCTTGAATTTTATTTCTTCTGTTTCCTATTTCTTTACTCTCAGGGCCAGGCTTACTTTGTGTGCGTGTGTGTACATGTAGAATTGTATCATTGGACTCTCTCAAAAACTTTTTGAATGTTGTTGGTGGGTGGTAATGTTCTCATTTTATAAGGAGAAAAAGAGAACCTCAGGAAAGAGTTAATGACTTGTCCAGATTCACACACTTTAATAAAAGTTAACATGGAACTCGAACTCCAAATTCTGAAACCTATTCCTAGTATTCTCTTTCCTGAATGCTATAGAGCTAAACAAAGAAGTGGAGAGGTTTAGAAAAAGAAAAAGAGGTGAAAGAAAACAGTGTAGTAGTTGTGGTGTGCTGGAGAATGTTTAAGAGCTGGCTGGGGGAAGGGGAGGGCCCTGGTTTGTAGTATTTGCTCATTTCCCTGGTGTAATTATCCCCACAATTTCAACCTATCAGTGTGGTGTCCCTGAAGGTAGAGTTGGGAAGATATGCACACAGTAATGAGCCAGGATGAGTATGCTCCAACATGCCACTGGTAGTGGATAAATATTACACTGAATCATGAAAAAGGTTTTGAGAAACTGTCTCCAGATTTATAACTCAGGGGAGGGGGGAGCATAGTTTGGGGACTAGTACTATTGGTTTAAATGCTCCTTAGGCTTTCTCGTGGTCACTCCAAAGTTTTCATCTCAGCATTCCAAACCATTTCAGCCTGAAACCAAGGCAGAAAAAACCAGGAATTCAAAAGGAATTACACTTAAGTACTTTCCTTAATATAATCATTGAATGTTTAAGTTTTTATCTCTCAGTTTGAAAGACACCTGATGTTGTTAGAGTTACAAATCAAAACACTTACAATGACTATAAATACATTCTTTGAAAGAATCATGATATTTTAAGTTTGATAAGCATGTAAACTAAAACTTAATAATCCTCTCATTAAGTCAAGCTATATAATTTATGTATTTTTTGAGAATAATGTAAAAAAGGCCTTTAAATTTAGAGTGTTAAGAATAACTGTATGTTAATACTAACCCTACTATTCAAAGTAGGGGAAACAGAAGGCATTGATCTCAGTGGATTTTAAATGTGCTGATTCTGGGAGAAAAAAATTTTGTAATAACTTATCTTATTAATTATTCCTGTTAACAGGAATCATTAAATCAGAGAACTGGATTGAAGTTATGATATTTGTGGGGGAGAGGATATATGAACAATTTTTAACCTAAGCTGCCTGCGGTAAAGCATAATTTAAAACTTTATTAACTTTTTAGAATTAAAAACCTCACCTCATTACCTGATTAAAGACACCTGTCTGATTTATTTTACCTTAAATCCAACATTTGGCCTAGATCAAGGCAGGATAGGAAGAAGATTATCTTAAAAAACCCTATCTCAGGGCTTCCCTGGTGGCGCAGTGGTTGGGAGTCCGCCTGCTGATGCAGGGGACACGGGTTCGTGCCCTGGTCTCGGAAGATCCCACATGCCGTGGAGCGGCTGGGCCCGTGAGCCATGGCCGCTGAGCCTGCGCGTCCAGAGCCTGTGCTCCGCAGTGGGAGAGGCCACGAGAGGCCTGCGTACCGCCAAAAAAACCCCCCCAAAAACCCTATCTCAGCTTCAAGAAGGGTATTAAGAAACTCAGGAGATGTCAGGAGCAGCTGGGATCCAAATAATAAATGACCCAACAGCATAAAGGAAAAAACTGGAGAATGAAGATAATCTTGTCTGATATGTTTAGGAAATAAGGACGGTGATATGTGAAGCTTTGAATAAGCAATAATAAAGTGAAACCTTTATAAACCATATTAAGGGGTTAGAGAAGTCAGTGGGAGCTTTGCCTAATTATCTAAAGAATGAAATAAGAGAAATTAATTTTAATTAAATTAATTAAATTAAATTAATTTCTCTTACTAATTAATAAGAGAAATTAATTTTCTGAGAGTATTAATATCTTGATGTCTTACTTTCTAACCTTAATATGACTCAACAGATGAGATCTTATTCAGTGTTCTGGCCTTAAGAAAGGAAAGCAGAGTCTACAATGGAAAACCAGATCCTAATTTAAATAGGTCAGAGGAGCAGCAATTCTTTTTTTACTACATGGCACTTATCAATAGCTTTTGGAGCGTTTCATAAATGTTTCCTTCCTAACTGCTCTTTATCATTTTGTTCATAGCAAAGCTTTATCTCTGTATTACTCAAAAATCAGAAGATAAAACTTTTAAAAAATGTTCCCACAAATCGATGGGAATATACAGTTCAGTTTTTACACTGTCAATTTCACCAAAGACCTTGGTAAATATACCTAATCCATTGAAGCTCTTTGTAACATTCAAAAGCTGTGCTGCAGAGCTAAATTGGAGTTGGTAGTGGGCAGAAGGAGGTGCAGGATAAACCAGAAAAAACTATTCCAATTCATCAATTTTGCTTTATGTGAAATGGGCATTTTACCAACCATCAATTACTCTATGTTGTAGTTCTTAACCAATGAAAATAATGATAAAATCCCTACAAAGAGTGCTCTACTCCATTCAACATGGTGACAGCATTAATGTGTCCCAAACTACATTAATGAGGGAAGGCAAACCACGGATTTATGGGACTTTCCCCAAATATTTCCTGAAAATTTATCAATTATAAAAACTCTACTCACCTGCTCTGGATAGCCATCCATACTCCTTTGCCCTTTAGTTTGAATTAAGCACCGTCCAGGCTGAGGTCCCCGGGTGGCCTGTGAAGAGGGGATCTGAATAGGCAATGGTGACTGAAACTGCTGGATGGTCACTTTGTTTATGTTTCCCTCATATGGCTGCTGCTCCCGGCTACGATGTTGAAGGCTCTGGGACCCCATCAAGGTCTGGATGTGGCTGCCTGCCTGTGGAGAAGATAATCTGTCAGAAGGTCTGTGGTGTTGAAAGGATGTGATTAAATTAGAAAAAAGAAAGTACAGAATACTTCTCCAGTAAGTAAAGTGCCATAATTTGGGCTTTCAGCCATGGCTAGGAAGGATAATGAAAAAACAGTAAGGGTCTGCCTGCTGTGGTTTGTGAAAATGCTAAGATCGGAGCAAGGTCACGTTAAATACACTTGTCATCTGATGGCTTGCCAAAGCTTATTTTAGCCCCCATTTTAAGGAAACAAAGTTCAGTTTGGAAAATCTCAAGAAGAAAAAAAAGTCACAACTTAAAAAATAAAGTGGAGTTCTATCTGGCATTTCATTTAGAATAATAGCAGGGAGAGAGATGTAATATATGAAACATCAGGGAGAAAATTATAGAAGCTACTTTCTAATTCTGCAGCAAAAGAATTGAATTGCATATTTGCCTTTATGCCACACACATGTATAGGAAGCTTGTTCAGGTGAGTATAATCAATATTTATTAATTTTCTGCAATATTAAAACAAGAGTATGGTTTTTGCAATCTTTAAGTTCCATTAAAAATTAATCATGTGATAAATTCCTGCGAATATCTGTAGCCTGTAGAGGCACTAGATATGGAAAGGTCTTTAAAGTGAACTCTGCATGCAGATCATCTTCACATGAGCTTTCAGAGAGACTCATCAGTACCTCATTTAAAACAATGATCATTTATCAGCCCTTGAGGGTGGTTGCTAGAGGAGAAAGGGCATGCTTACTTTGGTCTCCCATCTTTAAATGACTGGTGCCTAATCCTGTTTCTCGTTCATTCCGATATTCTTACCTTCATTCTAGCATGGGCTCCTTGAGTCATTCTACCTGATATCTTTTCTGTCAAGCAAGCAGTTCTGTTTGTGAGCTGATAACCTAGAACATGCCATTTATTTATTTATTTAGCCATACCTCGCAGCTTGTGGGGCTCTTAATTCCCCGACCAGGGATCAAACCTGTGCCCCCTGCAGTGGAAGGGCAGAGTCCTAACCACTGGACTGCCAGGGAAGTCCCCTAGAACGTGCCTTTTAAAATTAAGTATGGTTTAACATGGAGGTCTAACATGGGAAGTGAATGCTTATCTTTAATACTTTTAAACCTACGTTTTAATGCTGTGCTTGGTACTTCACCCAATGGATTACTTCCTGAATCCATTGTCTTTCTTTTGACCTTTTAAGGGTAGGCAATTTGGAATTTAAAAGTAAATTTTACCTTAGAATTCATTAATTAGGAAAGTTTGTGAATTTTCCTGACTAATCAAGATTTTTAATTACTATGAAAAAGTCAGATTGGAGGTATAAAGGAAAAATTATTAAACAAGTATTCAAGGAAAAGATGAATTTTAATTATTTTAAAGTTCTTAAAGAGCAACATAAGAGACATAGGAGATGACAGTGATCATGCAAAATCATTTAGAGAGGGAAGGCATGTTTTTTGATTCCAAACAAGAGGTAATTTCAGTGAAGAAAATATTCAAAATTATTATTTAGCAATATGCAAGGGAAAGAAAAAATCATTTGATTATATTTTAGATATCCAACTGATTGTCTTATCATGTACAACTTTTTACATTCAAATACAGTAAAGATATTTCAGTCATGAGAAACTGGAGGAAAAGATGCAAAAAAAAGTTTCAGGCTATAACAGCACAATAACAAAACAATTATCAATCTAATATTGTCTAATGCAACCAGGGATCAGAAAATTACGGCAGCATAAACACAAATAAGATAACCTCATAGAGGGCAAATGTGTATTTCTCTAATGTATCTATTTCCTTCTCAGAAATCTAAATGAAAGATGTCACAACTTTCTCAGCCATTCTAGAAGACTGAACACCCTTCTGGTCAAGTTTTTCCTTGTTGCAAATTCAATTCTCTCCTACCTCCTTGGAATTTCATGTTCTCTTGTTTGGTAGGCAAGGAAAGCCATGATAAACCCAGTATCACATTTGGGGCTGCTGTACTCTGAATGAAGTCACTGGCCTGATGAGTTATTTAGTTAGAGAAAATGATTTCCTGGAGCTAGAGGAACTGGGGGTGTAAGTGGACTAAGGCTGACTGGCCTGGCTACTGAACAAACAATTGATTTTACATTTATATCTGCTTCTCACATCCACTGGTATAATACTCATGGGTCTTCAGTTAGTCCTTGAGCCAATGGGAAAGAGGAAGACTGGTTGTTTAATTGAAAGTGACAGACAAGCAAATAATTTTTATACCCAGAAAAACTTAAAGAGCTCCAGAACATAGCTTTGGTCCCACAATGCATAATCCATTAGAAAGTCAATAATGACTGCTTAATAATAATTTCATTGATTAGAATATTCTGGTAATGGTCTATCTAAGGGTAAAAAAACATAGATATTATAGAACTATAATACCCTTTAGACTTATTTTTATGGTTTATTTTTTCATTCTGATGGGACAGTTTAAACTTTAATTATGCTTTGATTTGAAACTCTTTGAGGGCAAGCACCACATCTTACTTACCATCTTTAATAACCGGCACAGTAACTGGCACTTAAGAAGCAATGGCTACTATTCAAATACTAGGTGCTAGATAATGTACTAAAACTTACCTTATACATATTGCCTCCTTTAATCCTTACAATAGCATTAAGGGATAATTATTATTAGTTATTATTACTTAATTTTACTGAGGAGGAAACTAAGGCTTGGAGAGGTTAAGTAACTTTCCCCAGTAATTTGCACAACTGGTAAACTGGCCGGACTGGGATTTGAACCAAGGCTGTCTGGCAATCAGAGTTCATGCTCTTAAACATAAAATTACATTGCAACCACCATTCCCCAGGATTGTCTCTCTTCCTACAATAGCTGAACTATGAAATGAAAAGAAACCACAGAAAGGAACAGAAGGATCTGATTGTTAAGGAAGGATATATTAAATTTCTTTAGCAGCTCTTCAATTTGCCAAAGGGCCATTCCTACTTATTGAATTAGGTCTATTATCTATTTTAGATCCTACGTATTTGACTTAGACTTTATACTTGAGCAATTAGGAGGATACTCTGTGTATTTAGTAATCTTTCCATGATTATGAAATAATGACACTCATGTTCACAGATGGCTTGGCAAAGCATAAAGTGGGCATGGAAGGAACATTCTGTAAAATGATTCTGTTCACATCAGTAGCAGTTTTCTCACTCTTTATTGGGGCTACCGGGTGCAATAAATGAGGATGGGGAATGACAGCTATAGAAAGCAAAGAATTAACACTAAATTCTTTGTGAAGGTAAGCAAATATGAATGACACAAGACATCTAAAGGGACAATTATGGTGTGGAGGGACTGTAAAGAGTAAGTTATTTTGACTGGCACAGAGGCTTAAGAAAGATAATAAGGATGCTCATGATGAAGTACAAAGGACTGATGAAAATGTAGGAAATATCGAGACTGGATTCGTTCAGATAGAGGGTTAGCTATGAGGACACTGACTCATACTGAAGGAGAATTTGAACATGAAGGTTTCTATAAAGGCTGAGGTACACATTTTGAATGATAAAAAGAAATAGAGATTTGACATTTGTTTTGAACTTTCAATGGGAGGTTGGACAAAATAACATGTATTTGAGAATAGTGATGGAATATGATGTTTTCAAGTTGACCCAAAACCATACTGTCAAGGTTTATGGGGAAAACTTCAATATCAATAGGACCCAAGGAAATATTTATGTCAAAGCCACAGAAAAGAAATATGATTTGATACCAAATGGCACTGTTCATACGCAATTCATCTCACAGCTCATCAGGCTTATTATGTGGAAATTTGAAGTGTTTGGGAGGTTTTGTATGGTATAAAATAAATGACTTTTTCACTACAACAAAGTTTTGGTTCACACTATTTTCTTAGAAAAGAGTGTTAGACTGAGAAGTTTATTACTCAATTTGGTTATCAGTTTTACTACCCATCTTTGCTCTTGGACCACTTGTGGTGCTCCCAAAAATCAAACACAGCCTCAAAGGATGACAGTTTATGCCACTGAGAATATTCAAATGGGTACAACTCATTCTCTAAAATTAAGTTCAAAAGAGTTCTAAAGATGTTTGGGGTCAGCGTCAACAATACAGAATTACATACAGAGGATAATTAAGTAACTGACTTCAAGGAAACATCATTTAACACTCATTTAAATGAGTCAGTTTCAGTAATTTTGTAAAACAACAACAAAACAGTCCTATCACTTTCTATCTGCACCATGTACTCTGCAGTGTTTCTCCTCCCTTTGTTTTTTTTAACATGCACTTTTGGTTTTAGAAATTGAGACAGTAGGATTTCCGCTTCTGGTCTGTGGAGTAGGTATACTGTTCCCTATTCCCTCCATTAAGAACAATGAAAAACTCTGGACATTGTACATAAACAAATATAGGAAAACTCTGGGAAGTAGACTGAAGAAGCCAAGGACCAAGTAACAAGATGGTGGTAAATTTCTCAGGTTTTATTTTTGTGTCATATATCCCAGACTAGGAGTTGAAAAAGTGGGCATCCCCTAAAATGCCAGCCAGTGCAGACAACAAAAGCCCCAACAAAAGCCTACTCTCTCTAGCCAAAGAACCAGGAAAAAAGGGCATCCTAGCAAGACAGAAAACTTTCAGATTGCTCTACTACAGCCAAACAACATGGAAAGAACTGCGGTCCCGTCCCAACAATGCCAGCAAAGGCCAAGTGGGAAGCTGATACTTCTACCCTTATAGGGATTTAACAAGGCACAACACTCCTGCTGCGGTGGTGTCAGAGAAGGCCAAGTAAGGTGTCACTGCATTCATCCCCACTGGCCAGCAGTAACCCACTCCTCACCCAGTGGTGTTAATGGAGACCACATAAGGAGCATGAGCTTACACTCTGACCCAGCAGTAATGAGGCACTCCTCTACCTTCCCATTAGGGTGGTTAGAGGAGGTCTTAGTAGAGAGTCAGGATTTTCTCCATCACCTAATTATAATGAGGCTACTCCCACTGAGGTATCAGTGGGGCCATCTGGGAGCTGGAACTTCAATCCCCACCTAGCAATAACAAGGAGACTTTGCCTCAAGTGTTACTGGATGCTAAATGGAAAAATTGGACTTGTACCTCCACTTGGCCAAAATGAGGTGCTCCACCATTCCCCAAATGGAGTGGTGTCAGAGAAGGCCAGCTGCAACAGATGGTTAAATACAATCCAGAGTTTTATAACATAATATGAAAACGTCTAGGTTTTAATCATACCAAGAACCAGGAAGATCTCAAACAATGAAAAAAAGACCACCAATAGAGGCCAACATTGAGAAGACAGAAATTAGAACTACCTGACAAAGATTTTTAAGACAACAATTAAAAAAGTGCTTCAATGACCAATTACACAAATGCTTGAAAAAAACTAAAAAATAGAAAACTTCTGAAGAAATATAATGTCTTAGCTAAGAAACAGAAGATGTAAAGAAGAAACAAATAGAAATTTTAGAGCTGGAAAATACAATAACTGAAAAGCTCTGTGAGTAGACTTAACATCAGAATGTAGAGAACAGAGGAAAGAAACAATAACCTGAAAGATAAGACAGTAGAAATTATCTAATCTGTAACGGAGAGAAAACACACTGAAAAAAAAATGAACAGTCTCAGAGACTCTGTTCAAAAGTTCCAACAGTAATATTATCAAAAAAGAGGAGAAAGAAAGTGGAGCTGAAAAATTAAAAGAGGAAATAATGGCTGAAAAATTCTGAAATTTGGCAAATCTTATAGATTTAAGAAGCAGAGAGAATACCACACAGGGTAAACCCAAAGAAATCCATGCACAAACACATGATAATCAAACTTGTGAAAACTAAAGACAAAGGAGAAATCTTAAAAGCAGCTGGAGAAAAATGACGTCTTACCTATAGAGGAAAAACAATTTGAATGACAGTGGATATCTCATCAAAAACCATGGAGGCTTCCCTGGTGGCCCAGTGGTTGAGAGTCCGCCTGCCGATGCAGGGGACACGGGTTTGTGCCTGGTCCGGGAAGATCCCACATGCCAAGAGAGCGGCTGCGCCTGTGAGCCATGGCCGCTGAGCCTGCTCGTCCAGAGCCGGCGCTCCGCAATGGGAGAGGCCACAACAGTGAGAGGCCCGCGTACCGCAAAAAAACAAACAAACAAACAAAAAAAAAATGGAGGACAGAAGGAAGAGACACAATATTTTTCAAGTGCTGAAGGAAAAGAATTGTCACCCCAACGTCCTAAACTTGTGAAAATATTCTTCAGTAATTAAAGAGAAATTGAAACATTCTCAGATGAGGGAAAATGAAGAGTATCTGTCACCACTAGACTTATCCTAAAATAATAGCTAAAGGAATTTCTCTAAATCAAAAGAAAATGATAAAAGAAGAAAATTTGGAGCATTAGGAAAGGAGAAAGAACATGGCAAGCAAATATATGGGTAAAAAAAAAAAGCTCTCTTTTTCCTCTTGAATTTTCAAAATTATGTTTGATGATTGAAGTAAAATTATGTTACTGTCTGAGGTGATTCTAAATGTATATACACTGAGGAGGGTGAAGGGACATAAAAGAAGGTAAGTTTTCTATACTTCAGTTGAACTGCTAAGTGATGATGCTAGTAGACTCTTATAAGTTATGTATATGTAATGCAATACCAGGAACAATAACTAAAAAAGCTACACAAAAAGATATACTAGAAACACTGTAGATAAATCAAAATTAAATTCTAAAAAGAATTCAAACACCTTAGAGGAAGCAGGAAAAAGAAATTAGAGAAGCAAAAAAAGAGACAAACAGAAAATAAGAACTTAAATTAAGACCTAAACCTTAATGTGTCAAATTAAATTAAATGCATAGAGATTAAATACACAAATTAAAAGACAGATCTTGGCAGGCTGGATTAAAGAACATTATTCAAGTATATGCAGACTATAAGAAGTCACTTCAACTATAACGAGCTAGGCAGGTAGATATTAAAAGAATCAAAAATAAATATCATGCAAATATGAATTAAAGGAAATGATAGGTGGCTACATTAATACTAGATAAAGTAGATTTCAGAGCAAAGAAAATGTACTAGGAATAAAGAGGAATTTTATAGGATGAAGAAGAGTCAATCCACCAAGAAGACATAGCAATCCTAAATGTATACACAACAAACAACAGAGGTGCAAATGTGTAAAGCAAAATTGATAGAACTAAGAAAAAAATAGACAAATTCGTTATTGTTATAGTTGGAGATTTCAACACCCTTCTCTAAACAACTGATAGAAGAACTAGACTGAAAATTAGCAAGAAAAAGAAGAATTCAACAATACCATCAACCCACCAGATCTAATTATCACTTACAGAACATTCTATCTGACAGCAGCAGGATACACATTCTCTTCAAGTTCCTACAGAATATTTACTAAGACTATATCCTGATTTGGAAAACAAATCTCAACAAATTTTAAAGAACTGAAATCACACAGAATGTGTTCTCCAGCCACAATAAATCAAACTAGGAATGAATGATAGAAAAATAAAAGGAAAATATTCAAACACTTGGGAGCTAAACAATGTAGTTCTAAATAATTCATGGATCAGAGAGGAAGTCTCAAGGGAAATAAAACAATACATTGAACTGAATGTAAATGCAAATTTGCAAAATACAGCTAAAGTAGTGCATATACTAGAAAAGAAGACACCTCAAATCAGTAATTAAGATACTACCTCAATAGCTTAGAAAAATAGGAGTCAAATAAACCAAAAGCAAGGGAAGGTAGGAAATAATAAAAAAGTTCAGAAATTGATGAAACAAAATGAATTACAGATAAAATGAATAAAACAAAGAGCTGGTTCTTTGAAAAGATCAATAAAATTGACATACTTCTAGCAAGACTGAAAAAGAAAAAGAAAGACACAAATTACCAAAATCAAGAGTGAAGGGGATATCAATAAAGGCCCTGCAGACATCATAAGGATAATAAGGTATAATACTACAAATAACTCTACATAAGTAAATTTGACAACTCATATGAAATGATTCATTTCCTCAAAAAACACAAACTACTATAACTCACACAATATGAACTAGGTAATTTGAATAGTCCTGAAACTATCAAGGTTGGATATAATTTAAAAACTTCCAGGAAAAAAACCTCTGGGCCCAGATGGTTACACTGGAGAATTCTATCAAACGTTTAAATAAGAGTCAACAGTAATTCTGCACATACATACTTTTCCAGATAATAGATGAGGCAGAAAAGCTTCTCAATTTGTGAATAAAACCACATAAGGACAGTACAAAAAAAAAAAAAAAGAAAGAAAGAAAGAAAAAGAAAATTACAGACTAATATCCTTTAGAATACTGATGCTAAAGTCCTTAACAAAATATTGGCAAATAGCATTCAGCAATATATAAAAAGAAACATCAATGGCTGAGTGGGGGTTACTTGAATAATACAAAGCTTTTTCAATATTTGAAAATCAACCAATGCAATGCCTTGTATTAATGGGCTACAGAAGAAAAATCATGTGATCATATCAAACGAAGCAGAATAATGTTGTCTTGAAGATAAGAGTGTATTTATGTCAAGCACCTTAGTACAATGCCTAATATGTATTGTAGATACTGTTTTATGATTATGACAACCAAACTGTTAAGCTTTATTTTTTTCCTCTTGTGGTGTTTGTATTCAGCTAGGGCAATTTTGATGCCAAAAATCTATGTTCTCCCATTTGGACATTAGAGGACACACTTTTACAAATACATGAAAGGGAGCTCTGAAGCTTGAAGGAGAGGGGGTAGGAAGTTGCTGTTTCTCTTGCCCTAGGGACTTGGTGACAGTGCATTCTGCTGGCACAGTGCAGTATTGGGGGAGGGGATTCAAATTATTTGCTGATCTTAAATTTTTTAGAGCCAAATACTGGTAATATACTCCAGTGCTTCAAATGACAGATAAAAAAGTGAGGCAATAGGGCCTTTCCCTTCAGTGCATATGCCTTAGGATGGCAGCTGGCTGATATGTGCAGGCAGTCATTTGTGGCTTAGTGTATCTCTATAAGCAAATTTTTCTGTGATTAAATGTCAACTTATAAAACATAGCTCTGGAATTGGAAATTATTAATCAAAATGAAAAAAACAATAGAGGATCCATAATAGAAAAAATGGTGAAATTAGAGCTAAATCTACACATTCCACCTACAGTTTGTGGTGTGATGATGCTGACTTTTACATTCCTGAAATAAAATGAAAAGGAAGATGTTAGCACTAACAATAAAAGTTTGACAATTACTTATTTTGCCCTTAAGATTTCTAGGAACCTAAAGGTAGTGGAGTAAGTCAGATAAAAATCAAGTGTCAAGAAATGGCACCTTATCATTTTGACATCCTCTATTTGGCAGCAATCCTTGATCATCTGCCAGTTGTCATGTGGTTTAGGTCTTCAAATTACATACTCAATCACGGGCATTTTCATTACAATGGATTAATTTCACATTTTATTTTTGCTTTTATATTTCTTCTGAAATGAAGATAGTATAAATGTTATTGAGTTAGTTCCATTTTCTGAAGTCGAATAGTCATTTGTGTTAAGGAACACCTATGTTAAGAATTGATGAAGTAAGTAGTTTTAATCTGCCACTGTTTTCTATTGCTTTGATCTGTGGCAAGATTTTTTTTTTCCTCTTACTTAATAGCCATTTGATAGACACTCTTTGGGTTTGCACTTTTATTAAGGAAATAATTTAGAGTCAGTCTGGATAAGAACAATCTCCTGATTTTATGACAGTAATGTCCCACACTACTGGAGATAGCTATATTGTTGCACTGGTATTAGGAGATAAAATAATGTGCTTTGTGAATTAAAGAATTAATGTTGTATTAAGTACGAAAATCCAATACAAAAGTGACTGTGAAACTAAACAATATTCAGCTGTCGTTCTTGCTGTAAGTTAGGGAAGAATTTTCCATTCACATTTCTACAACTTCCTACCTGAACTATTTTTTAGAACAAATTTAATTACATGATAGGAATAGAGTAAGTTTTAAAAATACCTATGAATTAAATAATACTAAAATCAACTGATTAAAATATATCATCCTGGCTGTTTAGATTAACAAAAGGAATATTTGAAATGGATCATTAAATACAGAAAATTATTTCATTGATTTTTTTCAAAAGCTTCTTCCTGATTTAGCCACTAAGTGTATGGAACTGCCTCTGAAGGATCCCATTTTCGTGAAATTTTTGACTTCCTACTGGCCATGTACTCTTGCTTTGGCAATTAATTCTTGTTTAGCAAGCAAGTCTTTATATATTTTCAGCCTTCTCTCTCTTATATAAATAATTTCCAATTATAGGGAGATTTGAATCCAATTGGATGTATTCATTCTTATTTCTCTAGTATAGCAAAAGGCATGGCTTCATGGGCACACTGGAAAAGGTAACACAATCATCAATCAATAAGCTTTTTTTTAAAAAGAGTACATTTAGTTCATCTGAATAACAGTTCTGATACTGGTAAACCCAAAAGAAGTGCAATATGAAAGTCTCAAGACTAGATTTGAACCCTTAGCTTACAATTCCTGTAATTGTTCTTTGGAATGTTCTATATATTTTAACTTGTATAACCCCAAACAGTGCATTTTTATCCTATTCTAGAACAATGACATATCTATTCCATAAAGACCATGCTGAGGCTAGTGTGGTAGAGACAGAGCATGTATTTGTTAGGGAGGGAAATTAGTGTCTGTCTTAATATAGACACTAAATATAAGCATCAAAAATTTCAATGAGCCTTCAATACGCGTTTGATAGATGCCTAAAAATGTCATCAATAGTTGATCCTTAATCACAGAAGTCCCCTAAGATATAATTTTCATCTACTTACTTTATTCCTAATCCTTCCTAACCTGGAGTGATATTTATGACAGTGGGTATGTTCACCTCTCAGGCAACTGGTGTGATTGGAACTGTTGCTTAAAACTCCCTTTTCAACCTAAGGGTGAAATTAAGGTGTGGAAACTTACTATTCACACAAATATTCAGTTCCAGATTATTTCTGAATACTGAAACTCAAAGGAAAGTGGAGTTGCGTTATCATTGATCAAGAGAGTCAAAGTTCTGCTAGGGTTAGAGGTTCTTTTTCATTTGGACACATTTGGTGTTTTCCCACAGTTCCGCTTTCCTTTATAAACTTATGTCCCTTGAAAAAAGTGGCTTTTGGTCAAAAGAAAAACTCAATATATTTGTGTAAGAAATGTCTCTCTGGGGGCAACAGATAGTGCTAAAAGTTTTTGTTTATTTGTTTTTGATAATTAAAAAATCTGTAATTGTATGACTTCATCAATCTACCCTTTCACTGACTCACTTCTCATTTTGGGGGCAAAACTCACTGATAGCAAATGCATTTGACTGCTATTTATTTCTTCTTGAAGTCCAGCAGCCTCAGTAGAAGTGACACCAACATGAGTGAGGGTGATAGGAAGAGGATGGTTGAGGGAAGCAAGGAGAATCTCAACCTACCAACTGACTCAAAAAGATCTCTTTTCCTAATGTTTATAAAAATGTTTGGAGTTCAAAATGACTCTATATACAGGATTCCGGACGCGCAGGCTCAGCGGCCATGGCTCACGGGCCCAGCCACTCCGCAGCATGTGGGATCTTCCCAGACTGGGTCACAAACCTGTGTCCCCTGCATTGGCAGGCAGACTCTCAACCACTGTGCCACCAGGGAAGCCCTCCAGTCTGTTTTTGAGTTTCAGTGATGACCCAGTCTACCAGAAGAAAAATTTACTGCAACCAGTGCAAAATTTCCCCCTATCAGAGGAGAAAAATGAGGCTTGGGAAAGAGAATCAGAAAAGAGGGAGCCAGGATTGTGCTTGGCATTACTCACAGTAATAGAGAATATTGGTTTTGTTTGCTTATGAACTGATGAAGTCGAGGCATTACTCCTGGGCATTCTTCACTGTTAATAACGCGTATTGCTTTAGGAGGGAAAAAATACAAAGCCTCAGGTGAAACTTACACTACTTGACCTATTTCTTTCTGTACAAAAGGAGAGTTTAGCTACAGCATTGATATTCACTAAAGTTTAAAATGCATTTTTTTAGAATTTCAATATTACTTAAACTAGAGCAGATATGCTTGACTTTTATGTTATTGATGGAAATAGGAAACATTTCTATTTCCTGTCTCTTATCTCTCATATGTTAAGGTTTACCCAGTTGATTTTCATATCTGCTTCATCCACACCTTGACTTGCTCTCTTATAGCCTCAGGATTTGTTCTACTTGTTGCCATTCCTATGTTTTCTAATATTTAAATCTTCACCTATCTTTCTTGTTTATTCCAGACTTTCCTCTATTTCTGTGTAAGTGAGTTACATCCGCCTTCCGCCCCTGCCCCACCTCCCGTCCCCTGTCTTTGATATAAGGGATTCCAACAGCAATAATGTCCATTCTCAGTTAAATATAAAAGCCAATAATTGTAGTTACATTTATTTCAGCTGTACATATATAGAGTACTGATAGCAATATTTGTTTTTAAAGGCAGTAATTTTGGAGAAAATTACTTTTCAATGACTACAACTTAAAGATTATATATTTTAGATAAGATTTTTTTATAGCATAATAAAATGATTTTATTTAAATTACTAAATGTATAGCTTGATTTTTCTTAAGTTGATTTTCTTTTAAACATCTACTTATTTAAAAATGACATAAATTTATTCTTATCCTGTGAAAAATTCTACAACAGACTGATTTTTGTTACCAAGTGAAAAATCAATCCCAGTAGTAGTTTGACTCAGTTGTTTTAAACACAAATGATGGTGTGGTTGTATCGTCAATAGCAAAACAATTTAAGATTTTCAAAAGATATTTTAGACTTGATCTTTCTATATATGTATAAAAAGAAACAGTAAAATGCATTATACTAAGAAACATGACAAATGGCAAAATTATAATAAGGAATGAATATTAATAAATTAAAAAAAAATTTAATACGTCATATGGTCTGAAAAAGCAAAACTTTCGATTTGGGGGCCTGTGAAAGAAAGAATTAAAAGAACATAAAAATGATCAAACCCCACATAATTTCTTTTAGTTTCTGCTAATGAGTTCCTGGGCATGCCTCAGAGATGACGAGCATCTGGAAATCCTGAAGCTCTTAATGGCTGAGCTTGCAATGGCTGGCATTGTAGACGTGAGAAAATCATGGGCAAGTTCAGCATAAGGGGCATGTCTGTGAGCCAAGACTAAATTAGCTACATTTTTATACCTTTTTCTTCAACTATGTACATCCTGATGTTGACCCTTGATACCCACCTTTATTATTCTAACTACCAAGTCATTATGCACTTAACCTAGAATAACAGACACTTGAGGAGGGAAGGGTCACTAATGCTGAAAGAGACCTTTGAATGTCTAGTCTTTACATATTAAAGAATTTTCAGATTTAATATCACTGGAATTTTAAAGTTTCTTGGTTACTCTTTCAAGAAGAGAAATGTTTTAAGTTTCATTAGTTTTAATATGTCACTTCAGCCTTTTTGCTGCAATGTTTTCCTGCTCCAGCATTTTAACATACCCTTACAGGTATTGTCCTTCAGTTTAAAATCTTCTCAGGGATATTAAAGCTTTTTAAGACTCTCAATACTTTTAACAGAGTTTGTCATTTCAGATTTAGAGAAAAACAGCCTTGTCATCCTTATGGAGAATGCTACCAAATCAGAGTACAATGTCTGACTTTAAAATGAAAATGGTTTTCGTTTATATTTTACATTATGACCTTCATACTATATTCGGTTACATTTAGGAGAGTCATCTAAAATATTTAGTCACCCATGTGATCTTGGCAAGTAACCTAACCTCAACTCCAAGTCTCTAACTGAGAAAGTCTAAATTCAGTTTCTTCTTTCATTAAAGTGGACAAAAATAATAGTGTTTACCTCATATGATTGTTGTGAAGATAAGACGAACAAATACATGAAAGAATTTAGCACAATGCCTGATACAGGGTAGTATTTAATGCATGGTACCTCATAGTTCTTACCATGGTGACTGTGACTTAATCCAATAGACTGAAGCAATAAAAGCAATGATGTGATACGACTCTAAAATGCAGATACTCCTTCTGAGCACTTTTGTTAAAAACTAAAGTTTTTAACAGCAATTCTCAAAGTGCTCAAGCAGTACTGTCTGGAATTTGAGGGTGTGAGGGTGGATTTACCTTACTGTGACATGCTCTTCTAGCAGTGATTCCCAGACTTTTTGAATTAATGGACACCAGAATTTGAGATTTTGGAGACTGACATAGCACAGGAAAATTTAAAAACTACCTCCTACTATTATGCTACTGAAAAAAGAGGCTAGGATTTAACACCCTCAACACTTTGCCATATATTAGCCACTCTCAGGTACATAGAACAATGATGGTGGACACAGGAGCAAAATTCTTTCTGATAGATGAACACATTTTGTTTATGTTATATATCTAAACCTCTGGATCCACAGGTTGGAGGGTACCCATATTTGTTCTCCTGTAATGCTTGGAGTACTGCTAGGCATAGCCATAGGTATTACCAATATTAGTTCAAAAGATACAACAACTAGAACAGAGAGCCACAAGTTCAATCATAGTCTTTCTAAAATGGATTTCCCACGGAATCTCTGCAGCATCACAGTACTTTCTGATCACAGTAGTATCACAGTACTAGAACTACACAGTAGTATTATCCTAGTAGTAGCATCATAGTAGTATCCCTTGGCATAGAGATAAGATTTAAAAAATCTTCGGCAGAGACTTTGAGAAGCAGACTCAAATGGGGTACTGACTAAGACTTCTTCACCACTTATTATCCTTGATTCCGCATTCCATTTGTAGTTTAATTTCTGATTTTTCATTCTCATCCTATCTAGCCTAATGACTACTTACTTCAGGACAATGGCAAAACCAACACTGACTTAAAAAAAAATTGATTGTAGAATAAAATATAAACTCAAAGAATAATAGTACAACGCTCACCCCTATTTTGGTAAATCCAGCAGTCCAGGCTAATAATCCATTACCATTTTAATTTCCTTAGGTTGATTCTCACTAGAATTTTAACTTGATATCCTCAATTAATATATAATAAAAAACTAAAATTGAATATTTAAAGCATTCTTTATTCTCTTTACTCTGTGACGTAATAGGTAAACATATCCATTATTACGTTCTAAAGTCTCAGATTTTAGGCAAAAGTGTTATAACGTAGGGTAGTCAGAAAATGCTTATGATAGTAGGAAGAAGCTATAAGTGAGTTTACACATGAAAGACATGGTAAAATTTTAAATACATATTACATTATTTCACATTTGACAAGACGTATAAAAGGCTACTGAAATTTTCAGATAGATTAAACAATTATTTTAGCCGTTAACAAGAATAACTAGCTCACAAATGTTTAATCAATACAGAATTGCATGGGGTTCTCAAAGCAAGTAGAGAAGCAAGCAAATGATCATCATGATTTGTACTGATGATATGATTAAACATAATATTATGGACTTTGAAAATAGATTTTATGTAAAATGGATGCATGAATGGATAATGTAAATACCTGTTAATTCCATTTAGAGTAATAAATGAATAAGGCTTTTCCTTTTATGGGAAAATTATAGTAGCCCTTTGCAACTAAGTACGTGATTACGGTTCTCTCTTTGGTTAGGTTATGTAAGGGTCCCTTGCTCTGATAGGTACTCCTTCAATTTCCTACCGTCACATTCACAATCTCCTCTTTTTTCATAAAGAAGCAGATTTCCCTACTTCCCTGAGATTTCCAACTTCCTCTTCACCAATCGCTTCTCATCAGCCTTTAAATGTAATCATCTTAAATATTCCTTCTGTCTTCCTCATGTCCCCTTCCAGATTCTACCGTAATTCTCTTTCCTTTTAAAAGGAAACTCCTTTCTTGAGTTTTTTTAAAGTTTCTCTATTTCTTAATGTAGGTTCCTATGGATTCTGCCCCGTCAGTTAAGTAAATTACTTTTTGTCGCTAAAGCCAAGGAGCCTTTACTCACTTACCTTGCTTGATTTTTTTTTGCACCATGTGATACTGTTGACCTTTCCCTCCTTTAAACATTTTTTTCTACTTGATTTCTAAGGTGCCACTTTTCCTTGTTTTTCCTTCTACAGTTTTTTAGTGGTCATTGGAGTTGAAAGCACATCTATTCTATTCCAATAGATTAGTCAAGGCCAATCATATAATTCCATTCATCTTGCTAGGGGTGAGAAGTCCTTAGCTGTTTTGGATCAATGAGATGTAAAAAGAGGCTTGTGGGGGGATTTAGGGAAAAAAGGTTTTGCTTGTAAGAGACAGCTATGGGAAACTTGGTTCTCTCTCCTGATGGATTGGAAGGAGGAAGCTTGTTATCTTCAGTTGCCATAGGTAGCCATCTGATAATTATGAAAGGAACCAAGTTTAGGATAAAGCCAACAATATGAATGGAAAAGTGGAGAGGGAAAAAAAAACTAAGTATTTAAAATTATCTAACTGAAGACTAATCAGAGCCTAGATCTTGTCTACTTCTTATGTTAGCTAAATATTTTAGTGTTCAAGCCTGGAATTTTCTATAACTTGTGGTAGAAAGAAACTTATTGACAAAATCAATGGTCATTTCTTCTCTGTTCTTGTTTCTAAGGACATGCCTTAAACGTTGGTGTTCTGTGGAGTTCTGTGTCGTCTATCTGTCTCACTCACGACTCAATTATGACTTATGTTTTAATTGCTAAATTTGTATCGCCAGCTAAGATTTCTCTCCTGAACGTCAGAAAACTATATCTAAATATCCACTAAAAATTTCCACTCAGATTTCCTAAAGGTACCTCAAATCTACATCTTAAAATTTAAACTTCCCTCCCCTCCTCCACTTACACCTATTACTCTTTTGCTTTCCCATCTCAGTGAATGGCACATCATGACTCATACAAATTAGAAACCTGGGGATTAGTCTTGGAACTCTTAGCTGTCTCTTAGGCCCTATGTCCAGTCAATCACAAGATCACGTTGGCTCTACCTTTTAAGAATATAGTGGATCTTTGCATTTTCTCTCTACCACCCGTTGCTTCCATCTACTCTCCCTTGGATTACAAGAGAAGCTTTGTAACTCATTCCATGGCCTCTAGTTTTTCTGCTCCCCAATTCATTCTCTGAAAAGCTGTCAGAGTGCTCTTTAGACAAAAATTTAATGATGTCTCTTCCCTGTTTAAAACACTTCTTCCCATTTCTTTCAGGATAAAGCCCAGCATAATCTGGTTTATGCTTATCCTCCTAGCTTTCTTTTAAGCCACTCTTCTCTCTTAACTTTCTTTAATTTCTTTACTAAACTTGTGTCCTCTCCAGGTGCTCTCCTAACCATCTTCACAGGAGTATATCTGCAGTGCTGGATATTGCTCAATAGGCAGATTAATAACGTGTATAACACCTGCAAATCAGAATATTAACAATTATTTGGGGTAAAATAATTTGATATTTAATATATCCTTTTAAAAAAGCACTGAAGGGCTTCCCTGGTGGTGCAGCGGTTGAGAGTCCGCCTGCCGGTTCAGGGGACGCGGGTTTGTGCCCCGGTCCAAGAAGATCCCACATGCCGCGGAGCGGCTGGACCCGTGAGCCATGGCCGCTGAGCCTGCGTGTCCGGAGCCTGTGCTCCGCAGCAGGAGAGGCCACAACAGTGAGAGGCCCGCGTACAGCAAAACAAACAAACAAACAAACAAAAAAAACACTGAAGTATTTATCAAGGGAAAAAATCACCACTTATGTTACAAAGTATGGGATTATGTAGTGTATATGTTATGAAGCACAATTATAAAATGAACATTTATGAGCTTAAGAACTAGAGTGTAAGAATCACAATTCAGCTTAAGAAACAGAACAGTACTAAAACTAATATTAGCTTCCTCCCTGATTCTACCCCCAGCCTCCCCTTTAGAGATAACCATAATCTTAAAGTTATATTAACCATTCCCTTATAAAAAGTTTTTTCTCACTCATATACTTATGCCTAAATAATATATTTTTAGTTTTGCTTGTTTTTGAGATTTATAAATATGGAACTCTTGATGTGTGCCATCTTCTGAAACTTGTTTTTCACTCAAACTATGCTTCTAAAGTTTATACACATTATCCTAATTATAGCTAACAAATGTTCATTGCTGTAAAGTATTCCCTTGTGTGAATATTTTTTATCACATTTCTTGTGATAGACATTTAGGCTTATCCAGTATTCTACCATTGTACATGTTGGTATCTTGAATGACATACACAAGAGTTCTTCTAGGATATCTTAGGAGGCCAATTATTGGAATGTTGGGTATATGCATATTCAGCTTTAAAAGAGAATTTGTTGCCAATGTGATTGTGATTTATACTCCCACAAGAAGTATAGAGATTACATTGCTCTTATACTTGCAGAGAACTTATATTTTCATACTTCTTAATTTTTGTAAGTCCAGTAGGTATAAAATAGCATTTTTTCTGTATTTCCCTGATTGATAAAAAGGTTCAGTTTTATTTTAATGTTAATTTACTCTCCTGATGCCCTTGTATTTTACCATACTTTTGGTACTGTGTTATATGACTTTTCATATTGATTTGTAGGAGTTTTAAAAAATATATTCTGGAATATAAATCTCTTGTCCCTCATATATGTTGCAATTATCTTCTCGGTTATAGCTTTCTTTTTGCTCCCTTTATGGTGATTTAACATGACGTATTACAATTACCTACTCATCACTGAACCTACCTCACCAGACTAATAGGTACTAGAGGTAAGACACCATACCATATTTTATTCATTTTTGTTCCCTAACATCTAGCAAGTACTCAACACATAGTAGTGCTGCTTAGCACATACAGTTGCTCACTAAGTGTCTGATGAATGAATGACAGGATGAATGAGTTGCTATGACTTTAGAAATGGTGAATCAATTTTTTGTGGTCAAATTTCATTTTATGCAAATTGGCTACGCCATACTGCTGAATCCAACAGAGTCAGAAAGTATACATTACACAATTTCCGGTAGTTGCACTTCACAGGTGGGTGTCAGACACAAATAAGAGGTGACAGATCTTCAGATAGGTGGCAGGATGTCGTTTATAAAAATTCATTACCAGCTCTGAGCATTTGGCAATGTTCACTTTTCATTCTTTTCAATGCACTTACAGTTAACCAGACTCCCTATTGTGGGATAGTATTTAGCCTAAATTTATCACAAAGTTAGAAATGATGTTAAGATGCAAGATATGGATTACATATTACAATGGATATGCAAGATTCATGGTTTGTGTCATTAATTTGAAATTGGTTACCTTTTTAGTAATGGTGTCCGGAGGTACATCCCGCCTCCCAAGAGGATAAGGATTCCACTGGCCACTAGGAGATACATCTTCTTGTCCATTGTCTAAAATGTTGCTTTGCTGGGACGGGGTCTATTGCAAAAATGGTATGGCATTCTTTAGTGATGTAATAGAAGTTTATCATAGTTTTCTGAAAAGAGTCCCTCATGATTATGGTAAAATTAATTTTGTTTAATCACAGAAAAACATATATCCTAAACTGGAGGTATTATTATATACTATTTACGTGGTAAGAACTGTAAATTAATAGCTTTTTGGAAGCAGTGAGAAATTCAATTAAAATAACCATCTTATAGCTATTTACTGAATTTTAAAGAGAAGTTTAAATTTACAGTACTGGAATAAAAATAATCATTATAAAATTAACCAATTGTTAAAAACTACAACATTTAAAAGTTGCTTCATTTGTTTCTTTAGTGTGATCTTACCACTTGGAATATAAACTGAAACCATATAATACATAATATGTAACTTCCAATATTCCAAACCATAATCTAAAACAAATTTTATAAGGCTGTATTGATTCGGGGAGAATGTGTCTTGCACTAATCCAAAATGGTATTAACACTAGCATAGTGCTAGATTCATGGCACTATGACATTATCTACAGATCGCTTAGAGGAAAGATTAACACATCAAAAAATATTGTGCTGTTAGAATTTCAGTGTAAATAAATCATAATTGTTTTGATTCCAAATTGATTTATATAGACCATTTATGCATTAAAGTTTACACTCTTCATATATATTTTATTTTTGGCTGATTTACTGCTTATTATTTTTAACAAATAATAATACTCCTGTATTTATTGTTATTACTACTAGATATTTTGGGAGGCTTCCGTAGTCTGACCTGAGTAACAGAAAATAATCATACATCATCAGAAAGATGGCATCCCGTGTTGGGATACAGTAATGGGATATTTTTCCTGTCGAAGCCGATTAACTTTTTCCATAGGCTTTCTCCTCCTCTAACCTACAGGATATACAAGTACTGCTTGATTTCCTGGGGAATTCTTATGTGGTGAGATATTATACTCAATGTTTCCTATGCCATTTTCTCCACATGTTTTGGAGGATCCCTATGGATAAAGAAAGCCTGGTTAGAGAGTGTATGTGCAACTCTTTGTGTGAAGAATGGTCCTCCAACCCTGGAATGAGGGAACTGGGCCATTCTCTTCATAACATGGCACAGACGGACTGCTTGCCAGGCTTCATCCAGTTATATGGAGTGCTCCTTCCTAATTGTTCTCCTTTAGAAAACAATTATATAACCACCCTATCTGCATTTTGACTACATGCATTTTTAAAAAGCATTGCTTGGAACTATTTAAAAATAATATTTATTATGACAAGATTAATTAAACAAAATTAGATGAAATTTTCCTGGGGTCTAGTGGATATAGTGAAAAGTAAGGAAATAATTCAATTTTCTTCTTTGGCTTTGGCCGTGTGAATTCCTTTTTCATGAGCATATCAGCAAGTATGAAAAAAGAGAAAAAAGGTACTGAATTGAGGCTCCTGGGTTAGTTAGGAATGAATTTACATGTGTTTGTTTGAAAATCAAATAGAGGTAACATATTTAAAGTATATATTACTTGAAAATAACCAGACAGCTATTCAATGACCATCTGTCTGATTTCAAGCATTAATTTTCTAATCTTTATCTTTTAGAGATTAATGTTTGCATATGCCCACACACGATTTTTCTAGCATATGATAAATCAAACTGTTAAAATTAAGCAGTTAGAATATAATTATGCAGGCAGACACTACTGGACAGTTTTCTTTTTGAATTTTTAGTACTCATGTCTTTTCTGGTTTGGTTTCTTTGCCAATGAAGTGGGATAATAAATATATTCAACTAGGTGGGTCTGTGGAACACAGATTTTTGAGAAGTGGTCAGAATTCAACACATATAATCTTTTTTTCCTCCATATCATCTTCATCTCCATCTCTATTTCCTCCACTAAACTCCCTTCAGCTGCCCAGACATGACTCCTACTCAGAGAACAACTGAGAATTGCAAGATTCTTTTCAATGCAAAAGAAGGCTAAAACCCTTAGTCAAAATCCTAATATCATGATAATGAGATTCTTCATTAATTTAGCAATTAATCTCTCTCTTTTTAAAATTAGAATTAACAACCGCACTAATTCCTTTATGTTACAGGGCCCAAAGAGAACATAAACATGCAGACACGTGAAAAAAATACTTTGACTAGACACCAAAATTAAAGGAATTTCCTGAAAGCAATTTCCTTTATTAATTTCAAGAATGCTCTGGCCTCTTTGTTTTTCTGAAGTGAGACACCCTAGGGGTGACTTAAGTTTGCAAAAAATAGACTGTGAAAACAGTTTATTAATGTTTGGGAAGGAAGAACCCAAAAGAGAATTATGTAGTGGGTTCACATTCTTTCTCAAAAGGAGTGAGTATAGCTAGTTACAAAAAAATGAACTTCTGATAAAGTGCTCCTGAGCTTTACATAAATACAGTTACTTAGTTGTTAAAATTCTATGAAAAGTTACAAGGAGCAACTGTCACTATTGAATTTTATTATTTCAAAGAAAATAAGCAAATTGAGGTTCAATTATCTTTAGTACCACATTCTAGTTATTTTCTTTAGATACTTCAAAAGATTAAGAATTAGTCTTTTCCTCACCACATATGACCAATTAAATATAAAATACGTGGAAAATCATCACAATATACCATTTCTTCAGCTTCTAAATTCTGTAGATCCTTAATATTTCAAAATAAAAGAAAAACTCATCAATGTGATTTAGTGAAAAGTCAGAAATTATATTTGTTAAGAAATTCGGTAATGCTAGTAGAAGTTTTGCTGAACAGATGCTAATCCCAAAGACGACTGTGGACATTTGTAGATTTAACGTTTATGATTTTGACTACTGTGAATGATCACAAGCATCTATTGGAAGGAAGAAGTAATTTCTAATTTGTTGAGACATAAAAGTGCATGAATATGTATCTCTATGTATATGTGTATGCATGAGCATGTATATGAGTGTATGCATGCAGGTATGCATATGTGTGCCCATATGTGAGGATATATGTATGTAGAGGATTCACATATATGAGTAAATGAGCTTAGTTGATCCAGTAGCTTTGCTCTTGACTGTTAATTGATGGGTGCACTGAAAGCTTGGGAAATTCACTTATGGCATTTAGTTGGAGGAATTATATGAGAGTGGTATTAGAATTTGGCACTGTGCAAAGGTCTTGGGATATATTCCTTAAGAACTCAAGGATCTATTTTGCTTAGTAATTGGCACATGGTTCACAGAGGGCATTACCACAGCTTCAAAAAAATGTGTGAAAACAACTTTCCCCAAAGTATTTTCAGTGAAATTATTCTTTTTCTGCATATTTTTTGAAAAAAGTAGGTTATAAAGACAAATATACACCAAGTTTGGATCTTAATTATTATGATTTCACAGTGTTCAATCTGAAGATGGTAATGTAATGTCCAGATTATTTTAAAGTTAGTATTTCATTATATTGGTGGGGAAGCATCTGTATGAGTACTAAGCTTATTTTGGTAATTTTAATCACTGTCTATGAGGATTTATGTGGATTTACAGGCTGAAGGTTTTTTTCATAATTAGAAAGATAAGTGAATCCTTCTTAAGCAATAGGTAGCAAAATCAGTAGAAACTATAGGCATAAGTCACCCCAAAGTGCTGCAGAAATATTGCTTTGCTTTCAGCAAACAAAACAAAACAAGATAAAGCAAAACAAAACTGGAATTAAGTAAGTAACCTTTGGAACTAGGGTGAACGAATGCATATCAGATATTGTTACTATTTGATCCTGAGTCACTTGCATAGGTCTATAAGAAAGGACATTAGAAATTTGAAAAGAATTTAGGTGCAAACATTGCTATCTAAACTCTAATTCAAAAGACGGTGGAATAAGTATCAACTAATAAAACAGATACTGAGGCCATCTTCTTCCAGGCAAAATTATATGAAAAGATCATTGAATACATATATTTCCATAATTTCAACTTCCCTTCCTCTGAAATTGTAATTTATATTAGTGTCTGTTTCAATAAGCCAAAAAGCAGTAGGTACTATGGCGTAATATTATGTTGGTAAAAGTTAAAAAAAAAAAAAAGGAAAAAAAATTATCAATTTCTCCAGTGTAGAAGAGACCACACTACTTATATTGGCAGCTGGACACCTGCAGATGGGGAGTTAGAAAAGGCCAGGGATTTCTTTCCCAGCCTTGCATGTCTCTGGAGCAGGATTATTATGGATGATTAAGTCGTGATTTTCTTAGGTTCAAAACCTTTGATCTTTTCCTGCTACCAAACATATTTCTTGGTGTTACTGAGTGCTCAGGAAATGCAAGTGGATCTTAAAGAGGGCAAGGTAACTACTAGCATTTATTAAGCTCAGCTAAATAAGAGAGCACTGTATCTGTAGCACATAGGGGATGATTTGGGTCATGATGTATTTTAGATTAGTTATTATGTTCTACTTGTGTATTCTTTTCTCCGTCCCATAAGATCTACTTTTCTGGATTGTCGTGAAGATAATATAATTATGTATATGAAAGAGCTTTATCAAATATTATGAATTACAGTCAATGAAAATGTCCGATTTTATAAACATTTGAGAAGACATCATCATATACAAGAAATAGGGACTTGAGTGCTAAGCAGAGTCGGATTCAAATTCTACTACCATGCTAGGTGTAGTGGTTACAACAGTAAAACAGTGAAAATATAGTTGAGTTCTTTTATGTAACACATGAGTCTCAGTTTCTTCTTCTATACAATGGTGAGAAATAATTCCATTCAGGATTTTTGTGAGGGTTGTGCAAAAAAAAAAAAAAATTTAAAGTATCTCATGGTACTATGAACATAGTAGATTTCCAATAAATCCTAGTCTTTATTCTTCTCCTATCAAAATATTTATTTTTTCTACCATTAATCTGGATAATAAAAATGACAGTTTGAACTGACATTTTACAATATTATATTTCTCTTTGATAACATAAAATTTCAAGACAGTAGCTAAGCTCAATTACAACAGAACACATCCAAAGAAGCACATTGAACCATCAAAAACGTCACAGAAAGTTGTCTTAAATGCTTTTTGGAGAGGCAGTGAATAAATGACAAATGAATAAATGAATGAATGAATGAATGAATAAGTAAATAGATAGAGAATACTAATAATTTATAATTTAATAGCTGACTTTAATGTCTTAGATGTTCTATTTATAAATACTATTAATTTTTTATTAAACTAGAGTAAGCATCAAAAGATGAAAATATTAAAGGAAATTAAATTTATTAAACTAATTTTGTGGTTTTCTTGATTTGCATTCTGTTAATATCAAAACAGGTTCTGTAAAATTACCATAGAAAATATAATTTACTATCTATAATACAGAAAGACTATATTTAGCTTGTAGTCCATGAAAAATGTACAGTACTTGACCTGGAATATAATAAATATGAAAAAATAGAAATATTCAAAACACATAGCAAAATCTGGGAGAGTCTTTTCTTTTTATCCACATAAATATTCGCTGTGTAAATACTTCAAGTTCAGAGTTCTTCAATCTTTATTCAAAAATAGTTATATCTTTTAAGTAGTTTATTACAAATTTGTTTAAAAGAAAATTGAGAAAAAATTATTAGATATGTTTTGGTAGTCTAAAAAAAAAAAAAAATCCAAACTGAAAAACAAATAATTTGCTCAGTCAGGACCTCAGGTAGTGCCCTTTGGTCAATTACCATAATGGAAAGATGAGGAGGTAGGAATCACAAAAAGGTGCCCTCTCTGGGTACATAACTTGCAAGAAGACAATCTCAGTGTAACAGAGAAAATACAAAGAAGTGCTCCTTTCTTCTAATTACAAGAGGTTAAGTCTTGCCAGCAGAGGGTGTGGGGAAAGGGTCTGGATTTCAACCCCTGAATGTTCCCTGGGGAGGACACCACCTATACAAAAGTATGCTGCAACTCCATACCCAGTTCTTAACTGGTAATACGTGAAAACATTCATTTAGATTCCTTAGGACACTTCATTTATTCTTTCTAGGACACCCCAAAGTCATTTACCACAGTACTTAACTAGAGATATCCAGTGTTATCATTCAGCAATTTTATGAATAAAAAGATAGCTCCAGGATTTTCACAGGAGAATGAACAGTTTTTGTTAATTTTATCTACTGAAATATTTTTATTTTGATCTTACTCTATATTTTAGTGCAATTCTCATGGCTAACAATCATTTAGAGGCTGTAATGATATCTTAAATAGCTGATACTAATTTTTATTATCTTAAGTGGCAAGATGAAAGTGCTGTAATAGGTTTTTATGTATTTGTAAATCAAAGGAAAATAATTTTTGCCTATCTCCTCTCCTGGTGAGAAGGGCTCCAGGAAACAGCCTCAATCATAGGACCGGTTATCAACGGTTAGTGGAGAATCTGAAAGGCTGCACCTTAAGAGAGGTTGACACTAAAGTTTGGCAGAAAAACCAAACAAATTTTCAAATTAAGGAGCTCTGCAGAAGAGATATACCTGAGCACAAAGGCAAAAGGGCAGAGACTTAGATTGGAATCCATGAAAGGAAGTAGAGCATGGAGTAGTCTTGAAAGTGATTAAACATCCAGTAACCACACCTGATAATGTTCCTGCACTAGCAACAAGGTAGCAAAGTTGTCCAGATGCTGAAATGTCTACAGTTTACAGGGCTTAAACTCATCATTTGGGTCATAAAATCTTTTGAGGGCAATGGAGTAGTTGCCCTGACTGTTTATTTCCATCCCTTGCTTTCTTTCTTCTCCCTTTTATTTATTTATTTTTTGGTGTGTATAATAAAGTATTGATGATAATTCATTTTGAGATAGACTATTTCAATACTTGAATTACTCTTTTTTAGGGGGGCCTGGATGGCAGCTTACTTATTTATTTGTTTTTATTGAAGTATACTTGATTTACAATATTGTGTTAGTTTCAGTTGTATGCAAAGTGATTCAGTTCTATATATATGTGTGTGTGTGTATATACTGAAATGTATATATATTATTTTATATATATTCTTTTTCAGTTTCTTTTCCATACTTGAATTATTCTTGGTTTGCAATTTAAGGTAGTTTCCAAAAAGAATTCCTTTAGGTCATCTCTGTGTCCAACTGAGTAAGGTTGCAATGTCTCCAAATATAACTCTGCAATATTTCTGTTACAGATCATCTTAGAGCTATAGTAATAGTTAATGAATCCATTCTATAGGGTGCCCCCAAAACATCAGAAAATTAATATAGCAACACAGAGGTACCTAATTTATATCTGGAGAATAATTTATACATTGAGAAACAGTGCTTCAAGTGTATTACCATTTTTCAGACACTGAATATATCTATATTATCCTATAGATTGATGAGAAAATAGGGCTAAAAACTAAGCAAAATAAGGGGTTATCCATATGATATAATTTCAAGGGGTTCAAGCAATAGCTTCTTTCATACCAAGATCTCTCAAATCTGCTCACTGTATTTTGAAATTCTATGATTGTAGTTTAAGGGTTTGATTTCTGTTTAATTACCAAGCTCTCCAGAAAAGGTGTCTATTTAAGTTGTGATGGCTCATCTGTTCCTTAGTGCAAATAAGTTTCAAGATCTTTTTGAACACTGGTTTTGTTAGGGCAGAAGATGAATGCCCTGGGCATCTAAGAGGACATGAAGAACAGACTAGAGGCTCCTGTGAAAAGGGTCTCACTGATGGTAGTGTGCTGGAGCCGACTTGTACTAGCTCATGAGAGCTGACTATTCTCAGTCCCAATTCTGAGTTCAGTGATGTCAAGTTACTACTTTGAAATTGGCCAGAGAGGGAGTGTTTTATCACTGACATAGGTAAACACCATAAATCAGTCATTTTTCTCCCTGGAGAGAGTTACCTACACAATACTGGTCCTGTAACAGGAGACTGAGGACAAGGAAAATAATTTTCAAAAGTTCTCAATTAAGTTAGCTTTTTTTCTTTTCCCCAAAGTGATCATGGGTGACAGAAAAGCTGTGAATTTAAATGTCTCTTTAATTTTATTACTCTCCTCAGAGTAGGAAGCAAACTATACAGAGCTAGGGGCTGTTATTAAGGCTAATTTGACAATAAAACATGAGTTTGTGGTCTTATAACACTCACTTTCCTGGGATGGGAGTTTGCTTCATATGTTCATTAATTTGATTAAGAGAAGAGTGTTTGGAGGCTACCATCATTTTGTTATCCTTACTTTTCCATTGCTTTTTTTTGTAAAAACTTACTAGGTTAATGACTACATTAATAATATAGTCATAATGACATATTGTGTGAAAATGACTCATTAGTTTCCATCGAAAGGTAACTAAGAGTGCATTAGTCAATTTAAACAGGTAAAATGTGTATTCTCTGTTTTGCTTGAATAAAACAAGTGGAAACGGTCCTTTGACAATGGAAATGTTTCCTCTTACAGTATATTCTCTTTCAAATAAGCCTACATTTTCATTTAAAATCATGCGAACTTTCCACTTTTCCATTAACCCAGGATGAGTAAAAATTTGCTAGCTAAGCTACAAATTTGTTTCTCATGTTTTACTTCTGTGTAATATTTCCTACAAAAAAAAAATGGGCTACAGAAGTATTTAGAAGTGCCAACCACTTAATTTTCATTCTAATTTAGGACTCTATGTCTTTTCCAAAGGAATCAACTGAAATCCAATAATAATTTCTTTGTGTGTGTGTGTGTCTCTTTGTTTTGTTCTTTTATTTTTATTATTTCTTTCACTTCATGAGGATTAAAACTGTAGTTCACATCCATTCTCTATCTCAGCTCTTGTACTCAACCAGCATTTATTTAATCTTTTCTTCTGAGAATTCCTTACTTATACCTAGTTCATTGGTACATTTAAGACTTAGATTAATTGACCATAACTGTGTGGGTTTATTTCTCAGCTGTCTGTTGCGTTCCATTGATCTATGTGTCTGTTTTTATGCCAGTGCCATCCAGTAATAATTTCTAGTTCTGTTCTCAGAATGCATCAGCAAGAGAATATAGGGTGGTCTCCAAAAAAGTAAAAAAAAAAAAAAAAAAGACAGGTATATATCAATACACACACAAAAGAAAGAGAAGCAAAGAATAAAAGAAAAAGAAAATGAATAATAGGAAAAAAATGAGTCTTAAAGCAACACAAAAAGCCATGTACCTGCTCAATCCAAAAAGCAAAGCTGTTAAGCAGGAACCTGATAATCAATCTAGCTATAAATATTCATTTAGCAGCTAAGAGTTTGGGCTCTACATTGTTTGCCCTTGTGCTTTTTGGACTCCTGAGAGTCTATAAGCAGGGCTGTATGTACAGCCTAAACACATTACGTGAACAAACAACATTAATTGGCTTTGGTATGCTGACACATGTAGGGCAGTCCATACTTACTTTCTGAAGAGGTAGTTCTTGTAGATCAAATTTAGACTTAGTCTGCAAGTTTAAAGTCATGCTTCTGCCTGCATGCATTGCTGAAATACCTCCATAGGGCAGCATGCCAAGGTTAACTGTGCTGTGTTTGTAAGCAGCATTCTGAGTAGAGGAAATAATCATGTGACAGGATGTGAACACATGCTCAACAAACTGATTATTACACGAACATGTTTAAATTTATAACATTTAACTTAAAGCAGGCAAACAGTAACTTTCTTTTTTAAACATGCACTTGATCAGACAGAAGCATACAGTAAACAGTGTTAGTTATGCACATAATGAGTACCATCCAAAACTACAGAAAAGACAAAAAGCAAAGATAACATTTGTTTTACATTTGCTGCTAACTCAAAGGCATAAAATCTATCTCTTATATATCATGATTGTAGTGACTTTGGACAAATGTTCATCAGTGGCGGTCTATTAATTCAAAAATTTCAAACAGCGAGGTCTTAATCAAATTTTGTCAGCTGCAAATCTCATGGTCTCTTTCACATTGTAAGATTAGCACATACAAATTAGCTTAGCTTATAATTCTGCCTTAAAACTAATACACTGAAAAGTTAAAGCCAAAATCAGTTGCTTTTATTTCTCTGTCTATAGGCATAATTATGGCAACTCAGAAAAAAGAGCTGGTCAAAAAAATCAGTCAATCTGACCAGTGGATGATTGAATTTGCTTATTAGTTTAGTTAAACCAGTCAACTTGTATGTGAATCCAAATATTCTAACTTTTTTGTTGTTTCTTAATTACATTTTAAACTGGAAAAATTTCATAATGAAACTAAAGGAACTATGATTTGAACTATTAATGCTGCTTATCTGATATACCTAAATACCTATAGAACATTCTAGTGATATTTGCATTGTAGCTACCCTTCAGTAGGTTCATCTAAAGTTATTCCAAGTGTCTGATATGTAGTTTGTTTTTTTCTACAGAACTTCATTTAAAAATTAAAACATTTTGTATACCCTGTCATCAAATAGTTTCCATCAGTACAATCTCTACTTTCCACCTATCATGGACATGTAATAATTGACGGCATTTGGCCCTTTTAAGTAATTCTCTTAATTTGGAAAAAAAAAATCTACAGAAGTTAACTTAGTACACTTTTTAAAACTGGATATTATTGAACATTAACAGCAGGCAGCTATTCTATTCTGAGGGCATTTTTGCAAAGAAATGATTTTTAGCACCAGAATTCCATCAACTGAAAGACTATTAAACTCCTGATGGTGTGCTGTCTACTAATCATATTTGTTATGGATCCCTGATTATTTCATCCAGAGATTTTTTTTCATTGTCACCATGCCAAAACTGAAAAGGACACTGAACATTTCAATCTAGCACTTGAATGACTCCTTAAGTGTTAAAATGACTCCAGTCTAGTGCTCTCTCAGCTCTTATGGAAGAGTAGCAGTCTTAGACATATGGGTTCATGTTTTCATTTCTCCCAGTCAAATGGGGCTCTATAGTGGAAGCATGAGCCTTGAGATAAAACCAAAGGAGAAAACAAGCATCTTTAATCTAGGGTAGTACTTGGAGCTGCCTCTCCAAGGTCAACACCGAGCAAGATCTTTAACCAACATTATGTAGAACACTTAAGCTTATCCAATGTCCAGGCTTCTAGGCAGTTCTCTTGTATGAGGAATGGACAAAGATCTTGTAGTTTCTAATGTAACTATTTGATTTCCAGGGTTCAAATCACTCAACTAAATTTCACTGAAAGGAAGCACACTGTGTCTGGGGCAATCTGACTTTGGGCAGAATGTTAAGAACAACGGTACAGAACTATTTTTACATAGCAACTCTGTGTTCCAGCACCCTGAATTTATCTTGTTTTAAGTTTTAAGTTAGATACAGCCTGAATAGCTCAGTAACTCAATTTAGAGAGGGAAAGAAAAGTTACTTGGAGAAAAGAGGAAGAGCTTTCAGGATTTGATAGCTTGAAGCAATATTCTAAGATAATTTAATTTCATGGAATTAAATGAGAAACTATTAAATATACATTGAAATTGCTCTGAAAAATGAAAGACAGACTGAGGGAATTATAAAGACAGAGGATATGTGAAGACTAACTAAAAAGGGAGGTATTGTCACAGTAATGGAAAAATACATACAAATTTACTTTTAGTTATCTGGATCTGGGACAGGCAGGACCTCCAGACTTCTGCTGATCCAAATCCCCCTTCCCCAGTCCTATTTTCCTCTCTCCAAATTCCTGCTCCAACTAGAGGAGTCACCTACTTTTCAGTAGCTCTGATCAAAGGAAAGGAACCATTTATTTGGGAAACCAGTAAATAAATGATGGTACCAAGTGCTTAAAATTTTGTCTTTTCTTTTTCATGCTTTGTTTTCACTCACTCCTCTGTTGCCTCAAATTACTAGTCATTGTATATATGCTCCAAAAAGCTTCTTATAACCTTTCTTGGCTAGTTCATCTTACCCTGTTACGTATGGTCGTGTCTACACGAGGCCAGAGTTCCCAAACTGTACTGTTTTATTTGGCCCCAAATATTTTCGCCCTCCAAGTTATCTGTCTACATGGAGGGTATAACTTGAGGTAAGGCATGGTGACAACCGACCAGGTGTCTCCCACTGACAGCCAGTCATGAGGCTTTGATGAGGCTCCCTTCAATGGGACTGAGCACACCTATTTGAAACAGACATTCTGATGAAATATTTTGCAAGGCAGAACCAGTTTCCACATTGAGAAACTAATACCCACACCCACATTTATTAGTTCACTCTTTCCCTATAAATAATTGTTTTCTTGTCATGTAGACACGACCTACAAACAATATAATTATTTTAAAAGAGTACACCTGAAAACATAAAATTCAGCATTAAGAAAATATATAATAAATGCAGTGACCTGTGCTTTTAGCAGGACACCAAATGAAATAAAATTATTGAGTGAAACATTCTAATGGTATATTATTACCCAGATCCCCAATTTACACTGAGCATTTAAATCTAGAAATAGAGAACAAAAGGCCCTATTTTCACAAAAAGGACTTTTAAGATTCTAAGGTCAATGCAGAGTACACAAAGCCCTCTACACCAAAGCTGCAAAGTATCAATACACTCAGTGGTAATGGTCAATTGATCATAGTTCTAGAAAATGCAGACTTCTCTTAGAGAGATACAAACAACAACAAAAAGTAATTCTAGGTCTTATACAAGTTTTTTTTTTTTTGCTCTCCTCAATTGCTATGCATTTCATGATTTGCTGTGATTCAATTTTTAACTGCATTAGGATTAATGTCCCCCCCCTTTTTTGCTGCAATATACACACTAATTTGTACGTTTGTAGTCTTTATAAAGACATCATCTATTTTTGTTGTCTGTAGTATGATTTGAATTTAACCATTTCTTTCTATAGGAAAAGCAACATTCTAAATGGCAGGATTTTCATTGAATAAAATAATGTGTAGGAGGGCATTCAATCTCTGCTTATTTTATTTTTCTGTTTCTTGCTGAGAAGATTATTGCTCATTAGAAGTAATAACTTTAGTAGTCCCATAGCAGTAACTATATGCAAATTGTATAAACAAATTAGGTCTGATTTTAATATAAGTGAGTGTGTGCAGAAAGGATTAGAATACTCACTTTTTATAGATTCAATAAAAATCATACTCTTTAGGTCACTAGAGAACAGTTTTGTGTCCTAGGAGATGCATTTTGCCTTAATGGCTAGAAAGCAATTGAAGCACTATCCCATATAACAGAGTCGAATTCTTTCTTACTAACCATATTTAGGATAGTTCTGACAAATAATTCACCTATACATTATGAACTCTCAAAGAGCATCAAACAGTATCCATGAAAAACTATTATGATTAATTTCCCCACAATATAAAGATAAATAAAATGCTGATCATCTATTCATTCATGTAGTTCATGCTTCACTACATGTACTTAGAAATGCCAATAAAGTAAAACTAAAGGCAGGAGGGATATTCTTACAGAGAAATGCCAAACATACCCTGTCTAACCTTCTAGCTTCTATATGTCTAAGCAGCTGTTGTCTCCAGTCTGCAGGCATTTTACCACAGCTCTCCTCTCCCTTCACAGGAGTAGGCCTCGTCTTTATATCACTGTTATCTGATGGCTTGTCACCATAGTTACCCAAGTTATAGTCAGATGGTATTTTTTCCAAAAGAGCTGCCATAGTAGGCCTAGCTGAAACTGGCCTGGTTTGGGAGGCACCATAACTCTCTGTACTGTAGCTTCTTGCAGACAATGGCCTCCTTTGGGTAAGGTTTTTAACTGGAAAACTTCCCGCCTGAGCTTTCACTTCTTGATATGAAGGGTGTTCATCTTCATACCTGCCATTCCTTTTCAGGAACTGGGACTCAGTCACTGAAACGCTGCTTTGGCGATCCAGACCTGCCCTATATGGAGGTCTGCCGTACCTATCATTCGGAGGCAGCTCGTGAGGTTCACTGACCCTTCTAAACATGGCCATTTCTGTGGAACTCGCCAAGGAGTCAGCTCTTCTCAAGAAGCCTGCCCTGGCACCTTGGCTTGCAAACTGGGCATTTACCACAGCATCCTCATTAACAGATGGCTGAGAAAATGAAAATATTTGCTCAATCGGTGGGTATCCTCTGTAAGCTCTAGGACTAACCAAATCCTTGGTGATGTTTTTGCCCGGCTGTTGCACGTACTCAGAATTGTGTTGAAAGGGGGGCGGTATCCTCTTTTCAGCTTTAACCTCCACTGCTCCTTGGGGATTGAAGCTTTGGTCAAATTGATAGACTTTTTTTGTCATGGAAGCTTTTTGTTGTTGTGGCCCTTTACAACTTCCATAAGTGAGCATCTCGTCATCCAGCATCGGGACTGACTGGCTTCGAGACATACTGGACATACCGTGCTCTGGTCCTAACATTTTGTCAGGTCGTTCGTGACTTCCTAAGTGATCACTCCCAGAAGCATAGTTTTCTAATGGTATATTATAAACCTTGTATGTACCAACGTCAATCTCATCGATACTCTGTGACTTCTTGAATTTATTGGACTTGATGTCTTTCATTAGTGGGGAAAGCCTCTCTGTGCTTTTGCTAATTGAAATAACACCTTTAGAAGATTCTGGGCGGCAGTGGATTTGAGAAAAGACATTACTGAGACTCCTGTTGGGATTAGAATCATGATACTCCCATGGTACTCCTGGAGAAAAAGGACTAGGTATTTCAGCAGATTCTTTTATATGTTCTTTCCTTTCAGGCAATGGGCTGGTGGTAGGGGTTGTCTCTAATTTGGAAGGGAAAGCAGTCCTGTCTTCAAAAGGACTAGGGGTTCTGGTCCAATTCTGCCAAGGATTGGAAGGAGGCACTTCTGTTTCTGGTGTGTGTCTGTGTGTAGACTGCTCAAGTTCCAGGGGAACACCAACAATCCTGTCCTGCCTAATCAAAGGCCTGCGTCCATGAGAAGATGTGCTTCTAGATTTTGAACTCAGGAGAGGATTATTGTTGGCATTCTCGCCTGTGGTTTCCTCTGCAACAAACCCGGTGTTATCATAATGTGAGCCATCAGTCCAGTTGTCAGTGAAAGTGTCACTCAATGGCAGCCGGTCAGGACGCTGTGGTAGATTCCCTGGGGGGACAGCCTCCCGCTGGCTGAGCAATGGCTTTGCATCAAGAGGCTGTGGGAAAGATTGTGCAATCCTGTGAACACAATGGGAAGAAGAAACCTGAAAATGAGGAAGATCTGGGTCTTTGCCAGGAAGAACACCCGGCCAGAATACCACCATCCTTTGTTCAACTGATCATTCATCCACATCTCAATTATGATTAACGATAGCATTATTATTCCATGTCCAAAAAGAGTCACCCCTTTACCCTGCTCTACATTTTATTTCTTCTCAGTTATCATTACCTTCTAATATGCACAGTCTACTTACCTGTTATATGTCTTGTGTCCTCTGCTAGAATGTAAACTCATGAGGGCAGAGGTTTTTTTCTCTTCAGGCTTAGCATAGTGCATGGCACATAGTAGGTACTAAGTACATATTTGTTGAATGAATGAATGAATGAATAAATGAGTGAATGAAAGAAATATAGATATTTTTAGTAATGGTCCTGAAACCTGTCTGATAATTAGAGCTACCTGATTCCTGGTCCCCATGAATTTCTGATTCAGTACATTTCCAAACTATTAGTTGAGAGTACATTTCTTATCAATGCTTCTTATATCTAATGAACCCAAGTTGTCTTCAAATAACATATTTGAGGGCCAGGTATTAGAAGACATTAAATCCATTGTATAGTGTATGCATTCACATATCTTTTTCTAGAATGTAAATTAAATTAAATTAAATAATTAAATTAAATTAAATTGTGAGTTCTGGTCATTGGCATGTTTATTCTGGTGACCACAGTATCTCTACAAGATGCTCATTTTTCTAAGTTTATTCTAAACCATTTGCACACTAATGATATTGAATTATATATCTTTTATTAAAGATTTTTAAGGGCTTTTGCTAATTGAAAAAAAGTGCATTTAGAAGGCATCTTCCAAAAGTACCTAAATCAGTCTCAGCTTATATAACAAATAATAAATTTAGAAACTGAAAGAGTTAAGATTTTTATCATGGGCATCAATGAGTAGAAATAGTTATTCATCAATTACCAAAGAATATATTGTTAACAGTATTGACATTAGCAGTAAAATCTGAGTGAAAGTCATTGACTACCTATATCATATGAAAATTTTTATTTGCTATTTGTTACAACATGTTACAAAACAACATGTTACAAAACAAGGGAATCAGCACTGGGTAAATGCTACTTCATTGAGTCACTTTATTGACCTCCATAGCTTTTGATTTTAATATATCTGTAAAATGGAAGTAATATAGAGTAGGAGCCATTTTGGAAGGATTAAATACTTTTACTTACATTCTAACTTTTCCAGGTGGTGATAAAATGATGATGATGAAGATGCTGATGAAAAATTTATTGAATGTTTACTCTGTACTTGGCACATTAGTGCTTTCCATGAATCTTTCTTTAATTCATAACACCATTTTGGATGGTGAATGCCCAAATGTGTCACAATTATGTACTGAGGCAAACACAATTTTTGATTTTCGATTAAAAATTTTTTGGGTTCTATCATCTCAACCTGTTAATGTACTACCCTCACTCCGTAAACAATGGTTTTGCTGTGTAAAATGGATTTATCCACTCTTGGAAATCCCAGGGGGACTACATTTGCTTACCTGCCCCTCTGTCTTCTATGCCACTCATGTGCTGAATACAATCCCCAAATTAAGAAGATTCCATTTTTTTAAAATGTTGCTGAAAATAAGCATTTGGGGACAGAAAAGAGGGAATTCTAAACACACCTGTTACCCCACAAAGAATTATGTACTGCCTCTTTAGCTGTTGTCTGCAAGGACCCCACTTTAACCCGGGTGTTAGAGGATCCTGAGGAAGCCTGGGAAGGCGAGTAGTCTGAGTAAGTGCCTGAGGAAACACTGTTATTCAGACAGTGAGTTTTGTCAACTTCAGACTCATCTGTTGATTCTGAAATGTAAACAGGAAATTATTATAATGCTGTGAACATTGACAAGTATAAACACAGAAAGGCAAGTATGAAAAACAGCATACCAATGAATGTTAGAGATACATATTTATAAAATATTTCTATAGACTATGGTATATCATAATTTACAACTGGTGATTCATCATGCACATGCATTTGTGGCATATTTTCCACATCAGGTTCACAATGTTACCTTTTTTGTCCTTCCCTAGCAGAACAAGTTTGGGTGGGTACAGAGGGGTCTCAGCTAATGAAGGGTGAAGTTCCCCAATCCTCATTTCATTAGCTGGATGAACAAAAGAATCCTGAGAGATATAATAATACAGGACAAGGAAAGTAAACATTTAAGCATTGGTTAACCAAGATGGCAATATCTTTATTTGGCTCAGATACAAGATGGGACTCCAGAATTTAATTCACCGTGGCGCACTAGGAGAAGTGAATCATATGTATCTCTGAGGTAAGCACTAAAATGTTTTGTTTTTCTAATTTAAATGAGTCCACTTATTCATCAGACATTTTTTGAAAGCTGTTTTTATGCCTGGCACTGTGCAAAGAACTGTGGAGTTTCCAAAGAAAGACAAAATGCCACCAATGCCCTGGGGGAGTTTACAGTCTAGTTAGGGAGATAGATATAACTCATAAAACAGGACTGAATTATAATAAGTCATATATAAGTAATACAATACATAATCTATAACATATAAACATGTAAGAGTTCTAAGGAATGAACTCTTTTAAGAGTTCTAAGAGGAATATATTACTGACCAACTAGTTTTTTTTTCAAATATTAACAAAGTTAATGCACAATTGGGCCCTATAAATACTGCTTTTACTGTCAATCTCCCTCTTAATTCCTACTGTTTCCCAAGTGATCTTCTCAGTTTCTTTAGTTTTACCATGCCTTCTTCCAAAGGTTTCTAGTTTTCTCATGATCAATCTAGCCCGCTAAATCTTCACTCTACATCCTTTCACTCAGTATAATGAGCAACATTGGTATAAGAATATAACTTTATGACAAATAAACATATTTAAAAAAACCGATGAATTTTAAACTTCTGTAATTCAAATTATTATTCCCGGTTAACCAGGTAGTGGGAGGACATTAGGAAAAGCAAAATTCTCACTTCCTTCTAGATATAAAAATGGCTTATTTACACTCAGGAGTAAGTAGTGATATAAATTTGTGCACAGCAGTTATCTTTCTGTCTTTTCCCCTTAAGCTCAATTTGAATTTAAAGAAGAATTTTCAGTTTTTTTCATTCATTAGTACTTGTTTGTTTGAACATTAATGTAATACATTTAGAAGTATTTTGTTAAACTGGAGAAAGAATACACTTGAGGACAAAATATAATAATGAAATGGTTCCTACTTTATAACTAATTGGTTGGTAATATCAGATAGAAACTCTTACTATACATTTTGCTTACCCCCGCCCGCCACCGCAAACCTGGGTATATCTGACACTTTTTTAAAAAAATAATATTTCAGTGGAAGAAGACTGGACGATCATCTAGTCCAATCCTTTCATTTCCTAGAGGTGGATTCTGAGACTCAGTGAGGCCCAGGCTTACATAGATAAGTAGACAAAGATCCAGCATGGAGGTAGGATTCCTTTGGGCTCTAGTCGGATGATTATCCCTTACATTGCCGCCTCCTGGTTAGCTCAGCTTGAGCATATTAGAGACTTAACATGCAGTATTGTATATATTTGAAGAGGAATGGAAAAGAGAATGGGATTGATGGAAATTCTGGAGATGAATAGGAAAATCTGTGTTTTCATGGATTTTGAAAATTATTTCAAAAGTTTAGCATAAGAGACTTTGGATATAGTTTTGAGTTGAGAGAATAGAGTAAAAGCCTTCACACATCTTTAGAGACATGTATTAAGTAGAAGCAGATGCAAGTCTGAGAAATGGTACTATGAAAGGCATAAAATATGTTAAGACTTTCAAAAATTTTTCAGTTACAAAGTGGCATATTTCTGTTTTATTCCTGCTTTACCACTTATTAATCAGGTTGCCTCGAGCAAGTCACTGTAACTCTCTGGATCTTATTCAATTTATCAATAAAATGAGGATAATAGATAATAAGAATTAGTGCAAATTTCTTTCTAATACTAACATTCTGTAAATATCAATATAACTTATTTGTTGAAATAATATTTTAAAAAGGAAATATTCTTATGACATTTTAATATAGAAGTATAAGCATTTTGTTTTAGTCAAAAACAAATAAACAAAATAGTTGTATAAGCACAGAAATGTAAATATAGTTAAGGATTTCACTACTTTTTTTTCCCCTTATGCCTTACACATTCGGTACTCAATTTATCTTTTATGTATAGATCAAACATTTACACTTGTATCTCACAATTGTGACTGGAGCTCTGCATGGCAGCTGTAGTTTGACTTAAATTCTAGTCTCTGACGCTGCTCAAGAATTTCTATTTTGAATCAAAAAAGAGCCCTCATGACTGGGAAGAATGATATCAGCTAATCATGAACTTGCATCTCTTCTCTAGAATTCTGTGGCCCTCCACCTAGGTAGAGGACTACTACTGAAGCAAGAGTAATGGATTTACACTGACCCAGTTAGACTCTCTTATCTTTATGAGCAAAATAATGATGATGATGATGATGATGGTGGTCATCAGTTAAGAAAAATCTATTACCTGTCTACTATTGTGTTACTATGCTAAACACTATATTTTATCCCTGTTGATTATTTAAATGATAATCTTATTTTTATTGTTATTTATTATTTTAAGTTGTTTATTATTATCACCTTTGTTTTACAAGTAAAGAAATGGAAGTTCAGAGAGGTAAGCAAATAATTCCAAGTCACATGCTTAATAGGTGGTAGAGCTGGGATTTGAACTGGAATCTGTTCTTCTTGAAGGTCTTCTATGGGATACTGTATATGCTATATTGTCTATCCTAAGAAAAGCTCACTTCTCAAATGGGCTTCACATAAGAAAGTTAACTATCCAACAAAGGAAATTAATAATTGGCTTTGCCTCTATAAAGTCTTTTATAAATAGCTGGAAGAATCAAGTTCATGTTGGAAAAGTGGGTGAAGCTTTTGGGACTACTTCTTTGGGTGAAGATAGTGGAAGTTACTAGTAGGGAATCAAATTTAGTGGAGTTCCCATTATAAGTAAATTGAGCCATATTTTTTTCTGGTGAGGGGACAGAGATTGAGGGGAAAGAAAAGGTAAAAAATTTTTTTTTTTTTTACCCCATTGCCCTTCCACTGGTCAAACTAAATCTTGGCTGATACTGCTGTAGTGAAAGGGAGCCTAAAGCCTAAGGTAGAAGTCAAAGGGGGAAGAAAGCTTATGCCTGAGCTTTCGAGTCAAAATAAATAAACGCATTAATAAAAGCATTTAAGGAAACTTTCAAGGGTAATTGACTATTCTCTTTTTCCTGGAGAAAGATGTGATTCCTCTACAGAGAGAAATTGGACTGAGTCTCCTAAGAAATGGAAAAGTGCCTTCCTTTATGAAAGTGGTTAATGCAAGCTAGCGACTCACAGAAGTATTAAAGGAGAATGTGGCAGGGTCTCCCGCTCTTGTGGATGGGAAAGGAATGGTCATTTACTGCAGCTTTCCTCTGTGCCACGATCTGTGCTCAGAACTGTTATAAATATTTTCATCTGATTTCATCTCCGCAAAATCTCTGAAAGACTGTTATTATTATCTGTATTTTTAAAGATAAGAAACCAAGGCTCAGAAAGGTTTCAGTGACTTGTCAAGGTCACACAATTGGTAACAAGGTGGAGTCAAACTTTGAATTCATGTCTTCTACACTTTCCCCTGTTCCTTTCCCCCATTCTGAAAACTGTGCTCTTGAGGCACTCACAGTGCTGTTGCTAATTCACAGGGACACATGAGTTACTTTAAATATTTGAGGGGAAAAAAGCAATACTTGACATCAGTCAGATACTGTGAGAACTGCTACCTTGAGGTAGCTCTCAGTTTCAACATTAGATTGCACACTTCTTTTGATTAATAGTCTGTGTGAATCTGGGTTTTTGGTGGTTGCTGTGATAAAAAATAATCAAGTGCCACTGGAAAATCAATGTGAAACAGAAATTAGAGTTGTAGTACCCAATATGATTCCAAGGTTTGAGAAGGTAGGTGGTGTCCAACAGGTGCACACATTCCATGAGTAAGTAGTTTTGGTTATTTAAGAATGAACTAAAACTATTATTTTCTCTTTCAATTTATGTGTATTGTTTTTTTCAAATAACCACTAAGTGGGGCATAAGTATTTACTAAGTTGTTCAGACCTAACAATAATAATTGGAACTGTTAGTTATTTCTTGGCTATCACTGTATATTAACCCCTGATACTTTTGAGCCTTTGAAATTTTGATTTTAAGTCTCATAGGCTTTGATTTTTACATATAAATAAAATCTGGCTCCTTAAAAACTGTTTCTAAGTCACCCAGTCTATGGTTTTCTGTTATAGCCATCCAAATGGACTGATACTGGGGGAAAAACAAATGTAATCTCCACAAGGCATGTATGAAGGAAAATGGGAGCAGAGGAGAACCTTCATATCTCTCTGACCTCCTTGTTCTTATGGCCCTCTTGGCCATATTCTCTATGTTAAAACTCTTGGCATAGGGTTGCAAATAGAAAGTGATCAATAAATGATATATCTTTCCTTTTCCCTCTTTCTCTGCTGCATTTGTAACCTATTTACCTTGCTTCTTCTTTCTGTTTTCTGCTTTTGCTTCTGCTTACCTCTGTTTGTTTTTTCTTGGTTTTCCATATTTAACAACATGGATAAATATGTCATACAGTGTGTGACACCCTCTTTCACCTTCTTGGTAGCATGATCTAAATAATGATGACCCAAAAATGGCAGGCACAGGTAAAACATATAATAAAAATGCATAGTATACACTGATCAGCTAGACACTTAGTTATTTGTATTTATTATATCTGGAAGTAGAATAGAATTAGAGCCCCTTAATTTGGATGCAGTAATGAGAAGGAAGGATGATACAGAAAAGGACATCTCCTAGCCCTAGGATGGCTAAAAGTTGGGCATAGAAGATCTAACATCTCAATTTTAGAAAAAATATTGATATTATCAGTGAAATTTCTATTCAAGTGGAAAAGGCTAGTAGATGAAGAAAACTAAGAAAGAGTGGGGCGAATCATAGAAATAAATATGAAGCTGAAAGTTGAGCTTCAATCTTACTTAGCTTGGCTACTTTAGCAAATTAAGAAGATTAGATAGGCAATACAAAGTCACTATAGTGTTTTTTTTAAGGAGGACAAGATTAGATGTGTGTTTAAAAAGATCATTAGCAAGGCAATGGGGGGCTTGGGACAAGGTAAGCCAAGAAATTGACAGTTTTTACAGAAATGCAGGACAGAGTTGAGGACCTGAAGAGATAGAGGAGATACACTAGATGAAAATGTATAGGAGTTAGTGATTGGAAGGGGCAGGGAGTGGGGAGCAAAAAGGAAGAAGAAATCAAGATGCCTCCCAAATTTCTAGCTTGAGTGAACCGGTAGATAATGGTGCCAGCTGAGATCAAGACCAATTATACTGAAGCAGAAGGAGGTTTGAGGAGGAAACATTAAAATTAATTTGGATTTGTTAAGTTTGAAGTGCTTGTGGGACAATTTTAAGATTTTTTTTACTATTGAGATATTATTAAATTCATGACCAAAGCCATCTTTTCTTTGTCTCATCTCTCCCATCCCTGTATTAAGCAATTTTAGGATCTACGTATTTTGCAGTAGTTATTCAGTTTGTGGGTTATCATGACCTTACAGTTATCTTGATGTTAAACTGTGATGACATGAGATATAAATATAAAGTGTATGTGTATTTAGGGTGTACCCACTAAATGTTAGTTTTCCTCCTTTTTATATTATTGCAGTATCTTAGAGATAAAAGAAAAGTATGTTGCTTTGCTATAGTATATCTGTAATGTTTTAGAGATGAAAAAGTACAATAATATGAGTTTTATAAGCAAAATGAAAAAAGCAATGAAAATAAATATTTACTTAAATTTTCTTCCCTAGATATCCAGCTATATTCCTCTCTTTTGGGTCAGGCTTGTACTTCCACTGGCAGATATGCACACCACGCTTATTTTTGCTTAAGCTTTCTTTTCTCTTCGCCTAGAATGCCTTCTTCTCTTTTTGACTTTAAAAGAATCACCTAATCTTTAATATGCAGTTCAATCTTAAGCATTTCACATAACTTTTAAAGTGATTGGCAGTGACTGCTTATCACTCCATTTTCTTAGAGTATTATATTCTCCATCACACAACTAAGGATGTTATCATGTTTTATATAATACATTCTCTAATGGCTTCATCTGTGTTAAGTTTACCTGGCTAGGCTCTCAATTATTTGGAGACTATTCACACATTTCATATTTCTTTACTCTCTCTCACAGTGTTTAGCACAGTGCTAAATATACAGTTGGTGTTTAATGCAAAAAACTGATGCTTTGAACGCAGATTTGTAAAAGAGTTTTGTCAACCTAGATTTTTGAGCAGTAGGTATAGGAACTTCTAGATGTACTCATATCAATTATGTTTCTAATGAAGATTAAAAGATGATAACCAAATTAGCTGAAGAGTAGATGAAATAGTACAGAGGTGGCATAAATGTAGTTGAATTCTTTTCAGACCACACAAATTGATAAGGATAAATATCTAATTCATTCTAAAATATAGAAACTAAGCTTCATATTAGATTCAGTAAAGCTAAATTTCAAAGTTATTGCCCCTTTTTATATAGTAGTGTTTCCTATAAAGGGTGTAACCCAAACACAAAAACATTTTTAAAAATTGGCTCTAAATCTGATCAAGAATTTTACTGATATTTGCATAATAATAATAAAACTTCATTTAGGTTTTTCTAATGACTCATACAATAAAAGTTTGGAGTAGTCAAAGGAATATCAAGAAAATGATTTAATGCACTTACTGGCCAGGCCTAACTTGGTGAGCGAATTATTCCTTCTGTGTGTATTGGAACTTTTGGAGCTGTATTAATGATTTTACGCCATGAAGGTGCATTTATTAAATGCAACCCTCATAGTTTGGAAGAGTAGAGAGACTCATTTATACATTAGGAAAAAATGCACTTATCAAGGAAGATCTGTTCAGTTAAAAAAACATATCATTTAGTAATTCCAAAAAATCCAAACCACACTGGCAATTACCAATAACCTTGAAATACCTCCACTGTAATCTCCTTTGGGGCTACAGGCCACTTGTGTTCGTATTTTTCTTTCACAGTTTGCTCCGTGTTAGCAGTTGGATTTGAATTCTCAACACGCACTCCATGGCTTGGCTTACCCACCAGATTTTGAACAGATTTTACCATATTCTTTAAATCCTCTGGGTAAGGAGTTGGATATCGTTTTAGGTTTATTTCAACCTAGAAGTTTGTAAAAAGAAATTTAACATAAAAATACCTTCAGCAAGCATGTTCACAAAACTACTCCATTTTATGTGCAGTAGTATAACCAAATGCAATATAGTGAGTGTTGAGCTGGCTGAAAAACTGTGTTGTAGAGTAGAACACATAGTGTTCTTTTCACATTCTGCCTCCTGGACTTCTCCCCACCCCTGGCCACCTTTCTAGATTAAAAACAATTTTTGGATTATATCTTATGTTTAGGTCTACTCTATAGATGGTTGAAATAGCAGTACGTCAAACACTTAAGTGATTGGTAATCTCTGAAAAATTTAATCAAGTTACTATCAGCTGCTTTTATACTTTAGAGGCTGTTCCCTTACCTATCTTAATTATTTAAAAAGAATCATTTTGACATTAAAAATATCTTTGGAATATCAATGCAGGTGATGGGAGAAGACCCCAAAAGATTTACAAGTGAGTTATCATGTATTAAAAAATGGGGAGTTGACAGTATCTGATCAAATATGCACCAGCTCTGTGTTAATTAGCATGTTACATCAAAAGGTAGGGTAGCTAATTCTTGTTAATAACTAAAAAAAAAAAATCCTTCAAGGAGGCTTTTATATTTAGTTTTTACCATAATAAAGTAACATGCTTTATAGGTTACATCTTACAATAAAGAGAAATAAAAAATTGAGAACATTGTCTAGGATATTCTAGGTAAATATGTAAATTTGGGCTTATACTTATCCAGAGACTTATTTCTATTCTTTTTTTTTTTTTTTTTTTTTTTTTTTTTTTTGCGGTACGCGGGCTTCTCACTGTTGTGGCCTCTCCCGTTGCGGAGCACAGGCTCTGGACGCCCAGGCTCAGCAGCCATGGCTCATGGGCCCAGCGGCTCCGCGGCATGTGGGATCTTCCCGGACCGGGGCACGAACCCATGTGCCCTGCATCGGCAGGCGGACTCTCAACCACTGCGCCACCAGGGAAGCCCTATTTCTATTCTTGAATTCATTTTTGGTGTCTCAATCTGACTTAGGGAATATATATATATATATTACTATTCTTCACATTTAATTCAGAGAGAGAAAATATGAGACATTCCATACAGAATATCCCACCTTCAGAGTACTTAAAATATACTTAAAATGGAATAGATACAAATTATCCAGGCTGATTAAAATGGAGTGGGAGGAAAAATAAGGGGCATATTTACTTGGCTTGGTTTATTCCAATAGTTATGTCTTTTTGAATCTGAGTAGAACCAACTTTACAAAATGGAATGATTTATGTGATCGTGGTGAGTATGTGTTGGGGAAAGTGTATGTGAGGGTGCGTTGGGGGAGGGCAGAGGTGGAAGAGAAGCTGAAAGGGGAAGAAGAAAGAGGGGGATGAGAGATAAAAAGAGAAAGAGGGTGGGGCACACACATACCCACCCCCTCCACACCTATGTAACACATGGGATGTAAGAAAATATGATAGTGATATAGATCTGAGGATTATAAATATGAATTCAAACACTTTTGCTCATCTGCAGTTTTAGCAAATCCACCAACTTTGTTATTCTAGTATTTCATCTTCCTGTGGCTCTCTGTCCATGTCAAATACTGAGATTGGACTTCACTAGATGATTTTTAACATTCCTTTCAGAACTAAAGTTACAAAATTATTTTTCCAATAAATGTTTGGGAAGCTGGTGAAAAACCAGATAAATTTGTTAGTGTAAATCTCATTGAAATGTAATTTAATCTTTAATACGCTGAAACAAATAGGATGAAGTTAATAATATATAGAAACAAAGCTACAAAAATATAACCCAAGAAAAAAAGACTACCAAAAAACAAAAGTATAAGTTGTTAGAGTGTAATATAAGTATATCTCAGGGTACTTTATAATGCATTCTTAAATAAACATAAAAAGAATGATAGCCATGCTAGACAAAATCCATTGGGATGAATGCATTCTTGGATCTGCTGTTTAAATTGGTATTAGAAATATTAATCACAAATTTGATCTAAGTTTAAAAATTATATTGTTGAACTTGTTTAAAAGTCCTTGATATCAAAGGACTTAAAAGTCAAAAAACTACATTTAAAAAATGTAAATTGTAGAATGGTGTGACTATTATGCCAATTAAGAACATCTTTTAATTTTTAATATGAATGAAAAATAACTTTCAAATAGGTCCTTAAATTAAAATTCTACACACCTTAAACAATCCTCAATATTAAAACTACACTTCTAAATTGAATCAAAGGCAAAAAATGGGACGTGTTCTTTTTTTTTTTTTTATAAATTTATTTATTTATTTATTTTTCGCTGTGTTGGGTCTTGGTTGCTGCACATGGGCTTTCTCTAGTTGCGGTGAGTGGGGGCTGCTCTTCGTTGTGGTGCGCGGGCTTCTCATTGCGGTGGCTTCTCTCATGGCAGAGCATGGGCCCTAGGTGCATGGGCTTCAGTAGTTGTGGCTCGCGGGCTCTAGAGCACAGGCCCAGTAGTTGTGGCGCACGGGCTTAGTTGCTCCGCGGCATGTGGGATCTTCCCGGACCAGGGCTCGAACCCATGTCCCGTGCATTGGCAGGTGGATTCTTAACCACTGCACAACCAGGGAAGCCCCCTGGGACGTGTTCTTTCTTAGAATTAAATACATCAAGTAATGTAATCTAATTTTTGTAGATGCTGTGTCCCTTCTGACACAGAGGGCTATTTGCTAATGGCCATGGTACCAATATTTTTTGGTTATATTATAAGGAAGTTAATGTTATATTTTGGTCACATCATGAGAATGTATTTGGGCACTTTATCTCTGTAAAAATATTTAAATGTAGAAATAAAAGTGGATTTGCCATTAAGCTAATGAAGCTTAAGCTTTAGGGTCTGTCACCTGCATGGGCTCTTTCCAAAGCCCTGTGAGGGGCCCTGCTTATGTATTTACATGGTTATTTTATATTCTTTTCCTTAAAGAGGCTCCTCTCCAAATTGTGGAAGCTGAATTCAGGTCTCATAAAACTTGGATTTGTTCCACCTATACAATAAGCTACTTGCTTCCCATTCACTAGTCTACTAGCAGAATTTACTGGACTTAGAGTCAGAAGACCCAAATTAAAGCCACAGATTTACCCCCAACTAGCTATCAGCCACAATCTTTCTGTCCAGTTTCTACTCATGTAAAATGGGAATGATAATATCTTGGGTTAATCTAGAGCTCGAATGAGATAATAAATGTGAAGTCCCTTGAAAATGTATAATTTCTATGCAGAGATTAGATACTATTTCTAATATCAGATTCTTCTCATGTATTTTTTGAATCTGGAGTCTTTGGCAATCTAGTTTTATTATATATATGTCTAACTATAATACCTGTAACTGGATTTTTTTCAGGTTGTATGCAGCAATAACTATCATTTACTCATTATCTGCCATGTGATAGGCACCATGCAAAGTGTTTTATAAGAATATATAAAACTAATTATTGTTAGTTATTTATATAATAAACAATACTTATTTTATTATTTACCATATGGATTTAATTATAAATGAATAATAAATAGTTATAATTAATAATATTAATTAAAATCTATAATTAATTATAATTAAATCTCATTTTAATTTCACAACCCATTTGTAGCATCTGTTACCATTTTACAGAAGGAAAACACGGGCTCAGATGGTGTAAGTTACTTGAAGGTGATACAGCTACAGGAATCAATGCCCATATTCAACCTCAGGTCTAACTCCAAAGCTTATGCTTCGCAAGTGTTACTTGGCTCAGAGCTATTCTCTGGTATAGGTGCAGCATATATTTGTACAATCTTGTGGAAGAAATAGTGTAAATCTAAAGTGTGAATTTTATTGAGTTAAATAAGATAATTTCAATTTTTAAAACATAAAGTTATCATAATATTTTATAATTAAAAAAATGAAAGTATAGTATTTTATAATTCTGTTATGTTCGTAAGCTCTCTAAAAGCATATTTTATACACTTTTACAGATTGTTTTGCCTCTCTATTTTTCAATGCATGTGTGAAGTGCTTCAGAAATGAATAACTATGATCATAAACACAATTATATTAATAGTCCAGTAATGCCCAGTTAGTTTCTTTATATTGCTAAATATATAGGCTATAAATATTCCCTTATTCTAATACAGGATATATGTAATAGGTGGGAAAAATTTGTCAATTATGTTCTTACCAAAATGTTGTGTTTATCACTCACCATAAAGTATTTGCTCATTTTACAGGTACATTTTATTAAAGTCCAATATTTTTACTGAAATGTTATTTTATTTTGGAAAATAGAAGTGTTTCACAACATTCTATATATCTCAGATCTTAAGAAAGTGCAGTAAATGCAAATAGTAGCTGCAAGATGTTGGAGACTCCCAAAGATTTAGCAATGAAGAAAGAAGTAATGTTAATAGTTAGGGCATTTAGAAGTGATACCTTGAATTCACAAAGAACTATGCTTTTCTTATATAATGATTAAATTACCATTTGATTTGATTGTAAATTCCAGTAAGAGAAATAATAGTTAATGCTTTGGTTATTAATTGTTAAATATCTTATTCTAGGAATTAATTGGAACATTTTACATAGAAAGGAAACCTATAGCAGTTTTAGTTAGGATTCTCAACTTGCCATATACTGTAGAAAGAATATACACACAGAATAAGAATTTAGTCCATTACATGTGGATAAGGTTTACAAAATATGTAGTGTTCTTCCACATCCCATTAAGACTTTTTTTCATTAAACTCTTCAATACTCCACCCACTGAGATAAAGAAGCCCTATCTGCCAGAATTCCCAGGCCAATCTTCTCTTATAGGAATTCTCATCATCTGTGCCTTCAAATTAAAAGGAAATTGATGCTTTTCAACAGATGTCCATCTTTGTGCTCAAAGTCCACTCTCAGCAAATTTCAATTCAAATCTCATGCTGTTTTAGAATCAAGTTTTAGTTATTTAATCTCCCTCAGAATTGATATTACAAAAAAATGTGTGTATGTCTGGGGACAATTTAGATTGCATCAGTAGTGTCATCAACATTCTGCCCGACTATTGGTATTCCCACACTTTAAATAAAAATCTTGAAAAATAAAAACATAAATAAAAATGAAGCACCCAACTTAAAAACCATGCCAGATATCCCACCAGTAGGCACATCATATCGATGTTCCCTCCCCCTCTGGCTCAGTTCTCCCCACCCCATTGCCAATGTCAATGAATAAAAAATTAAACTGGGATCAAACACTGGCAATTGAAAGGTTTCTGTATGATCAACATTTCTTACCCCAAATCATGCAGAACATACCCCATAAACCACTGTTCCAAGGTTGCCTCTACGTAAGGGATTCTCCTACCCCAAACACCTAGGCCTACCTGTCTGCCACTTAGAGAGGGAAGAGTGGTGGATTGTGCTGCAACTGGCAATGGAGTACACATGCTCCTTTCCTGCTGGAGGCCACTTATACAACCCCATGCCAGCTGTGGGTCATTCTGGGGGACGGGCATATCTTGGATCTGCTGATCACACCTGGCCCATGGTGTGCAGCAATCGCCAGACAGTCTGGCAGGTTGGAGAGTAATCCCACGCTGGCCCCTTTCCCAGGGGGCTTGGCAGGAGTGATCCTGTGGGAGAAGGAATCTCCATTTTCTGGGAGAAAGAGGAGCACTGTAGCAAAACTTTCACTTTATCATTTTTCTATTCTTGATATATATTTTTTTCATTCTGGGTAATGCATTTAAAACAACCATCAGAAAATTAGTTTTAATTCTATGTAATAAAACAGTACCAATATCATATGAAGCTAAAGGGTCACAATTTCTTCACACAATGCAGCTTTCATACTAAACTAAACTAAACTAAACTTTCATACTTTCATACACTGAACACATTATAAGTAGGGCATTATACTCTAGTCTATTTGGAAGTTGATGCAATAGGTCAGTGGTTCCCTTTAAAATTTTACGTAAATTAAAGGTAAAATGGTACTAAATTTAATGTACATGTAATGAGCCAGAAAAGTATAATTAATTTAGTGCAAGATTTCAGCATATTCCATTCATCATCATACTTCCATGATGATTTATTTAGACATTTGTTTGTGTTCTAATTTGTCCAATAGCCAATGGCATTGGAAATACTCAAATTGGTCAAAACCAAGTAGTTTGAGATTTTGGAAACACATATTATTTCACCAATATATAAAATAAATCAAATATAAATAAACATAGAGAAAATGTACTCTAAAGTATAATGAACCTACTCTAATTATAATCAAACTTGATCACATAACACACAAACAGGGCTTCTAAATGTCTGTTTGCATTTGCTATATTTTATGCTTTCAATGACACATATACCAGTATTAAATGCACTCTTTTCTTCTTGGAGCCTTTGAATATAGGTTTCTTTTTAGGAAGAAGTATGTAGTTTTTGACATTCAATGAAGTAAAAGAATGAATCAGAGGTCCAGTATAGAATGCATCATCCATTGGTTCTGGATTTAACATATAAAATCCTTACAAGAAGAACTGAAATGTTCTAAAGATCTTTTTTTGTTTATTTTTAGTTAAAAAATGTCTCTTTGGTTATTAGATAGCACTAATCAACCATTTCGAAACATTTTTTTAAGTCCAAATCTTTAACAAAATTGTCATTTTGATTTGGGAATCCATTTTGGTTTCTCCACAATGAAATAGGTAGGCTTTGTCAATTACCTTACTAATTCCAGTAAGGTTCTAGAGTATGCTGGTTTAAGAAAAAAGTTTAGAAAATGTGGGAATGAGGGGATAGAAAAGAACACATCACACAATCCAGATCTATTAATAGGATGCATATACAATTACTTATGTAATTAGTCACTAAGGGTGAGAGCTGTTAGTATCCATGATGGAAAAAGTGCAAAAATAATACCATAAAAAATTGATGAGAGATTCAAGATGTTGCCATGATGATAACATGAAGACCTGATGTTGATATAATCCATATAAATTCTGTTATTTTCAAATTTATATAATGTAAAAATACAGATTTTAAAATTCCGACCTTGTTACTTGACTTAGATTAGTGCCAATAAAGCATTTTTTAAAATATGCTTTAAGGTGAAAAATTTTAAGTAATTTTCCCTAAGGGACATCACCTACTCTTAGGCTCTTACCTTCATTAAAACTTGTCCTCACACTTAAGAAAACTCATAAAGTCTTTTCAAATATTCCAGAGACATAGAATCTTCCTGAGATTTTAATGCCAATGTAATATATTAATCCATTGGTTCTTTCATAAATGTGTATTTTGGCTTCACACAGTCTGCATGATGCCTTGCCTTGATCAGTGATTTTAAAAAAACACATTTCAGTGTTTCAAAGAGGTAATAAGGTGAAGCCCATCACCCAGACTTTTGTGTTTGATTTTTAGGTTTTTTTTTTTTTGGCTTTCTCTCAGCTTGAATCTCTTTCATGTTGCTATTCTGTAAGATGGGGTGGCATATGAAATTTGCTCAGTCAGGATGTTAGTCTCATTCCGAAGCACAAAAGTGCTTCCAAAATCATCATCCTGCTATAATGAAAGGTATCACCATGAGACTTTAAGATGTATCTGACCTTCTAGCAGAGGTCAGTCAATTAGTCCCAAAGGCTATTTGAATAATAACAATGAACAAATAAAAATAATGAGAAGAAAGAGGAAACAAAAATTAAAAGGTTCACCTTAACTTTCCCAGCATTTTCATCATCTTCCTTTTTTTCTTCAAATTCAAAGGCAACAGTCATGCGTTGTTGTCTCTGTTCTTCCCACAGTGTAGGGTTAAAGCTGTCACTGTCTGACTGGAAATCTACAGTTAGATTCCAAAGTGTTATTGCTTTTTTTTAAAAAACATAAATTGTTATTTAACAGAGCTTAGTACACTATACGAAAAATGGTGATAGGTACTAAAAACAAATACAAAGAGAAAAAAAGAAAAGGAAAAATAAAGAAACAGAAAGAAAGAAAGAAGTAAAGAGGGAAAGAAAGAAAAAGAGGGAAAATATTCCCCTCATATTTGTTACATAGTCTTTTAACATCTTAACTCACATTCAGCTTTCTTAAGTATACATTAATTATATATTGGGGTAGAGAAGTTTTCCAGTGTAGAGAATGAGCTCTCCATAACCTAATTATGATAATAGAGCTGAATTAGGTATTTTAAACCATTATCTCTTTTAATCTTCAAAACAGCACCATGGTAGAAGTAATATAATCCTCAATTTAATAATGAGAAAACTATAGCTGAGTTTTAAGAAACTTGTTCAAAGCCATGCAGCTTCTCCACGGACAATGCAGGATTCTATACCATGACTGTGTGATTATAGAGTCCATAACTGTAACCACTAAATGCTATTAGGATGTTATAAAAGGTACTACATAACTTTGGTTTTGCAATAAACTGTACAAGATTGCAACCTTTCTTGTCGTTGTTCTTTTGTGTGTCTGGTAGGGGGCAATGTAGTGGTGCTTGGTTTTATGGTAAAAAAGCATTTGGAAAATAGTCTTTAACATTCAGGTCTCAATTAATCTAAATGTGTCTCAAATTAACAGGGAAAGGAAATGGCTTATCAATCTTTAATTTACATGTTGGTTAATGGTAATATCTTCTTTGCAACAATCCTGTGAAGATCACATGAAAATGCAATAAAAGCACTTCCCAAAGGATAACCTTTATTATATAAAACTTTGTGTGTTGCAAGGATTTCTGCAAATTCACTCATTACACTTCTGCTTGAAAAACCAAAGGGTGACTTGTTTAAATTTCAAGAAAACTTTTCTGTTACCAACTCTGCTTTCCTCAAAGGAAAACAAAGTGAAACAAACTAGGCTAATTCCTTAACATCACATCTTACCTAACTAGATCTACCTCATTCCATGGAACAATTTAGGGATTTAATCTGTCAGACTAGATCTCAGAAATGGCCAGAAAATATGAGACACTTTTCATTTTCCCCTATAGCCTTTCAAAATGAAATATTTTGTTAATCTAGGGATATTAAAATGAAAATGTAAGTAAAGTTGCATGAATAAAACATAATCCTTATTTAAGACTCTTGTTATACCCTATGTAAACACAGTGGCATTTCTTTCATAAATTCAAAAGATCAATTTTACTGAAGCCTGAAAAATACATATGAAACAATCTTTCCTTTTTCTACTTCTGTAAGTCAAAATTTGAATGAAAATATCCTAAAATATTTCAAAATGATTCATTTCCCTTTTTAAGTAAAAAAACCTAAAGACATTTGTTATAATTATCCTGAAAATAAAAACTACATAAGCAAATAGTTTCTTTTAAAAGTTGGTCTCTTTTAAAAGGGTTGGGTGGATTTAATCCATGGGTGGATTAAAGTGGGTTTACTCTTTCAAGAATTACTATTACTGTTAGACTGTGGTAAATGTGCATGACAGCCTGTGCTGGCTTGAGCTAAGGGGCCTGTGCTGAATTTCAAATGGTAAAGGATAAAGCTCCTTTGAAAATTTTATGAGTAATGTGATCATAGAAGAGAAAATTTTATTATTGAAAAAGGTTTAAGTTTTTCAAAAATTATTCCTATCATAATTGCTGACATTGTTTAGGAAAACTCAACTTGAAAAATTAGTCGTTTGCAAGTCATCTCTTTACGGTTGACTCTTAACATGAAATAATTTGGGGCCTGAGATCAGGACTAAATGTTTAAATTGTGTTCATAAAATTAGTGAATGCAGGAAATAAACCAACTTATCTTCCTTAAGATCTGACTCTTCTTAGCTCATTTCAACTGGCTAGGTATCACCTTCGGTTAACTAGTCCTGGGTTTTGCAATCCACCAAGAAAAGATGTCGCTCCTAAAAGTCAACATTATTTTCATGACAGATATAAAGAGGAAGAGTTATGTTTTTGAAATCTTACTTAGAATATTACAGTATGGAAGATAATTAGAGTTGCTTAGAATTAACCCCCAAATGATTTATGTGTGTCATGTAATTATGTGTCTTGCCCATGTGCCAGTATTGGCCAGAGATTAGAATAAAATTAATCCCTTTTATTCATAATCATACAAGCATAGGAGAAATTTCTACTGACTGTTTACCTTCATCACCACGAGGTTGCTGTGGAAACATGTAGTTAGTCAATACTCTTTGCTTTGTTTCTGGATGGGCTTCAGTTTGTAAAGGGATAAGGGCTTTGGACTGGAAGCAAAGGACATAAATTAGATTAATAAGATTGGAAGTATAAAGAATATTTCTTTTATATAGCATAAAGGTCAATAGTCTGGATGCACTTTGCTGAATGAACAGTTAAAGAAAAGTAAGGAAAAAGGTAATGAAATAAGAAAGTATAACATAAAATAAGACTATTGTAGAGGAATATTTTGAAATTCTAAGGTTTTCATAATGAGATTTTCTTTTTCTTTAGTACATTCTTTTACAAGACCTATTCATCTTCATTGAGTAATGTCAGTTTTGATCTTGAAGAGACCAAAATATGTCAAACTGTTTCAACTAAGTAAACTTTTGGTATAGTCCTATATTTTCATGAACTGTTGCCCTAAAAAATAAATGGAATTTGCTATCAAATTTATACTATACAAGATCATCTATGAATTTAATTAGGTTAAAACATAAGCATTTATTTTAAAGAAATTTTTGTAACCAAAGACAGGGTCCACATACACATAAGCAACAATCCTTGTATTTGATATATCACAATATATTTACCTATGGATGGTAACATTTAATTCTCTATTATTAATTTTATTTCAGAAATACTATTTATGAAGGTATTTTTTAGAACTTTTATATTATATACTATTTTTATAAAACATATTGGAAATAATCATATTATTTAATGTTTTAAAATACACTTATTTCATGACATTTATTAATAAGAGTGAAGCACAAAGGGGATTTGGGATACCAACTTGTCTCATGAAACTAAGTCAGAAACACATTAAATTGCTGTTCTAAATAAAAGCTAAATGGTGCAGCCACTGTTCTGTTCATTCTCCCACAAGAATAATAAATCATGACATTAGGGGATGTTTTTTTACAATGCAAGACTGTAGAAAATACTGTTCCATTAGCATAGTTCACGTTGATTCCAGAAATGATTTATTTATAATGATATATTGATGCTTTGAAAAATCTACAGTCCATTGGTAAGACTTGAATTTGAATGACAATCTAATTTTTTTTAGTAGATGGAAGAAAGTGCTGTAATGACTGTAGGAATACAAACATTACTCTCACACTTATATTTCACATTTTGTAGAAGTTTATTTTACTTTTTTACAAAAGTAGCTCAATACCTATGTCTGAACAATTCATTTACCAGTAATGCTGTTTTTATGCTCAGAAAATAATCATAACAAACTAAAACCAAGATGATTTGTTTTCACTTGGTAATTCATATTTTGGGATAGGATGTTTTAAAATTTTAGGATTACAAGAAAAAAGTAAAAAGAAGAAAAATAAACTATGTCAAAATTGTCTATCACCAGTTTTTCTGGTGGCAAATCAGATGTCTTCAACTATTTCTTTTTATTTTCCAGTTAATAAAATTATTCATTAACACTCAATTACTAATTCTATTATAATCTATTTTCATAAGTATAAGAGTTAATATCAAAACAATTTCACAGAAGATACTGGTAATAGCAACAAAAGACATCACAAATTTTTTGAATAAAGTTTTAGAATTAAGTTGATTATAATTAAAAGCACACACACACACACACACACACACACACACACAAAAGGAACATGGAGGATAATAATTCCCTCTTGTGGGAATTGTGGTAATGATTTCTTATTCTTTACCTTCAGAGGTATAATTAAAGTACATCCTCTGAGGACATGTATGTACCACCTAGAAAAATGATCATTTTGTGTATTAGGTCTCTGAGAATGAAGTAGAAGCTAGATTGAAGCATTTAAAAGGGGTGAGAACTATAGTACTGTTTGTCCACAGCAATGAAATACTTATTTGAATTATTACCTTTACAAAAATCTCTCCTCCAGGGGATAAAGAATCTATATTTTGCAGTGATTGTCAAAGGTACCTATTGGGAATAAGTTAGCAATTCAAAGTTTCAACTGTAGTTCATTTGAATAAACAAAATAAATCAGGTAATAAAAATTTTTACCTGATTGTCAGAAAGCCACAAAGCTGCAAGCTCCTTAAGTTTGGTAAATGAGAATGGTAAATTCTTCAATCTGCAAAAATAAGAAAAGTCTAATAGCATGGGTGAAGATGGATAAATTTCATTTTTATGAAGAATTTTTTAAAATACTGTAACTTATTTGTTTCAGTCTTCTCTCTACTTCTTTCTCCATTGAGTAGCCTGAGCAAGCTTTTAAAAGTGAAAATCTCGAGTTTACAACTCTTCAAATGCTAGGATAAAACTGAAAATTGTTAACATGCCTTGTCAGACCTTATAAGATCTGGTCCTCCAAAACCTCTCCAGAGCTTCTTTGTTACTCTTTTCCTGACAGTCCCATTAGTTCCACTGGCCTTCTATCAGCCTACTCTGAGGATTAGCCAAGCTCTTTTCTTCTGTCTGGAATATTCTTTCTTCCATACTTCACTTAACTAAAATTCCACATATTCTTTAGCTCTCAGCTTAAATGTCAGTTCCTCAAAGCTTTTCTTGACTCTTCATTTAAATTTCTTTCACCAGTTTAGTCTCAAAGCACTTTCATGGAACATATCACAGTTTGTAATTTTTTGTTTAGTTTTGTGGTTATTTTTTTACTGTCTGTTATCCCCATAAAATTGTAGGCTCTATGAGGGCAAGAGGCCATTTCCACCTTACCTCGAAAGGAATTTACAGCTCCTGAAAGCGTGTCCTTTTGTTCTTTCACCCTTCATATATTGTGTAATAGATATTCAAAGAGGGAATCTTTAAAAATAGCATTTTGAGATAAGTAAAGTTGGCATCAGCCTTGGTATTCAATCAAAATTATCTATTTAGGTTTGGCTTCAGCCTGTGGAGGGCCAAATCACCAACTGCCTGCTTCAACATACTGTATGATATCCCTGAAATTGTGTATGATCAATATATTGTCATTACTTGGGTTACCACCATAACTAGTCAACAGAGTGAATAATACAAACAAGGCACACCAATGAATTTATTGTTATTTTCTGCATGTTCACTTTTGAATACAAATATTTTAGATATGACTTGGAATGATAATTTCTTTGAAATTCTTTAATATGTTGGAATTCAATCAGTCAAATGATGAATAAATATATTTTGAGAACAGAAGTGGAAAATGTTATAATAATTAATAAGGATTGTGGAAGCAGTTAATTGTATATGCAAAAGCAATTAAGCACTATCAAATAATTTAATAAATATGAAAAGATATTGACAAGCCAAGAAACATATCAACAGAGTGTATTAGCTAGGTAAGTTTAGGAAGGATATAATAACCTTTCTGAGCTAACAGAAACTTGTAAAACATAAATAAGTATATAAAGAATAACAGGGATTAAATTATATCACAATTATTTTTAATATAATTATTTTTTATACTAGCATTTATAACATTAAACCAAACTGTCCATTAAAGTTTTCTAATTTTTTAGTTATTTAATTTAAGTCAGAAATTATGAAGTAATGTGTTACGAGGAGAAGTTTTTACATCATGTGGAGATGAATTAAAAGTAGAATATCAATTCTGCCACATAAAAATTACATGAGGGGAAAACTGTCCAGAATCATATACAATATCCATGATAAATCATCAGTCAAATCATAAATGTAGAGTATGGAAAGAAACTGTCAGAAAAGGATGTTACCTTCATTTTTCCTTGTTCTTCCAGTGACCACCATTGAAAGTGAGCATTTATTTAGTATCATAACTGTGTGGTGTATTGATCACAGGAGCAATCTTACAGTTGACAGTGTAAAAGAATCATTGTTCCTGAACTATAATGACGAACTTCTAAAATTTATTACATTTTAAATATAAAATTGGAATAATCATGACTTTTGGATAATATTTAATATTTAATCTTTTATGCAAGCAGTTTTTTCTCTGACAGTGATGTTCAACTTTAGCCTCAGCTTTGACTGAATGTTGATTTTAATCTCAGGTTAAGATTCATTGATTAATTCATCAATTTAAAAATATTAATTTGGCTCTATACTATGTTCCAATCACTGTATTAGAAGACAAACTAGCTTATATTTCTGGCCAGATGAAGTATTTTAAACTCCTACTATTATGAGATTCTCAATGTCTTATTAAAATCTTTTGCATTGGCATTTAGCAATGTGTTGTCCTATGGTACATACTCACATGTGCTATATTTGTTGGATAAATAACTCCATTAGGAGTCCTAACTATGGGTCATTTAAAAATATTTTGTAAGCATATTTTCCATATCATCATGTAAAGTATTAATGTATAAAATTTGAGCAGACCAAGTATTTAGGAGAGACTTCCAGCTCACCATGAAAACCCTCCCTCCAGGTTGACAATAATGAAGCTTGGTTCCACTGGGGACTGTAATTGAATCCACTAGAATCCATCTCTTATGGTATCTCTACGACCATGTTTCTAATCTTATTCACAAGAATATAATTAGAAAATTCTGAAAAATGTCTTACTGAAAGTTGGGCACAACATTTAATGCATTTCCTTCATTATCTTGTAGGTTAAGAGTCAAAACAAGAAATGGGGTTGATTTGACATGAATTACTCTTGATGCACCAAGCTATGAAGCTTCCATGTCACCTTGATTTAAAAAAAAAAAAAATTCCAAAGCCTTTAAAAAAAGATTTTATTTCTTACATGGAATATTTTAAGCTACTAAGTGAATGGTTTTTGAAATTCACATTAGTAGTTTTTTCTTAGACAAACCAACAAACAAATGACAACTCCCACACTTAGTGAAACCTTAGAATCTGAACATTCTCTGTGATTCCATAAAAGCTAATCTTTGTTAGTTTTGTTGCAGTCTCATATTATCATTTATCTGACTGAAACTTAATGAAAACAAAGAGTTCAAGTAGTCTATTCTAATCCACAATCACTTTATCTTCTTAGAAGTTATTTTTAGTCAGTATTGATTTTATCCTTTCCTATTTGAGGACGACTGTGGTAGAAATAAAGATGAACAGCATTTTCACCCATTCACCAATATAACAACTTTGTCACAAGAAGAGGACCTATCCTTTCTTTGTTCATCCTTTTCAGAACATGATTAAATAGCCATTTGGTTGTCTTTACTATAATGTGCAAACCTCATGACTTTTGAGTACTAGCTTCTTGGCAATATTCTCACCAGTGTTCTGGTGGTGTGGACAGTATATACATAGCTCAGTTAATTTACTGGAGACATAAATATATACATGAAAACATATATGTATGCATACATACATAACTGTGGACATATTTTTATTAATAAATTTTGTAGACTTTCACTACAATTATTTTTCCATGTTTTCATAATATTATGCTTTCTGCATATGGGAGGGTTTTGGTACATAAATTTGGGTGTATAAATTTTACATAAGTTTAATATACAATATATGTTTCTATATAATCAAACAATAAAAGTTTGAAATATCAGTTTAAAAACCATTTAGCTTCTGCCATTTTCTAAATGGATATTTGCATACTTATATAAATATTTGCATTCCATATACTTTATAAGATACAGAAAAAAATTTCAAAATTATTGATAAGAAACAATAATTTGCTTTTAGAAAATAACTAATATGAGATTGTGAAATATTGCAGAAATACCTGTTGTCACTCAAATTTAAGACTCTTAGTTTCTGCATCTGTCCAATCTCTTCAGGAAGAAATTCCAGTTTATTGGAGCGTAGAGACATAACTGTTACATTCTTACAGCTTCCAATCTATGGGTAACAAAAGAAAAAAAAAGTAAAGAATCACAGTGTAAACTATTTTTATACTAACATTTATAATTTATAAAGTAATTTAATTAATTTACAAATTTCTTTATCACTTTAAAGACTATCAATATGTGTATTGTTTTATTTTTTATAATCTCACTCTCTAAAATATGTCTATAATACATATATTCCTTTAGATATTAAGACTGTGTATCTCATATTTTTTTACATATTATGAAGGAAAAATTTTCTTTTTAATTTTGTGATTAGAATACTTGTTAGCTTCATTGTTTTCATAAATCACATTGTTTTTGTCTATCCGAGTAAGTACTAATAAGCTATGTTTATAATAGATCATATATACTCAAAAATGAAATATTGTTGATATTTCCTTTGAAAAGTTAGTTTTCTTTAATGTTACAATGGTATTTTTATTCATAACTTTTGCCTCTAAATAATGATATATGAATTATTGTTCCTGTATTATGAAAGCATTTAATAGAAAATGTTAAATTGAAAATATATTTCACAGTTTTTTCTTGACATGAATACATGGAAGTCCCATTTAGAGATGAATGCTAATGGACCATTTTGGTGGATCCTGAAGTTAAAACAATTATGCAACATGATACTTTAAACAACTTATTTATATTAAAAACTTTCACTTAGAACTGGAAGTATAGTTATCTCAAAATTTATTTATTGTTTTTAAAAGCAAAATATATAAGTTGGATTAGTTAAAATTGTATTCCTTAGCATGAACTAATTTATAATATTTTATTACTATTTTTGGCAAGCAATGTTTAAATCAAATGTATTTCCTGGGTCAAATATAAGAACTTATAACTTGCCATTTAAAAAAGAATGATTAACAAATAAATAATTCCTGTATACATTCACAGCTCAACTCGTAAGCTACACTGCTACTGAGCCTGTTAAGATTTAATCCCCAAACAGATTCATTAAAAGAAATTAATAGAAACAAGTTTATTCCTCACTTCTCTGGGTAATTCTGGAAGGAAATTCTCATCGACTGCTAACGTTCGAAGACTGTGAAGGTAGCCAATAGTAGAAGGTAGTGACTCCAGTTCATTACAGCTACAGTCAAATTCTTCTAATAAAGATAAACTGAAAATTAAATACATTAGTTAGACATTTTAAAAGGTCATGTGGCACAAAAGTTTTGGAAAAGCCATATATTCAAATTCACCAACCAAATTATTTAGCTAGTGACTACATAATATTATATAAGTTAATTTATCTATTCAACCAAATGTTCAATACCATTTAATAAGTGGTTCAATTTGCTGAAATAAATGTAGTTCATTTTTCTCCTTTCTTAATTCACCTGTCATTTAAATGAGCCATTGAGAATGACAAAAGATTTTGTTTGTTTTTATACAACTTAGGTGTCACATATAGTCAGAGGCTCATAATGTATATCCTTGGAATGAGTGCATATAACTGGCATGGGCAGGTAGAAGGGTATAGAGGGCAGGTCCAAGAAAGGGAAGATAAGGGGGGCAAAATATTAACAACAAAAACACTGATTAAATGCTAGGTATTTTACTAAGCATTTTAGAGATAAAAATAACTACTCTTTTCTTTAAAATAACTCTAGCAGATATCTATTATTTTAAATCCATTTTACACATAAGGAAATTGAGGCATAAAGAGGCTAACTAAATGCAGACAATATGGCTCCACTCTATTTTCTTGCCTCTCAGCCTGTGCATCAGTAGCAGAGGCTATGGACAGGGCTCATTTCAGCCTGCAGATGTGTTTTGGTTGGTTTACATAGTATTTTAAAAAGTGGTAAACTCTACATAATGACCCAGACTTTTGGTGCCTTTTGAAAAAGAAGATCTGCAAATACTGGGCCTTTATTCTTGCATGACAATAATGGAAACAGAGTAATGGCTGCTGTCTTCAAATGAGCACAGTTCTCCAGTTTGCCACAATCTCCACCACTCCAAACTTAGCCTGCTTTACCCCAAATCTACAGAAAGGAATTGTATGCGTACACTTTCAAGCTATCACAAGGGAACAAGACATTTTATTGTCTGGCTTGAGATAGCTGGGAAAGAAAGAGTGCCTGGCACAGAGTAAGCACTAGCTATATTTAAGCTGTCATTGATGTTAATATTATTACACTGCTATTACCATTCATATCATTGTTTTACTGTAATAGGAAGGAACCCTCAAGGATGATGATCTCACCATTGTAAAGGGAAGACTGAATTAGAATTAGCTGGAGTAATATTGTAGAATCAACTTCCCTTTTTTATATCTTGGAACTAGCTGGCTTGAATGCAATTTATTCCCATAATTTAGTTAACAAGTGAACACAGAAATTAAGCATTTGGGTTTTAAGTTAGTCAGAATGGATTTGTGTCCCAGTCTTGTCACTTATTAGACATATTATCTTGGGTATCAAAAAATAAAACAAGGGGCTTCCCTGGTGGCGCAGTGGTTGAGAGTCCGCCTGCTGATGCAGGGGACATGGGTTTGTGCCCCGGTCCAGGAAGATCCCACATGCCGCGGAGCGGCTGGGCCCGTGAGCCATGGCCACTGAGCCTGCGCGTCCGGAGACTGTGCTCTGCAACGGGAGAGGCCCGCGTACCGCAAAAAAAAAAAAAAATAAAATAATAAAAAATTAAAAAAATAAAACAAGGATCAGAGCTCAAAAATCAAAGCTGATTTTATTTACTGCCAGGAAAGGGAACACTCCCTGTTCACACTCAGAAGAAATTCACTTAGCACTGCACTGCGGGGGGAAAAGTCAGTGCCAAAAGGGGGTGGTGACAGGAGGTCATGATGATCATGCTCATTAAAGATGAAAAAATTGCATTATGGAGAGATTGGAATAAGTTCACAAGTCTGTGTACAAGTAGGTAAATCAAGTCCCGTCATTCATGGGTCAGGGAAGAATCTAATTCAGTCAAGTTCAGTCTGACCCTGATCAGGGTAACTCATGATTTATGGTCCTTAACAGCTTCAAGTGGTTAAAACCCAGAAGTGGTGAGACACAGTATTCAGCTGTGAATAATAGCTCTTAGGCAAATGCTTTTCCTTTTGCATAGACAAGTCATATTACTTTTCCACAGGCCTTAGTTTCTTTGTATTTGCAGTGACGATACTAGTAATTCCTGCCTCATGCAGTTTCTCTGAGTAGTTCATGAAATACTGTAAGTAAAGAACTTAGCACAATACCTGCCATAAAATACACACTCAGGAAATATTTTCTCTTTTTATTAGTGAACCCTGAGAAATTAATTTCTAAATCCTTTGAGACCCGCACATTCAGGGGTGGTCATGTCAATGGGTACCAGACATACATGGCTGTGTGACTCTGTATGTATGCATTGGTGGTGGCAGAAATCAATGTATGTGGAAAACCCAGTAACAGATTATTTGTTTCTTAAAAAAAGTCTAGCACAGTGTCATACACATATAATACACTAAGAAAATTTGGTAGAATTGAATGAAAGAGGTTTCTATCTATGGTTTGTGGTCATGTACTCAGCAAGTAGTCATGAAAGTACGAGTGAGTTTTAAAAATAAAAACTAGTGAGACAGTGGCATGTACATATATACACTACCAAATGTAAAACTGATAGCTAGTGGGAAGCAGCTGCATAGCACAGGGAGATCAGCTCGGTGCTTTGTGACCACCTAGAGGGGTGGGATAGGGAGGGTGGGAGGGAGGCACAAGAGGGAAGAGATATGGGGACATATGTATATGTATAACTGATTCACTTTGTTATAAAGCAGAAACTAACACACGATTGTAAAGCAATTATACTCCAACAAAGATGTTACAAAAGTAAAACTTCAGATGTATGCTCAGAGGTAGAAGTCAAAGAATTAAACAATTAAATAATACAATTAAGGTTTCTTATTTTTCTTTCTTTTATGAAAACATTTTTGAAGTTAGTCTTGAATCATAGTAAGGCACTCCTTACTTTGCACAGATTTCAGTTATCATGGTTTCCTTAAATAACATTAGTCCCCCAACAACATGGTTCAAATTTCAATTACCTCAGTATATTAACTGTGAGTAACTGCATAAAGTACAAACTTTGCTGCTAACACTTCAGTCCACAAATCGCTGTGTAAATAACAGATGTACATCATGATCAGTGACTAGTCATATTACTTTTTTGAGTCTGTCAGTGATCAGCCTCTGCACATCCACTATTCAGTTCACACACGGACAGTAAGTCTTGTAGTTATGTTGCCTTCTTGTCAATCGGCTATAGAGAGATACTATAGGCACCATAATTTAACATTTAAAACACTACTCCTGTTGGATAATGCTCTTCGTCATCTTATTTCTCTTGGAGATTTGGATGAAAATGTGAAAATTTGCTTTTTATCACCAAGAACAACTTCATTAATCCAACCAGTGGACCAAGGAGTTATTTCAACTTTGAAGGCCTGTTATCTTACACAGACTTCTGAAGAGGCTATTGATGCTACACCTGGAGATCATACAGTTTCTTTAGCTGAGTTTTGGAAGAAATATGACATAAAGCATTCAATTGAAAATATTCAAACATCATGGCAGGAAATAACAGCAAGTAATACTCATGCATTGTAGCAGAAACTTTTAGCATACTGTGCAAATAATTTGGCAGGATTTGAACTGAACATACATGGAATTATAGAAGAAACAGCTGACTGTGGGAATGCTGCCTGCCACTGTTTGAGAGCCTGTAGATCTGCTGCCAGAGGAACTTAGTGAAGGAAAACTTGTTGACATCAATGAGGAAAGTGGTTGTAATGAAAGGATGAAGATGTCTCAGAGGAAGTGACCCTGGCAATAAACTTTACATTAAAGGAACTCTCAGAGATATTTCATGATATTGAAAGCACAAAGGATAAAAGTTTGGAAGCTGATCCAAGCTTAAAAGGAGGATGACAATTCACTGGCTCATAGAAAAGATGTTCACTCTGAATTACAACTTACACAATGAAAAGAAGGCAAGCACTGTTCAAACTAATTTTGATAAGCTTTTTTTTAAAAAAAAAACACTTTAATTCTTGATGTTCCTAATGTTTACAATGACTGTGTATTAAATCCATGTTGATTTATTATTTTTCCATTTCTCTATACATTTATAACCAACAGCAACAGTATTTAATGTTTGAAAAGGTTTAAAGATCTTTTGTCAGAACAATCATAATTTCCTCCATTGATTCTTAAGACTATTTTGCATAGTTTCAGTGTGCATGGTTGTTTTCATAGTCCCCACTACTGTGCAAAGTGAGGACTTCCTACAATAAAAAGACAACATTTTTACTGCATCATGGGCTATACTGAATTAATAATTTATAGCCTGAAAGTATTTTACAGTTTTGGGTTACAAAGAAAATCTATTATGTGCAAAACACACATTCTTCAATGATCTCTGAATTCAAAGGATTCAAACTCAAAATCTAACATTCCAACTGACTTTATTGATGGTTATCTTGTTATAAATCACCTAAGGTATTTTAATACAGGATCCTATATGAATACAGTTGTACCACATTTACTCAAATTATCACTGGCATTCAAAAGATAGACCAAAATAAGTGAAATAAATCTGACAGAGAAAGACAAACACCACACAATTTCACTTATATGTGGAATCTAAAAACAAAAATACAAAAAAGTAAAAAAAAACCCCACAACCAAGCTCATATATACAGTGAACAGTTTGGTGGTTGCCAGGAGTAGGGGATAAGGGGTAGAAAAAAATGGGTGAAGGTGACTAAAAGGGATCAACTCCCCTTTATAAAATAAATAAGTCATGGGGATGTAATGTACAGCATCGTATAGTTAACAATACTGTACTTGAAAGTTGCTAAGAGAGTAGATCTTAAAAGTTCTCATAACAAGAAAAAGGTAACTATGTATGGTGAAAAATGTTAACTAGATTTATTGTGGTGATCATTTTTCAATACATACAAATATGGAATCATCCTGCTGTACATATGAAAGCACATTACCCTTTGTACAAAAAAAAGGATAGACCAAAAGCTACTGTTTTTAGAAGTTTTCTCTATAGTCTATAATAGTACACATTAAAAGTGAAAACTAGCTGCAAAGGAAGTATAAAGTACTTCAAAGCAGTGCTTCCCAAACTTTAGCGTGCATATGAATCACCAGCAGAACTCGCTAAAATGCAGATTCAGATTCAGTGATTTGGGGTTGGGCCCAGATTCTGCATTTGAAACAAGCTAGTGGGTGATGTAGAAGCTCCTGGTCCTGGGACCACACATTTTTAAATAAAGTACTTGCAAATATGGCAAGAGTAACATTAAAACACACACACACACACAGATGGAGAGATATACCATGTTCTTGGATTGGAAGATTCAACATTGTGAAAATGACTATACTATCCAAAGCAATCTACAGAATCAATGAAATCCCTATCAAACTACCAATGGCATTTTTCACAGAACTAGAAAAAAAAAAATTCTCAATTTGTATGGAAAGACAAAAGACCCCAAATAGCCAAAGCAATCTTGAGAAAGAAAAACAGAGCTGGAGGAATCAAGCTCCTGGACTTCAGACTATACTACAAAGCTACAGTAATCAAGACAGTATGGTACTGGCACAAAAACAGAAATATAGATCAATGGAACAGGATAGAAAGCCCAGAGATAAACACATGCACATATGGTCACCTTGTCTTTGATAAAGGAGGCAAGAATATACAATGGAGGAAAGACACCCTCTTCAATAAGTGGTGCTGGGAAAACTGGACAGCTACAGGTAAAAGAATGAAATTAGAACACTCCCTAATACCATACACAAAAATAAACTCAAAATTGATTAAAGACCTAAATGTAAGGCCAGACACTATCAAACTCTTAGAGGAAAACATAGGCAGAACACTCTATGACACAAATCACAGCAAGATCCTTTTTGACCCACCTCCTAGAGAAATGGAAAAAAAACCCAAAAATAAACAAATGGGACCTAATGAAACTTCAAAGCTTTTGCACAGCAAAGGAAACCATAAACAAGATGAAAAGACCACCTTCAGAATGGGAGAAAATATTTGCAAGCGAAGCAACTGACAAAGGATTAATCTCCAAAATATACAAGCAGCTCATGCAACTCAATATCAAAAAACCAAACAACCCAATCCAAAAATGGGTGGAAGACCTAAATCGACATTTCTCCAAAGAAGATATACAGATTGCCAACAAACACATGAAAGGATGCTCAACATCACTAATCATTAGAGAAATGCAAATCAAAACTACAATGAGGTATCACTTCACACCACTCAGAATAGCCGTCATCAAAAAATCTACAAACAATAAATGCTGGAGAGGGTGTGGAGAAAAGGGAACCCTCTTGCACTGTTGGTGGGAATGTAAATTGATACAGCAATTATGGAGAACAGTATGGAGGTTCCTTTAAAAACTTAAAATTAGAACTACCATATGACACAGCAATCCCACTCCTGGGTGTATACCCAGAGAAAACCATAATTCAAAAAGACACATGTACCACAATGTTCATTGCAGCACTATTTACAATAGCCAGGACATGGAAGCAACCTAAGTGTCCATTGACAGATGAATGGATAAAGAAGATGTGGCATACATATACAATGGAATATTACTCAGCCATAAAAAGAAATGAAATTGAGTTATTTGTAGTAAAGTGGATGGACCTAGATTCTATCATACAGAATGAAGTAAGTCAGAAAGAGAAAAACAAATACCGTATGCTAACACACATATATGGAATCTAAAAAAAAAAAAAAATGGTTCTGAATAACCCAGGGGCAGTACAGGAATAAAGATGCAGACATAGAGAATGGGCTTGAGGACACAGGGAGGGGGCAGGGTAAGCTGGGACGATGTGAGAGAGTGGCATGGACATATATACACTACCAAATGTAAAATAGATAGCTAGTGGGAAGCAGCTGCATAGCACAGGGAGATCAGCTCCGTGCTTTGTGAACACCTAGAGGGGTGGGGTATGGAGGGTGGGAGGGAGACGCAAGAGGGTGGGGATATGGTGATATATATGTATACGTATAGCTGATTCAATTTGTTATACAGCAGAAACTAACACAAAACTGTAAAGGAATTATACTCCAATAAAGATATTAAACACATACACACACACACACACACACACACACACACACAAGATATGTCAATGATGGCTAAAATTCATGTATAAATATTATAAGAGTTGTGTTCGGTAAGGTTTTACCTTAGATCACATATCAGTACAAGCAACACTACTCAAGGTAGTAATGCTTGACATTAAACAACAGCAACAATATTGACTTAATTTTCTAAAAACATTCTCCACATTTTTCTCTACTTTAGTTTGGTCTCCATGAATCAGTCTTGGATGAGAACATATTACTGTATCATTAACCCTCAATTACCTAGCTAATGGGGAAGAGGGATTGTGAATATACTACATAGATAATCTATGATTAAACTTTAACATCATTTATGACCATTAGAAACCATTAGATACCATTAAATATTCTATTAATGTAGATGCCAATAAACATAAAAATAAATGACTTTGGGCTTCATTTTCTTAGTTCACTTTTAACTCTTAACAGAAGTAATGTAATTCCATGGAAAATGTTCAGACAGGCTTGGGTTCCAATTCTAGTGTGGCCACTTAATATCTGAGTGAACTTTATCTACTTATTAATCCCTGTTTTTTAATCTATAAAATTGGTTGATAATGCCTGATATGTAGAGTATCAGTGAGAATTCAATGTATGCTACCTTACTAGCACATTGATCTTGGACTTCCCAGCTTCTAGAACTCTGAGAAATAAACTTCTGCTGTTTTAGTCACCCAGTCTATGCTACTTTGTTATGGCAGCCTGAACAGAATAAGACAATACATTATTATTATATTTGTAAATAAGTATAAAACATTTTTCTTGTTAAGAACTGGATCTTTCATTCATTTTATATTACTAATCCTTACACAGATGAATATAAGCAAGGATCAATAAATAAATGGTTTTTTGCTTATTATTATTGATGACTATTATAATTTATTGAAGGCTATCTAACACTAAGTCTCACAATAAACTCAGAGATGTATTATTATTTCCATTTTACAGATGAGAAAACTACAGCTCTGAGATGTGAAATGATGTGTCCAAGGTCAATTAGTTAATGAGTGGAGAAGCCAGTCTAGTTCCAAGGCTTGCCAATATTCCCCTGTGCCATACTGCCTAGGTACGATGAAGAGATTAAACATGTTCAAGATACCAACCTTTAAGGAGCCCATATACTAGTTGGGAGGGCATGACATTATAATTTAAAGGTAAATGATGATACAAAAGATAAATAAGAGACTTATTGGTGGGAATGTAAATTGATACAGCCACTATGGAGAATAGTATGGAGATTCCTTAAAAAACTACAAATAGAACTGCCATATGACCCAGCAATCCCACTACTGGGCATATACCCTGAGAAAACCATAATTCAAAAAGAGTCATGTACCAAAATGTTCATTGCAGCTCTATTTATGATAGCCCGGAGATGGAGACAACCTAAGTGCCCATTGACAGATGAATGGATAAAGAAGATGTGGCACATACATACAATGGAATATTACTAAGCCATAAAAAGAAACGAAATTGAGTTATTTGTAGTGAGGTGGATGGACTAGAGTTTATCATACAGAATGAAGTAAGTCAGAAAGAGAAAAACAAATACCGTATGCTAACACACATATATGGAATCTAAAAAATAAAATAAAATAAATGGTTCTGAACAACCTAGGGGCAGGACAGGAATAAAGACACAGACGTAGAGAATGGACTTGAGGACACAGGGAGGGGGAAGGGTAAGCTGGGACGAAGTGAGAGAGTGGCATGGACATATATACACTATGAAACGTAAAATAGATAGCTAGTGGGAAGCAGCCACATAGCACGGGGAGATCAGCTCAGTGCTTTGTGACCACCTAGAGGGGTGGGATAGGGAGAGTAGGAGGGAGATGCAAGAGGGAGGGGATATGGGCATATATGTATATGTATAGCTGATTCAATTTGTTGTACAGCAGAAACTAACACAACATTGTAAAGCAATTATACTCCAATAAAGATGTTAAAAAAAAGATAAATAAGAGACATATAAGAAATGGAAAAATATCACGCTAGAGTGTTCCCTAACTTGTATAAAGAGTTCACAAAACTTATCTGTCCACGAAACTTATCTTTATGTCATACCTATTAAAATCTCAAGTAATGATTATTTTGAGGAATATAACTTAGGAAATGCTGGTTTAGTTAGTAGGTGTACTGAGCTTTTAATTTAAAGGAGGAAGCTGCAGTGGTCTGGGTAGACAGAGGGAAAAGAATTAAGTTGTAAAAACAAGTAAGCATATTTTTGACTCCAAATACCCCCAATCTGATTTAAGTCAATAACTCTTTACCTTATTGGACTTCATTTTTATAAAACATTTATTAAATGTGTGAGCACTTTCCATGTATTAACATATTTAATCCTCACAACATTCTTATGAGGTAGGCATTATTACTATGATTTCCATTTTACTGAGGAGGAATCTAAGGATCTACCCAATAGCACATCGAAGAGCCAGAAGGTCTGGCTCCAAAGCCAAAGCAACCAACTGCTGTGGTAAACTTCTCTCAGGGAGCTTCGTTTTAAACCAGCATCTCGGGCTTCCCTGGTGGCGCAGTGGTTGAGAGTCCGCCTGCCGATGCAGGGGACACGGGTTCGTGCCCCAGTCCGGGAAGATCCCACATGCCACGGAGCGGCTGGACCCATGAGCCATGGCCGCTGAGCCTGCACGTCCAGAGCCTGTGCTCCGCAACGGGAGAGGCCACAACAGTGAGAGACCCTAGTACCGCAAAAATAAATAAATAAATAAACCAGCATCTCAGGTAATTCTGATGCAGGCACAATGGAATAGGGTTTGAGAAGACAGTTATCTGATAGGTGTATAAGTAAGCTGAATCCAGTTAGTGGCTCTTAAACTTTAGCATGCGTCAGAATCCCTGGAAGGGTTTGTTAATACACAGATTGCTGGTCCAATGCCCAGAGTTTCTGATTCAGTAAACCTGGGATTGTCTCTGAGAATTTGCACTTCAACATGTTCCCAGTTGAAGCTGATGCTGCTGATCAGGGGACCACATGTTGAGAACCACCAGTCTAGACTAGAATATGGAAAAAATTGAATATTAGTGTGAAGAAATTTGGGTTTTATCCAATGCAGGGTGTGTGTGTGTGCGTGTGCACACACACTTTGTTTTTAATTTTTTGACAAGAATAACATTACATGATACAAAATTCAAAAAGTACAAAAGGTATACAATAAAAGCAAGTCTCCCTATTTACTCTATTGCCCAGCCCCCAAATTCTCCTCCCCAAAGCCATGTACATTTCCAGTTTCTTGTGTATCCTTCCATGCTTAGGGAATAGAGGGAAGCGCAGTTTTTAGCATTCAGATACCTAGAATGCTTATTTTCTTGTTATTATAGCAGTCTAGTAAGTAGACTACTGGAATTTACCATCTAGGGTATTGATATCATATAAACTAAACATCTGGATCAAAGAATTAGAATTTTAGACATAGGTGGAAATTACAAATGAAGAAACTAAACCACTGAGAGTTTAAGTAATTTGTCCAAGTTCACACAGTAAGTGGCGTAGCCAGGGTTCACACCCCTGCTATCTGATTCCAAAGCCAGTGCTCCTTGCATTATTCCTCAGGAGTTTGAGGCCCATAGGAAAGAAGGCATTTACCCAGCTTTGCATAGTTACTTAGACTCTCTGATTCTAGTCAGTAGTCTTTCTCATTGACCATACTCTATGATGGAATGACTTTTTAAAATATCCATTCCAATTTTTGAGATTTTATTGCCTTTCTCCAAAGCTACGAAGCTAAGAGAGAGTAGGTTTAGCGTATGGTTCCTCTTCCTATGGGAGATCTTTTGCCTTTAGAGCAATGGGGCTCTTAAATGACCTAATATTACAAAATGTGTGACTCAACTATAACACATATTAAGAAGCATCATAGGACCCAACAATCCCACTACTGGGCATATACCCTGAGAAAACCATAATTCAAAAAGACACATGCACCCCAGTGTTCATTGCAGCACTATTTACAATAGCCAGGTCATGGAAGTAACCTAAATGCCCATCGACAGATGAATGGATAAAGAAGATATGGTACATATATACAATGGAACATTATTCAGCCATAAAAAGGAATGAAATTGGGTCATTTGTAGAGACGTGGATGGACATAGAGACTGTCATACACAGTGAAGTAAGTCAGAAAGAGAAAATCAACTACCATATATTAATGCATATATCTGGAATCTAGAAAAATGGTACACATGAACCAGTTTGCAAGGCAGAAATAGAGACGCAGATGTAGAGAACAAATGTATGGACACCAAGGGGGGAAAGCGGGGATGGGGCGTGGTGGTGGTGGGATGAATTGGGAGATTGAGATTGACATGTGTACACTAATATGTATAAAATAGATAACTAATAAGAACCTGCTGCATAATAAATAAATAAATAAATAAAATTAAAAAAACAGAAGCAACATAGGTCAATTAGCAGCTTAGCTTTGAAATCTGATAACTTCTCTCAGCCTCTGTTTCTGCATCTGTTGATGGGGAGATAATAATACACATTGAATAGTGTTGATGGGGCCTTTAAATAAGAATACATGTAAAGCACCAAACATGGTATCTGGCACAATATGAGCACACACAAAAAGTTGTTTGTTACTATTTTCATTGCACATTCAATTATTAGAGTGGCTGGAACTCTTAGGCACAACTTAAGACTTTTCAACAAAAAAAAAAACCAATTTTACAAGTCATGTGGCACAAAAGTCATGGAATCCATTTCAACTGTGAAAGATGTTGAAAAATGAATTCTTTCAGCAATTTTTACTAGTTGGACTATTAAAAATTACCAAAGATAAGTCTAACCTATTGAAACATTCGATGTGCAGAATAAGAATATTTTTGGTCACTGCAGCTGATCTGAACATTTTGGTGCACAGATTCTAGGTAGAATGTCTCATAATAAAATAAAGACTATTTCACTACTTACAGAACACTTTCTGCATGTGATCTGGTGTGCCATTAAATAGGATTCTAATCAAATTTTATCTCTAGCCTTGAGCTAAATCTCTGATCTATCAGTTCTGAATTCCCTAAAGAAAGCAAAGCCATTATATCATTATTATTATTTTTACTTCATACAGATTGTTTATTAAGGTATACTATAAAATTTTAGAAATTTAGTTTATTTTTGCCACAAGTGCTACCTTGAAGTGAGAACATGTTAGACAATGGCTGTCACAATTTTACCATCCAAGACATGATGTATTATAGAACTGAAATCTTCAAACTTTTTCATTTTAGGACCTCTTTACACTCTTTAAAATCATTGGTAATCTTAAAGTATTTTTTAAAATATGGCTTATACCTATTGGTATCTATAATATTATAAATTAAAAGAGGCATTTAAAAATAGTTATTTATTATTCATTCTTAAATAACAATAATAAACCCATGACATGTTAATGTAGGTAACACATTTTTATAAAAGTAAGTATACTTTCCAAAACAAAAAACTTTAGTGAGAAGAGTGACATTTTTATTTTTGTGAATCTCTTCAATGTTTAGCTTAATAGAAGGCAACTGGATTCTCATATCTGCTTTGTATTCAATTTATTGTGGTATATTGTTTTGATTAAGTTATATATAAAAAAGTCCAAACTCACACAGATAGGTAGTTGGAAAAGGGAAAAGTATTTTCATGGTCTTTTTGGATAATTGTGATTATTCTTTGATACTACACCCAAACTCAACAAATGGCAGTCTTTTTAGGGGATACAGTAATTGCAATGTAGAATCTGAAATACATCAATGAATTTTTCTTACTTTTCATACCAATACATTAAAATCAACTAATCTTTTGCACTTTGAATGGGTCTATTTCTCATGTGTGATTTTGTAGCTCATGCATTGGTCATTTGGAAAGTGTTGCTTCACTGAGTTGAACAGATTTTCCAAATGTTGACACATTTCATATTGCAATATCAACAAATCACATTCATTATTACACCAGTGATATCACACCAGTCTTATCAGAAAAGGTTTTAAATATTGGGAAGCTGTCAAACTCACAGTGGCAGATACAAATTTTCCAAAATTCTAATTTTTACTTGATAGCTCAAATTTCACTGTTGGCAACAAATTCTGTCAGTTGTTTTCCTTGAAGTGACAAGCTCACTTTGTTCATTTTTGACAAAATGTCTGCCAAATACTCAAGTCTGAGTAACCACAGTTTGTCAGTCATTCTTCCTCTTTTTAAAATAGACTTTATTTTTATAGCCGTTTTAGGTTCACAGCAAAACTGAGCAGAAGGTAGAGATTTCGCATATACTTCCTACTGTTTTTTTATTCTGCCTTTTTTTATTGTAATAAAATATAGTCATATAGTCCATTTCTTTAACACTTCCCTTCATGGCTTTATATGAATGTCAAAACATCAAATTGTAGACTTTAAATATATGCAGTTTATTGTACATCAATTATAGCTAATAAATCTGTTTTTTTTAAAAAAAACCTAGGCTTTCTCCCCACCACCCCAAGTACACCCAAATCTGTTAAGTTATGGATTTATATAATTCTTCACATGAAATGTAGGGCAAGATTCCTGTAAAATGGCCTTACAAAATGTTAGAATAAAGACAGCTTATTGATTTCTCACTTTACACAAGTTGCAAACAAAAGAACTTCAGTGTAACACTGATAATAACATACATGTTTCTTAAAGAACTGTAAATCAAACATTAATGGCAACATAAAATTAGAAATAAATCCCTATCAAACACATGGAATATATTTTGTCCTTAAAAGGTAATGATGACCTTTCACCTTGCAGCTTTTTAAAATGCAAGCTAAAACAGATGCTTATCTCCTTAAAGTCTAAAAATACATTAAGTTTCCACAAATATCAAATTTTACTAACAGTGTAATGGTAACATATACATAATGCAGATCTTATAAAAGTTGATTTGATTTTGTAAGACATAAGTGTATTTAGAGCTGCTACTCAGTCAAAAACATCAAATTAATAGTATCTGGAAAATTACAGGCAATGGTATAATTGAAGGTCTGGGTAATCACTTTGCTTATGAAAGAGTGATGGTTAAGTATTTCTTATGATATTATCAATATATAGTTGGGTGTCAATGCAGTGTCTAAATATAAAACTAAATTAAGATAAATTATATACAAATATATAACTAAATAAAATGTGGTCTAAAATGAGTTTACATATGAGCAAAATTATTGATATCTCTAGCAGAAAATGTGTGAAAGTAGAAAACTCAATATATTCTTTTGTTTCTGGCTTTAGAGAGACTGACTAGTATGAAACTTTGTCACTTACTTTCCGATTGTATTGGGTAGGATTGTAAGTTGATTGTCATCTACTTTCAGAGTAGTTAGTTTTTTCAACAAACCTAAAACAGAGAAGAAGATATATTAATGTATAAGAATAGATTTCTGATAAAAAATACAATATAAAAGGAATCGCTTTTTATGAGTGATAATCCTGATCAAACTACTGTCCCTGTCCACCAGTGGAGCCAGAGGAGGGCTGGCAGTCTCAACATCACTTGATTGGGTGATGAGTGTTTGTCATGCTAATTGGTTGCACTCTGCTTATATCAACCTACAAACTGATATTCGTGTGTCTAGTTTTAACCTTCCAGTTACAAAACATTTACTTACATCAATGAGAGTTCAAGTACATTGGTGGAGACAATAAACAAAACACAGGGCTCCATAGAAACCTGAGTTGGCAGTACTACTACCACATTTCCCTTTTCTATTATGCAGCAAATGGACCAGATGAAACTTTTCAAGCCAACTGTGTTCGGTATTTTATTAACTCATAAGCACTAATAACTAATATTCCTGTTGTGATACAAATTGAAAACAAATCTGAATTAAGCCTAATAATCAACAAATGGGTACTGAAGTACTGCAGTGTAGTGGTTATAATTATCGACTTGGAAAATTACAACGTATGACTTCATACTCTTTCTGTTACCATAAATCCTTGACTTTGATCAGCAGTAAGCACAAAAACTTGTAGCTTTTAATCTATCAAGTAGAACTGGCCAAGAATTGATGTTCCAACTATTTATATTTCACTGTCTGATTTATGCCCTCCATACCTTTACTGCTTGATCTACTCCTACTCCCAGGGTTTTAAAGAGCAAAAACCACAGAGTAATTGAAGAACAGCTTCCTTTACCCGGCCGTAACAGAACCCATTGTATCAATATGGCTTAAATAGCTAAAATCCAAGACAAAGCATTAACAGTGGCTAATTTTTGTTTTACATTGGAATATAGATATACACTATAGACGACTTGTTTTGCAGAAAACTTGTTCTGATGGATATAGTAGGTTCCATGGTTGAATGTGTTTGGGAAATCTAAATTAAACAAAATCAACCAGATTTCTTTAATGAAGTTTTTCTAGGAATTTTTAATATGCTAATGTAACAGGGTGACGCTAAAGTTATTGGGCAACTTGTGTGTATGCACAGAGTATCTTGTATAGTGGTGTTTTGCGAACATGCTCTCAGAAGCACTGCTATAGCTCATGCCTACCCACCTCAAGTATTTTGAGCATACCTTAAAGGCAAAAAGTAAGTCACAAGAAGTCTGAAATAAAGCCATTGTTGCACTTTAAGTTTCACTATGCTCAGTTACGTATTCTGCAGAAGCACTCAGAATTTCTGCTCTAGTTGAGAGAAATGTTATCACTATCAGACTGCTGTGAGAAAATACCTACAATATTTGGAGATTAATACATCAGCTTGTGCTGTTAGGATACATGGCTGAAAACAGTAGCACCTGAGAAAGAAAACAATTCTCACTGGGGTAATTTATCTCTGAAATTGAATACCCACTGCCATATTCATCTATGCTCAAAGGGTGACTGAATCACTTTAGCTTCTCTGATGTATGTGTAAGAAACTATAGACCTTGGAAATATAAAAGAACTCCTGAGCTTGTTCATCAATTGTGAAGACAACAGGGGACTATGAATTACAGCTAAATGAGTTGTAGTCCTGATCAAACTACTGTCCCTGCCCACCAGTGGAGCCAGAGGAGGGCTGACAGTCTCAACATTGCTTGATTTGGTCACGAGAAATTTTGGGCTGGGTTACAGATGGCTCTGCAAACATGAAACCAGGTTGCAAAGCAGTCTTTAAGAGAATCACAGTTCCTAGGTCTGAAGTAGTGGTGAGAAAATTTCGAGGCAGGATAGGGATTAAGGCCAAAAGACTGATGCAACAGATTTTTTTTGAAGAATGGAGTGGTGGCTCTGACAATAGACAGAAGCTTCTATAGCTTTAAAGGTTGAAGTGAGTTAGGGCTCCCTTCTTAGTTCCACGTCTGTGGACTTAAGGGAACTTCACTCATTTGTGGTGTGGCTGCTTTGTCACTCATATATTCCATCCAAGGGTGTGCCCTTTGGACACATTCTGGAGCTTCGGTAGGAATCTGGTTGTCCTTGGAGTGGAAAAAGGCCAACAGCCTCAGCTCTGTTGCTCATGACTTCCTCTTGCAGATAAATACTACATAGCTATATCATATCTGCTTGGACTCTCTTCTACCCTCAGGCACCAAAGGTACTTTATCCTATTTCTTCCTCAATTCCCCACCTCTTTATCCTATATTCCCAACTCAGATATACTGAAGAGAAAGAAAAAGGAGGCTTTTTTTGCTATGATTTTAGCTACTTATATATAAATATATAATAAGCAGCAATGTATTAAACATTAATATCAAAAATAGCTAATATTTACATGGCATTTACCCTAGATAATAGAATTTTGAAAGCCAAACGGCTGTGCACTCATCATATCTAAGATTATGATAATTATTATATTATTATAGTACCTAACATTGATTGAACATTTACTATGTGCCAGGTACTGTTCTAAGCAATGCTACATATATTAATTCATTTATTTCTCAAAATAATCCCCTGATGCAAGTACTATTACTTCCCCACTTAAAAGATGATAAAACTGAGGCACAGAGAGATTAAGTAGCTAGTGTAAAGTCACACATTTAGTAAGGTAGAAAAGCCAGACTTTGAACTCGGGTAGCTTGACTACAAAACCTGTGTCTTTAACCACTAAGTGAATAAGATAAATTATTTTGGAAAGTAAAAAAATTATATTCTCCTTTACTGAGTTTCTCTGCTATCCAAAGAAACTGATTATTAAAGCTTTATCTTGAAAATGTAAAGAGCCCCCTTCATTTTCCCTGCAACCAGCACAAGGAAAGGGACTCAGCATACAGGGTTCATTGTTGAATATATCACTCCATTCAAATACCCCACAACTGCAGAATTAAAATAGATGTAAAGGAAGTAAAGATTTTATTTTAGTTGCTATTTCCCTTTATTAATACTGTGACGTTTCTTGTCTTTTATTCTTTTAAATGTTGGTAGTCCAATAGACGATCCATGCTCAAATAAAGAAGAAGAGATGCAATTTACCATCCAATTAGAATCAACAAATTATTTTAGGACTTTTGAACAGAGTTCCCAGGTATTTCTCTTGACCAAGAAGGAAATTCTTAGAGGAAAGTTAGCCATTCTACGTGTATAATCAGGTACTCTGGCAACTCTGCAGATGTATAAATGCAATTTTCCCTAAAAGGTCAATAGGGTCCAAAGATAGTTCCAGGAGTAAGCTACTAACAAGTTACTTTCTTAATCTGAGAACCACTCAGATTCTAAGTGAAGGTGTTAAATATGTTATACCACCTGCCTGTGCTGGTCTGTTTTATCATCCCAGGATCTAATCTGATATTTTCTATCATCTATACATGCTGCCTTCCCCAGACCAGAAGGCTAATTCCCTAGTCTGCTTTCTTAATGGAAGATATTTTAAACAAATAATCATATCATCTTTTATTTCACTATGTGACATTTTCATTTCCAGAATTTCTAATTGGTTCTTTTTTATAACCACGTGGTCTTAGTCATAGCTCCTGTTTTTGTTTTATAAGTTATTTTAATTTTTACAAATGTTATTCTTCCTTTTATCTATTTGAGGATCTGCACATACTTAAAAATTTTTTTTTAACATTGCTTGATAATTTTGGTTTCCCTTGGGGTAAATTTTCCTATTGTTTGAGTTTTGGGTTGTTGTAACATTAGTTTTCCTTTAAAATTTTTGTTTTCATGCCCATTTGTGAGGGTGAATATTTTTTCCTTACCTATGCTCACCCCTCCCTGCCTGGCACTCTTATGGTTACCTCCACCTGACCCCCAAGTTTCTGGAGTTCAGAACCAGGTCTTATATTAGCAACATGGTACTCTCATTTGATGTGGATATTGCAGATTCAGTCCAAACCAGCTTGTGACGAGCCATAATTTTCAGCAGTGAATCTGTATCTGTTCTCTCCTTCCACCCTAGCTCTACATATTAGTTGCAGGTTTTTTCAAGTCTCTCTTTGCAGAAAAGGGTCCCTTCCCTGCCTCAGTCCCTGTAAGTCTGTATTCTTCTGTTACGCTTAAGGTCTTTTTTTTTTTTCACTGCAGGAACAATTTATCAGTCAGGCCTGGGGTCATTGCTGTGTTTCCATTATGTCTCAAATCCAGGTATATGTTCATTCTTCTTAAGCAGGGCAAAATTATTTTATTTATTAAATACTTAAGGGGCACTTACCATACACCAGGCATAATTCTTTGTACAGAAGAGGCAGTAATGAACAAAAATACGTTCTTCTAATATAGTTTTTCCATTCTCATTGTGTCTTTGAAGAGGCATGGAGTGATGATTGAGTAGGAGAGTAAGATATGTATTTTGACCATATGGTTATCTTGACCAGATGACCATCTCTATCATCTTGACTAGAGGATGCTCTTTTAAACTATTATATTTCCTTACCTTCTACAACACTAAATAGTATTTTCTAAGCTTATCTGATCATAAGTTTCATCTAGGGTATTTAACAAGAATACAGAACAGAGGGCTTATTACACATTTATTGAATCAGACTTTTCACAGAACGAGCCTGGAAATGTGGAACTGTTTAATAAAGCTCTCAGATAAGTCTTATGGTGGAATAAGTTGGAGAAACACTGTTATAAAAATATATAATTATATAAATAAAAAAGTCATCAAATCTACAAAGAAAGAAAAGCCAGCCTGTTCTGTTAAAACTAGTATTCTCTATTAGCCTGAAAGAATAGTGAAAATGGAAGCAATAAAATATTGAAGAAAAATTTGGGAAACTGTTTTGTCTTCTAGCTTCCCTTCAATCAGGCTACCTAGGTTGTGACTCAATTTTTAGAAGCATTAATAAGTTCCAGACATATGATACATCTAATTCAGAGTGTTAAAAACTACATTCCAAAGTTAAGTAGTTTGATGATTACTCTCCTAGCTCTTTCTTCTCATAAAAAATAATAATAAGATATACATACAAAAGGTTTACTCCTATTTAAATTAGATTCTTTCATTATTTTACTCAGATAAAAAGTTATGACAAAAATAGATTGAGTGGTTAATATATACTAACAGACAAAATATCTGGTCTTATGAATCTTAAATATAAAGGTGAGATGTCTTTTTTGAATAATAGAAATATGAAGATATTTCATATTTATTGTGTCATTCCTTATTATAGTGATGTTACAATAATAGTAAAAATAGAATATAGCCACGCTGTGGATAGAAGCTACTGTAATTCTATAGTAATAAAAGGAGACATACATGTTTATCAAAGTACTTAAATCTAAGATATATACTCCTTTTAATAACATTTTACAACTTAGGAGATCTAAAATTATTTAAAATATAACAATTTAGTAGGATCATTTTAATAGGAGAGTCTTCTTGAGTTTGACAACTATAGTTACCATTTCATTTTAAGATATTGGTAAAATATTTTATCACCTTGAATAATGATCATGCTAATTTATTAATATCATGCTAAGAGTATATACCCTACATCTGCGAACAAACTATAGAAAACAGTATATTTGACATAAACATTCGTGAAGAGATATTACATTCTCACCTATAGAGTCAGGCAACTGTTGCAACATATTGGATGACAGTAAGAGGTCCTCCAGGGCTTCACATCCAGAAATGTCCAAGTCAACTGTTTCTATTCTGTTTTTTGACATATCCAGGTATACCAACATCTTTAACTTCCCTATAGACTTGATGACATTGCATAAACTCAGGGTTAGTTGAGAAACTTTCAGGAAATATTTTAAAGTTGTCAAAACCACAGCACTATAAATTAATTTTAAAAGCAAATTCAACGATAGCAAGTTTTGGCGAGAATGTGGAGAAACCATAACCCTCATACATTTCTAGGAGGAATGTAAAATTATACAGCCACTTTGGAAAACAGTTTGGCCATTCCTCAAAATATTAAACATAGAGTTTCCATATGACCCAGAAATCCCTAGGTACATACTCAAGAATGAAATATATATCCACAAAGAAACACAAATATTCAAAGCAGTGTTATTCACAACAGGCAAAAAGTGGAAACAACCCAATGTCCATCAAATGATGAACAGTTAAACAAAATGTGGTATATCCATAAGCTGCAGTATTATTTAGCAATAAAAAGCAATAAAGTAGCAATACATGCTACAAAATGGATGAACCTTGAAACATGCAGTGAAAGATGCCAGTCACAAAAGACCACCTATTGTATGATTCCATTTATATGAATTGTCCAGAATAGGCAAATCTATGGAGTCAGAAAGTAGATAAGGATTGCTAGAGGCTGAAAGGTCAAGAGGAAGGGAGTAACTGCTAATGTTTCTTTCAGTGGTGATGGAAATGTTCAAAATTAGATTGTGGTGATGCCTGTTCAATTATGTGAGTATTTTGAAAACCATTGAACTGTATACTTTAAATGGGTGAATTTTATGATATGTGAATATATCTCCCAACAGAGATAATATGTTAAAAGATAGCAGCAATAATCTCAAAGTTGCTGTAGAATTAAGTAAATTGAAAGAAAGAAAGAAAGAAAAACGAAGGAAGGAAAAGAAAGGAAAAAAGTTGCCACCTAAACAACATATGCTGACATTCTGATTCTTACAATTTCAAATGCATAAGAAAGGTATTAAATCGTGATTTGGACTTCATCCTACTACACAGAATCAATTTGTTCATTCAACAGTTCTTTCGAGGATCTACTACGTACCAGGGCTTTTATTATATACTGGAGAACAATCATGAATAAGTCAGCTATGTGAGGGAAGAGACTTGTCATGATATAGATAAAGTCTTTAAGGTGCTTATAGCAGTGAAGGAAACTGTCAAATAAATAACTATAATACCCTATGATATGTACAATAAAAGAAGCATGTAGAGAATGCCCTAGAAACAAAGGGATGCAAATTTCCTGGAAGGCACTGCTGTCAAGAAAAGGAGAAACTGTACCTGGAGGAGAGAACAGCACAGAGAAGTGTGAGGAAGTGTGGTGTGTTTGAGGGAGAGTGGGAGATTCAACGTCACTGAATACAGTGATGAAATTAAGCATCATAAGAAGCCAGCTGTTAAATGGCCTTGCCTGTCATGTGAGGATTACGTGATCTCTATCTTATAGGCAAGGAGAGCTATTCAAAACTTTTAAGATGGTGAATGACATAATCAGATTTGTGTTTTGAAATAATGACCTCAGGGAAATGTGAAGGGAAGATTCATGACTGGGGTTAGAGTAGATCTGAAAGGATTAGAAGGATTTGGAAGCAGTTTAGCTGAGGAGATGAAAGGGACCTGAGTTAAGGCAGCAGAAGTGAGGATGCAGAGGGGATGGCTCGAGAAAAATTTAAATGTGAAATGATTGGATTAGTAACTGATTACTGAGGACGGGGGAGGAATCAGGTCATACATTGGGCAGGGAGTGAATAGTGATTGTTTAGCTTGGACATGTACTGTGGGAATTAGAGCAAGATAAAATCCTTCATTTTCCTTTTCTTTAAGGGCATGAGTTGCAAATAAATGTCCCACATATATCTGTGTTCAGTGGGTCATCTGCTTGTTGGTCTACCTGTATACAATTTACTATGCTGTCTCTACTTATTTGACAGAGTATAAACACATAAATATTACATAAACAAATTTATTACGCAAGCACACACTTGGCACTGTGTTAAGTACTTTATACATATTACTTGACATAATACTTTATATTCTTGCTGCTCAGAATGTGTTTTACACAGCAGCAGCATTGGTACAACCTGGGAGTTTGTCAGAAATGTGGAATCCAGACCCACTCCAGACCTATTGAATCAGAATCTGCACTTGGACACACATTAAATAAAGCTTAGAGGTTAAGTAATGTCACACGCTGGTTTCCCTGAGAATTGGAGACAAAGAGAAATTTATGAGAGAGATTCTTGGGATTAATACCAGGGGAAAGAAAGAGGGAAGGAAGGAAGCAGGATTGGACAGATGAAGGTGGGCTATGATGAAGTTTTGAGGAATTCCTCAGCTGACCCTTCAAATAGTATTGAAGTAGCAGGGAAGGGGCCAGGCCTTCAGAGTCTTATTTGATTGATCATTGGATGCAGGTCTCCTGGAATAGGGGTGTAACCCTGCATGAGAAAGTTCTCTCAGCTGAGGCAATTCCTGAAGAGGGTGGAGAGCTGCAAGCAGCATGCCCAGAAGCTGGGGAGTTCATCCAGGAGGATGATGCACGACAGGATATACTACAAGTAACATTCCAAAGTTGTTCCATTAATAAGGGGTGGAGCTAAAATTCAAACTCGTTTTTACCGGAATTCAGACTGCCAAGCCTACCGATTACATTAGCACTTTCTGACTGATGCCTTAATTAACTCAGCTCATATCTCTAGCCCTGCTCCTCCAGTTCCCCATGTGGGCAGAGGGTGAACACAGTCTTAGAACAGGTGAATAGTTGCTAGGCTCGGAACTGGGTACTCTGGGTGAGTCAGGCCATGGGGCTGAGTTTCTCCTCATGCCTAGAAATATGTTCCTTGGAAAAATACTGTCACTTTACTTATATCTCTCCACCCCAAGGAACTATTATGTTACCTTAGCTCATCTCTTCTAATGAGCATAGAAAGAATAATATATATGATTATGTGTCTATGTGTGTGTATATTTCTTTTTTTGTTTCATTACGATGAGAAAATTTCTTTTCTCTTTGAAGCTTCCTGAATTGCTATCTCCAGCAAACTCAATAAATATTTTGGTGTGAAGTTTCTAAATATCTTTTTTTTGGAAGCAAAATAACAATTTGGTGTTTATTTTTATCTTTCTAAAGCCTTACTTTCAAACATCTTATAAAAGCAATAGTAGCCTGGAGTGATAAAGGCCTTTGAGGCCCAATGTCTCAGAGTTCTTGAGGGTGCTGAATGTTGCTCCAACATCTCTCTGAACATAGAGGGGCCTACAGATGAGTGGTGGGCAACAAATAAAATGTCGAAGCCATCACAAGCAAAAGAAGATATTGGAGTTTGCTGTTTAGTCATATTTTGGTTGATTGATCTTAGAGTGATGGCCACAAGACAGAGCTCTGTAGCAAACTAATGTTTGATCATTATCTATTTGCTTCTCTGATTTATGAAAAACAGTGGAAAAATGAAAGCCCAGGCTTCCAAAAGTATTTAAAAAGTATATTAGCTTAATGTATTTTGGTACATGAACTAAAAATAAAAAGGAACATGCTTTTTTCCCCTGTGTCTTATGACAGCAGTCCCCAACCATTTTGGCACCAGGGATTCGTTTCGTGGAAGACAATTTTTCCACAGACCGGGGCGGGGGAGGGGGGGATGGTTTTGGGATGATTCAAGAGCATTACATTTATTGTGTACTTTATTTCTATTATTATTACATTGTAATAAATAATGAAACAATTATACAACTCACCATAATGCAGAATCAGTGGGAGCCCTGAGCTTGTTTTCACTTGCCACTCACTGATAGGGTTTTGATATGAGTCTGCAAGCAATCGATTTATTATGATCTCTGTGCAGTCAAACCTCTCTGCTAATGATAATCTGTATTTGCAGCTGCTCCCCAGTGCCAGCATCACTGCCTTAGCTCCACCTCAGATCATCAGGCATTAGATTCTCAACCTGGATCTCTCGCATGCACAGTTCACAGTAGGGTTCGTGCCCCTATGAGAATCTAATGTCGCTGCTGATCTGACAGGAGGCGAAGCTCAGGCGGTAATGCCAGCCATGGGGAGCAGCTGTAAATACAGATGAAGCTTCGCTCGCTCACCCACTGCTCACCTCCTGCTGTGTGGCTTGGCTCCTAACAGGCCACTGACTGGTACCGGTCCATGGCCCAGGGGTTGGGGACCTCTGCCTTATAACACTAAATATTTAGGATTAATTATCCTGTGAAACTGTCAGACATGGGCTGAAGACTGTATTCAAGATTAGCCTTTCAAAGTCAAGCATGTCTAGGTAATTGCATAACAACTAACTGCCAGCACTGGACATCCAGGAAACCATGTCTGTTTAGGGCAGGGAGGTGTGGGGTATTCCCACAAGGAGCATCACAAAATGTGGAATTCAAGTGTACTAACTAAAGTGGGAAATCCACTTAAACTTGGCAGTATGTAATAAAAAATCTACTTTTGAAGGAGAAAAAATTAGGCAGCACTGTTTCACAGAAGATTTAACCACTACTTTTCCATTTAAATAATACACTAACTAAGGGATTAGAGGTCTGAATTGATTTCCAAGGTTGGATTTGGGGAATGGAGTAACTGTGAAAAGTAAGATGAGCCTAATTCTCATTTATACCTTCTATTGATTCTATAGCAACAGAATTTTGGAGCATCAGAGGAACAAAAGCCTCTGGAGCTGGTATGAATTACAGACCCACCATTTACTGGCTGTGTGACCTTGGCCCAGTTACTTACTCTTTCTGTTTCAGTTTCCTCATCTATAACATGGGGTTGGTAATAAATCTGCTTCACAGGGTTGCTGTGAGAATTTGGTGAGTCATTTGTAAAATAGCTAGATAGCGCCTAGCCCATGATAAATGCTATGTAAGTGTTTTTGAATACATGAATACATTGAAGAAGCAGGTATAAACTTTTCCAACTAGACATACATTCTGATTCCTCAGTATTTGCATAAGGGATTGATCACTGTCTTACTTGTTGCCCCAGGGTTAGTACATACCTTGAATATGATACAAATCAGTCTCTGCTATGTGTAGTGGAATACAGATTTGTCTCTCATGTTATATGTGAGCCCCTCAAACAAATATATTCAAGGTCACTGAGTATATTATTTTTGTAACCCTGACTAACATGGTTTCTAGTTCATAGAGGTATATTGTGGTTTCAAATGGTTTTTGAATAAATCAATAAATAGAAAACATGCATGCTTTTCTGTTTTGCATTTGTGATGATAGTAGAAATGTATTCCTTTGGTGAGAGGAGAAAGTATTTTTTCCTTAATCTTTTGTCATATTTTCTTCTTTATGTGGTCCCATGCTTGTTCAAAAGAGAATAAGCTTCCTGTTCTTGTTGCTTTTGCAATCATTTAAAAAAATTTAAATGTTAATTCAAACAAGGAATAAGTTTGACTTTGGGAATATACATCTAAATCTCAGTGGCTGAAGAATTATTACACAACCAGCTGCCCTGGCTTCTCAGCCCAATGCAAGGAGTTTAGAGTTGGCTTTCACCAGAGACCCTTGTGGTGGTTGTTGTTGTTGTTGGTGGTGGTGGTGGTGTGTGTGTGTGTGTGTACATGCTTATATTCAAGAGCATGTGTTATGAGTGGTAAGAAGCAGTGTTTTATGGAAAGCCATTCTCTCACTGGATGAAAAAGGAATGAATAGTCACACTCAATGAGTTGACTGATAAACCTACTTTTCAGGAGGTATTATTGGATGTTCTGTTAGTTGAGAAGAAAAATCGATTCTAGTTTAACTTTCTATTTTTAACAATTTATGCTCCTTGCCTTTTTCAAAAACTCAAATATGTTCTATTGGAAATCACCTGAACCAAGAGAGAGAGATTTGTATTGTGCAAGAGCTCTAACAATATGAGCAGAAACCATTATCTAGTTACCTACAAGAAGGTTGCTTTTGTAAAAGTAAGACTTGGTATTATGTATAGCATTGTTTTTCATTTAACAATATGAAAGTTTCAGCTTTTGAAAAACATTAAATAGGGAAGGAGATGAAAAATATACACCTAAGAGAACACTAAAAATTTTCATACATTTTACACACCTATAACACTCATAAAAGTTATATGAAATATTAAAAAAAACAAATTAGTGAAAAACACTTGATGATGGAACACTCCTAACAAATGTTTAACTTTGAAATGAAAACACTGGGATTTAAGATGTAAGATTAATCATTATCAGTTACAATTAATATACAACATAGATGCGAGACAACATGGCATAATAAAAACTTACATACCCCAGGTAGCACTTGCAATGCATTATTATCCATCCACAGCTCCCTTAAATTTTGTATTTGATCCAGAACTTCAGGCTAGGAGAGGAGTAGGGAGAAAAGAGAGAGGAGAAGAAAACTAAATTAGTCTTTTCTTGTCACAATACAAGATGTAATTTCTTGGATCTGGAACTTTGATTTGGGAATCTAGTGTTAATCCTGTAAGAAATTCCAAGTTTAACAGACCTCTTCCAGCACAACTGGTAATCCCTGAGGTAGCCAACCTAGAATTTATGTGGAAACAATCAGAACAACAATAATAAAAGTTAAAATCTATTACTCTCCCTTAACATCCTACAATTATCCTTTGTAGTATTTATTATACTCTACTCTGTCTTCTTCACTAGAGTATAACTTTTTGAAGGGCAGAGTAATGTTTGGTTTTTAATCACTGTATCCTCATATCCCCATTGTTTGCCATGATACTTGGTAAATAGTAGGTTTTTATCATATGTGTGTATTAACACCATACACAAAAACATCTCCCTCCCCTCACCCAGCTCCCAGGCATTACATTACCATGATGTGTTAATAGTATAAACCCACTCTAAGAAAGATAAGACATCTTTTCATTTACTCAACAAATAATTAGTTGTTGAATAGTGAGGATGCCTACTACGAGAAACACACAGTGCAGGATCCACAGTTATTCAAACTCAGTTCCTGTCTGGAAGTAGCTGATGATCTAATTGGGGAGACAAATGCATATAAACAACTAAAACACAAGGCATCATATGGGAGAAAAGAATAGTAGAAGTAAAGAATAGTAGAGAAGTCCAGAGAAAAAAGAGAGAGAATATAATCAAGGTGTAACCTACAGCACATAATGAAACACTTTAACTCCCTAACTAGAAGCTGTCTCTAGCTTCTATCTCCTGGGCAGCAGACTATATATAGAAGATAGAGGTTGTTATTGCTGCCAGCATCATTTCTTGATTTATGATGACCTCTTGTTGTTTTCTTTTCAGAAATCATCCCCTCCCTCACCCTAAGGCCACCTGCTTCCCTTGAAGTTGAATCCTTTTTACCACTTCAGGGAACTGACAAAGGCCTAAGCTAATTAGTGCATTATCTTCACCTGGCCACAGGGTTTGGCTCAAGGATCCATTCAGAGCAGATAAGAAGAAATGGTTCTCTGACTGGGACTTCTGGGGAAAAGACTTGCTCTTGCCTGCTGGATTTGAAACTGGAAGGGTGCAGTCCTGGGGGCTTCAGGCATGAGGAAAGGGGCAAAGCCTGTTTGAGTTAAAAGATGGATCCTGATGACATCATGTAAGTCTAGAATTAAGCCACACCTGAAGTCAGATTTTTTTGTCTCTTCCAACTGAAAAAATTATCACTGAAAGAAGACACAACCATAGTTTAATAAAATTTGAGACCTAATTAGGAAAGCCAGTGTATTTGATAGAATATTTGTGGAAAAGAATGGAATTGTATCAATGTTACTATTAGACTATTGATAATTGTGGGTCAGTACAATACACTTCAAAGACTTCCAGGACTACCTTGGCAATAGTCTCTGATACCTTTAGCCTGCAATTGCAGTGGAACGTGGTACTATTCCTGGGAGAAGTTTCATTTATAACAAGCATCAAAACTTAAAGTTATGACAGGGGAAAAAAAGGACTGCATGAGTAAGTGCGGGGGGATACTTTGTGTAGGAAATATTCCACTGTCACTTACATCATAGGGAACAGGTAGTGAACTACTCCATCTCTGTACTGGAAAACATCGGTCACATGATGCAGTTTTTCTAAGCCCAGGCATCATGCAGACTTTAGGAGAAGAGAAAGAGTTGCATACCTGATAAGTTCAACACAACTTTATGTATGTAATAAGATAGAGATTAGTGTATAAACTTGAAACAATGAGCCTTATTCAGGATGGACTAGATTATGCTGTGGTAACAAATTAATCCTGAAATCTCAGTGTCTTAACACAACAGGATTACTTCTTACCCCATGATCTTGTGTTACCTGCAAATCAAGACTTCCAGAAGAGCCAAAGCAGGAACGACTATGGAAAACTAGCCACTGCTCTTAAAGATCTCAGGCTGGAAGTGACACTTATCGCTTCTGCTTATAGCTCATTGTCCAGAACTGTTTATATGGCTAGGACCTAAGTTTAGGGAAGGCTGGGAAATGTAGGAGGAATTCATGGAATATTTGGTGAACACTACTGCCCCTGCCACACAGTGACACCATATGAGAAAAAGAATGACAAGAAGGAATATATAGTACTTTCATAATTTAGTTATCCCTTCATTCAGTAAGTACTTATTAAACAGCTTCTAAGTTCTAGGCACTGCACTAGAGTCATAATGCATGGTATGGTCTCTGCCTTCAAGAAACCCATGGTCTATTTCTTGAGCAAACATACAAAGAACAAATACATGACATTATGGGAATATAAAGAAGGGGGTACCTATATGCTTTAGTATTGAGGGAAACCAGACATGGATTCATGGAGCTGAGATATGAAGGAGCTGGTCAGAAGAGAGGAGAGGAGAGGAAACACATTTTAGCCAGAAGCAGAGTGATGAGAAACAGCATGGTGTAGGAATGGTAACAACAGGCAGTTTGCTTTACACGATTGTCAAGTTTACAAAGGAGTAAGTAGCAGAAAATGAGGCTAACAAAAGAAGGTGCCTGTCTGTGAAGGCCTCATGTTTTGTTAGGGAGGTGGGACTTTACCTTATGGTCTAGAAGCATAAAAACTTTCTAAAGGAAAGTGATTTTGGCAGATCAATGTTTTATATGTATCACTCTATCCTGGTGGAAAAAAGAAACAAAGAAACCAGAAAAGCTTATTAGGACTAGTAATAAAAGAGATAATGAGGAATAAAGATAAGTTGGGTTCAGAAAACGCTTAGAAGATGCATGGCCCCCAGTTTCCCAGTACTTAGTAGTGCCACCAATGGAAGTGCAGAATTTGGAGGTAGGAGCAGATTTATGAAAGAGACTGAATTTAGTTTTGATCATGATTAGCTTTAGGTTCCTGTGAGACACAGGTGGAGATGTCCAGAAATCAGGTGGCTATTAAAATCTGAAGCTTAAGGAATAGGTCTGTGCTAAGGTTGTACGACTTAGGCATTTTGTGGAAATAGAAACCCATGTGGATGAGCTCCCTACGGGGAATGTGAAGGGACTCAGAGGTGCAGGTGACCGAGGAAGGAGCCCTGTGGAACACTAACACTTGAAAGTTGAAAACAGGAAGTGCTGCTGTTAAAGCCCATTAACAATTCCCAAGAAATAAAAATAGGATCTTGGTAATAAAATAAGTTCTAACCTTTTTTTCCTTTGTACTTCGTCTAGTTTCACTTGCTCATAGGGTGTCGGGTGAAGAGGCCTTGCCCCCCGTACTTCAGACTGGAGTTCCTCGTGCAAAATAGCTGAGCCCAACACCTCAGCTCTAGGCCGTGTGCAGAAGTGCTGTGCATGATACCGAAATCCAAGATGGCGGCAGTGGGCCATGTGCAGAGACGCTGTACCCAGCACTGCGATCTGGAGTGACTGCTGGAAGCAGCACAGCTGCACCAGACCCAGGAGAACGCTGCCCCTGCCCTGTTGAGGAGACCCCTATGAAGCAGCCCAGCCCGTAGCCCGTAGGGAAGAACTTGTGCTCTAGGGCACGAGCTTGCACCTCTCCATTCTCTGATCAAAGAATAAAGCTTTCCTTTGCTTCGGAACCGAACTCAGTCTCATTCTATTGGCACAAGCAACACCAAGCAGAAGGACCCTTGTTGGGGCCCGACTCGAAAGGGTCAGTAACAGAAGGGCAAACTACAGAAGAAGGCAAGAAGAAATGGAGTCCAGAGGAGTTTAAAGGGTTATTAAAGTCCAATGAACAGAATTGTGTTAAGAATAAGTAAGTGAACAAGAGTATCATACACTGGAGAACTGTCCAGTAAAATAAGAAATGAAGATGTCCACTCAATTTTGGAAATAGCAGCATGCTGGTAACCTTACTGATAGCCATTTCATGTGATAACTGTATTATAGTGGGTTGAAGATAAATGAGGCAAATAAATGCGGGCAATACAGATAGAGTATTCTTTGTAAAGTTTGGATGAGAGGTGAGGAGAGAAGTTGTGGGACTAGGTAGAAATTGAGGAAGTTGAGAAAAAAGAAAGCTGATAGGAAGACACTAGCAAAGAGGAACAGATTAAGGACAGACAAAATGGTATAAAATTAATGGAGTAAATTCCAAGAGGTGACAAAAAAGATGGGACTGATAGCACAAAAAGAGGGTCTGCCCTTGAATAGAAGTGAGACACCTCATTTACTGAGACTCAAGGGAAGGTAGTAAGGTTGATGTGGTTGTAGGTGGGCATGGTGGGGGAAGGCTGGAAGTTGAGAGGGAGCATGTCTGAAGGTCTCAAATTCTCTTAATGAAGTAAGGAGCAAGGTAATCTGTCGAGCTGGCAGGGCAAGAATTTTCTATACGAAGAGCATTTTGGGAGAATGGTTCATACTGGAATCGTTGGAGGGGAATCAAAGAGGAAATTAAGGGCAATCAAAAGAGCTCTATCGGGCTTTCCTGGTGGCGCAGTGGTTGAGAGTCCGCCTGCCGATGCAGGGGACACGGATTCGTGCCCCGGTCCGGGAGGATCCCACATGCCGCGGAGTGGCTGGGCCCGTGAGCCGTGGCCGCTGAGCCTGTGCGTCCGGAGCCTGTGCTCCGCAACGCGAGAGGCCACAACAGTGAGAGGCCCGCGTACAGCAAAAAAAAAAAAAAAAAAAAAAAAAAAAAAGCTCTATCAGTGGTAACTATTTTAACTTTTGGGGGAGCCAGATGGGAAACTGACAGTCTAGGAAAAAACAGAAGAAATAGGAGATTTCAGGTTTCCATGAGGTCAAAGAGGAGTATAGTAAGAGTGACAGATTGAGAGAAGTAGAAGGATAAAAAATTAGAATGAGAGAGCAAAAGTTCAGAGTTTAAGATTTCTGAAGTAGTTCCAGGCAATGAAAAAATTCAAGCTTGTAACCCTGGGTAGTATGACATCTTGGTGTGTGTGGGCAGGGGAGGACGCTTTGGGAACATAAGGTCTTGCATGATCTCTGAGGATTTGGGTAACCTTTGGTGGACTGCATAGTTTGCTCCCTTGTCTGTGTTACACAAAGTGGCAGATAAAACTGATCAATTATACCTCTAAAATACCTCTCACAACGGGTTCTACTGGGGACCCTAGACATCTAAGACAACTAGGAGAGGGATTACTGCTGCTAACCTATATTTCTACTTTATTTCAAAAGTTCTCATTTAATTTATTTAATAATATAATAAGGCAATAAGAGTCCTCCTTTACAGATGAAGAATCTGATAATCATTTTGTGGGGAAAATGAGAATAGTTTGATGAGGGTTGCATAACTGCAGCTGGGATTATTACTCAAGTCTCCTGGCTCCAAAAATGACATCATCTTACAGCTTAAGACTGAAATTCTGAAATAATGAAGAATGCTTGTGATCACAAACGCCCAATAAAGAAAGTAAAGCATATGCTGGATTTCTAAAAAAAGATAATATTTTTATTACTGGATGTTATAATAAAATATGTCACAGAGGAAATTTCAGCAACTTTCTAATAAAAACAGAGACAAAATGTATTCAGCAGATCAATACATAACCTTGCTGAAACAACATGAAGATGCAATGACGTCTCATGACCAATAGACAATTTTAAAGTGGATATCGGAGCTAAACTAAATGGCTTACACCCAACCAAACACATAAATTGCCTTTTTTCATACCGCTTAATTTCATTCTCAAAGTCAATTGTTTGTATTAAAAATGAGTGAATTAAATCAAGAATGGCTTGGCATATTCAATGCTGATGAAGGTGCTGTGAGCTGGGCACTCACATAAACTGCTTTGATGATTATAAATTCGTTTGGTCTTTTAGGAAAACATTTTCTAATATGTATCAGTTCTCAAAAGTGTTCACATTTGCTTCGGGGCAACTATCTTACTGAAATCATCTGAAATATGGAAAAATCTTATTGCAGAAAAATTTCATTGTAGAATAATTAATAATATTAAAAAGTTGGTCACGCTTTAAATAAACTACAGCATAAGGAAAGAGATAACCAAATTATGATAAAATATGTTGGTATAGCATACAAAAATGAAAATGAATTATCTATATTTTTATGTAAGATATACCCTGCAAAAAAGAGCGAATGAAAAACAAGTTTAGAAAATTTGTATAGCACAAATCAATTGAACATAAATTTTAAAAAGTTATATATTTATGAATACATAAACATACAGTAAAAATAGGAATATATAGAATCGATGCACACCAAATTAAAAAACAGTAATTGTTCTGGGATTGGAGTAAGAGTAGGAAGGAGAATATAAAAGATTTCTACTTGATCTACGGTGTTTTATTTCTTTACAAAAGAAATCTAACTCAAATACAAAAAATAGTTAACATTTGTTCCTTTTGGTTGGCAGGTGTTTAATATATTACTTTAAAATTTTTATATTTGTTTTCATTTTTAAAACATTAGAAAAATTATGATGGAATAATGATTAATTTTTTTCTTCATTTGCATTTCTTCTGTATTTTCCAAATTTCCTACAGTATATAGGCATTAATTTAATAAAACATTAGAGAACATTTCAGTGTCTTGTCTTACATTTACACTTACCTAAACCACTGTAGAATTATCTTTGAAGTGATCTTATTTTTATTAGCTGAAATGAGCTAAGAAAAGGGTTACATCAGTTTTAACAAAAATAGAACATATATTTTCCATGACTACAATAAATTCAAATAACTCCTGTCATGTATATGCAGTTTTATTCTGTTCTCTTGATATGACTATATGTGTTACTTTTATTCCACTAATTTCGATAATAGAGTTTGATTATATTTATCTATACACCTATTAAATTTTTTCTTCCAATAAGGTTAAGAGAAATGTTCACTGAAAAACATAACATCTGACATTTATCTAATTTTATCAAAATTAAACTAGGAAACTTTAAAATTTAAAAAGAGAACTTTACATTTGAAATGTCTTAAAATTGTTGAGATTACCTGGCAGATACTGTAATAACAAAACTTTGTTATTCCCAGAAACTATGCAGAACTGGAAGGCAACAGTATGGAACCTGCTTCAAAATGCTGACAAATACACTAGAAAGTGGTTTCTCAAATCAATAAGCGTAAAATAACCAACGCAAATTTAAAAAATTATATTCTCCAATCAAAATGACCCAATTATGATATTTCATTGAGATGTTTCAGTTATTATAGTTTTTCTAAATTTTGAGATCAATACTTTAAAGTATTATTATTTTTTTTTACTTTTACCATTTTTGTTTGATAACGTTAGAGTTTGCAATTTGCCGAGGAAACATGACTACATTTTAAGAAAATTTCCCTCATTTTCCTTCAATTTTTTATTTAATAATACACTTAGCTTATTACCAGCTCTATGGCTCTCACAACTGGGAAATCTTTTATTTATGAATTCCATGGTGCACTGTGGAAACTCTTTCTGATACACAAAATAACTAAAACTGTTCAACTCTTGATGACAAGCCTACTTGTTCATTCTCTCAATTGTTCTGTCCTACATGCCTTTAGATTGTTTAACTTCTTCAGTTAATTTCTTTGGAGATAAAAACGTTAGCTCCGTTACGGAGATTACATTCTGGTGTTTCACGTTTCCTAGGCTGGGTCCTACAAAATGTTATTAACAACTGGACAAGGGAAGCAATTCTGGTTTCATGCTTTCCAATTTAATGTACTACCCTCTACCTAGATTGCAAGCTTTGATGACCTTGTCTCAATCTAAATTTAAGGGTGAAAACTGTATAACAAATACATTCTTGTCTCATAATTTGAATTGGTCTTCTTGCCTTTCTTCTCCAAAGAACTGCAGCTACTTCCTTCCTCCGCCCTCTGTCTACACTGCAGCCAGTAGGCCATTTCATTATGTCCACTCTTGCTTGAAACAGTTTTTCCATTATCCAAAGAATACAAGGCCCACATACCTTGACCATATCAGACAAAATGACCTTCATCTGACCTTTGTTTACTTCTCAGCCTTTTCTTTCACAGCACCCTCAGTTAAACGTGAGCCTCAAGGAAAACCCAACTGTTTGCTGTTCTCAAAGGCATCAAGTTTTATCTTGCAGTCTGGTCTTTGCGAATGTTGTTCTTAAAGCCTGTTCACCTGATCCCTGACTGGGTTAAGAATCCTTCCTCCTGTGTTGGTGTCCCTACTGTAGCACTTTGCAAGTTACATTGTAAGATCTTTGAAGCAGGAAACTGAATCGTGTTCACCTCTGTATCTCCAATTCCTTCCATGGTAATTTGTGCATGCTAGTGCTTCAAAATTTCCATCTGAATTGAACAAAACAATCTATATTCATAATCAGTCTTTTCCTCTACATTATCTCAGTAACTCCCTCCCAAGTTCCCACTTAAAGTTTGTCATCACAAGTATATGTATCACTTTTGAAGTCTCAATTGCAAATATACCACTGGCTGACCATAATCTCCTATACTTCCAGTTCACTTACTCCAGTACCCTAGAACTCCCTAGCAGAAGTTATTGATATGATATATCACTGATATGCTAAATTTACTTTTATTTGCCTATCTTTCTTTCCTTACCACACGGAGATTCATGATAAACATTCCATCATTATAAACAGTTTCCCTCAAACATCTCTCAGCAGATGTGTCCTCTTTCCTTCTGTCACATTTGCCTAGATGAACTTAGTGTTTGTTGAATCCAACTTTCCGCCTTTTCTGCTACTGCACCAGGATTAGTTGAAGAAAATCACACTTTGTTTGACTGGTTTTACTGTAAATTCATGACAGGTACCTGAAATGTGGACTGAATACTGACAGGCGACCCTATTACTTTTCCCTGAGAAGTTACTTTTCAACTCTCTGAGACTATTATAGTTCTTCAATCTTGAATCCTCCTCTTACCCCAGGTTATAACTTAGCCTATAGTTCTCTGAAACAAATGAACAAGGAAACACACCATCTGAGGTGGATTTATTCCAAAGGTAATGAAGCTTAAGTTTCAGGCCTCCCACACGCATGGCTAGAAAAATTTGCAGAGGAATATATTTTAAAAACAATTAGTTAATATTCCTGTTGTTTGCTACATTGACTTTCCCTGCATCATAGTTCCTTGGGTGCAATGTGGCACAATTGGAATTGTGTTTAGTTGAAGCTGAGTTGGGGATACATTTAGTTTGGATTTAGTGCATTATGTTTATGTGTTTTGTAGTCACTTCTGGAGTTTTCTTTCACTAAGCACCTCTGGCCCTCCCAAATTTGTATCCCCTTTTGTCCATTTGAGATCTGGATCATATCTCTTCCATCTTTTCTTGTCTTTGCAGGGATCCAGGCCGGGAGTAATCTTTTTTCCAACACACATCAATCTCTGTCTCTACTAGGTGGCCTCCAGCCACATTCAAACATGCTTTAGTTTGTCTCATTGCCTGTATAGTCCCTTCCAGCTACTTTTCCATTTGTTTGCTCTTCTTCGCAGAGACACTTTAGAAAAAGTTTGGCCACGATTTACTTTTGCTTTCTTATGTCCCATTTACCCTTCAAGCCACTCTGATGTGTCCCTGAAAACTGCTCTTGTGCAGTTTTAGGGCTGGGGTCCCTAAAATACGGCTACATGAGTCAGACTTTTAGCTGCTAAAGTCAGACAATAAAGGATAAGTAGCAAATCAGGGGAAAAAAAACAATCTTAAATGTAAAAATGAAAAACTTATATTAAAGACTGGTTAAAGAAAATTTTATAGTTATAAGTATTTTCAGGATACAGAAAAATATTTGCAGTTGCCAGTGCAATTTTAAATTCTAGAATTGTTAGGTGATATATGGATGTTCATTAGTGAAAATTATAATTATGGTAAACTATAATTTCTATGTTATACCTATTTTCTCTCTCTCTTATTAATGTTTGAAATGTTGAAAATACAGACATATACTTTTAGATACACCATATTCTATAATTTACAATTCCTATGAGCTAATCTATGAAAATATCTAAAATTGTTTTATTTCCTCTGTATCAGATAAATATTTTTTCCAATATAGTTATTTTACTGAATGAAAAACAAACCTGAGTCACTATTTTTTTTATTTATTGCTGTTAGTCAAGCCCACCCCCAATGTGGATTAATTTATAATAGCAGTGAGAAATATTTTTTAATGAAACTGCTAAGACGTACATAAGAATCTATGTATCACATTAGTTCTATTTTTTATAGATACTGGAAAAATTCTTTTTATTTTACTACTTGATGATAACATTATTGGATTTTATTTATTTAATACAGTGAAAGTTAGTTTATCTGGCAAACCAATAACCTGAAATCTCTTTAAACTCTTAGTTCCACACTCATTACTGTAAGCCTCTGGAGCAGGGCTTACATCCCTGAATCCCTAACACTTAGCAGTGCACTTGTTGCAAAAATGTCAGCAATGAGCCTTGAAGGTCAAATAGATGTACTGCAAAACTGATTTACTTTCTGAATCATAAAAGACTACTTCTATTCAGAGTGATTTCAATGTAATTCAGAATTTAAATGCTTTGAAAATCAGTAATCAATATCTGGTGTATAAGTAATTAGTTTTCTATTAAGTATATAATGCCCAATTACTTGAACAAAAAATAACAGAGAAATTATGTCACCAATCTGTTAAACAGTAAGAAATGCAGCAAATAAGAAACTGGATTGTCAAGTATGCATACATATCTTTTCTGCTTGAAACCCAGTAAATGATAAGGCAGATCATTATGCCTTACATCAGTGGAAGTTAGAACCTATATTAAAAATTGTAAATCTTTCAATGTGAAGATCATTTTGTTAAGTGTTTGGTAGCAAGAGTAGCTCATTAGAGGTAGGCAAGAACAGAGTCAAGACAAGACCCATTCATATTTGGGTTCCAAAGTCATCCTGTCTTCAATTTGTAGAAATTAGGAAATGCTAAAAATGAGTCAACACCATTATATCCCTACCACTTAGCTTTATGCTTAATAAACATGTGTTAACTGAAAAAAAGAAAAAAAATATATTATCTATCAGTAGAAGCCTTTAACCATGCTGCATTTTAGTGTTCTCATTAGAGAAGTGGAAACACTTGTATCAATACTTATCCTACTTTACTTCACTACATAGTAATGGCATTTACATCAATAAAATCTTGTGTTACACATCACAAGCTTTTAAACTGTATTGTGAGAAATATAAATACTTTAAAACATTATTAGAGCTCCATGGGTTATTTTAAATAGAATTTTAGTTATTAAGTGTGCATATTTTAATTTTATTACCCTTAACATATTATAGTTTGTTTTATTTATTACTCCTGAATATGTTGTCCTCTACATTTACAATACATTCTAATATTTACGATTCACTTATACATTTATTCTCAATTAAAAATCAGATCAGAACACAAGAGATATAAATATTGCTGCATATTTACTATGTTTGTTTGACCATATCTCACATAAAACAATATGAACTGGTAAAGAAAATTTATATCATTCTACAACATCTATCCCTAAACTTGTTTACTCTAATACTTATAATCTTAATAATAATAATAAACAACTAAATCTAGCAACTTATAATACTTCTCATTATTAGTATTAAAACTTGGAATATTTATTTGTAAGTATTCTAACTGGCCGTTTCTGAACATTTAACAAGTACTTACCGAGCACCAAGCTCATGTCCAGTACTCTGTTATGGGATATAGGTGCATGTGCAAGTGCGGAAGGGAAAACTCAAGAGTATTGTGATATGATTTTAACATCTCATTGTTTCTACATTTGCTTTAAAACACTTTAAAAGTCTTGGTTTTATTTTTTTCTGCACAAATTCTATCATGTGAACTATACCAATACATTTTATATTTTTTAATAGTTTCACATAACAGTTGAATGAGCTGTTCGCCAGGGTATATATCTGTCAATAGGGTTCTACATCAATATACCCAAATTATTCTTATGGTACTGTGCTGATTTCTTTATTAATTCCCATTTGAGAGCTAATTGCTGCTATGTAATTTAGTAAAATTATACTATTTATTGGTGCAATCTACAAGGATCAAGGTTATGTAATTTGAAATTACATGCTCGATTATTTTGCTTGTCACTATAAAAAATATGGTACATTTTATCAGACAAATCTTTCTTTTATATTGCAAATGAGCAATGAGGTTATAACTCAAATCAATTTGTACTGTATCAACTTTAAATGAGAAATTTCCTTACCTATGTAATCTTGCCTACTATTTATATTCTAGAACTCCCTGAGCTATCATCACATACTTACACCTTACCTACCTAGCTTTCCACCCTCACTCTTGTTACTCCCTCTCAATCTATATTGCAGTCACTCATCATGTTCTTTTCTACTATCCCTTCTGCCCAAAGTGCTTTTCCTCCTTTTCTTTGCCTGGCTAATTTCCACTCATCCTTTAGATTTCAATTCAAGATCACTCCTTGAGGAAAGTCTTTGTATGGCCAAACTCCATTAGATGATCCTCAACACTTGTCATGGCTGGAATTTTACATTTCTGAATGCATTTGATTAATATTTGCTTTCTTCACTAGACTATCAACTCCACAAGGGCAGGGACTATCTCTGTTTTCACTTTATTTTGGATACTGGGAGTCTGACAGAGTGATCAGTAAATATATTCATCCAACAGATTTGACTGACCACTTAACATACTTCAAGCACTGTGCTTAGCGTGGGGGATATGACGGAGAATAAAACAAAGTCATAGAGCTACATTCATTCATCCAAGAATGAAAGAATGAATGAATGAATAACTTGTTGATACTAATTTTCCCATATCAACCTCTCTTCCATGTAAGAATGAACCTTTCAATTTGTGTCATGCACATTGTGCTTTACCATTAACATTTTATGTACAGTGCTTTGCAAGTAGTAGATTGCTAATAACCATTTGCCAACTTGATGAATAAACTCGTGTCCCACTGGATTAATTGCAGATGTATAGGTCAAGGCTGGCTATGTCACAGGAACAAAGGAATATATTTTAACTGCAAATTTATTATCTTTTTTGTAACAAGTTATTCTTTTCTTCATGTGTGAACAGAATGATTTCTTAAATTTTTGCCTATCATTATTATGGTTATTTAATGTTCAAATTCATATTAGTGAGTCAATAAGGAATACTGCTAAAACATGAATTCCTACAAACATGATGTGAAAAAAAGTTTCTCAGGTTTCCACTTGTAACATATGCTATGGTCTATTTTTTTCTTTTTCATATGGAGTTGTGAACAGATGTTTGGGCAGGTTAATTCTGTACTAAATCTTGTACTTCTATATGTGCCGTGCTGGCCAAGTCAGCACTGTAGCTCTCTCGTTGGTCATTAATCACCTCAAAACCACTTATTTTTGCCATTATTAAATTAAAATGAAAATGAGAGTTCTGCTAACAAAAGCTTATTTTATACAGTGGGGAAGCAGCCTCATCTCTCATTCCTCTGCCATGAGAACGTTTACTCTTGTTACACTAATCTAATAATAAACCCTCAGCACGCTTGTGTTTCCTCATCTCTATCTATTCTTGTGATGATATCAATCTCTTGGCCAGGGTGCTCTCACCCCTCCCCACCCATCCAAAACCAGCTCATTCTTCATGGCCCAGCAACTTCTGTGCCTCAGGGAAAGCTAAAATTACATCAGTCATCCCATTAACATACGTCAGCTCCACAGCGTTTGAGTTTCTATGTTCAAACAGCTAGGCCATATACTTAGGGAAAATACAAAGATTAGGTAGTCACATGTCTTTCCCTTATGATGTTATAGTTTAAGAGAGAAAAAAGGTCAGCATTCACTCAATAAATACTTATTAACTGGTGACCATTTTAAAATTTGCTGTGGATAAGAATCATCTGAAGAGTTTGATAAAATGTAGATTCTTGGGCTCCTTATGAAACCCACTGAATCAGAATTTCTGAGAGTGTGACCCAGAAGTCAAAAATTTTAACAAATGTTGATGGTAATTTGAACATGCTTCTCTACTATACATGGCTTGCATAGGGCGGTTACTAAGATGAATGAACAGATTCTCTGCCCTCAAGGAGCTCACATTCTAGTTAGGGCAGGTGGTTAATCACAATGCAAATGAAATATTATGTAATTATTACATTAAAAACTAGAATAGGCTTGTAAGCCAGTTTCAGGGACCATAGGGGATGGAAAGAATCAATAGTACTGGATGCACTGAAACTACAAGTTAGCCTCACTGGGTTCTGAGGAATTAAAATCCCTTTAAGACAATATTCATCAGGAAGTAGAGGAGGTAGAAGGAAAGGTTGTTCTCTGTGACCATGCATCTACATAGATAGGGACAAGTATGACATAAGAAAGAAAGTAATGGGGACAGTGGAAGTCTCCTTAGAGAGGCATTTATAGGAGGGAAAGATTATTTCTAGCTAGTAACATAAGGACATTTTTGAGGAGGTGCTGCATTGGAGCTGGGTCTTGAGGAAGGGTAAGGTGTACAAACTATAATATAGACATGAGCATGAAGGAAAGCAAGGATATTCCAGAAGGAAGAATTAGTACAAGCAGGGACACAGAAGAAGGAAAGCAAGCTGAAGGCAGGGAGAATAGCAAGCAGTTTAATTTGGCTTAGAAAAGGGTATGAGAAGGATAACTTTCTCATAGTTGTGGATTTAGGGAAACACTCTAGGAAGGTAAACCAGACCAATCTTAGGGAACCTTGAGTACTAGACCTCAGAGTAGCATTTACTCTTTGGACAACTTATTTGACACAATATATGTTACTTTTTATACCTTGTCTCCCCAACAAGCCTATATTTTCCTTGAAGGCATGGGCATGTTTCACGTTTCCTTCAAAATCCCTCAGAATGTAGCACAACGTCTAGCATACAGCAGGAGTTCAAAAAATTTGTGTTGACTGATTAGGAGAGATTGTTTTTGTTCTCAGAAGGAGAGCTTTCGTAGCATGCAGGAGGGCTATGTACCACTGGGGTTTTCTTCACTCTGTTGGTACCATGTTAAGCATATGAGAAGACTGTCACCGTTGACAATCACAGAGGTCATGCTGTGAGTATGTGGAGGTGTCTAAAAATGAATAATGCAAGTTTAGCCCATTGGGAACTTTACTACAGATGCATGTTCTTTTTCATTTTCTGCACATTAACTGAAAGTATTTTCTTAAATTTGTAAAAATGTGTACCTGGAATGGAAATAAATAGTAATGACTACCCTGTAAAACAACTGTTGGAATATTTAAAAAGTAATGACGGTTGTTTTGGGCTACACATTTAAGGAAGAAACCTTTTATATTGTTTTGTTTTGTTGGGCTTTGTTTTGTTCTTTAGAGTTAAAGAACTGGCTCTCAAATTCTTCATGGACTATACGGCTGTTGAAGAGGGTTGTGAGATGTTTCTTCAGGAAAAGTCACGATAGCTAATCCACCCCCATAACAAATCCATATGGCCAAGATGTTCAGTAAATACACCCAGACAAAACATAAATATTTAGTGAAAACCTACTACATGTTTGAAAATGGTCTAGCTTCTTGTATATGCTGGTGAACAAGGGGAACAAATTCCCTAATTTTGTGAAAAAAATTCTAATAAGATCTAGTAGTTTGGTGCAATTGTTCCAACAGCAACAATAGCAATAATTAGCTATATTATACAATATTTTAAAGTTTGTAAAACTTTTACATATCTGTTGTGTTATTTTTCACAATTCTCTTCCTTTCTGATTTTCCATACAATTTTCTTCTATTTTTATCTATTTCCATAGGGTCTATTATGCCAGTGATTCTCAAATCTCTATTGCTAGCTCAGACACCTTTACTAAATTCCAGATCTATATTTCTAACTATGTTTTAGACATTTTCACCTATGTTTTCCAAAGGTTATTCAAACTCAATGTGTTCAGATCTTCCATCTTCTCGTATTCAACCTCCTCTCTTCCTGTGTTCCTTTTATTTCAATTAATAACAGCATTACCCACCAAATCATCCCTATTACAACTAGAAGCAACAGATCTGATTCTTTCTCCCTTTTATCCACCTTCCCCTTTCTGTCATTTCTTTATTTTCTTGAATCCATGGATTTTTTTTCTTCATTTCTTCTGTCTTCACATCTTAGTTCTGGTTATATAATTCGTTTCCTAAACTATTATAGTAATTTTCACTTATCACTGTGCTTAATCTGTTCTTATTAAAGTTCTAGCTCCTATCACAATTTCTAACACAGAGTAGGTTATAAATTTTAAAAAAATTGTTGATTTAGTGATAATTTGTCCTTCAGATCAGGGGTAAATTTTAAAATGTAGGCTTAAACATATTATTCTCCTACATAAAAATTTTCAGGCTGTCATTCATGAGATAATACCAAATTCTTAGCATGACATTCAAAGACTCTAGTGCTTTTACTTCAGTTCATTTTTCTAATCTTACCTCCTTTTATCCTACAAAAGTACCTGTATGCCAACCATATCTAACCACTTAAAGCTCTCTAAACCTACTCTTCTGTTTCATCCATCTGTAACTTCCATGAGCTGTTCTCTCTCCCCTACTTACCTTTCAAGTCTTTCTTTACCTTGAACCTCTGTCTTTCACTCTGAAAGTCACTCTTCAGTTCTCCTGTCTTATTTTCTATCTATCTATGCATCTACCTTTGTCTCTTAATTGTGTTGCTATCATTTGCATTTCTCTTATTAGGCTTGAATTTCTGAAAGGTAAAGTTTATGTCTTTTCATCTTTGTATCCTCAGTGCTTGCAGAGTACCTGCATAAATGTAGTGTAAACGTATGGTGAATGAATAAACAGCAAGTTGATTCAGATGTCAAAATGGGTTTATCTCTCATTTTTCCTGAAGTTTCACTGAAGCAAAAAAAACAGAAACAAAACTGAAAACAAATAAAGGGGAAAAAATGCTGCTGCTAGTAAACAGGAAATGGTAAAACTAAGAAGCCAGAAACTTAGAGAATTTTGTAGAAGATACAAAGTAAATCCAATTATGTTTAAAAAATCCAGTGCCAATCACCTGTGACTTAATACAAACCAAAAGGAGTCCCTCTGGGAAGTCAGAATTACTTGGTTTCTCTAACAAGTTCTAAAAGTTTGTGTAAATTAGTACTGGTTTTGAGAGGGGAAACTTGCAGCATCTATTAAAATTAAATATGCATAGCTAGTGATACAGCATTTCTGCCTCTAAGAAGCCATTCTTTGCAAGTATTTGCATTTGTATGTGAAGAGTTGGTCACTGCATAATTAAAATAGCAAGATATTGGAAACAACATACATGTCCATCAATGGGTTACAGATTAAATAAATAATGTGACACCCACCATAGGAAACCACATATAACTTTTAGAGAAGAATAAAAGATGTGCAATGCCCATGATACATTCTTAAAGTGAAAAAAATGCATATGCGTGTGCATGTGCACATTTGTAAATGCATAGAAAAAAAGTGGGATGACAGACATTGAATTTTATCTACCTCTGGGGAGTGCTAAGGGGGATTTTTCTCTTTTTCCTTTTTCACTTCTATATCACAATCACTTTTATAACTAAAGAGCAATATAAACAGTTTAACAATTTAAACAAAAAAAATTTTCAGACATGGAATAGGAGGGGCTGAGAGCAAAACCGGCCATAGTTAGTCCATAAGGAACAAGGACTTCTAGGTGGTCAGGATTAGTACTTAGAGTTATTTCACTATCTAGGACTGCTCATTACAGATCTGGCCCATTGCCTTCTAATATGAATAGTAGGGCCAGTTAGAGAAGGAGGCAGTATTCCAGCTAACTTCAGGTTGGCACGACAAAAGCAGCAGTGAAGTTCCACTATGTGTTTATCCTCATTAGTAATTCTTCCTCCACATCTTGCCAGCAAGGACAGCTTTAGGCCCTAGGAATCCCCTAACAATGGCTAGAAGAGATGGTGGGTTGAGAGAAGTCAACTAGAGCACCTCACAACAGGTAGCTGACCATAGCATTGATTATTCAGGCATGGATTGTGCGTTGGACATTTGTCACCTAAAGAAGGGCCCTCTGCTGCCATCCACCTTTCCTGAAGGACCCAAATGATATCTACTTCTTTGTCTACCTGCTTGCTCACTCACCAGAGCCAGTATATAGTATCCTGCTTGAGGAGAGTGAAGTAGGGGAAGGGAACCAGAACCATATGAGACAAAATTATTTTATAGTTGGAGAGGTTCAGTGCTATGCTTATCTCTGGGGCCTATAAGTCTGACACTGACTCTTGGCTGAGATAAGGGCAGTGGGATAATTAATGATTTATAATGCACTAAAGTTTGAAACTGCCCTGGTGGTACCCACTGCTGGTTTATTAGGACTTATGCCTGGCATTACAAGTCAGATAGTCTGGCTTGGCTATATGTACAGAAGGCCATGAAAGACACTACTGGAGACTTTTAGGATGCCTTCTGAAACTAAGATTTATCATACAAATCTTGGTGATTTTATCCAGAGAGGCAGCATGTCGTGTGTGAATAATGATTTTGGGAAGCTGTACTTGGAAGGCTCTTGGGCCCCTGATGTTTGCCTGCATTCTGTTTCTACTGCTTTACTGTATAATTTACATTTATTGAAAACCTTATGTGAGAATTCTCTGTGGAGTCTCACAAATCCTTTCAATTATCTGTGTTGTAATTTTTGCAAGAACCTTGAATAAAATATAGCTGTAGTAGTTTTTTAATGCTGCATAACAAATTACTGAAAATGTAGCTGCTTAAACCAACACTCACTTATTAATTCAAGTAGGTCAGAAATCAGGGCATGATGTAGTTGTGTTCTCTGCTTAGGGTCTCAAAAGGCTAAGATGGTGGTATTGGCTAGACTGCATTATCATCTGGAGCTTGGCATCCTCTTGCAAACTCACATAGATGTGGCAGGATTCAGTTCTTTGGGGTTGTATGAAGGACGTCCTTGTTTCCTTGCTTTTTGTCAGCTACTTTCTTGTTGGGGTAGCTCTCAGGCCTAGAGAGGCCTATATTCCTTGACTATGGCTCCTTTCAAGGGCCCTCTCACACTTTCAATCTCTTTAATTAAGAAGAGTCCATTCCCTTTTAAAGGATAACCTAATTAGGTCAGATTCATGCAAGATAATCTCTCTATTTAAGGCCAACTGATTTGGTATTTTAATTATATCTGCAAAATCCCAGTAGCACTTATATTAGTGTTTGATTGAATAACTGAGAGAAGACCTCTGTATTCCAGAGGGTGCAGATCTTGGGGGCCATCTTAGAATTCTGCCTTCCTCCACTGCTCCCAATTGTTAATTGAGTTTATTAATACAGACGATAGCATTGTGTTCCATGGAGCCACAGGAAGTAGAAGACGACTCTTGGGTATGAGAGCACTCCTTTATTTTACCAGGACAATCCTACTTGTATCTATTGTACAAAATTACAGTCTGTAGAAATTACAGCTATTATATTTTGTTCATACTTTTTCTTTTGGTAATCACATCTAGCCTCATAATTTTAAATTGTACATGTATACTTGTATTTCTTTCTTTCTTTCTTTTTTTATGGCCTCACTGCACAGCTTGCAGGATCTTAGTTCCCCAACCAGGGATCGAACCTGGACCTCAGCAGTGAAAGCACAGAGTCCTAACAACTGGACCTCCAGGGAATTCCCTATACTGGTATTTATTTATTTATTTATTTATTTTTTATGTGGCAGACAGCATTTTTATTTTATTTATTTATTATTTTTTTAATTTTTTTGCGGTACGTGGGCCTCTCACTGCTGTGGCCTCTCCCGTTGCGGAGCACAGGCTCCGGATGCGCAGTCTCAGTGGCCATGGCTCACGGGCCTACTCGCTCCACGGCATGTGGGATCTTCCCGGACCGGGGCACGAACCCGCGTCCCCTGAATCAGCAGGCAGACTCTCAACCACTGCGCCACCAGGGAAGCCCTATACTGGTATTTCTTAAATGTATTGATCTGGCCTGAACTTCTGACCAGACTCATAGTTAACTGCCTTCTTGACATCTCCATTTGGATACATAATAGGCATATCAAACTTAAGATTTCCAGAATAAAACTGATATTTCCCTCTAAAATTACATCTCTTGTCCTTCGAATATCTAGTTGGCTGATTGGTAAAGGTCCTCCCCTATACAAAGCTAGTCTGTACAAAATGGGAAACGTAGGTGTTTTTCAAATGTGCAGACACCAAAATCAAGTGTCATAGAACATTAAGAAACATGGAATGGCCCAAAGAAAGGAACAAAATAAATCTCCAAAAACCAACACTAAAGAAGTGGAGACACATGGATTACCTGATAAAGAATTAAAAATACCCATCATAAAAATGTTCAACAAACTTAGGAAAATGATACATGAAAAAACGAGTAGAAAATTAATTTAAAAACCCAGAAACTTTTGAGGTGAAAAACACGGTAGCTGAACTGGAAAATTCACTAGGATTATTCAACAGCTGACTTGATCAAGCAGAAAAAAAGATGAGACATTTGAAATTATGCAATCAGAGGAGAAAAAGGAAAAAAAAAATAAAAAAAGTGAAGAAAGCTCAAGGGACTTATGGAATACTGTAAAATGTATCAATATATGCATTATGAAAATTCTAGAAGAAGAAGAGAGAGACAAGGGCAGAAAGCTTTTTTAAAGAAATAATGGTTGAAAACTTCCCAAATCTGGTGAAGGAAGTGCACATTCAAATTCAAGAAGCCTATAGTTAAAAACACTGTACTGAACACTTAAAAATTTGTTAAGAGGTTAAATCTCATGTTTGCACTTTTTTTTGCCACAGTCAAACAAGCAAACAAACAAAACCCCTGCATCTTGTATAGTATTCTACTCAGAAGTAGAAATGTCATCTTTCAGTTGCTTAGTCTCAAATCTTAAACTCATCCTTAACTACTCTCCCTCTCATCCCTGACATCCCATCTGTCAACAAATCCTATTGCTTCTACTGAGGCAGGTTTCCTCTAAACTTAATGAAGTTCAAACTTTCAAGCCCCTTACTTGCATGAACTCCTTTCCAGATCCTGGGAGGCAGCCTGGCAAAGTGTTCACATGGCCATATGTTTTTGTGCAATTTGCACAAATCTTTTTTAAGGTTAAAAAATTAAAACATAATTCACATATGATACATTTTACCCTTTTAGAATATAAAACTGAGTGATTTTTAGAGTATTTACAAAGTTGTTTGACTACCATAACTATATAATTCTAGATCATTTTCATTACCCCCTCTTCCAAAAAAACCCATACTCATTCTTTCCATTCTTCCCTCCTCCCCAGACCCTGCAACTACTAATCTACTTTCTGTCTCTGTGAATTTGTCTATTCTGAACAGTTCATATAGCTGTAATCATATAACACATGGCTTTTGTTTCTAGCTTCTTTCATTTAGCATGATGTTTTCAAAGTTCATCTGTATCAGTCCTTAATTCTTTGTTATTTCCAAATATTATTCCATTGTATGGATATACTGCATCATGTTTATTCATTTATCAGTTAATGGACATTTGGATTTTCTTTCTTTTTGGCTATTAAGAATATGCTGCTATGAATATTCATGTACAAGATTTTTTGTGGATATATGTTTTATTTTATTTTTATTTATTTTTGCGGTACTTGGGCCTCTCACTGTTGTGGCCTCTCCCGTTGCAGAGCACAGGCTCCAGACGCGCAGGCTCAGCGGCCATGGCTCACGGGCCTTGCCGCTCCGCGGCATGTGGGATCTTCCCGCACCGGGGCACAAACCCGTGTCCCCTGCATCGGCAGGTGGACTCTCAACCACTGCGCCACCAGGAAAGCCCCGGATATATGTTTTAAATTCTCTTGGATAGTGTGGTTGGATGAATATTGTGTTGGCTCCCCACAGATATGCACATCCTACTCCCTAGGGCCTGTGAATATATTACCTTACATGGACAAAGAGACTTTGCAGATATGATTAATTTAAGGGTCTTGAGATGGAGAGATTATCTGAGTGTCCCAATGTAATCATAAGTGTCCTTATAAGAGGAAGGTAAGAAGTTCAGAGAAGGCAGAGAAGGAGATGTCATAACAGAAGAGAAGTTGAAGTGATGCAAAGAAGGGGCTGTGAGCAGAGGAATGCAAGTGGCTTCTAGAAGCTGATAAAGGAGAGAAAATGGATACTTCTCTAGAGCCTCCAGAAAGAACACAGCCCTGATGACACCTACAGAACTTTAAAATAATAATTTTGTGTTGTGTTGTGTTATACGTATTGTTTTAAGCCTCCAAATTTGTCATAATTTGTTACAGTTCAATCACAGGAATCGTATTTTGGAACTTGGAAGTGGGTTACTCCTGCAACAAATACCTAAAAATGCAGAAGTGGCTTTGGAACTGGGTAGTGAACAGAGCTGGAAAAATTCTAGCTAAAAATGCATGATCGAAAAAGCCTAAATTGCCTTGAACATACTGTTAGTAGAAATATGGATGGTAATGAGTCCTCCTTATCTCTACTAAGGAGGACTCAGAATGAAGTGAAGAGCATGGTACAGAAAATCTGTATCTTCTTAGAGAACACCTAAATGATCATGAAAAGACTGCTCGTAGCAATGTGGACTCTAAGCCCTCACTACTAATGAGGGCTCGGAAGGAAATGAGGAACATGTTAACATGGAAAATGGAGTAAAGGGGATCTTTGTTATACAGTAGCTGAATTGTATCATACACTTATGTGGAAAGCATAACTTGTATGAGGTAAATTTGATATTTAGCTGAAGAGATTTCCAAGCAAAATTTTGACGGTATGGCCTGATTTCTACTTGCTGTTTGTAGTAAAATACAAGAGGAAAGGGTAAATTGAAAGAACTATTAAGCAAAAAGAAACCAGGACTTGACTTGGGAAATATTCATCCTATTCAGACTACAAAAAAATGCTAAAATTAGGAGATTCACTACCAGGAAAGTGTGCTCTGGAAATAAAGTCAGGGTGTGCTGGGGCAAACCTTTCTAAGGATTAAAGTGACTTGTAAGGATAAAAGTGCTTAGGTAGGTGTTTCATGGAACCTGTTAGACATCTTAGAAGAAGCCAGGAATAGACATGAGATTATCCAGGAAAGATCCGTGAGGAACCCCTTGTGCAGTGGAGAAATCTTCAAGATATAAATGGGAGACCCACAAGGCTCTTTAGACTGTTGTATCAACAGAAACACTGCCAGCATGGACTGAAAGGAATAGAGAGAGGACAAAAGAAGACTGCCAGACTCCTAAAATTCTATAAGCAGGAAACAGGCTGATAAATCTACTCAGCTGTAAACCTTGCTTTCCTACCAGGAAAAGGAAGAATGATGCAGAGGATAAAACCAAAGGCACAGAGCAATGGGTCTTGAGCCACAGAGTTTATTCCCTGGCCTTGAAACCTCATGGAGTTTGCGTGGGTGAATTTTGATATTGGTTTTGAGTGTAGACTACTTTTGTCCTTCCATTTTTTTTTTCCCGTTCTGCATGGGAATCTCTGTAACTGTTATGCTATGCCTATTGCACAATCATATTTTGGAAGCAGATTGACTGTTTTCTAGTTTTACAGGTCTACAGATGGAAGGTGATTTGGACCCAGGATAGACTGTACACAGAACCTTACCTATGCCTAACTTAGATGCTTTACATGATGAAATTTGGGACTTTTGAGCTGATGAGATTTAGATGAGACTTTTATACATGAGTTGATTTTGTAATGAGTGAGAATTTTGGAGAACTTGAGTTGGGGTGGATGCATTTTCAAGTGGTTAGACATGAATCTTTGGGGACGGGGACCTTACTGGTAGGCTAAACAATGGGCTTTCAAAGATGTCCATGTTCTGACCCCTGAACCTGTGAATATTCTACCTTACAGGATAAAAGAGAATCTGCAGATATGATTAATTTAATGATATTGAGAAAGAGAGATTATCCTGGATTATGTCAGTGGTCCCAAAGTAATCACAAAGGTACTTACATGAGGGAGACAGGGGAGTTGGAGAAGACAGAGAAAGAGTTGCAATGATAGAAATAAAATCAAAGTAGGAGACATAATGACAGACACAGAGATTGAAGTAATGTGAGAAAGGGGTCACTAGCCAAGGAATGAGGTAGCCTCTAGGAGCTGGAAAACGTAAGGAACAGATTCTCTCATGAAGTCTCTAGAAGGATTAAAGCCCTGATGACACTTTGATTTTAGGACTTCTGACTTCCAGGACTGTGAGATGATAAATCTGTATTGTTTTAAGCCACTAAGTCTGTGGTCATTTGCTACAGATCAGCAATAAGAAAGGAGTACAGGTATGTGCCTAGGCCTGAAATGCTAGGTAAAATTAAGATCTTTTAACTATAATTTCTACCCTGACTTCCACTATGTTGCAATTTCTCTCATGTCATGTGGTGATGGAATGGCCACAGGTATTTTGGGGAGACAGATAAAAGGGAGTTACATGGGAATACCTTTAGTATAGATTTAATGGAATATATTTATATGGTTTGCAATCATGTCTCCACGTAGTTAACCTATTGTTAGCCATCTAGAGTAGAAATGGCTTCCAGAAATACTTTGTTCATTGTGTCACTTCCCCTGACCCTCATGACATGAAGGTACAGGGCCAAGGAAAGTATTGGGACATGAATATGTCCTTTGGTTCTCAGTGTGTAGGTGGAGGAAGAGAAACAAGGCTTGAAATGTAGGGAGTCAGAGGTTTTCCCAAATTTGACAATCCTAGAATTTTACAAGCTGTATCAATGAAAAATTGTAAAGATGAAACAGATGTTTCCAAATTATCAGGAATAAAAACCATGGTAGAGGAAAGCCTGGATTATTTTTCTATTATCGCCGTAGAAAATGATATTACAAAATATTTGTCATATGAACACACTGTCAAAGAGCATGAGGCCAATATGTAGGGGGAAAAAAGAGTATCACAGATGTGTGCTATTATGTTATTTTTCTGGATTTAATGATGTTTACAACATTTGTTAGCTTTTCAAATTGTATTCTATTAATTTTAATTTGTAATTTAAAATTCATAGTTTCTTTTTTCATCTTAAGTAAACATTCACTTTTGTACTTAATTACGTATTCCTAATTTTGTATTATATTTTGAAAGAAGGTGTCCCTAATTTACAAGTTCAGATCCTACTTCTGGCTATATCTTTAATATTTACCCAGAAATCAGTCCTTACCACCTCCACTGCTACTACCCCATCCCCGGACACTACCATTTCTTGCCTATATTATTGCAATAACTTCCTAACTGGTCTCTTTGACTCCACTTTGACCCACTTTCCATTCATCCTCAGCACAGTATTCAAACTGATCCTGGTAATGCCATGTAATGCAGTGTAATTAAGGTAACATACTACAACCAAATGTAGTGTAATGTAACATAACAATGTAAGTCAGACCATGGGTTCTACCTGTTCAAAACCTTCCAGAGGGCTTCCACTTTACTCAGAGTGAAAGCCAAAATCCTTGAAATGTCTTACAGGATTCTACCTCTCCCTGTGCAACTACCTCCAAACTCCCCAAATTAACTTATCACCTACTCTTCTCACTTACCCTCCTCCAGACCTTCTAGTCTTCTTGCTGTCCACAAGTCAGGCTTGTTTTCATGTCAGGTGCTTATACTGCCTGTTCCCTCTGTTTAGAACGATCTTCCACCCAGATATTAGCATGATTTGCTCCCTCGCCTTCTTTAGGTTTTTGCTAAAATGTCACCTGCTGAGTAAAGCTTCCCTGGCCACCCTAACAATTAACACTCTCCATACATGCATATACACCCCCCCACACACACACACACTGTCTCTCTCTCTCTTTCTCTCCATCCCCCTTTCTTTATATTTCTCCTTAGCATTTTCATTGTCTTCTGGGTTTGGTTTGTTGTGAAACCTGAAATCAAATAAATTTTTTATTGATTCAATTTCAGATAATACATCCAGATAGTATACATTTCAGCATTTCAATGAGGAAGATGTCATTTTGAATTTGATTACTTTAAATACAGTTTTTGTTAATTTTTGGATGATTCACAATCCCTATTCACAACTCAAGAATATTCTTGGGTTTACTCCATGATTGCATAATACACTTATTTTCCTTGTAAAGTGTTGGTTATAAATTTGTACTCTTATTTCACATAATTTTCCCTGGTTCAATCAGAGAGCATTTCTTTTAACTTCTCTTGTTGACACTATTGACAGAATCACCAAGGCACTTGACTACATTGAGATATATGCCATTCTTAGAAAAATCTATTTATGGAAAGGGAAACAGAGCTAATTAATTTCATTTATAGTACCCAGTCTTATTGCAATAATAAGAAATGGCAATGAGAGAAAAACTGCTTCCTTTGAAAACAGAGGCCAAGATAACTTATTTTATTGCTAGGAAAAGGAAAGTTTAAAAGCAAAGAAATGAGGTTTTATTTTATTTATTTATTTTTTTGTATGTGCAACATTGGAAATTGCTTTTTAAAGCCCTCGGTCAACAGATGTTGCACCTATAAAAGTGGAGACCCCAGTTTGATCCTCCTATCTAAAAAAACTCCATAATTATTTTCAGACATAAAACACCTTTTAATTGAATGATTCATCAAGGATTCCTTTCAAATTCCAGAGTTGGTGGAAATACAGTTTTATTTATTGGTCACAGTTCTCAATTTTGTACTTTAAAGTTTCATGGAGAAACTCATTTAGAAGTATGTTTTAAAGTGAATTGAAATTGATTCCTAAAAGGATAGCTTATTATGGAATGATTGTTTTTCATATAAACTAAAGCATTTCCTCCACCTCTATTATTGCTTAGTTTGAATCAAAAATTTTCAATTTATGTAGGCACAATTCTGATGAAGATAATTGACTTAACTGTTCACTTTTAAAGTCAAATGATTCATTCATTCATTAGAAACAATTATCACGAGCCAGTTGGGAGTTGGTACTCTGCTAGAGGCTGGGAAAACTTTCTGGAGAAAATGATGCCAAAATTGAGTTGGCAAAAAAAAACATTTGTTTTATTTTAAATGTTTAAGCTATTGTCTTTTAGCTGTGGCCCACTTTTCTAATATTCTACTTCGTAATTCTGAGGTTAACTACATTTCTTTTTTTTTTTTTTTTTTCGGTACGCGGGCCTCTCACTGTTGTGGCCTCTCCTGTTGCGGGGCCCAGCCGCTCCGCGGCATGTGGGATCTTCCTGGATCGGGGCACGAACCCGTGTCCCCTGCATTGGCAGGTGGACTCTCAACCACTGCGCCACCAGGGAAGCCCTACATTTCTTTTTTGATATGTGACTCTGCATCAGGCCCTGATGACTGGGTGTACTGGAGAGGGCTGGAAGGCTAGAGAAGGCAGAAGGGACTTGCTCATTCTACTTACTTCCTGGGAATTTAGTATCTCAACAGCAGCACTGCTCCTTGCAGTGACACTAAACTCCAGCAACAGCAGTTGTTTTCAGCTTGTATTTTTTCCACACAATTAGAACTAGCCTTATTAGATCCTTGAAGACATCAGCTGACTGGTGCCCCTATTTAGAGGTCTGAGTGGCAGCTTCAAGTTTTCATAATTCCTTATATTACCATCTTCCATTTGTCCCCTAAGCTAGAGGTGGTAGCTGCTTCCTAGAGTTATTACATCTGTGGTCCTTCAGAGTCCCCTTTCTGTCTTTCCAGTTTTCTAGTACATGATTGTCCATTCCTTATATTAAACTTTCTTTGTTACATACTTGATATAGTTTCTACCCCCTGCCTGGACCTTGGCTGATACAGAAACTGATGTGTCTCCAATCATTTTAAAAATTAGTTTCATTTCTCAAGTTTCTCTTGATATATCGATAACCTCTGGCAATGTCTGTGATCTATATAAATTCTATATGTGTATACACGCACACCATCTATGGCCTCAGTAGTTTTACAAATGCAGGAAATGGAAGCGTTACTAATTAGGATGCTTTAAATATCTTCCCTGAAAATGGAATGGCCTGTTAGAAGATGACAAATTGTATTTTTATTACTCTGCTTTTTCTTATAAGCTTTACTTGAAGAATAATTAACAAAATTTTATTAGTAAGTGTGGCAAACCTACATTGTAATTATCTATAAAGGAAATTACCAGATATGTAAATATAACGCTTGCCCCAGGTATACATGCATCCTAGGTAATTAAGGATGAGCACACCTTGGGCAAACTAGGGAGTTGAAATCATTGGCTGTTACGCTACTGGTAAAGTTTAATTTAATTCTAATCAATTTAAATTACAAGTTAAAACAGCACTCAGCTGTTTCAAATTTCTATGAAAACACATTCATATTATTTATAAAACCAAACAGATAGTCTATACAACGACTGGCATTTCTTCTCCGTTATTTTGCTCAGAGTGACTCCATTCTTTACTTGATTTATCCATTTGAAATTTTTGTTTGATTCTATGAAATAAAGTGAAAAAAGTCAACAGAAACAAATTCAGTTTGAATATTGAGATTAGAAATTCTTGCTTAGTGTGATCTGCAGTCTTATTAAGCATTTAAAATAGTGACTTGTAGAGTGCAGACTATTTTTTAAGCTTTTCTATAAAAAAGCTTTATAGAATATAAATCCTCTAATACAGTCCATGGATAGCTGAATTTATGAAATCTTTTTATAAAGATGGCTTGACATACTGTTTCAAATATTAGAGAGTTAAAACGATGTTACTGGGACTTCCCTGGTGGACCAGTGGTTAAAAATCAGCCTTCCAGTGCAGGGGACTTGGGTTCGATCCCTGGTCTGGGAAGATCCCACATGCTGTGGAGCAACTAAGCCCATGTGCCACAATTACTGAACCTGTGCTCTAGAGCCCGCATACCACAACTACTGAGCCCACGTGCTGCAACTACTGAAGCCCGCGTGCCTAGAGCCCGTGCTCTGCAACGAGAAGCCACCGCAATGAGAAGCCTGTGCACCACAAGGAAGAGTAGCCCTCGCTTGCCGCAACTCGAGAAAATTAGCTCACAGCAACAAAGATCCAACGCAGCCAAAAATAAAAACAAAACAAAACAAAACAAAAATGATGCTACTCATTTCCTGATGAATTCTCTGAACTTTTAAATTCAATCCATCTTTACATGTGTTTAAAAAATGTTTTTTTATCACAGAAAAATATATATTTTTTACTCTTTAAATATTTTTGTTGCTGTCATTTAGGTGTTTTGTTTTTTAAAATCCATGTTTTGTTCTTTAATCCAGAATTTGAATGGTCTGTAGTTTAGAAATATCTCTGTCAGTAACTGGACACATTAAATAGCTCAAAGAGTTGAAAATACTCTTAAAATGATCTCATCATGATGCCTCAAACTCTGGAGAATGAATCCTGGCTAATTTTAGGTGCAGAGGCAGGAAGACTTTCTTTAAGGACATGAAATAGATATTTAAAAATTACCCTTTATCTGATTACTTTTCCAGAAAAAACTTACAAAATATTAATAAGATGGTATTTCAAAATCACTTATTTCAAAATCACTCATATTCATATTTAATCCAAATTCCAGCAGGAGAGACAGAAGATACAGTTAAAAGGCAACATTTGAGGAGATAAGGACTGTTAATTTTTCAAAACTGATGAAAAACAGGAACCCATGGATAAAGTACACAAGAATAATGTATACCAACCTCATGCATGAGCACAGATGTAAAAAATATCCCTGACAGGATGGAACTGAATATAGTTTATATAGAAGGTCATGATCATCGTTATATCACGATCATGGACTCTGAGGCATACACAGACCATTTCCCAGTCTGCTTTTAGCCTCCTCTGAGCTGAGCAATTTTCTCTTTCTGGCTTGCCTTAAAGCTTTCTTATTTTGCTTCTTATGACTGACTCTTTTGATGAATGTTCCCATAGCAGAGTTTTTGGGGGCTTTAAGTGACATTTTCCTGTATGCCACAGTCCTCTCCTTTTGAGGGAAGGGGGGATGAAGAAAGGAAGTAAAGGAGCTTGGAAGCTAGAGCTAGTTTTGGGGGATGGTCAACCATGACCTCATACTATTACTGGATCCATCCTATCTCCTCGGGGCTCTGCTACTCAATCTGCTCCATTTTCCAGTATTCTGGCTCATGGTGATTTGCTTTGGGGCTCCATTATTTCCTGCACCAGTTCAGGACAAATAGCAATTCTTAGTTCATTGGATAAATATATCTATACCTGAAATATAATCCTACCATACAGCTTTTGGGCCCCATGATAATCACTGAATCTGTTTTAGGGTCCCTGACCATTCCATGACATTGGGATCTTACTAATTATTGTAACAGTGCGAAGAATGTACTACATAGAGTGTACAGAGGATTTTTAAGGATTGATGCTATCCAACTCCACACATCAACCTACTAGTGTCCCATCTCTGACCAGGCTCCAAATAATGCTCATTTGACCTCATTAAAAGAAAATGAGGGAAGGGAGAAAGAATATACCAAAAATATTAATAATGATTATATATGGGGATGAGGTCACAGATTACTTTTACTATCGTCTTTATGCTTCTTTTAACTTTCTAATAATTTTAAATGAACACTTATTAATTTTATATTGATAAAAAAGCCATGAAAGAAACACACATAAAAAAAGTTTTAAGAATCTATTATGTTCCCAGAACTTTGTCTAGTATCTTCTAGTGGTTATTCCTGTAGAAACATAAGATAATTTCTTTTGTTTACAATTTTTTATTGTTACCATAAGTAGCATCCATAAGTAGATATTTCTACTTCAGACCTTATTTGGGATATGTACCTTGCTTCTCTAGCAAGCAGACTTCTGTTTTCTTCATTAGGTTTTCTCATTCTCATTCTCAGTTTTTTTTTTTTTTTTTTTACTTACTGCCATCTCTTCACATCTGTCTCTTTACCATGACACACAAAATGAATCATCTAACAGTAATCTCCTAGGTGTCAATATCTAGCTACAGATTGGAATTTAATTCCCTTTCCTCCATATGCTCTTGTTTCTAGAAGCCTCTTATCAGAGCAAATTCTCTTATTTTCACATTAAAAATTGTTACTGTCAGAGAAATAACAGCTAGTCCCACACATATGATGAATAAAATTCAAATATTTGATTAAAAGTAAATAACATTAGAAATGAGAAGTTCCAGAAATATACTCCCCCCAACCCCGTCAAATAACTATTATCAAATAAAGCACCCCAGTAGAAATGCAAAAAAAAATTAAGAGACTTAACTTTGTGACAGGCATAAAATATTGGGAGTTCAAAAGTAAAAAATGTTTTTACTCAGATGATGATTTCTTAGACATCAGAAGCATAAGTCAAAATATGTGTATTTAAAATTTACCTTTAGTAAGCTTATTTTCAAAAAATAAACATGCCCTATTCAACTTTGTCAATGCAAATATTTATAGTAAAATATTGATTCACAAAGTATCCATACAAAAGGCTTGCAAAATTATATACCTGACAGAACTGAAATTCATTTGAACATGCATTGTTTATTATAGATTCTCTTGCATGAAATTCTTTCAAAAAGTCTGTGAGATATATGGGTTTGATACCCTTATTTTATTGAAGAGGAAGCTGAGGATAGGGAGTGAGCTATAGACCCAAAGGTACCCAGCTAACCAGTGATGGAGTTGAAAGTTAAACCTCAGTCGTCTGAATCCATTGTCCATGTTCTTTCAACTACTAGGCCAAGCTACATGTCTTCATGGAATCATGGGTAGATCCTAACTTCTTAACAACTAATTTAAAAAACTACCAATAGTTTTGCCACTGTTATTCACCACCTTTACGTCTCTCTCTACCTGCACTAATAAATATCTCCTTTAAAAATGCCAGAGGTGCATTAAACTATGTACTGGGTCATTTTGCTCTACTGTGTTGAGGCCACCTTGCCAGCTGCCCTATAACACAGTTGGGTGTATCCAAAGCAGAGCAAGCTTGGCGGTGTGATGCAACAGGCAGAAGGAAGCTCTGAAGTTTGTTTTTAGTGGACCTCTTTCAGTTTGCATATCATTTGGACTCTCAGAGCCTGTAGACTTGCTATGGGGTCACTATTAAGGTTATGGCTGGTGAGATTCCTTCACAACAGAAATCGGGGATGAACTTCCAAGCATGGTGCTGGAGGGAAGACAGGACAGAGACTTATGCATGTATATGCAATGATAACTGGGTGATGGCACTGCCAGCAAGAGGAAGATGACCAATGCTCCCAGGGGGTATTGCCTGAGCCCAAAGAACCAACTGGCAGGTTCAGAATTGCAGATTTAACACAGGAGGCAGTATCAGCTGCAAACATCAGCCCAGAGGCCAGCACTTCTGAAATCCAGCCTGAGGACAGGGCGTCTCTTTTCCTCATGTCAGAAAGATATGTACCTTCCTTCGCACTCACTCAGATTCCATCTTAAGGAGACAAGCAGGGGAAGGCAAGAGGTTACAGAGAATTTCTATGCAGGGAAGATGAACACAACCTAAAGGGACCATGTAACTTCTAAAATTAGATTTAACTTCTAATCATAGAAAAATAGAAGTCAGTTTTTACCCTCAATAAAGAGCTGATAGAGGCTGGGACAATGATCAAATTAGTTACGGTCAAAGTAAAATAAGTTATTTTTTTTGCACGTTCAAGTTGTAGTGTGAATTATACCCTATCACCCCTATACATTGGCATTTACTGGGAATCACTTTTCCAGGTCCTGTACATTTTTTAACTTAATTCTCCTACAAACCTTGGAGGGGAGGAACCATCATAATCTCCATTTTATAGAAAAGGAAAATGAGGGTTAGAGAGGTTAAGTCATTTTCACAAGGTCATGTAGCTAGTAACATAGCTGCAAAAGAAAAGCTGATTACACTCTTAAATGTTTCAATTTAAAAATAGTTAAAATACAATTTAGGTGAATTGATTTTTGAAATTTGAAGATGTTCAAGTGGAAGACCTCTGAGTAAAACAGGCTGGGTCTGCTGGTAAAAGAGTATTTTCTTTCTAATTTGCATTTGAGATTTTGGTTTTCAGGAACATTTAAAGAAAACTTAAGCCTAAAAGGAGTAGTCAAAATTCTGTCAATTTTGCTGGCAGTGAGGTCATAACATATGTTCACTAGAAAGACACTTTCAGTACAATTGGAAATAAAAGGCCATTGACCACTCCTCTCATGCTATGCCCATTAAGCAACCAAAGCAGAAGTCTTCAAGGTATGGACTTTGAGTTAATCAAGTCTTGGTTTAATTCCTGTTCAACCACATAAAAGCTATGTAAGTCAGTGACCACCTTGAGCTTGTTTCCATGTTGCATGGCAACATGGCAAATCAGGATTAAATAAGGCAACATATATAACACTCTGAACATGGTGCCTGCTATATAGGTGGTGCTCAAAACTGACACTTTGCATCTGCCTATCCATACCCCCGCTTTTAAAGTTAATCCTAATATTATTCAATTCTCTGTAGCTTACTATACAGATAAACAATCACTTTAATTCCAGATTTTATTTCATTTAGCAAATGTAAATGTGCACCTGATGATTTAATGCCTGAGGTTATCAAGACAGAGCAAAAGAAATAATCCCCTGGGATATATTTATCAAATTTAGAAAATGCATTTTCTTACCAGCTCACTGAATTCATTATTGCCTAGGTCAAGTCTTTCCAACTGGGCCAGTTTGTGCATTGACCTATAACAGATGGAGAAAAATATTATTGTGAGGCAGTGTATGACACATCGCTCCAAAAGACATTCCACCCACCTCCCTATCAGATTTACCTGGGTGTATAGTGCACAGATATGGGGGTATTTTTTAAGGAGAAGTAAGTTGCAAATATACAGTAACATATGCAAACTGCTGCCTGAAAACCTTTAGTAGCTTACCATGTTTCCAAATGCCAGTCTATGGATGGAGTTCTGGCCTGGATGCTTAATGAAAATCTGGGAAGCTTGTTAAAAATCTATACCAATAGGAGGTACCAATTGGGGCTCCAAAATCCATATTTTTAAGAATCCCCACAGGTTTTGGAAACCAACAGATAAACCCAATTCTTAGTAAAGCGTTCTAAAATTTCACAATATGGCCACAAATTCATCATCATTCTTGTCATTTTTCACTTCCTTAAATGAAATTCTGTTATAGAAAAACTTTTTTATCTTCTTTTATTGAGATATAGTTGATTTATAATATTATGTAAGCTTCAGATGTACAACATAGTGATTCACAATTTTTAAAGGTTATATTCCATTTATAATTATTATAAAATATTGGCTATATTCCTTGTGCTGTACTTTATATCCTTCTAGCTCATTTATTTTATACATAGTAGTTTGTACCTCTTAATCCCCTACCCCCAACTTTTGTACTCATTGTCTCCTAAACATATTGGCTTGAATGATGCTGCAGCTTTGAACAATCTTAAACCTCGGGCAAGAGTTGGTGCCAAAGATTAGACGTATCTTAGCACATGCCATGTGTAATCAGCATTTACCAAACCATTCTCAAGTATAACATACAACATAAGAGAAGAGAGCATTTTTCTGATTTTCAAGTTTTTTATCTCCCTACTAACCAGAATGCTGTCTCCAACTCTTGACTATACAGAAATTCTGGAGGCATTGTTGACTCAAATCTCAAAAAATTTTCATTCCTTCATCTTTAAAATTCATGTAGTAATTATCTTATAGGGCTTTTATGAGTAGCAAATGAAATACTACTGTAATTCAGACTCTGGCAGGCACTCATAAATGCAAAAAAATGTGTGTACTCTTTCTTCACTCAGCAACTGTTACTGAAAGATTATTATGAGTTAGACAATCTTCTGGGGTCTGGGGAATAGCACTGGATGAAAAGAAACAAAAATTCCTCCTCAAAAGTACTTTACATTCCAGTGGAGATGATAATGACAATAAATAAAACAATTAAGTAAAATAAAATAATATACTAGAAGGTTATAAGTGCTATGAAGAACACTTAAGAAGAGGAGGAAGATAGGAAGAATTCATATAACATGACTGCAATTTTTAATAGGGTAATCAGGTCTCACTGAGAAGAAATATGAGCCAATGCTTAAACGAAATGAAGGAGCACCCTAGTGCCTAGACTCTGAAGCAGGGACACGTTGCTTGCTTGAAGACATCCTAGGTAACCAGTGTGGCTGAAGTAGACTGAGGGACAGGAGAAGTAAAGACATGATAATGGGGAGTTAGAAAATATGGGGTCTTATAACCCAAGACTTTGGCTTTGATTTTGAGTAAAATGGAGGGTCACTGAAAGGCTTTGATCAAAGGTATATTGAAGTGACTTGTTTTAAAAGGATACCTATGATTTCAGGCTGGTAGACAGACCGAGGAGGACGAAGGTGGAAGCTGGGAGATCAAACAGGCAGTTAATGGAAAATGCCAAATGAGAGGTGACAGTGGTTTGGTCAGGTTGGTGGCAGCGGACGGGGTGAGAAGTGGCTGGATTCTGGACATACTTAACATTAGATTCAAATGTTTTGTTGATGAAATGATTGTGGGGAGTAAGAGAAAGTAGAGTCAAATGTGATTAAAAGTGTGTTTTGGTCTGAACAACTAGAAGGATGAAGTGTAATTGACTGATGGAGAAGACAGGGTGAGCAGGGTTTTGGGTTCATCAAAAGCTTGGTTTTAAATGTTCTCACCCCTGTCCATTCCCCCTCAAATTTCCTCCTCAAAAGATAAATATGTGAAGTGATGGATGGGTTAATTAATTAGATGAGAAGAATCCTTTCATAATGTATACTTCCATTAAATCATCACAATGTACTTTAAATATCTTACAATTTTATTTATCAGTTATACCTCACCTCATAAGGTTGAAAAAAAAAGAAATGCTAAATTAGAAATTTCTATTGTAAAGCCAACTAGAGATGTCAAGCAGGAAGTTATATACACAAGTCTGGAGTTCAGGGAAGAAGTCCAGGCAAAACAGATCATTAGAGCATGGTCAGCATACAGACGGTATCAAGCCTTGAGCATGTGAGATCACCAAAGGAATGAGTGTAGATGAGAAGATAATAGGTCTAAGAAGACATGAGGATGAGCCAGGAAAGAAGACAGAGAAGCTATTAGGATCACAAGAGAAAAGCCAGAAGAGTGTGAAGAACTGGAAGTCAAGTAAAGATGGCGTTTCAAGTTGGAAGAAATAACAAATTGTAAGAAAACTTGATGATATACCTGAGAAATGACCACTTGATTGAACAACACGTAGATTAGTGATGACTTTGAGAAGATCAGTTTTCTGTTTTAAGCTTTTGCTAATGCTCTTTTTCTCCCGTTCAATATGCCTTTATCCATACATCTTCAATACTCTTTATTCAATAACATAAACATATTGATTTCCTACTATCTCTCAACTTTTAAGGTTATCAAGATGAAAGGTGTTTTTCCTATTATCAGATAGCTCATAATCTTGAAAGAAAATGGTTAAGACAATGGGCCATGTTTACCCAATAGACTAAATGCCATAGAAAATATATGTGTAGGATTCTAAAGAAGTGCTTTTTCAGCGTTGGAGAGTGGGAGTAAAAAATAGGAGACTCGGGCTTCGCTGGTGGCGCAGTGGTTGAGAGTCTGCCTGCCGATGCAGGGGCGAGGGTTCGTGCCCCAGTCCAGGAAGATCCCGCATGCCGCGGAGCGGCTGGGCCCGTGAGCCATGGCCGCTGAGCCTGCACGTCCGGAGCCTGTGCTCTGCAACGGGAGAGGCCACAACAGTGAGAGGCCCGCGTACCGCAAAAAAAAAAAAAAAGAAGAGACTCTACTGACCCTTCACTTTGTAGCAGTTGATCAGGCTACAGAATCAGAAGAGATGGATGTTTTTTGGAAGAGACATCAAAGGGGGGCATTGAAAGAGATCAAAGCCCATTTAAGGAACTGCAGGTTAGTAAGAATGGTAAATAAGAAACATAGTAAGAAATAAGAAATAATATGTAGACAAGGGCCAGATCATGAGATCATCCATGTTAAACAAAGAAGTTTGAGTTTTAGCTTGAAGGCAATGGAAGCTTTAAGATTTAGATAGGGAAGATATATCAAATTTTTATTTTAGAAAGATCACTTTGGCAGCTTGGAGTGGTGTGGGAAATGTGGAGATGTGCTAGCAAAAAGGTCAAATAAAAGACTGTCCTGAAATCTATGTGGGATATAATTGTGGCCAGAAATAGGACAATGGCAGTATGGATGATATGGCGGGAACTATGAGGGATGCACTGGTAAAGACATACTTGGTAATGATGATAGTTGGTTGGATGTGGAAGGTAAAGAAGAGGAAGGAATTGAAGCTAGTTTCTGGATTGAGTAGCACTGTGGGAATGTTGCAAAGGAATAAATCTAAGGTGGAGAGAGCTGGATGTAGTGAATACTTTTTTAAATACTATAGAGAATTTGAGGTGAATGTGTGAGTCCTATGTTAGGAGAAAATTGTGTGTGCACGCATGGTCACACACGTGCACATGTGCGCCTGTGTAAGACTGGAGCTCAGGTAAAAGGTCTTGACTAGAAATAAATATTTGAAAAATAAATAAGTGATGTTTCTTGTCTACTCCACCACAAAGTTATCTCTCCTTTTAAGCTCACATACTATCTGCTTTCTTTTCCATGATTTATTTGGCATTGGTCACTAACTTTCTTGAATTGTTAGTTTATATATATATATATATATATATATATATATATATATATATGTCTCCTTTACACTTCAAGATGCCCAGAAGGGTCTGTGTGGGACCACTAGCAGTCCAAAGATGGTTGTGAAACATTGGCCAGCATTGTAAGAACATCTGACTCACCTCTTGCCAAACTTATACCACTGAATAGGTGCTTCTAGTGGAAGGGGCAGTAGTGGCTGTGCTCCATGAAGAGAGAATTAGATTTTCTTCTGAGCCTGGGAATACTGAGGAGTGGCAGATTCTCTCAAGCTTTGTTTCTAGACCACATTGTCGTCCAACAAACAATGAGCACCAAAACTTTGGGAACCAAGGTGAAGGACCAAGTGACCAAGCATGGCAATGAATGAAAAATGACCACAGGAGTAGTAAAGCCACCTGCATTTGACTTGACCATGTAGCCTTAGGCAAAAAGTATTCTAGTGAGAACCATCATGAGCTGAAGACCAGAAGCCTTTCCACAACTTCCTGAACTCTAGGAACTCTGTAGTTCTCACTGATCTCCAAGATGCGTATCACATAAACCTGAGAATATACATTTTTTCTAGCCATGGTGGTTAAAGAGAAAGACACAATTATTTTTATTAAATGAAGACATGAGTGATGTCTTGTACTTGAGTGTCCTAAAGTAAATTTTATTAGTTCTGGGACTTATCTCTTTTTTCTAGGTTAAATATTGGTGATCTTTTAAATCATTTCTTACATGATGGGGTTTCCAGAAACCTAAACACCCTGATCATCTTTATCAAAGCTTCTCTTCCAAACAGGATGAGATACAAACCTGGCACTTTTATTTTTATAGATAAAGCTTTACTGGAACATAGTCATGCCCATTTGTTAACATATAATCTATGGCTCTTTTGCACTGCAATGGCAGAATTGAGTAGTGAGACAGACCATATGGACCACAGAATCTGAAACATTTCTATCTCTGAAGGCCAACTGGCACTCAGAATTAAACACTGTTCTTTAGACGTGGGCTGACCAAGACAATGTATAAATGTATCTATTATGTCTTATGTTTCTATTAGTGTAGTTTGCTTGATTACTTTTGTATGGGGATAGGTAGCCTCTCTGCCACCTCTAAGACCTTTTCTTTTCCCATCCTAGTTTTAGGCTATTGCTTTTGAAATCTTTGACTCATAAATTCATACATAAAACTATATTTTAAGTTTATAACATAGCTTCCTACGATTCCTTTGCCATTCTTTTGAATGAGCAACAATTTTCCTTTTGTTTGCTCCGGAACAACAATGACAAAAGGCTTTCCCATGAGGTTCTCTAAACTATTTCCTGAAGCTTATTTAAGTTCTGTTTTTTAAAATTTTATTTTATTTTTTTAATTTTTTTTGCGGTATGTGGGCCTCTCACTGTTGGGGCCTCTCACTGTTGTGGCCTCTCCTGTCGCCCAGCACAGGCACTGGACACGCAGGCTCAGTGGCCATGGCTCACCGGCCCAGCCACTCCGTGGCATGTGGGATCTTCCCGAACTGGGGCACGAACCCGTGTCCCCTGCATCAGCAGGCGGACTCTCAACCACTGCGCCACCAGGGAAGCCCAGTCTGTTGTTTAAAATATCTTTTCTTCTATTTTAATTTTATCTTATTTTATTTTCTTGATCTTAGTTTCCATTAATTACTATCACCAAAGTTTCATTCTATCATTACATTCTTACTTCCATTTTTTTTTTTTTTTATTTTTTTTATTTTTTTGCGGTACGCGGGCCTCTCACTGTTGTGTCCTCTTCCGCTGCGGAGCACAGGCTCCGGATGCGCACTCCCAACGGCCATGGCCCAGCCGCTCCGCGGCACGCGGGATATTCCCGTACCAGGACACGAACCCGCGTCCTTACTTCCATTTTTAAAGTTACTTTCCAATATGATTTCTTACATATCTTTAAAATTTTACACTCTTATTTCTGCTTTTTGAAAATGTCATTCTATATTATTTCTTACATTTTACACCTTTCAAAATGACTGTCTTTACCCACAAGATTTTAGACAGTCTATAATGCAGCCTGTTGCTTTTCTTGTTCGTGTGCTAGTTACTAAACTATAATCATTGTCAAATTGTCCAAAAAAAGTTCCTTTCAGATGAAATATGTAATAGGTTTTTAATTTAATTAGGACACAAACAAGTAAGGCTTTGTCAGAAAAATAAAATAGAACTCATGGTATTTTTATGTTAGTAGTGTTTGTGAGCATTTATTCATTCACTTTGTGCTTCCTTATGGCAGGTGCCACGTGGACATTGAAGTTACAAAGATTTCTGGGATGCAAGGTTTCTCAACCTTGGCACTATTGACATTTTGGGCCAGTTAATTCTTTGATATAGGGGACTACTTTGTGCACTGTAGGATGTTTAGCACATCTTACATAGTCTCTACCCAGAAAGACCTATTTTTAAAATGGGAATGACCTTTCAATGAATAATTACTTCACAGGGTGATAAATGCTAGGATAAAAGTATGTATAGATTGCCATAGGAGCTCAGAAGAAGGAACATTTGACAGTTTGGTAATTATGGAAAACTTTATGAAAAGGTGAAGTTTGAGCTGGGTTTTGGAGAACGTTGCTATATGAGTCATATATGTGAAAAGAAAGAATGAAAATGCTAAAAGAGTACATCTGAAGCTGAGGTTTTTCTGTGATTATAGCTTAAGTCCACAATACTAACATGTATCCTTAAAGAATGTAAGAGATTTTGGTCCAAAGTGAAGAAATTCTAAAAATTCCCATTGCACGAATCCCTGTCATTCTATCCTCATGGTTGGATAAGGGGATATCTGGGATGCAGCTATCTTGTGCATTGTAGGATGTTTAGCAGCATCCAAGGCCTCTACCTACCTAATATCAGTAGTAATCTCTGCAGTTTTCAGATGTCTCCAGACATTGTCAAATGTTCCCAGGGTAGAGGTTAGGGGGGCAAAATTACTTCTAGTTGAGATCCACTGTGCTAGAGGAATATTCCAGGCTTTTATCTCCTCTCCTTGCTGATTCCTTGGAGGGTGAGCCTCTTATATCCATTTGTTTACCTCCTTACTCTACTAGGTGGGGTCCCACGTGGCCTGTTCTTATGCACTTCAAGCAGTCTACTTGATTATGTACTCATTTGACTGTACTCTTTTGTCCTTACAGTAAACACATGGGCCTGGGGCCTACCTCTATGTCCCAACACAGGAATCTGACTGGTGTGACTTCCCCTTACAAATGGCTTGAAGGCATGATCACTGCCATAGGTTAGGGAGAAAATATCAGGACTTGTTACAGTTTGGGTCACATTCTCTATCAGTTATGCCTACAATTTGATCATCTCCTGTCTGAACCAAATATCTTTCTGATTATTTAGCCATTTGTAAAGTTCACCTAGTTATCTGAATGAGCAAGTTCTAATGAAATTGGTTGTATTAAATGATGTTTACCAACCTATGTTCATATTATACATGTAAAAATTGTAGAAATGTATAAAGTTTCCATGATTGTTACATTTATCATTGCTGCTTCTCTTGCCTGTAATGTTCTAACTCGTAAATCTTCTCATAGCTGGCTCCTTTTCAACTCAGCTCATATTTTTCCTCCTCATATCCCCTTTACCCAAAATTAAATCTCTTTCCCATCTTCATGTTATATATTGCCCTGTTCCATTTTCTTCTTAACACTTACCACTGAAAATATTTAATTTAATTTTTTAGGTTAATTTTATATTTTAATATTTAATACTGAAAATTAAAACTTGTTTACTTGCTAATTATTTTCCCCCTACTAGACTGAAGCTTCATGAGAGCAAGTAAGTTGTTGATCTTACAAATAGCTTCTCAAACAGTTTGTTTAATGAAGATATTCATATGTGCGTGAATGAATAACTCTTTACCAGTGAGCTGTTTGAATTCTAGAATATTTACAAAGAAAAACCACTCAATTTTTATCAGACATCTACAGTTAACTAACAATTGCCAAGGAGGCAGCTATAATTAATTAACAGTTGCCAAGGAGATATCCTGATAGGCCTGTTTTAATGAATATTGTAATGAATATACATTAGCTTACTTATTGTAAACTATGCTTGATGATAAAGGCAGATAAGGCTGAGATTCATCCGTCCCAGGATATCTGCATCTTGTGTTAAGTTGACTTCCTGACATTTTCAATAGTAGGTTTTAAAAAATCCAAATAATAAAAAATACTAAGTGAAATATTTAGGTGAGTTTTTCATTTGTTTGGATATCTGAAATATAGCAACAAAACTCTAAATGGAGAGTAGTTTAGGGCATAGACTCTGAATTCAGACAACCTGGGTATAAATCCTGATTCTACCACTCACTTAGCTGTTTGACTTTAAACCAGTAAGAACATCTTTGCACCTCAGTTTTCTCATCTGTAATATGGGAATGATAATAAGAATCCTTACATCATAAGGTTATTTTGATGATTAAAATAGTTAATACAGGTAAAGCACATAAATTGTGATTGACATATGGTAGGTGTTCTTTAAGAGTTAGGTATTGAAATACTTACAGAAGAATTTCAGAGTTGGAAATATTTTGAGAGATTATTGAGGTCAGAGTTTCTTGAAGTTTTCCTAAGGACTTATAAATGTTGCATGATTTAAAAAAAATTTCAGATGGTCAGTACATTTTGGCAAATCTTGCTTAAAAAATGTTAAATAGATTTCTTATCAGTAGGACTTCTTATAAAACATACAAATGTTCATTGTGATTATTTAACAGATTCAATTAGTTTAGACAATTTCCTGTTTATGTGACCAAAAACATTTTTCTTTTCTTTCCCACAGGACATTTCTTAGACTAGGAGAACACTGTAAATACTTTTTTGCAGATGATGAAATTGAGTTCTTGTCCATCCCAGTCCATGGAATCATGGACATACTTAGTCCACGAAAACACAGGCATGTGTGTTTCCCTATAATGAATATAGGATTTAAATTTGATCGAATCATCCTCTTTTGTCTTCTTGAAACTCTGACCTGTCAGGCCCTGCATCTTAACTCCCAATATTCACTTCAGGCTCTTCTTGCATTTATGACTGTTTTGGACATGCTTCCCTGGTTTGACTTTCACATTCTCCTTAAAAGACCATATTGATTTTTGCCATTTGGCCTTATGCACAGCAACCTCAGGAAAAAGAAGTGCTCCCTTCTTACTAGAGGAGACTTGGTGACTTGTTCAACGTCACACAGAAAGTTAATGACAGAGCTGGCACAGGATCTCTTTTCACAGCAGTGGCCAATCATCTAAACCTGGCCTGGACTGTTTGGCTTGACCATTGTTTAAATATTAATGTTTTTTGAAAAGAATATTTTCTAGAGCTCACTGTAGTCTATGCCAGGGGTCAAGAAACTTTTTCTATTAAAGGCTAGACAAGAAGGGTTTCATGCTCTATAGGCCATATGGTCTCTGTCTCAACTACCCAGTTCTGCCATTGTAGTGCAATGGACATGGCTGTGTTCCAATAAAGCTTTATTTATAAAAAAGGGGCCACCAAATTTGGACCATAAGCTATAGTTTTCCAACCCCTGGTCTACATCAGTCCTTAAGATCTTACATCTAGATAGCTCCGTGGGTTTATGATATAAGCTTGGTCCCTAAGAATATTTAAGTTTTTAAAACCTGATACAATAGATAAATTAAGGACTGGAAATATTTATTATGAGGTAATTGCCACTAGATAACTATATTTATATACTATTTGAAATTCTCATTTCTTAGGGTACATGTTACTGGAATCTAGGGACATTTATTCTTAATACTGTCCTTTGGTTGCATTTATGAAAATTAAGTCCTTACTAGCATGCTATTACTTTATAGCATTTATCCAATTGCAAATCTGGTAAAAGATTCCAATTGGAGCAATGACGGGAAATAACACAATATCTTGGTGCATCTGTCACTCTGATAAAATTATACAGTCTATGATTTGCTTTTTATCAGATTCAGAGGTTTTATCTATTCAAGTGTACAATTACTTCTGAAGCCACATAAAGTTGGCAGAATTTTGTTTCTCCATAAATTCCCAGTGCAATAACATGGGTTTGCTGACTCTCACAAGATTCTGCAAATTTTTGGCATGGGCTTATTCATTCCATCTTTTAACTTGTCTTTCAAATGTTCTCAAACACTCTCTAATTAGTGGCTATTCATGTCACAAGGATAGGAAAACTCCCCTCAGTTGCTACTGTCCAATGTTTCTCTCGTATTGGAACTTAGGGAAAGAATATACTATCTTTCCACTTAATCCATGTCCTATGTTAAATGGACATTTACATTTTATACTTTGGACCTACTGATTCTACCATGTTCTCTTGTTCACAATCTTTCTTTAAATGAACTTTGTATTATACATTTTTTTTTTTTTTTTTTTTTTTGCGATACACCGGCCTCTCACTGTTGTGGCCTCTCCTGTTGCAGAGCACAGGCTCCGGACGTGCAGGCTCAGCGGCCATGGCTCACGAGCCTAGCCGCTCCGCCACATGTGGGATCTTCCCGGACCGGGGCACGAACCCCTGTCCCCTGAATCGGCAGGCGGACTCTCAACCACTGCACCGCCAGGGAAGCCTTGTATTATACATTTTGAAGTAAATCATTCCTTACAACACAAGTACTAAAGACAAGAAGGCCCAGGAATTGATATTCTTTAAAAATGCAAGTAGCAGCATACCTCATGTTGAAGAAACATAAACTTATTATATTTACACACAAGGAAAAATTTAAAATCCATTGTCCAGTAACATAATATAATTTCTCTGATAAAATGTTTTCTATAAAGATTCTCCCTTAATGGCCTACATGAGAAAATAATCTTAAAAAAAAAGAGTGGATATATGTATATGTATAACTGATTTGCTGTACACCTGAAACTGATACAACATTGTAAATCAACTATACTCCAATAAAAATTAAAAAAAAAATCTTCCTCGATTATTACTATATCTTAAGCCAATGTCACAGCTACAATACTTATGTACTCTCCATCATTTCAATTCAACTTTCCCCTAAGAACAGCAACAAAAAGCTAAACTGGCTTCTTGGATCTCCCAGAAGGATATGTAACCAAACTAAACATCTATTATTCTGTCAAAGAATATTGGGAAGACAATTTTTTAGAATTCGTCTAATTAAGCAATTTGTGAATGCTTCTAATTAACATGTTTCTCCTTGCAGTATTTAAATTTTTAGAATAAATATTTAAAATATATAATTTACATCAAGCTGTCACATTATTTTGAGTATTTCCTTGGGAAATATTTTTTCCTTTTAAATATTCAACATTTAAAAGTTTAAGCTGATTTCATGATGTCTTATTAGAAAACTTTTCTTTCCTATAACTATGTATCTTTAATTTAATGCATAACATGAAAAAAATTCTGTATGAAGAAATAAACTTACAAGTAACCTCTCAAGAATAGCTTTAGTTTATATAGTAAGATAAACTTCTCCAGTGAAATAGATTAAAGTATAAAATAGAACCTTATGAACAGCAACCAGCTGTAAGACAAATTCTGCACTACTCTAATTAGATTGAGGAGAAGACTGAATTTCATTCCTCTCTCTCTAGTCTTCTTGGGTTTATGACCAGAACCAGTCATTCATTCACTCTGAATGTGAGTTTTCCCACTGGCCAAAAATTATTGTGCATTCCTAACTCATGACAATGCAGTAAAGATAAAATTGTAAGACTTTTTGAACTCTTTCTGGAGAAACGGTGCCATATGAGCAGAAACCATGACAATTATCTCTGTGTATGGTCACACTTCAGGAACTGAAGCTCCTGGCTTGCACTGAAGCAGTCTAATCAAGAGGTTATGGGAAACATAATCAGCTATGAAGATGCTCATTTTCACTAGAATATGCTGCAACCTACATTATAAGCTCATGAAGAGATTTCAAATACTACTGAAAAACTACTCAGGCACAGTTAAGCTATTTTAAAACTCAGATAACTGAGCAGGGAAAAACAAGTTTCTTTCCTAAGAGACTCTTCACACACACACACACACACACACACACACACACACACACACACACATATACACAGGCTCATTGTTTCAGGCTCATTATTTCTTCCTATTATTCAATGAAAAAATTACAACTTGTCACTTTGGGCTTTGTAAATATTAATTCATGTACTTTTATGTAAATCTGGCCTTAGATTGTTGATACCCTGACTAATGTAAAATACAGAAACAACCTGTGACTAAGATGTCGGAGAATTTGACCTTTAGCAGATAAAGGACTTTGAAAATAATCTGCCAAGGTAGCCATGGCTGGTTTCCCAGGCAACTGTCATTTCCTTTCCCTTTCTTCCTTGCCAGTGGTATCTGCCCTGCATCAGAGACTGGAAATCCCAAATAGTCATGAGGCAAACCTCCTCTGCAGCTAGGATATGAGCATATGACTCAGTTCTGGCCACTAGAACAGGAAGAGGAGGAGAAGAGATTCTGAGGGAGATCCTGAGAAAGATTTTTCCCCTTGGTTTAAAAGAGGGAGAGAGGCATGAGAACTTTTTTACCTGTCCCTCTTTTTCCTCTTTTTTTCATGGTTGAATGAGAATGTGATGTCTGGAGTTGCAGCAGACACTATGAAACCATGAGGTAACAAGTTCAAGGATGAAAGCCAACATGCTGGGAATAGCAGTGTAGAAAAATCGAAAAAGACTGAGCTTTTGGTAAAATCATTAAGCTACTGAAACAAACCCTGGAACTGCTTATCTTGAGACTTTGTTATGAACAACAAGGTACTTATTATTTAAAAAGTCACTTTTACTCAGAATTCTGTTTCTTATTGCCAAAAGCATACTTCTAAATACACTCATTCTACTGAGCTATTAGGTACCTAAAAGAGCATCACATGGTTTGTTGGTGGCAGACCTAAAGTAAAAATAGAGGTCTTTTAAGGCCCAGAGGTGTCTGATACACCACACATTAAAAAAATTCCTGATTTATTAATTTGAGTTTTAGTAGATTTTAGGCAAAAAATATAAAAGAAATAGTTTTAAAACTTTTGTTCTTGATTAGAAAAAAACTTTTTGATAATACTAAGCTAGCAAAGAAATGAATATATTACTACTTAATTAAATTAAGTACAAAGGTGCTTTTGGGATCATGAGAGATAATGTGCATTGACATCTATACACTAATATGTATAAAATAGATAATAAGAACATGCTGTATAAAATATTAAATTAAATTTAAAAAACAGAAAATATGTATAAAAGTATTTGCATAGCCTTTGCAGCTTTAATTGATTTTATTTTTTTTCCACTTTTATTGAGCTATAACTGAAATATAGCACTGTATAAGTTTAAGGTATACAGCATGATGATTTGACTTATATATATCATGAAGTGATTACCACAATAAGTTTAGTCAACATCCATCATCTCATGTAGATACAAAATAAAAGAAAAAGGAAAAATATTTTTTCCTGTGATGAGAACTCTTGGTATTTACTCTCTTAACAACTTTCCTATATAACATACAGCAGTGTTCATTATGTTAATCATGTTATGCACTACATCCCTAGTACTTATTTACCTTATAACTGGAAATTTGTATCTTTTAATCACCTTCATTCAATTCCCCCTCCTTGTCCCCTCATCTTTGGTAACCACAAATCTGATCTCTTTTTCTATGAGCTTGTTTGTTTTCTTGTATGTTTTTAAAGTAGAACTGACCTACAACACAATGTTAGTTCCTGGTGCACAACATAGTGATTTGACATGTCTATACATTACAAATTGATCACCATGATGTCTAGTTACCATCTGTCACCACACAAAGTTAAAACATTATTATTGACTCTATTCCCCATGCTGTACATTTCATCCTTGTTACTCATTTATTTTGTAACTAGAAGTTTGTACTACTTTCCCTCACCTATTTCACTCATCCTCCTGATCGCTTTTCCCTCTGGCAACCATCTGTTCTCTGTGTCTATGACTCTTTCTGTTTTTTTTTGTTTGTTCATGTGTTTTGTTTTTCAGACTCCACATGTAAGTGAAATCATATAGTATTTGTCTTTCTCTGTCTGACTTATTTTATTTAGCATAATACCTTCTAGGTCCAACAATGTTCAAAGTAGTTTAAGTTTTTTCCTTCCTGCATTTGACTTATCAATATTCTAGTTTTCCATTTTGACAATTTCTTTTTCATAAATTATTCTGTGGGTTTTTGTATGATTTCTGATGTTTATAATTTCAACTTTTCAGAAACCATGACTGTGATTCTATATATATTCTGTTTCTTTTATTTTTTATTACTTTATAGTTTTGAAAATATGGTAAAGATGTTAATATTTTTCAAGTTTGTATGCCTCTTCACTTTTATGTTTATTATATCTTCAAAGAAAATTACTCCACAAATCTTTTCTTCTAAATTCAGTTAATTAGAAAAATTATTTTTTATTATGATTATAAATTAAAATTATTAATTTTTCTTAATTTCCTAAATTAAGTTTCTTAAAATAATATTTGCCTCAGACTCAACTAGATATTTTTTCTTCTATGTATTTATTACTAGAGATTCTTCCCTTAGTATTTGAATGCTAAAACCTACATTACTGGTATATTTTTTCATAGTGTCTATCAATACATAGAAATAAAATTAGCTTTTATTTAATAATTGGAATGATATGTGCTTTTAGCTGCATATGTTCACTTAAAATAGCAATTTAGGAATAAATTTCACTTAGGATAACTTTTTGATTGGTCTTAACCAGGACTAATTTTTTCCCCATGGATATAAATTGGCATAAAGATTATCATTCTAAAATATGATTATAACAATCAGTACTTAGAAGTTGTGAAATAAAATATAATAGGATAGCAATCAGAAATAACGGACTGTACAATAGAAACCAAATAGAACAATGGGTAAAAAATCAACTCTAGATGAGACCATTGTGAAATGTGCCTCATAATGAAAGCTCATTTCAATCAAAGAACTGTAAAAGACACTGAATTCTAATAGCATTATTTCTTATGGGTAATTATATTTATATAAAGGCAATCTTGATTTAAAAAAGTCATAAGTTCAGCCATTGATTCTCAACATGCTGTCAAAAAAATGATATTTCTGAACCTGAATTTTACACTTAGCTAACTGCCCAAAAAGGAAGAAAGGTCTGATTCTTCATATCATCATTATCATTGTAGACAAAATAACAAGTTGACTATCTTACTTTGGTACTACCCTGATACTTCATTTTACAAATTCCTTGTAAATTATGCCTTTTAAATTCATTAACCAAACAATTCTTTCTTTACTATAACAAACATCTCTTGAGCACATATCAGATGGCTAGGCTAAGGGCTGGCACTAAGATGTGGTCACTTCCTTCAGGTACCTCACAACTTAGTGAAGTGGACATAAAAACCTACAATTAACAATAATAATGGATAATATGAAATTTTTATTATGTGTTTAATAGTAATTCAAGGATTTACATAACAAAACACAGTCCCTGCCCTGATGGAGCTTATATTCTATGAGAAAATTAAGAAATTAAGTAATTTTGAAATTAATGTGTTAATGTATTATGCCTGGGATTCATGCTACCTAGCAGATGTCGTGTTTTGAGAACGTGTAATTCAGGAACTGACCCAGAGATGGCTTCATATCAGATAATATTGACATTAGGGGTTATGAGATGAAGAGTTCACCAGATGGAGAAGGCAGAAAGGGATTTTCAAGCAAGGAAAATGACACAAGCATCAGCATTCTCCTAGGTATTAAAGTATTCGACATGTTCGGGAAATAGAAAAGTATTTTCTCAGTAAAATTCTCAGCAACATGAAGGGACTCAGAGGACTTCTTTATTTCCTTAGTGTTAAAGCCCAAAGAAGACAGAAAGTTCTTTCTCACAGCAGTTCACTCTTGGAGAAGACCGGTTCAGAGAATTATTCCCCTGTCAGGCCACAGTGGGTTATGTTCCCAGGACAAGTTGGACCTTCACACTGTGAGCAGAGCTCACAGGTCTTGCGAATGGAGAACCATCAGTGCCAAAATAAGAAGATGGAGCCCAAGTCCCTTTAAGGAAAGGAAGGATTGATTGTCCCAATAAAGCAATGGTAGAAAGAACTTGCCTCTTACTTCTCTATTTCCTATTTTGATGAATGTTACCACTACTTCCCTTGTAGCCTAAAATAGAAACTTGGAAGCTATTCTAAACTTGTTTTTTCTCTATCACCTTCCAAATTAGTCAATTACAAGCACCTGTTTATTCTACCTCTGTTATATGTCTTGAATATATGTTCTCTTTTCATCCTCTCTGCCTGACCCAAAGAAGGCTTCATATCAAATAATACTAGAATTAGGGTTTAAGAGATGAAGAGTCCCTTAGCTCCTCTCACTTGTTAGTTTCCTTACTTTTTGGTTTAACCTCTTTTACTTCTTGGACTATGCTGACCCAGGACTTGTAACAGCCTCTTTGCTAGTCTGCCTGCCTCCAGTTTCAGCTTCTTCCAATCCATACTTATCATTGTCACAAGAGCAATCCCCCAAATAATTTGGTCATGTCATTTCTGGGCTCAGAAACCAAATTATTTCAGGAAAAGGTCCAAATTCCTCAACATTGCATTCAAGGAAATTATAATTTGACACCAGTTTACTTTTCTGGTTTTATTGACTGCAACACCCCTATACATATTATAATCTACAGACATTTATAGTGTCCTAAATGAGCTAGGTTGTCTAATGGGAGCCATTCTCTGGTAGATTTATCTTTGGAGGATGTGAGACTAAACTTAGCCCTTTTAAATATACCTCAGAGGACTTCTCAGATTAAAAAATACAATTGAGAATAATTGAATTTTTATGAGGAGCAATTACTGGGGAAAATATTTGTTATGGTTTTGCCTCTTGAAAAGTATTAGGTTATCAAAATAATATATCATCAAATAAGCTGTTATACTTTTTATAGATCAAAAAAATACCAAAGCTTTTGGTTTGTATGCAACTAATATGAAGTCTCTCCTGCGAAGCTGAGCAATAGAAAATAATATTTAAAAATCTATGTAAGGGATGTAATGTACAACATGATGACTATAGGTAACACTGCTGTATGATATATATGAAAGTTGTTGAGAGGAAATCCTAAGTGTTCTCATCATAAGAAAACAAATTTCTTTTTCTTTTTTACTTTTTATTTTTATTGCATCTAAATGAGATAATGGTTGCTAATTAAACTTATTGCAGTAATCACTTCACTATATATATATATATATATATCTCTCAAACGATTATGTTGTATACTTTAAACTTATACAGTGATGCACTTCAATTATATCTTGATAAAATTGGGAAAAAATGAAAAAAAACTAACTGTAAATGAGTCATAATGTATCCAAATAAAAGGAAATAAAAAAATTCTATGTAAAGAAGCTTTCCTAGAACATCAGTGAAGTAGTAGGTAGAGTCTGTCACTATCTCCTAATTTAAGAACTATTAAAATAGACATTGATTCTGAGATTTACAATAAGGACCCAGAAGTAATGGAACCTCTATTACGGTGACTTCTAATTCCATGTGATGTGTTCTTTTGAACTAATCAACACCACTGGATCTTCTCTCTTCATATCACTTCACAGGCAACCAACTCATCAATAATATCACTTCTTAGTTAGAGCAGGGGTTTTCAGACTATGGCCTGCAGGCTAAATCTGGTCCACTGCTTGTTGTTATATAGTCTACAAATTAGGAATAGTTTTTATATTTTTAAATAGTTGAAAAAAATCAAAAGAAGAATAATATTTCATGACATGAAAATGATATGAAATTCAAATTTTTCAGTGTCTATAAATAAAGTTTGGAACACAGCCATGCTTGTTTGTTTACATACTGTCTTTGGCTGCTTTTGTGCTACAATGACTGAGAAGTTGTGATGGAGACCCTATGGCCTACAAAACTTAAATATTTGCTATTTGGCCTATTGCAGGAAAAAGTTTGCTGATCTCTGATTTAAAGTGACACGTCTTATGGAAATGTTTGTGTCCCCTCAAAATTCATATGCTGAAGTCCCAACCCTCAAGGCAATGGTATTTGGGGGTGGGCCCTTTGGGAGGTAATCAGATTTAGATGAGGTCATAAGGATGGAACCTCACTTACCGCAATTGGATTAGTGTCCTTATGAGAAGAGGAAGAGAGACCAGAGCTCCCTCTTTCCCTGCCATGTGAGGATACAGCAAAAAGGCATACTCTTCTAGCCAGGAAAAGGGCCTTGTCTGGGGGACAGAATCAGCCAACACCTTGATCTTAGGCCTCCAGCTTCCAGAAATAATTTCCTGCTGTTTAAACCACTCAGTCAAGGCAATCTGAGCTGACTAATACAATACCTAATATTTGGAAATTATAGGCTTGGTAATATTTTAATTGGCTGCCCAGCATCTGGCATTTTGGTCATTTCCACTTTAGGAAACTTGATAGGATGAAAAGCTTACCTACTGAAAAGGGAAGAGCAGCCCTGACAGCTGACAGCTGGTAGCTAGCCTGGTTGCTACCACCAAACCATAGTATTTCTCTGCTGATCATAAGCAATTACACAAAATTATCAGTTGAGAACTCTTCAGACGATGATGGAATAAAAAAAAACAAGTCAACTACAAAATCAGACCTGGATAGAGACAAAAGCAGACCTTGTGCTTCTATTACTATAAGGAATTACTACTTCTTCTCCAATGGCAACTCCAGCTACTCTCCATTCCCCTGGTCTCAAAGGTTAAAAAATGCCCAAATCTCCAATAACCAAATGCCCCACTTTCAGAGAATACCTGATCTAGAAAAATAACCACATTCTTAAACCTTCTCCAAAATCACCTAAAATACCTCCTAACTCCCTCTTACTGAGGTGCTCCGTGGTTTTCCAGGGTATGCAGCCTCCCTTGCAGCAGCAATTAATAAACCTAATGTTGGTGACTAAGTGTACATGGTGGTTTTTGGCTGCTGGGGATCAACATCCTTTTTAGAAGCCACATACCTGGTTTTCAAGTCTCTCTGGCATCAGTGAATTGGGGACAGGGGCTCTACAAGTCAGACACATACTCCCTTCTCGCCACAGAAGCTAACTGTGGAGAATTCATTATGGCTTGAGCAACAGCAGCAGCAGCAGCAGCGAGAGTAATACGTTGCAGGGTGATGGTGCGTAACAGTGGTCAGTACCCAGTGCTTGCAGGGTGCCGGTGCAAACTGTGGCATTCAGCATTCAGTGGTGGCAATGATGGTATGACACCACACTGTTCTTTGAAAAATTGCTTTTGCCTTTTTTCTAAGTTTCACTTGTTGTCTTATAGCCCATTCTTTCATTTATTCAATGTTCTATCATTAAAGTCTCTTTCAACTTAAATCATGCAGAATTGGTTATCGTGTGGCTAGTTAAGAACCTGTTGATACTGGAACAACATTCTACATAGTATCCCCCTAAGCAACTTCAAGCATTTGATGACCGAAATATAACTCTCTAGTCACAGATGCTCTTCTAAGTTCCAGGTCTAATTTTTTTTTTATTGTTTACTGAACAGTTTTGAATATACCATATGAACTTCCAATGTATCATGTTGGAAACAAAATTAGTCATCTTCCCAGACCTCCTCTATTTCCTGCCTGTGAGTTGATACTACCTAAATCAGAAACCCATGACTAATTATTCACAAGTTCTATGGATTCTACTCTCTTTGAAATCTATTTCTTCTCATCTCTATGGTCATTGTCATAGCTCTAGTTCAAAGTTTTGTTTCTCCCATGAATTACTTCCATGGCCTCGATAACTGGTTACTGTGTCTTCCATTGTGTCCTCTATAACACACTCTCCACTTCAGAGCCACAGATATCTTTTAAAAATGTAAATTATATGACGACAAATAAAATTTCATTTGCCAGAACAAAGTTGCTTCTAGAATAAAAATTCACATGATACTGGCATGTTCAGAAATGCTCTTGAGTTACTACTTCCAGGATATGTTCAACTGGAATGTGTAATGGTGTCTGTGTTTCTGTCCAATAGAGATCCTTTTTGGTCACTATTGTAAGCAAGAAGTGACTCTGCTAAAGGGAGTTTTAAAAACCTCTGCCAACCCTGTAGCACCAAAGTGTCACAGTGTAAGTTGATTCTGTGAAGCATTTATTTGTTCATTTAACAAATATTTATTAAGCATCTACTATGTATTAGGCTTTATGCTAAGATATAACACTGTAGATAAAAGTAAAACAGATAAAACCTCTGCCCTTGTAGAGCTACCATTTTAGTGGGAGAGATGTATGAGAAGGAAATAAGCATAAATGTACAATATAGCATGTGGTGAAATGCGCTATGAAGAAAATAAAGCAGGGTGAGAACGATTGAGATCATCTGGAGAGCTTCTATTTCATATAAAGTGGTCAGAGAGAGCCATTGTTGAAAGTTAACATTTTATCCAAGTTCTGAAGGAAATGAAGAAATGTTATGACATAATGTAGTGTATATAAACACAGAAGACTATACTGTATAAAATCATGACTTACATAGTTAGACTGTCTGGGATTAAATATGAACTCTGTCACTTACAAGACCTTATAACCTTGGGCAAGATATTTAACATTCCTGTGCCTCAGTTTCTCCATAAAATGGGAACAATATGAGTATCTACATTGTTGGATGGTGCATCTTAAATAAGTTAGTAGATGTAAAGTGCTCAGAGCCCATGGTAAACACTCAAAAATAGAAGTTATTGTTAGTTTGAAAAATGTATGGTAAAACAAAGAACTGAAGTTAGGAGGAAAAACTTTTAATATCACACAATATAATCCATAATTTGTAGACAGTAGGGGAAGCAAAACCTTCAGTAGAAAACAAATAATGAAGACTCAGTGGCTAAACTTGGAGCAGGTACACAAGAAACCAGAAAGAAAAATTATGTATCATTCATCCAACTATTCATTGAATACCTACTATGTACCAAGAACAGTGCCAGACAATGGACATGGAGGTAAGAAAGTTAGATATTACCTTCTTTTACAGAAATTTTATAATTTGACAAGAAAGACATACAGTAAAATAGTAATTACAGCAAAAGGTGTAAATGTAATGGTATAGAATGTACAAGGAGGATATTATAGGAGTATAAAACTGGAATATTAATAAGAGCTATGAAATAAAAAGCATACATGCCAGATAACATATAGAAAATTATCTAGACTGAACCAAATTATTTCACTTTTACTTTAGCTGTTTAGCCTCACTTTTACTTTAACTGTTAATCAAAGTGTAAGATACCTATAGAAGAGTACGTAGCAGAAGTGTAATGCTCACTGAATTTTCATATACTGAACTGGTTACCCATGTAATCAATATCAAGATGAAGAAACAAAATGCTTTCAGAGTCCAAAAGCAGTCTCCCTCATGCACCCTTTTAGTCACTAATTACCTCCCAAAAGATAACCACTATTATAATTTCTGGTAAGATAGACTAGTTTTGCCTCACATTATATTCTACATAAATGAAAACATATATATTCCTTGTGCCTGACTTCTTTCCTTAAACATTCATACAGAGACTTGCACATGACCATTCAGAGCAGCCAACTCGTAACAGAGAAAAACTGGAAAAAAACTTTCAACTCAGATATCCATCAAGAGGGGAAAAGGTAAAGAAATTGTGCTATATTTATACAGTGGAATACTATTCAGCAATAAAAATTGATAACCATTATAACATAGACAAATAAAATAATAATGCTCATTGAAAAAAGCCATATTCCCCCCAAAAAGATAATATACTCTAAGATAATATTTACATAAAATTCTGGAAACTAATTCTTCAAACTAATCTGTAGTGATAGAAAACAGAATAGTATTTGCCTGGGTGGGGAGTGAGTAAGCAGTGCCATGAGGAAACGTTTTTGGGCGATGGATATGTTCATTATCTTTTCTGTGGTAATGCTTTTGGTGGTGTATATATGTTTCAAAACTTATCAAATTGTTACTTTCAATATGTGCAATTTATTAGATATCAATTATACTTAAATAAAGCTGTTTTTTTTTTAAAAAAAAGAAGAGTTGGATACTTTACTAACAAATGTTTCCAAAACTTTCCCAAATTCAATATGTATTCAAATCTCTAAAAAAAGATATCATCACATATCCTTAAAACTTCAGTCCAGTTTGAGTGAACTCTACCTTGCTGTGCCATGGTTATTAAGAACAAGGCTTCTGAGTCAGGCTGCCAGGGTTAGAATCCTTCCACCTCACCTTACCAACTTTGTGACATTGGGTAAGTAATTTCTTTATGTTTCAGTGTCCTTACTTATAAAATAAGGATGGTACTAATACCTACTTCAGAGAGTTAATGTAAGGGCTATATGAGTTAATATATGTAAAGAGTTTAGAACTCAATAAATATTAGCAATTATATGACCTATAAGAGTTAAATTCTAGTGCCTATATTAGGTAAAATTAAATGGCCAGTATTCCTTGCAAAATTCACTGAATTAGGCTTATTTCTCTTTATTGATCTAACCATTACACTGGCATACAAAACACTACTTGAATAGGCTTTTCTCTACTTTTCAAACCCCATCTCTTTTTATGCACAAGCCAATACATACAACACAAATGAATCTCCTAGTACTTTGCATAATTCATCAGTTTCCATTCATCTCTCTGCTTTTGCACATGATTTTCCTTGGCTAGACTATCTCTTCCACAGAACCAAAAACTCAGTGAAAGGGCTCAATATATCTTTGAAATTCTCAACACATAGTACAGTGCTCAATTGTAAGTTTTCAATAAATGTTGGGCAAGTTTTCCTTGATTCTAATTTTCATTCTCTTATTGAGTTTTCCGTCACTGTGTTAAATACATTTATTTCTTGTGCCCTAAGCTTGGTATTAAAGGAATATACTGTTTTGCTCTTCTGTTAAAATTACTAAATGACAAAACTAGGACAACAGTTTATAGATTGCCATCTCAGTGTATCCATATTTACTGCTGTTTTTTAATCCTCTTTATTTCCAAGTCTTTTTTTTTTTTAACAATTTTAGATGCCCATATAAACCTGTTGATCCAGAGAGAAGACTGATGAGAATTACATTCTTCTGCTTTTTCCTAAAAATTTTCCAGTTTCTATTTGTTTTCCTAAAGAGTAAAATGTATATCAATTATGTACACAGAAAAAAAAGTTTGATTTCAAGCATGATCAATTTTATATTAAAAAGCAAATTTAGAAATATCTTAGAGTAACAAATGCTTTGACGTTAAAAGCTACGTAATTTCTATATTTACTTATATCAAAAATACCGAAAGCACATTGTTCAGTAATTACTATAGAAACATCCTGAACTACTTAACTGTATTTTGTGGTAATTACCATAGAAAAAAATTATATTTCAAAGTTTTACCAGTTGTGAAATCCTTCTGCAAAGCATCAACTTAAAATGAAAATTGCAATTCTAAACATTTGTCCTCAAGAAAAAATATAACATAGAATTAATGTACACCAATAAATAACATAAGCTGACACAAAAATCAGTGCATTGTCTGCGGGGCTAAGAATATTATTTATATAGTGGCAAATAACATTAAAGTTCTTATTACCTGAATGGAAAATATCTTTTATGCCTTCCTTACCAGGTTAATGTGCAGATCAAAAAATTACTATTGAAAGCTTTGAAAAATGTAATACACGTTCGCTGTATAAGGTATTGGTACCTTTACAATCTTGTATGTTAGGAAATGCTAAGGAAGAAATCACCTTGATTTTAAAAGGTTGGAAAGATAAAACTGATAGTTAAAGACACTCAGCCATAAATTAAAGGCAGGAACAAAACCTTACATTATCACAAATAAACTGACACTCATAACCTTATGAAACTCATTGATCATCTCCTTAATTTATCATTATGAGGACTGAATGGTTAATCTGTGATTCCAGAACCCCAAACATACCCTGATGTATTTTTTTTTTAATGGAAAACACCTCAAAAGGATAAGCAATTCTTGCCATATGTGACAAATATCTATAATCTAGAAGAGGCATTTATAGGATTTGATTCCTAATCAAGTACCTTGGAGATAAATCAATCAAGAACAAAATCAGCATAAATAATTTGAAGTTGCTAAAAATATCATTTAAGCAGGACTACAATCTGTACGTAAAACAGTGAAGTCAGTACATTATGGAGCACAGGAGAGAGAAATGGGCTTGAATCCAGGTTCTGCCACTTTCTACTCTGCTTAATTTCTGAGACTCAGTTTCCTCGTCAGTTAAAAAAAGTGACAAGCCATACCTTACACTGTTATAAGGTTTAATAAAATAAGGTTCGTGGATAAAGAGCCTAGTATATCTACTAAATAAATATTTGTTCCCTTTCACTGTCAAGGAATTCAAGACCACTTATGCGCTAAAACAATTTTGTCTAGATTACTGTTTTACTGGAGGGGAAGACAAAGACTGAGATGTAGTGCATATGACTTCATCTATCTTCAGTGCCAGCCACTCACAAGAGACTGAAAAAATGTGTACTGCACTGTGTATTTGCTTTATTTATGAAATGTTGCTGTAACATTTATTTTCTCTTTTTTGAGTTTTTAACTGCTGCCTTGAATGCCAAATCTTCCTTATTACTCATGTAGTCAAAAATTTTTAGCAGCTGTCAGTTAGCCAGGACCACCTCAATCCACCTTTCAACTTTTACTTCCACTGCTCATTTTAACTTATCCAACCGTCAGCAAAATCAGGGCATTCCGTAACTATGCCCTGTACGTTCTTACATCCTTCATTTCCTCTGTAAGTATACTGCTGCTTTCTTCCCAATAGTTGAAATATAACTTCCCCTTTAAAACCTAGATCACATGTTCTCAAATATGTCCTCCTTACCTCTCCCTGGAAGTAACCTTATTTTCTTTAAGTATTTGGGGGGATTACTTTTCTTCCTTTCTTTTCTTTTTTCTTCATTAGCTATGCATACTATTTGCAAGCCACCATTCTAGGTATTCTGGAGAATGAATAAAACAGCCTACCTTGTCCTCAAGAAATCTACAATTTAGAAGAATGTAAAAGGCAAGTACATAAATAAATAAGACAGAAAGATAGATGTATAGGCCTGATACATTGGAAGATTAAAGGATGGATAGTAAGAAACCAGTCAAGTAGGTGAAGAGAGAAGAGAAAGGGCAGGATCATTACCTTACTTAAAAGATATCTGGTAAATTTTAGAATGATGGACTAAAACTATATTTTAGTAATTCAAATAAAAGTGACACCTATACAAGTACTCAACAATATTCTAGTAGCCTGAGTAATTGAGACCTCTGGTTTTCTGCCAATAAATACATATAAATTATCAGTCTTTATCCAATTTATACTGATTGCTGTAGCAGAAGCAAATAATATAAAACTGAAAACACCTAATATAACTTTGTTATGTTTTGTTTATGACTAAAAATTTGTAAAATAATCATATTCTTTTGTGACAAAATTTAGATCTCCAGGAAAAGTTGACTCGATTTAAAAGAAAATAAAAATGGCAGAAATCGTAGTTGGTAAAATTTGATATGAACAAAAAAATAGGGATGGGAGAGTATATGAAATTCTTAATAAACATGCAGGAACCTGTAATTTCTGAGAAACATAGGGAGATGTATTCTATTTTCTAAGACGCTGCTAAGAGCTATAAAAGTTGCCTTCTCTTCATGAGATGTAAATAAGATGTTGAAAGGCAATTCAATATGTTGCTCAAATGGTGGCCCAGGTTCCCAGGAGGGACACTTATCTTACAAAGAAGGAAGGGTTTCTGTTGTAATACTTGGTATCCTGGAGAATGGGTAAGCACCTATTGTGCTGCCTTCTTCTTAAGAGTTATTTTTGTTTTAGTTATTATTGTAGATTTAGTCAAATTCTGGTTTAATATCCATATTCCACTACCCATGAATGTATAAGCAATAGAATATATTTCTAAAAGATAGCTCAATAGGAGATTACTGTTATTTCAATAATAACAAATGTACATAAACACATCTTATCCTTTTACCAGTTTATCTAGTTTAAAAAAATATAGAGAGAAAGGCTAAAAATTATGTAACTTTATGAAATGAACACATTTAATATTTTTGTTAAATTGGTATATGTGACTCCTCTTAGCATAAAAGATTAGAGTGCCATAAACATTGTGAAGGAATTTATAATCACTTCCACTTGTTGGAACACTACAGTGACATAGCATGAACAGTGGGCAAAAACGAATTAAGTATCATATTCAGTGGTATTTGATTTAATTTTTTACTTTTGTAATCACTTCTCATGATGCGGTTTTAAACCATTCCAACCCGATAACAATTATTTGTTACTTGTTAATGTCTTTTCCTTAAGAAAAGTTTCCTTTATCCTATATATACCAGGTCTCAATTGTAATGTTATCATAAGACCAGGAATGCAGCATGGTTTACTGAAGTTAGGTCACGCCACCAAAATAATTATCAAACAGAACTACTGCACTATGCTGCAGATTTTAACTGCAGCTCTGTAAGACTTTTAAAATTTAACAGTGGAAAATCCAGTTCCTTACTTGGAACATGATAGAGGAAGAAGTATTTCTTAAATACTTTAAAGCTACTTTCATGCAGAATGTTTTAAGTAATCTTGAAAATGGCATTTGAAGGACATGATGAGAGCACATTATAAAACTATACTAAAATAGCACAATTTGTTTTAAAGCAGAGTCAGAGATTTACTTTTGTGTTCTTAGAAGAGCAACATACCTTTCAATATACAGTTTCTAGAGACATATGCAATATATTGTGAAAATGACAGAAGTAAATGAGTATATGACACACAGGTAAAAACTATGTTGTACAAACTCAATTAAGTAGTTTTATGAATTTTTACATAAGATCTTTATAAGTACTCATGGAAAAATCAGTGTTTACACAATTTTAACTAAAAAAACAACATCCACTTTCAAATATATATGTACTTTTTACAAAGGTCTATGCATTTAAGGCCATTATTTTATAAATTCATATAATTAAAATACATTAGGACAGAATGGAAATATTCAGAAAAGTACATTTCAACTCCGTAGTGTAGATTTGGCAAAAAATAACAATTTGTAATTTCCTAAATAAGGAAATAAAACAGAAAAAAACAAAACAAAAAAAAATAAAAATACTATTAAGGTCAATGTATCTATCCTGCTCATATCTGGTTTATGCAAAGAATGTTCAAATTATATTTAATCAAGCAATAGTTCCAATAGAACTAGTATAAATTCTTTATATCATGCCTTGTTCCAAAAAGGAGTGAAGATGGGGTGAAGAATGAATTTGTTGTACTGCACCAAGATGAAGATCTCTGGATGCTGAATTTCAAACTCTTCAAAATTTCAATATGAAATATAACTTACTTTTCTAAGTCAAATGTATAACATGTTAAAAGCAAATGCACCCATTGTGTCAATTTTTATTTATTTTGCAAAGACATCATTACAGAGGTTCATTCTACAAGCAAATTGAAATGTTATAAGTCATTGAACTGTATAGATAAGGCCAATGTGGTTAATTAACAAATGTGTTTTATAGCTACAAAATAACTATTTCACATTAAATTACATAAAATGAAAGGATATATAAAACCAATCAATCACTGGCCTTTCATATTTTGACTGGGACCATCTGGGAATAATCTTTCACTTTGCAAAATAAGTTCACAATGGAATATCACTAGGCGGTCCACACAGAAAACCTGGGCAACCCTATTCAGTCTCTGAAGTATATAACTGACTAGAGAAATTCTCTTATTTACTTCATTAGGATGTCTTTAAAAATGATGGTTTATTCTGATCTAGTCAAAAAAATTTATACAAAAATTATATGTGACAGCAGCTTTATATAAACTAAGAGTGAAATAAACTGGACAAAGATATGAGTATTAATGTTTTTCTAGACTGATAAAATTTCACGTTAATTGAAAGTTAAGGCAACTGAACACACTTGGAAAAAAAATCAGGTTGCTCTATATTAGTCAGAAATGTTATTGTTAAGCTTTAACAAAGACCAAACATTTTGCATAACACTAGGCAGTAAGAAGGCAGCCCCCGTCAGCAGGTAGCACACCAAAAATGTTTGGTTTCATAATACAGTTTGGGAGAACTACCTCTACAAAGTCTATTCGTGCTGATGCTCCTGATGCTGCCATTTCTGGTGCCCGAAAGCTGCTGCCTCCACATCCTCTGTTGTAGGTGTCACTGTATAGTCTCAGGCGATTGGGCAAGGGGCACACTCTGGATCTTCAGATGCTAAGATGAGAAAAATCAATTTCAATGCCCAAAAGATGGAACTCCTAATGCAGAAGGCAACTAAAATAGTTACCAATTGGTCCACAGCACAGGGACGTGAAATTTTTGTTTGTTTTCATATAATTCTATATAAATAGGTTATAAACAAGATTTTCATAAAGTGGTACAGTTCTAGGATTAGACAAGTACTAGATAGGATAGAAACAGAAAATCAGACTGAGTGGTATTTGACAAGATGACTAAAAACATGCATACTTCCTAAAAGAAGGAAGCAAAATATTCATATAAAAATCATTGCATAATAAACCAGTCTCATGAAAATAACTTGCTTAAACTTTTATTTCCAAGGTTATTTCTACTCATTTAAATTAACTCTACAATAACAAGCACTATTGATGTCTGCTGTTTAAGGCAGAACACAAATGAGTCCATTGGTATTTTACTCTGAGTTTGTGTCCCTTTTTCTCTTTGAAAATAACAAAATTTGGTTTATGAATGTCCTCTGTTAAATAAAATTTTCTTTTCAAATTTATCAGTTCCCATCATATGTAGAATAATTCAGCTTAATCTATAGTGTTTAACAAAAGCTCTTATATGAGATAACAATACTGAAGAAATCAGTGAGATACAGAAGGGAACATACTGTAAAAAAGTACATTTTATTATATTAAAAGAATTTTGAGTGGAAGAATGTTTTGGGTTGTAAAAAATAATCATTCCTTCTATTTATTTTTTACTAAATATTTAAAAAACAACTTTTGCCCAGTATCTTCATGTTTTAATAAAAACATGTGAAATTTGTATCTTGAAACATATTTTTAAAAAATAATTGATTTGATTTTTTAAATGATATATGCATATATGAGAACAAAATCATTTACAAAGTATTTACCATCTCTGGAAACACAGCAATAGCTCAAATTAATATACAATGAGTTTTGAATTAAATCAGTAAAATAACCATCATTTTTATTTTAAAAATTGGCATTTTTATGACAGTCATTTATACAGCTTGTGCACCTGAATCCACTGTATATGATATACTGTAAAGTGACATATGATCAGAAATTATAATGACAAACTCTTACTGAACATAATTTTTCATCAGGAGCCATCCTGAATCAATTAATCATGCTATTACTCTACCTTAATTTTTCTCTCCTTTATTTCCAGAAAAGTCACCAATCGCATATTTTAATTAATGACTTATACATATTTCACTTACAACTTTGATGTACATTTTATTCAAATTAATTAAATGCTACAATTTTACTAACATATGATTTAAAAATTGGATATGCATAAATAGCAAAACAAAGCAAATTATGTTTTCCCAGATAAATGCAATTATGGTTATAACATAATATTAAATGATGACTGAATAGTTTATCTGCATTAGAAATTTCTCTTTGCTCCAGTTAGACTTACATTTTCAATTAAAAAATAAAAACATAATCTTACATTACAATATTTTTTCATACAACTGAAATTAATGCACATTAATCTTAAAGCATTTTCATAGTAGAAAGAAAGAACTAGAGTCTTCAAATCCATATGATTATTAATTACATTGTAATTTGGCAAATGTTCTAAAAGTTGAACAATTCAATGCTTACATTAGGTAGATTAAAAATGCACATAGACTGAGCAAAAATTACCTATCTGTAAGTTTAATTGACAGGCAATACACATACAGATTATTTGTGAGGATATTTTGTCTCAGATTCTGCTAGACTTTTAGTTTTATTTTTGTATTTTTAGGTATAATATTAAACAGTTATTTAAAGAGGTGTTTAAGGACAAATTGATATAGCTATTTCACATTATCTTAACTCTCCCAATATATGTTTATTAAGTTCACATTCTTAATTTAGTGATAGAAGGAAAATATCAACATATGCCAAGTGTTACAAAGATGTTATATTTCCTATTTCATATATACCAGTATGTTTTATAAATTAGATGAGGATAATTCTATATAGCTCAAGTTCAAGCTCAAGTTGAATATAATTGTGCACTTTGTGTATTTTTCTTAGATAATTTGAAATATGCAACTGGATATCTGCCAAACTCAAAACAATGAAATCTTAGTGTTTTGTTTCAGATCTTTCTGCCTTATCATTTGACCTTCCCATAAGGCATATAGATTATTCAAGAATGAATTTGTTTCACAGAATAGTAATATAGCAGTCAGTAATCTCATCCCACTATTGAACCAGCCAAAATTCAACACTAGCTGAAAGCTTTAAGTATTACAGCACACAATTTGGCTTTAAAGATAGTGAAGCTAGGGCACAAGTACAAATCATTTTCTTTAAACATCACAGTGATCAAAAGATAAATCTTTATAATGGCAAGTGACATTTTATTCTTTAAATACATTGCATAAAATTTTCCAACCTATGTGTCATTTTCAGTATAAGATTATTAAAACTCAATGGATTAAGAATGTGCTTTTGTTACAAAATGCAGTCATCTAACAGAATAGTCTTTAGCTGACTAGTAAGAAAATTTAAAACATATATTATTATATATATAAAAGTTGAATTTTATATATATATAAAAGTTGAATTTATATATATAAAAGTTGAATAAATAAAATTGTGTCCAAGCTAAATCAGCTTATGAAATTCCTTTGCTTTAAAATATTCCATATAACATTTTGAAATATTTTGTTGATATGCTAAGGTATTTCAAAGGCACTTAATAAATAAATGTAAGAGTGTTTTCTCTACGGCCTCCAAGTCACTACAGGATTGCATTAAGAGATAGAAAAGAGAGGAAGTGACAGATTCTGTTTGGAGAATTGAATAAATAATTCTAAGAGATAATCTGTGATCTAAGTCTTTATGTTGCAATAAAAGATTACCATACAGTGAAAAAGAGGGAAATCTAGGCACAGGGCATTACATGTATGAATTTATTAAAATTTAAAGCAAATAACTTATTGGAAATGGCGAGATATTCTTTCCTGAAGAAGCTTAATATGGAGAGGATTGTTAAAAGATGAAGCAACTTGTCAAGTGTCCTTACATACTTATTTTTATACTTCACTTTTTTTGTTCAACTGTAAAGAAGGTGTTTCGGGTGAAATTCTTACTTGTGGTCTTGATCCTGAACCCTAGTAACATTTTCTAGGAAGCACCTGGCTTAAGTTTTCTTCTCTTTCTTCTTCAGTGTTATCCTCTCCACTTTTTCCCCCCTTTGGGCTGCATGCAATCTACATCTCTGCTGCCTCCTCTTCCATGTACACCTTATGCCTAGCTCATGTCCACATTTATTTCTTGTTCATTGAACTAAAATTTATTGAGCATCTACTGTGTTCCAGGCAATGTACTAAACAAAGGAGAGCAAGATGGGTTGGTCTCTGTCCTACTTTCTTCTCTTCTGAAAAGGGTAGTCTATTTTACCTCCTCACCATTCACTCACCAACCCACAACTCTCTGGAATTCTAGTCCTTCCAAGTTAATAAAACTGCCTCACTTTTAGGGAGTTAGTATTACTAGTGGTTAATCATGCCAGTTTTGGTGACAGAAAGAAGTCTAGAGCTGACTTCCACTGATCTGCTGCTGTCTGTTGATCTTGAGATAGTACTTTGACTTTCCTGAGCCATTGTTTTCTTAATCTGTAAAACAGACATAATAACCCTTCTCTCAGTCTTAAGTGAAGCTCAAAATGAAATATAATTATATGTTTTATAATGCTTCGCCCAGAGTCTAGCACATAGAAGTTCAAGGAATTGTCAAGTATCCACGTCCAAAAGTCCGTCTAATTCCAAATCCAACTAACATTTCTCAGTTTTTGTCTTTAGGATCTCAAAGCTCTCTTTGACTATTGATTATTCCCTTCATCAAAACTCTCTACTTCCTTAGATTCTATGATGAGGCACTCTTCTGCTTTACC